>NC_064564.1:12811121-14061121 GCF_937001465.1 Orcinus orca | reverse complement strand
CTTGCTGGGACTTCGATTGGGATAGTGTTGAATCTATAGATCAAGCTGGGAAGACCTGACATCTTGGCAATATTGAGTCTTCCTATCCAGGTGCATGGAATATCTCTACATTTATTTAGATATTCTTTGATTTCTTTCATCAGAATTTTGTGGTTTTCCCATATAGATCTTATACATATTTTGTTAGATTTAAACCTCAGTATTTAATTTCCTTTAGTGCTAATGTTAATGGTATTATGTTTTTAAATTTCAAATTCCAGTTGTTCACTGTTGGCATATAAGACAACATTTAACTATAGTATATTAACCTTATATCCTGTAACCTTACTATAATTGCCTATTAATTCCAGGAGTTTTTTTTTTTTCAATTCATTGAGATTTTCTACATAGACAACCATGTCATCTGCAAACAAAGACATCTTTATTTCTTTTTTCCCAATCTGTATACCTTTTATTTCCTTTTCTTATTGGCATTAGCTAGTACTTCCAGTATGATGTTGGATAGGAGTGGTGAGAGGGGACATCCTTGCCTTATTCCTGATCTTAGTGGTAAAGCATCTAGTTTCTCACCATTAATTATCATGTTAATGTAGGTTTTTTGTACATGTTCTTTATCAGGTTGGGGAAGTTCCCCACTATGCTTAGTTTGCTGAAATTTAATATGTTGTTTTTAATGGTTGCATAATAGCTCATGGTATGTATGTACCACAGCTTATTAAAATAAACAAAGCTAATCTTTTTATCAGTTATTAAGGGTTTGGCTCCAGTAGCGCTGTAGATATGTTTATTAATCATGATATGTGATACACGTACTGTAAGCACTTATGAATACCTTCCCTGTAAATCTAGCCAAAGGAGATAAAGTTGGTGCCAGGTTATGCAGTGCCTCAAAGCCAATGTAAGTAAGGAGTTTGGATCAGAATGGAAAATGGGAAAAATGTAGGTTCTGTGGTGATGCATACTCTGGGGGGACATCAGAGGTTCAGACACACAGATGCTTACTCTCTGTCTATGAAGTATAAGCATCCTATGGGTCTTGGATGCTTGCTAATACAATTTGGATTGGTTTCTAGGTACAGCTGGGCAGCCAGGTTGTGGAATTGTTTATTCTGAGAACTTAAAGGTCAGTTTGCACCTAGAGTTATGACCTGGTTACATTTAATGAACTGGACTAGAAAGTTTTATACCTTTACTGTAAACCAGAGCTTGGCAGAATATGGTCTGTGGGTCAAATTTGGCCTATAGTCTGTTTTCTTAAAAATTAACCTTTTTATTTTGAGATAATTATAGATTCACGTACCGTTGTAAAAAATAATACAGAGAGATTCTGTGTACCTTTTACCCAGTTTCCCCAGTGGTAACATCTTGGAAATCTGTTGTGCACAATTAAGGTATTGACAGTGATAGAGTCAATATACAGAACAGTTTTGTCACCACAAGGATCCCCTGTGTTGCCCCTTTATAGCCACTCCCACCTCCTTCCTTCCCTCCCCACCCCCCATCCCTAATACCTGGCAACCACTAATCTATTCTCCATGTCTATAATTTTATCATATCAAGAATGCTATATAAATGGAATCATACAGCATGTAACTTTTTGGGGTTGCTTTTTCAGTCAGCATAATTCCCTGGAGGTTTGTTGAAGTTGTTGCACGTGTCAGTGTCAATACTTTGTTCCCTTTTATTGCAGAGTAGTATCCCAGGGTATGAATGTACCACAGTTTGTGTAACCATTCACCTACTGAGAGACATCTGGATTGTTTCCAATTTTTGGCTATTATGAATAAATCTGTTATGAACATTTGTGTACAGTTTTTTTATGTGAACATAGTTTTCATTTCTCTGAGATCAAGGCCCAAGAGTGCAATTGCTGTGTCATATGGTAGTCACGTATTTAGTTTTATAAGAAAATGCCAGAATATTTTTCCAGAGTGGTTGTACCATTTTACATTCCCATCAGCAGTGTCTGAGTGATTCTGTCTGTTCATCCTTGCCAGCATTTGTTGTTGTCACCAGTTTTTATTTTAGCCATTCTGATAGGTGTGTAGTGATATCTCATCATGGTTAAAATTTTTATTTCCCTCAAGGCTAATGATGTTGAACACCTTTTCACGCGCTTTCATGTCATTTGTGTATCCTCTTCAACGAAATGTCTTGGTAAAATGTTAGACATTTCTATTTGGATTATTTGCCCTTTTACTGATCATTTTTTAAAGTTCTTTATATATTCTAAGTATTAGTTCTTTGTCAGAAACGTGGCTTGCAAATATTTTTTCCTAGCCTGTAGCTTGTTTTTTAATCTTCTTAGTAGAGCCTTTGCAGAGTAAAAGTTTTCAATTTTGATGAGTTCCAATTTATCAGTTCTTCCTTTTATGGATTGTGCTTTTGGTTTTAAGCCTAAGAACTCTTTGCCAAGCCTGATCCCAAAGATTTTCTCCTATTTTTTTTCTGAAAGTTTTATGGTTTTACATTTTACATGTGAGTCTGTGATCCATTTTGAGTTAATTTTTTTTAAAGTTTGAGATTTAGTTCGAGGTTCCTTTTTGTGTTTTTTGGCCTATGGATATCTAATTGCTGAAGCACCATTTGTTGAAATCCTGTGCTCCAAACCTTAGGGGAAAAGCCTTCAGTCCTTCATTGTTAAGTGTGATGTTAGCTGTAGATTTTTTGCAGATGCTCATTATTGTAATTCCCCTCTATTCCTAACTTGATGAGAGTTTTATTATACATGAGTCTTCCACAACCCGTTTTTGTAAATAAATTTTTATTGGGACACAGGCATGCTTATTGGTTCGTCTGCTGGCTATGTCTGCTTTCACAGTACAATACCGGAACTGAGTATTTGTGACAGGAATCATGTGACCCTCAAAGCCTAAAATATCTATTATCTGGCCTTTTATAGAAAAGGTTTTCTGACTGCTGCTATAGTTTTACGACATCTTTCTTTTGGTTCCTCCTGTCTCTTGATATTGTAAGATGGTTACAAACTCTTAATTACTCTACACATGCATCTTCAATTGCCCAAAACTTAGACCCTGAGTTGTTGGCAGTGCCCACCTCAAAAGAAAGCAGAGTATGGATGTGTATAGATCTGGCTGACTTCCAAAGGTCTTCCCTACTGTAACGTGTCTGTATTTCTATCAGCAGTAGTATTTTGGGTAGTTCTTACCTGCTAACTACTGTTAACTCCTTACCTTGACCATCCACCTGAACAAATTACTTGCGTTGCACTGGCCCTTCTTTCCTGCCCAGATTCCCTGACTCTTACTGTATGTTGTCTGCATTGCTGTGTTTTGAGAATGTTTACACGATGGGATGATCCATGACCTTAGTGATCTCTAAAGGGTCCAGTGGAGTGTGGCATTCAAAACCCAGTGACTCTTTACATTGTAGGTACATATTTATTACGTTTCATTTTTCTAAGGGAGTTTTAAAGTTTTGACAAGTTATTGCTTTGGTTGAAAATGAGGACCTGGATAAACGATGACCTGAGTCCTTAAGTTAGGAAATAAGCGAGTATGTTCCTTTGATCACTGAAAGGTAAACCACTGTGGTTTTGCACTTATTGATTATTAATCCTGCATCTCTGCATACACGTTTTGGTCTAGCTTCCTTCATCTACTCTCTCTAGAACATGCCTTGACCGATAATATCAATACCTCTGTTTCTTCTCTTCACCAAGCTTCCTTTTACCTGTTACCACCTCTGCTCTCAGCAGTGTCTTCTCTTACGCCCCAACACATTTGACCCTCATCTCTTAGAACCTTGAGCATTTTTTTCTTTACTATTCATTGGGTTTGCAGTCTTATTCTTTGAAGACATCTTATATTGTTGTCTTATTGTTTAACTTTATAATACTGATTTAACTTTATATACTTCTCTATAATGGCATTTTAAGTTTAGTGAGGGCTTATTTACTTATTCATATACGTAGTATACAAATTTGTATAAGTAGTTTATTTGTAAAGCTCTACGCCTATGCATGTTTATGTTACACATTAGTTATTAGTTAAATGAATGAAAGAATGATTGAGCTAATATTCTGTGTAGTATTAAGTTTGGAAGTTGTCTGTTCAATGAAATCCTTTTAGTATAGTACAGGTCAACAGATAGTAATATTAATGAATCTCAATAAATGGATGTTCTGTTTTTAACTTACCTTCCAGCACAAACTATCCATCTTTAGAAATTTGATTATGACCGCTTGTGAGAACCCAGTGGCTGACTTTCATAATAGTTGTTAGAGGAGATCCGAGCTCTTAGCTGCTACATTGTGATTTGTGTTTAATATTTATGGCAGAGAAATCTCTCTGCAAATGTGTAAACATATTGGTGGGTGAAGGAAATGGTTCCCAGTGTGACAGAGGAAATATCTTAAAAAGACCTGATGTCATCTGCACTTTTCCCAAGGTTATGTTTACATAAAAAGGCATTGTTTTATGTTCTAGAATCAAGAGATGATTTTATGATTTAACAAGTTCCACTAAGAGCTTTTGTAAGGTTATCAGTACCAGCATAACTACTATAGAGTTCACATAGCAATATTAGTCTCTGGATTTATTGAGTTTGCAGGATTTCTTTAGTATCATTCATATTTTTCTGCCGGGGGTAGAAAAATCCTCTCTTGACTTAATACCAAGATACGGAAACTCATTTACGCTTCAGCGCATGGTGCTGGGAAATGAACGCTTGTTTACCATCTCTCTCTACAGGACCGTTCATGACCATAGGTAGATGTTTGCCACCTCACTCTCAATAGGCAGTATTCAGAAATGTATTCATTAGTGAGGGACGAGTTGGTTGGGTGGAAAGCACAGGCATTTAACTTTTGGACAGTGACTCTGAACTTCACTTCATGTGCTTACCAGCTGTGTGACCTTGAACAGATTTGCCTCAGTTTTCTCATTTGTAAAACGGAAACAGCGACACCTGCCTCAAATGGGCATTTCTGGGAATAGATGAAATCATGGGGAAAGAGCCAGTGTGATGCCCGGCTCTCGACAGATGCACAGAATGCTTCATTCACAGTATGATGTTCCAGTGGGGATGTTTAGGGAACAGCTTCCTGCTGTGTTGTTGCCCCTGTTCTGTAACAGTGGCTGGTGGCTGTGTCTTATCAGCATGCTCACCAAAAGAGCTGTGGTGTGGGTCAGGGAGGCTACCCGGCCACAGGCTCATCGTGACCCCAAACTCAACTTCGTTTCCTTTCCTGGGCCAGCCTTCCTTTCAGAAGGATTGGCCCTGGATCCGCCTGTGAGGCAGGGAGGTTGATCATTACTTAAGGCCATACGCCTCTCAGAGGACTTTGGGTGGCCAGCACGGGTGTGCGTGTACTCAGCCTCCACCCCCCACTCCCTGGAGATGCATCCTTCCTGCCTGCCCGCTCCAGTCTCTCACAGGTGAACTGCTTTCTGGTTGATGAGCTCCCTGTCAGTAGAAGAGTTCGAGCAGAGCCTGGGTGATCCATTTATTTATTGGGCTGCACCGCACAGCATGTGGGATCTTAATTCCCAGACCAGGGGTCAAACCCATGCCCCCTGCCTTGGAAGTGCAGAGTCTTAACCCCTGCACCGCCAGGGAAGTTTTTTTTTTTTTTTTTTAATTGAAGTATAGTTGATTTACAATGTTGTATTAGTTTCTGGTGTACGGCATGGGTGATTCTTTATTGGGGTGTTTGTGGAACCCTTGGCAACAGTGGTGGCTGCAGTTGTTGCTGTTAGAGTGCCTCCCAGCTCTGTGTTCCCTTTTCCAGAGTCCAGCGCCTTTCCCCAGGGTGTCTCCACACAGCTGCCACAAAGTATGCAGCATCAGCAGGAGAGACAAGAGGGTCTTGGGATGGAGTGTGGTGGAATCCGAACACTTGAGAGCAGAGGAAGAAGAGCCACTAAGGATTCATTGAAAAGGTTGTTAGAAAAGAGAAAGGAGTACTCAAGAAACCAAGAGGGCAGAGACTATGGAGAAGACAGGGATAGTCAGCCGTAACCACTGGCTTTCGTGGGAGTGGGGACAGGAGGGCAGAAGCTGGGGACTGGGGTTCGGTGGTTAGGAAGTGGAGACTAGAACGGATTCCATCTTCTCTTCCAGCAAGGCTGGCTGGAGTGGAAAGAAAATAGGACAACAGTTAAGTTCAAAAGGGAGGTAATTTTAAAAGATAGGAGTGACTCAAGAATGCATATATTCTAAAGGGGGAAGATATGGGAGGATGTTAGAGAAACGATGTCCACTTAAATTTGTGCTGCTTTTCGTCATTTTACATGTGGCTTCTTCTTCACTACCAGTCCTCTTTTGTTTTTTTATTTCATGGTTATTTTCCTGCTTCCTCTTCCTTCCTTACTCCCTCCATCCCTCCCTCTTTCCCCTTCTTTTCCTCTCCTCCTCTCTCCCCTTTTGAGATTTGTCTATTAATGGATTTCTTATAACCCTGTCCTTTTAGATATCACGAGTACCACAAGGGGTCTGGGTATGGTGCCTTCTTATTGTCCATTTAAGAAGAAACTCGTGTTGTCCATTGGGCCCAGTCCTCCCTCTTCAGCTTTGTGTTAATCCTTCCTAATGCTCTTGACGTTGTTACTGCATGATTTGTGTATCAAGCCACATCTCAGGGCATTGTATTTCCCCTGTGTTGTTACTAAGTTTTTCACTTTCATGCTTAGTTCTTTGAAGGTTTTGGGATGCAAGCCCAACCAGTTTTTATCAAGAACGGTGGCACAGTGCACTGTGCAGAATAGTTTTTTGATTTAGAACGGATACAAGGCCAATGTGGGAAAAGTTAGTTACTGCTTTCCAGTAAGTATTTTGTAACTGTCCTCTTTGGAGGGGAAGAGGTGAGCGCAATGAAGATGCTCCTCCGTCCTCCTTCCTCCTCCTCCTCCTCTTGTCAGCCAGCGTGATATTGAGTGTAATGAGCCATGTTGGAGACAGCAGTGGAAGCCGTAACATGAGAGATGCTGTGTATGGACAGTCTTTATAGGCATATGCTACATACACCTGGTGCCCTGGGTGAGAGTGATAGGGTGGGTGATGTATGCTCACCAGGGGTCATCTCCCCCACACCCTTGTCGAGGAGCTGCTTCAGCCCCCTTCACAGGGCTCCTGCCAGACCTAGACTGTCTACTGTGACTGCCCTGGCACTGCTGGTTCCTTGGGGTAGGATCTGACCTTCCCAGGGCTTGGGTGCCTCTCCTCTAGGGACAGGAGCTGGAAACTGCAATTATGGAGCTGACTGGGAAGCCCACCCTGCCACAGGGCCCTGGGAGGCTGTAGATTTGCTTCTCCATGGCCTCGCCCACAGACTTTGAGCATTTCCCTCCAGGCATGTGGCATGTATACATTTAGGTTTTGAGAACCAGATGAGTGGTAGAACCTGATTCAGCAATCTGGTCTGGTTCTTCTTCTTCTTTTTTTTCTAGAAAAATAAAGCTCTCTATTAAAGTAGCATCACCAGTTAGAGCATTCCTGACTAGAAGAGATGATAGTTGCAGAGATCCAAGCTCCTGGTATAAACTGACAGCTTTGTTGTTAAGCCCAACTATTATCGAGTATAGCATCATAAAAGCTTGACCCTTTCTTTTTTCCTACTTCAAGGAAAACTTTTACTAGTCTTCTATATTTTGCATTTCTGAAGTTAATAATCACAGGGTTTATGGCTTATAGAGTGACTCCCACGAGCCAGTTAAAGCTTTTCTCGTATGGCCACTTTTGTTCTGCTCACCAAATCCAAGGTGAGAAGCCACTGCAGCCCCTCGGAGTGACCACTGAAGGTAGGCTCATGCTTTTGGGGTTTTGGCTATGCCACTAATTCGCTGTGTAACTTTGGGCAATTTACTTACCTTCTCTGGCCGCACATTGGCTTATCTATAAACAGGGCTTGGAAGCAAAGTTCCTGGAGGTTCTTTTCCATTCATGCAAAGACTTAAAGTGCTTTCTTTGCATTATGCTTACGATTTCCTCTCTTACCTTCAGAATTAATCTCCTTCCTCAGAAGCTTATTAACTCCAGCTCTGGGCCCTGCATCTTTCTTGCATAGTTGTACTTGCGTTTTGCCCCTCTTCTCTTCTGTTCTTTTTTCCCCTTGGGGAAAAGGCAGAGAAAGGGAGAGAAAATGGAGGCATGCAACATGGTTGAAAATACAGTTACAATGTTTCCTGATAGCCTCATTCTCAATCTAGAGGAAGTTACTTTGGCAACTGTGAATCCATCTCTCTGCCTCCAAACTAACTTTATCCTTCCTTATTTTATTTTGGTGGGACAGCTTCTTACAGAGTAAAAAATCTATATATCTGGTTTTATTCTTGAAAATTCTTAGAGACCAACCTTTTTTCCTATATCTGAATATTTGAAAGTATAGTTGAAGCAAACCCACAGGAGTTTAGAAGTAGAAGTACACCATGGTTTTCTTAATGAGCAAAGTTCTTCTCACACAGACTACACGTGGACCTTGTTCTTTGCAGACTGCTGGTCCTGTAGTCGTCTGTAACTCTGTCTCCTAAATGTGAAATTTGTCTACAGTTTTTCGTTCCAAAGTCTAGTCTCTCCCTAAGTACTGTGGCCAGGTCTTTTGCAGTGCCCATGTGGCCAGCCCTTGTCCTATAAACTGTCAGTCTGGAAAGAGAAGTAGTTAATGGGCTGCAGAGGCAGGTTGAGGTTGGGTGCTGGGGAAATACTTGGGCAAGATGTCACAGCACAGATCGAAGCAGGAGTAGTGCCGGGGCAGGATAGGGCCAGGTCACCACTGCAGGAGGTGGCAGACCTAGTTAGGGCTGTGCACAGATGCAGTCTGAGGGCAGTCCCAGATCGCCATCAGGAAGGGGTTGATCAGGAGGCATCACCGGGGCTAGTGTGAATGAGACCATGTGTAGGGTCCTCCTCTGAAGCTCCTGGCACCCCTTTGGTGGTCTGAACCTCGCCTAGCTGACTGTATAACTACTTGCATTTGGGGGCCTCCTCCTCTTGACTCAAACCCCAGTTCCAAACCACAGAAGTCCAAAGCCATCCTTAAGAGTCCTCTAAATTCTGGAGTGTGTGTGGGATGCTTGTGTTGACTTGGTTACCTCTGCCTCCTGGTTCCTGCATCCCCAGGTACTCTCTCTTTTTCACACTGAATTGACCCCTTTAGCATTATATCTACCGAACCCCACCTAGCACAGGTGAGGATGTTGCAGACTTTGCTGAAGGTTGGGGCAGAAGCGCTGGAGGAGGGGCTGACTGCATAGGGCAGAGCCAAGGGGTGAAAACCCTGTGCACGGTCCGGCTCCCCAGCGCCTTTGGCCAGCCCTCCAGGCTGCTTCCCAATGCAGGGCCGAGCCTACACCTTTCTGGTTCCTCTCGCTTCCCCCGCTGCTCATTCCTCACTTCCTTTTTTCTCTTTTTTTTAAGATTTTTTTTTTTTTTTTGATGTGGACCATTTTTGAAGTCTTTATTGAATTTGTTACAATACTGCTTCTGTTTTGTGTTTTGGTTTTTTGGCTGCGAGGCATGTGGGATCTTAGCTCTTTGACTAGGGAGCGAACCCGCACCCCCTGCATTGGAAGTCTTAACGACTGGACCGCCAGGGAAGTCCCTCATTCCTCACTTCTTTCAGCCTCTTTCTAAGAAAATGTAAATCTTCTCACACGGAACAGATCTAGCGCTTCTCTATGACATGGGTTCTAGCTAATATCCAGATCTAAGGGTCTCACTTTCTCTTTCAAAAACCATGTCACGTTGTTTTCTCAGAGACCAAGGACTTTTCCCGCGTTGATCTGGGATTAAATTCTGTAGTATTGGGGCTTCAACTGGATGCCAAATGAAGCAGATTTGAGACTGTGGAGAGGGAATGGTAAAGAGCGATTGGGTCTAGAGGGCCCTTCTTCCCACTGAGGGGTATTTGTGAACCTCTCAGTCTTGTGTACGTTTTATCAGTCTCCCCACCTCCCTCTGGGCAGTAACATCTTTGAAGGCAAGGACTGTTTCCGCTTCTCTACCTTATTGCTGTGTCACCAGCAAGGTGCCTTGAACATAGTAGGTATTCAGTAAATACCGAGCAAATAGATGGGTCAGTGTGGTGCTAATGGATGATTTAAAAAGTTAATAATTTCTTCTCTTAAGGAGTTTATAGTTCAGTCAGGAAGACAAAGATAACATAGATGAGAATAGTTAAGCCATGGACCTTGTGGCACTGATGCGAGGGTGAATTTTTTAAGAATTTGGAAGTGCTTACTGTTATTTACATTCTTCGTTGTATATGTTGTATTTAAATAAAATTCAGACTCCTTTCCAGCTTATCACTAATTCAGACACATTTTTTTCCAGATTAAAAACAGAAATGTAAATGCATATTTCCAGGGATTTTTAAAGTGCACCAAAGATTATGAATTTCATCTTAGCATCAGCAAATGATGATCGAGTTTTAATAAGGTATTTTGAACTTAGTACGTCTAAAACTCAGGTTAGTTTTGTTTTCTGGCTAATTATTCTAATGGGGAGATATTTCCATGGAGATACTCGGATAAAATATTGTTTGGGGGTGTATGACATGTTTCCTTGTATTTTTAAAATCTCTTGGGTATTTTAAGGGAAATTTAATCCATCTAATTTTGATCTAAAGATAATTTACTCCAATAATGGAGAAATATTTGATATCCAGAGAAATCTGTTGATACTATTAAAGCTTTTCTCCTGGGAAATAAGAAATCATATTTTTTCAAGGGTAAATCACAAACCTACAATGTCGAATTTTTCTACTTTTTAAGTGAAGCCTGAGTTTAGCATCAAATCAGTCAGTACAGATCAGTTATTTTTGTTTTTAATTTTTTTAGTCTTTCTTTTTCCATGCATAGAACATTTTCTTCAAGGAGGTTTTCTTTTTTTCTTATTCTGACAATTTTATCTGCTGTCTTATTTTTTTTTTCAAGCAATGCTTTTGGAAGATTTAAGGTAATAAAACAATTTTGATGTCTGTGGATGACTGGTGTCTGTGTTCAGGATATTTCAGACCTGTCAGAAGCTTGGAAATGCCATTTGAATGTGTTTCTTAATTTTAATTTTAAAACACTTTGTCTGAGAACTAGATACCAGTCCTAAATGCATATTTTGAATTTAAAGGAGGAGGTTTAGGGCAAGGTACAGCCAAATTTCCTACTCTTCAAAGACCTGAAATCCATTTACAAGTAAAAAAAAGAGGTCATGATGTCACTGTTACGTTTGGAAGTGAAATGTGGAAGAACTTGGACCGTGTCAGAGTGTGAGAGGGTCTTCGGTGGCAGCCCAAGAACCTGGGGCAGGGTCTGGTGTTTCAGCCGCCTGGTCGCTCAGAGACGCTGCTTCTCCAACACCTCTGCCTTCTCTCTGGGCTTGTCCTCACATGCAGGGGTGACTTCTTCTGGTCCCCTATGGATGGTGGTGTCCCCAGCTCTTCTCTTTCCGGGGTAGGCTTTGCATCTCTGACTTGGGCCTTAGCCATGTTTCCCTTCTCCACTGGAAGCCCCTGGCCGGAAGTCTGGAGGGGGGGGCAGCTCTTGCTCTACAGCCCTCTGCTGCCCACAGCAAATGGCAGTTAAGCCCCCAGGCCCAGCTGGCCCATGGGCTCTAATGCCTGGGCCATTGCAGTAGTCTCCTGGCTTCTCTTTCCTTTAGTTCAGCAAGCAAATCATAGCCAGGTAAGTCTTCCTGAAATATCATTTCACATGAGATCAGCTCAATTGTAGTGGAAGTTCATAGACTGGAGACAGACTGCCTGGGTTCAGTTCCAGCTCTGCCATTTATTTATTCATTAAAATAATTTGTTTTATTTATTTTTGGCTGTGTTGGGTCTTCGTTGCTGTGTGTGGACTTTCTCTAGTTGTGGCAAGCAGGGGCTACTCTTTTTGCGGTGTGTGGCCTTATTGCGGTGGCTTCTCTTGTTGCAGAGCACAGGCTCTAGGAGCGCGGGCTTCAGTAGTTGTGGCACACGGGCTCTGTAGTTGTGGCTTGCGGGCTCTAGAGTGCAGGCGCAGTAGTTGTAGTGCACAGGCTTAGTTGTTCCGCAGCATGTGGGATCTTCCTGGACCAGGACTTGAACCTATGTCCCCTGCATTGGCAGGCAGATTCTTAGCCACTGTGCCACTAGAGAAGTCCCTCTGCCATTTATTAACTGTGTGACTTTGGGAAAGTTGTATGACCTTGGGCAAGTTAGTTAAGCTCTGTATGGCTCAGTTTCTTAGCCTGAAAAATGGGTTGATAATACCCTTATGAGGTAGGATTATTATTATGAGGATTAAATGAAATAAAATGAGAAGTGTTTAGAACAGTGTCTGGCACATAGTAAATGCTAAATAAGTACTAATTATTGTTATCATCCCCTCTAACCCCCCTTCTAAGATTTACTGTAGACCAGCATTTTCCACAATGTGGGATTCCTAACACAGGGTGATATTAAATGGTTCAGGGGTATGGCAGTAAATGACACTGAACCACGGTGAGAAAACTATTCCTTTTTCAACTGTCTTTCAGCTGTTCTGATTGTATCAAGGTGAAAGAGTCAGTTTGGTGTTTGAATGTTGACTGTTTCTGACCCTTCTCCAGCACTTGTTAATCTTTCTTCTTAATAGAGATAGGCCTCCAGCTTAGAGACAGCTTCAGGCTTCCGCAATTTAATAACACCCATTTTTACAGTATTTACTATGTCTGGCAAATACTGCTGGTTTTCATTGTCTAGTTGTATTATAAAGTCTCCTTTAGAAATGAATCTAGGTAAAATAAGCGAGTTTAAAGAATGTTAAGCCAATAATGCACAAGTCATGCTATAATTTGAAATATGGCAAAAATCATAAACGTGGTGCCCAGATGCCTGAGGTTTGAGGAAACACCGTAAGGCACAGGCTTCGGGCTTCATGGTTGTCGGGACCCTTCCTGTTCTCACGGGCCTGTGTTTCAGCCAGACTGCCTCACCGATTGCTGACGCGTCTTGCTCATTCCTGCCTTTGGGTTTTTCCTCAAAACTGCGCTCCAGGTTCCACTTTTCTGATTATCATTCATCCTTCAAAGGTTAGTTAAAACTAACCTCCTCTGTAAGGCCTCCCCAACACCTCACTCCCTGTCTCTCTCCTTCCTCCAGACTTTATCACATTCATTGCCTGTTCCATGTATTGGGCAGTCATTTTTTGGTGTGTGATATCTGTTATGTCCATGTGCATCTTCTGTTTCTGCAACTGGAAGAAAGGGGCTGGGAGCTCATTCAGGGTGGGGACAGTGTCTTGGTCAGTCTACCCTTTGGGGCCTAATACAGTGTCTTGGAGGCAGAAAATGTTGCTAAACATGTGAATTATTCGGTGTCTGTATTGAGGTATCATTTATGTACCGTAAAATTCACCTGTGCTGAGTGTACAGTTTGATTATTTTTAATAAATTGATACAGTGGTGAAACAGTCAATGCAGTTCAGGTGAAAACACTTGCGTTAGCCCCCAAAGTTCTGTCCCGCCCGTTTGCCGTCAATCCCCTCTCCTACCCCAGACCCACACCACAGACGATCTGCTTTCTGTTTCTATAGTTTGAAAAGTTCTGTCTTTTAAATGTGTTTCATAGATATGGAGTCATGCAATATGTAGTCTTGTCTGGCTTATTTCCCTTAGTACAGTGTTTCTGAGGTTCATCCGTGTTGTTGCGTGTATTAGTAATTTGTGCCTTTTTATTGTGTGGTAGTGAAAGGTAGACCACATTTTGTTTATCCGTTCCCCACATGGTGGACTTTTGGGTTGTTTCCAGTTTTTGTCTGTTAAGAATAATTCTGCAGTGAATATTCATGTGCAGGTCTTTGTGTGGATGTATGTTTGCTCACCCATAGACTTAGGGGTGGAAATTGCTGTTTCCTGTGGTGAGCATAAGTTGAACTTCTAAAGAAACTGTGAGGCTGTTTACCATTTTACGTTCCCATCACAATGTATGAGGTTCCAGTTTCCAGCATCCTTACCAGCACCTGATGTAATCTTTTCCCCCTTAGCCTTTCTAGTGGGTGAGGGAGGATGAATCAAGGATGACTCTTGGATTTTTAGGTTGAGCAACTGAGTGTTTGGTATTGTCATTTAATGGAGGCTGAGAGAGGAACGAACTTTTTTGAGAGAAATCAAGATTTCTGTTTTGGCCAAGTGGACTTTGAGGTGCCTATTAACCATTCAGAGGGATTGTTAAGTAGGTAGTGGGATGTATGAGGCCACCTGTGTTCATTGGGTCTTCCTGAGTTCCTTAAGTAGTGGAACCTGGAATAGTTGCTTCAGTTTTCTGTACTCTAGATATGTGTCTGATGGTCTGGACAAGTCACATAACTTCTTTTGATGTCAGTTTCCTCATCTGTAAAGTAAAATAACACCTGTCTTCCTCCAAAGGTTGGATGAGTGAATGAATTAAGGAATATGAAAGTGCTTATTATCATGATTATTATTATTAATGCATGATTACCTTTTGTTTATTTCATTTTTGTGTTCATTGTGGCTTCTAACCCCATATTTCGTACATAAGCTCAGTAAATACTGAATTAATCAATGAATGCAGCTAACAACTAAGTGTGTAATGTTAGAGAAGGGAGAGAGAGGAGAAAGAGAGAGGGGAGGAGAGAGGAGAGAGTGGTTATAATTTGGATTGGCTTTAGGAAGGATGGCCATCACAATTTCACATTCGAACTTTGTAGAAAGGCAATTTATCTTTTATTTTATGACACCAGGAAGGAACATGGAAGAGTTAGGATTTGGGGAGATGTTTAAATAATGTTTATCACGTCAAGTGTAATGTTTTGTGAGTGTCTTATCTTCATACTAGGCTTTAAGCTTCTTGAGGGCTGCGGTGACTTGTGATGAGCCTCTGGATTCCCTAGAGCATTAGCTTACTTCTTCACGCATAACGTGAACACAACAAATGTGTATGAAATGATTGAGTATACTTTTTAAACTTCTCTCTTCATTCTAACTAGAGTGAAATGTATTTGACTTTTGGTTGGTGGGTAGATGACTCTTCAGCATGTTCTTTCTTTCCCGTGTCTGTAGGATGTTGTGGACATGCTTCTCTCATAGCTGATGGATGACCTGAAATTTTACATACCAGCTGTTTACATACCAGCCCCGTGATGGCAGGGGCTCCATGTCCTTAGCACACGCCTGGCACATAGTCATTGTTCAGATAATGCTTGAGTTAGTCCTGAGTGGATGACTGTATTCAAGACTTAATGAATAGCTGGGAAAGAAGACCAGATTCATGCTCTTTGGGGTTTCAGATTATAGATGTAAAGATATAAATCTAGGGAGCAAAGGGAAGTAGGTAAATGGTCCAGTAACTCAATTTTCTATCTTGTGGACAAGGTAGATATAATCTCGATATGGTTAGGCAGTAGCTCCCCATGACTGTCTTACGTTTCAGATGACAACATTAGCTCATACTGTAAATATTCTGAGAGGGCTACAACCGTAGAAGTTATTGTTAGGTTAGCTCATTAGGGAGTGTTTTCCCAGATTGGCTTAAAGTAAAGGATTTTTAATTTTTTTTTAAGAAAAACTTTTTTGTCAAACGAAATCTTGTGTGGACCCCATATACACACATCACAAAAGCAGAAGAACTACTCTGGTCGATGCAGGGTTGATGCCCTGGAACCTTGCCTGTTTATCTTTTCTTTGTCCTCTGTGAAAGCCCTGCAGCATCTCCAAGGATCCCTGCAAGGAAGTTTGAAAAACCACAGGTTTAGAGGAAGTCTGTGCATTTTGACCCCCTGTTTCTTCTGCTACCCTCAGTACACTTCTGCTGAGTCTGTAGAAAGACTTAACCATGCTACTGTCTGTAACCACTAACTTACAGGCTAGATAAAACTTCTGAGAATCAGTCCCTTCTGACTGTACATTCTGTCTCAGAGCTTGAGTCAGTAGAAGATTTTGAGGCCACCAGTGAATCAGATAAACAGTACACACATGATCAATATCCTGTGTGGGTGCAGAGGGTAGCGTCCTATTTAAGTGGATAGCTGGGAGAGGGAACCGCAGGGAGGTGGAGGAGAGGCAGGGATTAAAGGGTTGAGTCAGATCATGGGTTAGCACTGAGAAGACCCTGGTAAGCCCTCTGGGATCAGACCACATGGGAAGAGCTAATGCATAGTGTTTCCTTTATGTAAGAGGCTGAAAGGGTTTTTGAGGGTTTATCATGGGGTATAATCATTTACAACACTCAGAAATACTGGAAAGATGGACTGCACCGTTTTTGCTTATCAAGATATAATTCACATACCATAAAATTCACCATTCTATAGTATATAATTCAGTGGTTTTTAGTATATTTACTAGGTTGTGCAACCATCACCTATACTAATTCCACAGCATGTTCATCGCTCCAAGAGGAAACCGTGTACCATGAGCGCCACTCCCTGTTCTTCTCGCTGCCCAGCCCCTGGCAACCACTGGTCTTGTGTCTATGGATTTGTCTATTCTGGACCTTTCGTATAAGTAGAAGCATACAATGTGTGGACTTTTGTGTCTGGCTTCTTTCACTTAGCATAAATTTTTCAAAGATCATCCATGTTATAGCGTGTAATAGTGCTTCATCCCTTTTTATTGCTGAATAATATTCCATTGTATGGATAGAACACATTTTGTTTACCTATTCAACAGTTGATGGACACTTGGATTGTTTTCACTTTTTGGCTATTATGAATAATGCTGCTATGAACATTTGTGTTCAAGTTTTTGTGTAGAAATATGTTTTGATCCACTGTGACAATCTCTGTCTTTTATTGGTGCATGTAGATTATTATTATTATTTTTATTTATTTATTTTTTGCGGTACGTGGGCCTCTCACCACTGTGGCCTCTCCCGCTGCGGAGCACAGGCTCCAGACTTGCAGGCCCAGCGGCCATGGCTCACGGGTGCAGCTGCTCCGTGGCATGTGGGATCCTCCTGGACCAGGGCACGAACCCACATCCCCTGCATCGGCAGGCAGACCCCCAACCACTGCGCCACCAGGGAAGCCCGGTGCCTGTAGATTATTGATGTGCAAAGTGATTATTGATATAGTGGGATAAATATCTACCATATTTGTTACTATTTTCTATTTGTTGCCTTGTTTTGTGTTCCTGTTTTTGTCTTCTATTTTTTTCCTGCCTTTTGTGGTTTTAATTGAGCATTTTGTATGGTTCAGTTTTCTTGCCTTTATCAGTATATCCATTATACAACTAGTTCAAATCCACTTTCAAATAACATCATACTTCTTCATGGGTAGTGCAAGTACCTATAATAACAAAATAATCCTAAATCCTCCTTCCTGTCTCTTGAATCATTGCTGTCATTCATTTCACTTATATTGTACATTAGCATACATCAGGATATATACATATATGTACATACATAAGCATATATAATTGAGTACATTATTGCTGTTATTTTGGACTGTTATCTGTTAGATCAGTTAAAAATAAGAACAATAAAAGTTTTTATTTTACCTTCACTTATTCCTTCTTCAGTGCTCTTCCTTTCTTTATGTGGATCCAAATTTCTAATCATGAAAGGTGTTGGGTTTTGTCAGATGCGATACAAGTGGTTTCTGTCCTTTATTAATATAGTATATTACCTTGATTGATTTTTCTCTGTTGAACCAACCTTGTATTCCTGGTATAATCTGTTTTTATGTGTTGCTACATTCAGTTTGTTAGTATTTTGTTCAGAATTTTTCATCTGTATTCATAAGGGATATTGGTCTGTAGTTCTCTTGCAGTATCTTTGTCTGATTTTCTGTATTGTTTTTCTATTCTCTATTTCATTTATTTCCACTCTAATCTTTATTGTTTCTTCATTGGTTATTTAGGAGCATTATTTAATTTCCGTATATTTGTGATTTTCCCAATCTTCTTTTCCTGTTATTGGTTTCTACTTTTATTCCATTGTGGTTGGAGAATTACTTTGTATAATTTCAGTTCCTTTAAATTTATTGAGGCTTGTTTTATGGCCTAACATATTGTCTGTCCTGAAGAGTGTTCTGTGTGCACTTAAGAAGAATGTACATTCTGTTGCTGTTGAGGACAGTATTGTATAGATGTCTGTTAGTTCTAGTTACTTTACAGTGTTGTTCAAGTCTTTTATTTCCTTGCTGAATATCTATCTAGTTACTTTATCCATTATTCAGTTGTGTACTTAAGTCTCTGACTCTTTTTGGAGAATTGTCTATTTGTTGAATTGTCTATTTCTTTAATTATTTCATTTTTTGCTTTATGCATTTTGGGGCTCTTAAGTGTATATATGTTTATAATGGTTGTATCTTCTTGATTAACTGACCCTTTTTATCATTATAATTGTTCTTATCTTTCTCTAGTAATAATTTTTGTCTTAACATTTATTCTCTCTGATCTTAGTATAACCACTCCAGCTTTCTTTTGATTGCTATTTGTTTGGTGTATATTTTTCCATCCTTTTACTTTCAACCTATTTGTTTCTTTAAATCTAAAGTGTGTCTCTTACAGAGAGCATATAGTTGGACCATTTATTTTTATTCATTCTGCCAGTCTCTGTCTTTTAATTGGAGACTTTAGTTTATTTAAATTTAATTAAATACTGATAAGGTTGGGTTTACTTCTGCCATTTTGCAATTTTCTATATGTCTTTGTCTTCTTTGTTTCTTTGTTGTTCCATTACTGCTTTCTTTTGTGTTAAATAAATATTTTAACATGGTAACAATTTAATTCCCTTGTTGTTTTCTTAGTGATTGCTCTGGGCATTACAGTTAACATCTTAATTTATAACAGTCTAATTCAGATTAATACCAACTTAATTTCAATAGTATCTAAAAACTTTGCTCCTTTGTAGCTCTGTTCCATCCCTCCTTTATTCTGTTGTTACAAATTACATCTTCATACATTATGTGCCCATCAACATAGACTTATAATTATTGCTTTATGCTGTTGTCTTTCAAATCAGATTTAAAAAAAAAGTTACAAACAAAAAATACATTTCTACTGTCTCTAACATTTGCTTCTGTGGTTACCTTTACTTGCACTCTTTATTTCTTGTGGATTTGAGTTGCTGTCGAATCTCGTTTCTTTGCAGCCTGAAGGAAAAGTTCCTTTAGTATTTCTTGTAGGGCAGATCTTCTGGTGATAAACTCTGTTTTTGTTTATCCGGGAATGTCTTAACGTCTCCTTGATTTTTGAAGGAAAGTTTTGCTGACAGAATTCTTGGTGAATGGTGTTTTCCTTTCAGCACTTTCAACGTGTCATCCCACTGCCTTCTGGCCTCCATGGTTTTCAGTGAGCAGTCAGCTGTTAATCTTATGGAGGCTTCCTTGTACTTGAGGAGTCACTTCTAGCTGCGTTCAAGATTCTCTCTTTGTCTTTAGCTTTCAACAGTTTGATTAGAAATTGCAAATCCACTGTTACCCTGCCCATCAGTCCCTATCTGAAAGGATAGTGTGGAACACTTTATTGTTAGTACTTTAATCTGACCCTTATGATATCTCGGTAGCATTTCTCTCATCTGTCAGCTTTATGATTTAGTAGCATGTGGTTTTGTTTTTCATTATTGTATTTCATAGTTTTATAGAACTTCAGAGTGATATTTATGTGATTGATCCCCATAATTCATTCACCTAACAGATTTGTTGAGCCCCTGAATATGAAAGGCTCCATGCAAGACTTTCAGTTTTCTTAGGTAAGTGACAAATGGTCCTGCCTGTGAGGGTGACACATTTGGTTGGTAGAGGACACATACTCAACAAATTGTTACACAGTTAGCATGAAGGTGTACTGAGTATAAACAGAGTGTTTTGGGAGCGCAGAGGAGGAAATTACTGATTTTTATATTTAATAGAAGAGCAAACTAAGGATTATATAGATCAAGCAATTTAAGACCTTGAGGTTACATAAGTTAGAAGGACTGAGCCAAGGACTAGAACCTACTATTCTGGGTTCTTTCTATGAAACCATGTATAGAGTTTGGCTATTCTGTGTTTTCAAGCATCAGAGGTAAAAATGATTTCTTAAATGAAATATCAGAAAATGATTTGGTCGATGTCAATGCTGTTGGTGCCCGGATTTGGATACCATACCCAAGTTTCCTGGTTTCAAATATATTATTTGATCCACAAAGGACAGGTACATGTGTGAAGCACAGACCGGCTGTTTTGCTTCAAAAGGTGTGCATGCTACAAATAAAAATAAACAGTATTTATTTATACTTACTAATTGTACAAGTATGGATTTAGTAAACAAGTGGCTGTGTTGAAACTTGAAGTTCAAAATATGAAAAGATGCTTAATTTTACTCAGTCCACTCTTTTTTCCCTTTTAATTGTGTTTTGAAAAGAATTCTTTCCCCCCTTCATCTCCAGTAAAATTTTGGCTAAGTACAGTTTATATTAGAGTTTCCTTGAGCATAGGAATTGCTGATCAGTCAGAACTCTGCTCTTTTCCCTTAGGATAAAGCATGACTTATTTGGGCATACAGTTTTAATTTCAGTCTGCATGCCTCCTTTTCTGTTCTCCCATGATTCTTTGCCGCAGGGCAAGGGAAAGCAAGCCTTATAAAAAGAAATACAGTATGTGGTGCTTATTAAAGTTACATACATCTCTTCTCACAGGAGAATTTTGATTTACTGCAGGTTGTGCATATGTCGCATATGGACATTTCTAGGGAACAGATTCCTTATCGCTGAACAGCGAATGGCTTCTAGTACTCCATTATTGCTCCGGAAACATGTTAGTAATGATGATGAAAGGTAGGCTACCATGAAATCCGTAAGGTGATTTGGCAGAAGTCGATGCTGTTGGTGCCAGGATTTGGGTACTGTACCACAGTTTCCTGTTTTCAGATGTATTAATCGATCCGCAAAGGACATCTTTTGGAGACAAGAATTCCGACAGGCTGGCACAGGCTGGACCTCCGCCAAGACTGCTCGGAAGGTTGCCATACTGGGAGCAAAAGAGTGAGAGGGAGAAAGAGAGAGAGGGAAGGGGGAGAGAGGCAGAGGGAGAGCTGAGGAAAGAAAAAAGGCAAGACTTGGCACAGCACAGTCAAATCAGCTTCTTTTGTCTGCTTTCTCGGCTTGAGCTTCAGGAAAGAAAACCGTCCTGGGGTACAGAAAACTCAGAACTTTTGGGTGTTCAAACTTAGAAGGCTTTTTAAGTCTCTTGGGCTATTTGAAAGTGTTGGCACATACAATGACGTTTAGTCACCAGTATTAAGGGAAATAAAAGCCTTTTTCAAAATGAAGCTTCCACAGTGTCCATGCATTTGGGAAATACTGTATTTGATTTTTTGGCATGTATGATTATACTATGAGAGACAGGATTGACAATATAGAAGATGGCAAAGGCAAATTTCTAATTAGAGAGACTTAATTTTCTACAAAATAAACTTTGTTCATCAGTACAAACCTGCTTTCAAATCAAATCAGACCTCCTTCGGAATGTGTTCAGAACGTAAGTTTTTAGATTTTATTTTATTTCATTTTTTCCCATTTGTAGACATTCACTTTTTAAGGACCCTTTCTAAGATTTTATCAACACAGCCAGGAAGTCAGAGTCAAAGTTGTTTTATCCATGTGTTTAAGAAAACGTTTTCTTAAAGCAACAGCTTTTATTTCTGCTGCTTCATGCTGTCCTAACTACATCCCCCAGCAATGAGTGACAACACCGAAGACCAGAAAGGCAAGCTGAAGACACCAGACTTCGCTTGAAGGGCAAACAAGAAATGTGAGCTTGGTCATTATTTTTGTGTGTGTCTTTGCTCTGAACCAGTTTTTGGAGGTGGGTGGGGAGGTGTATGTGTCTAAAAGATGTGTGCGATTAGGGAGTTCTCATTGTGAGAAGGAAATGATAAAAGGTAAATTTTATGATGCTGGCAGAAATGGCTGGGAATGGCAGAGAATAGCAATTTAAATCTTTTGGATAAGAAGTAGTGAGCTGTGTTTGAAATACTTGGAGAAAAATTCTATTGTTTTTAGCCGATTAGATTGTATAATTAAACGATGACTATAGCCTGCCTCTCTCAAAATGTTTTAAGTAGAAGGAAAATCTAGAAAGTTCATCAATTTTCTTTCCAATACTACCTGGTGTTTTACTTAGGTATATGCCTTATATCTAATTTCTCAACAATAAATACTTCCTATTAGGCCTGGTTATGGTTGGATTGTGATAGTTCTGCTCTTAAAAATCAGCATTATTTTAGGAGAGGTTCACTGTAAGGCACGTATTTTTGTCGACCACCCTCATTGTCAGTGAGTATTCTGTTTCTAAAGAAGAGAGTTTGAGTGGTAGGATTAGGTTCTGACTTTCTGTAATAATATATTTTCTTTTACATTTTCTATACTAAAAGAATACAGGAAATTCATATATATTCACATAAGCACTAATCATTTTGGACAGTATAAAAGACTGCTTCAGGATCCATGCTTTTGTTTTGAGTATGTAATCATGGATCTGTGAATCCTTTGAGAAAAGAATTTATTTTGTTGTTTATAGCTTGATATTACCGTGCGCCTTAGACAATGGATTGTTTTAAATGGTTTTTATGCTATTTTCATGGCAACATCAGCAGTTCTGAGGGTGGCATTTAGTATATAAATATGATGTAAAAATATGTGAGATTCATTACAGGTGTTTGCACAGTCCAGCTTAAGTAGTTCCTTCAACTTTTTTACTGATCAACATTTTGATCTTCATTTTATTGAAATCACTCGATGTTCATGTGGGTTGCCAAAATGACAACCTTTGTTTTCTAAGCTTCTTTATACACCACCTCGCTGATGCTCTAAAATGGACGCCAAGACATAAAAGACATGCTGATAGGCACTGGAAGGGATGTTTGCGTGGCTACGGTCTTCCCTTTTGAACTGATCACAGGATCATTCACGCCTACACTAAAAACCAACGATATAGGAAACAAAAGGAAAGTTCAGTAAATAAGTTTAGATGAGAGCTACATTTTAATACAGACCGTCTTACTACCGATTTATATTTACTTTCATTTACTTCTTAAACGTTTGACATAACCTCTTGTCATTTAGGTGTGCTAAATGTATAACTTCTTTTGTTTATTTAAGACTATTTTCCCTTTAAGGTAAAAGAATTATTTGTTAGAAGTTATTTCATAACTTCTTTGCAGCGAACTCAGTAAGAACAAACTTATATCCAGACTATTTTACTTCCAGCTATTTTCTAACAGTATAATTAAAAATTAGTGAATTGAAAAACAAAGATATCAGAGTATACTTTTAAAATAATAAATTTTTCGATACTGGTAGAGTTACATGTTATAGTGTTTATTAGACTTAAGATCTGATAATAAATATTAGCTGTTATACCCAGTAAAGTTTCTTACTAATCTCTCTGGCCTACTTGTTACATATCTTAAAGTGAAAAAAGTCCTGTATTAAGATGCTCCTTGTTAATTGGATATAATAGAGACTCTTTGTATAACCTTTCTTCAAAGGTGTGTTTAAGAAGTGGTGTTGATTACATTGTCAACACGTGCATTTAAAGTTTAATGTAATGTATTCTTCTTTACTTTTAGACCTTTCATTTTACAAACACGTTGACATTTAGGTTATAAATTATTTCCAGATTAGTATTAATATTTCAAATCTTATTTTAAAGTGTGTAAATACTAGTGATATGATTGTAAATGAACTCTATCTCGGCGTTTATTCGTTGTAGTTTGTATTATATCATATTTTGAAGTAGAATTATTAAGACAGAAGTAGATTAATATTTAACTGCTTCTTGATTTCTATTATTAAGTCCCATTTAGATATACCTGAACATACAAGTGCATAATGCTGTAAACTAATGCAGACCTCTCAGGGGGCTTCAGTCCAACATTTTATAATTATTCACTCATTTATTCATTTATTGAACAAATGTTTATTGAATACCCACTCAAGTATGCTAATATTTTATTGATTTTGGGTAACAGGGAAGGAAGCCACATACATGGTTGGAAGAGGGAATAGATTTCAAACAGAACCACAAAAGCCTAGAGAGAAAAGAGCACTACTGTAATGAGATTTATTTCAATAGGTTGAAGTATGTTAACTTTTGTCGTACAGTATACGTATTGTAGTGTTTGTTTTAAAGCAATCAGGAGATTAGCGGTAGGTAGTCCGTACAGCTGTGAGAGTTTTGCTTTACCATTATTTAGGTTTTTGCGCCTTATTGACCGGAAACCTTCAGTTGTTCAAGTCTGTGATGGCAATTCAAATGTTGAGAGGAAGAAATTAAATAGGGAAGCTTGAACCACCTGTCACATGCTAGAATTTTATATATGTCCAGGCAGGTGTCATTGAACCTTTGAAGATGTAGCGACAACGTAAATGAGTCGCTTCTTTATGAGCGATTTTTTCCCTTTCCTTTGTTTTCTTTTGTGAGAAAGAGATAGAAGAGGAGGCCAGCCCCACAACCGTAAGCCAGCATGGTCCTTAGAAAGTAAGTTTGCTAGAGGGCGGTGTACTTTAAATGGACCAATCAGTTCACGTTCTGTGTTCTCTAGTGTTTCGTTTTGTTTCAGTCTTTTCCTAAGCTTTGTTCACTAACATAAAGACTCATAGGCATAAAACATCTCTTGACTCTAGACATAGGGGAATATTTAACTTAGTGGCCTAACTTTATGCCACGCAGTTGGTCCCCAGTATAAAGAGAAGGTATAGGTTCATATTCTGAAGAGGAGATAAAAGTCCCACGAGCCAGGGAGCTGAGCTTGGAGACGTTTGTGGTGACCACGACCTGTGTCAGGGCTGGTGGCCGATGGGATGGAGATGAGAAATGTTTCAGCTGCAGGTGTGCGCTGCTGACGTCATTCCGCGAGTGTTCGCAAAGGTGCTCTGAGCCGGGCACCATGTGGGATGTAGGGGATACAAAGATAGAATCTCTGCCCGTAAGGGATTCATGGTCTAGTTGTGGGGAGGCGGAAGATCAGAATAACTGACAACTGTATAGCTCTTCACAGTTTACCAAAGGCTCTCACCCGTTATCTCGTTTAATCCTGGCAACAATGCCCGGCACAGGAGCCGGTACGTAATGGCCGCCCCAGAAGGATTCATGGAAGGAATAAGCCAGGTTGTGAACCAGTTAATTATCTTCTTGAGTCTTATTTGATTAAGAGAATTTTTCCCCTTCATGCTTCTATCTTGAGTCTGTGTTGCTGGTTACAGGTTTAGGGGGGGTGAAGTGTAGGGCTGCATTCTTTGTGACCAAGTTAGAATCCCCGAGTTTGCCACTGCAGACAATACAGAACAAGGACTTGACTGGTCACAATGGCCCCGACCAGTCCTTCCGACCAGCCCTTCCCTCCAGCTGGCCCTCCATCGTCTCTCATTCTCCCGCTCCTAGTTTCCCCGAAGCTCCCAGAACCGTAACTTAGGCCTTGGTGGAGTGGCCTCAGCATGGAACAGACCAACATGAGTGCGGGAAGAAGGCTGAGGGGACTGCTTAGTGGCTGGCTTCAGTCCTGTCACTAACTTTACTAGGCGAGTGAGGGTGGATGTGAGGTCTTGGGGTTAGACTGGGGTATCAGAGACAGCCAGCTTCGAGGGTGTGTGAGACATAATCAAGGGTTGCTGAGGCCAGCATGTTGAACAGCATCTTTCCAGGTCTTTCTCCAGGGGTGTTTTGAGGCCCAGGAGAGGGAGGGGCAGGTCAGGACCATTGTGAACAATTGTGTACTGCAGGAGTGTGCCCTGTGCCTTGGTCGGCTAGAGGAAGGTACTGAGTCACTGCAGGTGTGAGCAGTAGCCCTGGAGAGAAGGGGCATGGGTTGAGTCCAAGTCTGGAGTTGGAATAGCAGGAATGGTAGAAGGTCTGAGGGTCTGGGGTGGGGAGGGCAGCATTCCAGCATTTGATGTTGGGGTCCAGCTGGGGTAGGAGATGCGACTGGAAGAGCTCCAGAGAACATGATGAAATAGGGAGAGATGAGTATATAGAAGTTCTGGTAAAGTGAAAGAAAAGGTTCAGAGAATACTGAAGTTAGTAGTTTATTCTGAAACCCAACAGGTTGTGATTAATAATAATAATACCAACTGCAGATCCTCTTAGTTTGGTCATTGGTTGTGTTAAGGTTATTTTATTTCTTTAAAAGCAAGGGTAGAAAAAGAAAAAGTTTACCTGTTTGCGTTCTGTATTCCACAACGTTATAAGAATTTAAATTCTCTCTTCTATTTTACAGTTACGAATCTCTTGGTCCTGTATAATCAGAATACCCCTAATGTATGGATCTTGAGGTTTTATGGAAAATATTTTGGTATTATATTTTGGGTTTTGAGGAATTAGCCCCCCTGTAGTGATGCCATCCTTTTCATCCCATATGTCAAAACCATTTATATCTCTTTTTTCATAAGACACTGTAAGTGATTTTCCCCTGCTTGAGAAGATCACATTGTTCTCAGACTCAGGACTGCTTTATCCTGGTGCCTTTGAAACAGTCCTTAACCATGCATTAGAGGGAATGGGGTTCAGAGTCTCACCAGCCTCAGGTTGAATTTTGACTCCATTTTATACTTGCTGAACTTTGGTCAAGGTGTATAAATTCAGTTTCTTCATGTATAAAACAGGGATCGTGCTACCTTCCTCAAAGGTTGTTGGGAGGAGAGATAAGGAAATATATGCAAAGCTCTTAGTGTAATGTCTGGTACATAGTAAGTACTCAATAAATGCTAGATATTTTTATTTTTTAAAATTGTGATAAAAATACATAACGTAAAATTTACCATCAACTATCTTTAAGTGTTCAGTTTGGTGGCATTAAGTATGTTCATTTGTGTTTTTTTGTGCTGTCACCACCATAATCCATCCACAGAAATATTTTCCTCTTACAAAACTGATACTCTGTACTTATTAAACAACAACTTCCTGTTCTCCCTCCTCCTAGGTCCCTGGCAACCTCCATTTTACTTTATGTCTCTATGAATTTGACTTCTTTAGGTATTGCATGTAAGTGGTATCATACTGTATTTGTGACTGGATATTTCAGTTAGCATAATGTCCTCAAGGTTCATTCATGCTGTGGCACATGTCAGAATGTCCTTCCTTTTTAAGGCTGAATAATATTCCATTGTATATATATACCACATTCCGTTTACCTGTTCGTTTGTTGATGGACACTTGGGTTGTTCCCACCTTTGGCTATTATGAATAGTGCTGCTTTGAGTTTGGGTGTACAAATATCTGTATGAGTCTCTGCTTTCAATTCTTTTGGGTATATACCCAGAAGTGGAATTGCTGGGTCAATAGGCAGTATTAGTACTCACAGCAGGTTATACTTTTGAAAAGCTTATTGTAAACTGAAATGCTGTAAGTTGAATTAGACTTTCCAGCATAGATAATGGTAAAATATTAGACTTGACTTAAGAGCTCATGACGTCTAGCTTTTTGTGGAAATAACCCAAACGCCACATTCATCATCTGTAAATTATTTTATAGTATGGAGTTTTGCATGGTGCGTTAATCAGGGCAATATTTTATGTTAATCACATAAAATAGTATTTGTACATTGTCACGGAATAAAAAGTCATATTTCATTTTTAACACAAAGTATTAACATTACCATTAATGCATTCTTACCATTTCTTTTTTTTTTATCGAAGTATAGTTGATTTACAATGTTGTGTTAGTTTTTGGTGTACAGCAAAGTGATTCAGTTATACCTATATATATCTATTCTTTTTCAGGTTATTTTCCATTATAGGTTATTACAAGGTATTGAATATCGTTCCCTGTGCGATACAGTAGGACCTTGTTGTTGCATTCTTACCATTTCTGTTTAGAGATCTTTCTTTAGCCATTCTTTTAGGGCAGGTCTGCTGGAAACAAGTCTCTTGGTTTTCCTTCATCTGAGAATGTCTTATGTCCATTTTCTCCTGAAGGATATTTTTGCTGGATATAGAATTCTGGGCTAATAGCTTTTTAAATTTTTTTTCCCAGCACTTGAAAAATGTTGTTCCACTTCCTTCTGCTTCTGTGGTTTCTGATGAGAAACCGCTGTCATTCCAATTGTTTTCCCTTCTAGGTAAAATGTTTCCCTCTCCCTACTTTCACAATCTTTCACTTTGTCTCTGATTTTCAAAGAGTTTGATTGTGATGTGTCTTGGCATGGATTTCTTTGGATTTATCCCACAGTTCACTCAGGTTCTTGAATATGTAGGTTTATGTCTTTTGCCAAATTTTTAAGGTTTTCAGCCATAATTTCTTTGAGTCTATTTTTAGGTCTGCCTTCTTTCTCCTTTCCTTCCTGGACTTGGATGATATGAATGATAGATTTTTTTGGTTATGGTCCTACAGGTGCTTGACACTGATCACTTTTTTTTTTAAGTCTGTTCTTTCTTTATTGTCCATATTGGGTAATTTCTATTGTTCCTATCTTCAGGTTCACTGATTCTTTCCTCTGTCGGTCTCATTCTGTGATTGAGCCTATCTAGTGAGTTTTAATGTGTATTTTATCTGCCATTTCTTCACTGAGACTTTCTATTTTTTCATTTGTTTGATGTGCTTGTTGAAACAGTTTTATGATAGCTGCTTTAAAATCCTTGTCGGGTAATTCCAGCATCTGTGTCATTTTGGTGCTGGCATCGGTAATTGTCTTTTTCGCGTTTGGGTTGAGATTTTCCTTGTTCTTGGTATGACGAGTGATTGTGATTATATCCTGGATGTTTGGGGTGTTACATTATAAGACTGTGGATCTTACTTAAGTCTTCTGTTTTGATAGAACTCCTCTGACCCTCTGGCAGCAGGGAAGAGGAGGCACTCCCTCATTACTGCGAGGTTGGGGTGGAAGTCCAGGTTCCTCATTGGCCTTTATTTACAGCCTGGGTGGGAGGGGTGCCTTGTTACTGCTAGTGGGGTTGAAGTTCAGGTTCCCCTAGGTGATGCTGTTATTTATATTGTTTTGTACTTGGTAAAATAACCTGAACAGCCCCTGAGCTGTGTATTCCTTAAATTTAGCTTATATTGTTGGTGCTACTTATGTTTGATAATTTATTTAATGATATTTAAATTCTCAAATTAGGGACTAGGTCCTCTCTAATCACTAGCTTCCCTAAGTTTGGTATGTGTTTCCATGAGCACACTGAATAAAAGATTTTATGTGAAGAAACAAGATTATAGTTTCCAGTTTATTAACTTTGAAAATTTATCTTTAAAAGGAGAGAAAAGCCTGCCTGTGCAAGGTTTCCATTTTTCCTATTAATAACATGCTAGCTTTTATCAGACTTTTGTAACTTATTTTTAGAAGAGGTCAGTATATTAGAAATAGAATAAATGGATCTGACTGGTGGCTTTAAAAATTTCAGTGGTAAAGTATTTCATTTCATTTACTAACTTAACACCTGTGGTTTCGGGTAGATAACGCAGATCTTGAGGATGATGCATATGTCTTTAGAAAAATAGATTTTCAGGGTTCTTAGTGGTCACCTGAGGTAGAGTAATGACAGTACTGAAGCCCAGGACTAGATCACTTACTAAGTAGGTGATCTTGGGAAAATCTCCAGAACTATAAAGGTTGACTTTTCTTCTCAGAAAGATGGATGTCATAATACCTAAATCAAAAGGTTGTTAAGAATATTAAATGAGGCAATATGCCTGAAAGCAATTTAACTGATAGATATTACACAAATATGAAAGATAGTTATCTAGTCAAGCTACTTCAAGCATGTGACTGATGGGTAAAGATAATGTACCTGATTCTGTATGATTTCTAGCTGTGTGTGCCAGTAGACCATGGGTTACACATATATTTTTTAAATGCTGTAAAAAGTTTTAATTATGAAAACCTTTCAAACACATAGTTAAGTATTTAACAAAAAGAATACCCATGCACTCATTGTCCAGAACTAGCAAATGCCACATTTATTTGCTTCAGGTTTTTTTTTTTAAAGAGAATGAAACATTAGGGATATAAGTAAAACCTTATTCTCTCATCCCTGAAATGGGTGTAGAACATTTCCATGCACATTTTTGTAGTATTATTGAATACATATATACTAAATAATATATGAGAAATATATTTATATATATATAGCCATAAACAATGTAACTTACATAATTTAAAATGTATATAAATGATTTTATACTGTTGCTCTCCTTTTGCAAATGAAATTGGATATTTTTGAGATTTATCCATGTTGCTACTGTAGGTCTGATGCTGCAGAGTATTTCGTTTTAGTTTATCCATTCTTCTGTTGATGGACATTTAATTTTTTGCCTTGTGCTGACTGTGCTGTAACCGCCAGCTGGCACATGCCTTTTACACATATTTGTGATCTCTGGGGGAATTACCTAGAAATGGAGCTGAGTTGCCAAATGTGTCAACTTTACTCAGTATTGCCAAGTTACTCTTCAAAGCATTCATACCAGGTAACATCTCTGCACTAGGGCATCAAAGTTCTCACATCTCTATATCTTCTACAGCTTCACTAATACTTGGCGGTATCAGACTTTGAAAATTTTATCAGTCTAATGTACAAGAAATATTTTGCTGTTACTTTTGTTTGTGTTGCTGATTACTTATGAGATCGAGCATCTTTTTATGCTGACAGTCTAGATTTCCTTTTCTGTACATTCTCTCTTCATACCCTTTGTACATTTTTCTTTTGAGCTGTTTTATTCTTATTAATTTGTAGTCTATTTCATATACCTTCTGGGGGGTACATTTTATATACCAAAGTATATACCAATCCTTTATTATATGGGTTAAAAATATCTTCTCAATGTTTGGCTTGATTTTTAATTTTCCTTATGGTGACTTTAAAAAAAAAGTAAATAAAGAATTAATTAATTTTTGGCTGCATTGGGTCTTTGTTGCTGCGTGTGGGCTTTCTCTAGTTGCTGCGAGCAGGGCTACTGTTTCTTGCGGTGTGCAAGCTTCTCATCGCGGTGGCTTCTCTTGTTGCGGAGCATGGGCTCTAGGTGCATGGGCTTCAGTAGTTGTGGCGCACGGGCTTAGTTGCTCCACAGCACGTGGGATCTTCCCGGACCAGGGCTTGAACCCATGTCCCCTGCATTGGCAGGCGGATTCTTAACCACTGTGCCACCAAGGAAGTCCCTATGGTGACTTTAGAAGTAAACTATTGGTATATGTTTGAAAAATTGGAATGCTTTCAGTTTTTATTTTCAAAGACGATTTTAATGATAATATTTACACCCCTTGCTTTTGGACGTGGCAGAGAGGGCTAGTGGGACTAATGTCTTTTTGAATGTTCCAGAATTTTATCTCTTTAATTAATATTTAGAGGATAAAGTTTTTATTTGTGGTGTACTTTTTTGGTCAATGGAAATCTTTGGGCAGATTCCCAGTTCCTCAGCTCCTAGTTCTTGAATTAGTGACTGTTGGGAAGTTTTATTTTGCTGTGTGCAGAGCCTCCTAAGCCCGCCAATAAGATGGGCACATTCCTGTTGCATCAGCAGCAGCACCAAAGAGGAGCTCTCAGACCCTTAGAAAGAATGTTCTGTTGATCTGCTTACACTGATTTCTATACAGTGAATAATCTCGGTGCAATAAGCACTTTCTCCTTTCCCTCACCAGTCCTCTTGCTAACAAAATAACTTAATTGAGAAATTCAAACTGTTGGGGCAAGGGGGATTGAGTTGTGGCTGAGGCTCCTTGTGTATCTTTTGTGGTGCAATCAAGTAGCACTTATTCCCCAACTTTCCATAGCCACCCCGCCTAAACAAAACCCACCTAATCTCCCAAATCGCTTCGCAAAACAAAAGAACACACAGAAGGTCCAGAAACTGGGAGGACTGGGGCGATGGTGAGTGTTGTGTGTGTGACACGCCCTCTCCTTTCCCTGCTCCTTGCGATTTACATGGAGCTGTTTGGAGATTATGTGTCTGTTTTAAAATCTGCGTGTGAAAGTGTGCTCCCAGGGCAAGCTTGGTTGTTCAGGCCATGTGGCACCGCTGTCTGTCGGATGGTGGTTCGTCCATAACTGAGGGTAAAGTTCTAGGTAGAAGTTAACAGCAATACTGGACTTGCAAATCCAGACCTTAAGGCAAGCATCCCGGCCTGGACTTTTCAGCCTTGCTTTTTTTTTTTTTTTTTTCCTTCCAGTTTTATTGAGATATAATTGACTCTGTATCAGTTTAAGGTGTACAGCATAATGATGTGACTTACATACACCATGAGATGATTACCGCAGTAGGTTTAGTGAACGTCCGCAATCTCTTACAGATACAACATCAAAGAGGTAGAAAAAATATTTTTCCCTTGCGATAAGAAGTCTTAGGATTTACTCTCTCAGCACCTTTAATGTGTGACATACAGTGGTGTTAATTATATTTAGCATGTTGTACATCACATCCCCAGTACTTACTTATAACTGGAAGTTTGTGCCTTTTGACCGCCTTCGTCCTGTCCCCCTCTCCCCATCATCCCCCCCATACCCACAAATCTGATCTCTTTTTCTATGATTGATTGTTTTGGAAGTATAATCGACCTACAACACTATGTTAGTTTCTGGTGTACGACACAGTGATTCAATATTTCTATACATTTTAAAGTGATCACCACCAGACTCACCTTTCTTAAGGGCAGTGGCCATGTGCTTTGCTCGATGCATGTTTGCCTTATTACACTTGCGAGCTATTTAGTGCAGTGAATGAGCCTCCCAACAGCACAGAGGGAAGCCAGCTACATGTCCTCTTGTTGGCTAAGCTTTGACATTTCTTCCTTCTCCCACTTACTGAATTCTTCCCTGGAATCAGCATTTGACACCAGTCGCCATCTCTGTGTCACTTCTCCACTGTTTAGAAGTTTGGGGAAAACTTTAATAAAGAATATGTGAAAATAATGACTATCTTTTGTTCAGTTAGAAACTTTGTTTTCTCTACATCTACAGCCTAAGTTACTGCAACGGTGTGAGACACACACACACAGTACACACAGCACACCCATTTCAGGCGAGCAAATTGAGGCTCAGAGAGGTGAGGTGCAGTGCCTGGCCTAGTTAATGCCAACACTAGGGCTCTGTCAGGTCTTCTGCCTCCAAATCCCTTGTTCATTCCATTATTTGGCATTTGTTCACTCTGTGATGGGGTCACTAGGCAGAGAGTAAGCTGCTACTATTGCAGTAGCTCTTCCATATACCACTTGGGGCTGTGTACTGAGGCTAGTCCTCTGCCCTTCATTCATTCTTTCATTCATTCATTCAAGCACTCAATTCATCATTCATTTAATGTGTCTATGAGAGCTAAGTGATGAGGATACAGTAATGGATGAAACAGAAACACCCTCTGCCCTCATGGAGCCTGTAGTAAAGTGATGAAGAAAGACCACAGACAAGTCGGTTCAATCAAGTGTAATGATGGGTATGACAGGAGAAGAGGGTCCTGTTTAAAAAGTCTTCTTTCCCTCTTCAAATAAAGGGGGAATAATTAATATCCATGTACTTTAAAGAACATGGACCTCTTCAGATGTGAGACTCTTTTGCCTTTTTAAAATATGACATCGAGTATAGAGCCATAAGATAAACAAAGACGTCAGAATTTTAGAATCCTAGAGGTCATTTAGTTTGCCTCCTTGTAGCCAAACCAGTGGGAATCTCCTTTCTTAGCCTCCTGAGAAGCAGATCCTAGACTCTCTAGGCTGTAGTTTCCCATGCTAGACAGCACCTAGCACAGAGGTGAACGATGAATTATTCGGTGTGTCTCTGGCTCAGAACCTTCTCCACACTTAATCTCCATCTAGATTCCTTTTAATGCTTTGGAATCACAGATCAGTGTAGATGATCTTTGTTTGGCTATTCCTGGGATATGTGTTAGGAAAAGAAAAAAAACAGACAAACCACAAAAACCCAACTTGCAGTTTAAATAAAGAAAAATGAGTTTTACTTCCAAGAGAGCTTTTGCCATTTTCTTAATGCTTATTCCTCTTTGGAGAGCTCATTATTGAACAGAGCGTGACAGTAGTTTACTGAGGTGTCGTGTCCAGGCCAGTGGATGAGTTAGAGCACTGATAAAGGCCAGAGCAGTGGGCAGAACTGTACCTAAATTACCCCCAGATAGTTGCCAACCTATTCTGCTTTTTTAAAGACCTCCAGAGAGCATCCCTAATCGCCTCTAGTTTCCCCTTTCTGTGTTTAATAACCTTCGCTGTCAGGAAGTGTCTTCCTCATATTTAACCCAGTTTTCCCTTGCCACAGTTCAATCCCATTTCTCTTGTCCTTGGTGGCGAAAGAATAGCAGGTCGTTATCTTCTCCATAGTATCCTTAATGTTCTTGAAGGGCCTGGGCAAGTTTTCCCTAAGCCTGCCCTTCTCCCAATGAAATCAACATACTCCTGTTTCCCCTCCCCAACCCCCCTTCTCCGGGGTCCTATTTGGAAGTATCATCTCTAACATGTTGCTCTTAAGTATCTGGTCCAAAGAGTCACATCAGGCCTGCCTTGAGACATCCGTCGATTCCATCTTTACTCAAAGAGCAAGATCCTTGTCACCTCCTGGGCTCTCCGTTCATTCAACGTGGCTGCGGTTTGTGGTTCCCCCTCCAGATGTGAGGTGTGAGGCGGGCAGAGGCTGAAGGGGACGTGACGAGGAGTTCCTCTCTCTGACTTACACCTAGAGGGAGGGACCAGAATGCTTCTTGCCCCTTCTGGTCCTTCTGACAGTCTGTCGATTGTGCCTGCTGGTTTCTCTTTTCCACAAAAATGTTTTATTCTGATTGACATTTTGGTACATTTTGGATTTCCGTTGGCCTCCTCCCGAGGACAATATGGCACATCAGTAAAGTTGGCATTATCCTGTTACCCGTGCTCTCCTCACTCTCGATTCAGTTTTATAGATGCCGCAAGGGAAGCTGGAACATAAACTTTGCTATGTAAGTGATGAGTGAAGGTGTCTTTCCCATCAGATTCTGTACAGTCCTCATGAGGGGGTGAGAATGATTTTGTATCTCCCCAGCACTCAGCAGAAACGCCCGATGCGTTTTAAACAGACTTCGTGACTCTTGGTTGGTTGTCAAATGAGTTATTGGGAAATTGCCTTCATTTTGTGTTTTTAGGTTTCTGTCTCCTCATCCCTTCTACTTAAACATAAAAGCAGCTCCAAGCCTTTGCCCGGCTGCCAGTGCAGGCAGCCTCCCACCTCGGCTGCCAGGCTTTTAGCAGATGAAATAAAAATCTATTTATAGCTGGTCTCTGATGGATTTCCTCCCTACCTGTGCTAGTGTTCCGTCAGCAGGTGTACTGAACAGATGGAGAGGGGTTTTAATTTTTTTCAGTTCAATTAGATCAACTCTCTGGGTTCAGACCAGTACACTCCCTTCCTCACTTAGTTTCTTCCTCTTGGCATTAAAATTGTTGAGCATGGCAAAACACGAATTAAGACCAGGAAGTAAAACGCATATAGCGCCTGCCTTTCAGATAAATACTTCGGCAGAGAGACCACATTTGACATCAGGTGAAAAATCAGTTTTAACCCCTTTCTTCCTAGTGCTCAATTTTATCGTTATTTAAATTAATATTTGGAGTGCTAAAATGCTGGAGTATAAACGCTTTCTTTTTTCTTGCGATGTACTTTTAGCATTTGAACTTAACACATTTTGAAATATACTGTTTTTGAGGCAACACTTTGTCTCTGATAGTTCAGTGGATATTACAGAGAATTTTAATGAGAAGCTGAAGTCGCTGAATTCACGAAGCTCATTTGATATTTTATGTCATTGACAGTTGACTTGTCCAGGATAGTTAGTGATCCCATGGTAACATGCAGTCCCAGACCAGCCTGAACATGACCTTACCTAGCTCTGGGTTTTACCGTCACCAGTCCGTGAAAGATAGGTCACCACAGTTTCTGGCTTCAGCATATCCATAAGTCCCTTCTACTTAACCACGCTGGCCCCTGGTACGTTGCATCATCTCTCGTTCCCAGGATCCTAGATTTCAGTTCATTCCTGGCTCTCAGATGTAAGGCCGGCCCGAGAGCCTCTTTCATAGACTTTACTGAGCTCCTGCCCAGGGCTGTGACGTTGCCTGCGATGAGGACCACATGTCTGCCCTGCTTTGATCCCTCAGCGCCATCAAAATGATGTAGTTAATATCCATTGGAAGCTGGGTTTGAAGCAAGCAAAATTTCGCCTATTTCAGTGTATTTTTTGTTCAGATTCTAATAGAAGCAGGTTCTCCCTCTCCCCCCCCCCCCGCCATTTTATTTTACTCAATTCTTAATTATTTCTGGATGAGTTTTTCAAGGATATGCATTATCCAGATGTGTGGCTCATTCTCTAGGCTCTCTCCCATTTTACTGCTCACTAAGATTCATATCGGAGGGTGTCTGGAGCCGAAAAGAAATTCAAATAAGTCATTCTCATTGTTGGCTAGAAGTGAGGTGAGCAGTTTAGATAGAACTGATATGAACAAGAGCCACCACTTCTCACCCGCATCATCGTCTGATGCGTCCATCTGAAGATTCCCTTTAGTTGTGTTAATATGCGCTCATATTTAGATGGTAACTGAAATGTTATCTAGCAAAATCACTTCTCTGATCCTTCCACATCCTTTGCAGAATCTGTGTCAAATGACTGTCTTGGTTTTCACAGTAAAGATCTCACGTTCTCCCTGGCTGGCTGACCCATACAATCTTTGGTTATTCTGTTGAGCTGTGCTGCTGTGATCTTTCTTCCTATACTTTTCACCTGCTGATACTCCTTTTATCTCTTGGGGTCGTACAGAACAGAATCTAATTCCGACACATGGCAGCCTTTCACATCTTTGAAAAATGTCCCTCTGTATGCAACCATTTATATATGACATGATTTAGTTACATGGCTTTCCTCTAACCTGCTACGGCTCAGCTGCCTCTTTATTATGGAGTGTCCTCAGGAGAGCGACATCTTACCCAGGTGCAGTCTGACAAGTGCCGAGAAATCCGGACCATCGCTGTGCTCGTTAGAGGTTAAGCGAGTCTGATGGCTTCCTATTTGCTTGATTTGACTCAGTAGAGCCTCTTATCCCCCCAGCAGGACAACGGGCTTTCTGCCATACCCAGGGCCAGGCGGGATGTTTCTGCTCTGTGATAGATTCACTTTGATCATTTGGGCCTGGCTTCAGTCACTCCTTGGTACCCACTCCGTGGCCGTGTGATTATGGTGCATGAACGTATGGCGAATGGTGTCAGGTGGGTGCTGAATGACAAATTTGGGGCCGTCGTGAACGCTGATGTGGCCTGTGATTGTGACCCACCCACCTCCCCGCTGGCTCCTCCCTCATCGCAGGGCCGCACCACTGCCTGTTTCCTGTCCCACAGGACCTCTAATCTTGTCTCCTTTTAAAGACGTTGCAAAAGCCCAAACATTAGGATGCTAAGCTCTCAAAGTATATAAAATAGATCCCCAGATTGACTCCATTTATGATTTTTCCATCTCTTCTCCTGTAGCGAGTAGTGTCGTCATAGGGAGGGACCATCAGACAGGTTTTGGGGGGATTTTTCTTCATAGCATTAATGTACCATGGCTTATTTCCAAGGGGAAGGGTATGTGGTTGGGTTGGAAGTGTCTGAATGTGGGAATGCTCGGTCTCCCCAGAAGTACCTGGCACGTGGTAGTCACTCAGTATATATTTGTTGAATGAATGAATGCAGGAGCTTTGGTTCCACGCTGTTGCCGCCATTGTTTCAAAAGCTGTTGGGCCACAAGAGTGGCAGAGTTTCCTCATTCGGGGCCTCCTGATGGGTCCCCACCTAATGACTGCACTTGGGTGGCAGTAGCATAAGGATCTCTCAAATCTCTATTAATATGTCAAACCCCTAAGCTGTCTTAGGTGAAGCCATCTCACTCTTAGACAAATAGTTGCCTCATGTAGATTCAGTCATACTTAATGTACATCAAATAATATTCCGTCAACAGATATTTTTTGAGTATTTACTGTGTGCCAGAGCTGGGGGGTACAGTGGAGAGCAAAACATTCAGATCTCTGTCCTCAATATAGTGGGAAAACAGACCAAATGTATATTATGTATGTGTCTCTATGTGTGTGTAATGTATCACTACAAACTGTAAAGACCAAGTGCAGGGTGCTGTGAGGACATTTTATTTATTAAGCTACTACTATGTGCCAGGCATTTTGCTAAGTACTAAGATTAGATAGAGCAAGGATGTAAAAAAGAAAGAGAAATTTAATTAGATGTAGTTTGTCATCAGGAACTCAAAACCTAGCTGCAGAGAAATATAAACAATTATGATAACATGTGAGATGTTCTATGAGAAGTCTTATGAGCAAAGAGTTACCCAAACACAGAGGTAGGAGTGACCACTTCTGTTCTGCAGTCAAATTGACATTTGAATTGGATCTTAGATGATGAGTAGAATTGCATCAAGTGTAGAAACCGGAAGGAAACATTCCAGTCAGGAAGCAGAAGCAAAGGCACAGAGACAAAACTACTTGGGGTATCAGGCCTAACACACAGTCCTGTGTGGCTAGAGTATACATTGATGGGTGGAGTTCTAGAAAGAGATGGTGTAGTTTGTTGAACACCTTGCTGTACAAAGTTGGGATCCTTGCCGTGGAGGCAACGTCAGATGCAGAGGACGTAAAAGAACACTATGTGAAATGTTATAATTTGAAAATCTTAGGTTAAGTGGATGATTTACTAAGAAAATAGAAATTACCAAAATTGCCTTTAGAATAGGTAGAAGAACATAAGTAGATCAAGAACAAGGAAAGAAATTGAGAAAGCCATTAAGAAATTAGGATCTAATGTGCCATTGGGATCTCACGTGGTTTTAAAAGCAAAGTGTATGAACAGAGAAGGCCTGGGTTATTTAAAATCTTCGAGAACACAGAGAAAGAAGGGAAATGTCCTTGTTCATGTTATTAGACTGGTGTAGTCTGTTAAGGGCAGTCAAAATAAAAGCCCAAATGAGATATTAGCAGGTTTTTTTTTTTTTAAAAAGGGACGTCTTTTTTAAAAATTAATTAATTAATTTATTTATGGCTGTGTTGGGTCTTCGTTTCTGCGGGAGGGCTTTCTCCAGTTGTGGCAAGCGAGGGCCACTCCTCATTGCGGTGCATGGGCCTCTCACTATTGCGGCCTCTCCTGCTGTGGAGCACAGGCTCCAGCTGCGCAGGCTCAGTAGTTGTGGCTCACGGACCTAGTTGCTCCGCGGCATGTGGGATCTTCCCGGACCAGGGCTCGAACCCCTGTCCCCTACATTGGCAGGCAGATTCTTAACCACTGCGTCACCAGGGAAGCCCCCTCCTACTCTTCTAATGTAGTCCTTCTTGGACTCTGTGGTCCAGGGGGTGCTTCAGCCTCACCCCTGGGTGCTGGGATTTTCACAATGGTGTCTTGTCTATGGTTAGCTGCTAGCTGGTCTTCTTGTGAGGGAGACTGAAGTCAGGAACAACTTGTATCTCCTTCTTGATGACATTACTCTGGTTTTGTTTGTTTATTTGTTTTATGTGGGATGGACTTGAGCTGGTTTTAGTGCTGAGGGAGAGGTTGAGGTTGAAGATACAGCAGAGGGGATGGAGGGATAGTCTGTGGAGAACTGGGATACAGAGCACAGGGATTAGCCTAAAAGAAATGCAGAAACAGCTCTCCCCTGTAATGGGAGGGTAGGAAGAGGGAATTGGTGCAGAAAGTGAGGTTTATAGGCTTGGTGAAGGGAAGTGGGAAAGTCTTCTTCTTTGTGATGACGTTATCTTCTAAGAGTGAATGGGAGGTGGGAGGGTTGGGTTTGAGTAAAGTAGTGCACAGGCCATTAGAAAGGGAGATCTGACTAGGAAAACATGGAAGTTAGCTGGGTACTCAGTTAAAGGTGGAAGGCCACGAATTTATAGTGACAACAATCTGTGGGTTCAGATGATTCTCCCTAGAAGCACTTAGCTGCCCATGTATATGCATGCTTTTTAAAAATTATTTTTTGTTATTTTACTGAGATATAATTCACATATTATAAAATTCTCCATTTTATACAATTCTGTGATTTTTTAGTATATTCACAAAGTTGTGCAGCTATCACCAGTATCTAATTACAGAACATTTTTATATCCTGGAAAGCAACTGTGTACCCCTTAGCTGTCATTCCTCATTCTCTGCTCCCCTCAACCCTTGGCAACAACTAGTCTTCCTGTGTCTTTGGATTTGTTTTTTCTCGACTTTTCATTGAAATGGAATCATAAAGTAAGTGGCCTTTGGTATCTGGTTGCTTTTGCTTAGCATAATGTTTTCAAGGGTCATTCATGTTGCAGCATTTATCAGTACTTCATTCCTTTTTATGGCTGGATCATATTCCATTGAATGGATATGCCACAGTTTATTTATCCATTCATCAATGGATGGACATTTGGATTATGTCCAGTTTTTGGCTATCATGAATAGTGCTGCTGCAAAGATCCATGGACAAGTTGTTACATGGACATATATATTTGCAATTATCTTGGTACTATAACTTGGAGTAGAATTGGTAAGCCACATGGCAACTTATGTTTAACTTTTTGCAGCTGCACCATTTTACATTCCCGCCAGTAATGTACAACGGTTCCAATTTCTCTACAGTCTTGCCAACACTTGTTACTGTCTATCTTTTTTATTATAGCCATCCTAGTGGATGTGAAGTGATATTTCATTTCAAGTGCATGTTGAAGGTGAGCACTTGGATCAACCCATGGTTGGGATTTTTCTAGAAGACTCCATGGAAAAAGAAAGGCTTCATAGGGCTTTCCTGGTGGTGCACTGGTTGAGAATCTGCCTGCTAATGCAGGGGACACGGGTTTGAGCCCTGGTCTAGGAGGATCCCACATGCTGTGGAGCAACTAGGCCCGTGAGCCACAACTACTGAGCCTGCGCATCTGGAGCTTGTGCTCCGCAACAAGAGAGGCCGCGATAGTGAGAGGCCTGCACACCGCGATGAAGAGTGGCCTCCGCTTGCCACAACTAGAGATAGCCCTCGCACAGAAACGAAGACCCAGCGCAGCAAAAATAAATTAATTAACTAATAAACTCCTACCCCCAACATCTTCTTTTTTTTTTTTTAAAAAAAAAAAAGAAAGGCTTTATGCTTGAGAGTAATGGCAAGTGGATGGTTGAAGTGATGGGCCAGGGAGCGAATTATAGAAATGTATAGGACTTATGGGAAGGAAACTATAAAACTTCACTAAAGAGTGTAAAGGATGCCTTAAATTAATAAAAGGCTCAATATTGTAAAGATGTCAATTCTCCCAAAATGAAATATAATTCCAGCAAAACTGCCAATGAAATTTTTTTGAAGGTTTTACTAAAATAGTTATAAAGTTTAACTGGAACAATAAATGCATGAGAATACCCAAGATATATTTGTAGAAAAAATATGTATTTGGAGAAAGAAAAGGAACAATAATTATGACTTATATACCAGGTATTAAAACATATTATAAAATTAGTGAGCAATGTGGTTTTAACAATGGAATAAGCCAAGGGTTAGATGGAAGAGAAGAGGAGATCCAAGTTCATATGGGGAATTATTATAAGACAAAGATGACATTGCATCATCAGAAGTGAAAGGATGGTTGATTTCATAAATGGTGTTGGGGCACTATATTAAAAAGGTAAAGTTATGCCCCTATCTCACACATTATAGCCAAATAAATTAGAGATAGATTAAAATTTATGAGGAAAAACATATCCATTACGTAAGAAGATGTATCCAGAACATTAGAAGAGAAACTTCGGCAGTTCTGTGGGGGTTACAGTTTGTGGAATGGTCGGAAGACCAGAGACACGGAGGTCATGTGAGGACACACAGGGAAGAGGGCCACGTGAGGACACACAGGGAAGAGGGCCACGTGAAGACACACAGGGAAGATGGACCATGCAGAGACACACTGGAAGGGGGCCATGCGGAGATGGAGGCACAGATTGGTGTGATGCAGCTACAAACTGGGGAGCTCCAAGGATTGCCAGGAGCCACCAGAAGCTAGGAAATAGCAAAGGAAGGATCCTTGCCTACAGCCTTCAGGAGAAGCACGGCCCTGCTGATGCCTTGATTGTGAACTTCGGGCCTCCGGAACTGCGAGAGAATAAATGTGTTTGTTTAAGCCACCAAAGTTGTGGTAATTTGTTACTGCAGCCCTAGGAAATGAATGCAGACTATCAGATTTGGTTTGATGGAGGGAGTAGTCAGAAACATTACTGAGTTTTCTAAAAGATTAATACCAGAAGCTGTGTTTGATTATTCAGTCCTCCTAAGGAGGCCTCACACATCCACATGATGAATTTGAAGAGTCTGGACTGGTCCCAGAGGGGCAGGAACATTGTCTTAGTCACCGCTGTTTCCTCAGCATTTAGAACAGTTAGAACAGAACATAGGTGACACTCAATGACTCTTTAATGAATGAATTAATAAATGGAATATATGCAAAAATACAGTGTGTCAATTTTTAAAACAATGAAGACACTGATTTAAAAAAAAAAACGAGGCTGTGGTGGGACAGTAGGGCCAGAATAGCTGTAGTTCCCATAGATCCTTCACCTTTCTTTACTCTGTGACCCACAGTGACAATAGAAGGAGGAGGTGTTAGTTCAGACGTGGAGCCGCTGCTGTGACCCAGTGCAGCTGAAGTAGTAACCTGGAACTCTGCTGCCATGGCACATGGCTTAAAGCCGTGTGTCCAAGAAGGAAGGAACCATCCTTGCAACCAATGACATTAAAACCCAAGTTAGATTGTGGTATTGATGCACCAAATAAGTTCATTAATTTCACATATTGAGTAAAAGTGTATTCAGTTGACAAGCAGTTACTGAGCACTTACTGTCTGAGTACTGTGCTAGGCTCTAGGGTACAGAGATCAAAACTATAGTCCCTGCCCTTAGGTATCTACTGTTTGTTGGGGGCTAGAGGCCAGACAACCAAACACATAGTTTTGATAGAGTGTGATAACATGTCATTGTTATAAGCCTGAGATGCCACAGGAGCCTAGAGCAAGGTGTGCCAAGGTGGAACTAGGCATCTTAGACTTCAAAAAAGATTAAGTTCTATTTGGGCTGTATACGAGGGAAAGGCTTGAACATTGGCAAAACAGTTGGTTCATTTGTCTCATGGAATAAATACGAGAGGTGCTGAAAACACACCCCTGCCCCAAAGAGCTCTGGCTGAATAATGCCTGAAATTGTACCTTGGGCAATTATTTTTTTGTCTTATGCTTTCCAGGAGTCCTCTTTCAGAACACGGATTCCTCTGTAGGACTTTGTGAGGTATTCTAACCAGGCATTCTTTCTTTGTTGGGAACTGATTTCCCAAGTTGGTTTTCAGGGGAAGAGCCAGTGACAAAGGATGGAACACAGTGAGTCTGAGAAAAGGATGAGTCTAGAAAAAGGATGGAGAAGAGGGCTCCCTGGACCCAGAGAGAGCACTGGGCGTTTAAGGGTTTAAGAACTGCCAGGGAAGAGAGGAGAGAGCTCCTGGAAGGGGCACCAAAGAGAGTCTGGAAAATCCATAGCCTTCCCTTGGGCTGGGTCTGCCTGGCAGTCTTTCCCAGCACTCTGGACAGCTGCAACGTGCATGGAATGGAGAGCGCGGGCTGTTCTGTCCTGTGTGTAAGTGTGAACTCATGGCTCTTCTCTTTGGGAATGGAGAAAGAGACTGGCTTTCTGTAAATGTGAGTTTCTATATTCTGGGTATTAGAATGAATCTTAGTTACTGGGATCATGTCTTTTATTTATTTTTTTTATTATTTTATTTTATTTTGCGGTACACAGGCCTCTCACTGTTGTGGCCTCTCCCGCTGTGGAGCACAGGCTCCGGACACACAGGCTCAGCGGCCATGGCTCACGGGCCCAGCCGCTCCGCGGCATGTGGGATCTTCCCGACCAGGCAACAAACCCATGTCCCGTGCTTCGGCAGGCGGACTCTCAACCACTGCGCTACCAGGGAAGCCCCATGTCTTTTATTAATCCAGGATTGGATTACTTGGATAGCCAAGTAATTTGACAGTGCCGATGTGAATAGAATCAATACCTGTACTCACCCAGTTATCTTAAGATCGAGCAAACACATTTCAGGGTTTTTGGTGGTAGCTGTGACTGTTACTTGCTAGTATTAAAATATTTTAATTTTTGATACCTTGGACTCTCTTTGCTCTGATGAACCAGCTAGAAATGGTGTCAGAAGAAACCTAATTTTTTTCTCATTTTCAGTTGTGAATGAATCTCTGATTGCTGTGATAAAAGAAAAATCTTGGCTCCCAACTTCCTTGCTTGAATGAGCATGAATGTAACATTCCGTCTTGATCAGGAGAACCAAAGGCTGAATATAAACAAACACATGCGAGCACTTCACTCAGAGGAGATGTTTAATTTTCATCAGTCAGGAAAGATGCAGACACCAAATCATAGATGTTTACAGAATTTTAGTGAAAGTTTCTGGTGATTTTATTTTTACTGGGTTTTAACTGTCTCCTGGGGCTAAGTTGGTTGGCAGATTTGAGCTTTAACTTTAGCTTTTCTTATTCCTCACTCCTGCGTTGGAGTATTGTTTTTATTTCTTTGCCTATATAGCCTTGGCAGGTGTAATCTGCCACTGCTGCACATCCTTGATTATAGGAAAGACTTTAGAAATAGTGACTCTTTTGTTCATTTATTCAGCAAACACAGACTGAGTATAAGTTATGTGTAGTGAACTATGGGAAATGCTAAGGGGAAACAAAAGTATGTAAATCCTGGGTCTAACAAAGTATAAAGGACCCTGGATGACATAATAATCATAGAAGACATATCTTCACCTCAAGTGATTTATAATCTCACGGAGGAAATACTATAGGCCTTACTGTCTCTTCTTTTTTCAGAGACCTTCAGCAGCTCTCCATTTTCCCCACAATCAAGTCCAGACTCTTCCACCCAGTACTCAAAGAACAACCTCACCCTAAACCGTCTTGATATCCTCACCTCCTACCACACCTCCCCATACCCTGTGCTTGATCTTTCTGCCCTTTCCCCAGGTTCTACGCTCTTCCCTGCTCTTGTGCCTTTGAACCTTCTATTTTCTTTGCTTAGACTCCCCTTTTTTATTTTCACTAGCTGGTAAACTTCTACACATTCTTTCAAACTAGCTCCTCTTGTGAAACTCGTATCTAATTCCCCTCTCTCCCTCCAATGGCAGGGTTGGTCTCTGGGCTTGTGCTAGGACATCTGGACTGTAGGGTCACTTTGGGTAGAAGTCTTTGGCGCCTAGAATATCAGAAGGTGACGATCCTCGGCTTTCCTGGCTCATCCCAGCCTAATTTGGCCCCCTCCAGGAGAATATCAGTCTTTATGAAGGCAGGTTCTAGAGACCCTTGAGGAGAATCCCCCTATTCCTAAGATCCCTTGAATCCCCTGTGGATGTGGAGGACCCGGAGTGTGCCTTGTAGCTCTTGTACATTTGTGTAGGCCCTCGTTCTGCTTCGTTGTAGTTCATGGTTTGTGTCTACACAGGCATTCTATAAGAGCAGATAGTGAATTACAGCTCTTAACTCCATGGAGATCCATTATCCTGGATGTTATTTCAGGTGTGTTTTAGTATCGCTGTATAATTTGTCCATAAAATGCATGTTCTCATCATAACATATGAATGGGTGTCTGTTGAAGGAAAAGGATTTCTGATGAACAAGATGATGACAGGACACTATTGAAGCCTGTTATTTAAGTCCTTGTTGGTCACCTCATTCACATCTAGAGGAGGGAGTGAAGGCCAATTGTGCTTTCTCTTGCAACCTCAGAGAAGGGTGATTCATCCCATACTTGGGAGTGGTCTGCAGGGGGCTGAATGATTGAAGTGTAGAGTGACTCTAGCATAGAAAAACAGGCATGGCAAGGTATTTTCATATGTATTTGGTTCTCTGATAAGCCCTCAGTTTACTGAGATGATTAATACAAAGCCTTGCCCTTTTGGAGAGAAAAACATTCCAATAAATGTGTGAAAAAGGTGTTGAGTGCTCTCATAGAGGCTTGTGCTTGATTGTTGGAGAGTATGGAGCTGTCAGTGAAGAACAGCCTTAGGGTAGAACAGGAGATGGCGTTGAGGGGAGGACTTCCCAGAATTTGGGCCTTGAGTAGAATACCGGGAACAGTAGAGTCTTGCAATAATCTCTCAGCGTAGTGGACGAAGGGACTGTCTTGGTCAGAGTCCTGGCAGAAACACACTCAAGGTGGATAACTGGAGAAAGCTGAATGAAGGTACTATTTACAAATGTGTGGGCAGGATGATTAAAAGCAAATCAGCAAGGGATAGTAGAGCCCCCAGGAACTAGCAACAACTTTACCGCTCCTAGACCCAAAGGGGCAAGAGGAGGGGACAATTAAGAGGATGGAACTGGGGTTGTTGGAGAGGATCACCCTACAGGAATGTGCCCTTCAGTGCCCTTCAGGAGAGGAACATGGCCACTGCCAAATTCTGGCCTGGCAGGGAGAGACAGCCAGGGGAATACACTCCCAGCGAATCCCTATGCTGTCCAGTCACCCAGCAATGTCTCCCATTGGCCAAACCCAACTAGAAGACACCAATCAAGGGAGCCCATTGATGCATAGTTGGTACAGCACATGAACAGGGTAGAGAAGAGTGGAGAGTGGTTCTGGAAGAGCAAACAATATCCAGCAGAGGAACTTATTTGGCGCAAATGAAAATAACATTCAGCAACATTGACGGCTCTGCTCACAATTGACACCATGAATTTGTTGTTGTACCAAATAGGAAGGAGATGGACTTTTCAGTGAGCAAGGTGAGCTTTCTCATCAATTGGAAGAGATTTACACTAAGACCTGTAATCTGCCTGTTGGTTTCTGACCCTAGCACTATGGAATGTGTACAGAGGGATAGTGGCACAAAGGGTTAAGGACCCACCTCTCTATTTATAGCTCAGTCACACCAGAAATGCATCTACAAATTTTTGGTTGCTTATATGTTTTAGTCAGTACTACCTCAGGTCAGTTCAGTTCAATTCAATTAACTTCATTCCAGAACATTTGCTCGACATCCATAATTTCCTTGAAACCATGCTAGATCTGCTCAGGACACCAAAATGAGAAGGCATAGAACCTTTCTTCAGGGAGTTAGATTACAGTAGGAGAGATGATAATGTAAACAAATTATATAAATAAAGCTTGAGGAATATAAAACAGGACAGTAGAACTCTCTCGACTGATTTCTACCTAAAAGACTCACTGTATTAATTTATAAGGCTTCCTCTCTCTTAAACTATTGTGGCTGATGTACTGCTAGACTGAATGCTTTCAGTTGGGTGTCTGTGTCTTCATGGATCTGTACACTTCCGTAATTTGTGTGCTTTACCAAGAGTCTGCTGTGTTTGTTCCCAAACTTTTTTATGACGCTTGTGCTTGTTACTATGTTTATGCAATTTAATTATGTATTAGGCAAACCAACAAAATATAAGTGCCAAAAAAGAAGGTTTAGTTTGCATTAAAATTAAGTCAAACATTTTGGGAAAAGTTAATAAAAACTAGTCACTCTAAAAAATGCCATTGAAATAGGTATGGGTAGGATAGCCCCTCGCCTCCTGAACCTGGCAGCGAGGATGATCTTGACACAGATAAGTTTGTTGATGATGAGCATGATTAAGATAGTATCTTCTTGGGTTTCTCGATTTTTCTGTGAGGTAGGAGTGGGCAGTGACATGAGGGGGTGGGGGCTTGGGGAGGGTGAAGAAGGTTTGAAATAGATAATGTAGACTGTGGGAGAGGGAGCTCATTGGAGACGTATGGAAAGGTGGCACTGGTGGTCCACCTGAGGCTGGAGACCATCGCATTGTCCTGGCACCAACCTAAAGGACCATGTGAGCTCCTCCAGCAGTGGCCGGGAGCTGGTGTAGAAGTGGAAAAATAGATGCTTTTAGCCATCCAGGTGTGGGGTCTTGTGGGGCAGTTGTGGCAGAAGTTTAAAGGGAAAAGATGGTTGGACGTCAGGGCAAAGAGTGATGTAAGCCTTTCGTTGGGAGGCGCCACCTTCTGGTAACTCTCGAAAATGACGAACACAAAGGTGTAGAGGAGGGGCACCTGCTCTGTGTTCTCTAGGCTTTTTACGAGACATGGACTTATCCCTTGGGCAGCACACAGGTGTGTCTACAGGAAAGGGAATGAGCGTTGTTCAAAAACAGCTGGCCCACAGCTGTTAGCATGGCCAAACTGGGAGCGTCTGTGGTGTACCCAGCACACAGTTGGTGGTGGTGTAAACAAACACGTTAAGGGCAGGGTTATTGCCAGGATGTTAATGTACATGTTGAGCATATTAAGCACCTTCAGAGCCAAGACAGCGTCGTGAAATGCTTGAAGGAAAATGACCAGAAAAAGAAGGAAACCCAAGAGAAAGATACCTGGGTTCAACTAAAGCACCAACCTCCTCCATCCAGAAAAGCACGGCTTGTGAGAACCGATGGAGAAGAGCCTGAACTGCTGCAACCTGTTCCTCATGAATGCCTAGCATGATAGGTGTGCATTAAAAAAGACTCCTGATTGTTTTAAAAAAGTGATTTAAAGGATGAATTGTGATGTATATAGTCTTCTTAGGAATGAAGTGGATCCAGAGGACACAGTGAGGCCAAGGGGATGGAAGTCTTGATGAGGTTAGAGAGCACGTGTAATGAGAGGGGACGTTCTGTGAGGCCGTGGTCTGAGGATGGTTCACTGGCGCTTGGGATTGCAGGGATGGAGGACTTCCCTGCTTGGGTGTCGCTGGGGTGCCATGGGTGATGTAACTGAAGCAGTGGTGAAGGTCAGTGGAACTGAAGTCATCTAGGACCGTAGAGGCAAGGGACTTACAATTTGTTCTTTGGAGACAATTGAGAGCACCTCAAATGATGCCAGGATTTGGGGGTGGAGGGGTGGATGGGGAAACAGTTGGCAAAGCCATTGACAGTAGTGGGAGCAGTTCCGAGGAGGCCAGTAGGGAAGAGGTATGAACCCCAAAGCGTTTTTCACTAAGGAGGGGAATGATGGTTTCACACTTCTGATCTCTACGTGAAAAATCAGGTCTCTTCTTCTATAAGTGAAAAACTTATGCCTGTAACTGGGCAAGGTATCTGCTCCCCTTTGAGCAGGCATCGGCCTGATATATGCGTGCATCTTAACAGAAAATCTGGAAGTGACTTTCGTGCCATATTTGGAACTAAGACTCACTTCTTGCTCCTGTGATTCTACTTTGATATTAAATAAGTTTTCCTTTATAAGACATCAGTCAGTAAATAGAACAGAATGTATGGTTAAATAATTAAAATTACTTTCATCATTACAATTGTAATATGCCTTGCCATTTCAAACCAAATATCCACTTATCACTCCTGAAATTTTGCAAGAAATCTATTATTCAAGGGTGCAGAGATGATTTTTTTGGTTGAGTTAAACATTTTTATGGATTAGATATGAATTCAGTAAAAATAATTGAATTAAATTGGATGGCATGAATAATTCATGACGTGTAATTTCACATCAGTTCTAGCGTAAAAATAAGGCTCTTGGTTTATGTGCTGGGAAAATGTATTTTATTATTTAGAAAGGTAGTGAACATTTATTATTTTGGAAGATAATTCACTTTATGATTAAATAGAGATATTAAATTGTAAGATTGAAAGAAAGCATACAATTCGAACTGAGGCTTTGATGCAAGTCACCACTTCCATCTACTTGATGAACCACTAGTTGCTATGTGTTGGTTGTTAGTGATTTCAGAAGATCTGCCTCCATAGCCTTCTAGATCTTAAGGATAAGTCCAGTAATCATGCCAGAACATTCTAGGGAGTGTAGAGGCTGCCAGGTGTTTCCTTTGAAGAGCAGAGCACAGCTTTCTGGCTAGGTCTGTCTTCTGGGGCTGGACCCTCAGACCCTTGACTACATGGGAGACGTCCCTCTCCTTCGTCCTGCTTCCCTAGGTGCTGGCTGAGCACCTCTCCTTTTCTGGTTACACTTTAAATCCTTGCCAGGGGAGAGCATGCAGTTGGGCTGGCTCCACTGGGCTGGCTCCTGCTGTGGGTAGAGAGCTGGCCTTTTGCAATTTGAATCTGGTACTGCTTGGGGACAGCTTGTTAGAAAACCTGACTGTGAGAACTGTCATTCCCCTTAACGCGGAAAGTCATTAGTTAACGGCATCACTCATTCATTCAAACACATTTGCTGTGTGCGTACTCTGTGTGTAGCCCAGGATACTGGGACATCTGGGTGAACAAAGCTTGGGGAGTTCCTCGTAGGGTCGGACGGGGTTGTATTGTGGGGCTGGGGGCCAGGAGTAGGGAGGCATGGATCGAAGTTTCAATAGAAAAGTGAACCTGGATAGTCCAGCACTTGGCCTGAGCCTTGAAGGGGAGTAAGGAGTTAGCTAAGAAGAAGGAGAAGCGACCGAAGTGGGGGCATCCCAGGAGTGGGAATAACCTGCACAGTGGTACCGGGGAGAGAGGGGATCGGTCTGGACCTGCTGGTGGTTGCTGGAGGGAAGTAGCCCGGGGCGGGGTGGGGTGTGGTGGGAGACGAGGCTGGAGAACTTCAGGGCCGGATCATGAAGGACCTCAGCTACCAGGCTAACGAGCTTGAACTTGGTTCTGAAGTCCAAGGGGGAGCCATTGAGTGACATGGAACGATAGATACATTCTGTGGGCTTCACAGTCATCTGAAAGACTCTAATGATAAAGTTCTTCCTCCTAAACATTTTTGTCTGTTCAAAACAGACAGTTGGTCCACAAGGTATTATATTTTATAATAGACGATGCAGTATCTGCCATGATTTAATGATGACCAGATGTTCATTCCCAGAAACTGATACCAATAAGTGTCATTATTTATAGCAATGTCCCATCCTCTATTAGGTTACTAGAGCTTTTTGGCCATTTTTATAGTAAGACAGCCATTATCTCCTTCAGAAGGCCTTTGCCACAACTTGTATGATTTGAGATTAATCAAAGGGTCTGGTTTCCTACAGAACTTGGCCAAATTTGGAGGAAGCCTCTGTATTTATATATCTTTAAAAGGAAAATCCTAGAAATCATGCTACTTCCATACTAAGAGGACTATCCCCTACGTAGGAATCCCAGGTTCCTGTAATTAATAAATTAACAAATACTGCTGTGAGTGGAGCTGTGTCTTAGGTCGAAGTTGCTGAAGCCAGACAAAACAGAGGAAGATGACAGACAGAATGGGCTCCATTGCCCAGTGTTTTAGTCACTTTTTCTTTTTTAAATAACTACATTGTTTTTGTTAAATGATGCATGCTTACTCTGAATGAAGTCAGATAGCACCCCAAAATGCAAAGAAAGTAAAAATCCCTGAAAAATCCAGTCGCTAGAGATAAGCACAGATGACATGTTGGTGAATGTGACTCCCAGACATTGACCTAGGATTCATAGTGTTCTTAGTCGCTCACAGTTTGTAAATCCCAGAGTGCTTTGTCCCCTCTGTAGAATATCCATTGTGATTTTCTAGATTTTTTTTTTTAACTCCTCAACTTCAAAATGGAAAACTATTTTCCGTTTTGTTTCTTCTCTTTACAGTGCTTGGCTTGTTTTATAAACAAAGAAATAATACACACACACAGTATGATGACAGGGAAGGATAAACGGAATTGTTTGTAATTATCCTTGATTTGGATAACCCACTTTTTAAAATTTTTTAATTTAATTTATTTATTTTTGGCTGTGTTGGGTCTTCGTTGCTGCGCGCAGGCTTTCTTTAGTTGCGGCGAACGGGGGCTACTCTTCGTTGAGGTGCACGGGCTTCTCATTGTGGTGGCTTCTCTTGTTGCAGAGCATGGGCTCTAGGCGCGCGGGCTTCAGTAGTTGTGGCTCGCGGGCTCTAGAGCGCAGGCTCAGTAGCTGTGGCACACAGGCTTAGTTGCTCCGCGGCATGTGGGATCTTCTCGGACCAGGGCTTGAACCCGTGTCCCCTGAATTGTCAGGCGGATTCTTAACCACTGTGCCACCAGGGAAGCCCCAACCCACTTTTTTTATTGTGGTTAAATATACATAATATAAAATTTACTGTTTAAAACATTTTAAGTGTACAGTTCAGTGGCACTAAGTGTGTTCACAATGTTGTACAGCCATCACCACTATCCATTTCTAGAACCTTTTCATCATCCCAAGTAGAAACTATGGCCATGAAACAATAACTCCCCATTTCCCCCTCCCCTGAGCCCCTGGTAACCTCTGTGTTACTTTCTCTCTCTATGAGTTTGCCTATTCTAAGTCAAATAGGCAAATAAGAATCAGTGTTTGTAAGTGGAATCGTGCAGTGTTTGTCCTTTGTTTTATTTCATTTAGCATAATGTCTTCAAGGTTTACCCATGTTGTAGGATGTAACAGAATTTTATTCTGAGTAATATTCCTTTGTATGTATATACCACATTTCATTGGATAACCAACCCACTTTTTGAATTTGGTTTAGAGTTCATGCTTGTGCTTAGTGGACCTTTACCAGGGTAAATTTGTTTCACAAGAGTAGATGTAACTAGATGTCTCCCGGAAGGCATGGCCAGAGGGTGATATATTAAATGCTATTCTTAGGGAGCCTTCCTGAAGCTTACTATTTAGCATTAAAACAATCAATGCAAATTTGATACTGGGTTTGAGGACACTTGTTATATTTATTGGTAAAAGAGAATTGAGTAAATTAGCAAGTATTTTAGCTAACTTGATTAAAATTCAAAAGGTTGGTGTTAAGTAGAAGAAATACATAATTTAAAAATGTCAGAGTTAGAAATTCATATATGAAAACTGAATGTTATTATCTTTATGGTGCTATAGAAATTCAAATCTTACTTAATGTCAGATTTCTTTAAATCCATTTAATCCATTCAGGAGGAATGGATTTTTATTGCCCACACGTGGAATGATTTCTCTTTGCATGAGGGCATGCTGCTAGCCTAATCTTTTCATCTAGGGCAGTGTCCCTCAAACTGGAGGGAGTCATGGACCCTTCAGTGGACCGAGGTGCGGTGGGGAAGAGGAGGACAGCAGATACATTCTTCCTCTTGATGCATTCTTCAGGAGATCTTTGAGGAATTTCTATTTTAATTCCAACGATAGTAAAACCTTAACATAAACGTATTCAGGATCATGTGGCATTACTGGATTTGCCATTTCCGATTTTTACTATCTTTTCGTATATCCATCCGTGACTCGTAGTAATTTATAATTCTTCTGAGGCATAGCTCTTGAGGCTGGTGTGGTTCCCTTAGCTAGTAGCTGAGCCTTGAAAACTCAGCATTCACCTCTCGGCTTGGCTTTGTTGTCTGTACAAGTACATTTTATGAGGGAAATTCTGCCTCTGGTGATATTCCAAATTTAGGTCAGTCTCCAGAATGCGAAGGGGTTACTGTATCTTTTTCCTTTAGACGGTGCTAAAGACCCGCTGAAAAGTTCTTTGCTCTCCAACTCTTCCTGTTTATCAGAGGTACTGTTCACCACCTCATTTATTCATCCAGCAAATATTTATTAAATGTTTCCTATGCAATGGACATGTTGTAACAAATCAAATCAAAAGCTTGTTATGTTAATTATATTTATGTTTTTCCAGGACAGGAGTTGAGCAAGACATTCAGGGCTCCTTGGTAAACTTCCATATGCCTTTACTGTCAGCCCTTCTTAGGCAGCAACAATGTATTATGTGCGCTTTTTCTAAGTCTTAATTTTCTCATTAGTTTGCAGGTGCCTTCCACACCCCCAGGGGGAGAAGACTGCATTGTAACATCCCAGTTCTGTTCTGTGCAACCAGAGGGGCTTTGTGGCTAATTGGCGGGTTCCATCAACCAGAACGTCCTGTGCTTCTAGATTCTGGCTGCCTGAGGCTGTACCTGTAAACAGACAGTCAGGCACGAATTTGCTGCAGGTTCTTTCCTGCCATGGACACGCCTTGGCGTTACCGTTACTGTCGTTGTTTTAGCGTGATGCTGGCTTGGCATGGCATGGTGGAGGCAGAGGTGTAGAGGGCAGCCAGCACGGCTTTGGCGTGAACAGGCTGCCTCTCCGGGGAACACTTACTTGGCCTTAAAAGAATTAAAATATATGTCTTTCACGGTTGTTGAGAAAATTAAAGGAAATAATGTATGTGTAAAATGATGAGGTGAAGAAATGGCTGTGGCAGTAACTCAGAACAATCATTTCCCTTTGTTTGCCCGCAAGCCATTGCCTGTTCCCCCGCCTTGAGCACCAGGGAGCAGGACTTGGAGGAGGAGAGGGAGAAAGACCAGCTGAGATTTTTTTTTTTAAATTAATTAATTTATTTATGGCTGCGTTGGGTCTTTGTTAAGGCCCGCGGCTTCTCGTTGCGGTGGCTTCTGTTGTTGCGGAGCACGGGCTCTAGGCGTGTGGGCTTCAGTAGCTGTGGCTCGTAGGCTCTACAGCACAGGCTCAGTAGTTGTGGCGCATGGGCTTAGTTGCTCCGCGGCACGTGGGATCTTCCTGGACCAGGGATCGAACCCGTGTCTCCTGCATTGGCAGGCGGATTCTTAACCACTGCGCCATGAGGGAAGCCCAGTTGAGATTTTTATAATAGAATTAGAACACAGAATTCACTGGGTAGGGCTGTGCACATCGGAAGGGGTAGAAGTGCCGTTATTTGGAGATTTTAGGTTTTTCTCCCACCGTGCCCCCATTTTTCAGTCCCAGGAAGCTCAAGAAAAGCAAAGACACTGGCTATTGGAAAAAATAAAGACCCTCTGTATTTGTAAACGGCAGAGTTGAATCTGTGTCCATACCTGCCCTTACCTGTGAAGGCAGCGCACACCTGGCTAGCTCACAGTCACCGGTGACAAATGTCCATTCCACTCTCCACATCTCCCTTTTCTTTATTTCGTTATCTCGCTAGTGATCCATGCATATGTGTAACCCATGACATAGAATATGTAGTTGCAATGTGGATTGTAAAGCATGTGTATCCCCATTGGTCCATGCCCCAGCAGCACTCACCTCCCTCAGGAGAAGCCAGGTGATGGGAATGTTGGGGGGTGCCTTTCTGGTCATCACAATGCCCGGGGATGGCTACTGACATTATCGGGGATGCAGGACATTCAGCAGAGGGCAGGACAGCCCCCTGCACGAGAGAACCATCCTGCCCCAAATGCCACAGCACACCCTCTGAAAAACACTGTGGGTTTACAGTGTGGGAAGACTCCTCAGCCACTCTGTGAACTAGAGACTGTTTATAATTCTATCACAAAGGATAACACATTTTCAGGGGAAGTGAGAGAGCCTGTGCCTCGACTGATGTATTACTTGGGTGACAATAGTGACTACATCTTAATCTCTGCTGTGAAATTCTAGAGATGTTAATTCTGACCTGTATGGGAATATTATTTCAGATTTTAGGGTATTGCTCTCACTGTTCTGTTAATATAGATATGGGTGAAATAAGGGTTGTTGCAGTTTGGATTTTTCCCCCCAGACGTTCTTTCATTGGGAAGCCATTAGATAAAAATTGGGTAGGCTTTGTGGACAAGGCATTTGACCAGAAAAATAATCTTAGCGTCACCGTGAACACATACAGAGATGGCACACACAAAGAAACTTTGGAAGGCTCTTTCGATATGACATAGGGAAACCGACAGTGCCAATAATAGCACAGGCCTATATCTCTCACAGTGCTTTTGAAGGCATAGAAAGCAAATGACAATTCCAGCAGTAGCTAAGATATATTTTCGCTGGAAAGGAAGTGGCATTCTTATAGGAGTCCAGGAAATTGTCTTTGAGCTTTTGAAGGCACACAGAAAGCTAATGACACCTCAGAGGAATAGCGTTCTCAGGTTTTAGATGCCACAGATGCCAGCGATGCTAAAGCCAGAATGTAAAACCTTTCTTATAGGGCCTTTAAGAATCCTCAGTGTGCTTTTATTAGCAGGCTGAGTGTGTATATAGAAATGTTAATGGTCTGTGGAGCAAACTCAGCTTGTTTTTGCAAACTACAGAACTATAAGAGTTATCCGAAAGGACACCCATTCTCCTTCCTTCCTTTGTTCCTTTGTTTCTTTCTCTATATAATAATAGAGCACCTATCATGTGCTGGGTGCCGTGGATACAAAGGTGAATCCAACGTGTATTTGTCTCTGCAGAAGCTTGCCATCTAATATGGGAGAAATATGTGTGTTAATATCTACCATGCAAGGTAGAAGGCGATAATGATGCAAATAAAGCGCGAATTAAATGGAAGTTTAACCACAGAAGAAATTACTTCTGGCTGATAGGATCAAAGAAAGTGACAGAGAGGCAAGAGTGGAAATGGTATTCAACTGTTTTCAGGCATACATAGGATTTGGGCAGGTAGCAGTTAGCTCGCAGGGAGAAAGAAGAGGGTGTTGTAAGGGAGGGCACCCCAACCAGTGGAAGACCACTGCAGAGGTTTGGGCAGGCGTGGTGTGAAATGGGCGGCAGCTAAAGGTTAGGAGGGTCCTGGCATATACTTCTGACCATTCAGAGGAGGAGCCTGTATTTGCTTTTATTAATGAATGATTTGGAGTTCCGGTTCTCACATTTTGATGTGCCATAGAAATTCCTATGGAACTTGTTAAAAATTCCAGTGCCCGAGGGTCCCTCTGCACCTCACCGCTTAGAAGAGCTCAGGGATCCTGCCATCCCTCCTGCTGTGGCCAGCGTGGGCCCCGCAGCCAGCCACTGGAGCCTCTTGCTATGTGTGTCACCGAGCTGGGACACAGCGCTGGGATGCCAGAGCAGGACGGAAGTGGAAATTACTTTTTTAAGAAGTGTAATCCCCCAGTCTCCTCTTAAGCAATTACAATAACGTCTCATATTTTATTTCATTTTCTTCTAATGGAAAAACCAGTTATACTAAATGAAAGCAAATGACTGGTAAAGAAGATCTGAATGATGCTTATAAGCCTTTTATATGATTTTTTTTATTGAGGTTTTTGGTCTCCTAATTGATGAATAAAGGGAAGACGGGGAACACTGGCATGTGTTATGTTCTATCAGGGTTCAGAGAGAGTGAAATTATTCCCACCTTGCCAGTAAAATTCTCAAGGTTGATTGCTGTTTTTAATTTATCTGAGCGGTGCTTTTCAGTGAAGTGACATTGGTCCTGATCATTCTGTAAGTAGGGAATTTTACCTGAGGAAGCGAAGTCTTCTTCTTCACAAATAAATCTGGGCTTTCAGATTGCTTATTTGATGCCAGTGATGGCAGATCATGCTCCACTGCAGTCCTCCCAGGCCACCGTCTGATGTTTTTGTCAGTGGGTACCCTGCAGCATCTTTGGCCCTAATTGGGCCTCTTGCCCCCAAGCCCAGGTGTGGCGGTCACGGTGTATGTTGTGTGACCCACCCGAGTATGGAGAGCATTCTGCCAACCAATGAGCCCTGCACTCATGTCTGAAACACCTGAGGGCTGCTGTTCCAATAGCTTGAGTTAGAAATTCTCTGCTGCTCAGCCCGTTTCAGCCCACCTCACCCTGCTGACACGTCCAGACAAGGCACTTCCCTGTACATTTAAAAGCCCAGCCACAATCCTGTGAGTATGTAATAGTAATAAGCATACTACTTACTGTTTACCGAGTGCCTGTTGTTTGTCACAGACTGTGCTAGGGTCAGAAAGGTTAAATGGTTTGCCCAGAGTCAGAAAGTAAATAGGTGGCAGAGTCAGTCCACTAAGACATGGCTTTTGACTCTCAGTCTGGATGAATCCCACACTTAGGGGAATGAGGCCTTGGCCATTTACTGTCTGCCACGTGGGCTAGGATGCCGGGAGTCTCCACAGCAGGCCTGGCCTCACCTAAATTGTACTTTACTCATAACAGGAGAAATGTGGGATCCTGCCTTGGAGCTGAATCCTACGGGAGTGCTATTTGAAAGCGTAGAACCGTCCAGCTCTCAGGGAAGCAAAGCCATACTGGCTGTTTATATTCTGAGAAGATACCCATGATCCCTGGGTCTGTGTCAGCAAGACCTACATTTTGAATCCTGTTTTTCACGGACTGTGTGGGGAGGGGGCGAGGGTGGTTGGAGGGGAGGGAATTACTGTTGATTGAGCACCAGCTCCCTTGGGCCAAGTGCTATACATTCCGACCCGGCTCAGCATGGCCTCACGACCACTGTATAAGATTTGCAGTATTCATACGTTTTAGAAATGAGCCCTGGCTTCAGGGCTCCCCACTCAGGGAGGCGCTTCACTTGGTCCACAGCCAGGCCCCGCTTTGCTTGCTCTGGTACTTCAGTGCCAAGGTCCTGGCCACGGGCATGACTGGGTCCTAGAGTTCGCCCCTCTGACCCTCCAGGAAAGATGTGTTAGAGACACACTGTACCAGGGTCAACCGGCCTAGGTTCAGACCTGGGCTTCACTGTTTACTAACCATTCGGCCCTGAACCTATGCAAACCTTAGTTTTATTATATCTAAAGGAGGAAAAAATACCTAAGTTATAGGATTATCATTAGGCTTCAGTGAGAAAATTGATATGAAGTAGGATGCCCATGGTCTGGCACGTTGTGAGTGCTCAAGAAATGGTGATGGCTGTTATTACTGTGACTTTTTGAGGCTGAGAATATATATCCTGACCCATAAATCCACCTCTTTGGATCCTGTCTGAAAAGAACGTATGTGATGATAAATTATAAAATGTCTTTTCCACGCCATCTGGCTTCCTGCGTTCTCTCTTGTACTCTCTCCACCTTCCCGTTGTTTGGTTACAGGTGAGTTTCACAGACGGCCAGGTGCAAATCTGTAGCTGTTACCATACGAGAAAACTGGCAAAAGAATATCTTGCCACTTCCTGGTGTTCACCAGTTGGAAAACCCAATACAACACTTAAAATTTTTCAGTATCTCCTGTATAGTCAGCATTCAAACTGGACATAAATTCTTTTCATGCCCAGCTAGTTGGTACAGAAAGGGAGTTAATAAATTATTTTTAAAATTTTTATATAAATTTTAAAGGTTACTTTCCATTTACAGTTATTACAAACTATTGGCTGTAGTCCCCATGTTGTATAAAACATCCTTGAGCCTGTCTTATACCCAATGATTTGTACCTCCTACTCCTCCACCCCTAGATTGCCCTCCCCTCCCCACTGGTAACCACTAGTTTGTTCTATCTATGAGTCTGCTTCTCAACAAGGGAATTTTAATCGATACCTGTGCTGGCCTTGCTCTCAAATACCGGTGACATTGTGACATATCCATGCCTGTGTCACACACTCCAAGTCACTGTCGGGTCCTCTGGCTCGAGGACCCTTTTCTAAGAGGCACATTTTTTTGCACGATCTCTGGTCTAAATTTACACACGGCCCACGGTCATTTCCTGGACAGCGGGTTAGAACTCTGAAGCCTGTGGTCCAGAAAGGGCCTGCTGCTTTAGAGAGGTCTGAGTGAAGTGCGGAGGAGGGAAGGCTTTTCCTGTGGCAGAACAGAGCAGCAAAACCAAGTGTTTGGTTGAAATATGTCTGTGATGAACCCACTTTAATTTTTGTTTAAAAATGTCATTTACATTTTCTGTTCAAATGTTTTACAAGCTGTATTCTGACTACAGTGGAGGCTTTCTAAGAAATCAGTCCCAAAGAACTCTTGCTGGAATATTCTGTATCCAAGGCAGGCTATAAAAGTTAGAGCTGTTGCTAAGGGAACCAACGGAGGAATTTAAATGTGTAAATCTCGCTATTATATTTAAATTTCATGTAACATCTGGCCCGAGCTTTACTTTGAGGTGAAGAGGAAAACGAAATAGGAATTATAACAGAGACTAACGAGATGGGCACCATCATTTTTTTAGAACTCTCTACCTCTAGTGTTTATATTTTACTCTTTTAATAAACAATTCTGTTTTCTTTTTATAAAGGTCCTAGATATGCTCCACTTGGAGAGGCACCCTGCTTTTCAGGCCAAGCCCTCAGCGAAGGCAGTTCCCATTGCTGGGGGTTGCTTACCTTCAGAGAGAGGCAAAGTGATGAGGAAGAAATGGTTCTCCTGTGTTTTTACCATTGAAGCTGAAATCTCTAGAGTGACAGAAGAAATTCCACAGTTTACTTGCTGTGCTTTTTTTCTTTTTTCTTCTCCAGTTCCATTCTACCTAAAATGCTTTTTTGGACTCTTAAAATACTAGATAGAAAGAAGTAATTTTCTTGTGCTGAAAAATGGTCACAGCAATCCCAATAGGTAATACTAATGATTAGTAATGTCGAGTTATGACCAATATTCCGGGTATTATCCAGTTGACCCTTGGACAACATGGGGCTTAGGGGTGCTGACTCTCTGTGCGGTTGAATATCCATGTATGACTTTACAGGCGGCCCTCCGTATCTACAGTTCCACATCTGTGGATTCAGCCAAGCAAACGCGGACTGTGTAGTACTGTATTTCTATTTATTTTTTAATTTATTATTTTTCAAAATTTATTAATTTTATTTTATTTATTTATTTTTGGCTTCATTGGTCTTTGTTGCTGTGCGCGGGCTTTCTCTAGTTGTGGCGAGCGGGGGCTACTCTTCGTTGCGGTGCGCGGGCTTCTCATTGCAGTGGCTTCTCTTGTTGCAGAGCACGGGCTCTAGGCATGTGGGCTCAGTAGTTGTGGCTCACAGGCTCTAGAGCGCAGGCTCAGTAGTTGTGGCACGCGGGCTTAGTAGTTGTGGCTAGCAGGCTCTAGAGCGCAGGCTCAGTAGTTGTGGCACATGGGCTTAGTTGCTCCGCAGCATGTGGGATCTTCCCGGACCAGGGCTCGAACCTGTGTCCCCTGCATTGGTAGGCGGAGTCTTAACCACTGCGCCACCAGGGAAGTCCCCTGTAGTTCTGTTTAGTGGAAAAAGTCCATGTATAAGGGGACCAGCACAGTTCAAATCCGTATTAGGAATTTAATATATATTATTGCACTTAAATTTATATTATGTTAAAACAGAGGTACGATTCGTGATCCCAAGCATATAAAATGCGCACCAGCTGAACAGAAGATGACAGCAATGTTCTCCACATCTGTGTGCCCCTATGCTAAAAAATATTTAGATTGAACCATATGAAATTGCTGTTTTGTGAGTTGAAAGTGTCAAATATCGGCAATTTCATGTGGTTCAACACAGCACGAATTTCCTTGGGTTATATCTGACGTTTCACAGGCATAAAAAACGTGGGATTTTCCACAAATGTATAACCACGCAGGAAAGAAAAAACTCTTAAAGATTCTATCTGATAATCACAGATCTGAAGAGCTAGACGGTCCCCAGGGTTTGTGTGGTGGCCCTGCCTGGTTTTACAGAAGTGGGGTCCCGGGAGGTAAGGAGATGTGCCTGCTGTCAGGGGTGAGTTGGTGCCGAGTGTGAGTGAGGCTGGGATGCGGGCCCATGCAGAGTCTGTAACACCTGCTCAGCCTTCCCCTATTGATTCTTAATTACAGGCCATCAAAGCTAACATCGCCGGTCTCTAACTTAGAAGTAAACTCCCTGTGGTTGGTTGTACCAGGCACAGGGTTCTAGGCAGTAGGCTGTCCTGTGGTGCAGAAACAAGTGACGGGGAGGGAGTTCGACATCCTCTGTGGAGGTGACGGAGGATGTCACCTGACGGTCAGCTGAGGACGGGGCAGCTAGCCCGGAGCAGGGCCTGTGGGTGCCCTTCTGGGAGCGCCAGCAGGACGGACGGCGTGCAGATGAGTGACCTGTGATGTGTGTTAGCCTGAGAGGAAATCCGCTTCCATCTCAGATCCTTGTTGTATACTGAAGAGGGTATACACTTAACAACCAAACGCGTCCTCTTCGCTGGGATTCCGGGTATCTCAGTAAATCATCAGTGGTGTCTTCTTCATTTTGACGCCAGCTTTAGGAGATAGCATTTCTGCCTTTATTTCCCACTTTTACTCAAAAGTATATTTTTTAAAAATTCGTTTTCTGTACTTGTGTGTAAAGAAATTGTTTTATGATTTTGTTTAATTTAGGATGTTCGAGGTACCTGCCATTTTTCATGACAGTCATCTGAAAGATCCTTTTGACCTTCAGAAGTCAAGTGCCTTCTCTGAGAGCCAAAAAAATACATACTTGGAATCAGCATTTAAAAAAAAATCTGTGCCTGTTTCATCATAAGAGGATGGTGGTATACTGGGAAATGAAAATTCAGTGAAAACTCATCTCAGCGTAAATGAGTTAAGCCATTAGAAAGAATTGACCATCAGCTTAATAGGAATTTGTCATGTGACATTGGAGCTAACAGTTAATGCAGCGGTTTTCAATCTTTTATGAAGTGGGAAAACTCTTCTCAGTGGAAATCTTGGAACCTTATGCTTAACACAGACAGAAGCAGAGTGGCGATTGCGGAGGAGGAGGGAGCCCAGAGTCTGGGCAGTGCAGCCCGCCCCTCTCTTCCTTAGGTGATCTCCTCAGAAACTTGCACACCATTGTGCTAATGCATTCATTACCTAGATACAGTAATCCCTTAAGTAAGCATAAGTGTTATAATTTTCCAGGCATGTTTTTATACGTCATTTTATTTGACTCTGGAGAACAGACAGCGAAGGCTGTCTTATCCCCATTGTCCCCATTTTTCATAAAAGGAAATTGATGATCAGAGAGGTTAGTAACAGGTCCAGGGTCAGACAGCTAATATGTAAGGCAGCAGCGTTTGGAATGTAGTTCTTCTGACTCTTAGTTCAGGGCTCATTTCACTGAACCATATAGGGCTGTCTGTGGGCAAAATAAAAATGTGGGCTTTTTTGAATTAAACTCTTTCTAGAATGTTTTGTTCAGTGGTGGATGGTAAACTGAGGATGTTCAGACTGGGGCGACTGGGCTATAACCCTTCTCATCGTAGATAGAAGGAAAAGATTTAAAAAACGGACTTCTCTTTGAGAGTTCATTCATTGGTGTGAACTGGTTTCAGTAAATGCACAAGATGCTCAGTAAGGAGGGGTTTGAGGCCTGAAGGCTTAGGAGCCGTCCGACAGGGTATGAAAGTGCCAGCGAAGGGAGAGAGAGAAGACAGCCAGGCTTACACTTCCCGTAGCTCCAGAGATGAGCATTCCTGGCTGAGGGAACACATGCAGCCCACCAATTTTCAAAATACAGCCTTTGTTCCTTTTTCAGGATAAAAATTAAAGGCTGCTTTCATGTTTCTACTTCTCAAATATGTCAGTTTTTTCAATGACAGTCTTTCATTCAATATAGTAGATAATCTGAATTGTAAGAATATTGTATATTTTCCCACGGGACCAAATTAAGCTATTTGCATTTTGAATGGAATAAAAGGCGCTAAAAACATTTTTTTCCCCTCCTGAATCATTTTTGGAAAAAGAGGTTGCTCGCCACTGATCTATTTCATAATATTATCTGGGTAAAAGCCACTTTGCCGAAAATACACCTACCTGAATGGAACGATACTAGCATAGAATTCAGCCCAAAGGGTGGAAAATTTAGTGAGAGAGATTTGGGTTCAACCTGACAGCAGCAGCAGCAGCAGCAAAGTCCCCACAACAACAGAGCTAGTCACCAGGAGCAGGTGGCCTCGTGGTCCCAGGCTTCCCATCCCCGGAAACGTGCAGAGGATGCACGCTGCCAGTCCTGGATCAGTGGCGCGTTAGACCGCTCCGTTTTGTTGCGATCCGAGATTCTATTATTTTAGAGGTTTTCATTTTGCTATCACTTCAGAATGAGTGCTTTGACTTTCTTGCATTTGAGTAGATGAGGCCGAAGGTTACTTAGGTTTGAGTCTCTTATGTTTCATGAATTTCTTACTTTTGGAATTTTCTCAGAAAGAATCTGAGAACATTATGATGTTAATTGGACCAGGTTTGCTAATATATTTTAAGAGCGTGTAATCTGGGAATTAAAAAAAAATTGGTCTGAATATTGGATCATAAAACAATAGTCTATATACTTTTTATTTTAAAAATATCATTTTTAAGTCTTGGAATGACACTGGTGTTGATAAATTTGTCCTCCTTGTAAAAAGTAGAGAGGGGCTGCTGAAAGTTGTGTAAAGTGCCCGTATTTTCTACTTATTTGCATAGGTTTTCAAAGACTTTCTATTTTTATTTTCGATTCATTTTCAGATTTCAAGTAGTTTTCCTAAATGTTTAGTTTTGCCTTTATCAGCTTTAGTCCTTAATGGTCTGTAATAAATTCATGTTTCAATGTACTAAGGGCACAGTATTACAAACAACAACAAAAAAAGAACAAACAAAAAACCCCTAAGTGAACTCTTTTGTAATATATGTAATTTTTCAATTTATCTATTTCTTAGTTTGGATTTTCTTGCAGCAGAGGTAGAGAGCACTTTTTCTGCCATAAGTCACTGATCCACAGGAAGAATGAATCAAGGTCTGCTCAGTACAGAGCAATTTAATTTCTTTAAGAGAGAAAAGCATTCTACTTCTCTGCCTTAAAAGATAAGAACAGGGAACATAAAACTCTATTTAATAAATGCTAGAGATAAAAATTAAGAGAGATTGAGGGTGAAAATAAAGAGGAAAGATAGAGATCACAGAGAGAAACACGTACACACACACACACACACACACACACACACACACACACACACACAGAAACAAAGGTAAAAATGAAGACCTAGAGTGAGAGTCAGAGACAAAATGGAACAGACACTGAAAGATGAATGTACAGGGACATATACAAGGCTGGTAACCTGGAATCCTTCTTGGAGGCCAGGCAGGCAGTGGTGTAACATAACGAGAGGTGTGGCAAATGCGGGGAATTGTGGAGAGCCTGTCCTGCCTAAAGACACTCAAATCCAACAAAACAAAACATTAGGAAATCCTTCTGTCCCCTGCTGGCCACCAGGTTAGACCCCTGGGTTATGAACATCCACAGATATGAGAGCTAACATTTACTGAGGGCCTACTCTGTGCCAGGCCTTATTTCATGTGCCTTACTTTTAATGACTGTCATCCTCCTAACATCCTTTGGAGGCACATACTACTGCCATTATTCCCATTTCAAAGGTGAGAAAAGTGAGGCACAAAGAGGTTGGGGACCTACACAGCTGGTACGCGGAGGAGCTAAAGTTTGAACTCAAGGAGTCCGGCTACAGAAAGGGTTATGTACACAAAGGAAAATCCACACAGACAGAGACGTGCAATGACACTCATATAGGCCCAGCCGTCAGCCCTGTGCCTTCACCCAGCCTCATAGAAGTGCAGACTTGGAAATGGCAGAGACAAAGCATCTCGGAGAACACACAGGAACCTTCGAGCTAGGCTCTCATGGAATAACATCCCAACATTCTGACTTTTGCCATGCACATAATTTGTATCATGATTTTAAAATGGTAGGCACTGCTGTATACCTCTTAAAGGTATACAGATAAGTGGGGCCAGGGTAAAGGAGTTACCCCCAGCAAATGCCTGCTTTTTAAACAATTTTATTTTATTTTTTGGCTGTGCAATGTGGCATGTGGAATTGTAGTTCCCCGACCAGGGATCGAACCTATGCCCCCTGTGGTGGAAGTGAGGCGTCTTAACCACTGGACCATCAGGGAAGTCCCCCTGCTTTTTAAATTAAAAAAATATATATATTTTTGATTTGTTTGCCTGTTTTGGCTGAATTTGTTAGAGACGATAAAAACTTGGCAGCGTGGTTTTTTATGCCAGATGAAAATGGCGTTCTAGAGGATCATCATGGTTGTGTTGTACCCAGCGTGTGGTACACACTCAATAAGTGTTGAATGATCAAATCACAACGATTAGCAGTTCTTTGACCACAGACGCCCTCACAATTTTCAGGATGTATTTACATGCGGTATTTACTAATTATTGCAGAAACTTCTTGAGGTAAGCAAGGTAGATGCTGTTATTCCCATTTTACAGATGAGGAAACCAAGACCCTAAGGGCCAAGGGACTTGACCAAGACTCACAGCTGGGGAGTGATGGAGCTGGTACCCAAGGGCTCTGCCTCTAAATCCAGGTTCTTTCCACGAGGCTTCACTGCTCTTCAGTGATTTAAACTGAAAGACATGGATAAATCTCGAGGAAAAAGCGTTTTCTTCTAGAGTTGTAGCATTTCTGAAAAACATGAAGCTCTGATTTTTTCCCCCTGTCTTGGAAGGCGGAATAATAAATATCTGAAGTGTTTAAATTTCCTTAACCCCCTTCAGCCTTTAACTCCCTTTTTTTTAATTTATTTTTTTTAACTCCCTTTTATTTATTTTTATGTTTTTAAACAATCTGGTTTTATTTTTTATTTTTACTATTTTTTTAAAAAAATTATTTATTTATTTATTTTTGGTTGTGGTGGGTCTTCGTTGCTGCGTGCCAGCAGTGAGTGGAGGCTACACGTCATCGCGGTGCACGGGCTGCTCATTGCGGTGGCTTCTCTTGTTGCAGAGCACGGGCTCTAGGCACACGGGCTTCAGTAGTTGTGGCACGCAGGCTCAGTAGTTGTGTTCACGGGCTCTAGAGTGCAGGCTCAGTAGTTGTGGCTCACGAGCTTAGTTGCTCCGCGGCATGTGGGATCTTCCCGGACCAGGGCTCGAACCCGTGTACCCTGCATTGGCAGGTGGATTCTTAACCACTGCGCCACCAGGGAAGTCCCCTTTAACCCCTTTTAAGAGGATGTTTAGGATGATGATTTCTCTGTTTATTTTTAATGTCTCACTTTTTATTCCTCTGCAATTGAAAGAGAGCATTGAATATGATGTTTTCATGCTGTAGAATTTTCCTAGGCTGTTTGATAAGATCTGTTTTATAAAGGTTCACCACCAAAGTCAATTGTAGTAATAGCCACAAGAGTTTTAAAGTGATATGGACCAACGCAAATTTTTCTGTTGCACAGTTTTGAAATTATTTTGAGTAGGTGTTGGAAAGCAGCATTATTTTAAAACTATGTTCTTATTTTTCAAAATCTTAATTGAAAATTAAATGTTGTTGGGTACAAAGGAGATATTTACCTTCTTTTTCCTGACCCCCACTCTGCTCTTTTATTTGTTCATCTCTTCTGCAAATTCAGAGAATATTGTTATTTGTAGAGGTGAATATCGTACTGGGACATGCTTCAACGCCCCCCCAACTCCCTAAATCAAGGAATTAAGCATTATTTTATCAAAAGAATGATATGAAAGGAAGATTCCCTTTGCTGTAATTTTATTTTGTCCTCTCCTTTCAGGGGAGAGAGGGGCTGCAGCATGCTTACTTTTTTTTGCTACATCTCCTGTGCGTACATGTTTATCCCCATATTATCTGAGACCAACTGAAGAGGGAATGTTTAGAAAAAAGAGAGGAAAGCTAATACAAGTTGAAAGTAAGGTGCTTGCATCTTAATTTTAAGAGAACACAGAAAGCCAAATGCTTTCAGAAAAGGGCCCCTTCATGGAGTAATTTGCCTGGTATGGCATCAGTTTGTTGTATAATTTCAGCCCTGTTACTATGGAAACCTGCTTTAGTGTAGCAGTGATTGTTAATCAGGATTTGTCGTTATTCCCCTTTCATCAAGAGGCTCTGTATCCTTATGGATTAAATCACAGTTCTCATTGACAATGGCATAGATCAAACATTATTGCCACACATAAAACCCTGGGCCGCTCCCTGTCATTTCCCCCCATTACCGGGAGCCTGCATGCCAGCTGAAGTCTAACTTTTGCAAGGGAATCAAGGCTCCTCTTGGCTCCTGTGCTATCAGCCCTCGTGACAGAATGCCAAGTAGCCGAGGAAGAGGGCTACTTTCATTTAAACTCACCCTGTGTCGACGGGAAAGGCAAGCACCACGTCATGTCTTTGCAAACCCGAGCCTGCAGATATGCAGACCCAGGCAGGAAGTTGTTTCAGGGTGACCGCCGACTTCTTCAATCTTTTTCCTATGTTTGCCCGCCGTCAGGCACTTAACTGAACTCTTCTTGGAGCAGCCCACTTTCCTTTTCGTTCCCATTGATTTTCTGGCGTCCTAGCTGCGGCCTTGCTTAGGAAGACTGTGTCAGGATGGGGAGGCCAAGCTGCTACCCCAGTTACTATGGCTGTTCTGTGGTAAACACCGGAGAACCCCGTGAGGCTGTGGAGTGACCTCTGCCCTTCCCACTGTGGAGAGTTGGGCGATGACATTATCTGGATGGGGAAGTTCACAGCCCTAAGGTAGAGTGCCCGACTTAGGAATGCCAGGTGGCTACCATCCCTGGGCAAGTCAGCTTGCAGGAATATGGGAATGACAGAGCTCTAGCTACCCGTTGTTCTGGTTTCAGAGCCCTCACCAGCCACTGTGTGCCTTCTGATTGATAATTGATTTGTTTGGGAGCAAGAACCTTTCAACTGTGCTGGTTCACATGTAGCCCCCAGAGCCAGTCTGCCTGGGTTCCATTTCTGGCCCTCCCATTTGCTAGCTGTGTGGCCTCGGTAAGCTTTTTAACCTCTCTGAGCTTCCGTGTGTAAAATGAGGATAATAACAGCACCTCCCCCATGATCATGAGGATTAAATAAGCTAATGTTTGCAAGGCACTCAGACTAGCAACTGGCATGTCATGAGTGCTGAATAGATGTTTGTACATAAATGGAAAAGAAACAACATTGTGCTTATGTGTATTCAAAATATATTCCAGATCAGATTATCCAAATATTAGTAAGGTGTTGAAAACAGGGCTCCCCTCCCCCTCTCCACTCATCCTCCACTTCCTGCGCCCTGCTTTCTCTCTTTCATCTCTGCAATGTGCCCATCCCCCAAGTATAATTCTGATTGGCTAAATTAATTCTGCAGCATCCTGCTGTGAATAATTATGTTGATCCAGTATGTATTCTGATGCCTTTTTTTTCCCCTTAGCCTAAATTATAATGTGACAATTGCAGCTCACAGCTGGCTCATCAGAGGTGGGCAGTTTGGGAATTGGCGCATCTGAATATGCTTCTCTGTTAACCCTCTGCCTTGATTGCTTAAGACAAGACATATGTAAACCCCATGATTATTGCCATTTGTTTGGACTTTGCAAAGGCTCTGCCTTCAAACATAAAGCTGCTAGGTTTGTTTTGGGGGAGGTGGGCATATAGACGTCCCCTCCCTCTTTCCCCTTCCCCCCTTTCCCTTTCAGACAATAAATAGCTGTCAGGCTTATGTCAAGGATGAAATTATAGGTGCACATGAGGCCTTGATTACATTGTTTTGGAGAGATTGCCATTAGCATACTGAAATGAAGTCTAATTTTTCACTGACGGAGCTGAGTCAAAACTCAAGTGACAGAGGCAGGGCAGACAGTGTGAGAGAAGAAAGATCCAGTCTGAGCTCCTGTTCCACATTGGGGGGGGGGCTTCTCCTTATGGGAGCAAACAATAAACACAAAACAGTTAGTATGAAAAACATCTCTTTGGAAAAGTAAGGCTGGCTGATCAAGGACGAAATGAGACATTTGGGTTAGATAAGGTTCTCTGTGAAATTACCGTGTGTGATTTTCAAGTGTATTTAACCCATTTTAAGGCAGCGTTGAGATTATCCAGTCAGCCTGTGTGTTAGCTGAAGAATGTACCGTCTTGATGTTTTATTTTGCTTGCTGCCCGCGTAATCCATTTCATCCTGCTACAGTCCCCATGCACGCATCCTCTGAACACGAACGCTTATGAGCACCCGATCTGCAGGGTGAGTGCCCTTGCTGTACTTTTGCCGTTTTTATCCATTCTGATGATGTGAACACGAGGCTTGTTCGTTTTCAAAATCCTTTATTTAAAGAAAAGTTCTTTGCGTGTGGTTTCCCTGAGATGTTTGAAGGACTGGTGCCTCATCTGAGGGTAGATTAATCATTATATGTGTTTTATTATCAGTGTCCCTGCTCACTGTGGTGCAATTTTTTTTTCTGTTTCATTTATTTGTTTTTGAATTTTATTTATTTAATTTTATACAGCAGGTTCTTATTAGTTATCTATTTTATACACATCAGTGTATACATGTCAATCCCAATCTCCCAATTCGTCCCACCACGACCACCCCCCCCCACCACCACTTTCCCCGCTTGGTGTCCATACATTTGTTCTCTACGTCTGTGTCTCTATTTCTGCCCTGCAAACCGGTTCCTCTGTACCATTTTTCTGGGTTCCCACTGTGGTGCAAATTTAACAATCATACACACACATATAAACCATGTGCATGTATGTGTGTGCGTATAAAGATTGTGGCATTGTAACTGGAAAGGTTATTCCATACCATTGTTTCATTATTACTGTTATTAAAGGAAAAGAAATGGAGATTTAGTGTGGATGGGAGAAAGAAGAGGGTGTTCTTCAATTTGAAATCCTGTAACAGTGGAGAAAATGTGTAGACAGACCGTATTTGTATTTATTTGGAATATGTATTTTAAGTGCCCATCAACTGCAAGACACTGTGCTGTAATTCTTACTGTGGGGTTCAGAGGTGGATTAGAAATGGTTCCTGCAGTTCCGGAACATGTGGTCTAGACGGGAGGAGAATGCTTTTGCCCACATAGCTCTAGTGGAGCCAAGAATAGTGGGGCTGGAGAGGAAGAACTGAGGTTTGCTTTGTGACCTGCTGTTCGGGCGATGCCAAAGTAAATTGAAGAAGAGGAGGAATCAATGAAGGTTTAATGGAGGAGATTGAATTAGAAATATGGGGGAAATTTAAATAGAGAAATGGAAGAAAAACCCCCCAAGCAGAGTGAAACATGTAAACTGGTGAGAGGTCTTGGTCTGGTGAGAGGTCTGGCTATGCTTTTGCGTCACTGGAGAACTAGTAATACTGCCAGAACATGGATGGACCTAGAGATGATCATACTAAGTGAAGTAAGTCAGAGAAAGACAAATATCATATGATATCGCTTATATGTGGAATCTAAAATATGACACAAATGAACTTATTTACAAAACAGAAATAGACTCACAGACGTAGAAAACAAACTTATGGTTACCAAAGGGGAAAGGGGGGGCAGGGATAAATTGGGAATTTCAGATTAATAGATATGCGCTATTATATATAAAATAAATAGACAAGGGGACTTCCCTGGTGATCCAGTGGTTAAGACTTCGCCTTCCAATGCTGTGGGTGCGGGTTCCATCCCTGGTTGGGGAGCTAAGATCCTACGTGCCTCGCAGCCAAAAAAAAACAAAACACGAAACAGAAGCAGTATTGTAACAAATTCAATAAAGACTTCAAAAATGGTCCACACCAAAAAAACCCCAAAAAACAATAGACAACTAGAACCTACTGTATAGCACAGGGAACTATATTCAGTATCTTGTAATAACCTATAATGGAAAAGAATCTTAAAAAGAATATATGTATGTAAAGTGAAAAGACTGCTGCCTGAAATCTGTAGAGACAGAAGTCTAGAAAGTAGATTAGAGGCTGCCTAGGGCAGGGGGAGCTGGGGAAAAGGGGGAGTGATTACAAACGGATATGGGGGTTCTTTTCGAGGTGATGAAAATGTCCAAAAATGGTTGGATGTTTGCACAAATCACTAAAAAAAATTGAATTGTGTACTTTAAATGGATCAATTGTATAGTATGTGAATTATAGCTCACTAAAGTTGTTATAAAAAATAACTGCAGCCTGGTTCCCATGCTGGACCAATGAGCTCAGAAACTCGGACGTGGCGGGTCCTCAGATGACTGTGTCAGGTCCCCCTGGGTAGGGTAGACAGAGGAGCTAGCCACTGGGGGTGCAGGCTGGAAGGCTGGGTGGGCTTATCCTAGAGAGCCTTGCAGGTCCTGATCAAAGGTTTGTATTTCTACCAACCAAAAGGAACCATTTGACAGTTTTGAAGTAGGGCCTTGGTGCCTTTAGACTGTTCTTTCAAAAGCTGCTCACAGATGTGTGGAGGATGGTTTCTGGAAGTTGGGAAGCCAGCTGAGGCTATTTTAGCTTGCCAGCAGCCCTCACCTGAGCGAGGTGGGAGAGAGGCTCTGAGGGATGCGCAGTTTTCCAGGCTGTGTTTCTGGAGGGACTGGGGAACCAGGCCAGACAAGGAGGTGGAGGTACAGGGAGGGGCAGGTTTGCAAGAGAGGACACGCAGAGCTTTGCATATGCTGGACTCTAGGGAACAGCAGTCCATCCACAGCAAATGCTCCACGAAAAGTTGGAAATATGGTGGCTGTGACCCCAGAGAAGAGGCTGGTCACAGAGAGTTGGGAGTCTGCAGACAGGGGCCTTGGACCATCTGCTTCCACAGTGACTCACTCACCTGGCTGTGGGCAGGAGGACCTAGCCCCTCACCATGGAGGCCTCACCCTTGGCTGCCTGCGTGTCCTCACTGCATGGCAGCTGGCTCCCCCCAGAGCGAGCGACCCACGATCCAACAAGCAACCGAGCGAGGTAGAAGTAAGTCACATTGTCTTTAGTGGCCTGGTCTTGGAAGTGACACTCCATCGTTTCTGCAGGTTGCTGTTGTTCACACAGACCAACTGTGATGCGGGGTCGGAGGGGACTGCAGGAGGTGTGAGAACCAGGGGCCGCTGGGAGCCCCCCCTGGTCTGGCTACCGCACTCCGATTCCCTGACAGTGGTAAAAGGAACAGCGTGGTCACCGACACTGAAAGCTGTGTGATGAGAAGGTCCCTCAGGTGTCAGGCAGGTACCAGCTCAGTGCAAGGAAGCCTGTGCTTCCAGGGGGCAACTCTATGTGCAGAGGCGGGAAAATAAAATGAACAGGGCCCCGTCTCTCTGGACTGTCGCTCCTGGGAGTTTATTGTCCCCCAACTCTGAAGGGCCAGCAGGGCAGAGCAGAGATTCCGGACCCCAACAGTTGTCCCCAGTGACCGGCCATGATGCACAGCTCCAAACGGAAGAAAAATAACTTTGGAGAGACTGGAAAAGGAAGTAAGTTCTTCCATTGTCTGAAGTATTGCCACCAGTACCTGTCCATATTGCCACATTGCAAAGTGACTGCCACTAAAAACGCTGCCATAGCGGCTGCCAGGAAAGGCTGCGTGAGTGATCCCAGGCCGACGTCAGATCTAAGCCTGGTGAACTAGGGTGGGAGTGGACAGAATGAATCTTTTCAGCTCTGTGGCATGTTCAGTTTTATCCCATAAAGCTGGAAAGGAGAAGTCTTTTTAGAATAAGGGTTACAGATTTATTTCCGGGGACATAGGGATGAGATGAGCCTTCTTAAATGGTGTGGCCTCTGATCCTTTAAAATGTATGTGAAAACTTACCCCTAGTGAAATTCACCCTATTTTTTTTTTTTTTTTTTTTTACTTTCTATAGATGTTTATTCTACTTCAAGTAACAAAGCTATGAAGTTCCATGTTGAAATTCACCCTCTTTTAATTTTGGGGTTAGGGCCAAAGAGTTGTTTTTATTCAGAAATGAAAAATGTTGCTTTTAAAATTGACAATAGGAATTTATTTGTATTTAAAAAGTAGTGGGGACTTCCCTGGTGGCGCAGTGGTTAAGAATCCGCCTGCCAATGCAGGGGACATGGGTTCGAGCCCTGGTCCGGGAAGATCGCACATGCTATGGAGCAACTAAGCCCGTGCGCCACAACTACTGAGCCCACGTGCCGCAACTACTGAAGCCCGCACACCTAGAGCCTGTGCTCCACAATAAGAGAAGCCACTGCAATGAGAAGCCTGCGCACCGCAACAAAGAGCAGCCCCCACTTGCCGCAACTAGAGAAAGCCCGCACGCAGCAACGAAGACCCAACACAGCAATAAATAAATAAAAATTAAAAAAAATAGTTGTAGATGGAAAAGGGAGAAAGATAAGAGTGGGTCTCAGACAGAGGGGACTCCACGCAGTGAGGAGCTGGGGGCGGGGGCGTCCAGGAGTGCATTCGTCTTCGGTAAATTGTTGTTTACATTACCTCTGTCCTGTCTGCCTTCCTAGACCCCCAGGTCCCCTTTGGTCCCTCTCCTCAATGAAAGGAGGTCTCACCTTCACTGCCACATGAACATCTCTCTAGTACTCGCTATTCCATTTTTTCTAAAGAGAGAGGAAGGCTCAGAAACTTTGAGTAGGCTAACATTTTAATACCATTGTTTGGTTTTCATTGTGATGTAGCTACGTTCTATTGTGGTCAGTGAGACCGGCTTTCTGTTTCTGATCATGGCGAGGAATTCTCTTTGGAGGATAAATGTGTATACATCTCAAAAGTGGTTTACGTGACAGGTATCACATAAATAATATTACAGCTGGCAGAAATCATGAAGGTGGCAGTGAAATGACTGAAATTTAGGAAGCACCACCTTAGAGCCTGTTAGTTTGGCTTCATTCGTTGAGTCACAAACGGGTTGTCCCAGTTGTGTTGTGTTGTCTGCCACAATAAAATATCACAGAATGGGAGGCTTAAACACGAAACATTGATTCCTCACAGCTCTGGAGGCTGGGAATTCCAAGGTCAGGGTGCTGGCATGGTCTGGTTCTTGGTGATGGCCCTCTTCTGATTTGCCTTCTCACTGTGTCCTCACATGGTGCAGAATGAGCACTGGTCTCTTCCTCTTTAAAAGACACTCATCCCATCCTGGGGGGCCCCACCCTCAGGGCCTCATCTAAACCAAATCACATCCCAAAGGCCGTACCAACTAATACCATCACGCTGGGGGCTGGGGCTTCAACATATGAATTTGGGGGGAATGCAGACATTCAGTTTATAGGACGGGGGTCGCGGTATCTTTGTGTCATGGGAAATGGCACTCTGTAAGGAGCACTGGGGTTGGTGTCATCACATCTTAAGTGTGTGGCTACTGACAGATCATTCAGCCTCACTTTCCATGTCTCTAAAATGGTATCACAACACCTGTTCAGGACTGTTTTGAGGCACAAATGAAATAACACTTGTGCAGCTTGCATCACTTAAGGCTGGTAAAATGCCCCTCTATTAAACTTGTTTTTTTTCATATATGCAAGATGACTGTTAGAATAAGCTATTTTGTATTTTTAGAGAAGTTTGGAAAATATTTAAAAATAAATTTTAGACCTAAAATCTAAATCTAAGATACATTATGGAGGGATATCAAATTGCCATATTATAGTTTCGTCTTCTTGATTTTCAGATGATACTACTGATACCCGGATCTGACTCCTTTTCATGTAACTTAAGAGTTATGGACTCCCTTCCTCCCCCTCCCCCTGCCTTTTTCTGTGGTTCGCTTTTCATTCTGGCCAATCATGTTCCCTTCCCCCCCAGTCTTTAACTTTATTAAACTAGGAATTTACTCACGCTTGCTCACTTGTTTTATTTTTATGTTGGAGAAGCAGTGAGTCTGGGATTGGGGCGTTCCTAAAATGTGTTTGTGTGCAACCTGGGCTGCTGTGGCCTGGGAGCGGGCAGGCCACCCTTCCTCTGCTCTGCGGAGGGTGACGGTTGGACACTGGTCTGCACCAGTAAAGGGTGTCACTCCTTTCTTCCAGCTCGGCTGCCTTTGAGTTTCCACCCTGTGCTGAGAGAGGGGAGGAATGAAGGCAGAGAGACGGACCCAGGCGCAGGCTCAGGGCAGCTTCTCTGCTAGTATCTGGCTTCCCCTCGGGAGATGCAGCAACAACCTCTTCAGTGCTCACGAGTTGGGGGAGCCCCAGACCACCACATACCTGGGACTACCAGGTATTTCTGGAACCCAGTGGGCGAAGGTGACAGGGCGGTGTCTCCCAGGAGACCTCAGTCTGTAACAGCAATTTTGTTGATGGACAGACAGGCAGGATGTTAAAACTGAGCCCACAGTATTCATGATTGTTTCTCATGAGTTGGGGATTTCTTTTTTTTTTTTTTGGTAAGGAGAGCAGTTTAAAAGAAAACACTGAGGTTTTTGCCACCTTCCTCTGTTATTTTACTCAGCCCATTGGTAAGTGCTGTGTTTTTCTACTGAATGTAGTTAAACCACTATGGGAGGCTTTCCCACTCTTGGATTATGATTACTCTGCTTGGCTGGGGAAAGAGCACCCTAACGATAGAGGAATGCTTTAATACAGACGTTCAGTTTGATACTGTGGGAATGTCGAGAGCCAACTGAAATGCAGAAAAGCTCTCCGAGTGAGTAATCGGCAAAGAGGGAAAAATGGAGCTCGATGTGGCTTTTAGGATGTCCACGGCTTCTCAAAGCTCTATTCAAATCCAAGTGAGCGGATGACACAGAGATGTTGTTAATTACATCTGTGAAGGAAGTGAAACAGTGCGACCGCTCAGAGCAAAGACCAAAGCAACCTTAGAGAGCAAATCAGTCTTTCATATTTGTACAAATATGTGTACTTCGATGATAATTACCATAGTCATTGTTTACTATTGCTACACTATATTAATTATCTATTCAATGATAATTAAATACAGAATTCTAAACATCATCCCTAAACAAATTACCTTTTATCAATTGAAACAAACCAATTAAAAATTTCAAAATGCAACCATGTAATCAACAGCTTAATACATGTTAATTATGACCAAAATTTCAATTAATGCGTTAATATATGACCTCAAATCTCTGGAAACAAACAACAAAAAAAGCAGCCTCACATAGCAATTATGGCCCAGTTTGACTGACAGATTATCTGTGAGTTTGTTTTTGTGTCTGGCTTGGTAATTTGACTTATATCAAAAAAACTCGCCTGTTCTCTGCTCTGTTCTGAAGCCACTGCATAAAAAGCTCGCAGGGTTGGAAAACACAACTCTCTTCTCTTCAGCCCCTGCATCCTGTCTTCCCAGCACTTGCACTGTCAGTTTTGTCTTTAGAGCATAGTTTCAGCTGCCCCAGGAACCCACGGAGGGGGTAGCACAGGCTGTGATCTCTTCATTTTGCAGATGAGTAAGGTGTGGAATGGACAGGTTTATGGCACTACCTGAACATGCTGGTGTAGGTGATGTCAGCGAGCCTTCACTAGCATGTTCACGTGTGAGATTGCAGGGCAGAGAGGGGGAAAAGACATGGTTGGGAATACATCGCATGCTGTTTGTTCCTGTTGGGAGCCTCCATGGGGAAGGTTAGAAGAGGTAGGAATCACGCATGGCAGCTTGTGAGGGTGTCAGGAAGGGCCTCGTGAAAGAGGCTGATGGATGGAAAGGGTTTGGACAGGAACAGATGAGGAGTGGAGAACATCCTAGCAGAAGGAAGGATTGGATCAGGATACAAGTTTGACTGGAGCTTACAATCGTTGGAAGAAAAGCAGTGATGAGATAAGTTTGCCTAGGAAGATGAACATATCAATCTTATTTCTTTTTCTGCATGTGCCACTTGATGAGAAAGCCTGAAGTCAAGGATGAGGTCACTTAAAGGGTTACCTGGCCTTGGGACTTCCCTGGGGGCGCAGTGGTTGAGAATCCGCCTGCCAATGCAGGGCACACGGGTTTGAGCCCTGGTCTGGGAAGATCCCACATGCCGTGGAGCAGCTAAGCCTGTGCGCCACAACTACTGAGCCTGCGCTCTAGAGCCCGCGAGCCACAACTACTGAGCCCGTGTGCCACAACTACTGAAGCCCACGTGCCTAGAGCCCGTGCTCCGCAACAAGAGAAGCAACTGCAGTGAGAAGCCTGTGCACCGCAACAAAGAGTAACCCCCGCTCGCTGCAACTAGAGAAAGCTTGTGCGCAGCCATGAAGACCCAACATCGAAGACCCCATGCAGCCAAAAATAAATAAATTTATTAAAAAAAAAAGTTTACCTGGCCTTTTTATCTGACTTAAAATGTGTTAACACAACTACACAGCATCAGTGTCCCATCATTTGCCCCCTATTTCCTTGGTTTCTTATGACCAATTTATTGTGAGACTATGTTTTATTCAAAAGAAATCTGGGGGTGCTCCTAAAATAGTTCTTTCAGTATGTACATACTTCCACTCTGAAACATGGCTCACTTAACCACACTGGCAATCTTATTATGTGAAGTTAAATTGTGAGCATATTTTTTTGTGTATTGAAGTGGAAAATCCCCCTGGAAATTCAGCAAATTGGACTTTAGCTTGAATAGGATAGATGAAGAATAGAACTCACTATGTGTAAATAAGTGTATATGTGTGTGTGTATAAAATGTTATATACATACACACACACACAAACATATGCATACATAGGTGTATGTAAATAAAAGAAATAAAATTGGATTGAGTCACAAAAGTATAAATATGTCAAATATAAAATCTATTAGAGAAGGAGTTTGTTTTTATGACTCAGAAGGGAGGTGTAATAAAGAAGTATTTTTGAGACCAAGAACTAGTGTGTGTCAATTTCTTTTTGCTCAGTTCCTCGTCTTCTTGACAGGAAGATGAGTCACTGGATTTGAATCATAAGGCTGTGAAGAATGCTGGGGTGAGCTTATTTCAGGCTGGATGTTTGAGTGGATTTGGGAATCATCAAAACAAATATTTCTCTTCAGTTTTTCAGATTCTGTGCATCTCCTGCTGAGTACAGAAGTATCTTTAAAAAAATTAATAAAGAGATCATGCCATCTGTACATTCTAAAGGAGGTTGTTAATGATGAGTGGAGGAATGTGAACACCCACTTTCGTAGCAGCATATATTCATTGTGGCCAAAAGGTGGCAATGCCCAGGTGTCCATTGAACAGATCTGTACATACGATAGTATATTATTCAGTCTGAAAAAGGAGGGACATATTGATGTATGCTACAACATGGATGAACCGTGAGGACATTATGCTCAGTGAAATAAGCCAGTCACAAAAGGATAGATATTAGATGATTCTACTTTTTTTTTTTTTTTTTTTTGCGGTACGCGGGCCTCTCACTGTTGCGGCCTCTCCCGTTGTGGAGCACAGGCTCCGGACGCGCAGGCTCAGCGGCCATGGCTCACGGGCCCAGCCGCTCCGCAGCATGTGGGATCTTCCTGGACCGGGGCACGAACCCATGTCCCCTGCATTGGCAGGCAGATTCTCAAGCACTGCGCCACCAGGGAAGCCCTCTTTTTCCCTTTTTAAGGCATAAGACCAACAGTTGGGTAGACATCTAGTAATGATTTTTTCGGCTGAAAGTTACGGTTTTGATGTTGGTCACTTCCCAAAGCGACAGCAGCTGGTAGCACCAGTGAGGATATTGCCCACTGTCAGAGAAGCACACAAAATGCGTTGCCTGCTCTTCCATACTGTAGAGTGTGCTATTGTTGCTAAACATCCTTCTGGAGGAAGCAAGCGAAACAGACTTAGAAAAAATTCGAGAAAGGGCATGAAATTGGTTTTTGAATCTTGTATTCTCAATTGCAATCTAAAATTCATTTTTTTTAGGATCAAGGTTTTAGGATGTTTCTTGTTGATGTCACTAATTAAAAATTAGGTTTAACACCATACAGAAGGAACACAGCAATGGTGTTTTGACCATTTTCATGCGGGTAGTCAATGCCTTGTAGTCAGAGTTTAAATCAAAACTACTATGGTTTTGGCCTAAGAAATCTGTACTTTCAGAGATAGTCATGGAAGAGACGAAATAATAGTCTGGGATCCTCAACTCATATTATAGGTTTTATTTGTTGGAAGTAGAATGCAAGGAAGGTTAGAACCTGATCTTGAGGAATGAGAAATGGTCAGAGCCCACTCATTAATTAAATCTGTATGGGTGGGGACACATGCTTTCCAGCCTTGCAGAGGAGTAGCTGTGTTACCAAGGTCACAGTAGATGTGACCACCCAATTAAAAGCACTAGTTACCAAGATGTTACCAAAATGTGCTTCAATAAGATGTAAACCTCAAGGCTGTGTTTGTGTTTTATAGGAACAATAAATTCCCATTTTAAATAGAACAGTTTCACTTATTTCTTGTGAAAGAATGTTAAAGCATGGGTCAGACTTATTAACTGTTTGAAGGTCATCTTAAGAAAATTACTGTGTATTGAAAAGGGTTTTAATATTTTTCTTGGAAATAGTGATCTATTGTTTCGATGGAAATTGGAACCATGGTCTTTAAAAGCTCTGTAATGTTGACTCACAAAAGCTTAGCATTAGCTATTTAAATATCGCAGGTACCGTAAAACAATGTGAAAGCTAGTTTTCATAGAGTTTGATTCTTACATGTATTATGTATTGGTACTATCTTAAATTCATATTTTGAGAGAAGAAGTTAATTTTATGATTAATAGAATCATTGAAAAGATCTTTTTATCCCAAGCTTGCCAAAGAGCCCTATATTTAAAGAATTATACCCACACTGGATGCAGTTTAATGACAAAAGGACTTCTGTTGGTAGGGATATTGGTGGTGAAATTCTGAAACTATCATGTGTTTGTTTAGGAGAGAGCAAATGAGTAAATGTACTGATGTGCTGGAAACCAGAATTTCTGCTGCAGATGAGGGAGGGACACAAATATGGAGAAGGGGGAATGTAAGGAAGGGTCTCATGGTATTGGATTTGAGTTGAAAGTATCAGTATGAACTCATGTTAGACAGACAGACAGACACACACACACACACACACACACACACACACAGAGCTGTAGCTACTGAAAGAGCCTAGAAACCATGTCATGCCAGTAGTAATGAGCATCTCTAATGCCTGGGTCTTGGTTTCTAAATCCATATTCCACTGAAAGAAACCATGGGAGAGAATGCAAGCCTGAGACATTTGGTTGTTCCAGAAGCAAGAAAGTGCTGAAAGACTAGTGAGGTCATGTCAAGGGACCAGCTGAAAGGGACCCTCAGGAGCCAAACTTGGGACCATTTCAGTATCCAAAAATGTTTTGATGGTCCTGGATTCTAACACATTACATTTGTAAAAAACAAACCCATGAGTTAGCAGTGATGAGAGAGGAACGGGAAGGTGGGAGTAAGGAGAAGCTCTACTTAGAGAGGAAGGTTAGCTAACAAATATAGAAGGGATTATAGAATTGAAAAAATCATTATTTTGTAATACCAGTGTCATCACTGACTCAGGATGGATGCTAACACTGCTGGAAGAAAGGTCTTGATGTTGAAGAACAGCGTGTTCCCGTGTCCTTCACGGGGTACTTAAGAGAACAATGTGCCTTTGAAGTGGAGAGACTGGCTGTCAGCACCTTAACCAGCTGGTCAGGCTTGACATCATGCATAGCAAGAGCCCTGATGTGATAGAGTGGGGGGTACACGACTGCCGCAGGACTAGCCTGGATCCCTTTAACGATTTAATGTCCTGAAGGACAGAGGGAAGTGCAGGAGCTGTTTTAGATCAGGGAGACTGAAGAGAGAGAACAGCCAACAACAGTGAATGAAACTTGGTTGGATTCTGGATCAAACAAACAAAATAGCTATAAAGGACATCTTTGAGACAATTGGGGAAATTTGAGTATGAACTTTATATTGGATGATGATAGTGAGTGAATGTTCACTCTTTAAAAGTTGTGGTTAGATGGGAGAAGGTCCTTGTTCTTGAAGGATGACTGTTGAAGTAAATAGGGTGAAATTTCATAATGTCTTAAGCCCAATTTTGGATAGTTTAGCCAAAGGAAAACGTGTATATATTCATATGAGAGAGAGACAGAGACAGAGACAGAGAGAGACAGAGGGGGGCAGGGGGAGAGAGGAGGTTTGCCAGGATGTGAATAGCTGATGAATCTGGGTGAGGAGTGTGTGTTTAATGTACTATTGTTTCAGCATTTCTAGTTCTGTTACTAATGGTGTGACCCGGGGGCCTTAGTCTTCTTGAATATAATCATTGGTTGGTCTAGTTGATATCTCAGTTGGTTCAAGGAATTAAGATAGCATCATGACACTTTCAAAGAAGTTTTAAAAAGATCACTGTGGCAGAAATAAGGATTGGGGGCAGGGATGATAAGGAGGGCTTGGGAGGAGAGTCGTGGGAGACGGCTGCAGAGAGAGGCGGGGCTAGGTTATTAGGGGTCTGTCAGCCATCTCAGAAGTTCCAACTTAATTATAAGGGCAAGTAAAAGTTCTTGTAAGGTGTGTTGTCTTTTTTCACTTCAAAAATTTGAGAACAATTCTCTAATATCACCAAATATTAGAGTCAGTGTCAAATTTCCCTCACACTTTCTTCAAATCAGGATCTAAAGAAGGTTCATACATTACAGTTGATGAGCAAGTCTCTCTCTCTCCTGTTCCCTCCCTCCCTCTTTTTAATAACAGCTTTTTGAGATATAATTCATATACCATACAGTTCACCTATTTAAAGTGTACAATAGTGGTTTTTAGTATAGTCACACAGTTGTGCAACCATCACTATGGTCAGTTTTAGAACATTTTTCATCACCCCCAAAAGAAACCCTGTACCTGTCAACAGTCATTCCTTATTCCCTCTCAGATCTCCCCCAGCCCTAGGCAAATGCCAGTCTACTTTCTGTCACTATGGATTTGTTTTCTGTGGACATTTCATATAAATGAAATCATATAATACGTGGTCTTTCGGCTTCTCTCATTTAGCATAAATTTTCACAGCTTGTCCATGCAGTAGCATATATCAGTGCTTCACTCCTTCTTCTTGCTGAGTGATATTCCTTTGTACGGATATACTGCATTTTATTCATCCACTCATCAGTTGATGGACATTTGAGTTGTTTCTACTTTTTGTGTATTATGAATAATACTGCTGCAGTCATTCATGTACAGGTTTTTGTGTCTTAAAGTTGTTTTAATTTCTCTTCGGTAAATATCTCAGAATGGAATTGCTGGGTTATGTGGTAACTATGTTTATTAAACTTTTTGAGGCATTGCCGGACTATTTTTTTTTTTTAAGTCTGCTTACCCCTGTACCATTTTACAGTCCCACCAGCAGTGTGTTCCATCAGCAGAGGGGTTCAATTTCTCCACACCCTCCCCCAACATTTATTATTATCTTTTTTTTTAAAGCCATCTGGTGGGTGTGAAGTGGTACCTCTCTGCAGTTTTGATTTGCATTTCCCTGATGGTCCCTCGGAGGGTTTTAAGTGGTGGAGTGGCATTATCTGATATGGAAATTAGAATGTTCACTCTCACTGCGTTGTAGAAGATGGGTTAGAGGGGTAGAGGAGATAAGCAGGTGAAGCAAGCCAGGAGACAGACCAAGATAGTGAAAGTGAGGACGGTGGGAAGTGCATGGATTACAGGGCTAAGAAGTACAGGAATTTGGGATTGGTTGGATGTGGGGCTGGGGAATGCTTGCAATTGGATTCTCCTGCCTGGGCAACTGGGTGGAGTGTGATGGCATCCGTTGATGGTAGGGACAGAGCATGGTGGAGAAGGGAAAGCGGTGGATGGCTTGAGTTTGAGGGACAGTGGTTACTGTTGGCAGAGCAGACCAGGAGCGCTCTCTGGGCTGGACATATGCACTTGGGAATTGTTGTTTATCAGAAGTAACTCAGGACTTGGGAGTAGATGAGATTGTGAGAATAAGAGGCCAGGGTTTGGACCGAGTGTGTTGTTCTAAAAACACAGAAGGGAAGGGAAGGAACATTTCAAGATGGAGCGAGTGGTCAGTACCCTTCAATGGTCGAATGAAAGCAATGACGATTAGGGCCTTCCCCGGCGCTCCAGTGGTTAAGACTCCGCCTTCCAATGCAGGGGGCGTGGGTTCTATCCCTGGTCATGGAACTAAGATCCCACAAGCTGCAGGGTGCAGCCAAAAGAAGAAATGACAATTAAGAATCCACTGGATTTAGCACCAAGAAAGTTGGTGGGTGTTATTTGAGTGATTAAGGAGAGGGAAGGCGAGGAGTGGCCTGGGGTGTTAGTGTAAGCACAGCAGGGAGTGTAGTGAGACAAGCCCTTTGGAGAACTTGGCTTTGAATGAAGGAAAAACAGAAGCTGCAGCTGGAAAGAGGTGGGTTAGTTTCTTTTTAAGTTGGGGTTTGTTGGAGAATCAGTTGATAAGCTGATGGGAGGAATCTAGCAATGAGGGAGCCGCTGAAGATACAGGAGAAGGCACCATCCATTGAGATGGGCCCAAGGGAAGGGAAGGGGGTGGGTGGCATCCAGCACCCCGGTGTTCTGAGGCAGCAGGAAGGTGCCTTTCATTGTCACAGTTTAACCAGCAACCACAAATGTTTTGCTTTGGCATACATGTAGGCTATACTGGTCGTATAAACTACTAAGTGTTTCAAATGGTGGGCTTCTGAGTATGCTGAAAGCTACTGTCTTGACAACTCAGATTAGCTGATTTCCTGTGGTGAAGCAGGTGAATCTCCTATACAAACTAGCTCCATAATCTCAGTGCAACACTATTTAACTAAATCCTTTTTATAAAAATGGAAGCTGAAGAGATGCTCTTCATTAGAAATTGAAATGAAATCTAAAGTATGCACTCAAATAGGAGGAGTCTTTCTTTTTTCTACTCCAAAATATTTGTTCTGCCTGGAGCATTTCGAATGAATTTGACAAAATTTGTGATGTATCTACTATATGGTTAAGGAAGTGCAAGGGAAACTGGAGGTGTGAGACCCTTTCCTTACCCTCAAGGACGGGAGATGTGGAAAGGAGAGCAAGGCATTGTCTGTGCCAGGCCCCAGTCCTTGATGCTGGAGCACAGCAGTGACAAGGACAGGATGCCTACCTTCAGAGGTCCACAGCATTCTAATTGGAGGGAGGGAGGGAGGGAAAGAGAGAAGAGGAGAGGAGGGGAGGGAGAGATACAATTATGGCTTGGCAACACAGCATCTATCAAAATTCATTATTCATTTAATTAATATTAATTGAGTGTCCACTCTGTTCCAGGTGCTGTTGTATAAGTACTGGGAATCCAGCAGGGAATAAAAGATTAAAAATTCTGCCACCATGGATTTTATATTCATCTGGGATGGGGGCACCAGACTACAAACATTAGGCAAATTACCTATTATGTTAGAAGGTTATAAAACAAGGAAAACCTAAAATCATAAGAGTGGGATTGTGCTGCGGTATAGTTGGGGGGTGGTACAGTTTTAAATAGGATGGCCAGATGAGAAGATGAGGCATTTGAGCAAAGACTTGAAGGTAGTAGGAGAGAGTGTCATGCAGGTATGTAGGGGAAGGGCATTCTAGTCATAGAGAATGTCAGTGCAAAGGTCCTGAGGCAGGATTATGCCCAGTATGTTCAGGGAACAGTCAGAAGGCCAGTGTGGCTGGAGAGAGTGAGGGAAAGGTAGAGTAGTGGGAGATGAGTTCAAAGAGGAGATGCCAGGAGTTGGGTCGGGGAGGGATGGGGCCTGGTTATGTTGGCTACTGAATGCCATTGTAAGGATTTTGGTGTCCACTCTGAGATAGGAACTTACTGGAGGGTTTGACCCACGGAGTGACAGGATATGACTCAATGACTTAAAAGTATCCCCCTGGCTATTTATTGAGAATTTACTGAACTGGAGATGGCAGAGGTGGTATCAGGGTGACCAGCTGGGAGACTAGAGCAGTCATTCCGGTGAGAGGTGATGGTGGCTTGGGCTGCTGTGGTGAGTACTGGTTGGATTCTGGATTTATTGTGAAGGTACAGCCAATGGGATTTTTTGACAGATTGGTTGTGGGGTTGAGACCCAAGGGAGGAGTCAAGAATGACCCTTGGTTGGTCGCCTGATCCAGGGGAAGGAGAGTGGTGGTGTTAATGAGTGAGGATGGCTACCGACCTGGAGGCTTGGGTGGAGGCTCGGGTCTGTAAGATTCCGATGACTGTTAGAGACCTAAGTGAGGATTCTGAGCCAGGAGTGTGGACTGAGTAGTCAGCCCATGGGGACGAGGAGTTCAAGGCAAGGTTTGAGCCATAGATACAGATGTGGGGCACACTCCCACCCCTGCAGGCAGGAGGATGCATCAGTCGCACATGGAACACACTCCCTACAGGAAAGGAGGATTAGAAGGATGACAGAGTCAGCTCTTTAGTCCTTTTCCTCCTACTACGTCACCAGGTCAGAGACAGTTTCAGGCTGGCACAGGGTCGGATGACCTCTCCATCCTTTCCAGGTCTCAGATGGAAGACTCAGGGAAGGGGCGCCAAACCTTCTGTCCTGGGGTATGTGTGGAGGGACCTTAACTCATTTCTAGAGCCTAGTGATGCTTTTCCCCTTCTAAAAACTGCATAGAAGTGCTATTCTCACTCAATACAGAATACAGTGACAGAACTGCCTTTCCTTCAATTTGTTGAAATTTGTTCCAGGATAACATCTCTGTCAAAGCTTTCTAGTAAGTAGATTTGTGTGTGTGTATGCTGGTGGGGAGACGGGAGAGAAGTTGCCTCGTGTAAGGCAGAGTTTAATTGGCATTATCTCTCAAAATCTTATTTCCAGAAAAAATCTTGTAAACACGCTGTTTGGATTTAAATGACGGGCGGACCATATTTCAAGAAGAGGCACACTGAGAGAAAACTGTCTCCAAATACTTAACTATTTTTTTTTTTAGGAGATACAGTCCTAACTTGGAGGATATTAATTCTTTTTTTTTTTTTTTTTTTTTGCGGTACGCGGGCCTCTCACTGCTGTGGCCTCTCCCGTTGTGGAGCACAGGCTCCGGACGCGCAGGCTCAGCGGCCATGGCTCACGGGCCCAGCCGCTCCGCGGCATGTGGGATCTTCCCGGACCGGGGCACGAAGCCGTGTCCCCTGCATCGGCAGGCGGACTCTCAACCACTGCGCCACCAGGGAAGCCCGAGGATATTAATTCTTAATGGACATTTCATTGTTAAATTTGGTAGAAAACGCATATAAAGTTTCCCTTGGTTTTCCCCAGGAAGACACCTTTATGACTTGAAATCTTTTAAAACCCTTAGAAACACTAGTCACTATAATGCTGAGCAGGGTGTTGAAATCAACTGCTTTTCTTTTCATTCTTTGCACTTTGTCAGTTGAAAATGTGCGAAGAAGTCCATTTGAAATTCTCTTTGGGCCACTTAATTCAGCTTCATTACAGTGGAAGTGGGATAAAAATAATATCAAACAAAGCCAATAGGTGACTAGAAATACAGCTGGAGTGAATCAGTGGCTTTATTTTTCCATGTCATGAATTCTGCCAGAGAAGGTCCTTTTTAGCTAAAACTCTAGACCATCTTTTACCTGTGCAGGGTTAGTTAGAGTGGAGAGGCAAATAGATTTTAGTTGTTAAAAGTGTGAATCCAAGAAGTCACTTGAATTTCAAATAAATTTATAAATTCACTTACGTTCTAGAATAAATGGAAGTAATTATGACTGCATTAGTGCAGCATTAATTAACATTGCTAATTCTTTGTATGCAATTATGTCAAATAATAACACTCATAAAATGTAAATATCAAATGAATAAGAGAGGCGCCTCCCTTCTCTTTTTAAAGCCACCATATTACAGCGTCAGATTATGAACGCGAAATATCATCAAGCTTCCAGACACCTACTTTCTAAACACAGGCTGTGTGAATTCTAATGAAAACATGAATTCTGTGGTATAAATTTTCTCTGCCGCCTGGTTCAATGAGGGGCTGCCCAGCAAGCCAATAATTCCATTCCTCAGAGCATTGCTGAGAATATTTATATAATTAAATATCATCTGTTTCCCCATTTAATTCCTGGTGGCTTCCCCCCGCCCCCCGGCTGTTTTTTCGCTGTTTCCTTGGGCAGGAATGGCCGCAGCTCTGATGGATTATCTTCATTAGCTACTTGGGGTGATGAGTCCCCGAGTAATGCTGGACTTGATTTACCGTGTGTGAAAGCCGAACCTCTTGTGGAAGCTCTAAGTAGGGCAGGTTTTACGCAGCCTTAAACTGGTGTATTTGAAGAAGAGAAAAAAAATAAAGTTCTTTTAGGAAACAGTTTTGGGATATACTTTGGTCTCCTGGGAGAGCCTCCTTTTATGTGATATCAATAGACTGCTGATGTTGAAAATGCTTTTTGATAAAGAAAAGGTGAGGGGCTTCCCTGGTGGCGCAGTGGTTGAGAGTCCACGTGCCGATGCAGGGGACACGGGTTCGTGCCCCGGTCCGGGAAGATCCCACATGCCGCGGATCGGCTGGGCCCGTGAGCCATGGCCGCTGCGCCTGCGTGTCCGGAGCCTGTGCTCCGCAACGGGAGAGACCACAACAGTGAGAGGCCCGCGTACCGCCAAAAAAAAAAAAAAAAGAAGAAAGAAAAGGTGAATGAAGAGCATGATGTTCTACCGAGAAGAACACAGCTGGCCTGGGCTCTGAATCTGGGGGCACTGCGGACACCAGACACAGATTCTTGGGTCTTGGGAAGCAGGGGAACTGGACTGGTGGCTGTCTAAGGCCCCTTCCAGCAAGAACCCGGCTCCTGGGCAGGTCACCCAATCTCTCTAAGCCTCAGGCTCTGCATCTTGAAAATGGGGACACACCACTCATTACAAGTTACTTGTTAGAGGACTGTCGTGAGGATTAAATAGGAGAACATGCTGAGAGCAACTGCACAGCGCCCGGCCTCCAGACAGAGGAGTGGTCTGCTGTGGAACAGGGCCTCAGTTACTCCTGTAGCTCTGAGCCAAAGCTCTCATTCATTTTACATTTTTGGAAAGGATGCTGGCAGAATTCGTCTTTGGGGGTGTGGTGTGTGATCTTGAGTGCGTCCTGCTATCATTATGGGTATTTAAACACCCATGGGTGCCAACATTGCTTCTCCTTTAATTCATAGGTATTTGCTTTCTGTGAGGGCGCGGGTTCTGCTGGGAGGCCCCTGCTGCTGGGCTGGGCATGTGCTGGGTGGAGGGACGGGCAGCTGCCAGCGGCCGGCTCCCTGGAAGGGGACGGAGGGGCTTCTGTTGTGGACCTTGTCCACCTGTGGTGAAGGGGCATCTGGAAGGGAAGTCTGTAGTGAGGATGATTGGCCTAAAGTACCAAGTACAAGATAAGACAGACCAAGAGAACAATTTTGTTTTATATCCCCAGGCCTGGACCCAGCAGCCTTAATCTCCCCTGTGGGTTGAGAATACAGGGTATATTCTAGCACGTGAATACTCTGTTCCTAACCCTGAGGCTTCCATTGCTCTAGGAAGAGTTGCTCTCTTGGCACTGCTGCCATCTCATTGGCTGCAGGATGTTCCTGTTATTTCCATGGTTGTGCCCTGCACTTCTTTCCCCAGAGACCTTGGAGAAGGGGAGGGAGATGGAAGGCAATGGCCTGGAGGTGGGATTTTGGGTGGGGGGCAGGGGGGGCGGGCACAGGTGCTTCTGAAGAACAGAAAAGACAGAATGCAGAATTCAGTAGCCTCCTTGGTCAAGGCCACTTGTAAATGGCAGTAGGGCAATTGGCAAGAAAGATCTCCAGAGAGCCTGGCTGGAACCTGTGTGCGAGCACATGTATACACACATGCACCCATAAAGCGAAGGTAATAATAGCAGCAAGGGTGGCTTATATTTATTGACCGAGTTCTATGTTTTAGACATTGTTCTAAGTACTTTATATACACCATCTCATTTACTTCTCACAACTCTCTGTGGGTAGGTACTAACATCATTCTCATTTGTAGCTGGGGAAAGTGAGGCTCAGAGAGGTGTAGTGACTTGCCCAAGGTCACATAGGTTGGGAACCAGGATTCAAAGGCAGGCACTCTGACTGGAGCTCTCACTCTCTTAACCACGACAGAGGTGTGAGTCATGAGAGTTCACAGTGTCACGGTGCCTTAGAACCGGGAGACTGGTGTGCTAAGAACCTAGGGTGAATCTTTAGGTGTTACTTAACTTCTCCAATGTAATCTCAGTTTTTTCTTGGATACAATAGTACCCACTTTAGAGGGCTGCTGGGAGAAAGAAGTGAGGTCACGTGTAGGAAACTGCTTAGTGTCCTTTTAAGCAACTGCAAATGCTTGTGCCGTTTAAATTGTCATGAGGCTGATGATCCTTGAACCACAGACAGATGGTTATCCTGCCCTTCACCTTGCGGGGTGGGGCGTTAATGCCTTACGTAGCTGGAGAGACAAATCAAATAAAGCCAGTACTTACCTGGAAGTTGGAAGAAGTGTGAAATCAGTATGGCATTGGGTAGAAACAAAATTCTGTCGCATCCTAATGTACTCTGAGATCAAAGGACCATCTATTTATTGATAGGAGTGAGACACAGGATGCATAATGTGGGAGCCAGAGGTGTCGTCAAGGGGGAAGGTGGGCCTGGGCGAGAACCTTCAGCACATTTCCTGGGGTCTGCGTGCAGCTCCCCTGCCTGCTCTGTGGCCTGCCTGGATCTTGGACGTCTGCAGAGCCCAGAGACTTACTTCCAAGTGGAACCCTGGATGCATGTTAAGGTCACCTGGGGCTGGTATCCGTGTTGCTCCCAGTCTCCTTGCCCCCTAATTGAATCAGGCCCTCTGCCGGAGACACTGGGTCAACCTCGTGTGCTCCTAGGGCTGAGAAGCCCTGGCTGTATGCACCTAACCTGTGTGAAGAGGACAGGGTTACGCAGAGAAGTCAGTCTCATAATAGCTGCAGAAGAGCGGCAGAGCCAAATTCCTTAACTCCTGGTTATCAAGCCTTTTCCATTCTCCCCTTTCTCCTCTCCTCTCCTCTCCATCCTCTTCCAGCATCGCCCTTGCCCCTAAGCCCCCCTCTCTCACGCTAGGAATTAAAATGTTTTGTCTGGAAATAAGCAGACTTAACAAACACGGCCGGGGCTCCTGCTGCAGCTGCGTTCAGTGTATTTGGATGCCAGCAATGCCAGCTTTCACATGGAGATTGGTGTCCAAAGGCACCTGATATCTCTGTGTCCATTTCCATTGTGCTGAACATCACGTGGAAACCAATCAAATAAAGATCTTGGGAATGAAATATTCAACATACGATGTTATTAACATATAAAAGACTTATGGGCAAATCACTTTTAAGTATGACAAGGCTTCAAAATGTGTTTCATTTGAGTACAGGGAGAAAGATTTTTGGGGGGTTGTTTATCAGCAGTGCCATGAGGAAGACTTATTTCTTCCCTTTAAATCTGGGTGAATATGCATGTGTGCACTGCATGATAATAACAGTCACACAGCCAGGAGATTAGCTGAGCTTGTGCTCTAGTGATTCTCGCATGCAAATGCAGAGTACGAAGAGCGGGCAGGGGAGGTGCATGCAGCACCCTCTGCTTGTCTACTCCCAGCCTTCGTGTTGTGCCTTAGGTGTGTGTCAGCGACATCTGAACGTGGAGCCTTGGCAAAGTTAAAAGCCTACATGGTTGGGACCTTGCATGAATGCTGATCCACTTTCTTTTATTGTGAGACGTACAAACAGAGTACATGAAATTTAATGAATAATTATGGATACCCATGGAACTACCCCATTCTCCAAGGAATAGAATATTGCCAGTGCCCTAGAAGAGCCCCCTATGTCCCTTGGTGTTGTTTAAGAAATTGGGCATGTAGAAGAGGCACAAAGGTGGCCAGGAATGGAAAAACTCTGTTAGGACTTGGCAATGCCACTTCTTGACCAAAAGATAGTTCCTTTATTTTCTTTAGAGGATCTTTAGGAGGCAGTAGGAAGTCTGGAACCCAACTGTGAATTTGAATCTCATCTTTGTGACCTTGGGCAAGACACTTAGCCTCCATGTGCCTCAGTTTTCCTGTCTGTAAAATGGGGATAATAAAAGTGCCTATTTCATAGAATTGGTGTGAGGATCAAGTGTGTTTATACATGTAAAATTCTCAAAACAGTGTCAGGTACATATATATTTATAGCTACTGCTATTACTCTTTTGTTAATAGTCTTGGTTCTGTATATTTGTGTAATTTTATGGGAATTCTCAGTCTGGCAAATAATATCAATGTATGTAGATTGCTGTGTTATTCTGGTCTATCCATATCACTGGGGTGATATCATCCCAAGCCAGCTCAGATGTCACTGGGTAGGTCTCAGGCGTGTGCATTGTTTCTCCCTCCACTCCATGCAGAACATTGCAGCTTGGCACAAGAGAATTCTAGAGCATGAATGTGATCGTTGGGAAATAGGGAGGAAAAAACTAGATATTGATTGAATAGCTAAACAGTGCCATTTAACCCTAGAGGAAAAAATCCCTGTAAGATAAGGTACTTTTAGTTCATTTTACAATTAGGAAAATGAAATTCAGAGAAGTGAAGCAACTTGCTGAACCACATAGCTAGGAAGTGGTTCAGCTGGGATTTGGACACGTGTCTATTTTCAAAGACTTAGGGGGCCTCAGGCTCACTCAGTCCAACCTCCCACCCATGCAGGAGTACTTTCTTCCACATACCTGCAAAGTGATAACCCAGGCTTTACTTGAACAAATCATAAATTTAGAAGAGCATGACATCTTGATTATGCTAAGTATGTATCAGTACACCTGATTTATTGTTTCCAGCCACAGGAAAGGCTGATTGACTTCAAGGTATGTATAGATATTCACGATCAAAAGATGTACAAATTATTTGCTATTAATTACTATGTGGTATGGGCAGGATGTGAGGTGGAACCGAATAAAGGGAATATTGTAAGTATACTTTTGCATTTGTATGATTTTTCTCATAACCTTCTCTCATAGTGGCAGGAGATAGCTCTCTTATCCGGATGCTCAAATTGAGACACCAGCCGTAACAACCTACTAGGGCTTCAAAGCGCTGTAGAGAAGACAGTGGTGGAATCCTGAGTCTTTGTGGCTATCGCTGGGGACTGATGTATTCCCTCACTTCTTTATTAGTCTAACTGTGCAACAGAAGAATTTATACAATAGGAAAACTGGCAAGAACGTTATCATATTCATCAACTTGCATTACTATGTAAATCACAGCTCTTTGCATCAACCGTGGGATGTTAGCAGAAAGACTGATTTAGCTGTGTGTGTACCCTCTGATTTTCATCCATTTCTCAGTTTCCTGTGTTGGTGCCACTTTAGTTTATGAGAGTTTGCTTAATTCAGAAATACCCTATATGAAAGTAACTCAAAATGGATCATGAACCTCAATGTAAAACATAAAACCATCAAATTTCTTGAAGGCAACATTGGAGAAGATCTGTGTGACCTTGAGTTAGGCAAATATTGGTAATTCTTAGATAGGACACAAAAATCACAAACTATAAAAAAAAAAAAAACCGAATGCTAAATTGGACTTCATAAAAAGAAATGTGTTTTTCAAAAGAAATTAAGAAAATGAAAAGATAAATCTTGCACATATTTATTCCTAATCATTTCATTTTGTTTGAGGCTGTTATAAGTGATACCTTAAAATTTTTTCACTTTCTAACTTCTCATTGTTAGTACATAAAAATTAACTTTATTTTTATGTATTGATCTTGTATCCTGAGGTCTGTTAAACTCACTTACTAGTTCTAGTAAATTTTTTGCTTATTCCTTGGTATTTTCTATGTAGTCCATCCAGTCTTCTGTGAATAATGATTTCTTCCTTTCCAATCTAAATGCATTTTATTTCCTTTTCTTACCTTGTTGCACTGGCTAGGACCTCCAGCAGATGTTGAATAGGAACGGTAGAGTGGATAGCCTCACTTGGTTCTAGATCTTAGGGAAAATTATTCACCATTAAGAATGATGCTGGCTGTTTGCTTGCTAGCATCTATCTAGGTTTTCTGCCATATACTTTTACTTTAGGCATCTCTGTGGTGACATTGTAGCCTCCTAACTGACTTTTCCCTGATATCTTTAACATTCTGCTGAAGGGTAGTGAAAGGGAAAGGCTGGGCCACATGTAGTCTAGTTAGAAAAAGCTGCTACTTGGGAGTCAGTTTTAATTTGTTTTAGAAATATTTGATCTTTCTTTCCTGTGGACCAGTGCAGGCATACTCCCCTCAGTGTGTCCTTGTTCTTTTCTCCCTCTTCTCCCTAGCCCTGAAAAAAACCTAAAAAGCCCTGAAAAAGAGCTAACATTTTATGAGCGTTATTCCAATTTAAACCTTAGTTTTTGAAAATAGAACTTTAAGAAAATGAACAGTTCTCTACATTTTCTTATATTTGTAATAAGAATTCCTATCAACTTTTAACCCTCTAGTTTCTGTGAGAGAAAACAAGGGCCTTATATATCTTTGTTGATAATACCATCAAGTAACTGGTATTAATGAGCAAAACTGTAAGAAGAAATGTACTTTTGTTTTTTAATTCATTCATTCATTTTTGGCTGCAGTGGGCCCTCATTGCTGCGCACCGGCTTTCTCTAGTTGCGGCGAGTGGGGGCTACTCTTCGTTGTGGTGTACGGGCTTCTCACTGCAGTGACTTCTCTTGTTGTGGAGCACGGGCTCTAGGCGCGCAGGCTCAGTAGTTGCGGCACGTGGGCTTCGTTGCTTCGTGGCCTGTGGGATCTTCCTGGACCAGGGCTTGGACCCGTGTCCTCTGCGTTGGCAGGTGGATTCTTAACCACTGCGCCACCAGGGAAGCCCCAAGAAATATGCTTTTTAATTTGTCAGCATTGTTCTTCCCCCAGTGACTAAATTGTTGCCCATTTGACAGCACTGGCAGCAATAGCAAACTACTGATATGGAATCAGCCAGTTAATTAAATAAAAATTATATTACTGGAAGAAGCTAAATCATCAGCTCAGCCACGTGAAAACACTTTTAAAAGAATCTTAAAAATGTCTTTGCAATTTGTTTAGCTTGTAGTGGAATTTGTGCAAAGTATCAATCATTAGAATAGCATTATAGTTCTGTTAGCAACTACTTGAAATCAGAAAGTATTTTATCTATTGTTTAGATTTTGCCAAAGCATTTCTTTTATAATGTTATTAGGTGTTGATGTGATTCTTATTGCAAGAGACAACACAGTATCTGAAGTCTGAAGTAGGCAATGGAATCAGAGGAATTTAGGTTATAGGACGGGGGGTATATAGGTAATGTCCCAAATATAATGATAGTAGTAGTAGTAGTGGTGATGCCATAGTAGTAATAATAAAAATAATAATAAAGTTGAGAAACTCCCTCCCAGATTTCCACCTGGACTAGGGAGTACCCTCCAAGGTGGGTGGGGTCAGAGGGATGGAAGTACAGCAGAGCTAAGGACATACATTCTTCCCATGCTAGTGTCTGAGAAGGTGGCAGGGACAGAGGCAGTGGGACCTGGGAGGAGGGGTGGCTGGAGTGGTAGTCACCCTGCATGGGAGATGATGCTGGGCTACTGAAGGAGCTCATGGGTTTCAGAATAGCAAAGGAATGACATTTTAGGAGCACTCAGAAGGTGTTGGTTGAGGTTGGAGGGACAGAATAGGCAAGAAGTGGGGCTAGTTGGAAGGCCACAGCTGCTGGACTCATTTCTGGGGTGGACTTTGAAGCTCGAGCAAAAGAGTTCGATTTTGGTCATTTGGTGGTGGTCGGGGGGATGGGGAAAGAGGCACGAGACAAGGATAACACGAAGCTTGTAGCTTGGACCGCTGGTTGGATGGCAAAGTATTAACTGAGAGGCAGGTGTTAGGGAATGTGCCAATTAAAGAACCACTTGATGGAGGGAATAGAGGATGGGCTAAAACTCGGGCTAAGGAGGCAAAAGAAATAGGCCAATTTGGTACTGGGAATGGACGTTAGAATGAACTTCTAGAAGAGAAGCTAGGGCTATGGTGTTACTTGACAGGAAGAACTGGTTCACCAGAGAGGGGAAACTAAGGAGCCTTGGAGGAATAGGGTTGTATTCTACTCAGAGGCAGAGGTGTCAAGCAGCAAGAGACTCTGGATGTCTGCGCTCACCTTCTCCTTAAGTGGAATCTTTTGCTCATTAATTGGGCCATACACATCAAGCACCTATTTCCTGTGCCAGGCATAGTTGCTTTGTTACAAAGATGAATAAAAGAGTCTCCATGTTATGTGTGAGAAGGGGACAGACTGAACAGCTAATTACAAATAGAATATACCAAGTGGAAATTACCCCAACAAAGGTAGGAGTAAAGGGAGCTGACATTTGAGTTGGGTCTCTAAAGAGCTTGGAAAGTGAAGGGGAGAGAGGAAGGGGAAAGAACATTCTAGGCAGAAATAAAGAGTATAGATAGGCCTTTTAAAAGAGCATACTACTTATGCAAATAGTTGAGCGTGGAGGGAGAGTTACTTTTTTCTCTCAGCAGACTGTCCCTCATGAGCCCTTTTTCTATGCACAGTCTTCCTTGATACAAACTGTTTTATTTAAAATATTAGTACCTTTGGTTTATGCATATGGTTTTCAGCTTTTCAGAGAGAAGGCAGTAAAATGCCAGGGCACCTCTTGAGCTGAAGGGTCTCTGTGCTTGACTATATATAGTCTTTGTTCTCTGCCCTGTGAGAGATTAAACATGGTACCAGCAACGTCACACCTGGTACTTTGATCAAGAAGTCACTCTGGTGAAGAATCTGAGGGTATAGTTTAGACAAGTTGAAATGGCCACTGTCATAGCTTAACTTGGTCCAGCAAAGAGAGGGGTCATTGTCAGTAGCTCATGTCGCCTTGTTTCTACACTGGGCCAAGTAGTCTCTCTCTGTCCCTGAACTTGAAAGAGTCAACCCTTGGCTGGTTCCAGGCAATGCCCACAAATGGAGGCTACAACTGCTCTCCAGCATCTCCCTGACACCTCAAACTGAGCCCTCCTTGGGCCCCATGCCCAGGAATCTTTCCGCTTGTCTCTTTTCTGGGCTTGCAGCCAGGCTCAACTTTTCAAGATGCTGTCTTCCAAATCCTGCCTTGATTAACTCAGTCTGCAGCCCCTTCGTTGTCACTGTTTTCTTGTCACTCTTTTAGTTTTTCCTGCAGTCATCTGTGTTCATAGTCTGTCCCATTTTAGGCATTTGCATTTGCAAATGACTACATTTCCATCTAACTCACAGGAGGCAGCTTCTGTCTACTGCAGAAAGAGGCACACCTGGACTGCACAGAAAACTGAGGAACTGGGCTAGTCGTCCCAGGTGCTGTGGGTTTGATTGCCTGGGCTCAACATCCGAACCGAAGAGGATTAGTCTGAGCAGATTTCCAAGACAGGCGCTAAGATGGAGGACTCCCAGCCCCATGGTCGTCGACAAAAGGTTTTGGGGAAAGGAGTTAGGAGCAGCTGGAGCCCTCTGCACATTACTAAAAGGGATTTGGGTACTTGTTAACGGACATATTGGTGAGGGTGTGGAGAGGTGGAAGTAGAGAGCTTGTGCCCAACCCTGTAAGAGGGGAGAGGGTGTGAGGGAGTGCAGATGGCGGAGCTTATGGTGGCAGCTAGAAAAGGGAAGGCAGGCCAAGTAGTCCCAAGTAGTGCAGGGGGGGTATGCGTGAGAAAGGAGATGACTAGCAGTGGGCTCAGGATGGAGGAAACCCGGATTGACCAGTAGCAACCGATGTGTTTGGCGTTCGTGCAGCCTTTCTTTCCCACAGCTCTTCCTTCTTGGATCTTATGACCTTGTCCTGGTTCTTTTCTTGCCCCCCCGCTGATTGCTTCTTCTCGGGTCACCTTACCAGCTCACCTCCCCCTCTTGCTCCCTTTCTTGAACTCAGACCCCAGCCCGAAGTCCTGCATTCTTCTCTGTCTTTCAGGCCCCCCATCACCTATGCTCCTATCTTCAGTTATTACCGTTGTGGCCACAGACACCCAAATCTCTGTCTGCATTCTTGACCTCTCGTTTAATCCTGCCCCCAGTCTGCATTGCTCATTGGACACTTCCACTGGCTGCCCCACTGTCATCTCCGACTCAGTGTGCTGTACTCAGACATCTAACAGGAGGAGTCCAATTAAGTGACCTCTAAGATCTCTTCCAGTTCTCAATTTCTGTGGCTTATGTCAAAAAACAAATTCATCACCTTCACCTCTTTAAATAGCATTTTATTCTGTTTTCTGGTTTCTGTCAGTAGAGTTAGCATCCCCAGACTGGTAGACTTCAGCTATTTCTGATGTTTCCTCTCTTCACTGCCTTGTTGATCTTGCATCTAGCTCTTCCCCTTGGGTCCACATGGTCACCACCAATTCTGAGCTTTTTCCTAAACATCTGATCTCTGACTCGCCTGGTCTTCTGTGATCCACCCTGTTAGCCCCAGCGCCCGTCAACACTGCTTCCACCATCCATGTGACTGAGTCTTGTCTCCTATTTAGCCCTTGGTCCTGCAGCTTTTCCGTACTTACCTGACTATATACTCCAGCCACGCCAAAGTGCCTTCCACACTGCAGAAACAGGCCCTTCTCCTCCGTACGCATGAGATGATGCCACGGTGGTCACACCTCACTTCCTCCTGGAAAGCTTCCCAGCCTATATTGATCATCCCAATTTTTCCTTTGTTCTTCTAGAACTGATGATTTCTACTACACAATTTAACATGAACAATATATGTTCATTGTTTTCTATTTCTAGTACATTGGTCCTATTTCTCTAACTTGAACATACACTATTATCAAATCACAGTGATCATTTTTCTTGTCGTCGCCCAAATGCCAAGAATGTGAAATAGGCTCAACAAATGCTGGTTAGTTGACAAGTGATCACTGAGATTCTGGGTTGAAGAAAAATTTTAGTCTAATGAGCTTAAAACTCTGGGTGGGAAGTCTGGTGGAATATACCCACCGTTTGGGGATGGTTAAAATGACTATCTTGAATCTCTCTTCCCCTTTCTCTCCTACATTTCTCCCATATTCCTGCCAGTGGCAGTCGATCTCTTTGCCATCAATCTCATGTCCTTCCCACTCAGATTAGTAGATATAATTAGTAGATACTAATTAGTAGATTAGTATCCTGTAAACCAAATGTTTATAGGATACAGTCTAACTCTTTGTTATGGTATTTAAAACCTTCCACGATCTGGCTTCTGCCTTCCCACTTTCTCCAGCCCAATCTCATACTTCTTGCCCAGCCGTACTTAACCGTGACCCAGCCTCCATGTGGTCTCATCACTGTGCACACGTGGCATCCTCTGCCTGGAACGTTGGTAGCCCCTTTCTTCACCTGGCTTAATGCCTCTCCCTTTCAGGACTCACCTCTGGCAGGCATTCCTTCCAGAATTTTTCCATGACTCCATCTCCTCTGGGTTAGGTGCTACAGTAGTACCCTGATGTGGTCCAGTTTCACTCTGCGTATATTTCTATCAAATGTGTACCACATTGTGTTATGCTAGTTGGTATACTGACTTATTTCCCTAATAGTCCTAAAGCTTCTGGCTGGTAGGGATAGTGTCTCATTAATATTTGTATCCCCAGCACCTAGCACAGAACCTGATTTCTTGAAAAAACTGTTGAATGAATATCTATTTTAGCTTTTTATGTTGAAGATGTTTGGTACCGTTTAGATCCAGTCCTTGTGCTTAGATAAGCATCGTAACTGACGATTGAAGGTCCTTCAAACCGGTGATGTATTCAAGGAGGCATTTTGCTTTCCCCTTTAATCTAGGTAGACACAACTCTGTTTTGTATTTTTAATATTTACTTCTGGACTTATCACTCTATCAAGTTTATTTATATTTGATTCATTCCTTACAATTGATGTAGCAGAATGGGATAAGGCAGCAGCATTTCTTCCATTCCATTTTATCTCTTATCAGCATTTTGTTCTTCACGTATAGCTTTGCCTGAGTCATCAGTATTGGGCTAATGGACTGGAACGGCACAAGTTGAATGGTAATTACTTACTCTGTTGCTGATAGCCCAGATGAGAATAGGACTTATTAGATCTGTAATAATGGAAATCTGTGTTTAATGCAGATCTTTTAAGCAGTTTGAAACGATCTCAAATCCATCTCTCTTTGCCATATGTTAAAATGTCACATTATGGTTTTAAAATTCAGGAAGAGAACTGAAGTTTCAGAAGAAGCCTGCCTGTGGAAAAGTTCTCAAATCTGTCCTTTCTAAAATCAGAAGGGTTTGTTCATCTCAAAGCAAGCCTCCACAGAGACGTGGCCCTGTCTGAGCAGTCCCCCAGGGCAGGGTGGTTCCAGGAAGCAGAAGGCCTCGGTTCCCGAGGGCCCAGGAGCAGACAGGGTGGAGGGGAAGCAGATTTAGAGGCCCCTGGGTGGAGCCTGGGGGCCTTGCTAGAGGCATAAGCCTTGACTTCAGAGAATGTACCCAAGTCAAGAGTTCCTTAGCCTCAGTGCTCAAGGTGGGCCCCAGATCTGAAGGCTCATACTTGTGTCATTAGCCCATCTCTTGTTTCAGCTGTGGAAAACTTTAGCATTTCTACCAATACTGATTTCTTCTTTCTCCCTGTCATGTGAAGAATAAAGACAAGAAGACATCTGACTCAAGCAACTGCTGTGATAGGTGCTTAGTAATCATACTCCATCCTCTTCCCTTTGCAGACCCGAAGACCAGATCAGTGAAGGTACATGGCTCACCTGAGGTCCTGGGCCGTTAACGCCGCAACAGGGGTGGAGGCAGAGTCTAGCCCCTGCCCAGAGGTCCTGCCATCACTTTTACTTTATTGTTTTTTTATAAATTTATTTATTTTATTTATTATTTTTGGCTACGTTGGGTCTTTGTTGCTGCATGCAGTCTTTCTCTAGTTGCGGCGGCGGGGGCTATTCTTCGTTGTGGTGCGCGGGCTTCTCCCTGCGGTGGCTTCTCTTGTTGCGGACCACAGCCTCTAGGCGCATGGACTTCAGTAGTTGTGGCTCACGGGCTCTAGAGCGCAGGCTCAGTAGTTGTGGTACACGGACTTAGTTGCTCTGTAGCATGTGGGATCTTCCCGGACCAGGGCTCGATCCTGTGTCCCCTGCATTGGCAGGTGGATTCTTAACCCTTGCGCCACCAGGGAAGCCACTGCCATCACTTTTAGAAATATGTTCCAACGGGGCCTTTGGACCAGCCCAGCAGCTGTGTTTTCAAGTTATTTCCACTAAACTGTATCCTTCTTCTTGACTGGGAAATGGCCCTGCGTAATTTAGCTTCCTCTCTTAGAACAGAGTCTTGTCTGGAGATATGAATGCGGGCTGTAACTTCACCATGTTTCATAAATGAAGCAGGGTCTCGAAGGCGCTCTTGTTTCTCAACAGAGACCTTACGAGTGAGAAATGGTTCTGCAGACTGGTCCGGTTTATCATGTGCTGCTTTTCTTTTTGATTCAGTGAGTCTCATGCCTCTTTGCAAATGGTAGATGTCCTGAGTGATATCATTATGCTGTTGGAGAACTTGGTGCTGGTAAATTGCAACAAGCATCTATCTCTTCTGATTTTGAAAACTTCACAGCATTCTCAGACAAAGACAGGTTGATGCTGATTCGTCGGTGAGGGATTGCTTTGGATCCTGTGACTCTAAATTACTGTATACTTCAACAGCTTGATAGACCTTATGTAACTGGCAAGGTACTCTGATGGATATAGTGGGGGATAAAAAATAGGATTTTCTGAACTCAAGGTGCTCGTACATACTATATTTACTTGTGTACTTTTCTTTCTATTCTTGAATTTTGATACTTTTCGTTGAAAAGTTTTTGTTGTTGTTTTTTTTTTTTGGCTGTGTAACTCTTTGTTTCTGTGCGAGGGCTTTCTCTAGTTGTGGCAAGCGGGGGCCATTCTTCATCGCGGTGTGCGGGCCTCTCACTATTGCGGCCTCTCTTGTTGCGGAGCACAGTCTCCAGACGCGCAGGCTCAGTAGTTGGGGCTCACTGGGCCTAGTTGCTCCGCGGCATGTGGGATCTTCCCAGACCAGGGCTCGAACCCGTGTGCCCTGCGTTAGCAGGCAGATTCTCAACCACTGTGCCACCAGGGAAGCCCCCGAAAAGTTTTTTTGAGTTCAGTGAGCTTGCTAGGTGCACCTTTTTTTACAATTTTTAGCAACTCCTGCTTTGGGAGAAAATGGTCACATTTTAGTACTTACTCTAATGGCTGTAGAAATAACGGTGTGATGTGATACATCAGCACTGACTTAAAAGTTGCTTGAGTGTATTTGCCCCGTGTTTTGGTGACACGTGCACAATTAGGGAAATTTGAGGTCTTTTTTGGTAACAAAGTTCTCAGCTTATATCTGGTATTTGTTGATGAACTTTTTCCAGCAGTAATCTGTGAACAGCCCTGAAATTTCTTAAAACCAGTCTTGGAAAGAAGAAAAGCTATGGATACCTTGGATGCATAGTTGAAAGTTCATGTTGCCTGCATAGTATCTTCCTCATTTGAAGATGTCTGTCTATGGCTGAGGTCGATGAGGGTTTTTACGGACTAGAGGGAGTCTTCTGGGTCCCCAGCTGAGAAAACAGAAATAAAGAGGCAAAGAGACTTCTCCAGAATCACTTAGAACTACGTCCAGAACCTGGGTCTCCTCACCTCTGGGCCTGTGTCCTTTCCACCACTTCACCCACTTCTTTTATTCCAGAAACATAAACAAATATTTTACATCTGATCACCTCCTAATGAGTACATCTATTCCCAAGACTGGCAAACTTTGTGATTCTATCAGAGCAAGCAATCTTATTTGTAAAGAGGCTGGCTAATTATCCATGACATTTTAACTGTCTGCATTGTCCTTGAGCTAAGAGTGTGAAAATCAGAAGACTCAGGGGTGTATATACTTCCTGATAGGTTTCACTTAGTTTAACACACTCTGACAGTAAAAACGAAATGAATCTTAGCTGTTCAACAACAATAACATTCCAAGCAGGAAAGTAATTTTAAAAACCTGTTAACTGCATTATTGCTAATTTGGTATCACAGGAACTACCAGAGTTGTAAATACAGCAATGAAGATGTGATAGACATATTTTGTCTAAGAAAAATGAAAAAAACATATATGCACTTTGCATAGACATCGATGACAATAATGGTCATTTTAGTAACTCAGGTTTTGTTTCTTCAGTTGAAATTCAAAGTAACCCAGGTGGATAAGAAGGCTATTATGTTGAAGGATTGGGAGCTCTTGATTTTTTTTTTTTTTTTTGGCTGTGTTGGGTCTTCGTTTCTGTGCGAGGACTTTCTCTAGTTGTGGCAAGCGGGACCCACTCTTGATCGCGGTGCGCGGGCCTCTCACTGTCGTGGCCTCTCCTGTTGAGGAGCACAGGTTCCAGACGCGCAAGCTCAGTAGTTGTGGCTCATGGGCCTAGTTGGAGCTCTTGATTTTATCAAGGATTGGAACTCAGTTGAGATACTGTGGGATGTTTGACTAGGTAAAGAGGTAGGGGAGATGACTACTGTCTGTGATTTGAGGAGAGCAGGGTGGCACCAGGATCTGTACCCAGTGCTCAGACGTGCTGCCCAGTGAAAAGATTCTTCCATGTAGGCTTCTGTTTCCTGGTAATTCTGCTTTCTGTTTTTAGTAGAAGGACATATCTCTTAGTACTTACCCCTGGTTGCAAGTTTCTGGATGTCCTGTTGATTCAGGGGCATTAGAAAGCATTAAAATCCCTTCTCCATCCCAAGCTTTACCTTGGCCGTATCCAGTTCACTTTTATGTCTGTGGTGAGTCTGTGCCCCACCCTTTGTCATTTGTCATGGCTGCCCCCCAGGTCGGCGGTATCTTTGGTTAATTGAAAAATATATATATTATTTTTAGCTCTATAGTATTTTTATTTTATAAAATGATTATTATTTTTGCTTGTATAGTAATGTGATGATAAGACAGGATCACCATTTATTTTAAAAAATATAGCAACATTTTCAAGTTTGAATCAATCAAATCTTGTAGGAGCTGCAAATATTTAGATCTGCACACTGAATAGATAGCAAGGACAGAAGCCCAGGTGTTCCACTTCTCTAACTGGGGGACTCTTGGCTCTGGGAGATGGCCTCTTCACCCTTCTGGTTAAGGGATAGGTCTGAGTGGTGTCTGTGGTTACCTTCAGCTCACACAGTCCCTCATTTATAATCATAACACTCGCTGCATCTGTGCATTTCAGTCATTCTGAAAAGAAAGAAGGTTTTGTCTTGTATTTTTGTTGAATGGCTGCTTTCTGCCTGGTTCTGGTATGTTCTTGTCTCGCTTTCTTCTGTGCGGACATTCCCGGTTTCTAGCCCAGGCCCGAATATGCCACGCAGCTGATGGGACACATTAGTTAGTAACATGGGCTTGTTAAATCCTGGTTCCGAATCCCAGTTGGGCTAGTTTTCTCATACATGAAATGGAGCTGATGCCGACTTTGTGGGTGGACGTGAGATATTGGCAGTAAAGCCCTTGGCACAAGGCCTGGTTCCTAGCCAATGCTTGCCTCGTTCCCTGTCCCCTCCCCCAAGGAAAGGCTTCTCTATGCAGAAATATGAACCCCTGAGTTGTGTACATTTAATATGTTTGTTTGATTAGTATCAGATACTGTTTGAAATTATTTTGTAGCTTCCTTCCGTTGAATGCATTGAACAAATGGACAGGAAACCAGATGTTTTCAGAAGACATGGGATCAAGAGTTGTGCTAACTTGCATGCTTCTTTAACACTTCCAAAAATTGCTGGGTTTTCGAGCCTGTCACATCCCTTCTCTTTAGCTGACTTCCTGAACTCAGTCTCTTGTTTGTGACCTCTACCTTTCCATGCTAGTCTTCCTCTATGGTCTTCGCTATCCGACTCACAGTTAATCCAGTAAATATTTATTGAACAGTAGGTGCTGTCCTAGGTACTGGGGATAAGTGAGAATAAGATGGATAATATCTACACCCCCAATAAAATCCATGCAGATGGGAGGAAGGCAGAACATAAACAGTAAGCAAATACACAGTTTCTTACAGTGCTAGTTGTTACAAAGTAAAATAATGCAGGAGAAGGTATGAGCAGAGAGCAGAGGCGATGCTCTTGTAGAAAGGCTGGTCAGGGAAGGCCTGTCTGTGGAGGTTGGATTTGAGTAGAAACCTGAGTGAAATGAGTGAATCAAGCAAATATCTGCAGGAAGAATGTTCCTGGAAAGACCTTGTGAGGGTAACAATCTTGACATGTTCAAATGACAGCCTGCAGTGTGGCTGGGTAGGAGTGAACCCTGGGGAGAGGAAATGATGCTGGAAACCAGTCCCGGACAGATTCCAGGGGGGGCTTCAGGCCCAGGTAAAGACTGAAATGTATCCTAGACTTGATGACTAGCCTCCAGAGACTTTGAAGCTGGGGATGATATGACTGTATTTATATTTTTTTAAGCTGAGATATAACATTGTGTGAGTTTAAAGTGTACAGTGTGTTGATTTGATATTAAAGTGTACAGTGTGTTGATTTGATATGTTATTGTAATTAGCTAACAACTCTATCATGTCACGTAATTATTATTTTGTGGTGAGAACAATTAAAATCTACTCTCTTGGCAACTTTGAAGTTTATAGCACAGTATTGTTGACTATAATCTCTATACTGAGGGTTAGATCTCCAGGACTTATTTATCTCCTAGTTGCAAGTCTGTACCCTTAAACAACATTTCTCCAGTTCCTCCACCCGGAGCCCCAGGTAACCACCAGTTCTACTCTCTGTTTTTATGGCTCAGCTTTTTTAGATTCCACATATAAATGATATCAAAATTGTATTTACATTTAAGACAATTACTGTCTTAGTCAGTTTTAGTCAGTTTTATTACAGGCTGCTGTAATAAAATACCATAGACTGGGTGGCTTAAATAACAGACATTTATTCTCATAGTTCTGGAGGCTGGGAAGTCCAGGATCAGATGCTGGCAGATTCAGTTACTGGTGAAGATCTCTTCTTGGCTTACAGATAGCCACCTTCTCATTGTGTCCTCACATGGAAAAGAGAGAGTAAGCTCTGGACTCTTTTCCTCTTCTTATAAGGACACTAATCCCATCACAGGGCCCCCACCCTCATGATCTCATCTAAACCTACTTACCTCCCAAAGGGCCCACCTCCAAGTGCCATGTACTGGGGATTAAGGCTTCAACATATGAATTTGGCGAGGGTGGGGAACAAACATTCAGTCTATAACAACTACACAGTTTGCTCCGTAGAGTATAGACCGGGTGGGAGAGCCCACAGAGAGGGCAAGAGTGGAATTGGCAGGTGTTTTTCTAGCAGAGGAAATTAGATGAACTAGTTGGGTAGTGACAGAGCTGATGAGATGTGGTCATTAAGCCAGTGGGACTTCCTGATGTCAGATAGAGATGGTCTTTCTAGAGCATCAGTGCCCTGGAGGCCTTGCTTCTCTCCTGTGCGTCATGCTTCTGCATGGGAATGGCCTTTTTTCTGTGCCCATCTGTCTTGGCCTGACAGTATGATTGGTGTGCATTTTGTGTGGGTGTGTGTAGGGGAGATTAACGTAAGAAAATACTTTCTCTGCTCCTCAAAATGTGGATATGTAGGTGAAACGCAGTGTTGCGGTGGGGCGAGGAGATACAGTTCTCTTGGCCCATGACCCCATCTACAACTTCACAGTTCTTTTCTCAGCCCCTACTCCAATTCCAGGTGATCCTTCATATGATGTAGAGAATTCCATAAGAACATCCAAAGTGAGAGGCAGAGATGCAGTCTGTCAAGGCCACGGAGACAAACAAAGCCATGTGGATTAGTTACCTATTGTTGTATAATAAATGATCCCCGAACTTAGTAGCTTAGAACAACACACACCTATTATCACACAGTTTCTGTGGGCTGGGAATGTAGATGCAGCTTGCTGCATCTTCTGCTTCAGGGTCTCTCACACGGCTGCACTCAAGATATTGGCCAAGACTGAGATCTTGTCTGAAGGCTCAACCAGGGCTGTATCTGCCTTCAAGCTCACTTACGTGACGTCTGGCAGGATCCGATTCCTCAAGGGTTGTTGGGCTGAGGGCCTCAGTCCCTTGCTGGATGGAGGCTGCCCTCAGCACTTTGCTGTGTTGGTCTCTCCAGCCTGGCAGCTTGCTTCAACAAAGCATGCAATAGAGACAGAGTCTTCTGGCAAGATGGGAATCGCAGTCTTTTGTAACTTAATCATGGAAATGATATCTCCTCAGTGTTGCCATATTCTATTAGTTAGAAGCAAGTTACTCAGGGAGAAGGGATTACATAAAGCCATGAAGACCAAGAGGTGAGGATATTGGGGGGCCATCCTAGAGGCTGCCTGCAACAGCTGTATATTGTGGCTTCACTCAGTATATTAGAGCAGAAAGGACCTTAGAGATCATCCTGGACCCTCCTCATTTTTTATAGGTGAGGAACCTGAAACTCAAAGAGGTGAAGTGACTTATCCAAGGCCACAGCGACTCCGAGGTAGAGCTGGGACTTCTGACTTTCAACCCAATGAACTATAAGTGGGCTGCATTTAACCTGCCATAAGCTGGCAGATTGTGGCTTTTAAGTTTGCAGTTTCAGCCTCAAGAAGTTTTATTCTTCTGTGCATTTTAAATGCACTGCCACTACATGGTGACCTCAGGCCTGGATCTGAATGGGATGTAAATGGCCTACCTTGGGCTTTGTTGGAAACTCAAGGCATAGAGGCTCTGCCTAAGCTTATCCAGCTTAATTCCTGTGTTTTCTATGCTTTTTCTCCTCTTTACATCGACATGTCTAAACTATATAACATAGTTTAGAGGGAGTCTTTAAAACAACATGCTCCATGATCCAATTAGCCATCTCACCTGTTTTTAACATTTCTCTTATAGTCTCACTTAATGCTGTAGACCATCATGTTAAGAATCCTCAATTCTATAGTTTATCTTGAATCTTAACTCTGTGTTTGCACTTAGCTCTTGAGGCTGCTTAGCTGTCTGAACTTGGCACTGTGTTGGCCCCTTGAGTCTTGGCCGTGAGTGTGTCATTTTAGGCTGTTGTCATTCTAGGATGTAGGAGGCGATGGAGACAGGTTAGTTATGCTCAGGACTAGGGTTGCATGAGAACTAACAGAAGACACCTGAGGCGTGTCACCTGGAACTTACAGGGTGAAACATGGGTGATCGGTCAGGAATTGGGAGATTCAGAAAATGGCTGTGGTGCTCCCTGGGATCTACTGTTGAGAGCCAGGATCCTGCGATGAAGAAGTCGGAGCAGTGCTTTGGAGTCTATTGAAGCATTAGTCACAGCAGACCAAAAGTCTGGGAGCTCGACACGGCAGCAATCCAGGCAGAAATGGTTTAAAGTACAGAAGTTCAGGTTGAGCAGATAACCATGCTGATGAGCAGAGGGCAAGAGCCAGGCCAATTCATAGCAGGGGTATTTGTCCCTAGGCTATTTTTCCTTTTCTGTACTTTTTATTCTTCAGTAGAAGCTCAGACATAGATGTAGAGGCCTTGTGTCTTTTCTGCTAAGTGGAGAGGAGGAAGGTGTGGCATCAGAGGAGGCGAAACTGAGCCTGGTGCTGTTGGAATTGGTAGTGTTATTGGTGTTGGTGGGGATGGTGGTGGAGGTGGTGGTGCTGGTGGTGCTGGTGTTGGTGGTGGTGGTGATGGTGGTGGAGGTGGTATTGGTGCTGGTGGTGTTGTTGTTGGTGGTGGTGGTGATGGTGGTGGAGTTGGTATTGGTGGTGGTGCCGGTGGAGTTTCAGTTTCCTTACACTACTCTCTGAAATGATTCCCAACCTCTAGGTCCCACCACTCCCTCCTTAGAAATTTATAGACTCCAAACCTCTTTCCATGAAGTAGAAGGAATCAGTTTCCTGTCCCTGGGAACAGTATACCTTGATAACTACGTTCTCTCTAGATGTGGAAGGTTTGCTTACTATGTTATATTTAGTGAAAATAGCAGAAAAGCCCTTATCTCTTGCCATGCTGGGATTAAATGGCTTGGTTTACATTGGATTCTAGGATTTTTGTTTTTTAAATACTTCCCTCCCCTTGCCAGTTCTTTTAGAAACTGGCGAGAGAATCTTTAAAGATGAAGACATATTTAAAGGAGCGTTGGGATCCTTAGATTTGTCTGCTGCTTTAAGCTTGCCATGGCCATCTTCCCGTACGTTTTCACCTGACCCACTTAACAACCTTGGCCGGCAGGTAGAGCAGGCATGACCCAAATTTGATGGATGAAGAGATCTAGATTCAGAAAAGTTCGGTGATATGTCGAAGGACATACACAGCTGTAGGCCATACAACTCATAACTGTGTGCAGCCAAGATTCCTACCTAGGTCTTCCCGCTCCAAATCCCATGCTCAAATCACACACAAAATAGCCAGAGTTGATCACCCAGCCTATGAACGAAGAGAAAGCAAGGATGAACCAAGGGAAAGACAGTAAATGATATTGAATAAAACATGAGAATAAGAGTTTGTATACATAGCCTTATGGTTTTTATTGCAGGGCTACGACCTGATTTTTAACTGTTCTTTCCTTGTGTCTTCTGCTTTTTGTAAATATTCCCAACATTTACCATGAAATCCTCTACCTGAAGGCTGCTGTTCTCTTCTGCATGGCCCCTGTTCCCCTCTCATCTCTGGAGATTGGCTGTGCCCTTAGTGAATGGGAGTCCTCCTGTGGACAGTTGGTGATTGAGGGGGTACAGCTGGCTGCAAGGGCCGGTTCATCAGAGTGCATCATGACCGGGGCCTGCCAGTTATTAGAATTCATTATAAACTATTCAGAGTCCCAGGAATCTCATTTAGTTCTCACTCAGCAGCTGGAACATGCCACCAGCTGTGGATCTAGGGTATCCCCCAAGGACTTTACCTAAGCGTGGGGGGAAAATAGGTCAAATGATCTGACGATGACTGGGTGAGTGTAAGGCAGGAAAGCCTGTTTCTACCTTAGAGTAGATGTTTTGCAGATGCCATTGAAGGAATTAATTAGAGCTGTGAGCACAGTTTAGCCCTTGGCCTCTGATGGACCAAGGAACACCCCAGAGTGTCCTTGGGGGTTATTGGAGAGAGGGAACAGAGAAGGGAGAGAAGTAAACAAAGGGAGAGTGAAGAGGGTTGTACATGCTACCTTTTCCATCAAGATCTGGCCCCTGATTGCCTTCCACGACCTCACATCTGGTCCTCGGGTGCTCTGCCTCTTAGAGCTTTGCTGTAGGGCAAGGGTTGGAAAACTTTCCGATGAAGGTGCGAGTGGCAAATATTATAGGGTTTGCAGGCCTTACAGTCTCTGTCACAACTACTCCTCTCTGCTATTGCAGAGTGAAAGCAGCCATAGACAATAAAGAGATGAATGAGTGTGGTTGTGTGCCAATAAAACTTTATTTAATGACATTCAGTTTTGAATTTCATATAATTTGCATGTGTCACAAAAATTTTTTCTTCTTGATTGTTTTTCAGTCATTAAAAAAATATAAAAACTACTCTTGGTTCATAGGTCACCCCAAAACACGTGGCAGGCTTTGGCTGGCGGGCCTTAGTTTGCCACCTCTTGTTCTAGAACTAATTAGGTAGCAGTCGTTTACATTTTGGTAAAATTGTCACTGTGTCGGTTCTCCCGGAAGCACTGACAGTGTAAGCCTTTAACTTCAGGTGAAAGGTTTTGTCACCTCCTAAAGGGATTTTGGGCAGCTGTGGCTATGATGGTGGTGGGCTGGGAGAGGTGATGCCAGGGGGATACCTGCCTCCACGTAAAAGAAGGTCAGTCCTGCTGTGCTCCTGTGTCTCCTCAGTGAAATTGGTAGATTTAAATCCTATATGTCATTTATCTTTGAGCTCGGTATAGAGAAAAAGGTCTTGCTTTGGTTTTTGTAAAAATACCAGGCTTAGATCTTTTTGTGTGAGCTGTCATCAGTCATTGTGATTGTTGATCTTGTAAATTCATGCTTTTTAGCGCTGGCAGAAGGATTGCTTTTGTTTCTGAACAAGTTCATGCAGTGTTTCTTTCAATAGGGACTTGCACTGAATTTCAACTTTAGCTATAGTTTTCATCTCAACTGGATTTTCAAGACATGGGCAACTGCCCTTATGCTACAGAGGAGTGCTTTGGAATCCTTTTGGTGTCAAAATAAAAAAAAATCATCACCAAGACCAGCGTCAAGTGGCTTCCTCTAGGAGTTCTATGGTTTCAGGTCTTACATTCAAATCTTTAATGCATTTTGAGTTGATTTTTGTGTATGGTGTAAAATAAGGGTCCTGTATCATTCTTTTGCATGTGGCTGTCCAGTTTTTCCAATACCATTTACTGAAGATACTATCCTTTACCTAGTTTATATGCTTGACTCCTTTGTTATAAATTATTTGACCACATATGTGGGGGTTTATTTCTGGGCTCTTTATTCTGTTTCATTGACCTATGTGTCTGTTTTTATGCCAAGATCATACTGTGTTGGTTTTTAGAGCTTTTTAATGTAGTTCAAAATCAGGACATGTGATGCCTCCAGCTTTGTTCTTCTTATTCAAGATTGCTTTGGTTGTTTAGGGTCTTTTGTGGTTTCCATACAAATTTTAGGATTGTTTATTCTATTTCTGTGAAAAATGGCTTTAGAATTTTGAGAGAATTGCATTGAATCTGTAGATTGCTTTGGGTAGTGTGGACATTTTAGCAATATTCTTCCATTTCATGATCATGAAATATCATGATCATGTGTCTTCAGTTTCTTTCATCAATATCTTAAAGTTTTCAGTGTATGGATTTTGTTTTAGCTATTTTAAGTCTTTTGATTTTCCATATAAATTTTAGAATTAACTTGTCAATTTCTACAAAAGCTTCCTGAGGTTTTCATCAGCATCATGTTGAACTATAGATTAATTTGGGGAGAATCGACATCTTAAGGATACCAAGTCTTTCAATCCACAACCATGGTCTAGTTCTCCATTTTTTTAGATGTTATTTAATTCTCTCACTGTTTCATGGTACAGGTGTTATACATATTTTGTTAAAAATCTACCTAAGTATTTCATGTTATTAGATGCTATTGTAAAAATATTACTTTTTTCATTCTATTTATTTGTTGCAACTATATAGAAATAGTTTATTTTTGATATTGTCCTAGTATTCTATGATCTTGATAAACTTAATTATTAATACAAAGAAGTTTCTTGATAGATACCTTGGGATTTTTTATTTACACAATCACGTTGGCATATACAGATAATTTTTTCTTTTTTTTTCCTTTTGGTATGCTAGGTGTAGGTTGCTTGTAGCTATTCTTTATCAAATTATATTCCTAGTTTACTGAGAATTAAAAAAAATCATGAATAGGTGCTGAATTGTGTCAAGTGCTTTTTTAGCTTCTATTGAGATGATCATTTTTTTTCCTGTTTGTTAATATGATAAATTACATTGATTGCATTTTTTTGAATGTTAAAACAACTTTCAATTCCTTGGATGAACCCCATTTGCCATGATTATTATACTTTTAAAATATAGTCCTGAACTAAATGTTTATTAAAAATATTTATTGGGCTTCCCTGGCGGCGCAGTGGTTGAGAGTCCGCCTGCCGATGCAGGGGACACGGGTTTGTGCCCCAGTCCGGGAAGATCCCACATGCTGTGGAGCGACTGAGCCCGTGAGCCATGGCTGCTGAGCCTGCGCGTCCGGAGCCTGTGCTCCGCAACGGGAGAGGCCACAACAGTGAGAGGCCCGCATACCGGAGAAAAAAAAAATATATATATAATATATATATATATTATATATATATATAAAATATATTTATTTATTTATTTATTTATTATTTTTGAGCCTATGTTCATAAAGGGAAATTTGTCTATAGTTTTCTATTTTTATTAAGTTTTTTCATTAATCAATTTATTTATTTATTTATTTTGGCTGCGCCAGGTCTGCTTTGTGGCACGCGGGCTTCTCTAGTTTTGGTGCGCGGGCTCTAGAGCGCATGGGCTCAGTGGTTGTGGCGCGTGGGCTTAGTTGCGGTACGTGGGATCTTAGTTCCCTGATCGGGGATCGAACCTGGGCCCCCTGCATTGGGAGCACGGAGTCTTAACCACTGGACCACCTGGGAAGTCCCTGTCTATAGTTTTCTGTGTCTTTTTCTGGTTTTGTTATCAGGGTAATGCTGGACTCATAAAATCAGCTGTGAAAGTTCCCTTCTCCTCTATTTCTTTTTAAATTTTTTAACCATTAAAGAAAAAAATTGAAGTATAGTTAATTTACAATGTTCTGTTAGTTTCAGGTGTACCTTCTCTGTTTTTGAAGGAATTTACGTAGGATTGGTATTATCTCTTCCTTAAATGTATCTAGAATTTCCCAGTGAAACTATATGAGCCTGGAGTTTTCTATTTCAGATTTTCCCATTTCTTTTGTCAGTTTTGATAATTTGTAGCTTTCGAGGTATGTTACTAATTTATTGCCTCTCAGCTCTGAATACATCATTCTGAGTATGCTCTGTGATAAACAAAGGAATTTCTGTAGTATTTTTCCTTTACTGTGAGCATGGTGTTACGCTGTTTCAGTAGAGGGCGCTGGGGAGACTTTGTGAAAGGAGGAGCCTCTCCTGCTGTTTCTGGTGTGGCCTGGGTTGGCGGGGTGTGTGTGTGGGCCTCTAGTGGAGCCTGCCTCAGCCACTGGCCCAGAACTCAGTCCCTCTGTGACTTTATAGTCTTGGCCTGGTGATAACTTTTCTGCAGCCCTCTTGACAAGGAAACCAGAGCCTCTGTGCTGTCCACGTACTCTCAGAGTCCCTGCAGTTGCTCTCAGGCTCCTGGGTGCCTGGATCCCATTGTACACTCGTGCCACTGGGTTCTGATCGCCTACATTCTGAAAGGTAGCCTGTTGTTTGCCCTGCATCTCCAGATAAGCTCTGGCCTACAAACCAGTGAACTTCTCTGCTATCCAGTGGCTTAACTGCACCTTCTCCAAGGAAGTTTGTATCCTTCCAAGTCTGTCATTCCTTAGGTATGTTCAGTCCTCACGTAGCATAGAGTTTCCTTAGATTATATAGTTACTTTTTAATTATGGTTAATATTCTCTATGTTAGACTTCCACTGTTTGACCTACTGTGTGGTTTCCATCTCCTGATTGGACCCAGACCACTACACAGGAATTTCTTGTAAGCACTACTTGGGTTGAGACTTTTTGTGATCTGTGGATTTTGTCCTCATTTCAAGAAGGGTAGGAGATATTGCTATGTATTCAACTGGTATTTTTCCTCCTCCCTTCACTCACCCCACCCCCCATGTGCTTTAATCTGAGATTTAACTAAAGTGACGGGGTGGGGGAGACCAAGAGTTGTGGTGAGTAATATTTCTGTAAGAACTGAAATTCAACAAACAATGAGCCAGGAACATGGTTTCCTATGTCACTGAAATGACTAGCTCAAGCTTGACCCTTCCCGTGTCTCATGGTGGTTAGCAGAGATGTTTGAAATTTCTTTTTTTTTTTTTTTAATTAAAAAAATTTTTTTTAAATTTTTTGGCTGCACCACACAGCACATGGGATCCTAGTTCCCCAGCCAGGTATTGAACCCACTCCCACTGCATTGGAAGCATGGAGTCTTAACCACTGGACCGCCAGGGAAGTCCCTGGAATTTCTTAATGCACAGTAAGGATCCTTCTCTTTTTCTGCTTGGAATAGAGGTACTATGACCTTAAACTGCTATGGATGCAGTGTCCAAGGCTAATTAAAAACCAGGTGTAATATCAGCAACAATTTTCATTTTTAGCTTTTATTTTGATTCCCATATAAAAGGGGAAAAACTATGTTTCTTATAGGTACCACTATGGGTAAAAATAATCCAGCTGTCTTCTTACTTCCATCTAGTCAAAGAAAAAAGCCCCCCAACTCAAGCAAACAACCAGTCAAACAACCAGGCAAACAACCAAGCAAAACCCCATCAAAATACAGAAGATTTTCTCCATTGCAGCTAAGGGCTTTGGCATGAATTTAAATTTAGCTTCCCTGGGAATTTTGGAAAAACATTTTTCTTCATTGTTTTTTTAAGTGCTATGAGGCAAAGGTATAACTTCCCCAAACAAAACAGCACGAAAAGCAACTAACAGTCCTCTGGATAATGCAAGTGAATAAAAATTGCCTGAATTATTGCAGAAGTGCTGAAAGCCTTACTCTGGTATTTTATACACTATTCCTAGACTTTAGTGGTTTAGGAACGCCTGTTTTAGCAATCCCAGCACACTAGGGAACAAGTAGGTAGAAAAATAAAATTTCATAGAGGTAGTCTCCAAGTTAGAAATGGATCATCTTCCAGGGGTTGATTTGTAAATCAGTTAGACTGGAAATGCCTTTTTCCTTTATAAAGGTGAAAGTTTTATATAGCTTTATAAAAGATGGTTTGAGTTCCTGCCGTATAATCAGTAGTTGTCCTTTGCTAAAACTTACATTATTTCCCCTTTATTAGAACGTGTTATTAGTTATCTACTGCTATATAATCAATTATCCCCAAACGTAGCAGCTTAAAAGAACAATCATTTATTATCTCACAGTGTTTTTGGGGGGGCTGGTGCGTAGGGAGTCTGGGTGTGGCTTAGCTGGGTGGCCCTGAAGTCGGGCCCCATGAAGCTGGAATCAAGATGTCAGCTGTGTTGCGTCTTCTGAAGGCTCAACTTCAGGAGGATCTGTGCTCTAGCTCGCTGAGGCCTGCCAACAAGTGAGCTTGAGAGCAGTCCTTTCCCAGTTGAGCCTTCAGATGAGACTACAGCCCCAGCCAGCACCTTGATTCCAACTTGTAGGAGACCCTGAGCTGGAACTACCCAGCTTTACATCCTCAACTGCGATGAGACCACTGAATTTAAATTGTACTTAGCATTTGAGCAGTGAGATTTCCTCCTCTTTTTGAGGAAAAAAAAATCTCCTTCCTACAATGATGAATAAAGTGGAGATTTCTTTCTATGGTCAAGTTAGTAGCTGGACAGAAATGTTTTCTTTTGTCCAGATGTAGCTTACAGCCAGCTTGGCTGGTGTGAAAGCGTGTGTTCTTAGTGTTGTAGGGTAGAACTTAGAATATATTTTCGCGCTGAGACAGTATCTCATAAACAGTGGTTAGAATCCTAGAAAGAGTTATATTTGAGACTCATTATAGGTTGAGTAGGCCCTTGTGGGCTAGCTCACCACCATTTGTAACAGCATGTTCATGAGAAAATGGATTCTGTATCCCAGATGTCCATCTCTTAAACATGCTTTTGAAATGTGACTCATTTTAAAGTTGGGGACTTGCCTGTATTTCATTAGCTCCTCTCCAGCTACCTTCCACACAATAGTTTACATTTTGAGCGATCAGCCTTTTGGGAAGATAAAGTGGCAGAAAATAGACATGACTATAATTTACTCTTAGCACTAAGAGCCTGGCAGACCTATCAAGGTATAATTTTACTCAAAATCAGATTTTCTGCAGGGCCTGCACTGAAGTCCCTTTATAGTTGAGTTATACGAAGTCACAGTCGTCTCCTTTTGTAGAATTCTAGGGTCTTAATCAGGTCCTTCCACAATCACTCGATAAGATTTAGTACATGAGAATGTACTAAAATGAGAAATATTCTTGGCCTGCTTTATATCCCCACCACCCACAACCCATATCTCTACGAAGCTGATGGCCTTCCAGCTGGGAGAGACCATCGTTCAGGCCCTGGGTGGGCTCAGTGGAAGGCTGCTTGCCTTGGCCTCCCACGTGCTTGATATTTTCAGACACGACTCTCATTTTATTCAGCAGTGCTCCAGTCAGTCATTAGAGAATTCATCCCGGAATCAGCCCATCACTTGAATATCTAAGGATATGCTTGAGCCCATATTCAAGGAAGATAACCCAATAGGCTTTGCTCTGCCCCCTCTAGTCCCTGTCCCTTCATTAAGTCAGGTGACCAAAAGCATGTTTGAAGAGCCACCCTGTCTCCACTGAGCTTCCCTGAGTTAAGATGTTCAGTTTTATGTCACTCTCTCATGGTAGACAAGTATAAAAAGCATCATAAAATGACTTTCTGTGTCATTTGTAAAACTGTAGTTGAAGATTTTGTCCATCATATTTCCTAATATGAATATGCACTGGGTTGACAGATGCCCCTTAATCAGCCATGTGACCAAACCTGATCTCTCAGGACACCAGTCCTTGGGGGACATCTTCAAAGTGGACGAGCTACCTGTGCTGTTGCTCTAGTAAGAGCCGAGTTCAAGAAAATTTCACCGGCTTTTTGGAAATCAGTGGAAGGTTTCACAGTAAAAACTTGATTTACTTTTTTTTTTGAGGGCAATATAGAATGTTTCAACCGCTTTTAAAATTATGAATGGTGAGCATAATTCCTGTTCAGTAAATCTAAAATAGATTTTCAAATATCCTTTTCTTCTGTTGTGGAGAAAAATTACAAGGGAGAGAGAAACAGAAAGGATGAGAGACAGGAGGGACAGAGAAATAATTAAAATACATACCAAATTCCAGAAAGGCAAAGTACTGCTCATGTACCAGTCTGCTTGCCTCCCTCCCTCCCTCCCTCCCTGCTTTCTTCCCTTCCTGCCTCACTTTATCTTTCTCTCTCTGCCTCCTTCCCTCCCTCCTCCCCTCCCTCTCTCTTCTTTCCTATAAAATAAAGTCAAACTTAGAAATACCTTTTATTTTTAGGTAAATAATATTTTAATACCATCTAAAATTTGTAATGGTTGATCCTCTTAAAATCCTTTTCCTTTTGAAAGGAGGACAATTAACATACTGCTTGGAGAAGGCAGATCAATTTCAGAGAGGAAATGGAGTGATAACTCTATCTTGAGGCCTTTTAAGATACTATGAACTATCCAGAATTTTAAAGCCTGGTAGCAGTTCTGCTGCTTTGAGATACAAGTGGAATCATCTTGGCTGTTGGTCCTGAGCCTGGATAAAATGTAAGCATCAGGCTGATCTGAGCCCAGGGGCTGATTGCCCGCCCCTGGCCACTCGTGCGTCTCAGCAATGCCCTCAGCCCTGGGAAGAGGCTCTCAGGCTGCAGGGGTAATCACGGGGTAGCAAAGACTGGGGACATTTAAAATGTTTTTTATTTCTGTTTTCAAGAAAGTAATGTATCACATGGAACAAAATTCAAAAGGTAGAAATAGAATATTAAAAAAAGAAATTGTAGCATATTATACACATTATCTTGCCTGTTGATTTTTTTCCCCCAATTAACAATGCATCTTGTAGATAGTTCCATGTCTTTACCTATAGAGTTACCTCATTCTTTATAATGGTGCATATTGTTCCACATTATAGACTATTTTATGTAAAAGGTTGGTGCCAGTCTCTTTACAAACAATCCTGAAATGACTGTCTTTGCACATGAACAAAATGTATTGTAGGAGCGAATCGGTGATGAATCTTGTTAATGGTCAGTGTTAACGTTCCATCTCCTTATCAATATTTTATTCCCCTCAGACTCTTCTGTCTCTTTCTCCTTACCACCACCAACAGTAATAACTTAATAAATTGAAAATGTATTGATTTAAATGGAAGTCAAATTGACATCCATGTTTATATCCATGACTGTTCCTCTTTCTTTCTAATTAAAGTCTCGTATTTAGCTGTATCTCCTTCATTTCTAATGTCAAAAGATAATTGAGACAAGTTCCCTGTAAGGCTTGTAACAACATATTCCATTTTTGATTAGGAGCTTCCACTTAGAAATAAAGTCATAATTCGTTTTCAGGAAAGAACAGGCACGGAAAGCAGATAGGCCTGGCCTTACCCTGGTGCCGGCCTGTGTGGTGTGCTGAGGAGGATCTTGTGGGGGAAAGACTGGTGTTGGTCTGGGACAGATTGCAAGGGGAGGTCTGGCCTGTCAGGCTCAGCTGAGCAGAGGGCCCGGTCATTTATCACTGTCACGGGGGTGGAGACGGGGGAAGGGGAGTCACTGGACCATTCCTGCCCATCGGCGGCCTGACAGCAGACGCGCTTCACTCAACCTCCAGGCAGATGCTGCGCCGTCAAGGGGCTCCTTCCTGCTGGAGGCCGCTGACCTGGTCACAAGGAATGAGGAAGCAGACCACGGCTTGCTACGGTGCTTTGCTCAAGCCCTGCGCCACTTCCTCTCAGGGTGTGTATACAGTGTGTGTAAGAGCATAGTCAGTGGTCTTAGAGGCATACACCGAGGCTCCAAAGTGTTACTAGACTCTGATGATGGGATGAGAGCATACCTCTGTGGGGCTCATGCTTTAATTACATTTCCAGGACTTGGATGCTCTGCACAGCGCTGGTTATTTTCATACGGGCAAACGCTGTAGTAGACGTGGAGGGGACTAAAGCAACGCAAGCGGGGACACCAAGTCTTTGAAGGGCAACGATTTTTACAACAATACTAAAAAGTATGATCTCTGTGTGATCCTTTATAGATACATTTAACATTCATCTTCAAAATCTAAAATATGTTTTAGGATCAATAGGAAATGTACCTTAGAAATCATTTTGGTGTACAGCCACCTTTATTTATTTACTTATTTATTTATTTTTGGCTGTGCTGGGTCTTCGTTGCTGCGCGTGGGCTTTCTCTAGTTGTGGCGAGCAGGGGCTACTCTTCGTTGTGGTGCGCGGGCGTCTCATTGCGGTGGCTTCTCTTGTTGTGGAGCATGGGCTCTAGGCGTGTGGGCTTCAGTAGTTCTGGCATGCAGGCTCAGTAGTTGTGGCTCACGGGCTTAGCTGCTCCGCGGCATGTGGGATCTTCCCGGACCAGGGCTCGAACCCGTGTCCCCTGCACTGGCAGGCGGATTCTTAACCACTGTGCCACCAGGGAAGTCCCTACAGCCACAGTTTTTAACACAACTGTTTTCAACACTGTTATTCACGGAGATGTCACATTCATCAAGCTGACATGTAGATTTTAATCCTTCAAGTAACCTTATTTTAAATGGAATTTCTAGTCTCAAGATTGTCTAATTTTGGTAGTCATTAGGAATTACATGTGTTAAGAGGAGGCAGGGAGATTTCATAAAAGTCAGGTGGAAATTTTTCCATCAATTAATATTATATGCTTATCACAGATGCCTAAATTAGACATGATTCTTAAATGTGGTAATTAATAACAGTATTACATGAGTGAAAATGGAATTCTTCTAAAAATGAAATGAATGATGATGGAATGCTTTTCTTGGGATAATGCAGTGTGAATGCTTTTCTTGGGATAATGCAGTGTGAATCGGGAACTCATGCTCGTCTGATAATCATGGGGTAACAGGATGTGTTAAAGAGCTGTAGGCAGTGCCGCTGACACAGGAGCCTCCGTAGGTGTACCTGGTCAGCAGCTCTAACAAGTGGGGCAGGCGTAGTGCTGGTCAGTGAAGGATGAAGAGAAGGCAGGCGTTGTCTTACTATCTTACTGCATGACCGACAGTAAGCCCAGTGCCTGGCACATAAGCCATGTTCAGTCATTGTTTCCTGAACTGTGATGTTATTTGGATGGAATATGGATCCCTGTGCCTGGACTTGCTGGAGCAGATATGTCCCCCCAAGTCCCTCTGTCAGCCTTCTTTGCTCCTTCCCCCACACGCCTGCCCATGAGTTCATAAGCTCCGGAGCCCTGCGCATCTCGGCAGCAGTGGCCTCATCAGGGAATTTAATAAGGCAGTCACGCAGCTGGGTCGAGTTGGTCCTGAAGTCCCTGAGTGTCTCCGGAGCTGTTCACCCAGGGGGCCTTGTGTTAAGGAGCAAGCGAGCGTTCAAGGTACTTAAAACCCTGGAAGGAAAAGGGTCCTCATGCCATCAAGCAGGAAGTGATCTGCTCATCGGTTTTTCTCACTTAAGAGAGTTTCAGTGGTTTCTCTTGCTCTGTCTCCTTCTCAAAGAAAACAGAGGAATGGGACTCAAAGGAAAACATTTAGATTTGTACAACTTGAAAATATACCTAATAGGATCTAGATTTCCTCTTTTTTCTTGCTATTCTCCACTTAACTCTATATTATTACTATTTCCTGACACCGTGGAAGAAACCTTTTTATGATCATACTTTTAAAATTATGAGGTAATATTGCATCTGAGGACTGTGCTACAGTTTACTTCATTATCCCCCTTTTGTTGGGCCATATAGTTTTTTTACGGATTTTCACTGTTATAAACAATTCTGCTATAAACATCTTTGGAAACCTTTGCCTCACTTCTGATTATTTCCTAAGGTAGAAATCATTTAAAAGCTTTTGACATTCTTGATGCATATCGCCAGACTACTTTCCAAGTAGACTGTAGCATTCCCACTTCCATGAGCAGTATATGAGAAAGCCCGTGTCTCTACACCCTCATCGGTACTTGGCATTGGTTTTGTAATTTTGCCATTTTCACGAATTAAAAATAGTATCTCATTGTGTGGTTGAGCATCTACTCATGTATGTGTTCGTTATTGATATATTTAATTTTTTATGTGTAGTCTGTCTTCTCCACTTTCTCTCTGGCAGTGGAACCACTGTCTTTTACAGAATCATGGAAGCCTGCTTAGGAACATACAGAAATAATTCTGACACTGTTTTCTAGGGCATCTGGTCCACCTCCTGCCCTCTCATTGTGGGCATCCCTGTGGTCACTCTCCTTTACTCGCCTGTGCCGTCTTGTGGGGACACAGCAGGATCATTCTGGGCCAGTTTTTCTTAGGAACAGGAAAGGGCTGGTGTCTGAGGCCTTGTGCACTTGGCGTTGCTGTTCCGGGTTTAGAGTCACACTCGTGGTCTTGTGCCCTGAGCAGACCTCAGAAAACACAGCAGGCACATCACAAAAAGTAAAAATGTCCTCTGCTTGCATAATGCTTTATTTTTAAAACATACTCTCATCCTCAGCTCACTCTTCTGGCCAGAAATCTCCTCTTAGGATTTCTCTCAGTAAATTTGTTGATTAAATGGATCTCCTTGAGTGTAGGGTCTATGAAGTTTATCTTTCTTCCCACAGCAGCTGGTACCTGGCACGTACTAAACACATAACTGCTAGTGGGTCTGAGCCGTAAGCTCCACCATTTGGAGCTGATGCCTCACCAAACGTGTCCTCACTGGGGCTGAGCCCAGCCTTGCTCTGCCCTGTCCTGCCCCGTCACTGTGCCATTCGGGCTGTGCTGCAGGGGGACCCCGGAGGCGCAAGGCTGCCTGAGCCCGAGGAATCACCACCTTCACTGGCCAAGAGCTGGTCTTCAGTTTGTTGTCCCTGGAGCAAAGGGAAAAGGCATTAACTGGAGGAAGGAGAGCGGCTGGGGCATAAGGATAAAATCCTCAATGACAGGTGAATTTTTGTTTTAGTGCTACAATCTGAAATGTTCTCATCTGATTTTCCTGCCTTTTCCATCACGTATTTTTTGCTTTTAGGGCAGCTCCCACTTAGATACACAGTCACTGGTCACCATGGGAGGAAGGCAGTGCGGGCTGGCCCTCCTCACCCCCTGGAGCTCTGAGGGGAGCGCTCGCCTCCGGGTGTTCACAGCAGTGGGGGACCTTCATCTCATTCGCGCCGTTGCCTTTGCTGGGGACTCCTCTCCAGCCTCTCCTAGCCACAGACTCCACCTGCCTCTAGTCGTGTACCTCACCAATCGGTAGGAAGGACTCCAGCTTCCTTGGACACAGGATGGGTGGAGAGCAGAGGTCGGCCCTCCCTGTAACTTGCCCACCGCCATGTAACTTCCCCCCTCCCCCTCCTCACATACAGAGTACACCCTGGATTAACATTCACCTTAAAACACCATAGCCAAAGTAACAGGCACTGTAAGGAACAAAAATATGATAGAAGCACAGTGCCTCTGGGCAGAGGGGGCCAGAAGCATCATCGCCTGACCTCTCCCAGTGCACCTGTCCTATATTTGGGTGACTGGGCTGCAGGTGCATTCTCAGAACTCCTGCTGCCCTTTCTTTCCAAATCAACAGTCATCAGTTCATCCTTACAGCGCTGTGAAGGGCACCTTGGCAGGACCAGGGCCCAGGATGCTTAGTCAGTGTGATCAAAGGACCCTCTGCTGGAGACAGAGCCTCGTCCAAGGCTTAGGCTTGTGGGCCAGATATGAACCCCCCTTAGTTCCAGTCTGACTTGTCCTTGAGACACCAGGGATTTGGGATCTAGAGAAAGAGCCACAAGGAAACAGACAAGGGGAGGGACTGTGAGACCATGTTTGGTTTGGGGGCCTGACAGATTTGTGTTACCTTATTCGTGAAATAAATGCACTCTTACTCCAGCCCCAAACTGAACCTAATCGCCACCGATGAGCTTCATAGCGGCGTGAATGACTGATAGTAACACAGGATGAGTATGTGTTGGGTTTTGTGGGATGAATAACGTGACAGGGAGGGACAGGCACCACTAGATGGTCTGCAGCTCTGAGGCTTCAGTCCAATATACAGCTGTTCCAGTCCTGGGATGATTTTGTGCCCAGCAGTGGACCTGGACTCCCAGGACAGCAGCAGCAGTTCCTGGGATCTCCAATTAGGTGGTGTCGCCATGGTCACCCAGACTGGAGGGGCTTGGCCCTACAGGAGAATCCTGAGGATCTGGGGGCCCACCCTCCAGTCCCCCACTTCCCTGCCATTTACCTATAAGTCCCTCCGACAACCTTACCCAGAAGATAGGAATTTTAGCTCTCAGCTTGAGCACAGGACGTGGTGCTAATCACCGGTTGGTTTATGTCTGCATTTGCATTATTGCAGGTGCATTATTGAACTGTTTTATTGTATTTTTCTGAAGGAAGAAAACAGTCATAAAGTCTGAAGTGCATTAGACATTCATAAAACAAAACAAAACAAGAAACAGCGTCAGTATCATCTTCTAAAGCTTTTTAAGTGCCCCCCAAATCCCCTTCAAAATCTCTCCGATAGTTGACTTTGACCCAATCGTGCTCTAATTAACCTCGCTGCTCCTCGAGCACTGGGCTTTCAAGATAAATGGAAATCTGTTCCTCGTCCTCACATGCCCTTGACAGAGGACACGTCATGGCCATCAGTAGAGGTTGTCTTCCTGGAGCGTGGGGCTTTAGAACATGCTCCCACGGAGCCCAACCAGCCAGATGGGAGGCGTCCACCCTGCTGTGGCCAGGCAACAGATGTCCCTGTCACAGACCCCCTCCTGTTTCCATGTCATGCTCTGCTGGTAATCAATAGTTAGTGCCCAGTCAATGAGTGACTTTTCTGTTTAGTCAGTTTGATTGTTTCTGTGGTGAAATGTGCCACCAATTTTGAAAAAAAAAATTACAAATGCTGATTAGGTTCCCAGGTGAGTCTCCCCACCCCCAGTCTTATTTGACCTTTAGAATATGTTTAAAGGGTCTCTGGTTCTTTGGCCCCCAAGTCCTGTACTTGCCTCAGCAGAGTTTCAATGGGAAAATGCCCTCGGTTTGCAGGACTGGCGCTGCCATTGCTTGGTTTTTAAAACTCCACGTTCTCTCCTCATGGAATGGAAAGTAGCACTCAGATTTTCCTCCATTCTTTTATCAGTAAAGCTGTGTAGAGTTTTGGAGATTTTCAAAGAGTCTTTTTAAAAATTGCCATGTATTATGTAGAAATGAGAAAGAAAATGGCTTTTCTTTGTACCATCTTTCTGTTCTATTCACTTAGACCAGGAATAACAAAGTGATTTCATCACACATGCCCCCCCAAAGGAATAAGAGACTCTGTGGGGTGCTAAGTTGAGAAAAGATTTTGTGGTCATATTTGGGGATCATGAAAGTCTGCTGTGATTGATTAATGATGTCTGCCACGGGCATGAAAGTGGAGGAGAAGTAAATATGTGCCATGTATTTGTCATTCCTGACTCAGATCTTGTGAAAAACAAAGTTCACATGTAAATGGTAATACTAGCCTAACAGTTAAGTAATGTGCACTGCATGCCAGGCACTGTTCTAAGTGCTTTACATATATTAATTCATTTGATTCTCAAAGCAACCCACAAAGTAGGTACAAATGAGTAAACCCTTACAAATGAGGAACCGGAGGCACAACGAGGCTAAGTTGCTAAGCCAAGGTCATACAGCTAGGAAGGGGAAGAGCTGAGATTCAGGGTCAGGCAGTTTTGTTCCTTAGCCCTGGATACTGTGCTGTCTCTCCTTGGCTAATGCTGTGTCTTTGCTGTCCAGGGACTGAGGTAAGGCTCAGCTGTGGTTCAGGAGAAAATGCAAAATCAAGTTAACAGGGCTTGTTATCTTTGGGCCTCAGGCTCTAGAATGAAAGATAAGACAGAGTCCCGGGGAACTTTGGCACTGAGGAGAGAGTTGCATGTGAATCCTCCTTCCTCTCCGGGTAGCATTTCCAGTCTTTCCACATCCATTTTCTCAGATGAGAGTAGGTGGATGGGAAGGGAAGAGGAGTGGCATTTAAGGACTAGAACAGAGGAGTTCCTTGATCTCCAGGCCACCTGGTTGGGGAGACTCTGAGTGGCCATTTTCAATGATCATTTTTGTGTAAGGGACACATGTACATATATAGAGAGATATATGTTTAGCGTATCAAATAATATATCTTTCATAATGGCTGAAGAGAGACTTTTTAGTAGTTTGTTTTCCTTCGTTAATTTAGCAACTATTTATTGAACACCTATGCTGGGTCCCACAGTGTGCTGTAATTGTGGAAACAGTGAACCAATATGAGCCCTGCCTTCTCTGAGCTTGTAGTCTACTTGCTGGAATAATGACTAAGTGTAAGGTGCAGCTCTGACTGTAGTTGAGGGAGTGAGGTGGCCGGACCATGTGGGTTTTTGAAGCTGCATTAAAGAGTTCTGACTTTAGCCTAAGAGCAGTGGGAAGCCATGGAAAGTGGGGGAGAGGGTCGGGGACTTTGTGTTATATAATCAGAGTTAAAAGATAATTGTGGCGACACCGAGAAGAATGAATTAGAAAGGGGATGTGGAAGACCTAGAGGTGCTTGTAGGAGTGCAGGCAAGGAGGCCATAGGAGGTGGGACTAGGGTGGCTTGGATGGTGAAGGGAAGAAGGGGAAGGACTCTAAAGATATCTGGAAGGCGAAATTAGCCAGATTTGGTGATAGATTAGATATGGGTAGCGAGGGAGAGAGAATGGGCAAGGATGCCTAGAAAGTAGGAGGATGGTGGTCCTATTCCCAGAGGTAGGGATGCTGGAAGAGGGTCAGGTTTGGAGTGGAAGGATATCCTGCTGCATTGGAGGTGCTTTTGAGAAGTCAAATAGGCCACACTCTTTGTGGTAAGTGTATAGTGTTTCGACTGGACTATACATAAGTCCTGAGGGACTGTCCTGGGAAACTAAGTACTGCAGAAAAAATTTTAGAAATCTATAATTTTGTTGACTTTAAAAGTCCAAACAAACATATTTTCATCTAGGAAATAAGAATCTGACAATGACAAAGACAATTGATAGAGATAAATATCTTGCATAATCTTCCTAGTTATTTTTGTTTTTGCATATTTCTTTGCCAGTCTTTTCCCATAAGCATTCACATTTTTGTTAGTTTTTATAGTCTACATTCAGCATGTAATAGAATTGTTTTCACTTACTGTTATCCCAAATATTTTTTTCACATTTCAATATATCTCTCAAATTCTATATTTAAGATGTTGCATGATAGTCCATGCTTGTGATAAATCGTGAATTATAATTTTCTAAGCTATTTCTCTGTTTCTGGATATTTAGTTGCTTTAAAGATTTCTTTATTACCAGTAATACCTTAATAAATATTTTTATGTCTACCACCTTTTCTTTTTCTCGCGCATTTTTCCTTAGATTAAATTTTTATGAGTGGGATTAGTGGGTTGGAGTTTGAATGGGTTTACAACTCTTGATTTGTGTAAAGGCAAACGTTTTAAAACCTCTGACAGGGGCTTTGGGGTCCTAACTGTAGAACAGAGCTGTGTCCTCCACGTGGAGCCCCATCACGTTCCTTTGGATTCAGTAACCAATGGTCCTAACCATATCTGAGCACTGTCCAAGGTCCCAGGGCCACCTGTGACCTTCCCTCTTGCATCTGCTGATGGTGCCAGGCTTGTTCTCTGGTTCAGCCTGGCTCCTCGCCTTCTCCCAGCTATTCTGTCTGTTCTTCAGGTAGTGCCACCATTCCTCAAGAATCCGTGGAAGCCGCTGAACTGACGGTATCCTGAAGGGATCATCTAGCTAGGCTGAGCCTCGTAAGCCTTCAGGTTCTAAAATATTTGCAGTAGTGCTGCGGAGGCCGCCTAGGGTTCCCATGGATTTGGATGGGGTTCTCAAGACCTTCCATGACCTGGTGCCTGCCTACCAATCCCTCCTGAAGTGCCATTGCTTCTCAGCATGTCTCCTCTACTGCACCCAGACTAGACTCTAGTCTGGCCCAGGATGATGCCTTGGTTGCATCTACTCCTGGCTCTCACTCGAGTTGCTCCCTCACCCTCTGCCTTTCCAAACCCTGCTCCTCCTTTTAGACCCGACACTAGTTGCAGTTCCTCCAGGCCCTGGCTCTGCCTTGCAGCTTGCTGTCCCTCTGCTGCAAACTCTTACAGTACCTTTAGTCCCCACTCCAGGACTTAGCACACAATTGTAAGCTTTCTGGTAAAGTTCACTCTTGAAATTTTTACCTCTTGAAGATAATTGTACACTCCTTGAGGGCAAGAGCCATGTCAGTCTTCCCCTCTAGATGCCTCAGAGCCTAGCTTTGGTGCTGAGCCCTGTGCAGAGCTCAATAAATCTGATGTGACCCATGAAATCAAAATATAAGTGCACCATGATGCAGTGTCAAAGTGTTTTAGCCATTCTTTTCTTATGTATTTTCAACATAAATGCCCATATTCAGACATTCCTGAGGATCTTCTTAGACTACTCATAGATGGACCATGCTCAGATCTTCTCTATCTGGTTGCAGTTTGGGGTTATAAAAATAAGTTCATGTTGGAAAACCATAAGCTGGTCACTTTTTGTTTCTAAGTCCTTGATATGCACTCGGGTGGGAAGGGTGATTGGTGGAGGTGACGAGGGTGGATGACAAGTAGTAAGAAACACTGGAATGCAAGTCTGTCTGGTCGTTAAAAGGCAAGCGTCTCTGGCCCCTGGAACAGTGCTTGACTTGTGAAATGATGTCTTCTGCTATTCTGGTTCTTGAAAAATTGGTCCCAGGCTTACCCTGCTGTCTTTACAGCTCACTTTACTTCTGGTCATCAGGAGTCCTCAGGGGAAGCCACCTCAATGCACCCTGGAATCCCGAGCTGTCCTTGTTGTCCAGGGCACGGCCTGGCACACAGGGGACCCTCTGGCCGGGAGTCAGGAGCTTCCAGGCTGGGCTGGCTCTGCTGCCCCCCGCTGCACAGCTCTGCACGTGCTTGGGTCTGGGCATGCTCACTTGTAAAATGCCATGCCTGAATCAGGCCATCTCTAGGCTCTTTTGTAACTGAGATTAAAAACAAAATAGTTGAAACTCTCTTAAGAGGGTGAGCTTTGGTACCGTTGCTAACTAAAAATGAGAACTGGGCTCTCTGACACATTTAATGACATGTGTTAGTATGTGTGTAGAACTTTACACTTAACTTGCATTTCTTTCTTTCTTTCTCTTTTTTTTTTTTTCTAGCCAAACATCATGTCAATGGCAACAGAACAGTTGAACCTTTCCCAGAGGGAACACAGATGGCTCTATTTGGTAAGATAACAACTCTGAAAGAAAACCCAAATTGTGTGCAAAGACTAGTGCCAAGTTTCTGAGTTTTAGCAAGTGTCCTCAGGGCTTCAAAATCTGGGCTCTTCTAGATATTTACAAGTCGTTGCAGCCAAAAAACTATCAAGTTCTTAGTATATCTGGGATCAGAAAAGCTCATTCTATAGAATTTAGTATGCTTTCCTTTCTCACTTTGCAAATCAAATATCAAACTGTGTATTTACTATTTCTTATGTCCACACTGAATTAACCTGATAATTTAGGAGTTGAGTTTTTCTTTCCCAGGAAGGATTTTTTCATATATATATATATATATATATATATATATATATCTTTATTAAAGCTGGGATTCAAGGAGTTTTGAGATGTTATTCCACAAAAAGCAATAATCAAATTGAATGGTCTCTTTCTCTTCCATTATGAATTGAGCATATTCCTTTGTTTGTTTGTTTCCTCTGCTTCCTTCCCCTTAGCCTTTAGACAGATTCTATCATCTCTTTCATCCTAAAAACCTGAATTCCCCTTTCTTCATGCCCCCCTCCAGCTTCCGTCTTCCCCTGGTCCTGATGGAAGTCTCCTACAAGGGCTTTTGATGTAAAACTGCTTTAGGCATTGAAGTGTCTTTGAGCCAGAAATTAGCCTCCTGACAACACTGTCTCTAAATTAGCATATTCAGGATAAAATGTTTCCCTAATCCCAGAGTTAGTCATCACTGATGATTAACAGTTGGAGAGTTATGAAACAGGGACCCACTTCTGCCTAGGTGTTTGTAAATCTTGCTCTGTATGGGCTGTCACCTTTTAAAATGTACTGGTTAGTGATTAGGAGTTATTATGTTCAGAAATTTAAATGGAGGGCTTCCCTGATGGCGCAGTGGTTGAGAGTCCGTCTGCCGATGCAGGGGACGCGGGTTCGTGCCCCGGTCTGGGAAGATCCCACATGCCGCGGAGCGGCTGGGCCCGTGAGCCATGGCTGCTAAGCCTGCGCGTCCGGAGCCTGTGCTCCGCAACGGGAGAGGCCGCAACAGTGAGAGGCCCGCGTACCACAAAAAAAAAAAAAAAAAAAAGGAAATTTAAATGGAGAATTTGGTTTTTGAAGAAAAATCATCAATGGTCACTATAAGATGTCAGCTAACTATTTGTTTTGTTAACTTTCCTCTGAGAAATTATGTTCAGATGATGCCATCTCACTTAAGTTGTAGGCCTAGCACAGTGTCTGTTACCAGGAGACAACAAATGTCACATCAATGTTCAAAGGATTCTTTTGATGATTTTTTTTTGTCTTTCAGATTTGTGAACCCCTAGAAACTAAGTTAGAAACTAGGTTCCATGTCATACTGGGAAATGTGAAATGAGACTGACCTGTCATAGATTTCCCCCTGTTGTGGTATTGGAGGAAAGCCTCCTTCCCAAAGGACTGATGACATTGTTTGCCACAGAATTGGAAATATCAGTGAATAAAGCTCCGTGGCGAGATTATTATTACTATTATTTTGTCAAAGGTTTGGTTTAGAGTGGCTTTCCTAAAAATCCTAACCCAAGGCCTTCAATGTTTGACTCTGGGCAAGCAAATCCCCCCTCCAAGCCTCAGTTTTCTCACCTGTAGAATGGGCAGGCTGACGGGGTGCTCTGAGACCCTTCCCTTGGCTTCTGCATCTTCCATACTTGGGGCTGAAGCCTCATCTGGCCTCAGGCAGCCCTGGGAAGCCCACTGTGAATGGCCAAGGGGTGTGGTTTTAAAAGAAATGAATCCTGTGCATAATTTCTACCAGTGCAGAACTATACAGGTGATAGAATATCTCTTGACATCTAAGGATTTTTGCCTTATTAGCACTGCTGTTTGGCTCTTCCAGATACTTAAATGAAGGCCTCTGTTTTGGTTAAGTGCGTGCAAGCATTTTATATTTGTGTTTTCAAAACTGTCCTCACTTGATATGGCTTGTCCACCTGGCCTGCAGTGGAGTGAGGGAGTGGATGGGTTTTGGGGTGGGCTTCTGTCATTTGGGTTGTTTATAGCTGTACTGAAAAAGTCAAACTAAGTGCACCTCTTTGACATATCTTGGGCATTTAATCCTCTCAGCACCTTGTAAAGCTGGTAGGATTACATAATTCCCTTCTCAGAGAGCTCACATGATTTATCACAGGTCTCTCAGCCAGAGATGGTGGAGCTTGAATTTGAGCCCAGGTCTAACAGGCCGGAAGTCCACGCTCTTTTTACCATGTCCCCTGACTCTTGGCCTGGTTACAGGAGTCCTGGGAGAGTCTGGTAGAGTCAGAAATGCCTTTCAGTTGGATCCATGCACAGAAGCATGATTTCCAGCCAAGCCAATTTAGCAAATTGATTTGTGAATTTCTGTGCATTCCCAGAGTGCTCTGAAGGACGCTGGAGACACAGCTTTTGCCAGGAAAATACTGCTTTTTGGAGTGACGTCTCCTACTGTTTATCGTTTTCCCCCATTTGATTTTAGTAGCAGGTATTAATGTGCAGGAGAATGTCTTACATTGACTTGACTGTGAGATCACCAAAGCAACAGTGGCACTTTGTACTTGTCCAAACTCATTCTTCAGCCTGGGAAGTCAATATTTTATGCCAAAAGAGTATCACCAGTTTCAATTTCATTATCTATTGGTTAATCATTTGAATGTACCTTACAGAATGCTGTCTAAATAGAAACTTTTAAATTTAATCCACTCTGAAAGTGGCCACTGAACGAACGGCCATTAGCATTTAGCTTAGGGTGGATGATGTAAGGAAGGGTAGAGTGAGGGTCAAGGGCAGGCTCCGTTGTGAAAAATGTATGAATGTGTTATTATATCAAGTGACCAGAGAATATATAGATGGCTCCTTAAAAGCTATTTCTGGCATGTAATCTTCACAGATTATTTTTAAAACAAAAAGACGTTCATTTTTTTCAGGTTTTCTTTCATGGCCCAGTCCGTTTTATCCTTGTCTTGTTTTTCTGTGATCACGGTTTTTTAGCCTTTCTGTTGCCCTTTTCTCTCCTCTGCACTTTAGGACAATGATAATGAGGGTAATAGGCCTGCTGTCCTAGTGGGCTTCTACTCGTCTGTGTGTGATGCTCTCTTTCAAGTCAGTGGGAGCCCCTTTTTTACAGGCCGGAGAAGCGGAACCGAACATTTTGCAATTACTGAATGTCTTTGTTCCAGGTGGCTGAGTGCCCTATGTCTGCCATCCCTTTAATCCCACCACAGCCCTGTGAAGTGGGCATCACTGTGCTCTTTTAGAGACGGAGAAACTGAGGCACCCAAAGATGAAAGAAATATGGTCAAGTGGAGGGAATGCTTTCTCTGGCATGAGGACATCCACGTGACACTTACCAGCATGCTGTGCCTGACTCAGAAAGGTCCTCTCCGCTTGCGATAACTTCAGGAAAGTGACATTCTGTTGGCGGAGGGTCCCTCCGTCCTCGCAGAGAGCAAGCCTCCGGCCTCTCAGTGGTGGTCATTCTTAAGCACGGAGCAGCTATTCACTTGATTAAAAGTACTCCATAGTCAGGAAGATTTATCATTTCCAAATAAAATAGACATTTATTAATTGAGGAGAGTACAGAGAAGTCAGGGGTTGGGGGCTCCAGTCTTAATTGGTGACGAGTTTTAGTACAGTTTGAAAAAATGAAATACAGTTTTTTAAAACTTTTGAGTTCAGCACTTATCATCCAAACTAGGATACTTTTGAGAGTGAAAAGGGTGCTGGTAAAAATTATGTTAAAATAATGAGGTACGCACCCAGAGGACTTCAGGCACATGGGATATAATGTCGCCCTCTAATGAGAGTGTATATTATAAGACATGGTGTCAAGAATAATAAATACACATTGAGTAAAGTTGAAATTGAAAAATAATGAACTTAGAGATATAAAATGAAATAAACAAATGAAAAAATTCCAACGCAGTAGACTTACATTATGTACCGTATAGCATCAACACCAGTAGTTACACTAACTTCCAGCATTTTACTCAGTAAATATTGTTATATTCTTTCTGAATGACTTGAAATGAACAGTTAATTCATATTTATAAAACCTGGCTGGTAGCATTTCAATAAGAGATGGGGAATTATCTGATTATACCCTTGCAATTCTAATATTGTACTAATACTGTCCAATGATGTAGGGTAATGAACTCTCCATCAGTAGAGGTATTCAAATGAGAGATCGTTCCTACCCAGTTGGGAAGTGGAACTAAATAGCCTTTAAGATCCTTTCTTCTCAGTTAATGAGAATTTTCTCTGTTTCAGAGTGTTAAACCTCTTTGGAAAAATTACTCCTAACTCTAAAATTCTTTGATTGTATCATTTAGAAACCCATATCCTGGCTGTTTGGTGAGAGGTAAAATTCTGCAGTGAGAAACTGTAGTGGTCAGGAATCGATGGATACCAAGCAACCACAGCAGAAGTACCTCTGCAAATTCTTAGGGTCGCTGTAGGTTCTTAGGCTCCTACTAGCCTGATAGCGATGGCTCTGGGAACTCAAACCACTGTAAAACCTGTTCTCTGTGTCAGGTTCTCTTGGGCTCTTCAAACAAGAGGGAGCAAAAGACAATCCAAGACATCATGAAAGTGTGCTGTGATCTTGTTACACTTCTCTGTTTTTAGCCAGGGGGCCAAGATTTGCTAGACTCTTTCCTGACTAGCTGTGTGGAAGGACAGATCGCAGAGCAGAGGCCAGTGGCTGTCAGAGGCCCATAGGCAGGCCTCACTCTGGGAGACTCACCTTCTGTACCCCAAGGGAGAAGAGATCAGTGTCTGTAAGATGAACCAATCATAAGATATTTCCCCCCCACCCCAACTTGAATTAGAGGTGAATTAGAAACAGCCACAGTTACTTTGTCTGCCAGCCAAGAAAACAGCATTGAAAGCAGCAGGCAATACGTCTGACTTCAATGGAAAATATATTGGTGTCTCATTGGCTAGGATCCAACATTATGTTGGTAAATAATCCAATCCCGGTGTGGCATATTTCTCCCTGAACCTTGACTGAAAACTATTGAAGACCGTTCTGTGAGCTGTGGAGCTGCAGTCACTCATTCTAGGAAAAAGGCCAGAAAGAATGACTTTGAAATGTGTTTGTAATTAACTAAACAGTCTAAATTCACAAGATCGTTAGAACAGCAGGTTGCTAACTGGCGCAAACTTCTTAAGTGAGGAGGCATTTGGGGAAACGAAAATAGGCCTTCCTTCCATGGTGATCTGAAGCACCTTTAAGGGACAGTAACTGGTCATCTGGAGACATGTAGGACACATTTTATTTTATGTACCTTTTTTGCGTGTGTGATGATCACATTTCGTTTTTGAGTATGAAAAGATCTGATGATAATATAGGCAAAGGGGAAGAGACTTTTCAGAGCCTGGTTGAAAATTCCTTTTGGTTTGTGTGGCACTGCACGGGATGGCCCTGGTCCTGCTCGAGAAGGCACAGGTGTGGTGTTGGAGAGGGTGTCCTGGAGTGGGGAGGGTGACAGCGTGGCAGCAGGAGTGCGGGTGGGGATTTCTGTGCCAGGAGAAAGGAATTGCACCCGGAGTAGAAAGGAGTGGGTCAAATAGTGTCTGACAAAGTAACACTTGTCTGGAGAGCACGTATCCATCAACCTCAGCTACATGGAATGCTTGTAAGAACCAGAAAGTAAGCACGCCCTGCCCACCAAAAGTTGCGGAGAAGTCCCCAGAGAATTCAGAATTCACTGAGGTCTTTGGAGTCAGATAGATCCTGGTGCGTGACTTTAGACAAGTTTCTTGGGCCTTGCTGTAAAATGAAATAAGGGAAAGTTAAAATATATATAAGAAATGGCAAAATAACATACATTAGAATTAGGTGAATATTAGACCAAAGAAAAACATGAGAAGTAAAATATGCAAAGAGGGCATGCTATAATACTATATAATTTATAAAACTGGGTCACAGATGTGACTCTGTATTTCCTAACGGCAACATGAAGGTCAGTTGGTTGTGTGATTGGTTTCAGTTTTTTAGAATTGTGGTAAAATATACATAACATAAAGTTTACCATTTTAACCATTTTTAAGTGCACAGTTCAGTGCACTTAAAAAGTGCATTCACATTGTTATGCAACCATCACCACCATCCGTCTCCTGAACTTTTTGTCTTTCCAAACTGAAATTCTATACCTATTAAATAATAACACTCAATTTCCCCTCCCCACAGACCTTGCAGCCACCGTTTGACTTTCCTTCTCTATGGCTCTGACTACACTAGGACCTCATATAAGCAGAATCCTACACTATGTGTCCTTTTGTAACTGGCTTATTTCACTTAGCATAGTGGCCTCAAGGTTCATCCAAGCTGTGGCATGTGTCAGAATTTCCTTCCTTCTTAAGGCTGAGTAATATTCCATTGAGTGCACATACCATATTTAGTTTATCTGTTCACCTGTCAACGGACATTTGAGTTGCTTCCACATTTTGGCTATTGTGAATAATACTGTTATGAACATGAGTGTACAGATATCTCTTTGAGACCCTGCTTTCAGTTCTTTTGGCAAATACATCCCGGAGTGGAATGGCTGGATCATATGATAATTCCCTGTTTCTTTTTTTGAGGAACCCCTGCATACCATTTTCCACAAAGACTGAACCATTTTACATTCCCATCAGCAAAGCACAGGGTTCCAATTTCTCCACATTCTTGACGACACTTGTTATTTTTATTTGTTAATAGCCAGCCTAATGGGTGTGAAGTGGTGATTTTCAGTTTTACCTAATGATCCTGAAAATCTACATGATTGGGGGAACCATAAAATTTCTTGATTCTAGAACCAGAAAGAAATTTCTTTCAAGGTACTTATAAGGAGGACACTGTGATGTAAGACAGTCAGCAGTACTGCTGACCGCACCCTCAGAGTGAGCACTGAGAGGAGATTCATGAGCCCTTGGTCACACCACTCTTCTCTTTGGGCTTCTGACATCCACCAGGAACAATTCGGTCCACCTTCCCCCCACGGATGCCACTGTGTGCTTCCCTGGCATAACCCAGAAAGAAGTTACTTGTACTGTATCTAAAACAAATCGATGGACTAGATAACTTTTAGGGAATTTTCTATCAATACTATTTCTTTCAGTGGAGTTTTAAAAAATATTTATTTTTTCATTCTTTATTGTGAAAAATTTCAACCATACATAAACGTAGACTAATATAGTGAAGCCTCACTAACTCAGCTTCAGCAGTTATCACTCAGGGCTAACGTGTTTCATCTGTAGTCCCATTCACTCTCTCTTCTTCATCCAGGTTATTTCAAAGTAAATCTCAGATATCAGATCATTTCATCCAGGAATATTTTGGCACATACCTCTTTTTAAGAGCAGTTTTTAAGAAAACATACCACAACGCCATTATCACACCTAAAAAAATAGTTCCTTAGTACCATCAAATATCCCATGAGTCCATATTTCCACTATTGTCTCATAAATGTTTTTTCAAACCACCTGTTTGAATCAAGGTCCAAATAGAGTTCATACACTGCAATTTGTTGATATAAATAGCCTCTTATAATCTCTAGGTTCACCTCTCTCTCTTTTTTTAAAAAATAAATTTATTTATTTATTTATTTTTGGCTGTGTTGGGTCTTCGTTGCTTTCTTTAGTCTTGGCAAGTGGGGACTACTCTTTGTTGCGGTACGTGGGTTTCTCATTGCGGTGGCTTCTCTTTGTTGCGGAGCATGGGCTCTAGGCGCATGGGCTTCAGTAGCTGTGGCACATGGGCTCAGTAATTGTAGCTTGCAGGCTCTAGAGCGCAGGCTCAGTAGCTGTGGTGCACGGGCTTAGTTGCTCTGTGGCATGTGGGATCTTCCCGGACCAGGACTCAAACCCGTGTCCCCTGCATTGGCAGGTGGATTCTTAACCACTGCGCCACCGGGTAAGTCCCTCTCTCTCTTTATTTTTCCTTATAATTTATTTGTTTAAGAAACTAGATCATTTATTCTGTACTGTCTCCTTCGGTCTGGATTGAATGAACATGCTTGAAAAGCCTCTGTATTTTCTACAAGTTGGGAGTTAGAGGCCTGATGAGAATCCATAGGTGGGGTGTGTAAACCATCCAGGAGGCCTTTAATAACTGGTTCTCTTCCTTTTGGTGAAGTTAGCAGCCCCTAATGATCATTGCCTTGACCTATTATTTTATTAGAAGCTGCAAGATGGTGACATTTAATTTCTTGCATTTCCCTTTATTTATGAACTGGAATATTTCTAAAAAGAGAAGTTTCTCTTTATCAACTATTTGGTTACCTTGACCTCCAGTTGATTAGGAAAGCAGCTTTGTTTTTTCCTGGGTTTACCATTTTGCTCCGTGTATCTGAGCATGGGTTAAATGTATATTCATGAGTCAGAAGCGTATATAAGTATAGTTGCTTAAGTGATGGAAACCTCTTTAATTTGACTGAATGACCATTTTCACTTGGGCATTTAATCAAATTATTGAAATTTGTAACCATTTGGTCAAACATTTGAAAATAGAATCACAGTAGACAGATTGCCTCTACAGATTTGGGTAAAACAAAGAAATAGGCACATAGTCAGGTGACAGAAGGTTATGTCTCCAGCAAAGCTGGGTCTAAGGGGCAGCCATCTTCTCTCCTGTTCTCGCCCCAGATCTTCTGACGAGGGGACATGCTCCTGTGTGCATCCCAGTCTTGAACCTCAGCAGCCCAGGGTGAAAAAGCAACTCCAGAGAGGGCCTGAGGGCTGGGGGCCGGCTTGATTCTGGAAGTGGCATGCTTTCAGAGTATCAAAATGATGAAAATGGCTAAGCGGCCAAGAAATGACAAAGCCTCAGGAATGCTGCCCACTACAAAGACTAACAGCTGGGCTCTGTCACCTGGAGCTCTTTCTCATGCTTTTGGCTTGTGAATGCGTTGGAGGGTAGCAGGAGACATGTTTATCAGAGTGCGTTTTCTCTGCTTTCCAGTTTTCACAGACAGAATAGGTAGAACTATCTGTGGTTCTCACTGCCAAACATTGTGGGATTCAAGAAGGGAAACTATTTACTGGCTCACTTATTTTTTTCTCTCATTTTATTTTCATTATTTATTACTTCATGCGTTTTTTGTTTGTGTTTTTGGTAAGTTGTCTCAAATTTTTCTTTTGGAATGATGCAGTGTATAAATAAAGTAAATAAAAGTAAAGTAATTCCTATGAATGAAATTTCTTAGTCCAATACAATGTATAGTTTTTTTAAGGAAATCAAAATCAAACAGTGCTAGTTCCGTTTTTGCCAGGGATAACTGGAAATGTTAGCACTGAAACCCTAGGAAATGAGATTCAGTTGAAGTGACATGTCTGATCCATGCTGAGAAATGATCGTTTAGGTTGGCATGCCTTTGGCCAAAATAGTGTGAACAATGATGAAAGACCCCGTGAACTTTTCCTAAATTCTTGTGTTTGGAGGGACAGCAAAACCCGCCGTGTCCATATACACCAGGAGCTATTCCACAAAACACCTTTCATTTTTCCCCTTGTGTCATCAGTGCCCCAAGACTTAGATAAAGATTGTAGTTGACCAAGACGAAGTTTCCTTGTTGAGCCCAGTGACACTGGGACCAGCAGTGGTGCTTGCCAGATGGATATCCTTCTGGTGTACATCCCACCATATATCCTTCCAAGTCTCAGCTGTGATCCCAAGACTCATGATAATATGGGAAGAATTAAATGGTAGCTCATGGTAGACCTTATCATGAACAAATGTGGCTTTCCAGATGTGGCTTTCCACAGTCATGCCTACTCAGGAATCAGTGCTGTTTTGTTTGTGGGAAAAAGACATTTTATTTTTTTAGCCACATCTCTGGTCTCCCCTAAAACCCTCTGTGCAGTCCATTGAGTCTCGAATGCCTTTCTATGTGATGACCCTTTTCCATTTTCTTAACTTCCATAAGATGGTCACTTGTCAGGTCAAGATGAAAATGTCTCCATGTGGAAGGCTGCATTCATCTTGCTTATAACCACCCATGTGTCCATTTAGTACTTGGGAGAATTTCTTGTCACCCTCTTTTCCACCAGGCTTCCTTTCGTTTGTGTATGACCTTTGTCTAGGTGGCAGTGACATTTGCATTGGGAAGAGCAGAAGAGTTTGTATTCACCTCATAGGGAACATTAAGGGAGGGTGGATTTGGGGCGGGCCATCTGGGGAAATTTCAGGAATATGATGACACTAGGAGCTTGGAGTGAGAACTACAAATGGGCTGTCAGGAATGCATGGGAACTGCTTCCTAGCATTCCTTTCTTTTGGCTGAATAACTCGTGATTGGCAGGTATGTCCTTTGGCTAGGCCTTACTTTAATAGCTTTGTAGTAGAAATGTGCAAAGGTGACCTCAGGAAGGAGAAGGCCCTATAGGCACAGGTTCAGCATCCAGCCTTGCTTTCCCACATGGAAAAAATGAGCTGGATTCCCAAGCAAATAGTATGTGCTTTATTCCTGGTGCCAATACAGAGGCCTTCAGTGACCCACACAAACATCTGGAAACAGGTGCACCAGCTGAATGGCAAATAGCTCTCCAATTGCTGTTAATGCATTGGTAACTGGACTGAAATTTCATCCCTGTTTTTTTTCTTCCATGTAGGACATTTTTAATCTACCTAGTAATGAAGTGGCTGTAAAAACAATGCCACCACCAACAACCAACTTTTACATTTGGGTAGTAAATTTCATATTATAAAAGGTTTTCATATATATAATTTAATTTTTTCTTTGTATTTAGTTCTGAGAAGACTGAGGCTCAGAGAGATTAAGCGCCTGTCCCAGGGTCAGGCTACTTAGTTAATGGTAGAACTAGGTCTAGCACTCAACTAATTTAGTCACTTACTCATCATATTATTTATCGTAGCAGGAGACAAACAGAAAAAATACCTCCCTTCAAGGAACTTACAGTCTAGTAGGGCAGGACAGAAAATAAGATAAATAGGTAAAATATTTGTTGTGGGATGTCAGATTGTGATAAGTGCTGTTGATTAAAATAAAGCAGGGGAGGAGAAGAGGAAATGCCTGGTTGGGGGTGGGGTGAGGGTTTGCAATTTAAAATAAGACAGTCAAGGAGGCATCAATGAAATGGTAATCTTTAAGCAGAGACCTAAAAGAGGCATGGGAGGTTACTATACAGAGATCTGTGGGAAAAAACATTCTAGGCAGAAGGACTACAAGTGCAAAGGCCCTGAGGCAGGGGTGTGCCTGGCCTGAGGCCTGTATGCTGGAGTGTAACAAGCAAGGAGGGAGCAGTAGTAGCTGAGACCAGAGATGAAGAGGGAGTTAAATCATGAAGGGCCTTTGGTAACTGTGGGGACTTTGACTTTGCATGCCAAGGGGAGCCTTTACAGGATTTGGGGCAGAGGAGTAACGTTATATGACCTATTTTTTAAAAGAATCACTTTTGCTGCTATGTTGAAGATAGAATGTTTAGGATGGTGAGAAAAAAAGCAGCGACGCCATTTAGGAGAGTATTGCCTCCCAGCCTAGTACTTCTGGCTTGAACACACACTGTCTTTAATTAATAATAATAATAATAATGATAAAGCTTAACTTGCACTTGTGTATCTTTCTTAAATGCTATATCTTTATACTTTTAGAATATTTTCTATCCCCATACATTAAGCATTTAAATGGTCCTTTAACATGATACATTAGCTGAAAACAGATACAAATCCTTTGTAGAGAGTATTTAGATATTATTATTGCTCTACTTATAGATCAATATTACTTGCATTTTTAGATGGAATGGATTGAATTAAACCATTCAGAATCATGTTGAATGTGTGCGTTGGATTCCATTCAAAATGGGTTGTTCCACAATACACTGAACAGTTTAGAAGCACTTCAAATTGTACTTCTGGTATATGCAAAGTGTGCAAGGGAGCACAGGTCAACGGACAGTGGTGATGTGATTTAAAATGTGAAATCAATGCTTAAGATAAGACTAAAAACTTATCAATGAAATAAGTCAGCATTTACATAAATCTCTTAACTCTTCCAGCTCCCAGAACTCTTGGGATGGAATGTCAGATATTTGTTATCAGCTGAATTTGGGTTTAAATTGTAAGTCAGCAGATTTCTGAAATTGAATAAGTTTCTGAACCTCCAGCTGATTTTTATCTCTAGACAAAACATTTTTTAAATATTCAGTTGTCTGAAGGGACTGGAGAGCACCCAAATGTTGGGTCTCTGGGCAGCACCTGGAGGGAACACAGTTCTTGAAATAAGGGAAACAAACTTGGTAAGCACCACATTTAACCAGCCTTTTCCCTGAGGGCACTTCCTAGTTCACAGTTGCTTATTTAAGAGAGAGAGAGAGAGAGAGAGAGAGCATGCAAATAGAAAGTGGCTAGCTTACTAGGCTGAAGAAGCAGAGGCTGAGTCTAAGGGCTGCTAGAGTAGCTGTAAATCAATGGGAAACATTCTGTAAGGAAGGAGCAATAGAGGGGGGGGAGCCCCAAACTCTCTGTACCAAGTCCCCTCAAATCTGTGGCTGCCTCTGTGCATGTACAGGGTGAGATTCCAAGGAAACCTTGGAGAACAGCAACTGCTAAAAGGCTGAGATTTCAGCAGTTGCTTGGTTCTATGAGAAAGCTGGAGTTCAGGTCCTACTAAGTTAGAGAGAATTGTAAAAACTTTAGGCTTTTCCTTGGAACTCTAGGAAGGCCACATCTTAGGAGTAAACCCAGGATAAAGGGTTACATCTTAGGGCTAAGGGGAAAAAGCAAAATAAACCCATTCTTGTAAAATCTAACACTAAGCTTCCACAGGATCAAGATGACCCAGATTTAATTGCCGCCAGGAAAAAAGTCAACATTTTTTGGAGAAAAGTTACAAAATTTAGCACATATCATCCACAGTGTTTAATATGCAATAAAATTATCAGACATGAAGAAACAACAAAAAAAAGATTAATAGTTAAAGAAAAAAAGTCAATAGATGCAGGCCCAGAGAAGAGTCAGATGTTGAAATTAGCAGACAAGGACTTAAAACAGATATTATAAATACGTTAAACAATTTACAGGAAAAGATGGACAGAATGGGGTAGTAGAGTAATATCAGCAGAGAAATGTAAACTATAAAAAAAGAAATAGAATTTCTAGGACTGAAAACTATAGCATCTGAAATTTTTTTTTAAAAGCTATTATTGGATGTTCTTAACAGAAAGGACCTTACATTAGAAAAGGGATCAGTGAACTTGAAGACAGGTCAATAGAAATTATTCAAACAGAAGGACAGGGAGAAAAAATATTTTTTAAAAAAATGAAGAGAGCCTTGGTGATTATGAGACAATGTCAGTTCGTCTGATATATGTGTAGTTGGAGTATCAGAAGGAGCCCAGAGAGAGATACTGGGGCAGAAATATATATTTGAGGAAATTATAATTTTAAATTTGATGAAATGTTATTGGGAGGTAATCAAGATGAATACCGAATATGGAGGATCAAAGGCAGGGCTCAAATCAGGACCAAGGAATAAAGAGTTTTGAGTGGGCATAAAGATTAAATAAACATAGGTGACTGTACAACAGGGAAGGTCCATTTTGCCCAAAGACCACCCCTGTTTCCACTTCCCACTCCAACTCCTTTTAGAAGGCATTGTTCCTTCTCCTCTGGTTCCATGGTGACAATGTGTTGAGATGGACTTAGACCTAAGTTCAAACCCTAGCTCTGCGTCTCACTAGCAAATCATTACAGTCTGCATCCTGGGATCGTCATTTATTAAACGAGAATAGTGATAACTTTCTCACAAGGCAGGTCTCAGTGGGATAGACCATGTACATTTTACAGGGTCATGCTGGCCATATAGTCGGCACTCAACAGATAGTAATTTCTTTCTTCTGCTAAACCTGTTCTCATTGTGGTTAGCGGGCATCACTACCCACCCGGTTAGCCGGGTTTAGGAAATTGTAATTTATCTTAAGAGCAACAAGAACCATAGAGATGACAGGACCATGGTTGGATTTTAGAGAGATCACTCAGGCTTCAGTGAGAAGAATGGATTAGAATGATGTGCGATAAGATTTGAAAAGACCAAATTGGAGGCTATTGCGCACACCCCCTCTTTATATCCTTCCCAAACAGCTGTATTATCTCCTTTTCTGTCACAAGAGACCCTGCTTTGCCCATTAAAACCATAACCTCAGTCATTACCAGCAAAAATAAAATCTGGTTCCCCTTTCCTCAAGGGCAGGGATGCTTTTCAAAGGGTGAGGGATGATGGTGGCCTGGACCAGAGTGAAAGCAATGAGCGTGAAGCCCAGTGGACAGATCCAAGAGTCCCCCTGCTAATCTGTCATCGTCTTTCTATCATCCTTCTAGGGGATTGGATTACATCCCTGACAGAGATGCTTCTCAGAGTATAGATATGACCACATCATTCCTTTGCTGGGAAATCTTTGTTTTAGAAGGGTAATCTCCACTCCTTAGTTTAGCATTTAAGGCCTTGTAGAACCTATTTCCGATCTATTCAACCAGCCTTTTTTTTTTTTTTTTTTTTAAATACAACTTCTCACCCAGCCTGTGGGGGGCCTCATCCTAGTTTTCTTCCCACACTTTCACACCTTCAGCTGAAACCCTTCTCATCTTGGAAGCCTCAGCAACTTTTCCTCAATCTTTCCCCACAACTCTTTTGTGCCCATGTTCATCAGATAAGATTATCACCTTGCATTATGAGTAGATGTTGAATTGGTTATCTCACTGTCTGCCTGCTTTTTGATGATGGGAACTGTGTCTTATTGTCTTTGGGTTACCAGGGCCGAGTCTCAAATATAGGTCCTTAGTATAAATATTTGTTAGATGAATCAGTGGCTACTACTCTGCACATCTGCAGTGGAAGTGGGAGAAACTTTTTTATATTCTGTTACTTAATTTACACAGAGTTGAGTAAGAGATGTAGAGACTTTCAGAGGAAGTCTCAGGGGACTTGTGGAAGCTTTTGAGGGGTTTAGCAGTCAATGGCCCAGTGCATTTTATAGAGGATGGTTTTTCTCCTCAGTGGTGTACATGTGTCACCAGCCCAGTTTTCTGGATACCTGCTGGATGAATGACATTCAGGGGGCTCCGAGAGGAGGTGGACAGGACGGAGGTGCTAGGCAAAAGCAACTAATGTTTACTGACTGACTGTTGGATGCCAGGCGGTGCTGAAAGGAAGATATTTTCAAGGCAGAAAAAATGGTTGAGAGATAGGAAAGTGAAAGAGGAAGCAGTATATCCATGCCAGAAAGAAAAAAATGTAAATGACAGTGGGGCATGCCAGAGGAAAGATGGAAGGTTCCAGATTCCTCAGATTCATTGGACCAGTAGCCTAGGGTATAGTCTATGATGCCATTAGAATTGCCTTGTTGTGTCTGGACCCTGTGGATCTTGCCATGAGATTTGGTGTAAGCTAGTGGCCGAGATTCACAGCTTCTGCTACAAGTCTTCTGGTAACACAAAAGCCTTGGTTTTCACTAACTGCCCTCCCAGCTGTACCATGGCATTCCTTCTTGATGAAGTGGAATGAGCCAGGCTGACCTTAGCTTCCCTATGTTTTTCTGCTTCTCCGGAAAGGTAAGAAGAAGGTCACATTGTACATCGTGGTTGCAGATTATTTGCGGGACCTTTCAGGAAGACTTCTTCATCTGGGATTTCTCTTCTGCCTCCAGGAGTCAGCTGGAACTGAAGGCATTCTGCTGTGTTAATCAACACCCACTGGCAAATGTCATGGTCATTTGTTCACTGAAACTCCATCAATCTCTTACCCAATGTAGAAGGGAAAACAAAATTGCAAGTACCTAGAGAAGGCAGGGCCCATGAACAGATATATGTAGGAGATAGAGAAATACTAAAGGATGCTTCCTAGGAAAACCGAATGCTATTTTTTTTCCTTAAGGCTTTCTTTTCTTTGCCCCGGGTGAGCCGTTGAACATAGTTGTCAGGCCCTGATAAAATGCACAGCTCACTCGAAGCCGGCTTTGTCTTCAGCCTCACGTTCACGTCCTCAGGAGGAGTTTGCTCCTCCTGAATTGAGGTGCTGCTGTCTATCAGTCATCGATTATCCTCTAGTCCAGCTAGCAACCACTTGCTTTCCAGCAGCTACGAGAACCATGCTGCTTCCAGTGAGCTGGTTTGGTGAAGGCTGGGCTTTCATAGTGCTGGCATGGCCATGGTCATCCTGTCCAGGGAACCCACAGCTTCATCAGCCCATACTTGGGGAGCGGTGTGGCTCCACTGTCCTTGAAGGGGTCCAGACACACTGGAGTCCAGACACACATAGTGAGTGGATTCAGAAATATGTGTAGTGAGGAGCAAATGAAGAGGCTTGTAATCAGCTTACAAGAGCTGTCTTCAGATGATCAAAGGGTTGACAGGTTGTCATGAGGAAGAGGGGCTATGTATGTCCTGTATGACCTTGAGGGAGAGGATCAGAGCGAAGGAGGGAAAACTCTAGGGTTTTGGCTCAATGTAGGAGAGAGCTTCCTGACCGTCACTAGATCTGCAGAGGTGGACTGGACTGCTTCAAGGTTGAGGGCAGTTCAGCCATTTGCCATGATGCTTTTAATACTAGCAGGGCATTTAAGCTAGATGAGAGGTCAGGTCCCTTACAACCTTGGAATTCTGGTTCTTGAATCCTCTTAGTGAATAAAGACCTACTACTCTTTAGAGGCTATTCCTAGGGTAGAGGGTGAAACACAACAACACGTATAAAGAACTTGGAGCTGCATTAATCACAGTACAGAGGCACAGTGGAGCATATGTGTCTATATGGGCATGTTTTAAATTTGGGAAGAGACTGCGAAGAATACTTAATAAAATTAAGGCAACATTAGGAATTGATGTGGACAGAAGGTAATTGTCACGAAACACTGAAAATATCAATCAGATTCTGATCGCTGTATGGTTTCTTTTCTAGCAGAAGGTATTTTAAAATTTTGTAGTTTTCAAGTAAGTTGTGATAAGGAAAGCATCTTGTTGAATTATTTAATAGGATGTAGGTTTGCTAAAAAGCAAAGCTAACATAGGAAGTGTATTGCGACTTCATTTACATTTCTACCTCCTGTATTCATCTTCTTTGGGAGAGTCATGGCGTTTTAGAGCTGAAAATTATCTTCAAATCCCCCTTCTCCTGCCCCCTTCTTTGCTGGACAGCTGACCAGCAGTGATTTACCCCAAGCCACACACAGCCAGGGTCTGTGAATGTGTGTCTGTGACCAGAGACAGGCCGCCTCTTGTCTGTCTCAGGTCTTCTGAGTTGCCTTTCTTGAATTCAGCCAAGCATGGTCCCCATCTCTGCCCAGGTTCCACCTTCTGATAAAGGGCTCACACCTGTCGGATTGTGGCTGGAATTTGGGTTTCAGTTTCTTGCCCTGGTGGGAGCTCTCATCTGGACCAGATGTGACATAATTAGAGTCATAACATCTGGTTGTCATCCCTGTGCCTTTAAAGAGGTCAAAGAGCCACAGAAAGGAGCGCCTTGGGAATGTGTTGGGAGTAGTGCGCCGTGCCTTTGCTATTGACTCTCCGTATACTTTATTTATATACAGTAAAATCCCATTACAGGAAAGGTAATGCCAGCAGCGTGCTCCATAAAATCATGCTGTTTTCGCGAGATCCACATGAACTGCCTCTTATTTACCAGGTGCCACTGAATTCTCTGTAATGGATACAGTGATGCAACAGAATCACCCTTCAGTCCTGCATCTGTAATCAGGAGGCTCTTAACTCAGGCTGCTCCACAGCGTCCCACGCAGACCAGCTTCTGAAATTGTTGCTAGGGGTGCAGCATGGCACAGTGGAAAGAACATTGGCTTTGAATCCCAGGCATGCCTGAGTCGGAATCCTAGGTCTGCCTTGGTTCCGTGTCTTTGGGCAAGTGACCTAACCTCTCTGAATCTCCATTTTCTGATCCTTCAAGTGGGGCTAATGCCATCTTCCTGGTAGGGTTATCGAGAGATTCCATGTGCACACAGATACTCGTACAATGTGTGGCTCCCGGCCACACTTGAAAAATGTAAACTCCTTTCCCTTCCGTTTCTTCCTTTTTCTTATAATGTAAAGGATACCAGGTTATGTACTGTTTGTAGGAAAAATTTTATTTGCTCACCGATCACAGTAACAAAGTCACATTTAAAGTTGAGGAGAAGAAGAAAAGAGGAAAACAGATTTCAATTCTTCTTATTATTCTCTCCAGAGAGCCCTCAGACCATGACCAAGCTGGATGTTAGAAGTAACTTAGTTCTACTCATTTTTTCAGATGACACATTGAGGCTTAAGACATCCCTGTGAGCAGTCAAGAGGCACATAACTCTCAGTATGTTCTTTGTGGGTCTGGGGTGACAAAGACTTGGCTGGTGACATTAGGCAGGAAGGAGGCAGTGAGAAGGCAGGAATGTGAAGGGCTGTTAAGCTCTGAAAAAAGTGATGGGCTGAGAAGTAGCTGTTAGAGAAGGGATGTCTGAGTTGAGTGGTGGGAACCAGAGAGTTATATGCTCAGGAAATGGGGAGACTGGCTCAGAGAAATTCTGAGAGTTCTGGCAGAATCCAGAGAGGCTGTATATGAGACCACGAGGCTCTCTGTTTCATTTGAGGATGGAGGGGATGGCTCTCGGGTTCTCTCACAGGACAGTGTGACATCTCAGAGACCAAGGGTGACAGGAGAAGCAGCTCTGACCTTGGGTGGACTGAGAGAGGGAGTGTTGAGTGTGTGCACGTGTATGTTGGGAGGGGGAAGGTGGAGCAAGCAGGGAAAGTGAGAGAAGAGAATGGAAATGAACACTTATTGAGTACCTACTGTATGCTTGACACTTTTTCTGTGTTATTCGTGAAATCCTTTCAGTGACTGTGATTAGTAGTATTTCTATTCCTAGTTTATAGTTGAGGAAACTAAGACTTAAAGAGTATAGGGCTACAGCACAAGAATCTAGCCAATATTTTATAATAACTGTAAATGGATTATAACCTTTAAAAATTGTGAATCACTGTATTGTACACCTATAACCTATATAATATTGTACATCACCTATACTTCAATTAAAAAGAAAAAGAAAAGACAGAAGAGTATCAGGAGCTTCCCTGAGGCTGAATACGTAGTAAGTGTTTGAGTGTATAGGCCTGGCTCAAACTGACTGCCTTCGGTGCTTCTGAACCCGTGTCTCCAACAGCCCAGGAATTTGGCAGAGCAAAGAGACAAGTGAAATGAGAACTTTTTTTTTCTTTGTTCAGCACTACATTTTCCCTCCATATAATCATTGGGTTTCCACTTCAGAAGCCTCAAGGAAGATCTGAGCTCTCCATAAACTGGCAGTATGGTTTCTAGGAGTACCTCCATTATAAAGCCCACCATAATTATAAAAGATGGTCCATTAAATTTTCAAAGAATTCCAGTCCAATCCATTAGACACCACCCCCGCCCCCTGCCCCATGCAGCCTAATACGGCAAGGTGCCATGATAGGTGATAGAAGGAAAACCGGGTCCAGAGAGGCGGGCCCTGTGTTCTTAGTTCATGGTGCAGGGAGCCAGCAGTCATCCCATCAGGCAGACCACGTAAATGGCTGAGTGCAGAGGCTTGGACATACCTTGGGGTTCCAAGAAGAGACACCTTATGTCTGAATGGCATTCTGGAAAGACTTAGGGAGAAGGTGATATCTGAAATTACTCAGGGCGGGTCGGCAGGGTTTCCAAAGGTGGAGGTGGGTGGAAGATGCAGACCGTGAGCGGGTAACGTGATGGCCAGCGAGGGTGGAATGGCACAGAGTGTTATGGTTTGGCTGAGGAAAGGGTATAGATGTTAGAACTTTAATAACCACCTTAATCGTGTTGGTTATAACACACGCGCATTAGAGAAAATTTGGAAAATATATAAAAACACAAAAGGGAGCAACCAGAGGCAACTATTATTCTAATATTTTATTGTATTTCCTTCCAGACTGTGTATCTATCAATCTGTGTAAACATTTTAAAAAAAATTCTTTTTGATTATGACAATTGGAATACATACTTCTTGCAGAAATTTGGAAAATACTGAAGACTATAAAGAAGAAAATAAAAGTCACCTGTAATCTTACTCAGAGTTAATAACCACTATTAACATTTTGATGTATTCCCCTTGAGTCTGTTTGTCAAAGTGTAAACAGACTAAACAAAACATGAACATATTCTTCATACAGTTTAATATTTTGCTTTTTTCCCCTTAACATTATTTTGGATATTTTTACATGTAATCAAATAATCTTAGAAAAGTGGGTACATAGTACTCTACTCCAAATTATGGGTGGACCATTATTTATTAAATACTTTCTCTACTTCTGAATATTTAGGTTGTTTAAAATTTTTTATTATTATCAATAATGCTGTTAAAATATTTCTGGAAAATCAATATTTGCCAATTGAAAAATTTTTCCTACAGCTGCTTCATAAGAGTGGAATCATAGGATTAAAAGGTGTTATTAATGCTTAAGACTCTTGCATGTTACCTACTCATGGTTTTAAAGAAGACAAAGGACACACTGGAAAGTGTCTGTGAAGGAAATTGACCTGAAAGCAATGGGTGGGAGTGAGGGAGCAAAGCTGAGGTGGGAGAACAGTTGAAGAGGCAGCAACTGGCCGGAACTAGGGTGGTGATAGGAAAGGGAGAAGAATATGAGGGACAAATAACAGGACACTGGGAGACTGTTGAGGCTGAGACAGATAAAAGGGAAGAAAAATGGTGATTCTCACCTTTCCTATTAAGGGTCTGGGAAAATTCCAGTGTAATTAAAACAGAGACATCAGAAGAAGATGCTGGCTTGGTTGGTTAACTAGGTATTAGATGTTTTGAATTCAAGGTGTCAGGGAGCCTTCCAGGTGGAGATACCCAGCAGGGAGTTGGAAATGCATCTTTCTAAAGCTTTCTTAGGTGGATGGTCAGGGGTTAGACCTGTGGGTTAAGAGCCATTTCCAGATAGAGGATATGTGGTTTGAACTATATAGAAAAAGGCTGCTTTAAATGCAGAAAAAGGAAAGTGTACCTTACAGCAAGTTAAAACGGGCAAAGTGACTTTGTGAGCTCGAGCTGTCAAACTGCAAAGGAGTTGGGGGGGGAGTATGCGATCTCAGAAGTGGTGTGGCTGTGTCATGCTCGCTATCCTGTCTACCTTTCCAGGATCCTAGTCGTGGAGGTAACCCTGGAAATGATTGCGAACGTGGCTGTGTTCTGAGTAAAGTCTAAAAGTAGGGAAAAGAGCTGGAAGAGAGGGGATATTTGGATGAAATGTGAAAGGAACATGGGTGCCTGCACATGTACTGTTGAAAGCCCAGCCTCCTTTTCATTTGCAGTCTGACAGGATGGAGCATTCTTCCTAACCTACCTGATGTCTGAAGGCTGTTATTCAGTGACACCCGTCGCAGGCAGAGCAGGAGAAGGGGGCATGCTAGTGAGCAGAGCATGGAATATACTAGGGAGCAGAACTTGTTCTAGCCAGTTTATGCAGAGTCCTGAGGCAGGTAAGTAAGACTGCCTTCAAATGTGCCAGAGTTGTAGTGGTCAGCTTCTCATTTATTTTTAGAAAAACAGCATTTCAAAAATCACAGATCTTTACTCATCAGGTCAAAAATTGCAGTGTGAATGCAAAGGGCTTTTTGAAAATTTGAAGTTTCTTTAAAGTTCTTTCTGAAGATTTCAGCTGAGTATCATAAATGCTAAGGGAAAATAAAGTAATTCCCAAAAGTATTAAAAAATCCCATAGCCACAGATAATATTCATGAGAAATGACAGGTAAAAAGTTTGAGTATAAATGCAGGAATCTAAAGGTAACTCTAAATTTTTAAAAATCCAGCAGGAGTTTTGGAAAATTTTTATCAAGTAACAAGTTTTAACAATTGTAGTCTGCAGACCACTGGCATCAGTTATCACCTTGGGATAAAATATTCTTTAAAGAACCATGTGGTTATATTCTGTAAAAGACACCTCTTATGCTCCAGGACTCCAAGTTTCACCTGTGTCTTGCAGTAGGCCATAAAATAAGTCTCAACAGATTTCAAAAGAACACAATAAAGACCATGTTCTCTAAGTACAATGCATCAAAATGAAAAGCTAGTATAAGAAACAGGCCATATATTTGGAAACTAAATTGTACACCCTTAACTAATCCTTGAGTTAAAAGGAAGTAACTTGGAAATTATAAAATATTTAGAAAAGAATGATGAGGAAAGTGCTGCATATTTAAATATGTGGGATATATTTAAAGCAAAACTTAGAGGAAAATATATAGCCTTAAATACATTTATCAAAAAACAAGAACACTTGAAAATTAAATAAGCTAAGTATTCATATCAAGAAAGTAGGAAAGGAACAGAATAAAAGTAAACTGTACAACAGGATAACCGTAAAGAAAGAGCAGACATAGAAAACGAACCAAAAAAAAAAAGAGGATCAGTGAAAGCCAAGATTTGTTCTGTGATGAAAACGTCTAAAAACAAAAATAGAAATAGGAAAACTTGAATAAACACATAACAATGAGACAGCTAGTTTTTCCTAATCCCTCCCTTCTCCTCTCCAAAGACACAAGGTCTAGGGGTTCAGAAAGTTTTATTGTAACTCCAAGGAACAAATAGATTTTTCTAATGCAACATTACGTAGGAGAAAAAAAAAAAAAGAAAAAAAGAAATGTTAACCAGTCCATTTTATGAGGCCAATATAACCTTGATTCTAATTCTGGACAAGTTAGTATAAGGAAATAAAATCACGACATATTTTCCTTATGAACATAAATGAAAAAAATTGAAATAACATATTAGGAAAAGTAATTCTTCAGTATTAAAAGGCATTATGAGTAGGTAAAGTTTACTGAAGGATGGTTCAGAAAAATTTATAAATGTAATATATTACTTTAAGAAATTACAGGATTTGGAAACCCTATGATCATCTCAAAAGAATGCAAGCATTGTTAAAACTCAAATCTCATTCATGGCAAAAAGCTCTTTCTTTACAACTAGGAATGGAAGGAAACTTTCCTAACCTGAAAAAGAGTACCTGCTGAAAACCTACAGCAAACCTCATCCTTACTGGAGCATTCTCTCTAACATTAGGATGAGACAAGGCTTCCCACCATCACCCCTGTTATTCAGCATTGTGTGGAAGGTCCTAGCCAATGCAATAAAATGAGATAAAGGAAGGAGAATAATAATGGGACAGGGAGATATAAAACTGTTAAAATCAGTTAGAATCATCCTTGTCTCTCTGTTTCTCTCAAACCCTGCTTCCGATCTGTCAGGAAATCCTTTTGGTTCTACAAAAAGTATCCCAAATCTGATCATGACTTGTGACTTCCCCTGCTATTCCCAGGTCTGACCCACCCGTATCTCTCACTTGGGCTATATAGCATTAGTTTCCTAAGCATTCCCTGCTTCTGCGGTTAGTCCACTCCAGTCTGTTCTCAGCAGAGAACAGCCAGAGCGAACCTTGTAAAACATGAGTTATGTCATTCCCCTCTCCTGCCCAGAACTCAGCCATGGCTATTCATTTCACTCGGAGTAAAATCCAAAGTCCTTGCAGTAGCCCCCAAGGCCCTACACGATCCGGCTTACCTGATCCATGTCCCACTGCTTCCCCCTGCTCACTCCACCCAAGCCATCCTGGCTTCTTTCCTGCCACTTAAACATAGCAGGCATGTTCTTGGTGCCTTTGTAGTGATGCTTTTCTCTGCCTGGAACACTGCGTACCCCAGATAGCTGAATGAGTGACCTCCTTACTGCCTTCAAGTCTTGATTGAAGTCACCGTCTCTTTGAGGTCCACCCCAAGACCTTATTTAATATTGCACCTTCCCCAGCACTCCTGATCCCTCTGACTCTGTTCTACTTTTCTTTTCTTTTCTTTTTTAATAGCTCTTTACCTCTTACTTGCTATATTGTGTGCTTATTTCTTTCTTTCTTTCTTTTTTTTTTTTTTTTTTTGCGGTACGCGGGCCTCTCACTGCTGTGGCCTCTCCTGTTGCGGAGCACAGGCTCCAGACGCACAGGCTCAGCGGCCATGGCTCACGGGCCCAGCCGCTCTGCGGCATGTGGGATCTCCCCGGACTGGGGCATGAACCTGTGTCCCCTGCATCGGCAGGCGGACTCTCAACCACTGCGCCACCAGGGAAGCCCTGTGTGCTTATTTCTTATTTTTAGTGTATATTATTTGTCTTTTGCCACTAGAGTGTAAGCTCTGTAAGAGGTTAGGATCTTTGTTTTGTTCACTCATGTATTCCATGTGCTGAGAGCACTTCTTGGCACATGGTAAGCAACGAATAAATATTTGTTGAATATGTGAATGAAGAGCAGTGTGTTATTAGTGCAGGAACAGACAAATGAAGGGAATATAACAGATAGCCCAGAAAGAAGATCACTCATAATGATATAGAGATGACATTAGAGATAAATGAGGAAGTAATAGATTACTTAATAAATAATAATTTATTTTGGATACTTGGTTATCCATATGGAAAAAAGTAAATTGAATTCCTACTTCATACCCTACACAAAAAATTATTTCCAGATGGATTAGCAACCTAAAATGAAGATCAAAACTAAAAGTTCTGAATATATAGGATACTATCTTTATGACTTTAATGTATAGAAAGAGTTCTTATGCATTATATACAAAAGACACAAATTATAAAGGAAAATATAGAGAAATTTAACCACAATTAAAATTTAAAATACTTGCATGACAATAGGCATCAAATGAAGGTAAAAGGCACATCAGATACAAGATGATATCTGCAAACATAAAACTGACAAAAGAATTAGTGTTCTGAATATATAAAAACTCCAACAAATCAACAAGAAAAATATAATCTAATAGAAAAATGGACAAAAGCAATTTACAAAAGAGAAAACATGAATGGCCAATATACAATATGAAAAGATGCTTAACCTTACTGGTAATTAGCCAAGTATATGTTAAAATCACAATGAGGTAAAATTCTGAAACATCTCATTGGCTAAAATTTATATAACTTGTGACACCAAATGTTTTCAAGGCCCAAGAGAGATCTCCTACACTGCTTGTTGGTCAGTTCCACCTGGCAAGCTCTTTTTGCTTGCTTGTCCCTGGACACAAGGAGCCAAAGTGCCTAGGCAACAGCAGCAGCATATAATTCAGTGGACTCTTGCTGTGTCCCCTGATGAACCTGTACCCTTTGGGGGACCAGGACCTCTAACTCTATCTACAGAGCCAAGAGTTCTGGGACAGGAAGTACAGAGTCTCCCTGTGGGTCATTAGGAATGATGGTAAGTGGAGCCAATCCTGTTTTCACCCCTTTTTTCTAATACATGTATTTTTCTTTTTTGGGACACAGTACCCCAGTATCTGTGGGGTCATTGATTCACTGCATATTTAGTGTTCTGAAAGATAGCACTGTACCCTCACAGAGAATTGTCCCTGAACTGGTGCTGCAACGTGCCTCGGGGATGTTCCAGTGCTTAATCAGAACGGCAGCTTCTGGGTGGTGTGGTATATAATAAGATCGGTGGAAACTGTAGTCATGGGTTCATTGCTGCATCTTTTGTGCTGTCAGCCGGTCTCCTGGTCTGAAACAGTGTTACACGTAACAGTAGTTGGCTGAGATTCTGAAAGCAGGAAAGTGAAACCCACGCTTGGAATATGTCTGTTACTGTGAGAACAAACCACTGGCCCTTTCAGCATGGAAGGAACCCAGCGTTTCCCCTTTGCCACCCAGTGGTTGGTTGTTCCCCTTGAGAAATGGTGCTGTACCAGGTGCTTGGAGTTGATATTTGGTGATGGCAATAGTGGATACAACTTGGTAAGTGGGAGTCCACTGTTGTGCCAATGTTGACTCCATCTCTGCCACCATGGCCACTTTGTTCCTGTGCCCATCATGCCAGTACTGGGGTGGCCAATGGAACAGGCTGACCAGGCTGACCAACAAAGCCAGGTCACTTTGTCAGCTTTGTTGTTTAGTGCCTCTTTCTTGGTGGATGCCCGCTGACTGGCTTTAACATGTGATGCAGATATCTTCATAGCACATACTCACTCCTATGTCCATCCACATGTTTCTACCTCAGACTTCCTTGTTCCTGATCTTTCAGTATTTTTGTTTCTGGATTCTCACTAGCCAGCCAAGCCATTTTCTAAAGGCTTGATTTCTAAAGTTGGGCTATTTCCCTTCCACATGAAGTGGGTAACTGGTGCACTGTTTGAAGGTCACCAGTTGGGAGGATTTTCCTTTATCACTATTTATTATGGCCACTCCTGAGTGAGACTACAGTGTGGCTGCTATGAATTTTTGGCTTGCATCTGTACATAAACCAAAATCCAGCCTTTTTCTTGTCCTTCAGCTGGTTGTATAACATCCCCTTACATCCATAGGTGTGAACTGAGGGAGTGGTTTTGGTGCAACCCTGGTGGACGCTGTGGGAGTCTGGCTACTATTCCTACAAGACCACCTGGTCCTGGTTATGTGTGGTTCCAGACGCACAGCTTCTGTCTTGTGATGGATTGCTGTTGCACTCTTTTGACATTATGATTTGGTGGGTCTGACAAGACTTAGATTTTGATGGGCAGTTTTAGCCACATGGTCTCATAGCTGGGCACTCTGCAGTAAGTATCACTAGTACCCAAGTGATGGTCTTGAGATACCTAGTCTCATTTAAAGAAACAAGCCTTCTTGGAGAAATGGCTGATTCCAGACATGGGGTAGGAAATATACAAGCCTGGAACATCCTGTCATACCAGATAGCAAGGAAGCAGTAAGAGACTATTGAGAGTATTTCAAAAGGGACTCAGGAGACAATTTGAAGAGGCTCTCCCTAGCCAAAGATATGACAGGTAGAGCTTACAAGAGAGGGGTAACTGAAAGGTGAAACATATCAAATATGTTTAAATAAATGTGTTTATAATGATATTTTAAAAACTAATTGGTCGGACTTCCCTGGTAGCACAGTGGTTAAGAATCTGCCTGCCAGTGTAGGGCACACGGGTTCAAGCCCTGGTCTGGGAAGATCCCACATGCCGTGGAGCAACTAAGCCCGTGTGCTACAACTACTGAACCTGCACTCTAGAGCCCATGAGCCACAACTACTGAGCCCGCATGCCACAACTTCTGAAGCCTGTGCACCTAGAGCCCATGCTTCACAACAAGAGAAACCACTGCAATGAGAAGCCTGTGCATTGCAACAAAGAGTAGCCCCTGCTCACTGCCACTAGAGATAGCCTGTGCACAGCAACAAAGACCCCATGCAGCCATAAATTAAAAAAAAAAATCTTTAAAAAAAATTGGTAAACCTTGGAGTGGGCAAGTTCATCATCTTGAAGACTGCTAAGTCAATGGACATAATCCAACATTTATCTTCCCTTTATTTTATGAACTGTACCACCGAGTAACAAAATAATAGTTGAGGGGAAGCTTTTCACTATAAAGGTATTTCAACTAATGAATGAAAAAGAAGTGAGAGAATTGAAAATCACCATTTTGCAGCTCTCAAGGAATTAACACATCTAAGCATTGAGCATCAGTAGATGCTAACATCACAAAAAGAGAGATGGCCAGACATTATGTGCTTCCTGATCAAAGAACATAGAAACCAGTCTGTAAAGACTGGAAGAAGTGTTTGCTCCTTCAAATGCACAGACCCTAGAATGTATATATATGTATAACTGAATCACTTTGCTGTACAGCAGAAATTAACACATTGTAAATCAACTATACTTCAATAAAATAAAATTTTGAAAAATGCACAGACACTAATGCAAGGCTACATGGATCATGAAGAATCAGGCAAATATGACACCGCCAAAAGAAACGAATACAGCTCTAAAGGCAAAGAAACAGAGATCTGTGCTTTGCCTGACAACGAATTCAAAATAATTGTCTTAAAGAAATTGAATGAAATGCAAGAGAACACAGGTAGACAACTAAACAAAATCAAGAAAATGATGCATGAATAAAGTGAAAAGTTTAATAAAGAAATAAAACCATAAAAAGAGCTAAACAGAATTATTGGAGCTGAAGAATACAATGAAATGTTGAAGTTCAGTAGAGAACTTCAACAACAGATTTGTTCATGTAGAAGAATTAATCAGTGAACGCAAAGACAAATCATTTGAAATTAGCTAGTTAGAGGAACAAAAAGGACAAAGAATGAAAAAGAGTGAAGAAAACTTATGCGAATTATGTGATACCCTCAAGTGTTTGAAAATTTCCATCATGGGAGTCCTAGAAGGAGAAGAGAGAGAGAAAGGAGCGAAAAGATTATTTAAAGAAATAATAGCTGAAAACTTTGCAAGTCTTGGGAATGATAATGACACGCAAGTATTGGAAGCTCAAAGGACCCCAAGCAGGATCAACCCAAAGAACATTACTCTGAGATACATTGTAATTAAAATGTTAAAAGCCAAAGACAAGGGTAGAATTTTGAAAGCAGCAAGAGAAAAATGACTTGTCCTATGCAAGGGGATCTCCATGAGGCTATCAGTGGATTTCTCTGCAGAAACCTTGCAGACCAGTAGGTGGTGGGATGGTATATTCAAAGTGCTGAAAGAAAAAACTGCCAGGTAAGAATACTATACCAAACAAAACTGTCCTTCAGAAATGAAGAAGAGTTAAAGACATTCCCAGATAAACAAAAGCTATGGGGGAGTTCATCACCACTAGACCTGCCTTAGAAGAAATGTTAAGAGAGTTCTTCAAGTCGAAATGAAAGGATGCTAAGTAAACAACGTGAAAATATATAAAAGTATAAAACTGACTGGTAAAGGTAAAAATGCAGTCAAATGCAGAACACCCTAATTCTGTAATGGAGGTGTGTAAATCACTTTAACTCTAGTAGAAAAGTTAAAAACCAATAATATTAAAAATAACTATAGCTGTAGTAACTTATTAACAGATGAACAATATAAAAAATGTAAAGTGTGACATCAATAGCATAAAATGTGAGGGAAAGAGAAGTAAAAGTATAGAGTTTTTGTACATAATCGAAGCTAAGTTATCAGCTTAAAATAGACTTATATCTATAAGATGTTTAATGTAAGCTTTATGGTAACCACAAAGGAAAAAACCTATAATAGTTACACAAAAGACAAAGGTATTAAAGAATACCATTACAAAAGACAAATTATAAAGGAAGACAGTAAGAGAGGAAAAAGAAGGAAGTAAAAAAAAAAGGCAGTCAGAAAATTATGAGTAAAATGGCAATAGAAAGTTCTTACCTATCAGTAATTACTTTAAACATAAATGAACTAAATTCTTCATTCAAAAGACACATAGTGGCTGAATGGATTTTAAAAAAAACAGTATTCAACAATATGCTGCCTATAAGAGACTCACACTAGCTTTAAGTACACACATAGGTAGAAAGCAAAGGGATGGAAAAAGATACTCCATGCAAATGGTAACCAACAGGTAACAGGAGTGACTATACTTATATCAGATAAAATAGACTTTCATTCAGAATTGGTCACAAGAGACAAAGAAGGTGACTACACAGTGACAAAGGGATTAATTCATCAAGAGGATATAACAATTGTAAATATATGTATCCAGCATTGGAACATCTAAATATTTAAGGCAAATATTAACAGAACTGAAGGGAGAAATAGGCAGCAATAAAATAATAGTAGTAGACGTCAATACCCCTCTTTTAACATCCGGTAGATCACCCAGACAGAAAATTAATAAGGAAACAGTAGATATGAATAACACTAGAAACTAAATATACCTGACAGACATATACAGAATATTCCATCCAACAGCACCAGAATACACATTCTTTGCAAGCACACATGGATATTCTCCAGGATTGAATATATATTAGGCCACAAAGCAAGCCTTAACAAATTTAAGAAAACTGAAATTACATCTAGTATGTTTTCCAAACACAATGGTATGAAAGTGGAAATAAATAACAGGAGGAAAACTGAAATATTCAAAAGTAGTGGAAATCAAACTATACACTCCTGAGTTAAAGAAGAAATCAAAAGGGAATTCAAGAAAGTATTTTGACACAAATGAAAATGAAAACACAAATACCAAAACTTATAGGATGCAGTAAAAACATTCCCGAGAGGGAAGCTTATAGTGATAAATGCGTACATTGAAGAAAAATAAATATCTCAAATAAACAACCTTACTTTACACCTTAAGGATTTAGAAAAAGAATAATCTAAGCCCAAAGTTACCAGAAGGAAGGAAATAATAAAGATCACAGCAGAAGTAAATGAAATCAAGACTAGAAAGAAAACAGAAAAAAATCATTGAAACTAAGAGTTGTTTTTTTGAAAAAGATAAACAGAATTGATAAGCCTTTAGCTAGACTAACCAAGAATAAAGGAGAGTGGGCTCAAATAAACAAAACTATAAATGAGACATTACAACTGATACCACAGAAATACAAAGGATCATAAAAGACTGCTGTGAAAAAGTATACACCAACAAATTGGATAACCTAGAAGAAATGCGTAAGTGCCTAGAAACATACAACCCACCAAGACTGAATCATGAAGACAGAAAATCTGAGCAAACCAATTAAGGAGACTGAGATAGTAATAAAAAAATCCTACCCCCTCAAAAAGACCCAGGACCAGATATCTTCACTGGCAAATTCTGCCAAACATTTAAAGAAGAATTAACGCTAGTCCTCAAACTCTTCCAAAAAAACTGAAGAGGAGGGGACAGTCTCAAACTAATTTTATGAGGCCAGCATTACCCTGATATAAAAGCCAGATAAAGATGCTACAAGGGAAGAAAACTACAAGCCAGGATCACTGAATAATGTAGATGCAAAAATTCTCAACAAAATATTAGCAAATCAAATTCAACAGCACATTGGAAGGATCACATACCATGATCGAGCAGGATTTATCCCTGGGATGCAAGGATGGGTCAACAGCTGCAGATCAGTAAATGAGATATACCAGATTAATAGAATGAAGGATAAAAATCATGACTCTCAATAGATGCAGAAAAATCACTTGCCAAAATTCAACACCCTTTCATGACAAAAGCTCTCAAACAAATTTGAGAGGTATAGGAGAAACATACTTCAATGTAATAAAGGCCAAATATGACAGACCCACAGATAATGTCATAGTCAGTGGTGAAAAGCTGAAAGCTTTTCTGTCGGGATCAGAAACAAGACACTCTCTATACACCTATTCAACATAATACTGGAAATCTTATCCAGAGCAATTAGGCAAGAAATGGAAATTAAAGGTATCCTATCAGAAAGGAAGAAGTAAAATTGTCAATGACATGGTCTTATATATAGAATACCCTAAAGACTTCACTAAAAAACTGTTAAAAGTAATCAATGAATTCAGTAAAATTACAGTAATGTAACATATGAAAATCAGTTGCATTTACATACAGTAAAAATGAAATATCTGAAAGAGAAATAGAGAAAACAATCTCACTCACAATAGCATCAAAAGCAATAAAATAATCAGGAATAAATTTACCCAAGGAAGTGACAAATATTTATACTGTAAACTATAAGACATTGATGAAAGAAATTGAAGAAGGCACAAATAAGAGGAGAGATATATCATGTTCATGGGTTGGAAAGATTAATATTTTAAAATGTCCATACTACCCAAGGCCATTCTATAGATTAAATGTAATTCCACATCAAACCCAATATCAAAATTCCAATGGCATTTTTTACAGAAGTAGAAAAAATAATCCTAAAATGTGTATGGAACCAAAAAAGATCCCAAAGAGCCAAATCAATTTTGAGAAAGAAGAACAAAGCTGAAGGCATCACACTTCCTGATTTCAAATTATACTACAAAACTATAGTAATCAAAACAATATGTTACTGCAATAAAAACAGACACATAGACCAATGAAATAGAATAGAATAGAATAGAATAGAAGAGAGCCGGAAAATAAACTCATGCATATATGGTCAACTAACACTTGACAATGGAGCCAAGAATACTCAGTGGGGAAAAGTCTATTAAATAAATGATGTCGAGAGAAATGGATATTCACATACAAAAAAATGGACCCCTATCTCACACCACTCACAAAAATTAACTTGAAATGAATTGAAGACTTGAATGTAAAGATCTGAAACCATAGAACTCCTAGAAGGAAACAGAGAGAAAAAAAACTCCTTGACATTGGCCTTGGCAATGATATTTTGGATATGACACCAAAAGCACAGGCAACAAAGCAAAAATAAACAAGTGACATTACATCAAACTAAAAAGCTTATGCACAGCCACAGAAACAGCAGAATGAAGAAGCAATGGAATGGAGAAGATATTTTCAAACCATGTATCAGATAAGGGGTCAATATCCAAAATATATAGGGAACACATACAATTCAATAACCCTCCCTCAAAAAAAACCCCTCCAAATTATCTGATTGAAAATGGCAGAGGACCTGAATAGACATTTTTCTAAGACTTACAAATGGTCAAGTACATGAAAAGATGCTCAACATCACTGATCATCAGGGAAATGCAAATCAAACCCACAATGAGATATCACTTCACATCTGTTAGAATGGCTACTGCTGAAAAGGCAAAAGATAACAAGGATGGCAAGGATGTGGAGAAAAGAGAACCCTAGTGCACTGTTGGTGGGAATGTAAGTAGGTAAAGCCATTATGGAAAACAGAATGGAGGTTCCTCAGAAATTAGAAACAGAACTACCGAATAATCAAGCAATCCCACTTCTGGGTATATATCCAAAGGAAATGAAATCAGTATCTCGAAGAGATATCTGCACTCCCGTGTTCATTCCAGCATTATCAGCCATAGCCAAGAGATGGAGACAACCTAAATGGCTATTAACAGACTAATGGATAAGGATGGTGTGCTATTGATGTGTATATAAATATATATATGTATGTGTGTGTGTGTGTGTGTGTGTGTATGTGTATATATATATATATATATATACACACACACACACATACATAATGTAATATTAGCCATAAAAAACAAAGGAATTCTGTCATTTGTGACAATGTGGGTAGACCTTTAGGGCATTATCCTAAATGAAATAAGTCATACAGAGAAAGACAAATACTGTATAAATTCACTTACATTAGAAGCTAAAAAAACAGATTCATAGAACAGAGAGTAGAATGGTGGTTTCCAGAGGTTGTTGGGGTAATTGTTTACAAACTTCCAGTTATAAGATGAGTAAGTTCTGGGGATCTAATATTCATCATGGTGACTGTAGTTAATGATACTGTACTTTATAGTTGACAGTTACCAAGAGAGTAGATTTTAAATATTCTCACTACAAAAAGATTGTAATTGTGTGAGGTGATAAATGTGTTAACTAACCTTATTGTTTTAATTATTTCACAGTATATATGTGTGTCAAATATGTGATGACGTTATAAATGTCATATGTCAATTATATACCAATAAAGCTGGAAAAAATCTTTTTAAAAGTTTAAAAAATTACATAGTACCACCTATAGTTTTGCCTAAAGGATGAAATCTGAGGTTGATCACGCCTCTGGATCCAGCAGCAAATTTGCAGGAAATATTGAGGATAGAGGAATAAGTTGAATTGCACCACAAGAATGCAATTGGCAAAATCCACACTGTGGGAAATTCTGCAGGTCAAGTGGCTCATGTTTTCTTCAATAGATAAATTAAAAGGAAAAGAATGGAGAGGGAACCTGTCAATTGAAAGAACTTTAAAGACATAATCAGATTTTTTTAAATGAGCAAGACCAAAGTATAGTATCAGAATGGATAACTTGAGTGATAAAAATATAAAGAAACATAAGGAAGTGAATACTATAAAATTCAGACAGTGGTTAGTTTTGGGGGGAGGAAGGGAGTTGTGACTGGGGTGTAATACAAGGAGGGATTTCTGGGGTGGGTGGCAAAGTTCTAAATCTTGACCTGGGTGGTGGTTAGTAGGCCATTTGAGTAATGATAGACATTGAATTTTGCATCTGTTTTGTGTGGCTTTTCCTGTATCTGTTTTACTTTATAATAAAAGGTTAAAATATAAAATATTTAAAATAAAATAGAGCACACTACATCTTCTTTGATGATATTCATGTTGTTTACTAGACTACTATAAATTCTGAGAAATTCTGCCATTAATAAACCTTGCTTTGTTTAAACCACACACACACTTGAAGCCAAATAAAAGAATGCTTAGGTTATACTGGAAGCCACTAGATAAAACATCTGATTGCTTCAAGGAGGAGTTTTATTCTTAGAGCTTCTGCTTATCCTAAGTTAAGTACCTTTCTAAAAATTTTGACATTGGTTCTATAACAGTTCCCTGGAGGATTATTTCAGCCACCCATGGCTGCCCTTGGAGACCTTTGTCCAGCTGGAGCTAGTTCATTCTCCCTGCTATCAGAGGTCTTATCTTGATCCTTATTAAACATAAAAGGGGGTTAAATATCTCTCTACCTGCAATAAATTTTTGTTTGGTCATTTTAAGTTTTACGTCACGAGGATGTAGTGAAGATGTAAAAGATATAGACTCTGGGGCCGTCTGTGTGGTACTATAGACAATGGTCAGGAAAGGCTGGTTGCTAAAATAGCCTGTTATATACCATGTGTGGAGAATACTGAAGGCGTGCAGTACTCTTCGGTACCATCACTGTTAGTCGCTGTGAGATACAGAAATATTTTATTCGGTGAACTCCTCAGTTTCTGAACTTCAGGGGCTACGGTGCCTCAGCTTGGCACACCGCACGGCTCCTGGATACCTTTGTGGCCTTTTATGTTTGGTAATGCTGCCCAGCTCCTTTTCTACCTGTCCTTCTCCAGAGATTCCCTGTCATCATTCCTGTGATGGTTAATTTTATGTGTCGACTTGACTTGGCCAAGGGATGCCCAGAAAGCTGGTAAAACATCATTTCTGGGTGTGTCTGTGAGCGTTTCTGGAAGAGATTAGCATTTGAATCAGTACTCTGAGTAGATCAACCTCACCAGTGTGGGTGGGCATCATCCAAACCACTGAGGGTCTGCACAGAACCAAATGGCAGAGGGAGGGTGAATTCACTCTCTTTGCTTGAGCTGGGACACCCGTCTCCTCCTGTCCTTGAGCGTCAGTGCTCCTGGTTATCAGGCCTTCAGACTTAGACTGGGATTCACATCATTGGTTCTCAGGCTTTCAGGTTTGGACTAGAATTATAGTACCACCTTTCCTGGGCCTCCAGCTTGCAGACTGTAGCTCATGGGACTCCTCAGCCTCCATAACTGTGGGAGCCAATTCATCATAATGAATCTCTCTGTATATATATATTTGTATAAATCCTGTTGGTTCTGTTTCTTTGGAGAACCTTGACTAATATAATTCCCTCATCCCAGGAATGCAGGGAAGTAAAATTAGCAGTGAATCCTTGTTTCAGAGACTTGAGGATAGTCAATTTTAGTAAATACTCAGTAAATATTTAGTTATATTCACTAGCAGCAAACAATTCACTTGTAAACAGGAAAAATGGTATCTAGTGATGTGTAACTTGAACAATGCATATGCTTATGTTTTTCCTTGAATTCTTTTCTTTCCCTTAAAAAATGTATGTATTTGGGCTTCCTTGGTGGTGCAGTGGTTGAGAGTCCGCCTGCCGATGCAGGGGACACGGGTTCGAGCCCTGTTCCAGGAAGATCCCACATGCCGCAGTGCAACTCATCCTGTGCTCCACAACTACTGAAGCCTGCGCGCCTAGAGCCCATGCTCTGCAACAAGAGAAGCCACCGCAATGAGAAGCCTGTGCACCACAATGAAGAGTAGCCCCCGCTCGCCTCAACTAGAGAAAGCCCGCGCGCAGCAATGAAGACCCAACACAGCCAAAAAAAAAAAAAAGAAAAAATCTATTCCTGGCTTCTGAAAAAAATAATAAAGTAATGTAAATCTATTACACACAAACTTGAAAAATGAAAAAAATATTTGTATATTCTCACCGCTGCAATATAATCATGATTATGATTTTATATATTTCTTTCTAGTCTGTTTTGGTATGACTTTTTTTCATAGTTTTGTAATAAAAACATGCATATAACTGTGATTTTCCCTTTTAAATTTAGCCTTAGGTAATTATGATATAATTATATACATATTTCCATATTGCATTGTTATCACAAGAGTAATTTTTTTACTGCATTAAACTTCATCATTTGGCTCTATCATATTTTTTAACTGTTAACCTACTTTTGGTTAGTATGTTTCCCATCACAGTTGAGCAAATATATTTTTTATAATGTATAACGTCATGCACATTTCTTTTCGGTTGTTGCTCTGAATTCTTAAAGTAGTATATTAACAGGTGTCAGGAATTTCAGTAAACTTCTATCTAATTTTTCTTTTAGCTCTAATTTTTCTTTTAGTCATCGAATCTAGCAAATCTAGTGATTGTTAAAGTAGGAGGAATATATTAATTTGCCAGCTGTTGTTCTACCCACGATCTTAATGATATATGACTTAATAAAGCCATGTAAAACTTGAGTGAGGCAGTAATCTTGTTTACATCTAGGAATTGACCACAGAATAGCAGTTGTGGACAGTTTAGAAACTCATGGTAGAAAAATGAAGATTCTTTATTTGGAGCCCAGGAAAAGTAATGCAGCATTTTAGATGTGTGTAAGTATGTGCGTACTTGGGAGATGGTTCTTAGTTTTCATTATATGTTCAAAGAAATCCAATAACTAACCACTGGTGTGAGCCCAATGTTTGTTAGTTGAATGGAATGCCATTTTTGTGAGTTTCTTTATTTGTTGTTCCCTCTTTCCCTGCCTTCCCCTGTCTCTCTTTCCTTATTCATTATGTTCAGTACTCGAACTCAGAAAAAGGTTCTTTTTGGTGAGCAGTGATTTATCACATGAAAGTTTCTGATGACTTAAACAATTTAAAAAAACTGAACACATGTGAAATCGTTAATCAAATACTGTGTCAATCTGTTTTGATTTGGGGAAGTTTTCCCACTTAAATCAGTAATTTAGTGTTACCTTCCTTTGTTAGAATTTTTAAAGAAAGCACGACCAGGATGCTGATCATTAGATAAATTTCTGCTATTCCTACAACTTACTGTGTTTTGGCAAGTCCATAATGAACTGAGTGTTGAAATCATTCATCAAATGCAGTTATCCTTTTGCTGCGTCACTTCAAAAGGTAGGGCTTTGCTAGCTCCATTAAAATCGGAGGCTTTCTAAGTTTCTGCACAACTAAAGCAAGGAGACATTCCGTTAAAAACCTTAAATAAAATTCTGTTTAGATGTTAAAAACTCTACTTCTTTAAAACATAAAATCTTAGTCATTTTTGATTACCAGATGACAGGAACAACTTCTCTTTTCTAGTGTAACAGGGCTTCTGATATGCAATGACCGCCTTGTTTTTCGATAAAGGACTAACCAGTATCGTATTGTTTCTTAGGAATGGGCTGTTTCTGGGGAGCTGAAAGGAAATTCTGGACCCTGAAAGGAGTATATTCAACTCAAGTTGGTTATGCAGGAGGCTACACTCCCAATCCTACTTATGAGGAAGTCTGCTCAGGTAGGAAGAATTTGCTCTATCATATAAGGAACAAGGACGGACTTGTTCCTGCTGGCGGATGATAGGATCTTTAAAATGGAAATAATTTTTTTGTGTGTTTTCTCAGTCTTCTCTTGCCTGTTTCTATAAATATACTTGCTGGCCTTTCACTTCATATTTTTAGAAGATAATAGACTTCCTACGGAATGTGTCATTTAGCGTTTGTTGCAGAAAAATCACCCTGAAACTTAATCGCTAAAACAATCATTTGTTACCTTATGATTCTGTGGGTCAGCAATTTAGACTAAGCTCAGCCTGGTGGTTCTTCTGCTGGTTTCATCTGGGTTCATTCATGTGATTCCAGTCAACTGGTGGGTTGCCTGGGGGCTAGTTGGCCTTTGATGGCTTCGCTCATACATCTGGCAGTTGCTGCTGGCTGTCACTTCCTCTTGCCTGGGGTAATGGGGATGATGGAACGTATGTCTTCACACACTGGCCTGGGTGAATTCATGTGATGGCGGATACAGAGATTAGGAGCAGTAAGAGAGGGCAAGCACCATTCTGCTAGTACTTTTCAAGTCTCTGAGTCACATTCACTATTGGCCCCATTGACCAAAGCAGGTCACATGGTCTGGCCCAGAATCTGTGTGGGAGGGACTTCCCAAAGGCAGGTGTACAGGGAGATGTGAAGAAATTGGGACCATCACCACATCACTCTATCACCTGGGACAAATATGTCATATACCAGACTTGTTTTCTTGAGGGAAAGACACTAAAAATCAGGCTATAATGAAGGGATTGTCAAACTGTGGCTTGCAGGCTAAATCCTGCCTGCTGCCTGTTTATATAAAGTTTTTTTTTTTTAAACACAGTCATGACTATTTATTTATGTTATCTGTGAATGTTTTCATGCCACAGTTGCAGTTGAGTGGATGCATCTGAGACAGTATGGCCTGTGAAACCTAAAATGTTTATGATCTGGCCCTTTACAGAAAAATATTTGCTGACCGGGATAGGCAGTTGCCTCCATGGCAAATTCTAGCTCAATTACCAGATAACCTTTCTGGAATTTGTTTTGTTTTGTTATTTCTGGCCTTCAAGGATTTCCTTTTATCTTTCTGCCAGCTCTGGTTGCATTTAAAACACATTATTTTTCTCTTAAAAATTCTTTTTCATTTTAAATATAAAAATGGTATATATTTAAGGTGTATAACATGATACTTTGATATACATAGTGAAACAATTACTAATAGTTAAGCTAATTAACATACCAATCTCCTCATGTACTTTTTTTGTGTGGTGAGAGCACCTTTGATCTACTCTCTTGGCAAATTCCAAGTATACAATACAGTATTACTAAGTACAGTCACCATGTGTATCTCTACAGCTAATTCATCTTACATAAATAAACGTTTGTACCCTTTGACCAACATCTCCCCATTTCCCTGGTAACCACCATTCTACTCTCTGCTTCTGTGAGTTCGATTTTTTTAGACTCCACTTATAAGTGAGATGGTGCAGTATTCTTTTTCTGTGTCTAGTTTATTTCACTTAGCATAGTGTCCTACAGGCTCACTCATGTTGTTGCAAATGGCAGAATTTCCTTCATTTTTTTAGGCTGAATAGTATTCCGTGTGTATGTTTCACATCTTCTTTATCCCTTCATTGATGGACATTTCAGTTGTTTCATACCTTGGCTATTGTGAATTATGCTGCAGTGCACTTGGGAGCACAGATGTCTCTTTAAGATATGGATTTCACTTCCTTTGTGTGTATACCCAGAAGAGAGGTTGCTGGATCGTATGATAGTTCTGTTTTGAATTTCTTGAGGCACATCCATACTGTAAAATACATTTTTTAAAAGAATATTTTATTTACTATCTTTAAGAGTTCTTAATAGGGAGAGTTTATCTAATATACAGCCCACACCACATTGACAGAAATGGGATTTTAAAAAAATATGTAAATAGTCTCAGCGTTTAAAAATAAAGGTTTGCATTGGTGTTATTTGTGGAGGGCCCTCTCAGCTCTTTGAGGGCACTGCGAATGTAGGTGGCGGGGGGGAATTGGAGTTTGGGAGTTTGTTCGATAATGAGCGTGTCGATTTGTTTGCTACAGTATGAATTCTGATTTTGAAATGAAATTTGAACTGTGCAACAATGAAAATATCATGAAAATATACATATTCTTCTTTTTCTTGCTTCTGGAGAAGAATTGAAATAATTCTGATCGGTGTTGAGAATGTGGAATATCGAACAAATACGTTAATCGTTAATCCATTTTTTTCCTCTCCTTCTGTTTCAAAATTAAACAAATGCTTATGCAGAACTATAAATAGAGAGATTCAGATGAACCCTGGAGATTGCCCAGGTGTATCCTCTTAAATCTTAGGAATGGAAATGAATAGATTCCTTCCTGTAATTGCAGACATGACTTAATAGCTTAAGACAAAAAGTTGCTAAGAAAACCTCCAGATATCTACTGCTTATACTGTTACTGTCTACCAGCAAAATGTTAATCATCAATTAGAATATCGTGGTTGCTGGTTTGCTCAGACTCTCTTCAATTCAGTTCTTCACCGTAACAAGAACAACATGATAATTGCCCTTTGTTGAACTCCTACTATGTGCCAGACACTGTAACAAGCACTTTTTGCATCTTTGCTTTTTTCCATCTAATCTCTCAGACAGCCCCATGAAGGGCCTCAGTTTCTGCTTTTTTACAGAGGGAGTGTTGAGGCTCAGAGAGAATAAGTAACTTACCTGAGGTCATATCTCCCGATCTCATTAGCTCTCAGCTCAAAACTTATGCCATTGACTGTGGTGTAAGTCACCCAGCTGTCATCACGGCCCAGCCATTCTCCATCCACCTATTTATGCTTCCCTCCTCCACATATTCTCTTTCATGTGTACTTTTGAATCTATCGGTATGCTTTTTAATGATTACTGTAAGGAAAATACCAAGCAGTTTTTTTGGGTCTTTCTGATGTTTAAAAGGAAAAAGGAAAAAACCCTTTTAAGATACAGTTCATGCAGACATCTGGTGCGTTAGAGGCCTGTAGCAACAGTGAAGTACAGAAACCACGGAGGTTGGTAAAGAACTCTCTATTTGATGTGAACACTACCTGCTAAGTTAGCGGTGGCATCCGGAAGCATGGTTGTCATGGAAACTTGTTCCTGATTGGAAAAAGATAGTTATAGGGTCTTATCCAGACTCAGAAGGAGAGATGATTTCTTTCCCGAGGCTTTTTTTTTTTTGTTCTGATCATGAAAGGGAAAAACAAAAAGGCAGACAGAAGCTGTGATAGAAAGGGCTCTCTAACACAGAAGTGGTGGAGCCTTCAGATCCCTGGGAATAGCAGGGAAGGAGAACAAACAAGGTCCCCAGCTAATTAAAGATTTTTGACCAAGGAGAGGGATGGGGGAGACAGAAAGCAGGTTATACTGGCTAGGCCTCCCTACTGGGGCCTCAGGTGCTCAAAGCCTTGTTGAACAAGTCAGCCCTGGAGGGGTCTGCCTTGCAAGAAAGAAAAACCCAGTCTCTGCTAAGATGTATAATTGTTGCTGAGGTTTCATGTGAGAGAAATACTAGTCTGTGCTCCAGTATTTGCATTAATTTCCAAATTGCTTACTCTTGTGTTTGCAATTAAGCTTGTAAAACTTTGGTCACAACCAGGAGTCTTTTGTAAAGGTTTTCCTTTCTTCCTTCCTTCTTGCCTTCCTTCAAGAAAAGAAGCCCAAGGACCTGGATTGTGTGGCAACTGCCTTCTCTCACAGAGCAGGACGCCTGAGCCTGAGGTGCCATTGAGTTTTTTGGGGGCAGGTGCCAGAATTATAGGGCTAGCACTCAGGAAGGGGTTCTCAAAACCCACTGGGCTAGCTTTACCACTCCCTTCTACCCTGACCGATCATCTGGGAGATGCTTCTAGAGTCAGAGCTTGTGTCAGAGCTTCCACAAGTATTGTCTTGGCGAACAGATTGGTGATCACAAGCCATGGAACCAGAACCATTGGCTGAAGTTGGTCATGCCTGCTTGCTAGTGGGTATGCATGTGAATGTGAAAGCACGTGTGTGTCCAGACAGGCTGCATATCCATGTCTGAATGGTGTTTCTGTGTGGCTACAGATGGGCCAGCGATTGGAGTTGTGCTTCGGCACGTGGAAAAGACATGTGACTTCTAGTAGCAGCCAGGAGAGGAGGTGGACCCCACGGTGACATTTATTAACGGCTCACCAAGGGGTCTGTTACATGCTGGGTGATCTGTGTGAGTCTAGAGCCTAACACATGTAGAAGACCCATGGGGAAAACAGTTCCTGAAGCATTTGCAAAGTTGCCTTTTGGGAATGAAATATAAAATAAGCCTGTAATGCATCAGAGCCAAGATAGGCAATCACTTAGAAGAGAGCTTGGCTTTTGGGTCTTTGGGACCTCAGAGTAACCTGACGGAATGCCCTGATGTATGTAAAAGGAAAAGAAGAGAACCTTAGCAGGGAGGCTAGTCAGCCAGGTCTGCCAGGCCGGCCTGGGAAAGGGGAGGCCCTGCTGGCACCTCCCCCGGGTTGCTCTGTAAGGTTTGGCTGCTGGACAGACTCCCAGAGCCTGACACCATGACACTTTTAAGTTCTATCACTAACTCGTCTTGTTCTGATACACACTCTGTAGAAACTTCTCGTCTTTTGTCCTCCCATGGAGATTATTTACAGGAAGAGAATGCAAGGAGACCAGGTCAGCCAGACAGTTCTACTTCTCATTTCAAATTCAATGAAATGCTATTCTGAGAAGTATATCTCAGTCTATTGTGAGTTTAGTCTACACAGGTCATTCTCTCCATATTCAATTAACCGTGGGTTACATTCAGTGTAGAAATGGAATTTGGCCTTCAGAGCTGAGAGTCAGAAGCCTGACTGCCATGATTTTCCAAAGTCTGTGATTGCCTCCTTGCGTTTCCCTAGAGACTCCGCGTCCCTCACATGTCCATCATTTCATTTAAACCTGTTTTAAAAGTGACCACCCTCCTATAATAGGCACTTAAACTTCCTTTCCTCAGATTCATCAATTAGTGCTGGAGCTCACAGACTGAGACACTTGCATCTCTCAGGTATTTTAGGCCTGAATTCTGTGTCCTCTGAGGGCTGCCCACCACCAGCTCCTGCACCAAGAACCCAGTCTCAGCTTGGATGCAGGGTAGCATTGCTCACAGCCACTGTTTGGCTACTGTTTCTTGTTGTGTCTCAGATCTGTCTCTAAGACGTGTGCTGAGAAGTAATTTAAGTCTTAGTGGCTATCATTCTGTTCCTGAAATGATTTCTAAGGATTCATTCATTCACAAGGTATTCCTTAACAGCTCAGTGTATGCCTGGCACTGGAGAACCCATAAAAACCTAGAAGGGAACAGCCAGGAAGAGCCTAAATTTCGTGTAGGCTTTCTTGATGAATTAAATTCACCATTGATTGGGAATGTACTGCATACAAGACATTGTACTAAGTACTTCATATCATTGTATGTGATACCAAGTTGAAAAATGCTAGTACCTGTCTTCCAGAATTCTTTCTCTGTAGTTAAATGAAAGCTTGATCTTTCACATTTAAAGAGTTGTGCTGACCCTGGCTTTAGACACACACACACACACACACACACTCACACACACACACACTCACACACACACTCACACAAACTACACATTTGTTATGCAAACCAACTGATTAAATGGCATGCTGTTGCTTTCCTACGTTGATTTTAGAAGTAATTGAGCTATTCAGTTTCTTGAATACCCTGATAGAGAATTATTCTTACATTTTATAATAACGACTACACAGATGAAAATATGAAAAGACATTCTGCAATGGATAAGCATTCTGGGTTAATTTCAGTGCATTAGCCTAATACACAAATAACCCCATTTCTGGCAAGAAAACCCAGGATGTTCATTCACTGGGTAATATCTTTTCGTATTTTGCTTACAGATGTTCAGAACAATTCCATGTTTATCAGTCTATTCAAAAGCTTTTAGAAATCTGCACAGCCAAGTGGCACCAAAACCAGAAGCATGAAAGGGACTGTACAACTTTCTCTCATAAGAGAGATTTATACAGTCACCATAGAAAAGCTGAGGCCCAGACGCTTTTCTTTATCAACAGAATACTCTGGTGGATTCATGCAACGTGTTTGGTAGAAGTCCCGAGCTGGAGCCAGGGCTTGGGAGGAGCAGAGTGGGAGGCTCCTGTCACCTTCCGGTGGTGTCCATGCCGAGGCTGTACCACTCTTTGGACTCAGTTGCCTCTCTTGTAAAATGGGGACAGCGCTGCTTTATGAAGCCCATAGGGTTGTGGTAAGGTTCTTATTTGAAAATAAAATTATTTCATATTGGGAGTAGGAAATCCAGGACATAAGCTTTCTATCACTCTAGCTCTTGGGTATATTAAAGATAAAATGATGGGTCAGGAAGCGTCGCTTGGCAGGGGCCTGGGCTTAGCCCACAGAACGTGCACGCAGCGCAACAAGCCGAAGCCGTTTTCTTCCTTTTCTCTTCTGTGTTCTCAATAGGTCATATCCACCACCCTCTCCAAATGCAAATCCTTATTTCCTCGATGCTTCAGAGCTCTAACAAAGCATTGAATAATTTCCCCACTAATATAAAAAAACTCAATATACTTTTTTAGTTTGACAATTTCTGAAGTGTTTGGGTGGATGTGCATGTCTATGTATCTTGCATGAGATTAATGACCCCATTCTTTTTCAAAGTAGTGATGAGTTCTGTTATTAGCAGATTTTACCAAGCAATGTAAAACTCTTTCTAAATTCCTTGCAGACTACATTAAGTCTCTCTTTAGTGCATAGTAAGTCCTATTGTACTCTTTTCAATGTCAGTCAAGGTAAATTACTAAGTTATTGACATATCACTGAAGATGCCAGAATTCTGGTGTTCAGTTCTTGCTATAAGCAATTTGATCACTTTTTGCTCCTCTTATATTAGACATAAAATTAACCTTGAACTTGTAGCAGGCAGGGTGAAAATGCTTACCTCTCTCAAACCACCAGGCAGAAAGCAAGCTCCAAGGTCAGGGGTCCTGTGACTCCTAGTTATAACCTGGGTTCTAGGACCAAATACAACTTCTCCACGCATCATGCCCTTTTAAGTGAGGATGGCGATCAAGAATTCAGAGTGGGGCTTCCCTGGTGGCGCAGTGGTTGAGAGTCCGCCTGCCGATGCAGGGGACGTGGGTTCGTGCCCCGGGCCGGGAAGACCCCACATGCCGCGGAGCGGCTGGGCGCGTGAGCCATGGCCGCTGAGCCTGTGCGTCCGGAGCCTGTGCTCCGCAGCGGGAGAGGTCACAACAGTGAGAGGCCTGCGTGCCGCAAAAAATAAAAAAAAAAAAGAATTCAGAGTGGAGGTGGCTGTTGAGTTTGAATTAAGATTTTGAGAGATCAATTATCATTTCAGTTAGGCTGGATTTTTTTTTTAATTGAGTACTGGGGTTTTTAATTTTTTTAAATATTTTTAAAATTTATTTTTTTTTACGGTACGCGGGCCTCTCACTCTTGTGGCCTCTCCGGTTGCGGAGCACAGGCTCCAGACACACAGGCTCAGCGGCCATGGCTCATGGGCCCAGCCGCTCCGCAGCATGTGGCATCTTCCCGGACTGGGGTATGAACCCGTGTCCCCTGCATCAGCAGGCGGACTCTCAACCACTGCGCCATCGGGGAAGCCCTGGGGTTTTTTAATAGTTCTTGTGTCTGCTGGATGCTCTCAGTGCTGTGTGCTATAGCCGGGAGCCGAGCTGAGGGTGTGACAGCAGAGCGTGCTGGAGCCTCTCATGTTAACCAGTGTGCTGGCATCTCTCGTTTCTCCTGACCTTGGAGCCAGAAAGGAAATCATTCGACCAGCAGGTGTTGTTGCCTTGCCCTCTTTCAGAGCTTCTGCAGGTCTGGTTTCCAGCCTGGGCTGTGGGCCGTGGGGCCTGCAGAGTTGGGAACAGTCTGCAAATCGATTTGTCCACCAGGCAGGTGCTGAAGGTCTGAGTAACCATCTCTCTCTCAGCTACTTCGGATTTTCAGTCTGCAAGGGAGATGACGTTGTGAAAATGAAAGACACATTCATGCAGTCTTACTGAGCTCAGAGCAGCTTTTGGTCTTCACCAGTATGCCCTTCATGCCTGGATTCTAGAACCCCGGAGCACCTGTACTTGTGCAGAGACTTGACAAAATCACGTGATCTCTCGTGCTCACACAGCCGTGGAACCACCGTGCTAATGGGCTGTCCAAAGTTCCCAAAGCTGAAACAAAATAGACATGCGCGCCCTTTGCTAGAGATATTTTGAGTTTGCTACAATAATTCAATACAGCATTAGACATCACAGAGGAGGAAGAAGATATTTCTATAGCTTCAAAGGGCTGACAGCTGGCAAACACCAAAACATGAGGCAGCACAAGACCTCCCTCCTCAGGTGGTGAAGGAAGCATTCATGCCTTTCCTTCCCTGTCGGGTTTAGCAGCCAAAGACTCCAGTATGTCAGTGTCTGTTGTTTGTCGTTTAAGAGGAGAGGTGGCAAATGAATTTTGATTCTTTGTGGAGTCTCTGAAGATATTGCATGTTCAGTATATTCTTCATATGTCCTTGATGTTTTCGTTTTCTCTGGGTTGTTTAGTTGTTCTGTCACCTCTCTCCTTGAGCAGCTTAATTCGCTGCTGGGAACAGGTGTAGTGGTCAAAGATCAACAGACTGACAGACTCTAAGTAGTTAAATGTGTCAATATTTCAGCATATCTGATGGTAAAATTTGAATAGTCCAATTAAATGAAAAGGAACAATAATAAAAACATTCCTTATACTCATCCAGTGCTAGAAATAAGTTGTTCTTTCATTGTTTCGGGATTATATTCTCAAGGATTTAGGAGTGATGTGAAGAGGAATTTGCTATAGCAAGCAGTTCTTAAAACATAATTGCAAAAGCAATTGATGAATGTGCCTACACTGATATTTTCAAATCACATATAATGGAGCCATAATGTAATATGAGAAAAAAACCTTATAGGGGGTTGAGCTTCTCTAGGAATTTTATGTGATACTTTGGGTCTTAATTACTTCATAATGACTGGCAATTTTTAAAGCCTGAGAATTAGTTTTATTTATTTCTTTTTCCTTTCCTCCTTTCTTTTTTTCTTTCCTCCTTTCTTTCTTTCTTTCTTTCTTTCTTTCTTTCTTTCCTTTTCTTTCTTTCTTTTTCTTTCTTTCTTTCTTTCTTTCTTGTCTAAGTTACATTAAAAATAAATATCTGGGTCAATTGCTGTCCCATCTGCCAAGTTGAAACTGCAAGGGACTCGTATGAAAACACAGTCGCCCATCATGTGAGCGAATCACCCAGTAGGAACGGAGCAGCTTCCGAAGAGGTCACTGCTGTGTGCCAGGCCTGCCTCAGATTTGCTGGGGCCTCATCAGCATGCGAATCAGTCACAGGCCACTGAGTCCTCTCAGCTGTGGCCCAGGCTTTGCTTAATAAATCCTGGGCTCTAATGCGTGGAATTGCAGGGTCTGTTGGGGACGCCGAGGGAAAGAGCTGACCTCAGCCTCTTCAGGCTTTGCACATGGGAGCCAGTGCCCTGTCTCTGGGGCAGAAGCTTCCTGAGGAGGATGCTTACCCACAAGAGAGTCGGGCCCTCTTACTTGTAGCTGTCTCCTTCCTCTTCTTCTTGTCATATTCTCTCTCCACTTCTCCTTCCCTTCCCTGTGTTTCTTCTTCTTTCCTGTGGTTAAGGATACATTGCTTTTCTACTCCACTACCATTATAATTACAATAGTCCTAGAAAGTCATAAGAACTGGTGACTTACATGTTGCCCATCTTAGGTTTAGAACAGTTTATAACACAAAACTCTCAACAAATATTATTATAATAGTAGCTTATATTAATTGCTGGTTTATAAAATCTACAAAACATTTCCAGAGGCTGAGCTTTGTCACAGGCCTGTGAAATAGGGCAGCATTGTCGCCTCCACTTACAAGGGTACAAAGCCCTCTGGAGCAGAAAGTTACTCGGAGTGTCACCCACTAGTTAGAGGTCCCAGCCGTCTCGTCTGATGGCATTTCTTTTGAAGAAAACAGGGTTTGTATTTCAGACTGTGTCCTTCTAAGCTTTTTCTTTATGCATTTCCAATAAATGCATTTTCACATGCCTTTCTTGAGCATTTTAGGATACTTCAAAAGATATTAAATTAAGCAATGAAGTTCTTGTAGGAATAAACTAGATTTTAGAAAATGGTTTATTAAAAAATGTCTGGTGGTCCAAAACTATTTAGATGAACTTGATCTATAGAAACATGGATTTCTTTTTCTTTTCGTTGGATGTATCTTAGAGGTCATCTGTTTCAGTAAGTCTTGAAACTTTTGGTAAGCATTAGAATGTCTTCATCAGATAAAGATTTTGCACAGAAGTCTATTATTAAAACACAGTGTCCAAGGTACTCTGATTAGTGGAGGGGGCTCCCCCTACACTGTCCTCGTTCTTCAGGCCAAGGAGGTGCTTCCTTGGGGCTAAGTCTAGAAAGCAGTTGAGGACCAGGGACGACTTCACCCTGGGCTGAAACATACATTGAAAAGGAGAAGACCACCCAACCACATTACACACTAAAGGAGAAGACCTCCCGACCGCATCACACGCTTAAGGAGAAGACCTCCCCGGCTACTTCATACACTAAAGGAGAAGACCTCCCGACCACACTACGCACCAAAGGAGAAGCCCTCCCGACCACATCACACACTTAAGGAGAAGACCTCCCGACCACACTACGCAGTAAAGGAGAAGACCTCCCGACCACATCACACACTTAAGGAGAAGACCTCCCGACCACATCACACACTTAAGGAGAAGACCTCCCGACCACACTACGCAGTAAAGGAGAAGCCCTCCCGACCGCATCACACGCTTAAGGAGAAGACCTCCCCGGCTACTTCATACACTAAAGGAGAAGACCTCCCGACCACGTCATACGCTAAAGGAGAGCTCCCCTCTCTGACCACATTCCACACTTGTGCCTGCTTTAAGGCTGCATACTGGAAGTTACAAAGTCCCCAGGATTGTCAGGCAGACCATCCAGAGGTAAAGTGCTGGAAGGCATGAGAATGGCGCCTTTTATTCTCTACGTTCTCAGAGATATACCCAGGCGCCAAGATGTACCCAGGAGCCCTAAGCATAAGCGTTTTTGTGTGAGTTCTGAGTCTCCCATCAGAGGCCCAGAGCCTCCAGTTCCTCCCAATCACTTGTCTCTATCCATTTTGTTTCAGTTCTGGTGCCTTGAGCATATTTATTTTAAAGCCCTCCCTCCCCTCCTCCTTTCTGGAGGTAAGGAACTGTTGGCTACTGTCATACCCAGGCCCTGTCCCTGAACCTGCCTTGCTGCTGAAGGGGGGGTTGACAAAAAGTCATAGGTGCCTGAACTTGCGTATCTTTGTGCAGAAGAAAAAAAACCTGTCACCTTAAAAAATCTGTTTAAGGCTTGTTGAGTTGTATTTGGTAGTTTGAAAATGCTCCAGGGAAAACCATCTGTCCACCTTGGAGAGTCGGGTTATATAATGGCTAAGCCACATACTGGGGGTGCAGGTGGGGTCGGCATGGGAAGAAGCTATCTGTTTTGGGCTCTTCAATAACATTTTTTAATTAATAAACTTTGTTTTTTAGAGGAGTTTTAGGTTCACAGCAAAATTAAGAGGAAGGTACAGAGATTGCCCATATACCCTCTGCCCCCGTCCCGTGGTCTCCCCTACTATTACCATCTCCACCAGATGGTACATTTGTTACAGTTGATGACCCTACCTTGACACATCACTATCACCCAGACTCCATAGTTTGCATTACGGTTCACTCTTGGTGTTGTTCATTCTGTGAGTTTGGACAAATGTACGGTGACACGTATCACACAGGGTATATCTTATTTTCCATTCTCTGACTTGGCCTTTGCAAGTGTCCTGGGCTTTTCTCTTTGGGTTTGCAGCTTTGCTCTGCACACTGGTGTTCCTGACATTGGTGCTTTAGGCTCTGCCGGCCTCACTCTTACCTCGCGGATGGGCGGCTCTGTTGCTCATAGTTCCGCTTTGTTATACTCAGGTAACCTCAGCACAGAAATTCCAGAAAGGGGGCCTGGACCTGTTTCCCTGAGATGCTGTAAGATACGAAAGTTCCAGAAAAGAAAAATAGAACCTTGTTATTTCGGTTTGTTTCCAAATTTGGACTGGAGACAAACACTGCCCAGACAAAGTGGACACAATAACTGTAAGATCTGTCAGAATAAATGGGAAAGAAATGGGAGAAATCAGCGACTGTGTGTAGGCGAGTCATTGATGAATGAGGCTCACTCTGTAATTTGGACCAGTTGCAGCAGAATAAAAGCTCCGCTTCTAAGTGAAGAATCACACATGACAAACAAGCAAAAGCTACTGAGTGCCACCGTGCCTGGGCCAGTTGTACAGGGCACAGAATTCTGGTTAGTGATGAAAGTGGAGTGAAAAAGCTGCATGTAGCCCAAGATCCATGGAATAGAGAACCAGCAATGTTTCCTTTGCTCCTTAGGGCAGAGGAGGGGAGAGGGAGAACACCTCACAGTGCTAGCTGCACAAGCACGTAAGCAAGACAGCTCCTATGTCGACAGGTGCAGATGTGCTGGTCACGTAGCCTGAATTTAGGGCAACAGATGGACGATTCATTGCATGAATTGGATAGCCAGGGACCTCAGTGCCTGCTGGGTAATCCAAGGACGCATCAGGTTGACCTAATGACACCACACTTGGGCAGAGGTAGAACCAGGGTGCCCACCATCTAAAAGGGAAGGGAATAGCCATTTGCACTGGTGGGGAGAAAAACAAATGAAATTCAGTAAGAATAAAGGAAATCCCATCATCGGTGTGTATGTTTATAAAGCGTTTTTTGTCCGAGGACTTATTGTCTTTCATTTGTCTTTGCAAGACCTGACCTTTTCATGTCGCTTCCGAATGTTGTAATCATATGACATTCAGAGCACTGGAAAGGGAAATAATATTTGGGTATTTGATATATATGCAAACTATATTTGAAATAAATTTTCTTAACACTGAATTTTTACTCTAAGCACAAAATGAAAGATAACTTTCTTGAAAAGAACTACAGAATGTGGTTTGGTTTTCAAAATACAGTATAAGATGTAGAAAAGATGAAGCCTTCATTTTAAAACCAAATAGTATTGAACTAAAACAAAAAATAATTCTGTGTGACTCCTTTTATGACACTTTAATCGTGTACACAATAGCTATAGTCAACTCTGATGGTACTAACCTTTTGATTTGATGATGAAATGAACGAATTGGCACATTTTTAAGCTGCTACACACTCAGCACTTTTATATACATTTAGTAGGTGTGCACACTCATGTTAGGGTCTCCACTGAAGGCATTTAAAAACTCATCACCTGCTCTGCAAAAGTTCCTGTGCCAGATACAGTGGGAGGCAGGAGAGATTAGTTGTTGTTTTCATGAAGGTGCACATACATTGTAATAGGGAAGACCCTTTGTATTCTGTTACAAGGTAATCACTAGAGAGATGTTGCCTATAAGCTTAAATTATACAAAATGGCCCATCTCTGGGAACCCTGCCTCCCAGGTAATGAGCATTCAGCTAAAATACCTTTGTTTAGCTCACAGGAAACATCCTGACCAGGCCCACCTGTGAATGACTGCAGGGAGGAAGAAATGAACACATCCCCTCTGGAGGCTGACTGAACCAGGAAATGTTTGACTTTATTCCTTCTGATTTTAGTAAAAAAGAAACCTGAATTCAGGCAAGATGTTTCTTTGGGACCTGAGTCCACCATCTTCATGGTCTGCTGGCTTTCCGAATAAAGTCCTATTCCTCTCTATTGACCTGTCGTGCAGCGAGCGGTATGAGCTTGGACTCGGTAAAACCATTACTTTTTTAGAAGATAGACTTCAAACTTAGGGATAAGTTTTGACTAAAGAGCTACTCTTCTAGAAGCCAATCCTCTATTAAAATTCACCCTCAAACTATATCTATACCCAGAGTATACTGTTTGCCCTCAGACTATACCTGTGTCATTAAGTCTCTGCTAAACTGGGCTTCCCTCATGTCCAGTAGCTTATGAGAACTCCAGTTGTTAGCCTGTGGCAGTTCACCTTGTGTAATAGCACGCCACTTCCTTAATTGTCCAAAAAAATCTTATTGTAGAATGAAACTATTATCAATTATGTGCACCTAGTTTAAACTAATTGTAAGATATATTTGATTCTAAGCGTTTTTTTCCCCTAGAAACTCAGCATTGAATCTTTTTCAAAGTTTTCTATTCTGTGGCGTTTCCAGATACATTTTAACTTGTTTGTTGGAACTCTGGCTGTCTGGGCTAAAGCCGGAGTTGCCAGGCAAAGCTGCTGCAGGTTGGGCCCAGGTGGGTGCAGCAGGGAGCTGGCTGTCGGGCGGGGCCTGAGCTGCTTGGACAAGCAGGAGTGAACAGGTGGGTAGGCCTAAGGGCATGGCTGGAGTGCTCAGGGTGAAGAGGGAGAAGGGCAGGTGGAGTGAAGGATACCTTCTCGAATACATGGTTACTGAGTTTAGATGACTAGTCAGTGAGAAACCTTTAGCCTCGATGGATGGGCCAGGGGTACAATCTCGTATATCAAGTCCAAGGAAATAAAATAACCTGGAATGAAGTGAGAGGCCAAAGGAGAGGGTCCTAGGAAGTCAGTTAAATGGATAGATAGGCCGGTGTGTTGAAGAGACTGAAGCGAGAGTCAAATGGGGGAAGTAGGGGTCAAGTCGGCCCTCAGAGGGAGAGGAAGCTTTAAACCCATCTCTGAGTGTGTGCTGCCACCAAGCCGGTGTGAGGGGGGTGTGGGTGAGTCAGGGCGGCTTCTAGGATTAGGTCATGACAAACTGAGGGTTTTGCCTTTGCTTCAGGAAAACGAGATGGAGTGCCGTTGCTCACTCTTCACCTGTGGCTGATTTGATGCCGAGGCTAAATATCCTGCTGGTGTTTACCCAATTAAGTCCTGCACGTAGGAGAGACCAATCTCTATTCCAGAATCAGACCTGAGCTCCGGTTCCAAGCGGCTGGCTGGTGGAGACTTGGCCAAACACAAGGTGGTGGGGAGAGAAGAGAGAGGCCAAGGGTACAGGCTGGTCTGCAGCAGCCACGTGGAGTCAGGGTCGATTCTTGACTCCGGGAAGATCACGATGCACACTGGATGGTGATTTGGGCAGGACAGGGACATCACTGGGGTCTTCTAGGCAGGCATCAGCTCAGGGCCCTTCCTCTCAGCCAGGTCTGTAGGATGACTGAAAGGTCCTGAGGTCGTCACGAACTGTGATGACCACTGGAATGAGTGACCCATGGCTCAACCAAATTGGCAGAGCTGGAAGGGCCTTTGGAATCATCTCTTTTTACACAGTGGGAAGTAGAAACTCCAGAAGGTTAATGACATACCACTGTCAGACAGCTGGCCTATAGCAGGGACTTGGTCAGGACGCTGGTCATTTTTTTTTTTTTAATATACTACATTTTTAGAAACAGTTCTATTGTGATATAATTGACATATGGTAGACTATACATATTTAAAGTATACACTTTGCTAAGTTTTAACATTTGTAGACACTGTAAAACCAACTCCACAATCAATATTGAACATATCCATCACCCTCAAAGTTGTCTCATGCACCTTTGTAATTCCTCTTCCCTGCCTTCCTTATCCCCCCTTGCTCCCTGCCACCCTGCCGCCAGCAGCACCCTAACCCCCATGCCCAGCCAACCTCTGATCTGCTTCCTCAAATTTCTAGATAAATTTGCATTTTGTAGAGTTTTATACGGAATCAGACACATATGATTATCATACTTGTCTGGCTTCCTTTATTCAACACCATCGTTTTGAGATTCGGTGGTTTTTGTATTTAGCAAGGGTTTGTTCCTTTGCATTGCTGAACAGTATTCCATTGTGTAGATATACCATCCATTCACCTGTTGGTTAATATTTGGATTGTTTTCAGTTTGGCTATTACAGATAACACTGCCATAAACACTCATGTCTAAGTCTTTGTGTGGACATATACCTTTATTTCTTTTGGATAAATACCAAGAAATGGAATGACTCAGTCACATGGTAGGTATATGTTTAACTTTTTGAAACATTGCCAAGCTGTTTTCCAAAGTGGTTGTACCATTTTACATTCCTTCTGGTTATGTGTGAGAGTTCCAGTTGCTCCACATTTTCACCAACACTTCGTATGGTCAGTCTTTTCAATTTGAGTCATTCTAATAGATGTGCATTGATACAGCTTTGTGCTTTTCACGTGCATTTCTCTAATGACTAAATGATATTGAGTATTTTTTAAGGTTCTTACTTGCCATCTGTATATCTTTCATAAAATTGTCTATTCAAATCTTTCATACATTTTTATTGGATTATTTTCTAATTTTAGAGTTTTGAGAATTCTTTATATATTATGTTTACAGGCCCTTTATCAGATGTATGATTTGCAGATGTTTTCTCTGAGTCTGTGGCTTGTCTTCGCATTCTTTTAACAGTATCTTTTGAAGAGTAGAAGTTTTAAATTTTGATGAGGGCCAATTTATCAATTTATTATTTTGTGGATCGTCCTCTTAGATATGACATCATATCTAAGAAATCTTTGCCTAATCCACATTCACAAAGATTTTCCTATATTTTTTTCTAGAAGTTGTATAGTTTGACATATACATTTAGGTCTGTTATCCATTTAGAATTAATTTTTGTTTATGGTGCAAGAGCCCCACAGTCTTTTTTTTTTTTTTGGTACGCGGGCCTCTCACTGTTGTGGCCTCTCGCCTTGCGGAGCACAGGCTCCAGACACGCAGGCTCAGTGGCCATGGCTCACGGACCCAGCCGCTCCACGGCATGTGGGATCTTCCCGGACCGGGGCACAAACCTGTGTCCCCGGCATCGGCAGGCGGACTCTCAACCACTGCGCCACCAGGGAAGCCCCCCCCCCACAGTCTTTTGACATATGTGCAATATAGTAAAAGGCATGTGGTCTCTTTATCCACACATGGTTATAGGAATCTTCTACCAGCACCATCATGTTTAAATGCAAAGGTTAACCATACATTAAACATGTACGACACTCAAAAAACACCCCACTAAAATACATTGCCCAGTTTTCATAATACATTTAATGAAAGAATAATAAGGTCATTAAGGGCAATCAGTGTTTTGTTATATTCTTGATTATATATATTTCTTGATATGAACATAGTTGGGGTAAGAAGTAAGCTTCTTCCCTTTTAATGGGGACCAACATAGTCCTGGACTCAAGTTTAAAACCTTGACAACAGCAATGATTACCCGTTGTTTACCCACCACCCCCTCCTGTTGTGGTGATTATGGCACTTTAGAATTCCTGGAGAGGATGCAGTGCTTAATCACGTAATTATGTCCCAAACAACGCGGGCACTCTCTCTGCCATTCATAGGAACAGTGCAAAGAGAAGTTTGTTTGGGTTCTCATTGTGAAGACCCAGCGGGAGGAGAGGCTGCAGTGGCTGAAGAGAGCAGCTCATAGACAGGGAAGGAGTTGATTTGGAGACTAAATAGGGCCGTGTAGGGATATCGGGGGTTTTGTCTGTGCTTGTCAGGTACTTATGAGAGGAGGAGTTTTTAGCACCATTCCATCGACCTTAGTATATAAGTGTATGACTCAGGTTCCACGACACAGGATTGGAGCTGGTCATTTCATCTCTGGGAATTCTTTATGGGCCCTAGTGTGCTGCCTTCCATTGTGCTCCTGACCCCAGGGATGTACTTTCTTTCTGAAAAGCAGTAGAGATACACAGAAAGGGGCATTAGAATAGAAGTCAGCAGATGGAGGCGTTTGTGTTCTGACAGTCCCTTACATCTGCTGGGGGACCAGGAGTAAGGCGTTTAGCGTCTCCTAACACCGATTTCCTTATCTGCCAAACAAGGAGAAGGGTACCTTTTAGTGGCCTCATGAGCACGCTGGGAGAATGTGCTCTCTACGTGTACAGCATTACTGTTAGTGGGTGGGCCATGCATTCTTTCATCCAGAAAAAAATTACTTGCACATTTTTTTGTTTGGAGGCACCATGAGAACTGGCCTTCCCTCGTCCAGGAAGCTTCCCTCACCCCAGGCCTGGGCCCCGAGGCTAGACCAGCTCTCCCTGCATCTCCCCGTCCCCCTTAGCATATTTCCCTCGTTGCACTTACCCTAGCACGATGACCGTTTTTCTCCATGCCTGGAGCAGGAGTTTCTTTAAGGGCCAAGACCTCTAATTTATCTTTATAACCCTAGTGCCATTTAATAAATGTTTGTTGAATAAGCAACTAAATGGGTAAATCTGAAGATGAGCAGGACATTCCTGTGTTAAAGGAATTCATCTTGGATGAATGGAGGAGATGGACGTGTATATGAGTACTTGCCTTCCACTGTTCCAACTACAGCAAGCAATTCATTTATTCATTTTTAAACCAAATGGGACCACTTCATTCTCATCTAACGGAATAGCTTTTATTGGCACTCAAGACATTTGGGGGGAGAGTATGTGACTGACAAATGTTTTCTAGAAAGAGTAGAAGAGATAAGGGGAGACACTATTGTTTCATTCCAGTCATCACTCGTCTGTAATATTTCATGTCTGTGGCATCTCCCCCTCCACTCCCTAGATTAGGTTGCCCCCGCATCCCCCCCACCACCCCCGCACTGTACATTCTCGCAACACCATCCTTCTCTTTTCTGACAAATTATTTGTTTACCATGTACCTCAGCAGCTGTCTTATTCACTACCCTAGCCTCATCATCTAGAGCAGTGCCTGGCAAATAGTAAGATCTCTGCAGATTGCTATTGCATAATTAAATACACGTGCAAACAAGTTCTGCACCGTAAAGAATTTTAAAAAACAACCCTGACTTCAAACATTTTAAGGCCATGAGTTGTTCTTTCACCATCATGGGCTTTCAGTATGGCTCTGTGACCCAGTATTCCTTCTGAGCAAGGCTACGGGCTGACCTTCTCAACAGGTTACACTAAGCCATTCAGTGGATCTCCAGATACCTCGCTGAGCTGACCTATTGCATAGAATTATTTCATGTTGTCCTCCTGGAATCCAGGTACAACTTAGCTTCTTTTCATTATCACACAACTTTATAGCAGAAACCTTTTCCCACCTCTTGGGACCCTTATCTTTAGCTTTCTGGAAAAGATGCAGCTTGGAATGCAATGGCACAGGCAGAGAAGGCAAACCCCACACGCATTCGCAGGTGCTCTGTGTTTCCTCGCATGGTCATTTGTCTTCAGGTTTGAATGTTTCTCCATCGCCTTTATTGGCAGCTGGAAATAGAGTTCTTGCCGGTGTAGATGCATTGTTACCACAAAATGCAATTTGCTGCCACACGTTGTGTTCAGATAATGGGAAAGGGTAGAATTCATCCACACAATCGTGCTCAAAGCAGTGATACCACAGAGTGAGCCATGCTTGATTTTTCTGAATCATTTAAATGGTTTCATTGTAAGATATCCCTTTGTCAACTATTTCTCAGTGGGAAAATAAAGGCTCAAAGGAATTTCTTTTCTTAAAGAAACAGAACTTAGAGCAGAATCAGAAATATGTCATGTTATATAACCATTTATGAAAAAAGAAACATGTTACCAATGATGACAAGATCACTTTTGTCAAGTTGGAACAGCATTGTTAATTCTTTGAGTCTTCTAGATGCATCAGGCATAAACTTGTGTGGACCACGGGGAAGTGTTACCTGTGGGGAAGCAGGGATACAGTGACCGAAGCATGGAATTTGGAGGCAGAAGACTAGGCTATAAGCTTTGTTGCTCCCACTTGCTCTCTATGTGATCGTGGAAAAATTATCCTCTCACCTACCTTGTGGTTTTGTTATGAGTGTCAAAGAAGATAATGCAGATGTGTAGAGTATTGTTTGAACAGTGAAGGAGTGAGGTGTTTTCATTCCTGTAGAAGTAATATATTCTTGTGTGAACTGGAAAACTTGACATTCAAGTTTCACATTGGAGGTTTGGTCTTTCTTTAATTAGATATTATCAGATGGGAATATATGTATATATGTAGCTGATTCACTTTGTTGTAAAGCAGAAACTAACACACCATTGTAAAGCAATTATACTCCAATAAAGATGTTAAAAGATAGATATTATCAGAAAAAATTGTTTTGTTATGTATCTATCTTTGGAAGTTTTACTTGTATAGCAGATTCTAAGTAATAAAACATCTGCCTATCAATAGCTATTTTTGTTTCAAGATAATTCACTGAGCTGCAAAATTCTATATAAAAGGCAACATGATATCCTTTGGTAGAGGGTTATGTTTCTATTTGTTTTCCATAGAAAAGACAGCAAGCATGTCTCTTTTTTTTTTTTGAAGAAAACACATGAAAAATAAGGTATAAATTATCCGTTTCCTTATTCATGTAATGGAAACTTTAACCCAAGTTTAATTATAAAAAAATGGTAAAGTGAATTTTGCTAATTAAAGACTGGCAGTTTGAGCGTATCCCAAGCAGGATCCTCCTGTGGATGGCTAGAGGAGGGAGGGGATGGCCCAGGGGCTAGCACAGGGTCACTCAAACCATGTCAGACCAACTTTACTTCCAAACACTTGTGAGGGATGCTGTACAGGGAATCAAGTGTCATAAGGGTGGGTGTATTGCAAATTCTCTGATTTTATGGAATATTGACACAATGTGTGTCATTAGCTCATTCAGGTGTGACTCCATGAAGAAGTTAGGAAAGGTTGATTCCATGATCTTTGGGTTTTTTCTTCGGCAGGAAGGAACTGTTCAGTTAGGCTGAAGGTATTGCAGTATGGGAATCTGTGCAGCAGAAGATGGGCATCCAAACATCATAGAAAGCCAGGCGTCTTTCCCCACCCTTGGCTTCACCATCACTGAAACCTTGAGTTGGCAGAGACCTCATTTCATCCTTGGAAGAGGGCTTTATTTTATTTTGAACCCCCAGCTGCCTGGAGCCGTAAATAGCTTAAAGCTCATTGATGAGCTCTCTCTCTCTTTTTCTATTCCATAGAAGAATAAAAGGTTTTATATAAAGAACTCAAAACTCAATAATAAGGAAACAAACAACTTCAAAACTTTTTTTTTTTTTATGGTATGCGGGCCCCTCACTGCTGTGGCCTCTCCCGCTACGGAGCACAGGCTCCGGACGTGCAGGCCCAGCAGCCATGGCTCACAGGCCCAGCCGCTCCGCGGCATGTGGGATCTTCTTGGACCGGGGCACGAACCCGTGTCCCTTGCATCGGCAGGCGGACTCTCAACCACTGCGCCACCAGGGAAGCCCGGAAACAAACAACTTTAAAAAAGGTGGGCAAAAGATTTGAATAGACCTGTCACCAAAGAAGACATACAGATGGCATATAAAAACATCTAAAGATTCTCAAAATCATTAGTTGTCAGGGAAATGCAAATTAAAACCACACTGAGCTACCATTATAACCTGTTAGAATGATTAAGTTAAAATACTGACAGTACCAAGTACTAAGGAGGATGCAGAGTGACTGGACCTCTCATACATTGCTGGTGGGAATGCAAATGGCACAACCACTTTGGAAAGCCATTTAGAAGTTTCTCATAAATGTACTGCTGGTTCATAGTGTAAATGTAAGTGTACATTATGAACCAGCAGTCTAACTCCTGGGTATTCACCCAAAAGAAATGAAAACTTATACAATAATCTATACAGGAATGTTTATAGCAGCTTTATTCATAATAGTCCCAAATGAGAAACAACTCAAATGCCCATAACAGGTGAATAAATTGTGGTACATCCATTCAATGAAATACTACTCAGCAATAAAAAGGAATAAATCACTGATACACACAACAACATGGATGCTGAGTGAAAGAAACTCAGTTGTGTTCGCTCAGTTACGCTGAGTGAAAGAAACCAGACAAAAAAGAGTGCACACTGTATGATTCAATTTATATAAAACCCTAGAAAATACAAACTAATCTATTGTAACAGAAATGGTTGCATGGGGATGGGGCCAGTGAGGGGTAAGAGGGAAGAATTACAAAGGTGAATCGGGAAACATCTGGGGGCTTCCACTGGTGGCGCAGTGGTTGAGGGTCCGCCTGCCGATGCAGGGGACACGGGTTCGTGTCCCGGTCCGGGAGGATCCCACATGCTGCGGAGTGTCTGGGCCCATGAGCCATGGCCGCTGGGCCTGCGCGTCCAGAGCCTGTGCTCCGCAACAGGAGAGGCCACAACAGTGAGAGGCCCGCGTACTGCACAAAAAAAAAAAAAAAAAAGAATGTGCAATGAATTGTATGTCAATTGTAGTGACCTGTTTCATATATTTTAATTCCCCAAAATTAAAATTAGTTTATCACCAAGTCATCTCTATAGAAGAATTCTAGCTATTAATGCAGAAGTAATTGTAGAATTAGAAAGATCACCATTTTGCAATCTCCAATGAAATATAGGCCTACCTCTTTTATTGCTCTTTACTTTATTCTGTTTTGAAGATACTGCATTTTTTAAAAGAATTTGAAGATTTGTGGCAACCCTGCATCGAGCAGGTCTGTGGGTGACATTTTTCCAACAGCATTTACTTACTTTGTGTCTCTGTCACATTTTGGTAATTCTCACAATATTGCAAACTTTTTCATTATTATTATATTGTTATGATGATCTATCTTTGATATTACTATTGCAGAAAGATTACAACTCACTGAAGGCTCAGATTATGATTAGCATTTTTTAGCAATAAAGTATTTTTAAAATAAGGTGTGTACATTATTTTTTAGACACAATGCTATTGCACACTTAATAGACTATAGTATAGTGTAAATGTAACTTTCATATGTACTGGGAAACAAAAAAAATTTTTATGACTCACTTTATTGTGATATTCGCTTTATTGCGTTGGTCTGCAACTGAACCCGCAGTACCACAGAGGTATACCTGTAGTTTCTTTAGGCAACACTCGCCCTGCTGAAACCATTAGGATAAATGTTGCTTGGAACAGGTTAGATGGCTGTCGCCACTGAATCCACTGATCAATCTTAGCATCACTAAAAATAGAACAGCCACACATCATTATACATCTCCTGTAAGATGAAGTACATAGCACCGTCTTGAAGAATTCTTGCTAAAATAGTTGAATTTAAATAAAGTCAAAACCTTAGATCCAACATCCAGTTAATGGGAAATAAAGGGGTTAGAGAAACACCTTGCATGACACGTACCTTGAGGAAGCAGTAGGGCACATCTGGAATGTAGGATATGCTGAGGACAGCTGACCTGGTTTCTTAAATATGCCCATAAGTTACCGAAGCATTGCCTATTACATAACATTTAAGAGCCATATCAAGTAGGATGTGTGGATCATGGATGGAAATTGATTTCAAAACAAAACAACCACTTGAAAAAGACTTTTTTGGGCAGTAGTCAGGGAAATTTGAATATGGACTGGGAATTAGATGAAGCTAAGGGGTGACTGTTAATTTTGCTAGATGAGAGTATTGCAGTTTTCGCAGTTATGAACAGAAATATCCTTGTTTTAGCAATTATATATGAAATTATTTAGGTGTAAAATGATGCAGGAAATTTGCTTTAACATACTACAGAGTAAAGGAAAAAGGAAGGAAGAAAAAAAGAAATTGATGAAGTAAGTATGTTAAAATGTTGGTAATTTTTGCATCCAGAAGGTAGGTGGGCAGGTGGGGTTTCTTTTACTGTTATTTTTCTTTTGTGTATGTTTGAAAACTTTCATAATAAAAATTCTTTATAACTATCTTTCTAGGAATTATGAAGACTATAAAATATAAGTAAATAGACACATAATTTTAGGAATAGATTACTGTGTGTTTTACATGCAAGAAACACCTGTTCATAAATTCAATTAAAAATGGTTTTATCTCCATTAAAAATTTCAGATCTGTCAACTGTCTGTTTGCATTACAAAGAGGATTGTTCATTTATAAAATAGTTTACCATGGAATTCCATTACATGATTTAATTTCTGTGAGTCATCTTTTCTAAGTCCTCACAACTTAACTATTCTCTTTCTTCAGTCTCTTCTATTTTCCAGCCAAGTGTGCTGAATGCTTTCATGGCTCCAAAACTTTATGAAAGCTTACTTCCCCTATCTGAAATGATTTTCTTCACTTAAAGCTTATTGTATTTATCAGGGTTCCCCAGAGAAACAGAACCTATAGGGTGGTGGTCTGTCTATCTATCTATCTATCTATCTATCTATCTACCTGTCTATCTATCTGTGTACCGTCGATCTAAGGAATTTGTTATAAGGAATTGCCTCATAGGATTATGATCACTAAGAAGTTCTAAGATTTTCAGTCGGCAGACTGGGTATCCGGGAGAGCTAATGGTGTGAGTTCTAGTCCAAGAGCTGGTAGACTTAAGACCCAGGAGGAATGTGTAGACATTCTTCAAGTCCCAGCTTGAAGGCAGTCAGGCAGGAGGAGTTCCCTCTTACCTAATCTTTTTGTTCTACTCAGGTCTTCAATTGATCGGTTGATGCTGACCCACCTTAGAGAGGGCAATCTACTTTACTCAGTCCACTGATTCACATGTTAACATCATCCCGAAACACCCTTATGGATGCACCCATGTTTGAACAAATATCTGGGCACCCTGTGACCCATTCAAGTTGACACAAAATTAACTGTCACACTTATTCATGCTTTAAGACCTAGCTCAAATACAAATTCTGTAGTAAAGCCTCCACATGTCTGTTTTATATAGACTTACAAGCCTGTATTTTACTCTAAGCTGTAAGTTCCTTAATGCAGAGGTTGTGTCTTATTTGTGTTCCAATCGCTAGAGACTAGTCTAGGACCTGGCATAGAACAGGTATCAAATAAATGTCTGCTGAGTAAACTAATACATGAGTGATTGCATCTGCAGTAGATTTGGGAGAAAGTCTACAAGTTAGAAAGTCCCAAATTTTAATGTTCTAAAGTTAAATATGACTGTAGTAAGATTCATATGGATTTTAGAATTGATATAAGTAACCATGAAGGATGATGGTCTATTCAAAAGTAGGCTAAATAAAAGCAAAATAATCAGTTCATTCTTAAAAACAATCCATGTATAGGTTTGAGATTATAGATATGAACAAGTTATTTATTACTCAACAGAATCTATTTGCATTTTGTTTTAGTCTAAGTTATAGTGAATTATTTTATCAAATTTTATATGAACTCCCAACAAACAAAAGTCCAGGACCTGATGGCTTCACAGGCAAATTCTATCAAACATTTAGAGAAGAGCTAACACCTATCTTTCTGAAACTGTTCCAAAAAATTACAGAGGAAGGAATACTCCCAAACTCATTCTATGAGGCCACCATCACCCTGATACCAAAACCAGACAAAGATACCACAGAAAAAGAAAATTACAGGCCAATATCACTGATGAACAAAATCAGTGCAAAAATCCTCAACAAAATACTAGCAATCCGAATCCAACAATACACTAAAAGGATAGTACACCAGGATCAAGTGGGATTTATCCCAGGGATGCAAGGATTTTTCGGTATCCGCAAATCAGTGTGATACACCACATCAACATATTGAAGAAAAAAACCCATATGATCATCCCAATAGATGCAGAAAAAGCTTTTGACAAAATTCAGCACCCATTTACGATAAAAACTCTCCAGAAAGTGGGCACAGAGGGAACATACCTCAACATAATAAAGGCCATATATGACAAACCTGCAGCTAACATCATACTCAATGGTGAATAGCTGAAAGCATTTCCTCTAAGATCAGGAACAAGACAAGGATGTACACTCTTGCCACTTTTATTCAACATAGTTTTGGAAGTCCTGGCTACAGGAATCAGAGAAGAAAAAGAAATAAAAGGAATCCAAATTGGAAAAGAATAAGCTAAACTGTCACTGTTTGCAGATGACATGATACTATACATAGAAGATCCTAAAGATGCTACCGGAAAACTGCTAGAGCTCATCAATGAATTTGGTAAAGTCTCAGGTTACAAAATTAATACACAGAAATCTGCTGCATTTCTATACACCACCAACAAAAGATCAGAAAGAGAAATTCAAGGAACAATCCCATTTACCATCACATCAAAAAGAATAAAATACCTAGGAATAAGGAGACAAGAGACCTGTACTCCCAAAACTATAAGATGCTGATGAAAGAAATTGAAGACGACACTAACAGATGGAAAGATATACCATGTTTGTGGAATGGAAGAATCAATATTGTCAAAATGACTATATTACCCAAGGGAATCTACAGATTCAGTGCAATCCCTATCAAATTACCAATGGCATTTTTCACAGAGCTAGAACAAAAAATCTTAAAATTTGTGTGGAGACACAAATTACCCCGAATAGCCAAAGCAATCTTGAGAACGAAAAACGGAGCTGGAGGAATCAGGCTCCCTGATTTCAGACTATACTACAAAGCTGTAGTCATTGGGACTTTCCTGGTGGTGCAGTGGTTAAGAATCTGCCTGCCAATGCAGGGGACACGGGTTCGAGCTCTGGTCTGGGAAGATCCTACATGCCGTGGAGCAACTAAGCCCATGCGCCACAACTACTGAGCTTGCGTGCCTCAACTACTGAAGCCCGCGCACCTAGAGCCTGTGCTTCACAACAAGAGAAGCCACCGCAATGAGAAGCCCTCGCACTGCAACAAAGGGTAGCCCCCGCTCGCAGCAACTAGAGAAAGCTCACGTGCAGCAATGAAGACCCGACGCAGCCAAAAATAAATTTTAAAATTAAAAAATAAATAATTAAAAAAAACTATAGTCATCAAAGCAGTATGGTACTGGCCTCAAAAATAGAAATGTAGATCAGTGGAACAGGATACCAAGCCCAGAAATAAACCCATGCACCTATGGCCAATTAATTTATGACAAAGGAGGCAAGACTACACAATGGTGGAAAGACAGTTTCTTCAACAAATGGTGCTGGGAAAACTGAGCAGCTACATGTAAAAAAATGAAACTAGATCATTGTTTAACACCATACACAATAATAAGCTCAAAATGGATTAAAGACCTAAATGTGAGACTGGATACTATAAAACTCCTAGAGGAAAACATAGGCAGAACACTCTCTGACATAAATCGCAGCAATATCTTTTTTGATCCATCTCCCAGAAGAATGGAAATTAAAAAAATAAACAAATGGGACCTAATAAAACTCAAAAGTTTTTGCACAGCAAAGGAGACCATAAACAAAACAAAAAGACATCCCACAGATTGGGAGAAAATATTTGCAAATGATGTGACCGATGAGGGATTAGTCTCCAAAATTTACAAACAGCTCATGAGGCTTAATATCATCAAAACAAACAATGCAATCAAAAAATGGGCAGAAGACCTAAATAGACACTTCTCCAAAGAAGACATACAGATGGCCAAGAAGCACATGAAAAGATGTTCAACTTCGCTAATTATTAGAGAAATGCAAATCAAAACTACAATGAGGTATCACCTCACACTGGTCAGAATGGCTATCAAAAAATCCACAAACGGCTTCCCTGGTGGCGCAGTGGTTGAGAGTCCGCTTGCCGATGCAGGGGACGTGGGTTCGTGCCCGGGTCTGGGAAGATCCCACATGCCACGGAGCGGCTGGGCCCGTGAGCCACGGCCCTTGAGCCTGCGCGTCTGGAGCCTGTGCTCCGCGGCGGGAGAGGCCACAGCAGTGAGAGGCCCGCATACCGCAAAAAAAAAAAAAAAAAAAAAAAATCCACAAACAATAAATGCTGGAGAGGGTGTGGAGAAAAGGGAACCTTCCTACACTGTTGGTGGGAATGTAAATTGATACAGCCACTATGGAGAACAGTATGGAAGTTCCTTAAAAAAATTTAAAATAGAGCTACCATATGACCCTGCAATCCCACTCCTGGGCATTTATCCAGAGGAAAACATGGTCCCAAAGGATACATGCACCCCAGTGTTCATTACAGCACTGTTTACAATATCCAAGACATGGAAGCAACCTAAATATCCATCAACAGAGGAATGGATAAAGAAGGTGTGGGGTGTGTGTGTGTGTGTGTGTGTGTGTGTGTGTACACACACACACACACACACACACACACACACACAATGGAATACTATCCAGCCATTAAAAAGAATGAAAGAATGCCATTTGCAGCAACATGGATGGACCTAGAGTTTGTCATACTGAGTGAAGTAAGTAAGACAGGAGAATGAGAAATACCGTGTGATATCCCTTATATGCGGAATCTAAAAAGAAATGATACAAATGAACCTATTTACAAAACAGAAACAGACTCACAGACTTAGAGAATGAACTTGTGGTTACCGGGGGGAAAGGATAGTCAGGGAGTTTGGGATCGACATGTACACACCGCTATATTTAAAATGGATAACCAACAAGGACCTACTCTGTAGCACAGGGAACTCTGCTCGATGTTATGTGGCAGCCTGGATGGGAGGGGAGTTTGGGGGAGAATGGATACATGTATATGTGTGGCTGAGTCCCTTTGCTGTGCACCTGAAGCTATCGCAACATTGTTAATCGTACTCCAATGTAAAATAAAAAGTTAAAAAAAAATTTATATGAACATGGTTAAAAATCAAAATAAAATGAAAGTAAAATATAAAATAAATCAAAATAAAAATCAAAGCAATATTTCTTTTCCTTATTCTACTCTACCTTAAATCCTGCTCCCCAGAAGTCTGTACTTTATTTAGGCTGTTTCTTCTACTCCATGGGTTAAAATAGTACATTTATACAGGCACACCTTGCTTTATTGCACTTTGCTTTATTGTGCTGCATGGATACGCATTTTTTACAAATAGAATGTTTGTGGCAACCCTGCGTCAAGCAAATCTATTGGTGTCATTTTTCCAACAGCTTTTGCTCACATTGTGTCTCTGTGTCACAATTTGGTAATTCTTGCAATATTTCAAACTTTTTCATTATTACTATATTTGCTGTGATTTGTAATTTGTGATCAGTGATCTTTGATGTTACTGTTGTAATTGTTCTGGGGCACCGTGAACCGTGCCCATACAAGATGGCAAACTTAATCAATAAATGTTGGGTGTGTTCTGACTGCTTCACCAACCAAACAACCCCTGTCTCTCTCCCTCTCTTCGGGCCTCCCTGTTCTCTGAGACACAACAATATTGAAATTAGGCCAGTTAATAACGGTACAGTGGCCTCTAAGTGTTCAAGTGAAAGGAAGAGGTAATGGATGAGGCACACTTCACTGTGGTCTTATTTTAAGAAATTGTCACGGCCACCCCAGCCTTCAGCAGCCACCACCCTGATCAGTCAGCAGCCTTCACATCAAGGCAAGACCCTCCACCAGCAAAAAGATTGTGATTTGCTGAAGGCTCAGATGAGGGTTAGCATTTTTTTAGGAACAAAATACTTTTAAATTAAGGTGTATACATTGTTTTTTCACACAGTGCTATTGCCCACTTAATACTTAATAGCTAATTATTGCACACTTAATACTGCTGTTTCTTAATTTACCCATTTTAGATATTAATTCTACCCCGCCCCCCAGTAGTTGTACAGCATTGGGTAAATCATCTAACTTTGCAGTGCCTCATTTTCAAGTTTTGTAAAAGGAAGAAAATAATATTATTTCATGTCACAACATTTCTGTAAGGACTAAATGTTACTAAATGTAAAGTACTTGTTATGTAATAAGAATCATGTAACTTTTAACTATAATGATGATATATTATAAGCATCAATAATAGATGGGAACTGCCTTCTTTACCACCTTCCCCCTTCCCATCATCTCATCTTCCCTCATTCTTCCTATATAACTATATCATAATTTTTCAGTAAATCAACAGACACTATTATTATGACTATGTCAGTTTATTCTCAACGGAAGTAGATAATAAAACTGTGTACGTTAGGGTCCGTTTGCAGATAACACAAACTATTGAAATTACTTTAAGCACAACCTGATAAAGAGGATTGGGGGCTGACAGTCTGATCCCAGAGGCAACAGCTGGACTTAGCAGCTTCCTGTCTGTGGGTGAACCTGCATGAGCCTCGTGAGAGGAATCTGCTGGGCAGGAGATGAAGGCTGGAGAGGGCAGTGCCCTGCAGGAGCCTGGTGAGGGGGGCTCAGGGGGACCTGGCAGAGGAGACCATTCCTCCTCTAGTGTCCTTCCTGCGCGCCCTAGTGACGAGGCTTAACATCATGGCATCTGGCAAAGGGGGATATTTACAGAGCCCACTTTCTTGATCACAGAGCGGGAAGGAAGGACAGATTTGGAGCTGAGGGGTAATGACTTAATAACTGCTACATCTATTAAACCCAGAAGCCTTCTAACATACTATTATGGTTCAATTCCAAATGCTAAGTCAAAGGCTTAGGTGCCTGTGTTGGGAGATGGGGAGCATGTTAGTTGTTTTCAAGTAAAGACCTGTCGCATGAAGTAGAATGTCATTATTATGTGTTGCTCAGAGGGAACAAAACTAGTGAAAGATACAGGGAGGCTTATTTTGGCAGATTCCCTGAGGAACTCAGACACTTATCTCCAAATGTTACAGTTATCCAGACACTAAGAATGAGGAAACACAGGTGATTCTCTGTGAAGTTTTGCGGGTTCAACCAGGGTAGGAGGTGGAGCCAGACTATCTCCAAGGTCTGTTCCAATCTGGAGAAGCCATGAACTTTTCAGGAGTACCTCTGTTACTAAAGTGAGGTGTGCTTGTATGTCTATCCATAAATACCCCCACTTATTTATCTGTCTGTGCATTATCCATCCATCTGTCCATCCATCCCTCCTCTTTTGAGTTGTTTAAAACTCAATGAAGTTATTTCACTCAGTCAAAACTCATTTGGGCCAACATTTATTGGTTTGCTTCTTAGGGCTATTACATTAATATTGGAATTAATCGACATTACATATAAATGCATTAGTGTCATTTGGTTTAACTAGTAGAATAATTTTTAATTGCTGTCTTTCTGTTCCAGGTGTCCTTTTTCTAAAAGTATCCTGTAATATGCCAAAAAGACAGGAGTAATATCAGCAGAATATTACTGTTACCAGAATAAAACCACCAATACCCAAAGCACTAAAATGAGAAAACACAACGTATTATACAATAAGCCGAGTGACTCCAAGGTAATTCCACACTGAAGTTTCAGAAATGTAGCCTACAGTTGTCTAAGCAGAGGAGCTGCAGCCAAGGTCGAGGTCGTTGTTTGTCCCCCAGGCCTTATTTCCTTAGTTCAAGCCTGGTCTGAGAGAGTTAATAGCATGATTTTACTGTTTGAAATTGGATGTGTTTTCTTTTCCGACATGTGGGACTTTTAAAGAGTTGGAGAGCTATGACAGATGAAATCATGAAAAGCTCTACCTTGCTAGGGCCTCTTCGTTGTTGAGTGGTGAAATAAGTAGTAATAATGATAATAGTAATAGCAGTGAGGGACAGAATTAGTATTCAAACCCAGACATTTTGATTCCGGAGTCCCTGCTACTACCGTGCTATGGCATCCCCTAATACGATGGAAAATGTGTACGTGTGGGTGATGTGGGAAGTTTGGAGTCAGTCAGCTCTGTTGTTTGCAAGCTGTGTAACACTGAGCTGGAATCTTGGTTTGATTCATGAAGAAAGTAGGGCCCAGAGAATAAAGTGAATTGCCCAGCATCACACAGCCAGAGTTGCACATCTAGGATTAGAAATTAGATCTCTTAATTCACAACCTAGAACTTGGGTTTTGTTTTTGACCTACTTTTTCATTTTGTTGCATAGAAAATCATTCAGATAATTGCCCAGGAAAATCAAATTCCCCTGCTGCAAATCTGTTCTCAGAGTTTAGCCCCTTCTGGCTGTCAGATACCGGCAGTGTTTCTTTGTTGGTGCCTGTCCGGCCTCTCTGTCCGTGTCTTGGTCAGTGCAGCCACCATGTCTGTGGAGGAGAGAGGAGCGTGTGGAGGGTGTCCTCCACCTTGGTGCTTATGGATGGGCCTTTTCTAATCGCTCACCCAAAGCAGTGGTTCCTGACTCTGCTTCGTGCAGCAGCTGTTGGGGGCTCCATGGCTGGGGGCAGAGTCACAGTGAGTGCATGCCACCCCGTCCCGACAGTGAGGGTTGGTTAATCATATACAATCCACCAACAGTGAGCTGCCTTGTAACTGTTACAGGGCCCTTTCAATTTCTTGCAATTTCCTTTGTCTCAGCAGTTTTGGTTGCATCCTCAAAACTGTCAGGCTTCCTTGTTTCTGTAAGGACCTGACAATTCCGGCCTCACAATGCAGCTTAAATTGGACCAGCTGCTGCCTCAATGGAGCAGTCTGCCCATCTCTAAGGCATTAAGCCCAAAATTATTTCGAAAATTGAAGCCTTTGACTTGCTCTGGATTAATGTGATTAAGCAGGGCTTGCTTTAATTTGTAGCCATCTCTTCCTTTATTAATAACATCTCATCAATTGGAGCAGCACGTATGTATGCGAGACAACAGAAAGTTAGGTTGATTGCAATTTGTAAGAAAAGTCTTTCATGTTTCAGTAGCAACTGCTACGAGGCTTTGGTTGTGGGCAGATTTAGATCTGCTTGTTATTCTTAATTTTTTATGGAAACCTAATAAGCAAATGAGCCCTCCCTCCTTCTCTCCCTTTGTCCCGATGCCCCTGAGGTCTACATTTGATTTACAGCTCCCTTTAAGTAATAAAGGATCTTTTTTTCATCTGAATTGTATCAGCTGGTGAAATCTGGAAGAAATATCCTTCAGGGTTAAGAAAGGTAGAATTAAAAGGGATTTGATTTTTTTCTCTGTAATTGAAAATGTATAACCAGTATGATGATTAAAAATAATCTGTTAGCTTTGCTAAATAACAAAGTATATACCTCATTACTTGAGACCTAGATTTTTATAATAACAGTGGTGAGTGATAGTAGAAGAAATTAAGGGCAGTGTTTTAAAAATGTCTTTAATAATTTTTTTAAGCTTAATGAAATTATTTTTGTAAAATGTATCCTGGCCAACTTAAGATGGTCTGAATTCTAGGTCGCATTTCTTGTCCCTGTAGTATAATTTAGCTATTCGAAAGTGTAGTTCAAGTATTTTTCTGAGGTTAAGTTTGATCTTCCTTCTATGTTATCAGAGCCAGGGAACCCAGGTGTCTGGGAGTCAGCAAACCTGGAGTTACTCCATTTTTTTCTCACCAGAAAGCTGTGTTATGTTGGGAAAGTGACTCAACCTCCCTGTGCCTAAGTTTTCTCATATATGAAATTAGGAAATTGAGGAGGAGGCTTTCTAAAATCCTTCTAGTCCTATTACTCTATAGATCCAATTTCTAAGGTTTCTTCCCCTATTTAAAAAATAGAATTTACTGAGTTTGATTCCAGTGTAGTCTTCTTGCTTTTCCTCCTTTACAAAGTGTAAAGTATAAATGACCAACTTTACTGATATTTGTGTCAAATATGGTAATTTCTGGAAGTCAAAGAGCCTCGGATAACTCAGTATCATTGCATGTACTTTTTAAAAAATACATTTATTTTGTTTTATTTATTTTGGGCTGTCTTGGGTCTTTGTTGCTGTGCACGGGCCTTCTCTAGTTGCGGCGAGTGGGGGCTACTCTTCGTTGCAGTGCATGGGCTTCTCATTGCGGTGGCTTCTCTTGTTATGGTGCTAGCACGGGCTCTAGGCGAGTGGGCTTCAGTAGTTGTGGCTTGTGGGCTCTAGAGCGCAGGCTCAGTAGCTGTGGCACACGGGCTTAGTTGCTCCGTGGCATGTGGGATCTTCCCAGACCAGGGCTCGAAACTGTGTCCCCTGCATTGGCAGGTGGATTCTTAACCATTGTGCCACCAGGGAAGCCCCTGAATGTACTTTTAATTGTATCTAAACCCCCAGATGTGTTCCTTCCCTGTGGTTTTCATTTCTTACACACATACGTCCAGGTTCTTGTGCCTTAGTCTGGTTTCATTTGAAGGTATATGTCTAAAACAATCTTTATTTTAAAAAACTTTAAAAATGTAAGAGGATTTAATACCTAGAGTCATCTTTCTTATAAATAAATGGTCATCTTATTTATACTTCTTTGGCTACTTACTGAGATAAATTTTGTTTGCATCAAGAATTCTTTAGATGGGCAATAAAAACTGTATCATGTGTAATACATACTGCGCTAGGGCCAAGTTCTAAACGCTTTTGCCATTTTTCCCTCTTATTTTGCCCAGTATTTTGCTATCCCTTGTAGCTTAGATGTTCACTGTCTCCTTTAATACTTAGCTATCAATTGAGTCACTCATTTACTTATTCTTTAGATCTTACTTCCAGAAATGCTTTGTGGTAGTGCCCTGGACTGAAGGAGGCTGGGCCTGTGAGCCAGGTACAGCAGCGGGTAGCCTTGGTCTAAGAAGATGTGCTCAGAGCCCCAAAGGAATTCCACAGCACCCCTGCTTTTTGGCCTGGTTATGCTGCTATCTATGGGATTAGTCTACCGGCTATAACAAATAAACCCACAAAATATACAGTGGCTCAAACGCAGATTTACTTCTTGTTCATGTAACAACTGACAGTGGGCCTTCCTGGTCAGTGGGCAGCTTTCCTCTTGTGGTGGTTCAGGGAGCCAGACAGCTTCCTGTCATTTGTGGCTCTGTTGTCCCCTCTGACCCTGTTGCCATCCACACCTATCAGATGGGCAGAGAGAGCGTGGAGAGGGCACCCCTGCAGCCGAGAGGCCATGGCTCAGAAATGGCACACATCACTTCTGCTCACGTTCTTCGCAGAACTCGATCACGTGGCCCCACTGACTGCCAGGAAGTGCAGTGAAGGTGGTGGGCTTGTGAAGACTAGGAAGTACGTTTCTGGTGAAGAGCCTGCAGGATCTGCTGCAGTCCTGAGTTACTTTCAGCTCTACCTTCCTGCAGTTTTATGGGAACTCCTGGAAGAAAGTGCTGAAACGGCTATCGCTTGTGAGTGCAGCTCTTTGTGGAGACTTAGACGTCTCAGGTGGTCTTTCTAAGTTGATTTCAAAGGACCTAAGCATCTCCAAACCCTCTTCTGACTAGTTTGACTTCTGGCTTGGTCTTTGAACTTTATTTGAGCTCTGAGTCTTACTAGTGCCATTTGGGTAACAAACAGGGCAATTATGGTGGCCTTGTTGAGCATGTTGAGTAACCAGAACAGATTTTTGCCTTAAAGTAGAATTAAACATTTTTTTCCTTTGGTTGTTGAGGTTTTTTGTTTTTTTGTTTTCTAAACATAGGGCATTTGGGCCATTGATTATATGGGGATCCTGCTGTTGTTTTTCTTCTTATTTCCTACCATAATTTTTTCTAGGCTCTGCTACTAAATAGCTACATGATCTTGGGTATCTTTTTGAGCCACTGTGTCTTCATTAGTAAAAGTGGGGATACTAATTCTCACCTTGATGGATGGGGTGATGGTTAAAGAGTGCATTACATGTCTTCCATATAAACCACTCAATGTAACCCTGTTAAAAGAATTAATTAATATAAAACAGCTGTCTTTCCAGACGTGTGATGGGTAAAAATAGGAAAGAGTATAAGCATTCATTTAGAAATACACATCTTTAGAGGGTGAAGAAATGAGTCACATCAAAGCTACTTCCCACTGCGAACTCAGTTTAAGCATCTCCTCTTTTGGGCAACCTCCTCTGACTTCACAAGTTTGGGCTCAGTGCCTCCCCCCTGTGCTCTTACCCCAGCCTGTACATGCCCTCCTATTGAGCACTTGTCCACTCTATCGTTACTGAGGTTACCTCTCTGACTCTCCCACTACATCAAATGCTTTCTATTTTCTGCTGTATCTCTGGGTCTAGAAAGGTTGAAATACACAAAATTGCCACTTTTTTAGTTAAAAAAAAAAGGTTGGATATTGGCAATTTCATATGGTTGAACCTAATACATAGGAGGCATGAGATATTTTGTTGGGTACTGAGTGATGTGTGACACTTGAACGTGGGATCCGTACTACTTTTGAGTCTCGAGCTATATTTAGCATCTATTGTGCTATTGTTGACATATAGGCTAATATATGATATAGTCCTTACTGTGTTTCTTTAGCTTTTTTAAGTACTGTCTGTGACTTAGCTTCTCAGGTGAACAAGTTCCTTTCTTTAAGGACAAGCTAGCATTTGGTTTATGGTGTATCTCCCAAAATGCCAAATAGTTGTGGACAAATGGTTGGCGCTTAATATTTTTGGATTTGTCTTGAAATTGCTTGATTTAAATTAGAGTTAAAGAATATAAGGCTCCTCATTGAGAAATGTTAAGTGGTTTAGCCATAATCCCAGAGTCTTTGACAGAACTAGCATTTGCACTCAGTGGCTAGTCTATTTCCATGATGGCACAGTTTGCCTTAGACTTGTTAAGAATGTCAGGATGATTTGACAGTATGTTTTCTTGCTCTAGGCTTTTTGTGTGTGTGTCATCAGGTTTCATGGGAAGAAACACCAAATTTGGAATCAGACCTGGTTTCAGATCCAGTTATGCCATTTATAGATGTGTGACCTTGGCACAGAAGCTTAACTTTTTGCTATTTCGTTTGCTTCATTTGTAAAATGCCTGTTTCACACCATTGTTGTGAGGATTTAATGAGATCCAATATGTGGATTATTTAGGATACTTTTGGTGGCAAAGAAAACAGAAATCTCAACTAAAATTGGCTTAAAAATAGGAACATGTACTCTTTCTCATAGCTAGAAGTCAAGAAGTTCCAGGGTAATTGATTCAGTGGCTCAAAAAAAAATCATCAAGAATTCAGGTTCTTCCTGTCTTTCTACTCTGCCATTCTGAGCTTTGGCAGCACCCCTCATTGGTCCTGGATGGCTGCCACAATTTCATGCATCAAGTCCTCAATTTCAGGATCCACTGTCAAGAAAAGGGGGTTACTGCTCCATTTTTGTGTCCTTTTTGTAAGGAGAAGAGTTTCCTAGAAGTGCTTCAGAAGACATCCCCTTAAATCTCTTTAGCTAGAATTGTTTCACGTGCCTGTGCCTAGACCAGTCACTGAAAAGGAATGCAATGGCCATAAGGAGTTAGAACAGTCAAAACTTACACCTGGTAAGTCAGAGGGGCCCAGCCTGCCCACAATTGCCTGACTGCCTGGCTCCTGAACCAACTTGGTATCCGATAAGCAAGATGTAGATAGTTGTTGGATACCATGGGCCAGTGCTTGGCTAACCATAAAATATGATGTAAGTTCAAGTTTAGGATTATATTATTTAACTGGGTGGTTACTGGTGTGTATTTAAAACCCAGATGTGTTCCTTCCCTGTGGTTTTCATTTCATACACACATAAGTCAAGGTTCTTTTTCCTTAATCCTGTTTCATTTGAAGGTATATGTCTAAAAATAACCTCTATAAAAAATAGAACTTTAAGAATGTAACAGGATTTTAATACTTAGGGGCATCAATTTGGACAAAACTTGTGCTTTCTGGGATTTTGCAATACGAATAAACAGGCAGCTGTATAGGTGTTTAGACAGTCCATTCAATTACATACAAAAGTAAACACAAAATAAAAATAAGATAAAACCTTTGTTATCATAAAGGCTGGGCTGATAAGGGAAGTGTTGCCATAAGATGATCAAATTTCTCTTACTCATTGTTGTAAACTTGATATAAGATATCGTTGGCTAATGGGAGAATGGCAGATTTTTAAAACACGTTTCTAAGTATTTCTATGTACATTTTTACTTTCTGAAAAAAGAAAACCATAAAAGAATCATGACTTTGTTTTACTGCAAAACAACTGTAAAACCAAACCTATAAATGAGACCTATAACTCATACAAGTTAGTCAGTCTTTCCCATCACTGAAGAATAAATTATGTGCATTGTTAAAACACACGCATGTTATACAAAAATTCTTTCAACACTTGTTGAGTGCCATTCTATGGTACTTGTCAGCGTGGGTGCTCTGAGGGGTACAAAGGTCCTTATGACATAACTGTATTGTAATTCAAGAAGCTCATCATCTAGTAGAGCAGAGAAGATAATTCTAATTTAAGGTAGAAGGTGCTCAGCGGGCCCCAGTACAGATCCAGGTGGACAGCTCTGAGAGCTTGGAGGAGCAAGAGGTACTTTCCGGCTGGGACTCAGAAAGGTGTCATGCAGGAGCTGACAGTGGGCAGATTAAGAGGCCGGGAAAGAAGGTGAGTCCAGATTGAAGTCCCCGAGTGTGTGTGAGGAAAGTGTTAGGCCGGGAAAGAAGGTGAGTCCAGATTGAAGTCCCCGAGTGTGTGTGAGGAAAGTTGAGTAGAAGTGGAGGGAAAGGCTGGCAGGAAAGGAAGATTGAGGAAAGATCATATGGCTCACATGCAGCATAAACATAATAGTCTGGCATTGACTAATTCACCACAGATACTAAAATGTGTTTTAAAATCGTCAAAGGATAATAAAAATCCATCAGCTGTCTTCAGTTTTCCCAAGTTTTTCCATGAACCCCAGCATAGTCAGGCTCCCAAAGCCTGTGTATTTAGAATTCAGTTTAAGGAGCATTCATTGATGATCTGCTGCATAGAAGGCACAGAACTTAGATGCTTGGGGTTCAAAGGCAAAATGTGATTCAGCTCCTGCGCTTATGAAGATTGGGTCCCAGGGTTTTCCCATCAGCTAATCCCAGGCTCCACCACCCCTGACTTCTAGGGTTCGTCTGAAACTTCTCCCTTCAAGAAACAGACTAATTCTTCTACCTTGTTACATGGGGAATAGGAAACAGCTACGCTCTCTGGGGATAAATCATCCAGCCAAACAGTTTAGGGGGACTAGAGCTGCAGAGAACAAGAAGATGTGGAAAACCACCCTGGCGTGTAGCCTTTGTCAGCCTGTAGCTGGCTTCTTCTCAGTCACTTCATCACTTCTACTGATAGAGTCCTCCATATTGTTACCAAGTCCAGGCTTGTACTGCTTGCTGCACGACAGGCCAGTAAATCAAGAGACGAGGTGTTGGAGCAAGGAATACGACTTTATTTGGAAAGCCAGCAGACCAAGAAGAAGGTGGACTAGTGTCCCAGAGAACCATCTTAGCCAAGTTAGAATTCAGGCTTCTTTTACTAAAAGGGGAGTGGGTGTGGTTAGTTGTTGCAGACGTCTTGGTGTCAGAATCTTTTGTTTTTGCATCTCTCAATGTAGGTCAGGTCACGATGTTCCTGTAAACCTTCAACAAGATAAATATTATTCTCTGTTTGTCAACTTTTAATCACTATATGAATGGAAAATTGTTATACCTTTAAAGATCAGAGCCTTGAGAATGGGCTATCCTGTGTTTTTCAGGTTATAGGCAACATTCTTAACTTGTAGCAAAAGCAATAGAATACAAAGGTTAAAGTAAAAGAAACAGTTCTAACATGGAGTCAGATTTGTTCTTCCCTATTACAATGTCATCTAGGGAAGTAAGCAACGGGAAAGTCAAGTGGAACTGGGTGTTAAATTCTACTCACCAGGGGAGTTCCCTGGTTGCCTAGTGGTTAGGATTTGGGGCTTTCACTGCTGTCGCCTGGGTTCAGTCCCTGGTCGGGGAACTGAGATCCCACAAGCCACACAGTGCGGCCAAAAAAAAAAATTCTACTCACCAATGTCAGCAGAGCCCCAGAACCTAGAACAGTGCAGGCAGTGCCAAGCCCCGCATTCTGTGGGGAGGTTTTAGACCATCTATATAGGGCATTCTGGGAAATTGTAAAATGCTTTCTACCAGCGTTAGACAGAGGGGCTTAGAGTTGAGAGAGAGGATTTCTTGGGAGGAGTTGTTGGAGAATGAGGCATCCTCCCCTACCCAATACCTAAGGAAAGCCCATAAAGTGGATACTTTATTGTTACCTCAAGCCAAGCGAAGGGGGCCTCCAGGAGAGTACTGGGAGAATTTCACATCTGCTCCCAGAATCCGGGAAATGTAAGGATTGGTGTGTAATTCCTGCCCGTGGAAGATAAAGGCTAATAAGACTGCAGCAGGAGCTACCTGGCCGAAACCCACAAAATTACCAGTGAGGAAAAGAAGCCTTAATTATCCATCTGCCACATATAGAGATAACCCCAATAGCAGATGTATTAATTTCCTAGGGCCACCATAACAAAATGCATCCACTGGCTGGCTTAAACAACGAAAGGCAAAAGGGAATCTTGTTTCACTTCCTAGCAGAGACCCTCCAAGAGTCATTGAACAACCTCCAAGCCACCTTTTGGGTTTTATTATTTGCAAGGCTTCTGAAGAGTAGCTTTTAATAGAATAGGGAAAAAGAGGTTTGAATCATGGCCTCTGTAATGAAAATGATTATTTTCATTTCTAGATTGACACGGTATAACTTAAAAAAATTTAGTAGACTAGTAATTAACTTGTGTACTTGTATGCATAATTAAAGTTAAATGCCTAGGAGAGGTGTTTGGAATAACTTGCTCTTAAATGAAAAATAAAAGTTAATATCCATAGTTTCTTTTAATAAAAACAGATATAAGGCTGATGTTCTAGGGATATTATAGGTGTTCCTTTTAAAATAAAGTTAAATATATGACCCCTGAAAGGGATTATATAAAGTGAATTTAAATTACAAAGCCTAATAATAAAAGGAACCCATCACTCAAGAACTAGAACTTTACCAATAATGCGGTTGACTTTAGCATGCCCCTGCCCTTGCCCCCCAGTGCATCCCCAGGCCTTCTTTTTAGCATTGTCCGCTATCTGAACAATGGTGTTTATTGTTCCTTTGCTTTTCGTGGTAGTTTTGCCACAAGCTTGTGTATCCAAAAGCAATATATTATTTAGTTTTGCCTGTTTGGACCATTTTATAAGTGGTGTCGTACTGTATGGATTCTTGCATGAATTATTTTTCTCAGTCAGCAGTTTCTTCCTGAGATTCGTCCATATTGAGCCACACAGCTATAGTTCATCACTGTTTTTCTGCTGATGGTATGTCATTGTATGGCCATGCTGTAATTTATTTTTTCATTTTCCTATAGATGGGGATTAGGTTGTTTATATTATTTTCCTATTGTAAACAGTGCTGCTTTGTACATCCTTGCATGTCTCCAGGTACCTGCGTGTAAGAGTATCTCTAGGTTCCTTCTGGAATTTTGAATTGTAGAGAATCATAGTTTTTGATTTCCAAAGTAGGATGGGCCTATTTCAAGGTATAAAATTTTTGCCGATTCTGTGAGTATGAAATGGCGTCTTGTGATTTTAATTTGCATTTTGATTACTAATGTGATAGAAGTAATTTTCATATGTTTGTTGACTAATTGTATTTCTCTTCTGTGAAATGCCTATTTAGATCTTTTGCTAATTATCCTATTGAGATTTTTGGCTTTTTCCTTCTTGATTTTAAGGAATTCTTTATATATTTTGGATGCTAATCCTTTGACAGTTATATGTATAACAAATGTTTTTCTTGCCTTTGATGGCTTTTCTTTTTAAAATTCTTTATTGTGTCTTTTGATGAGAAGTTCTTAATTTTAATGTGGTGGAATTTATTTATCTTTTTCTTCATGGTTTGTGCATTTTGTATCTTGTGTAGATTAACCCAGGATTAACGCAGGATCCCCTCTGTTAGCTTCTAAAAGATAATAAAGGAGTTTTGCCTTTTACATTAAAAGTTTTAATGTAAATAGAATTGTTTTTTGTTTATTTTGCAAGGATCTGAATTTAGTTTTGTTTTTATGAATAATCAAGTGTTCGAGGGATCTATAATGTAACCTCTGTCATGTAGTAAGTTTTCATACTTGCCTGGGTCTCTTCCTGGGCTCATTGTTTTATTCCTTAGCTCTATTTTTCTGTCACTGCACCAATTCACTGTCTTAATTATTAATTACGTAATTGGTAAGACAAGTCTTTTCAACTAGTTTTTGAGGAGAGTCTTGGTTATCCTTAGCCCTTTGTTGAACTTCCATGAGAAATTCCTGGTCATGATTTTGATTACATTTTGAGATAAACCTAAGTTAGCCATGAAGTTTTAGTTTTTTAATATATTGCTGGTTCACTTTGCTGTTAATTTTGGTTTGGAGTTTGCATCTTGGTTCATGAATGAGATTGGCCTATAATTTTTAGTTTTTTTATACTGTCCTTGTCTACTTTTAGTATCAAGTTATACCAACCTCACAGAATGTGTTAGGTAGTGTTCACCCTTTTTCTATTATTTTAAGAGTTTGTATAACGTTTGGATAATCTGTTTCTTGACTATTCTATAGAATTTACCTGTAAAGCCCTCCAGACCTCATGTTTCCCTTTTGGTAGGATTTTTTTTTTTTAACTGACAATCCAGATTTTTAAATGATTATTGAAGAGAATTCAGTCTTTTTCTTTGTGGGTCAGTTTTGGAAAGTTATATTTTCTAAGCAGTTTATTAGTATGGGGTTATTATAATGTTTTTCTCATCTTTTTAATGTTTGCTACAAGAGTAGTTAGGGTCCCATTTTATTTATAATAGAATTTATTTGTGCTTTCTCTTTTTCCTGATCAATTTTTGGCTTTGTGATCCTTTCTATTAAATGTTTATTTCATGTTTCATTAGTTTATGCTTCCCTCTTTTACTTCCTTTCTTCAAATATCTTTGTATTATTCTGTAGTTCTCTTTTTGGCTTGTTACTTTGTTCATTGATATTTTTACTTTTTGCTCCTTCCTTATAATATAATTGAATTAAAATTATAAATATCCATCAAAGAACCACTTTTGCTGCCTCTCAATAGTTTTGATAGTAGTCTTTTCTTTATAATTTGGTTTTAAGTATTTAAAATTTTTTATTGTGATTCTTCTTTTTGAATTATTTTCAAAATTACTTTTTGATACTGCTATCTATTAGGTCCAAAAAGCATTTGTAACCCTCATACATTGCTGGAGGGAACGGAAAATGGTGCAGGGAAAATGGTCCCTTTGGAATATAGTCTGGCAGTTCATCAAAAGGTTAAACATAGAGTTACTATATAATCCAGCAGTCCTACTCCTAGATATATACTCAAGAGAAATGACAATGTATGTCCACACAAAAGCTTACGCATGAATGTTTATAGCAGCAGTATTTGGCTATCTTTAATAGCAAAAAGTGGAAACAACTCAAATGCCCATCAGCTGGTGAATGCATAAATAAAATGTGGTATATACATATAATGGAATATTAATTGGCAGTAAAAAAGAATGAAATACTGATACATGCAACAACATGGCTGACCTTGAAAACATTATCCCAAGTGAAGAAGCTAGTCACAGAAGACTACATAGTGTATGACTCCATGTATTTGAAATGTCCAGAATATAGAAATCTACAGAGAGAGGAATAAACAGATAGTGGATTCCTAGGACTGGAGGGGATGGAGGGTTGGGAGGATAAGGGTTAAAGGGTATGGAGTTTCTTTTTAGCATCATGAAAATGCTTTAAAATTGATTGTGGTGATGGGTGCCCAACTCTGTGAATATACTAAAACATATTGAATTGTACACTTTAAATGGTTGAATTGTACATTATGTGGATTTTTTTTTTTTTTCGGTACGCGGGCCTCTCACTTCTGTGGCCTCTCCCGTTGCGGAGCACAGGCTCCGGACGCGCAGGCTCAGCGGCCATGGCTCACTGGCCCAGCCGCTCCGCGGCACGTGGGATCTTCCCGGACCGGGGCACGAACCCGTGTCCCCTGCATCGGCAGGCGGACTCTCAACCACTGCGCCACCAGGGAAGCCCCATTATGTGGATTTTTATCTCAATAAAACTGTTACCAAAGAAGGAAGCATTTTCTACTGAAATCACCAATAAATTATAATAGCTCTTAACTAGCGTTTAAATTTGTATGTGCCAATTCTCATTCTCTCTCCCCCCCTCCGTCTCTTCCCTTCCTCCTCCTCCTCCTCTCCTTGGAAATGTTAAATAACAAAGTGTAACTTACTTATCAAAAAGGATAAACTTAATGAAAATTAATGAGGAACATTGACACGAACACAGTTTTCCAATTTCCACCCTCATGGACGATCGAATACTAAGAGACTGCGATGGTGCAACCTTGAGAATCTGGTGGTGCTGACTGACTAGCACAAAGGCTTAGACTATATGATTTTGAGAAAGCAGGATCTTGAAACAATACAATTGCAGAGAACATAGGAGCAAGTAGGCAATATGTAACACACCTTAGAAAATGCTGTAGATGAGAAACAGTCTTGAAGAGACGATTTCTGGCATGTGCCACAGGGGAAAATGGTATCAAATCTACACAATGACTGGATTGTATGGAGTGGCTCCTCTGTGGAGGATTTTACTTTATTCTCTGTGCCAGAAACCCTGACCCCTCCCCCGCCCGTCTGTGAAGTAGGAGCCTGCTTTATAAAGGGGCACTGATCAAGAAGATGGCCATTATCGAGCTGGGAGCCAAACATCTGAAGCTTATAACCAAGCACAATGGCCAAGGCTTCTTATCCACGTTTCTAATTATATTTTTTTCCTGCTTTTAGATAAAGGGACAAAGAAATCTGGGACTGACTTTTCAGGTTTTTCAGGCTGCTCTGAAGCGTTCCTTTTTAAGGTAGAGGGATGTAGTTTTGTTTAATAGCAGTGCTGTGAATGGGGTGTGTTCTCCAAGGCTGTCCTCTTGTGTACAATAGCATGTGGATGTCAGAGATGCATTAGGAGATAAAATAATTCATTTGTTCTTTCTAATGAATAGTAATAATTTATAATTTGTACTAATCAAAAACCTTTCATCCACAACAACCAATAGGCTTTACAAACATTATCCTCTCACCAACCTCTGAAGCAAGTGTCTGGCAAGTACAATTATCCCTAATTTGCAGAAAGCCCAGGGTGCAGAACATAGTGCAGAAATAGTTATTGATGTATCTTCAGCTTGAAATGTATATTTTGAAAGTCACTTTGAACTTATTTTCATTAGTTATTTTGGTGGTCAAGGAATATAATTTATACTAACCTACATAATGGATATCTACCAGGATGAAAACTATAAAATCCATGTATCCAGATGGTTTTTGATATTAACAAACTTAGAGAAGCTCATACTTTCCAGCCGCTTGGGGGATAGGTGTTCATTCTGTATCGCATTGGTGTCTAGCCCAGTCGTCTCCGCAGCCCAGTTGTGTCTTCATGATGTGGGGCAGCCATGGTGGCAGTACCTGAGGCAAAGCCTTCAGCTCATTCTAGTGTGTTCTCTGATCAGTGAGTGATGGGGAAGGTGGATGAGGGTGAACCCAGAAGAGTCCCCTCAATCACTACCTCTGCCTCCAGACCATATCACCACCAAAACAGCCCACACAGGGCTGCTAAGTGAATCTTGAAATAATGCAGCTTCAGCAACTCTGTCTTGTCATAAAATTTGTACTCTTGATCCTGGAATTCAGGGTTCTCCATCAGAAATACAGAAAAGCAGATTGCCGCCATACCTCTCACCACCTCCTCTCTGTAGTTTGTTGAGGAAAAAACTTGGATTTAGTTTGACTAACTTCCCACCATTCCCCCCCACAACACACACAGACACAAAATTGAGGTCAGAGCTGACACTTAGAAAATGCATAGAACTTGCACACTGCTTTTGTATACAAAATGAGGGAAAATCCCATTCTTAGTTCCAGGAACTTCCTTAAACCTAGACCAGAAGACTTCCTTGAAAGCCCAGCCAGTTCAAATGATAGATGCAGACACATTGTATGTAATATATTCATATTATATATTGCACAAGTGCTTGTACTCACATGTGCACACACACAAACACCCACATACACACACACACACGCTCATACACACACTGCTTTCTCTTTGCTTAGTAAAGCTTTTTTACAGGAGTTTCTATTCCAATAAACCATGTGAGATGCATCCAGACATTCTCTTAGGTTCCAATGACACACAACGAATCTTACATCTTGTCATATAAAGACGCACGTGAGTATCTGCTGACTTCACAGCCGTCTCCGTGTTTGTCAGGAGGATATCTGGGCTCCTGTGGTGCTGGGACAGCTGAAGCCGCCCCTTCATGTGGATTACCAGTGTGGGCTGACTGTGGGTGTCCCAGGTTGCAATAGGACCCTAGGCTCCAGTTAGAATGAATATAGGAGAAATGTCTTATCCACTGCTTTTCTTGGATGGTAATTAGTTAATTAGGAAAATTGGTTAAAGGGAGGGTGAATCATTTTTTTAAAAAAGTTTACAGAAACCTAAAATTCTTTCTTAGCTAAACGTACCTTGTGCCAACCTTTAGATTCGGGGTCCCTGTCTTCCTTTGGTGGTGGGTCCTCTCCCAGGAGTGCCTGCTTGTCTCTTTTCCCTAGTACAGTAGGTGTGGGGAAGAGTTCACACTCCGGGGCTAGACTCTTTAGTCTGTATTGCGAGTCTGCCCACTGCTGGTGTTGTGATCTTGGTGGTGCCATTTAACCACTGTGCCTAATTGTCCTCATCTTTAAAATGGGTATATTAATAGTACCTCCTTATTGGCTTGTCAGGAGGATTAAATAACTTAATATATGTAAACCGCTTAGAACCATGCCTCATACAGAGCAAGCTATAAGTGTCCGCCATTGTTATTATTATCAATGATTTCTGATTTTGCCTTCTTTAAAATCAAGTGAGAACTTAAAGACAAGTGTGAAGTAGTCTGAGCACAGCATTTATCCGGATTTTAATGCTTTCCTTCCCAATCTTCTTTTTCTTTTTCTCTTTAATTATGGTAAAATAAATATAAGATAAAATTCACCAACTTAATTATTTTTAAGTGCACAGTTCAGCAGTATTCATTCACATTGTTGTGCAGCCATCACCACCATCCATCTTCAGGACTCTTTTCATTTTGCAAACCTGAAACTCTGTACCCACTGAACAACAACTCTCCATTTCTCACTTCCCCCTGCCCCCCAAAACCACCCTTCACAATCTTATGTAGTAGTTGTGCCCACACCCAATTTGTCGTATTTTTTTTTGGCCGTGCCACGCAGCTTGTGGGATCTTAGTTCCCCGACCAGGGATTGAACTTGGCCCCTGGGCAGTGAGAGCACAGAGCCCTAACCACTGGACTGCCAGGGAATTCCCATAATTTGTTGTATTTTTGAACAACTTCCTTTTATTGAGTTTCCTAAAGCATTCAACTTAATTCTTAACAGAAATGACTCTATTTTCTTCTATATGTGATATTTAATGAAATTTTGTAATTACAGTGTAAGGTACAATTGGTCTAAACAGGGTTGGGAACAAAGGCAACTAACTTGGTAAGTGTATCACTAAACTGGTGGGAGCAGAAGGGTGCATGTGTGCCAGAGAGAGCAGTGGGTGTTCTGGTGCTCTGGGCGCCGGCACCATGTTTGCCAGAAGAAATGGTGTGGATGACTCAACCTGGGCCATTTGATTGTTTTCCCTTCTCTGCACTATGGTGCTTGTGCATTTTCATCATCTGAAAAACACTCCTACTCAGCTCTGTATATCTAAATAGCACCCAGTTTTCAATGTCCAATTCAGCTGCACCTCCTCTGAGACCTCCCCTGTTCTCTTCCCTTCCAGACTCGGGAAGCTTACCTGTACTTCTCCAGTGGCACCTCGTACCTTCTATCTTGTGTTAGCGTTTGTGGGAGTCCTCCAGGAGCAGGCCCTGTATCACATGTCCGTGGATTTCTCACATCATCATTTTGTGCTGTGCATGTAGCCAAGACTCAGGCTTATGGTTATTGAGTTACTGCCTTACTGGGATGGGATGGAGAGAATGAGAAGAGGGAACGAAGTCCTGGAACATTTTATGGTTAACAAAGCCTGAGCACCGTGTGTGTGTGTGTGTGTGTGTGTGTGTGTGTGTGTGTGTGTGTAAAACCCTTCCAGTGTGCCTTTTTGGCTTGACTGTAACTACTTTGCAGGCAAAGAAGCTGAGACTCAGAGAAGTTATATAATTCATTCAATTCAAATAGTCTGACTGCATTGCAATTGTCGTTGGCACAGTGTCTCAGTGCTTCATTGTTGAAACCATTTGGTTTGTTCCATAAGGCACATCTCTGGGCACCTAAAGTAATTACTGGCTGTCGCCAAAGACCTGCTAATCAAGGCTAAAAGATTTCCAATATCAATCAAATTCCAGCCAAATTTGGATGTATAGGCAGCCATAGGCAGCCATCACTTAGTTACCCTTAGCCCCATGTTTATGTGAAAGAACTTGAGGTTATGGAGCCTTGGCTTAAACCTACTGCGCTTTGCCACTTACTGAGTGACCTTAATTCAGCACATAATTTGACCTCATTGAGTCTCAGTTTTCTCATTTGTAAAATGGACATATGATACATGGAGTTACTCTGAAGACTTAATAGATACCTAATGCATATGAAAGTGTTTCCTGATCTATAAAAGTATTGCCATTATCATCCACACTTACTGAGTAACCATTTATCTGAAGGTATAAAAAGCCCAGTGCAGAGTTTGGGTTAATGTGGAACAAGCTCCCTTAAGTCACAAATTAGGACTCTAGTATTAGTTATTATAGGATCCCCTTTGGGACATATGCCCTTTTAATCTGATGTGCTTGGTATTAGTGTCCTGGACTGATCAATTTTTTTGCTCAAGGCCTTGTTTCCCTTCACAGGTTAAAATAACTACAGGCAAAGGCATGTAGTCTAGATACATGCTCCCAATTTTTGTTTTGGATTGCCTGGATGTCTGATGAGTGTGAAGTTGCCTTTCAATGAGAGAGGCCTAGGGGTCAAGGGATGCTATTGTAGAGCTTAGTATTAAGAGCACTGGAGTCACGCTCTCCTCTGGGAAGTCTTCGCTGACTCTTCAAGGCTGGCCTTGGTGCTCCTCCCATGTGCTCCTGTGTACCTGAGCGTAGCCCACTCCTAGCAGTAACTGCTTTATCCTGTACATTCCAATTTACATGTTCCTCTGCTCTCCTGGCCTGTCTGCTCCTCTGGCCAGGAACGGTCTTATTCATTATTATTATTATTAGCTGCACCCGAGAGAGCACTCAGAGCCCATGCTAGCTTCTCTACAAATACTTGTTGAGGGAATCCCATCTCTGGTGGTTCTATTTCAAGCCCCATCCAGAAGTGGAAGTGAGGCAGGAGATATGGTAAGTTGTGTTGCCATTTTGGTTATACTGAATTAATTAGACCAGTGTTTCTCAACCTTTCAAAAATTATAGCCACCCTAGGGAGGCTTTTTAGCCATTTCTTTCTTTTTTTTTTTTTGAACATCTTTATTGGTGCATAATGGCTTTACAATGGTGTGTTAGTTTCTGCTTTATAACAAAGTGAATCACCTATACATATACATATATCCCCATATCTCCTCCCTCTTGCATCTCCCTCCCACCCTCCCTATCCCACCCCTCTAGGTGATCACAAAGCACCGAGCTGATCTCCCTGTGCTATGTGGCTGCTTCCCACTTGCTATCTGTTTTACATTTGGTAGTGTATATATGTCCATGCCACTCTCTCACTTCGTCCCAGCTTACCCTTCCCCCTCCCCGTGTCCTCAAGTCCATTCTCTATGTCTGCGTCTTTATTCCTGTCCTGCCCCTAGGTTCTTCAGAACCATTTTCTTTTTCTTTTCAGATTCCATATATATGTGTTAGCATATGGTATTTGTTTTTCTCTTTCTGACTTACTTCACTCTGTATGACAGACTCTAGGTCCATCCACCTCACTACAAATAGTTCAATTTCATTTCTTTTTATGGCTGAGTAATATTCCATTGTATATATGTGCCACATCTTCTTTATCCATTCATCTGTTGATGGACACTTAGATTGCTTCCATGTCCTGGCTATTGTAAATACTGCTGCAATAAAGTTATTAAAATAAAAAATGTAAAAAATTATTAAAAATAAAAAAGTAATAAAAAATAGAAAGAGAGAGCAACCAAACCAAAAACCAAATCCACCAATGATAGCAAGCGCTAAAAACTATACTAAAAAAAACCAAAAATGGACAGACAGAACCCTAGGACAAATGGTAAAAGCAAAGCTATACAGACAAAAATCACACAAAGAAGAATACACATACACACTCACCAAAGGAGAAAAAGAAAAAAATATATATATATATATAAACGAAGAGAGCAACCAAATCAATTATCAAATCTACCAGTGATAATAAGCTCTAAATACTAAACTAAGATAAACATAAAACCAGAAACAAATTAGATGCAGGAAGCAAACCCCAAGTTGATCCCTACAGTTGATCCCAAAGTCCACCACATCAATTTTGCAATGATTCGTTGTCTCTTCAGGTATTCCACAGATGCAGGGTACATCAGGTTGATTGTGGAGATTTAATCCGCTGCTCCTGAGGCTGCTGGGAGAGATTTCCCTTCTTCTTTGTTTGCACAGCTCCCGGGGTTCAGCTTTGGATTTGGCCCTGCTTCTGCTTGTAGGTCGCCTGAGGGCATCTGTTCCCTGCCCAGATGGGACGGGGTTCAAGTTGCAGCTGGTTAGGGGGCTCTGGCTCACTCAGGCCAGGGGGAGGGAGGGGTATGGAATGCGGGGTGCGCCTGTGGTGGCAGAGGCCGGCGTGACGTTGCAACAGCCTGAGGCGTGCCATGTGTTCTCCCGAGGAAGTTGTCCCTGGATCACGGGGCCCTGGTAGTGGCGGGCTGCACAGGCTCCCGGGAGGGGAGGTGTGGGTAGTGACCTGTGCTTGCACACAGGTGAAGGCCTTTCTTCTAAGGTGAAGAACAAGATAAGGAGGCCCACTCTTGCCACTTTTATTCAATATTGTATTGGAAGTCTGAACCAGAGCAATCAGACAAGAAAAACTAATAAAAGGAATCCAAGTTAGAAAGGAAGAAGTAAACTGTCACTATTTGTAAATGACATGCTCTTATATATAGAAAATCCGAAAGACTCCCTCAAAAAACTGTTAGAACTGATAAATGAATTCAGTCAAGTTGCAAGATAAAAAACTCAATACAGAAAAAGTGTTGCATTTCTATACACTAATAACAAACTATCAGAAACAGAAATAAAGAAAACAATCCCATTTACCATTGCATCAAAAAGAATAAAATACCTAGAAACAAATTTAACCAAGGAAGTGAAAGACTTGTATATTGAAAACTGTAAGATATTAATGAAAGAAATTAAAGAAGACACATAAAATAGATAAATGGGAAGATATTTCATGCCTGTGGATTGGAAGAAACAAAATTGTTTAACTGTCCATACTGCCCAAAGCAATCTGCAGATTCAGTGCAATCCCTATCAAAATTCCAATGGCATTTTTCAAAGAAATAGAACAAATCATCCTAAAATTTGTATGGAAGCACCAAAAAAAAAAAAAACTTGAATACCCAACACAATCTTGAGAAAGAAGGGAAAAGCTGGAGGCATTAGGATTTCTGATTTCAAACTATATTACAAAGCTATAGCAATTAAAACAGTATGGTATTGACATAAAAACATACACATAGATCAATTGACCAGAACAGAGCGCCCAGAAATAAACCCACACACATATGGTCAATTAATTTATTTAAAAGGAGCCAAGAATGTACAGTGGGGAGAGGATAGTCTCTTCAATAAATGGTGTTGGGGAAACTGTACAGCCACAAGCAAAAGAATGAACCTGGACCACTGTCTTATACCACACGCATAAATAAACTCAAAATGGATTAAAGACTTGAACATAACGTGTGAAATCATAAAAGTCCTGGAAGTAAACGTAAGGGAAAAGCTTCTTGGCATCAATTTTGGAAAAGATTTTTTGAATCTGATACCAAAATCAAAAGCAACAAAAGAAAAAATGAATAAGTGGGAATCCACCATACTCAAAACCTTCTGCACAACAAAGGAAGCCATCAACAAAATAAAAAGTCAACCTACTGAATGGGATAAAATATTTACAAACCATGTATCTGATAAGTGGCTAATATCCAAAACATATTGAAAAACTCATACAACTCAATAGCATGAAAACAAACAATGTGGTTAAAAAATGCACAGAAGATTTGAATAGACATTTTTCAAAAGAAGACATACAGATGGCCAACAGGTACATGAAAAGATGCTTAATATCCTTAATCACCAGGAAAATACAAATCAAAACCACAGTGAGATACTACCTCACACCTGTTAGAATGACTGTTATCAAAAAGATAAGAAATACAAGTGTTGGTGAGGATGTGGGAAAAGGGAATCCTTGTGCACTGTTCGTGTGAATGTAAATTGGGAAGCCACTACAAAAAACAGTATGAAGTTTCCTCAAAAAATTAAAAATAGACCTACCATATGATCCAGCGATTCCACTCCTGACTATTTATCTGAAGAAAATGAAAACACGAGTTGAAAAAGATACACGCACCCTCCTGTTTGTTGAAGCATTATTTACAATAGATATAGGAACAACCTGAGTGTCCATTGATGGATGAATGGATAAAGAAAATGTGGTAGACATATACATAGAATATTATTCAGCCATTAAAAAGAGGGCTTCCCTGGTGGCGCAGTGGTTGAGAGTCCGCCTGCCGATGCAGGGGGCACGGGTTTGTGCCCCGGTCCGGGAAGATCCCACGTGCCACGGAGCGGCTGGGCCCGTGAGCCACGGCCACTGAGCCTGTGCGTCCAGAGCCTGTACTTCGCAACGGGAGAGGCCACAACAGTGAGAGGCCCGCGTACCGCAAAACAAAAAAAAACAAAAAAAAACCACCAACAAACAAAATAAGTTCATAGATACAGAGAACAGAATGGTAGTGGCTGCCAGAGGCGGAGGTGGGGTGTGAGAGAAGTGGGTGAAGGGGGTCAACGGTAAACAGAAAAGAAAGAATATTAAAATTTATATACATTTCTAAAACCTTCTAGTGACCAATTACGAATCAATAGTTTTAACTGATATTTTATAATAGTGATACCAAATGCAGACAGACATGAGGTAATATTTAAAGCAATTGCAGGAAAAATCATGTGTTTGAACATATTTGACAATGTATTGAAAGGATTTTTATGTTTATTCATTCCTAAAGAGAAAGTTATACAGATCTAGTGTTTGGTGAGAAAGAGAGGGAGAGCAGGAGAGTGATCGCCGAGGGAAAGCAGTACATTCAAGCAGGTAGGGTTATCAGTTTCAATATAAATATCAAAGTGTATGTCTCATGCACTTGCCTCTGAGAAAAAAAAAGCAACTGTAATGTGGTTTGTGTGCAAAATGAATAGGCAATTATTATCTTTGGGTGACTTAAAGTAGCTCTTCTGGAAATTCTGCATAAGCAGCGGGAGTTAGCAATGTTGACCTTCGTATAGGGGTGCCTTTGCTCATGCATGTTATTATGAGTTGAGTGTAGTTTTAGAATATGGAAAAATTACCTGAGTTGGTTTTAAAGATGCCTTCTGTTGTCATGATTTCAGGGGTTCTCTAGCTGTCTCTTCACTCTGATTTGGAGCACTTTTAGAAAACCTTGGCAGCTTACCCAAAGAAACCTATCTTCTCTTGGAGAGCAGTCGATATTGTTCTATTTGTGTTAACTCAGATCCTGATTGTTTGAAAGCTTCTGGCTTTGCATAGAGAAGTTCTGTTACGACACGGCTTATCCTTAGTAGTGTTACCCGATGCACGTTTGTATGCATGACACACAGTTGAGGCCAAAAAAACTGGAATGTTGAAGTTTGGAGCAGAGGTAGGTTTATTGCAGGACCGTGCAAGGAGAATGGGGACTTGTGCTCCCCAAACCCTGAATTCCCTGAAGGGTTTCAGCAAAGCATTTTTAAAAGCAAGGTGTGTGTGGGGGGTGTGGCTGGTTGTTGCAGACTTCTTGGTGTCGGAATCCTTTGTTCTTGCAGCTGTCCACATGGGTCAGGTCATGATGTTCCTGTAAATCTCCAACAAGGCACATGTTATTCTCTGTTCTGCCACTTTCAATCTCTATATGAATGGAAAAGTGTTACACCTTTAAAGGTCAGACCCTTGAGAATGGGCTATCCTGTGTATTTCAGGTTATAGGCAACATTCTTAACTTGTAGCAAAAGCAATAGAATACAAAGGTTAAAGTAAAAGAAGCAGTTCTAACATGGAGTCAGATTTGTTCTTCCCTATTACAATAGTATATGGATATGGAAAGACTAGTTGTGCTATCATAGATTTGATTACTACCACTCAGTTCCTTTATGTCTGTTATTTAGGGCTTTCAACCATACTCCGAGATTGATGGGACAGGTGTTACTTCCCTCATTTTACAGGTGAGGAACTTGTGACTAGGAAAGGTTAACTGTCTGTCTGGCAGATTAGGCCCTCAAGTTCAGGTCTTCTGACTTCGGAGTCAGTGCCCAGTTAACTACCCCACAATATCCTACACCTTCAGCCTTCTCAAGGGTCATTGTGGAGAAGTGAGTAGACCCCAAAAGGTACAGCCTGGACCTGTGAGTAGGAAGAGGTAGATTTGACTCAATAAAGATAGGACATTCCAACAACAGCATGGACTACTTCATGAAATCCTGTACAACCTATCACTTGAAATGGTCATCTGGATGTTGCAATGGGGTAAAACACAATATAGCATTTGGCTAGGTGACCTTTTGTGTCCCTTAAAGTTCTGAGACTTTGTTAAAACAAAATCTACTGTCTGGTTTCCTCTCCCTTGTTACAGCCACGTATATATATGAAGTGTCCAATTTCACGGTTCCCTTTCCTAGCTTTCCATCAGGAGTACCTGTCAAGCTTTGTGAGGATACATATGCTGAGGCCTGACCGCAGACCTCCTGTATCAGAACTCCAGCGTGGGGCGGGGTGGGAGGTGTGAGAGTATTTTTCCAAAAGTTGCACAAGTGATTCTAAGGTGTAGGGTTGTGAACCACTCTTCTTGTGTAGCCCACTAATGACAAGGTACAAGCAGGCCTCAGTTTGGATTTTTTGGTATAATTTGTTAGCATCAAGGAGTCATAGCTTCTCAGTGTGCAATACCGTTTTTAATAGTAATCAGGCCATTTAATAACACTGTGTTTGTTCTTTCGGCTGCAAGGATACCATGATCTCCACTTGGCAGGTTAGTTTTGCTGACATCTCATTATGTCTGCCTATCTCATGGTGGGGTGGGAGTTGGTGCTGGTCTAGGAAGTAGACATTGATCAACCCAACCACATAGGTCCTTTCATGTTCTGGAAAAAACAGTTCAAAGGGTGTGAGGGCCAGCCTCAATGATCAGCAGGTTGGATAGAGAAACTAGTGAGCTGCTCTCTCCTAGACTAGTTACCTACTAGTTAGCTTTGTAGCAGTAAGAAACGTCCAGTAGCATGAAGAATTAATGGTTGTAGGGTATTGTTTTCCTGAGGAATTTTCTTGATAAAGTACTCCACCGTGTTTATAGCACTTCTCTGAGAGAATAATCACTGAAGGATAAGACACCCCCCGCTGTGTCTCCCCATGGTGGACCAGAAAAAAAATTACAGTTGCTCTAACAGTATTTTTTTCTACTTTTCAATCAATAGGATGCTTTTTAAAGCTTACGTTTCTCTTTGGACACTTTAAGTGACGATGAGACAAAAGAAAAAAAAAGCCAAGATAAAATGACAGTATAGACACTCCTCAAATCCTATAATGAACTCCACAGGGCATCCAATTTTGATGTATTAGGATTTTTTTTTATAATGAGTACATTGTTGGAAATCACATTTTCTATCTGCAGGAGCTGGAGATGAAACTGAGCTGACATCTTACCTCTTTGTAGTTAATTAGCAAGAGGAAAGTAGTGGTTTGAATCTTGTATGGGAAAGGGTGGTATTAGTCATCCACCTTTTCCCTTCAGACACCTGGATCTTCTGTGCTTTTTGATTTGGTTTAATGGTTTGGTCTTGTTGGCTGGAAAAGATGAGGGAAATTGAAGAACAGTTATTATTTAAAAAAAAATAACTATAGCTCACTTCTCCCCTCCATCTTGCCTGTAGGAGAAATAAAATAGAGCATGTCTTTTTCCTCCAAAGAGCAGTTCTTTACCTGGACTCACACTGTAAGCAGTGCTGGCGCTGCAAGAGTCTTTTGTTGTCACTGTATTAACATTTGTCACCTTTGAATCCCTAGCACTTAGCACAAGTACTGGAACTTAGTAAGCATTCAGGAAATGTTTATTAATTAATGAGTAAATAAAACATCGTGTTGACCCATATAGTAAGGTGTTCAAGTTGCATTAATTGTGTCTAATCCCTTTCTCCAGGTAGTAGCTCCGTCCGTTCGAAGATGTATGCTGAGGTTTACATAGAACTCAACGGTTAGGGACAGAGGCAGAGCAGGGCATGGAGGTATGTCTCCATTTAGGGGACTGGTCCTCTGTCAGGTGAGCACGTCTGGGGCTGGCACGGATGCTCATCCAGATGAAGGCTAAGTAAGTGGCAGAAACATTTAGCACAAGACTCCTCTGATCTGAATGTGTTTATTAATGTCACATCATGGGCCTGGTCCTGGGGGATGACAGAGACGAGCCACTTTCCTGGTTCCTCCTCTCAAGGAGCCCACTTTGTACGTGGGAAGACTAAGCAAGCACTTGAAAACAGCCAGCACCCAAGTGTTACACTGTGTGTGACTGATCCCCAGTGCAGTAGGCATCCAGGGGGGCTGGATCAGTGGTGCTTGGTGGAGAAAGATCAGTTTTTTGAGTCCTCTCTGTGTGCTAATTGCTGGACCCTATCGGCTACATCCATCATCTCTCTTCATCACAACAACCCAGTGAGGGACCTCAGGGGACCTGACTCAGTCGAAGAGCCTGAATCTGAGCACAGGAGATCTGACGGCATCCCACCTGTGGTGCTTTCTCCCGTGCTTCATGCCTCTCCTCAAGGTCCCATCCTCAGGCAGGGCTTCCTGGAGGAAGCAGCACCTCCAGGGACCTTGAGAGGAGGAGAGGGCTTGGGTTGCAGGTGGCTGGAGCGAGGGCACTGCAGGCTGTATGTGGGCGGGGCAAGAGGAGCTGGGGGTTGATGTGGGGCTGTGGAGTGTCTCGGTCAGGGAGATGGCATGTGGAGATGAGGTTGGCACACCCCAGCTGTGGAGAGAGAGGCCCGGTGGCCAGGAACTCCGGAGGGCAGAGGACAGCTGTGAGCGGCAGGGACGGGGGTGAGTTGTGCTCTGGCCAAGCCCAGTGCGGAAGCCAGGCCCCGAGCGCGCGGCCCCGTGCCCCTCAGCCTGGGTGGAGCCCGGCCGTGTGGCTCTCAATGGGCAACCTGTTGACTGTGAGGTGTGGTCCAGGGCTGGGCCTTGACCTAGAGAGGGGCGAGCAGGCCTCGAGGTCTCTCACTGCCCTGCAGAGACAGCAGAAGCCCGGCTCACGGCGGAGGGGCACCCACTTTGTGCAGCTTCTGCCCGGGGACCGGGTGCTGTCTCCACGGCCTCCCGCCCTCCGCCCCCACCCCCACCCCATTGCAGCAGCAAGGGCCCGGGCCCCGGCAGGTGTGCACGGTCTCGATCTCTCTCTGCTTTTGTCTTCTGCGTCCCGACCAAGCCCCCTCCCAGAAGGCAGGCTTCCGCTGCCCTGGCTTCCGCTCTTCCCCACACGCTGGGACCACGCAGGTCTCGGCTGCTCGGCTGGGTGGCCCTTGGGTCTCCCCCTAGACGAGCCCACCCCCAGGAGCCCCTCGTGGGCTCAAGCTGCCCTTGGTGCAGGTGGCCCTGCTCCTTCTCCTTCTGGAAATCTCGTGGCATCGGATCTGCCCACCGCGTTGGGGAGGAGCCACCACTTCTAGAGAGAGTTTGGAGTGTAGCTGTCACCTCCAGTCTCACTCGCTCCGCTCAGCGTGCTAGCTGTGGGATGCTGGCCACCCATCACTGCTGCCCACCAACCTGCAGTCACTTGGCTCTGACCAGAGGGAGGTGGCCTCCCAGGGTCCCAGCCCAGGGGGCAGTGGACGCTTCTGCTCGTCTCAGTTAGGCAGCTCTGTGCTGTCTCCTGGCTACACCGACTCTGAGGGACAGAGGTTCTCGTAGGAAGGAAATTGTCGACAGCCACAGTGTGGTAGGACACAGCTTCTCCAGGGAGGCAAGATCCCAGCCTCAGCTTCTGCTCCTGGAGCCCTGTTTCTGGAGGTTTCTTTTTACCTAAATTAAGCACCCTCTCATTAAACCCCTGTCCTTTTATTTCTGATTCTAAAGTGGGGACTCACACTTGAAAAACACAGTGTTTCTCTACCACCCTACACTTCATCAAAAGAGTGAGAATCTGGGTCCTTTATGGTGTGGACGAAGGCCAGAACACAGTCCCCACTGGGGTCAGAAGGTGCCGGCTGGGCCTGCACCTCAGCACCCGGTCAGTGGTTGTAGACACTCAACTGATATTTCTATCAGTCGAATGGATAAATAAGATCAGAATTATCCACTTACAGAGACATGTGTTTTCTCCTGCAGTTCAGTCCTTATGGGGAGGGGTCCATGCTAAGGAAACATAAAAGGGTAACAACAATAGAAGCGTCACATTTGTGTATAGAGAGCTGGCCTTTTCCCCAGAACTTTACCACATATGACCTCGTTTAATCTTTATGACTCTTCTGTCACAGAGGTTATTTTTTATTCCTATCTGAAATAGTAGGAGACCCTGGGTCACAGTCGAAAACAGTGTTAAACTACTTATTAGAACTATGGCTTAAGTTACTTCTAGTCACTTTAATTCTCATCTTTTCCCACTCCATCACAGCTGAGTAGAGTATAATTCTAATAATTCAGCTTATGATAAGACATAGAGACTTAGACTTCTGTGTGCCAGGCACGGTTCTGGCTCCCCATTTTGCAGATGAGGAAACCGTGGCATCAAGTGGTAAAGTAGATAAAGGGCCTTTGATAGTGGGCGTGGGCCCCCTAGGTAAGGCATGGCTCATAGCCAAGGAACTGTGATTTGAACCAGCGTCTTCCTCCCTCCCTGGCCCTGCCCAGGTCACGCAGCTGCCGAGTAGCAGAGCCAGAGCACTGCCCAGGCAGCCTGGCTCGAATGTGTGCTTCTCAGCAGAGTACAACACTGCCCCCTGCTATCGTCCCCCTGCCTTCCTGTCTCACCAGCTCCTGGCCTCTTTTCTGGTCTCATCTGCTGGGTAGGCCACCTCCCTGGTTTCTCTTCTTCTCCCCAGCCCACCGGTAGTAAAAACTAATCATGTTGACCTGGAAGAGTTGAAGATCGCATTTTCCCCATGGGATGGAACGCTGTCACACAGGTCTTTAAGAAATGGCTGATTTGTCTTGGGGTTCTCTTTAAAAACACCTGGTTCTGTGGATGACTTGGCTTCCACAAAGCTCTAGCTGACTCTAGACGTGTGATTTTTCTGCCCCCAGAACACTGCCATGTGTGGGTCTTCTGGGATGTTTTGTCTTGTAAGGAATGACTGACCGTAGCCTACCCCTCTGTGTTCCTTCACCTCCCTTTGGAGTCATGAGATAAAGTGACACGGGGGAAATGCTCAGAGAAGACATTCATCCTTTGCGTTTTTCCTTTCAAGGTATTTTTGAATGACAGTGTTAAAGCACCTATAACACTGCTGTGAACTGTTAACAAGCACATTTGCACATCACATCTATCATGCTGTTTGCACGATGTTATGTGAAGAAACAGCTCAACGTATTTTTAAGATATAGCCTTTTATCTTCGGAAGCACCAGAAACTATTTGCAGATTGGTCTTGGGAATCAAATTAGCCTAACTCATCGGTGAGTTCCTGGAGGTGTGGGCATTTCTGTAAGTGGTTCCTGGCCCCTTAAGCCTTCTGATCATTTGCACTGTGTATTTTTATACAGGCTCTTGTACTTTGGAGAAATAAAATAAAGAAACTTAAAGGTGAGTTTGACAAGGGCTTCTCCACACTGTTTGTCAATGCAGATGGATCCTGAATTTTAATGGTAGTAGTTTCTTTTAAACAACCAAACCTCTTTAAACCTCTCCACAAATAATGTCAGTGTGCAGATTATGTCTAAAAGTGTGTGCTGGTGAGTGGAAATCTTTCCTGACCCCATACTGCAACCATGAAGGAAGAGCCTAATCCTGGAAAACAGTCTTGACAGCCTGGATGTCAGTTACCTCCATCTCATCTGGGCCACTGCCTGCGTGACATTTTGCTGTCACTTGATGACTTCGGGTGTCTACATTCAGGAGCCCAGCTTGGGGTCATAGAACGAGCCAGACCTTGCACCTCCAATTGAAACCTGGTTGGCTGCCACTTACCGGCTGTGGGATGTTATGTGAAAAAACTTGTGGAGAGGCCTTGGTTTCCTCACCTGTAAAATGGGGATGGCATCCCTGTTGTAAAATTGTTGTGAGCAACATCTGTGCGCCCATGTTCATAGCAGCTTTATTCACAATAGCCAAAAGGTGGAAGCAGCCCAAGTGTCCATTGACAGATAAATGGATAAACCAAATGGGGCACATACAAACAATGGAATGTGATTCAGCCTTAAAAAAGAAGGAAATTCTGACACGTGCTTCAGCGTGGGTGAATCTTGAGGACATTCTGCTGATGAAATGAGCCAGTCACAACAGGACAAATACAATATGATTCCACTGACATGAGGTGCCTAGAGGAGTCAAATTCACAGAGACAGAAGGAGAATGGCAGTCACCTGGGGCTGGGGGAAGGTAGAATTGGGGAGTTAGTGTTTAGCGGATATGAAGTTTCGATTTTGCAAGATTAAAGAAAGTTCTGGAGATGCATGATGGTGATGGTAGCACAATGATGTGACTGTACTTAACGCCACTGAATTGTACACTTAAAAATAGTTAAGCTGGTAAGTTTTATGTTGTGTGTATTTTACCTCAGTAGAGAAAAATTGGAAAAAAGAATTATGAGCATTGAAGAACACCCAGTAGGTAAAGTGCCTGCCATATTATCAGCGTTCAGTAACTAGTAGCAGCTTTTACTAGGGTTTGGGATCATAACTAATGGTTGCGTGATATCTCATCATGTGGCTGTACCATAATTTATTTCTTTTTTGTTTGACTTTTGGATTTCTTATGGTACTCCACCATTGTAGCAATGATGGAATGAATTTTCGTATTTGTGTATGTCTTTTCTATTATTTGGGGTTTATATCTTTGAGGTTGATTTCCTGGGTCACTTAATCAAGGTGAATTAATCTTAGTCTTTGGGGCTCTTGCTTCTTATGCCCGTAGAGTTTCAGAAGGGTGCTGTCATGTTCAGTGTCACCACCCAAGTAAGGGCGCCAGCCTCACAGTGTCCTCATCAGCACTAGGCACAATTTTAAGCAGTTTTGCAAAATGAAATGAGTAAGAGATGGTGTTTTAATGTTTAGTATACATTTGTTTGCTTTTATTTGATCACTGGAAATGCTGAGAACTTTTCATGCCTGGATCTACATTTATTTTTTCCAATGTGTATTGCCTGTTTACATCTTTTGCCTATATTTCTAGTGTGGTTTCAGTGCTTTTCTTATCAAATTTTTTTTGTCATGTTTGTAACATATTGTTGCCATTTTTAATATTCAGACAGTCTTACTAGTTATGTAGTTAAATCATTCATTTAAACATTTCAAAACACAATTATAAGATTTTAAAGTAGATCAAAAATGGTTTTGCAATAACATGGTTATTATACTTAATGAATCTTCTTCCCATAATTCCCTTATCATTCTTTTAATACCTATTAGCATAAAATCTGTTTAGATGTTAACTTACATGACTATAGTATTTGAATTAAAATTATGTAGGCTGACCAATTAAGAATAAAATATTAATAACCCAATATAAAGAAGACATAACAAAAATTAGAGAAAATAAAAAATTAAAATTATTAATAAGCATGACATTTTTTACCTCACTAATAATTAAATTCATTAAAAATAAAATGATAGGATATTATCTTCCATCTATAAATTTGGTAGGGATTAACAACATTGTGATGGTGACTGAGGCTGACCCTCAGATATGCTGCCAATGGGGAGAGAAAATTGGGTCAACTTTAATGAATAGCAGTTTAGCACAAGGTATCAAGTATCTTTAAAATGTTCATAAACATTGATTTAGAAAATTCCCATATATAACTAAGGCTAGAGGCAGCCTCAAAAATGTAGAAAAAATATTTATATTCATAGATAAAAATAGGATTCAATACAAATGCCCAATGACAGGGAGTGATTGAATAAGTAATAGTACGGCCATCTTTGGAGTATTATATAGTCATTATAAATGGTATTTCCTAAAAATTTCAGTGATATGGGAAAACACTCACGATATGCTGGTAAGTGGAAAAAGCATGATGCAGTGATTACAGTAAAACAAACTATCACGGTGCGAGTTTCTGTGTGTTTTGTGTATGTGTGTATCTCGTACATATCTAGAAAGAAGTGCGTAAAAAGTATTGATAATACTTATGTGGTAAGAGTATGGGTGATTTTTATTTTCTTTTCTATATTTCTGCACATTTTTTAAGCTTCATATTGTTTGCAAATCATCGTTTCTACAATCAGAAATTTTAACTGCTAAGGAAGACTAAAGATAATAAGTAGATCTCTCTCCTTTTCTGGATTCATGTTCCCTTTGCTCTCTTCGCTTTGATATATTGGACAGAACCCTGGACAAGAAGTCAGAAGGTGTTTTTTCAGGTTATGGTCCAGAAATTTGCTAGCTATATGACCTTGGGAAAATCTAACTCATATGTACCTATTTGCCAGTTTGTAAAATGGGGATTTCTACCTTCCCTGCGTGTACCATTGGAGGGTTTAAGAATTAAGGTGAGATTACCAACATAGGGGAAAACACTTCTGCAAACTAAGATGCAAGTTCAAAGGATTCCCCAAACCACTGGGAGGTCTGATAATTTGTTAGAAGGACTCACGCAAGTCCAGAGCTGTTATCCTCACAGTTATAGCTGATTACAGGAAAAGGATACAGCTCAAAGTCAACTAAAGGAAGAGTCACATAGGTGGAGTCTGGAAGGATTCCAGTGCAAAGCCTCTGTGTCATCTCCCATGCAGTCAGGATATGTTACCCTCCTGGCCTCCATGTGTGACAATAAGCAGAGTATTGCCAACCAGGAAGCTCTCCCAAGCTTTGGTGTCCAGAATTTTTAATTGGGGCTTCGTTACATAGGTAGGATTGATTGATTGCCCACATGGTTGAACTCAGGCTCTCGGTCAACCGATACTGTGTTACCCAAAGCCGCCACCCTCAGTCACATGGTTGGTCTTTCCGACATGGCAGCCTCTACCCTAGGACTGTTGGCAGCCCTACCCTGAGATTCAGTGTGGCTAGCCCCACCCTAAGAGTATAGGTGTGGCCTCTCTAAATGAGGACACTCCTATCGGGTATGACCTAGATTACGTACCAGAGCCAAGGCAGAGGCCAGCTACCTGTTTGGGCAAGGCTAAATTCTTTACTACACACGAGGTGACGGAAAGAGATGGAGAACAAATTTAAACATAGAGATGATGTTAGTATGGAGGGGTCTATTATTTACCATATGTTCTAACATTGTAAAATAAGAGAGGGCATGAATTCCACAGGTGCAAGTGGTCTGCAAGTACCTGCTTCCCTGATCCTTAGAACCTTGGGGACCACCTTTGAGAAGGGAGTGTGCTAACAGTGGGGGCTGCAGAGAGGCTTTTGCTACAGTAGTTGTTTACCACAGAGACGAATTAGGCTGAGAAAACACTTACCGTCCTGCTGGGTATATGAATCTGACCCTCGCCTCAGTGTTAACAGCACAGCAAATATGTCTCTCTGTTAACGAATATATCTAATGTGAACGAGTTATAAGCCTGTTTTTTTCTTGGGTTTCTCTACCTGGCACCATCTCCCTCTGTAGTGCAGCTGAGCTTACTATGTACAGAGAAGAGGGGGGTGATAAAAATAAATTGGCTCGTTCCCCTTGCAGAGTTTCAAATCTCTAGCACCATGTCAGGTTGGATCCATAAGGTTTCATAAGAGTGAGATTAGAAAAATGAAAACCTGAGTTTATTTTCTCATGGAATTAAAACAAAATTAGAACACAATGAAGAGGAATCATCATCCTCAGGAAACTTGCTCGAGGACAACCGTGTGCTTTTATGGAAAAAGAACCAGCGACAGAGACTTAGGATGAAAGCATTAAAGTACGATTGTGCTCCCACCCTGCCTTCAGAGGGAAGAATTTCAGCCTTTGTCTAGTGGTTTTTTGGAAACAAATAACTTGTCATAAATTGATGTTGTCAGTAAATTTGGGTTGTACGTTCTGTTTCTTTCAAGGAAGAACTGGCCACGCAGAAGTAGTCCGAGTGGTATACCAGCCAGAATGCATCAGCTTTGAGGAGCTGCTCAAGGTCTTCTGGGAGAATCACGACCCGACCCAAGGTAGATGAGTGAGCCAGTATTTAATTATCTTACTAATTACAGCTGGGATAATTAGTGTTTGAACTGCATGGAAGAGATGAACCTTGAAATCACACAGGAGCTCAAGAATATGATTGCAGACATTTATTGACGGAGACGGGGAGGGGCTGGGGAGAAAGAGGGCGAGAGAATAAAGGCACAGCCACCGTCTGCGCCCCTCCCCCCTTTACAGCTGTCAGGGGTGGGAAAATTCCCACAGAGAAAGACACCAGACAATAGAGACTCGTTCACCTTTGATTATTGCATTATTCCTCCTTAATGCAGTCTTTTGTCTACAAAATTAAAGTGTCTTTCTAGCAGCTCCAAAGTTTTCCTGATTTATGGTTCCTTTATTTCCCTGAATTTATTTAGCCTTTCTCATCTTTTGACATTATGAGCCATTTTTTTTCCTTTTAAATGTCTGTGGGTGATTTAAAGAAAAAAAGAACATAAAGGTAAAATGCAGTATTCAGTGGTTCTACAATGCTTGGGTTATTTAAATATTTCATTTGTCTTCTTCGGAATTTATTATATGAGATATTAATATATTCGGGCTGTAAACAATGGTGGTCAGGAATTTTATCTGAATGCACACACAAGCAAAAATCTCCTGTTTGCAAATATCATTGTAATATTCAGTAATGGAGTAATCTCCGGATTTCATCTTAACAGCCTTACAAGCACTGCTTTGCCAGTGTGATGATCTGATACTATGAGGCTTATGGACTGAAAAGTCCTGTATATCCGATGTGATTTTCATTTAGCAATTGGTCTATTTAACGGAAATATTTTCCCTTTGGTGTCAGATTTTGGGGGAGTGGGTACGCCATGTTGGCTATTTCCTGATGAATGGATGTGTTTTTCCAAATGTGCATTGTGCTTTGGGGTGGGACCTTACCAAGACCCCAGCAGCATAGGTTGGTGAGTCCTGAGTTCTGGCTCCACTTAATGCCAGGGTGGTTTGCCAGAGGGCAAAGGTCAGAGCTAAGGCAAGAACAGCAAAATGATCAACGAGCCAGGGTCAGGCAGGTCCAGGATCCAGGTACATCCAGCAGGGTGGGTAAAGGCCGCGAAGGAGGCCAGGAGCAGGCTCTCCATGACAGTGAAGTCTGGTTGACATGGGGAGATGAGTCCCTGGTGGGAGAGCAGTGAGGTATGGGGCAGGGGAGGTACAGAACTGGTAGGGCAAGAGTACTATCATCGGAAGGTTCTGATGCCACCCCCGTTTGGACTACTGGACTGTCACATCATATGAGAATGGCAAGCCTAATGGCTTAGACACGCATGGCTCAAAGGGAAACTGACTGGTGAGCATCATAAGTAAGGGTCATGACAGCCAGGAACTCATGCTGGGAAGCCTTTGGTCCACATGGAGCAGCCATTCAGCCTCTTGGCTCTCAAAGCTGAGGGTCAGGCAGGATGCTGAGGGCTCCAAAGTTCTAAGTGGAGACACCTATCAGAGCCCAGGCAAACCTGAAGTCATGGAGGAGACAGGCTCCCCGCAGGCCCACGAGGCTGGGTATGTGGCCTTGGCCTGGCCACCCGTAATGCCGTGTCCTGATACAACCACCTTATGCTTGACCCCCGCAACATTTCAAAGAGGGTGAAGTCTGTCATCCACTTCTCTCTCCTTACTTCTCTTAATGTCTTACCCATTTTATCACATCTTTACTAGCACACCTCAGTTATTAGGCCACTAGTTCTGGCCCCTGAATCTCAGGGGAATTCCACCTTCGAAAGAACTTTAGGAGAACCTCTTGTTCTCCCCATCCCATGGATCAAACTTGTCTCAACTTTGCCTCAGTCCTCTTTGAAATTCTTGGTTTACTATCTGTGTTAATTTGCTAAGGCTGCCATCATAAAGTATCACAGACTGGGTGGCTTAAACAACAGAAATTAATTTTCTCACAGTCCTGGAGGCTGGGAATCTGAGTCGAAGGCATTGGCAAGGTTGGTTTCATCTTGGCTTGTCGATGGCTGTCTTTTCCTCATACAGTCTTCCCTCTGTGTGTGTCTGTGTCCTGATCTCCTCTTTGTATAAGAACACCAGTCACATTGGATTAGGGCCCACCCAAATTACTTCATTTAATCTTAATCTTTAAAGTCTCTATCTCCCAATGAAGTTACACTCTGAAGTATTGGAGGTTAGGGCTTCAACATGTGAAGTGTGGGGAGGGGTGGGACACACTTTAGCCCATAACACTGTCCAATAATGTAAGCGGTTGATGTGCTGTTCTTCCAGAGGTATTTTTTTTTCCTAACAAGGTGTTCACAGGCTCATAGACTGGAAGAGACTTTAGAGGTCATCTGGTTCAATTCTATGAGTCAGAAGATGAAGTTGGTAATGATGGAATGATGGGGGTCACAGACAATGGGACTGGAATGTCGAGTGACCTATTTTTTACACTGACATTTTGGACAAATTATACATGTAGGAGGAGAGTTTTTCTACCCTTGTGTATATTTGTTTCTGCTTAGAGTAGTGCTTCATGTAATATATACAATCATACATATTAAATCACAAGATATCTGATCTTCCCGCATTATTATTAGAATTACTTTTTTAGATAGTTCGGTGTAATGGGCCATGGTAACAATCTTTTTCTGCCTTGTAGGGTTTCCTAGGACCCTTCTGGAAATAGGGCCAATGGAGTGATCATATGATCCAGTCCTGATCAATCAGTATCTTTTCCTGTTGTCAACAATGTTTGATCCAAAGAACAGGCATGTGACCCAAGCAGAACCAGCTAGAGTCCTTCCCTGGGACTGTCGTATGTTCTCAGTTTGTTGCAGCTGCTGAGGTGGGTGCTCTGTATGGGGAATGACGTGCCCACCAGAGAAGCGAGGGAGGAAGATGAGCAGATGGGAGGAGAAAACCCTCAGGAGGCTCTGAGGCCCTGAGGCTCCTCATTCCTGCAGCTCTTCCTTCAATTCTGAGAGCTCTCCTGTGAGCTCTTCAAGCTAGGAGAGCTACTAGGTATTCCCTTCCTTTTTTTAACTTGAGCTGGTTTGTTGGCTCTCTATTACTTCCAACAACAACAAAAACCCTAACTAATCCACTTAACTCAATTTAAACAATGAGCATTATACTCGATCATTATATTCAGTAACTGTTAGTTAACCGTGTTCATCTGGCTCCATAAATCAGAGGTCTGAAGCCATTTGAATGGTTTTATCATTGACTCAGACACCAAGGAGCGGACACTAGAAATTGTTTCTTCAAGACCTGTTGGAGGTTCCTTGGTAATTCAGAATTAGGATTTAGGATTTGGGACATATGGCCTGAGAACATATCAGATGCCTTTTCAATATTTCTGAAGTATTGTGAAAGACAGGCATTCATTAATGACATTTATTTTTGCCAGGTATTCTGCTAAGTGGTGCTAGATCACTAAGTGGTCTGGAATAAGCAGCAGTAACATTTTGGTTAACACACAGGGAAGATACATTTCTATAGGAAGAAAATAGTTAAATCCCAATAAACTGAGATCAAATGAGCATTCACATAAATGTGTATAAGATCACAGACGAAAATGTTAACCTGAAATAATTAAAACAAGTATTGGTTAACCTGGGAGATTAAAAGCAAAAATATAAGTTCATAAGAAGTCTGGTATCAATGGATCTAATATTTCCAGGGAACTCTGAAGGTCTAAAACGTGTAATCATGTAATTTTTCTGAGGTAAGAATTTGAAGTCCACTTGCTAAAGGATGGGCATGCGGCAGGAGATAGCTGAGCTGCAGGTGAACTTGGCCATCTGAACACAACTTCTTAATTCTCTACCTGAAGTCACATGATGACTCTTATCACATTTCACAGTGAAAAGTGGCCCAGAAAAGAAAAGCATCCAGTAGGGCAGGTGGGGGAAGTAGAGGCGCGTAAGACTGATTACTCTTACTCAGAAGATGGATGTTTGTAAGGACAGAAGCATGTTGGCTTTGGTGGAGACTCTGGTCTGTGAAGCAGTCCATTGTAGGTTCTTCTCAGAAACAAGAGTGAGTGATTCCTCCACCTGCTTGAAGAATGCTCTTACCTGTACCAGAATTACTTATCAACAAAAAGACAAAACTTAAGGAAAAGTTGAGATGACATTGATCTTTGATGTGGTGATAGGCCCACCCCGACACACACGATTCTCAGCAGCAGTAGGCCTCAAGAGAAATGCATTTAATTAGCATGTTGAAAGGCTTTACTGCCTTGTTTATAAAGTTATGAAGGATTTGCAGGGGCCACTAAAAATCTTTAGTTGTAATTTACTTCACTTTGTGGGAGAAGCAATATCCTTGAGTGGTATTAGCAAATGCGGGATCTTCACAGTATAGACCAGACAGAGAAAATCCTGCACGTTCTTCCCTGCTTCAGGCTACTAAAGCAGCTCTCACAGTATCCGTCCCAGTGGAAAGGAGGAAATCCCCATGGTCCACCAGTTTGAAGGGAGCAGAGCTGGTAAGAGCCATCAGAAAGTGTGGGCTTTTAAAGTGACGGGGCCCAAGACCCGTTATTCCACAGCCAACAGGCAGTGAGTCCTGAGAGAGTACTGCTCCGTGGATTCGCTTCAGGTGAAGTTTACAGATGACTGGCCAGTAAACGGAAAAGTCTTTTCTCTGAATTTACCACGAAACCTCTGCTTTTGCCGAAGCATTCAGATACCACTGTTTGAGCTAATGCGTCCTCTTCTGGCTTTGTCTTACTCACGGGACAAATACAGTTCCTCCAGCCTCCTAAGGATAGCGTGCCCCTTCCTGACCGTGTGGTCCCCAAACTCCCCCGGTCTCCAGATAGATGGCAGAGCCCGGCATTTAGATTTGGGTTCTGGCTCCAGAAGGACCTCTTCCCAACCTCATGACCTTGACCAAGATACTTACGCAGTCTGGAACTCTGTTTTCTCATCTACAAAAAAGGGGTAGTAATATCTATCCTTGGGTTGTCGTAAGAATGAAATGAAATTATGTGAAAATCACTTGAAAACGTCAAGAACCATGCAGGTGGCCGCTTTGTCGTTGTGTTCTTCTCAACACAACAATACAGCTTCACCCGTTTTATTTAGTTATTTTTATATCCGTGATTTCTGTGGGAAAATATTTACCCTCTGCTTACTAAAGGGTGGGTTTTCTACCCACAAAGGTTCTTTTGTACTTCCTGCTAGTTGGAAAGATTTCAACTGTTTGTGTTCTCGTTCTATGATGAAACTGCTGGCGGTGATGGTGATGAGGTTAGTGGGCAGAAACCTCCTCGCGTTTGCTGCTCACACAGTGCTCAGAAGAACCAGATAAGATCCCAGCGTCTCATGCTTGCTCTGTAGCCCTGTACCTAGCATGCTCTGTGCATGAATTCCGTCGTTTCGGTCCTCCTATTCCTGCCGGAGGAGGCAGGGCCCAGACCCTGTACCTTGAGCCAAGCCACAAGCACACAAGTGCACAGTGTGGAGACTCAGCTTTGCCTGACTTGATCCCATAAACCTGACTTCTCGATTCCAACCTGTTTCACTCTCCTCGATCCTGGGGAAAGGACAGCAGCACCATTTAGGAAGCACCCCTTACGGGCCAGTCTTAGTGGTAGATGCTTTATACCTATCATTTCATTTAACCCTTACCATAATCTTATGAATTGGGGTTCACTGTCTTCGCTTAACAGAAGAGAAGAAATGAGGTTCCAGAAGACTGACAGTCTTGCTTGATGTTGTTGGCAATATTTGGACACGGCTCTGACTAAAGCCCAAATCTATTTTCTTTCCCCTACACCAGAGGGGTCCATGCTTCTTGACTAGGAGGACCTCTTCTAAAGATAAACATTTTTCAGGATCCCCCATGTGATATAGTTGTGCCCTTAGTAACCTTTTTAAAGCAAATATATGAAAATGCTACTGCAAATTTAATCACTTTAAACTGAATGCCTGTTTTATTAACTAGCACAATGTCACGTACCTCTGGAAAATGGAAATGCCTACATGCATAACGCATTCCACAGCCTCTAGGCCATGCCTGCTGCACAGTTGGATTTGTGGACCTCTAGTAGTAGCTCCCGGCCTTCCCAGGGGCTGGGGCCGCGGGTGGGGAACTGCTCTGGTTAGTGGTGGCCTTTCTGCAGAGGCCTTCTGGCTGAGACTGTGAGCTGACCCCAATATCAGTTTCCCTACTTCTGAAGGATTGGAATTTTAGCTGGATGTGCAACCACCAATAAAGACTAAATTTCCCAGACTCCTTATGACGAAGTATAGCCACATGTCTGAATTCTGACTACCAGAACATGAGTACCAGTGATGGGGTCAAATTCGGTACACTTAGAGGAAAGGCCATTCTCCTCTTCTTTCGTCCTTCCCGCAAGTTACTTGTGGATGCAGTGATGAACGGTCTTAGACCGCAGGGGTGGAGGCCTCACCCTTGTAACTGAGGAGCTACAAGATCGAAGGCTCCAGAGTCAGTATCCCAGGCTGGACTCTTTATGTAAGAACTTCTTTAAGCTGTTGTTATTTTGGTTCATTCTAGGCCTTCTTTTCTTTTTCTTTTTTTTTTTTCTTACAACAGCTGAACTAATCCTTACTAAAATTGCCTTCAACTGTAAGCTGGTGATGAACTCCCAGTCACTCCTCTGAAGATCTTAATTAAAATGCTTCCTTAATTAAAACAGCTTTAATCAAATCTGATATGAGTATGGACTCTGGGGTTAGAGGATATGGCTTTAACCAGGCCTGCCACATACTAGCCATGTGGCCTGGGGAGGTTACGTCACTCACCACCTCCTTTCTGTCTGTCTCTGCCTAACCGCTGGGTCGTGGCTCTCATTACTCTCATCTGGCTGCCACAATCGCCTCCTAACTGGCCTTGCCCCTTTCCCAATCCAGTACCCAGAATGATCCGTCAAAAACACTAAACAAAAGTATGTCCCTCTGCTGCCTTTTCTTTGGGCTGATACACACTCAGCTGTACCATGGCAGCCCGGCCTGGGATCAGCTGACTGGCGCCTCCTGTTCCAGCCTCAGGTCCTGCCCTCACGCACCGCATGTCTGCGTCGTGGCCTGCATTTGCCCCATTCCTGGAAGACACAGGTGCTCCCTTGCTGGGCCCATACCCACTGCTCCATCTGCCCACAGCTGTTGGCGTGATTGGCTCCTTCCTTTCCTTCAGCTTAAAGAGTCACGTCCTCAGAGAGGTTTTCGCTGACCCGCCCTAACTAAAGGAGGCTCTCCAGCCCTCCTCCCGGCTTTTGCCATCACTGCTCTCTCTTTTCTTCCTAACACTTATCACAGGGTGGACTGATTTGTCTGTTTATTGTTTATTAACTGTCTCCTCTTCTAGAAAGTAAGCTTCATATGAAATATTTTTTCATTGAACAGATGAATGAACGAACCTCAGTTTTCCCATCTGTAAAACGGTTCCTCTCCCATCAGTGTCCGTCAAGATGTATGAAGGAATGTAGTCTGTTGTGCAGAGCCCCGTGCCGGGCACAGAATAAGCATGTCATCTATAATAGCCACCATCCTCATCCTGCCCGTGTAAGAGCCATTTCACCACCTCCCATTTGTGGGCCTTGCTCTCTCTTGAACCCCAGTATTTCTCCATTTCTTTCCCTCTCATTTTCCCCATCTTATGTTTTGAATACGCTTGATCATTTCCTATGCTTGGTTCATACCCTTCATCCTCAATCCAGTGCTCAGCATCCCTTTCCCTCCCACATCCCCCCTCCACCCTCCCACAGGGAGCTCCCAGGTGTCTCAGAAGCTTCATCTGGCTGTCCCCATGGGCCACACTGTCTCTGATGTTGGTTTCATGGAGCCCTAGGACCACACACCCTGGCTTGCTGCCTCACCCTCAGAGCCAAGAGTAGGGGATTAATGTGGTTCCTCAGCCCGTGGTTGAGACTAGAGACCCCAAGGACTCTTCTCCGTTCAGTGTCCGTGGACCACACATCCCCCTCCCAGCACAGCCCTGCACTCACTGTGCAGCATCGCTAGAGGTGCGTGGTTCCCTGAGAATCTGCGGTGGGGCTGGTCCGCTCCAACTTTAGCAGGTTTGCTTCATAGCCTCTTTCCAGGTGCACCATAGAGAAGCCAGCGCCTGGTGCTGTCTATCGGGGAATATTAATTGAAGAGAGAAAAATCCTCTTTTCCTTCTGTTTCTCATCAAGTTGGCAATTAAGTGCTGGTGTTCATATATTTGAACTGCCAAATTAATATCTGAACTTCGTTGTGCTGACCCTTTTAAGTTGGTCTTTTAAAATAAGTCACCAGTTTTGAAGGACTATCCTTTTTTTAGCCCACGTACAAGGAATCTATCATCTGCAAATAATTAGACAGTGGGAATTATATTGTATTGCTAATGAGCAGATGTGCATACTTATAGTGGAGGAACAGCTGCACACATACAAAATGCAAAAAAGTCCCAAACCCAGCATTATGAATTCTGAAAGAGATTTCATTCTTTTAAGAATTTCAGAAACAGGAAAAAAAGAAACAAAGAATTTAACTGATATTTTTCTTTATTAATTGTTCTTTCAGTCATACTTTTCCTTGCATAACATTATCATATATGTACACAGTATCTTTGCTATTTGCAAATGTGCTATTTGCACTTTCAAATCCCTCTCTCATATAATACTATGGAGCTTATATTTAACATTTTTCCTCTGCCTTTCTAGTGCTTTAAGGGTTTGGTGCCTCCAGACTCAATGACAGACTCCTACTGGGTATTTACTCTGGGCTGGGCATGATGCTCAGTTCTTATGTGTATGTGATCCTATTTGATCCTTGAAGTAACCCATGAGTAGGTGGTCTTAAACCCATTTTACAGATGAACAGACAGGCCCAGAGAGGTGAAGTGATTTTCCATGAGCCAGTTAGTGCTTTATTGTCAGAGCTGGGATTTGGACCTAAAAGTTCAATTTCAAACCTTGTGTTATTTCCATTGTATGGTACGTCATCCTACATTGTTATAGGATGCTATCAGCCAACAGAAAACACAACCACACCGTAACTGGAAACAGCAGCACATTATCCAATGAAGAGTATCTGTCCTAACAAGCTCCTTGTAATACATATTACAATTTTATAACCAGTTAAGGATTTTCAAGATTAAGAAGTTCAAATAGGCTTTTTTTAGGCTATAAATCAAAATTTATTTGTAATGGATAGTGTGGTGGCAGAGGTTAAGAATGCTAATATCTTTTGGCAGCCTATACCAAGGGCAGGTATCCAAGAATTTCTTTTGAAAGATGTGATTAGGGTCAGTAAGTTCAAACAGGCTTTTGAGAACTTTTAGCCAGGAAGAATTCCACATATTTGAGATAGGAGAGTTTAGATCACTTAAACTTTGCTGATCAATTCCTGAAATAATATAAAATCAATAAGGAGAAATGAAGTCAGAAGAATTACATTACTTCACATAAAAGAGTATTAAATTAGATAAGAGAAAAAAATCAGAGCTGATAACATTGGCAGGAACTAGAATTTCCAGGTTCTTAAATGGCAGGCTAGGCTATTCAGATCACCTTCTCATCAAAAGCAACTCAAAATGTTGGATAAGACATGAAAACATATTAAAAGCATCACATCAAAATGCCGACAAAAAAATTAGGAATTACCATGTAAAATTGAAGGGAACAGGGCTTCCCTGGTGGCGCAGTGGTTGAGAGTCCGCCTGCCGATGCAGGGGACACGGGTTCGTGCCCCGGTCTGGGAAGATCCCACATGCGGCGGAGCGGCTGGGCCCATGGGCTGCTGAGCCTGCGCGTCCGGAGCCTGTGCTCCGCAACGGGAGAGGCCACAACAGTGAGAGGCCCGCGTACCGCAAAAACAAAAACAAACAAACAAAAAAATTGAAGGGAACACAGGAATCCAGACTGGTAAGCAGGGGACTAAAACACCTTTGCTGTAGGGAATTTGCCAGTTCCAGAAGAGTTGAGTCTTAAGGACCTTATTAAGGCTATAGAGACTGTGACCAATGCAATTAAAGCACTTGATCTAATGGACATATATAAAACACTGTACCCTACACCTTCTTAATCACACATGGAAATGTACTAAGCCATAGAGTCTCAATATGTTGTAGAGGGACTAAAATCATAGAGATTATGTTTCTCTTATCATAATGTGATTATGCTGGAAATCAATAGCAAAAAGATATGTAGAAAATCCTTTTATGTTAGAATAGAAGAAATTTTATGATTATCTTTTGGATCAAAGATAAGCCATAATGGAAATCAGAAAATATTATGAACTGACTGGTAATTAAAATACTACACTTCAAAACTTATAGGGCATGGCTAAAGCCGTTCTTAGAAGGAAATACAGAGCCTTAAATTCTTACATTAGAGGTGGTGAAAGACAGAGCTCAGCATCCATCTCAAGAACTTAGAAAGTCGGCAACAACATAAACCAAACAATGAAGAAGAAAGAAATAAGAACAGAAGTAAATGGAATAGGAAATAGAAAAGTAGTAGAGAGGATAAAGGAAGCCAGAAATTGATATTTCAAAATGGCTAATAAAATTGATAAAACATTGGTTAGTTGATCAAGGCAAAAATGAGGTCACAAATACCCATTATTGGGAAGAAAAAATGGGATATCACTGCAGATAGGCAACTTTACGTCAGTACATTTGAAAAGTTAGATAATTAGATAAGACAGAGTCCTTAAAAATATAACAAAACTGGGAATTCCCTGGCAGTCCAAAGCACCGGGTAGGACTTGGTGCTTTCACTGCCGTGGCCTGTGTTCAGTTCCTGGTTGGGGAACTAAGATCCTGCAAGCTGTGTGGCATGGCCAAAAACGAAACAAAACTGAATAGACCTATAATCATTAAGAAATTGAATCAGTATTTTAAAAGCATCTCATAAAAATAACTCAGCTGCAGTTTTTTTGTTGTGTTATTTTTGTGGATCTTTAAAGCTGATTCTCATGTTTATTTGGAAAGGCAAAAGTTTAAGAAAAGCAGAGACCCTCTTGGATAAGAACAAGAGGATGGGAGGATTTGTTCTTCCGGATATCAAGATTTATTATAAAGCACATACTACCCAAAGCAATCTACAGATTAAATGCAATCCCTATCAAAATACCTGTGATATTTTTCACAGATCTAGAACAAATAATCTTAAAATTCATATGGAAGCACAAAAGACCCCAAATTGCCAGAGCAAACAATCTGGAGAAAAAAGAACAAACCTGGAGGTATCGTGGTCCCTGACTTCAGACTATAACACAAAACTACAGGAATCAAAGCAGCATGGTGCTGGCACAAAAATAGACACACGGATAAATGGAACAGGACAGAGAGCCCAGAATAAACCCACACACCTATGGTCAATTAAGCTGTGACAAAGGAGGCAAGAATGTAGAATGGAGAAAAGACAGTCTTCAGTAAGTGGTGCTGGGAACACTGGACAGCTACATGTAGAACAATGAGATTAGAACACTCCCTAACACCACATACAAAAATAAACTCAAAATGGATTAAAGACCTAAATGTAAGACCTGAAACCATATAACTCCTAGAAGAGAGCATAGGCAGAACACTCTTTGACATAAATTGTAGCAATTTTTTTTTGATCTGTCTCCTAAGGCAAAAGAAATAAAAGCAAAAATAAACAAATGGAACCTAATTAAACTTAAAAGCTTTTACACAGTAGAGGAAACCATTGACAGAATGAAAAGACAACCTACTGAATGGGAGAAAATATTTGCAAATGATATGACTGATAAGGGGTTAATATCTAAAATATATAAACAGCCCATACAACTCAATATTGATAAACAAACAATCCAATTAAAAAATAAGCAGAAGACCTGAATAGACATTTTTCCAAAGAAGGTATACAGGTAGCTAACAGGCACATGAAAGATACACAACATTGCTAATTGTTAGAGAAATGCAAATCAAAACTGCAGTGAGGTGCCACCTCACACCTGTCAGAATGACTGACATCAAAAAGTCTACACATAAATGTTGGCTAGGATGTGGAGAAAAGGGAGCCCTTGTACACTGTTGGTGGGAATGTAAATTGGTGCAGCCACTATGGAAAACAGTATGGAAGTTCCTCAAAAAACTAAAAATAGAACTACCATATGATCCAGCAGTTCCACTCTTGTATGTGTATCTGACAAAAATGAAAACACTAACTCAAAAAGATACATGCACCCCAGTGTTCATAGCAGCGCTATTTACAATAGCTAAGATACAGAAGCAACCCAAGTGTCCATCAACGGATGAATGGATAGAGAAGTTGTGGTGTGTGTGTATATATATATATATATATATATATACACACACACAATGGAATATATATATATATATATATACACAATGGAATATTACTCAGCCATAAAAATGATATTCTTCCATTTGCAACAATATGGATGGACCTAGAGGGTATTTTATGCTTAGTGAAATAAGTCAGACAGAGAAAGACAAATACTTCATGTTTTCACCTATGTGTGGGATCTAAAAAATAGCACAAACAAATGTATATAACAAAACAAAAACAGACTCTGAGATATAGAGAACAAACTAGTGCTTACCAGTGGGGAGAGGGGAGGAGGGGGGCAAGATAGGGGTATGGGATTGAGAGTATAAACTATTATGTATAAAATAAATAAGCAACAAGGATATATTGTACAACACAGGGCAATATAGTAATTATTTTGTAATTTTATTTTTTTTAACTTTGGAAAGTTGATATTTCATTTTAAAAAATGTTTTATTAAAGTATAGTTGATTTACAAAGTTGTGTTAGTTTCAGGTGTACAGCAAAGTGATTCAGTTATACATATACATATATCCACTCTTTTTAAGATTCTTTTCCCTATAGGTCACTACAGAGAATTGAGTAGCGTTCCCTGAGCTATACAGTAGGTCCTTATTAGTTACATATTTTATATATAGTAGTTTAAATGAAGTATAGTCTATAAAAAATATTGAATCACTATGCTGTACACCTGAAATTAATATATTATAAATCAACCATTATTCAATAAAAATAAGTTTAAAAAGAAAATCTAAAATATTGTAAGAAGAGTGAAAAAAAGAAGTAAATTCCAAGTAGATTACAGACCTAAATTGTGAAAACAAAACTACAAAACTTCAAGTAGATAATATCATTATGATCTTGGGTTTGAGAAGCATTTCTTAAACAAGATACATAAAGCACTAACCATAAGGGAAACTATTTGATAAATTTAACTATATTAAAATCACAACTTTTGTTCATCAAAAAAATCATAAAGAAAATGTAAGGATAGGAAGATTATATTTGCCAAAGTATTAATATCCAAGATATATAAAAAGTAGATTTTAAAATTATCTCCAGTAGATTTAAAAACTGCAGACCACTGAATAGAAAAATGGACAAAGGACTTATAATGGTGAGGAAACATGAAATGATAATCTGTGCCATTATTAATCAAGGAAATGCAAATTAAGATCAAGTGAGATTTCATTACACACCAAGCATACCGACAAAAAGTGAAAAGTCTGACATTAACAGACTTTAATGAATTGGCAAACATTTAGAGCTCTGACAACTCTCATGAATTGATATGGGTTTATAAATTAATACACCTACTCTGGGAAATGGTTCAACATCTAGTTAAGTTGAGGACATGCAAAGCCAACAAGCCAGCAATTTTATTTCTAGGTATGTACTCAAGAGAAATTTATACATATGTAACAGAATGCAGGTCAAGAATGTACTTAGCAGCCCCAAGCTGGTAATGTTCATCAGCAGTAGAATGGATAAATCAGTTATGATCTATTCATACAAAGGGATATTACAAAGCAATGAAAATGAAGAAAATAGAAGAACCTCATGAACATAACAGTAAGTGAAAGATTAAAACCACAGAATAGGGCTTCCCTGGTGGCGCAGTGGTTGAGAGTCCGCCTGCCGATGCAGGGGACACGGGTTTGTGCCCCGGTCCGGGAAGATCCCACATGCCGCGGAGCGACTGGGCCCGTGAGCCATGGCCGCTGAGCCTGCGCGTCTGGAGCCTGTACTCCACAACGGGAGAGGCCACAACAGTGAGAGGCCCACGTACCACAAAAAACAAACAAACAAACAAACACAACAGAATAACTTCATTGATGTAAATTTCAAAAAAAAATAGGTGATTACTGTTACAAAAATCAGGTGTGGGTACTACTGGAGAGAGGGAAGGTATTGTCATCAGTAGGGACACATGGAGGGCCTCCAAGGGTGCTGACAATTCTCTGTTTCTTGATATGAGTGGTGGTTATATGAACATTCACTTTATAATAAGTATAATAATATTACATATTGCAACATTATATATAGTATGACAGCATTAATGTAAATGCTTTAATAAACTGCATTTATGTTTTATGAACTTTTGTACATTTATGTATCTTTCTGTAATCAGATCTAGAAATTACAAAGGTTAATATATTGATTGCTGTTCCTGTTAATAATATGAGCAATGCCCATGATGAAAGAATAACTTTGTGAATGTGTGTGCATATGCGTGCTTGGTACTGATTCAAATGTAAACATCTTATAAATCTCATTTACATGCATAATGTTCTGTAGGGGAGTACTTTGGCTGACTCATTGCTACAAAACTTTTAAGATTTGGATAGGAAATAGTGACATAGAAATTTTAATATTTTGAAAGTTTTCATACATTTTGATGATAATTTGAACATTTCAAGACTCATTATTTGGTCAAACTTGGGAGTTTGTAGCATAAGTGGATATGGAGTCCCAGATATTCTAAGAAAGATATAATAATTTAAAATATTTCCTTTGGCTGGCCAGAAATAGAATTTCTCTTTCATAAAAGCAAAAACTATACTAAGATAAATTTATTTTGCCTTTTAGGAAGACATCACCATATCTTTTCAAAATAATTTATCTATGATTATAGAAGTAATGTTTTTTCATTACTGAAACTCAAACCCTTCCTTATAGGTACAGCGTGAATATTTGACACCTCTGTTATATAGCAATTTTCTTTTATCTCTTTTGAGATGCATTGCATTAAAAAATAGAAACAGTATTGTGGAAATGGTAGGGAACACAGAATACTTTCTTTCAGAAGAGAGCCATGTAATATCTTTCATAGTTCACTATTTTCTACTTCAGTTTTTTTGCTTAAGTGATATATAATTTACAAATTGAGATAGTAGTGGATAAGAGCACGGCTTTGCAGTTAGCACTGCAGTTAGCGCTTTGCAGATCGAGCACTGGCCCTGGGCAGGTGCTCAACCTTTCTCTAAGTGTTATTCAGTGTTTTAACTTTAAAATGAGATGTCATTTAAAATGGACAGAATTAATTTTCAGTCAGGTAATGTGAGATTATTCCATATTAATAAGACTTGTCTCAAACACCTGAGCTGAAGTCCGGGTGTGCCAGGAGGAAGGGTCCCATGGGTGATGATAAGAGGTGCCAGCTGTTGCTTTGAGGGATGCAGGTTCATCTACCTGTTGGAGGACTTCAGAACCCTGTGATGTTTTGCCCCCGTGGAGGCCCTGTTCTCCAGCAGGAGGCAGGAGGTCATCCTTGAAGCAGCACTCCACCAGTGCCACTCATCTGTGGTGGTCTTCCTGTGCCATCTCTGGGGAGGTGGGGTCAGTTTAAGAAGCAGGGAGTAGAGGTGCTGACTCTGTTCGTGTATTTGGAATGTTTGAAGTTCTTTTTTTCTTGCTTTTAAAAACATTTTATTTTATTGATGTATAGTTGATTTACAATGCTGTGTTAGTTCCTGGTGTACAGCAAAGTGATTGTTATACATATATATAATAGATTGCATCTGCTAATCCCAAACTCCCAATCCATCCTTCCCCCATGGCCCCTTGGCAACCACCAGTCTGTTCTCTATGTCGGTGAGTCTGTTTCTGTTTCGTAAATAAGTTCATTTGTGTCATATTTTAGATTCCACATATAAGTGATATCATACGGTATTTGTCTTTCTCTTTCTGATTTACTTCACTTAGTGTGATAATCTCTAGGTGCATCCATGTTGCTGCAAATGGGATTATTTCATTCTTTCTCTTTGGCTGAGTAGTATTCCGTTGTACATATGCACTACACTTTCTTTATCCATGGAGTGTTTGAAGTTCTGAGTCATTCATTGGTTGTTTCATTATTCATTGAGAGAAATTTTGAAGAAGCAATTAGGAATGTTCAAAATCTAGTAAACAGAGTTATAGCAGCTAAGCCTCTGCTTATGCTAATCTCACAAAGTGAATTAAATACGGTGGAGACGTACCATCCTGAGTGCGACATTTTAGCATGTAGGCCAGTAGTCTTTCTCTGAGAATGGTGTCCCTTGGGCATGTGTAAGCCAGATGCTGACCACAAGAACTTTGATCTCATTAAGAGATCATTATAGCAACTTAATAAACTCGTCTAATAATACTTTAATAAACATATCTAATAAGAGTTCATCTAGGAACCTAAACAACTAAAGTGATGGAATGTAAGAAACAACATAGCCCTGGAGGTGGGCAGTAAGGTGGCTTGAATGAGAGCAAAACTAGATGAGTAGCTTGAAGCCTTAGGTTAGTTTCCCTAGATGCAGAGCATGAGACAGGGATTTAGTACATGTGATTTATTGAGGAAAAAGAAAAGAACCTGTAAGAGAGTGAGGACAGCAGATTAGGGAAGGGGAAGAAGCTGAGCAAGGGTGTGGCCTCAGGTAGCCTGACCTTGGCCTGCTCCACAGCGGAGCCAGGCGAGGGGAATTATGGAGGTGTGGTCATATGACTTGTTTCACTCAATGAGATATGAGTGAAAGTATGGCTTGGAACTTCTGGGAAGTCTCTTTAAAGATAGAGGAAGTGGGAAGAAGTGTCCTTCTATTTTTCCTTTTTCTAATCTACAACTTGGACCTGACAGTTGTAGCACCAGAAGTCATCTTATGTCCTTGAGAATGAGAGCCATCTGCTAAGGATAGTTGTGTAGAAAGAAGAAATCTGAGTCCCTGGTGACCATGTGCCACCCGACCACCACTAGATCACCTAACTCAGTACCTTTCACTTAAAGTGAAAAAGAAATATAATTCTGTCTTGTTTAAGCCACTGTTACCTTTGTTCTCTGTTAAACTGATTGCAGTGCCTAAGTGGTATGGTGAGATGGGGCTGTACCAATTTTTGAGAGATACGAGACTTTCTGAGAGATATGGTAAGATATTCTAGTCACCAGGAAACATGTGATAACAACTTTAATGCTTCTTGTTTTCCTACCAAGCTATTAAATAAGAAGGAAAAAATGTGCTTTTCTTGCCTTCTCCATAAAATTGAGAACTTTCTCTCTTTCAAACTATATGCATGTTGATTTTAATTTGTGCTTATGTTCTTCTCTTCTTTGTGGACTTGCAATGTGTAGCTTAAAATGCTATTTTACCAAAAAAGGAAAAAGAAGGTATTGTGTTCTCTAATGCAAATCTCTTAAATTTGGGAGTAAAAAGTGAAACCAAACTGGTAACCACTGAAATAAGCAGATGCAAATGAAAATATGAATACCAAAGACCTCTGATACTCTTTTATAACTGTTGGTTTCCACATATCCTAGACCTTTCACTTTTCACATGTTGCTTCATTTAGCTGCTTTGAATATGTAGGCTTCTATAAGTAATGATATCAAAAGATGTAGTTCATTAATATATAGCAGTGGGTCTCAATTTTGCACCCTAGGGGACATTTGGCAGTGTATGGAGATATTTTTGGTTGTCACAATAGGGTGGACTCTGCTGGCATCAGAGATGGATAAAATCAAGGGATACTACTACACATCCAACAATGCGTAGGACTGCCCCTCACAACAAAGAATTACCCAGGCCAAGAAGTCAATAGTGCCAAAGTTAAGAAACCCTGATAGGGAATCCTTGGTAGTCATCCTTTTATTTTAACAGTTCAGATGCCCAACTATGTCTTTAAAATCACTTAAATTTCATTTCTAGTATATTAATTAATTTCTTAGCTGCTTCTTCCTCCTTTAAAATGGCCCAAGTACTCTTGTCTCCTTCAAATGACCTAGTTCACACTTTCCCTTGCTGATGCTTTATCGTCTCCTGGTATGCAAAAGAGTGACTGAGGCTTCTGCTTAACCAAATCACATGGAAGCCCAAATTTCAATGTAACTTCCTGGGGTGCTGGAGCTCATGTCCTTCTACTCCACCATCTTGTCTCCATCCTCTTCCTGGGGTGCCTGGATTAAAAAATCAGGAATTGAACATATTTTATTCTAAATCCAATGGATACTTTGAAGGAAATTTTACTTTACTTGCCTTCACTTTACTTTTCAAAGCCATCTTACTTTAGTGAATATTAATATGCAGAATAACTGATTAATGTGCTGGCTTTTATAACATTGAAAGGAATAATAAACAAGTCGAAACTCTAAGTCTAGTGTGAAAAATATGAAAATGAGTATGTTTCACAGCAGGGAGTTGCAGCATTATGTCACCTTTCTGCATCTGTCATCTTTCTGCATGATGTTCACTCTGGTCTGAGATGGAAAATTTGAAAAATGATGTCCTTAGGCTTTGTTCACGGGAAGAAGGGTGAAATATTAGGCTTGCAGTACTGGGAACAATGATAGGGTTATGGAGTGAAATGACCCACTATTGCAAGGAACTACCAGTTCATTTATTCAACCTACACAGCCAGAGACAGCCAGGAAACATTTGTTAAGCAGCCCTGAATTAGGGCTCTGCAGAAGATCCAGGTGTTCATACTAGCTTTATCATCACACACCATGGAGTATCGACTCTAGATCAGGGAGGAGGCTGTGGAAAGGGAAAGAAAAACGTTACTGAAGGATTTTACAGAAAACAAAGGTAAAGCTAGGTGACTGCCTGGCTTAAGGCATAAAGGAGACACAAATGAAACATGGATTACTACAAAATTGAAAACTTGGGTTGCTGGAAGAATGGTCTAGTCAATGGATAGAGATGAGAATGGTGGGGGACAATGAAAGATAGTGAGGTCAAGTTGAGAATCCAGGGACGATGGAGCCTAGATATGTAAACGTCTAACGGGAATGTGGCTCTACATGGCTGATGCCTGGAAGAGGACATGAATCACAAATTCACACTTGTAAGTTCACAGCATAGAAAAGGAAGTTTCCGCTGGAGGGCACATGGAAGGGAGGGTGACGGACAAAGACCGAGCCCAGGAACATCTGTAGTAAGGAGGATGGTGGGGGGGAAATGGAAAAGCAAATAGACATAAAGTGTTCAAGAAATAGTGAGATTCTGAGGTGAGTACAGTGTTACAAGGCCAAGGGAAAAAGCATTTAAGGAAGGAAGGCACTGTGAACACTGTTGGATCAGAATGATCGAGAAGAATGAAGATAAAAGGGTAAAAAAATAGATGAAATTATTTTTTTTGATTAATCATGGTGATTTAAAAAATTTTTGTCACCATCCAGATTCTGTTCATATAAATTTTTAATCTGAATTATTTTATGGAAATAAATTTACAGAGTCCATTTGTTAACAGAATAGAACAAACAAAAAATACACTCCAAACCTCCACAAAAACCTTAAGGGAATTTTTTCAGTCTGTCTGTCTGTGTCCCATTATTTTAACTATAAATGGTTTTTTTTAATTAGGGTGAGAAGATATTTGGAAAATATTTAGCTCAAAGACTTCTGTTTATGATCAAGAAGGAGTAATAGGGACTGGATTTACTCTCCCACTTGAAATAACTAAAAAAATCAGACAAAACAAACAATGGTTCTCACACAGTAGACATAAGAAAAACAAATAAAGAAGTCCTACAAATGCCCTACCTTATTTCCTGGAGAAAGTTTCTAGGCTGCAAAGCAAGGAGGAGGAACCCAGGCCAAGTCTCACAGTCTCGTTCAGGAGATGGCACTGAGAGTCCAGGGATGCTGAGGAAGGTGGAATTCACAGAACAGAAGAAGGGAGGAGAGAAACACTCAGAGAGTGGAAATTCCGGGGATCTGCAAAGGGTTCTCTTAAGTAATTGTCTGAGTACTGACCAGCATATGTGTGATTAAACAACCTGAGGCCAGAAAAAGAATCACCTTGAAGAATTAGAGGGAACAATTCCCAGAGCTCACACAGGGTTGGGAATACTGCCCATTCTCATTACCTAGAATGGAAAATATAAAAACTCATTGAACATCAGGTAGAGTACTTCTGAAGACTTTACCTCATTAGTGGGGCAATTAATGTAGATTAAAAGTTTTTCTGGTCCAAAGTAACAATGCGTGAAAGCAAGAATCAAAAGGATATGTTATTTTTGCAAAGTAGCTTAATCTCTCAGAACAAAGTATATGAATACATAGGTAGGAATAACAAAATATCCAGCACCCAATAAGATAAAATTCACAATTTCTGGCATCCAACAACATGCAGATAAGCAAGAAAATGCTATCTTTAATGAGAAAAATCAATTGATTGAAAATGATATAAACTTGATGCAGATAATGACACTAGCACAGGTTTTAAAGCCATTAAAACTGTATTCAGTATGTTTAAGAAGCTAGAGGGAAGGTTGAACATGTGAAGTAGAAAGACAAAAAATATAAAAAAGACCCAGTCCATCTTTAAGAGATGAGTACTACAATGCCTGAGATTAAAAAATTGAATAATGTCAGAAAAAATCCAAATTTGATAAAGACTATAAAACCACTGCTCCACGAAGCTAAATGAACACCAAACACAAGAAACGTGAAGAAAAACATCACAACACATCATAATCAAATCAGTAAGATAAGTGACAAACAGAAAATTTTAAAAGCAGCCACAGGAAAGCAAAGATAATTTCATACAGGAGAACAAAGATACGAAGATGGCAGATTTCTCATCAGCAGCAATGCCAGCTAGGAGACAGTGGAGCAATATCTTTACTGAAAGAAAAAGAATTGTCATACTAGAATTCTTTGCCTGGTGAATACACCTTTCAAAAAGAAAGCAAAAATATTTTTTCAGATGTACAAAAGCTGGATGAATTCATCACCAGCTAGAAGGAAATGTTAAAGGAAGTCCTTCAAACAGAAAGAAAGAAGATGATGCCATCAGGAAATCTGGATCTCCACAAGGAATAAAGAGTACTAGAAATGTTAACTACATGTTAACTAAATATAAAGGTTTTTAAAGATTTAAATATCTTTAAAAGATAAACCACTGCTTAAAGCAAAAATAATAAGTGTATTTTGAGGTTTATAAGATATGTAGAAGTAAAATGTTAGGCAAAAATAGCACAAAGTCAAAATATGGATCAATGGAACAGGATAGAAAGCCCAGAGATAAACCCATGCAGCTATGGTCACCTAATCTATGACAAAGGAGGCCAGAATATACCTGGCCAGAATGGAGCAAAGACAGCCTCTTCAATAAATGGTGCTGGGAAAACTGGACAGCTACATGTAAAAGAAGGAAATTAGAACACTCCCTAACACCATATACAAAAATAAACTCAAAATGGATTAAAGACCTAAATGTAAGGTGAGACAGTATAAAACTCTTAGAGAAAAACATAGGCAGAACACTCATTGACATAAATCGCTGCAAGATCTTTTTTGACCCACCTCCTAGAGTAATGAGAATAAAAACAAATATATGGGACCTAATTAAACTTAAAAGCTTTTGCACAGCAAAGGAAACCATAAACAAGATGAAAAGACGACCCTCAGAATGGGAGAAAATATTTGCAAATGAAGCAACTGACAAAGGATTAATCTCCAAAATATACAAACAGCTCATGCAGCTCAATATCAAAAAAACAAACAACCCAATCCAAAAATGGGCAGAAGACCTAAATAGACATTTCTCCAAAGAAAACATACAGATGGCCAACAAACACATGAAAAGATGCTCAACATCACTAATCATTAGAGAAATGCAAATCAAAACTACACTGAGATATCACCTCACACCAGTCAGAATGGCCATCATCACAAAATCTACAAAAAATAAATGCTGGAGAGGGAGTGGAGGAAAGGGAACCCTCTCGCACTGTTGGTGGGAATGTAAATTGATATGACCACTATGGAGAACAGTATGGAGGTTCCTTAAAAAACTAAAAGTAGAACTACCATGTGACCTAGCAATCCCACTGCTGGGCATACACCCAGAGAAAACCATAATTCAAAAAGACACATGCACCCCAGTGTTCACTGCAGCACTATTTACCATAACCAGGACATGGAAACAACCTAAATGTCCATCAGCAGAGGAATGGATAAAAAAGATGTGGTACATATATACAATGGAATATTACTCAGCCATAAAAAGTAACAAAATTGGGTCATCTGTAGAGATGTGGATGGACCTAGAGACTGTCATACAGAATGAAGTAAGTCAGAAAGAGAAAAACAAATATCATATATTAATGTATATATGTGGAATCTGAAAAAACTGGTATAGACAGTCTTGTTTACAAAGCAGAAATAGAGACACTGAGGTAGAGAACTAACATATGGATACTGAGGGGGAAGGGAGATGGGATGAATTGGGAGATTGGGATTGACATATATACACTATTGATACTATGTGTAAAATAGATAACTAATGAGAACCTACTATATAGCCCAGGGAACTCTACTCAGTGCTCTGTGGTGACCTAAATGGGAAGGAAATCCAAAAAAGAGGGGATCTATGTATACGTATAGCTGATTCACTTTGCTGTACAGTAGAAACTAACACAACATTGTAAAGCAACTATACTCCAAAAAAAATGTAAAAAAAAAAAAAAAAAAGAAAGTAACAGAGGCAGTACAAAGATGTGGTTAAGAGCAGAGTCCTGGAACCAGACTATGGAGAAATAAAAAATAAAAGCACACAATATATACTATTAAAAAAAATAGCGGAGAGTCTGGGAGGAGAGACTTGTAGTCTTCCACTTTGTAACTGGAAGAAGGATAGTGTTTTCCAAACATGGCGCTGGAACAATTGTATTTGCAGCAAACAACTACAAATTACCGCCACCACAACAAAACCAAAACAACTTTGATCCATATCTCGCACCATATACAAAACATAAGATGAATCATAGCCCTAAATTTAAAACCTAAAACTATAAAACATCTAGAGGGAAATATAGGAGAAAATCTTTGTGACTTGGGTTAGGTAAAGATTTTTTTTGATACAACACCAAAAACATGATCCATAAAAGAAAACACTGATAATTCGGACTTCATCAAAATTAATTTGTGCTCTTTGAAAGTCATTGTTAAGAGAATGAAAGACAAGCCACAGATTGGGATAAAATATTTTCAAGTATATATCTGATAAGATATTTGTATCCAGAATATATAAAGAGCTCCAAATTCAATAATAAGAGGCAATACAATTTAAAAATGGAAAAAATTGAACACTTTACCAGAGAAGGTGTACAAATGGCAAATTATCACATGAAAAGATACTCAACATTATTAGACATTAAGAAATTCAAATTAAAACCACGATAAGATACTATTACACATATTTTGACAATGGCTAAAATTAAAAGTACTGACCATGACAAGGGTTTGTGTGGATACGACAACTGAGCTCTCATACATTGCTGGTAGGGAATGTAAAGTGTTACAACCACTTTGGAAAAAGTTTGGCAGTTTACCAGCCATTCCACTCCCAGGTATTTATCCAGGAGAACTGAAAGCATATGTACATACAAAGACCTGTACGTGAATAATCACAGTAGCTTTATTTTAATAGCGAGAGGCTGCAAAGAACCCACATATCCATCAACAGGTCAGTGAGTAAACAAATTTGGCATATCCAATCGATGGAACACTGCTCAGCAATAAAAGGAAGCAACTGTTGATACATACAACAACATGGCTGAGTTACCAAAAAAGAGTACACACGACATGATTCCAATTGTATAAAATTCTAGAAAAATACACATGACAGAATGTAGATCAGTGTTTGCCTGGGGCTTTAGGATGGGGGCTGGGAGTGGTGAGAAGGGGAGATTTAAAAGGCGTATGAGGAAACTTTTGTAAATGTTCATTATCTTGATTGTGGTGATGATTTCATGGCATATACACGTGTCAAAACTGATCAAATTGTACAGTTTAAATATATACCATTTATGGTATGTCAATTATACCTTAATAAAACTGGTTTTAAAAGGATCTAACCCAAATCCTTACTGATGCTGAATTGAGGCCAGAGAGGTTACGAGGCATGGATTCTAGATGGATCCATGTTCATCCTAGTGATCACAGCTTGCTTCTCTGCATTCATATGTTTGTTGATACATTCTAGACATTTCCTGAGACTGAGATCAGGCTCAGTGGTCTGTGTTTTAGCTGAATCTCTAGCAAGGTTCCTGAACTCAGCTAGATGTTTAGTAGCTCATTTCTTGACAGGAATTTTTAAATTCTTAAGTAGTATGTTGAAAACTTCTCCTCCTTGAATTTCTGCATTAGAAGTCCCAAGGGGATGGCGGAGATATGTTTATTGAGCTCCTATGTAAGATACCTAGCAAACCTGTGAGGTGTGAATCACCATCCCCACTTTTCCGAACGAGGACACTGAAGCTTAGATGGGTCTAGTACCTCGGCTGAAGTTACACAGTAAACGCAGAGGTGGAATTAGAATCCAGAACCATCTCATGGCAAAACTCATGCCAGTGTCTCTGCTTCATGCAGCAGACCATGATCGGGATCCATTTTTTCCTAGCAACTGGCTGTAGAAGAGAAGAATATAGATTCATCCTGGTGGGAGTCACCCGGTCTCTGTAGCCAACATGGGTGGTCCTCTAATGAGATTGCTCCTTGGAAGTTCCCTAACACAGAGTCAGTAATTTCAGACCATTAGGAATATGTCCTTCCTTGCCCTGACGTTCACTATCAGCTGGTGACTCCTGAAATTTCTTAATCACCTCACAACAGCTCACAGTGTGAACTTCCGTTTAAAATTTCCATGTTCGGGCATATTTCTCATCTCTCTAGTCTGAATGTATAAAACAGGGCTAGTACCCGAAGATGAGCCAAAGTTTAGAGGGCTACTGAGCAGATGAGAACTCATCCATCTTTTTGCCTCATTATAGGTTAAGCATTTCTCTGTTTTCCAGCATTTTCTCTGGCTCCACTGAGAGAGAGGGAAATCTTAGAGCAGTCTCATGATGGTTTGTCCCTTTCAAATCTTATTTGGAGAAGGTGGATGGAGAAATCTCAAACAGTTGGTAGGTGCCAAGAGGGCAGTTCTTTTCAAGAATGCCCCAAAGCCCAGTCCTCAGTAATCAGTTTAGAGAGTGTTATGGAAGAATTTTAAGCACAAGATGTTGCATCTGAGCCGGTTATTCTCTTTTCACCCCCTACAGCAAGTCTATTGCTTACTTTCCTGGGATGTGAAGACAGCCAAATAATGTTAATAATTTATCCTCCTAGTTTTTCCAAAGCCAAGTGGAAGGCACAGTGAACTTTGCAACACATATTGAATCAATGTGAAAAAGAGCTCTGGATTTTTGATGATTTGGAACCCTATGCTCACCCGGAGTTCCACAGAATTCTGTGGCTCCCTTGAAACTGATCTTTCCATACGTCTCTGGTCCCCCGTGTGTCCTGTCAAGACACCCGTGCGGCCTCGTGCTCAACCGACCGGCTTCATTTCCTTCCAGGACAATTGGCAGGACCCAGGCTCATCTCCTCACAGCCCTCAGCGTAGACCAAGCTTCTTCTTATTTCTGGGTCTTGGGCTGGCATGCTCCACTGCCCACCAGATGCACCGCACACACACACTGTGTTCCATAGTCTTTGATTGTTTTGCTGTAACTTCTTGTGCATCAATCTGGAAAAGAGAAAGTGCTTCCGTGTCAGGTAGATCTAGGTTTAACTCATAAGATGGCATTCACTGTACTAGGATGGGGACCTAGTTGAAAAATGAGACTGCCTTATTTCTGAATCCCAGTATCTAGTACCTTGCCTGATTCAGGGAAAGACGGATGAATGAGTGGAAGGAAGAAAAGAAGGCAGGAAGTCAGAAAGAAGGACTTTAAGAACTTCGTTTTTCAATAATTTTTAATTGTTTTTGTTTCTCTCCACCACCCGCTCTGCAAGTCTTTCTTTCCCCCTTTTTAGTAACCCAGTGGGTGTGAGCTTGAGAGATACAAGATAATGTTAACAGGCTTGATTTTTCTCAAACTTCAGATCAGAGACCAAGCGTGAAGACATCGCATTTGAAAGTGCTTCATGGGTAGGAGCAGGGGAAGGAGAATTCACTCAAAGAATTCACTCAAACAAACCCTTTCTTGGGTTTGTTTTCCATTGAAATGAAGAACTGGGGTGGACATGAGCAGAGTTAAAATTTAACTAGGAAGGTAATTCTGTTAAAGAAAAATGTAATAAACTGTTTAGTTAAAAACTGAACAGTACGTTTCTACACACATAAAATGAATCTGACCCTCTCTTTGGATTATTTATCTGTGAGACCCCTGCTGTGTGAGTATCTGAGATACTAATATAAATAATGCTTTTCTGGGGGAAAAGGGTCACTCCTAAGGTGTCTTGTGTGATGTCATTTGTTATTTTTATTTCAAAGTAGTTGTTCTGAACTGTTCTAAGATTATGAAAAGTTGTAAAAATAAAAGTATTTAACCCCTACATAATTTTTTATAGTCAACAAAGCACTTTACAGGTTCCATCTCATTTGCTCCTCAAACAAACCTATAGGTTAGGCCCTTATAATCCTTGTTCTACAGAAGAGGTTTGAAGCTCAGAAAGATTAGGAAATTTGCATAAAACATGTCAGTGGCAGAGTCAGACCTAAAAACAAGCTCTTGCAGCTCTGAGTCCTAGGCTTCTGACAAGAGATTTAGTAAACAGGTTTTCCTCACATGTGAATTACTGTTTTGTGTTCATTATATAAACCAATAGAGGTTGAAAGAAATGGTGAAAAGTTTAATGATGCTAAACATCTATAAATGCAATGTATTAAAAATAATGAGAACAGAAAAGCCCTAGTTCTATAGGTTTCTCAATCTGCTGAGCATCAAATCGTATTTCCCAGTGAACCATCTGCTTTCAAATTTGAAGCTTCTATCCACTTAATAAGCCCCTTCATTAGTGAACCGAAAGGTACACGCATTGGAATTAACCAAATACACACACGTGTATGTGGATATAGATGTATGGCTTTGGTTTAAGGTATTATACCCTCTCCTCAGGATGAACTGTGATGGAAAAATGCAATCAAAATAACGTTGTCCTTGAGTAGACCGGAGAGTTAATGCCTAGTCCAATATCACTCAAAACTCAAAGAAATCCAAACACAGGTTTTCATGTTTTGTCTCCATCCCCTAGTGTATCTCTTTAACACTTTCTTGTCTTCCTTCCTGGCCAGTCAGGGGTTTAGCCAGAGTGACCAGGAAGAGAGGGTATTGTTTCTGACATGAAGAACTTTTAGTTTTATTAGAACATCCAGGAAGGGATGTGATTAGAAGGTTGAAGCTGTAAATTCAAAATTGAGAGACTTCTGCCCACAAATGTGACTATAACTGTGTGAATAGCTCCCATCTTTCCAATGGACGGTTAGTTTGGGTTCGTACAATGGGAGGGGTGCAGTGAGTGTGGGGTAGGGCTGTGGGTAATGCCCACGAAGTTACTCCTCTTTAAAGCTGTCCACAGTGTGTTGGCGACAGCCCAGACCTGCACAAGAAGACAGGGACAACAGTGGGAGGAGCCATATCAGTATTACAGTGTTACAGTGAACAGGCGATCAAGTTAGAATGTAGAATCGAGGGATCATGGCTTCAGGGAAGGGCCCACAAATCCCCATCCCCGATTACAGTAGTAGTATGAACTCTAATTGTATAAATGATGCATGGATTATTTTTTATAGAAATTCATTGCCTTATATACTTGCCCAGAATGACAGCCATGTGCATCTTTTCTGCCCAACCACACAATTGTGTGAAGTCTTCCAGATGTTTCTACCCCTTAGGTTGTCATGTCACTACAAAAGCAGCTCTAAAAAATCGATGTAAACTTAAGGGTTTCATTGTATAATCCTTATACCAGATGATTTGTGAAAATATGATCCGTGAAAGAGCCCACTGTTAGACCATATCCTTGGAGTGATTCTTAATTATTCCCACTCTGTTTTCTAAAAAGCCAATTTTTATCTGTAAGTAACAATTTTCCATGATCCTATGATAATTCAGAGACCTCCAAGTAAACACACAGATATTAGTCTTCAGTGTACAAGGCGTATGTAATCTTAGTAAAACTTATTGAAAAATATAAATAAATCATACCTGCAGTTATCTTTTACTCACATACTAATTTCTCTTTCAAAAAAAGAAAAATTAAAAAAAAAAAAAGAAAAATAGATTTAAACAACTACACATGGAGACAGTGTTTTTCGGCATCTTGTTCTGAATGGAGAGGGGTCTGACTTGATCAAAAATCAGCCATCCGGCAATATTTTTTCTTCGTGGAGAATGTTTCAGAAGGAACAGTGATGCAACCGTCTTGCCATTATGCAAATGGATGTTAGGACAAAAGGATGGGAAGTAGTCATATGGGAAAAACCCTACTTGTAAGGGAAGGAGGGAAAATTGGAAACAAAGAACATTCTGGAATGTATATTTATCCAGTCTCTTACCCTCCACTAGAATGTGAGCTCTGTGAAGGCAGGGTTTTCTTTCATTCACTGCTATATCTTCAGCATCTGAAAAAGTACTCAGCATGTATTAGGTGCTTAATAAATAATATTTATAATACATACTGTATACTGTAAATAATACTTATATATTGTACACCATAAGACTACTACTATAATACTTAAATGAATATATAACTTAGAAATGAAATAGATATACTAATTTGGTATTAATCAATGCTTATTGGAGGCATGGGCTGGTTTATTTTTATTATATAATATTAAATTAATATTTTGATGTCATTATTGGTATTGGCTCTTTAAGCCGCTTGGTTCCTGGTCCCCATGTGACCTTTGTGCATTGAGGAGAGGGGGGGACTCTGAAGGTGGGACAATGGCATTTCTAGGAAGTCAGCTAAGCTGGGGGCTTGAAAATATGGAACTGTTTGTTTTGGAAAGTTGCATCTTTTACTGGAGGAGTTTGGGGGCACTTGTTAAAACTGAAACTGATGCTTGAATGATGCAGTAAACATGTGTGAAGTTCATTTTACAACAACATGGGGATCTATAGGGGATCTATGGCAGGCCTGTGGCTGTTTAACTTGGGGACTCTATCATTCAGTTAGAAATTGACCAGCATCTACACTTTAGCTGCTGTGACAGGGTGGAAAGTGTGCTGGGCTGATTTTAAGTGCTAGGTTTTTCTTTGATTAGGTGCATGACCTTAGGCAAACTCTTTAAACTCTCTGAGCATCAGTCACTTTGTCATTTATTAGGCAACTCCTGTGTGCAAAGCACTAGGCCAGGCACTTCCACGTATATTATTCCATTTCCTTATCTGCCAGTCGAGGGACGGTAACACCTGCCACACAGAATGTCTCATTAGGATCCAAGGAAACAGTGTGTATCACAGTGCTTTGCAAGCGATACATGGTTATGACTTAAATATCTGCACAGAAAAATGCATATTTGCAGAGCATCTACTGTGATGCAAGGCCTGTGATAAATTTACCTTAAGTTCAAAGATATTTGTTACAATTAAAATAGGCAAAGCAAAACAGATACGTTGCATGCTTGTTTAAGGAGAGTGGTGTCAGGATGCAGTTAAAACAAGCACTTAGCAGGACACGAGTCATGGAGAATGTGTGGCACTGGCCTCGTTGCCCAGGCCACCCCAGTAATCCTCTGCTTTCTGCTTTCCCAGGCTTGCGCCAAGGCAACGACCACGGCTCTCAGTACCGCTCTGCCATCTACCCAACCTCTGCTGAGCACATGGAGGCATCCCTGAGGTCCAAAGAGGACTACCAGAAGGTAGGGTCCCCTCTCCCTCCCGGACCCACCTGTGGAGGCAGAGTCTGGTTCTTGGCACTTGGCACTGTGTTCTGTTTTCACATGTTTTGGAAATTGCTGTCAGCCTGTTGGAATTGAGCCTTTCTGCTCCATAGAAGAATAGGCCCTTATGCCATTTCTCTTTAAAGTCAAGTCCTCCAGATGAATATACAGCTTAACATATAATCTCTCTCTCTCTCTCTGAGTCTCACTTTTTTTTCTCTGCCTGTCTTAATCTACTTGGGCTGCCATAACAAAGTACTACAGACCGGGGCGGCGGGGCGTGGAGGCTTAAACAACAGAAATCTATTGTCTCACAGTTCAGGAGGCTGGGAGTTTAAAATCACGGTGTTGGCCGGGCTGGATCCTTTGGAGGCTGTGAGGGCAGGATCTGCTCCAGGCCTCTCTCCTGGGCTTGTAGACGGCCGTCTTCTCCCTGTGTCTTCACATCATCTGCCCTCTATGTGTGCCTGTTTCTGTGTCCAAATGAACACCTTTATGACAACTCCGGTCATATTAGATTAGGGCCTTACCTAATGCCCATGTTTAACTTGATTATCTCTGTTAAAGACCCTATCTCTGGGAGGGAGGGAGATGCAAGAGGGAGAAGATATGGGGATATATGTATATGTATAGCTGATTCACTTTGTTATACAGCAGAAACTAACACACCATTGTAGAGCAATTATACTCCAATAAAGATGTTAAAAAAAAGACCCTATCTCCAGATAAGTTCACATTCTGAGTTCCTGGTAGTTGGAATCCCAACATCTTCTTGGGGACACAGAATTCAACCCATAGTGCTCTCTCTCTTACTTGTAACAGTAGATTGAATTATAATAAAAATACTTCTCAGAAATATAGATGTTACATCATGAAATAATTATTTTTCACCATTAACTTGTATTTTTTTTAAAATCTCCTCTGATAGAGATTTAGTTCTTTTCAAAATAACTTGAGTTGCTCTAAATTTTAGAACTTTGTGATAGTGTTTAAATTTTAATTATCTTTATATTTTCTAGAGAGTTGGATTCACATTTAAGAGTAGAGCCAGGAGCTACAGTAATGCTGATCTATTTTAGAACTATGTAAAAAGTCTGCTACGCAGCCATTCTCAGGAATGTGTGGGTTCTCCACCTATCCCTCTGGTGGCAGAGGTGGCAGTGAGGAGGGGGCAGGGACAAGAGTACACCTATTGAGAAAAAGGAGCAGGAGATGCCACTCACAGTCAGTTCAACTCCGAAAAGCAGACAGGGCTAACGGAGATGCTGATAGGACCCCATTTATTCCTTAGCGCGTCCCCTCCCTCCCTCCAAGGCTGTGAAGTCTGCTTGGATGATAATAGTAGGCAGCCTCGAGGATGGCCCTCAGTGGTTGCTGCCCACGTGGAATCTCCTATCCCTGAGTGTGGGCTGGATTTAATGACTCCCTCTGAATGAATGACAGAAGCAATGGGGTGTTACCTTTGAGATGAGTTCATTACAAGATTGTGGCTTCCATCCTGGGGGCCCTTTCTGTCTCACTGCCTCTTGGATCACTTGCCCTGGGGGAAGCCAGCTGCCATGTTGTGGGGCATCCCTGTATAAAGGCACATATGGCAAAGGGACCAAGGCCTCCAAGAGCCACATGCATGAGCTTGGAAGCCCCTCAACCCCAGTCAAGCCTTCAGTTGAGACTGCAGCCCCAGTTTGATAATTTGTCTGCAGCCTCACATTGGACCTCAAGCCAGAGGCACCCAGCTGCACTGTGCTGCAGAAGCTACAAGAAAATAAACGTTTTGAACTCATTTGAGCCTGTTTATATTTCCATTCTAAAAACCTTTTAAGTATAAATTATCCTTTCTCAGATCTCTTTTTATAATGACTTTTCTTTTTTTAATTTAAGTTTTTTTAATTAAAAAAATGTTTCCATTATAGTTTATCACAGGATATTGAATATAGTTCCCTGTGCTGTGTAATAGGACCTTGTTGTTTATCCAGTCTATATATAATAGTTTGCATCTGCTAGTCCCAAACTCCCAATCCATCCTTCCCCCACCCCCCATCTCCCTTGGCAACCACAAGCCTGTTCTCTATGTCTGTGAGTCTGTATCTATTTTATAGATAAATTCATTTGTGTTATATTTGAGATTCCACATATAACTGATATCATATGGTATTTGTCTTTCTCTTTCTGACTTACTTTGCTTAGTATGGTAATCTCTAGGTCCATCCATGCAGCTGCAAATGGCATTATTTCGTTCTTTTTTTATGGCTGAGGAGTATTCCATTGTATATATGCACCACATCTTCTTTATCCATTCCTCTGTCAATGGACATTTAGGTTGTTTCCAGGTCTTGGCTATTGTAGATAGTGCTGCTGTGAACATGGGGGTGCATGTATGTGATGACTTTTCTTTCTCTTTTTTTTTGAATTTTATTTATTTACTTTTTATGCAGCAGGTCCTTATTAGTTATCACTTTTATACATATTAGTGTATATATGTCAATCCCCATCTCCCAATTCATCCCACCACCACCCCTCCCCCATGATGACTTTTCTGATAATGGTAGGCTTACCTGGGCACGTGTGCTTCACTTCAGCTTGTGACCTCCAGCCTTGAATTGCCTCAACTGGTATGTCAGCTGCATAAGTTTTTATCAGATGCCTGACACTCAGAAAGCCATGTATCATATTTACCTCAGGCAGACACATAAGGATGAGAGACCTCTGTCACAGGACTGTAGGCCAGAAGTGATGGGAGCTTCGTCTAGGATGGTGAAGGTATGAATGGAATGAAGGGATATTTAGGAAGGAGAACTAATAGAACCTGGGCCTGGATTGGAAGTGGAGACTAGATGAGGGGGAGGAATCCAGGGTGACTTAGGTTTCTGGCTAGTGATGTTTTGTGTGAAGGTATGGAGGAGCAGAGGCAGATTTGTGGGGAGGGTGAGTTAAGTTTGGAAGGGTGGTGTTTAAGGTACCCCTGATGCGTGCATCCATGTGGCTATTAGGAGGAGACATGGGCTGTTCCCACCTTGCAGGGAGGGTTATTGTGACTATTAACTGGGTTAATGCTTGTAAAGCACAGGGCGTAGCACATAGTAAGTGCTCAACAAATGGTAGCCCTTATTACTGTTGGGCTTATCAATTTATATTTGGTAAATGAAGCCTTAGTTGCTGATACGATCGCTTAGAAAAGTGAAAAGTGATGAGAAGAGGAGGCTTAGGACCTGAGGAACACCAGCATTGGAGAGATGGGTAGGGAGGTGCCTATACCAGACAAGGTGCTGTGGTTCCACTGAGAACTGGCCCCATGCAAACCCTGAAAAGTTAGTTCTATTTTATTTAATCTCTTTATATTTAATTTTAAAGGCTGTGTTAGTAAGTAATACTAAAAGTTACATGTGATTAATGCTATATATTGGTTTCCTAATATAATGATTTACAATCTCTTAAGGTACAAACAGTAATACTTAGAGACTCTGGAAGGATATTAATCTCCCTGCAGAATATCTCAAAATGAGTTGATATTCTGGTGTTCACAATGAAAATTTTAAGTTCACAAGGTCAGTGCCTTCCACGTGATGTTGAAGAGGCTAACTTACACCTAATTTTCTGGTTTCTACCCCAATATAGTTTCTTATCCTCAGCTTTGAGTGGAGCCCACATTGGTCTTAGATAACAGATACACATATGAAGTAAAATTTAGTTATTAAATATTATTTGTTTTAATAATTTCTCCATTATTTTTGTAGATTTGGGGAATGTTAATCTTATATTCTAGACAGTTGTTCTAACCTAGTGCTTTTTGGGTGTTCTGTACTTAAGCATATGGGAATTAAATACATTCCTACATATGCATATTTTTTGCTTGACTTTTAAAAGTAGGGTCTATTTTTAAAATAAAGATTGGGGCCTTCTTGTGCCCCCAGCATCCAGATACCCATTGCTGTTAACATAATCACATAGAACTGCTTTATCACCAACTCAGAGAACAAATACTGTCACGACTCTTTTATACATAAATAAAAACTGGCCCTGGATTCCACTGATAGATGAGTAGGAAGTCCAGTATTTCCCTCCTGGCAAACTGACTAAAACCCATAGAGTCTTGACTCCAGACCAGAGCCTCCGTACAGCTCTCTACCCAATGGTGGTGGTCTCTCCTGCAGCATCCGGCAGGAGCCACTAGCCACATAGAGGTGTTGAGCACTTGAAATGTGGCTCATGCAACTGAAGAACCGAACTTTTTATTTTCTTTTAACTAATTTAATTGTGTATTTACATAGCCACATGAGGCCAGCGGCAGCCTGATTCGACAGCACAGCAGTATAAGGGGTGGGGCGGTGTGTGTGTTGCAGGGGGTGGGGCGTCAGTCTGGCTCCCGGGCTGGCAGACCCAGGGTTACAAGCCCTCTGCTCCCGGGCTGGTGCATTGTGAGAGCTCAGGAACTGCTCTCTCCTCTCCTCTCTGGAGACGCACAGCATGAGGGTCAAGTGCTCTTCCTCCAGCCACCACTGGACAGAGCTGAGGACTGAGAGCCATGGCTGTGGGGACCCATGGCTGAGCTCTGTCAAGTGCAGAGATCTCTTCCTTTCCTGACACAGCCAGTGCCCAAGGGTCCCCACCCGGAAGCTCCGGGTCAGGATTTATCCTTCTGTCCCACCTTGAGCAGTGAGAAATACTGTCCTTTTCCCTCTTTTCCTATCTATGCCATGAGGGGTCAAGCCATTTTCCTTTTCAGGAACCAAAGAACAAGGTGTCTCATGGTGTCACCTACCTTGTTGAGCACTGGCACACAGGTGACCACTGTGATTTTTGTCTTAGTCTGGGTCCTGTAGAAAGGAGAGCCCGTGAAAAAGGCTTATATGTGAGGACTTTACTGGGTGCCACAGAGCAGGAGTGAGGGGCAGGGGAGTGGAAGAGAAGAGGAAGGAGAACCAATGTAAGTTGGCCCCTGCTCTCGGTGAAGGGGTGTCTGGTCCTTATGAAATGACGGGTCCTTCCGGGGGAAGAAGGGAAGCATCTGTCCGTTGGATGCCACCCCCCATGGATTCACTCCGCACTTCTGGACTGCACACCTGTGGGCTCAGGATACTGTGTCCCCAGGGCAGGAAGCAAGAGGCACATGGCATGGGTGTGAGGTGAGACACTGCATGAGGCTACGCAGAGTCCATGCAGAGCTGGCCACTGCAGCAGGGACTGCAGGAGAGAATGGTGAGGCCGAGGGGATCTGAGCTGATGCACGAGAGGTGCAACAATGTACAAAGGGTCCTTCACCCACCCCTGCCCGGTCCACGCCAGCCAAGTGACTACAGTGTCTCCAGGATAATTTACTATGATTTAGTGACTTTCTGGCTCCTCTGTTAGAGCAGAGAATGAAAAACATGAGTCTAATTTTAGCAGGCATCCTGCTACAGTCGTAGAATTACATAATATACAGTTATGTATGTATATAGTTGATATATCTATATGTACATATAATGACATTGATGTTAATAGAACAGCAACAGTACCGAGTACTTACTACATGCTAATTACTGTTTTAAGTACTTTATACAAATGGAGCCATTTCTATATCTCTGACTATATGTATCAGTATACATACATAGATATAATGGATATGTTTAGATATAGGTATGAATATGTCTCTCTGTATCTTTATGTAAAATTGTATGCATTCATGTATTTCTTGTTTCTAGTTTTGAAGCTTGTATCAATTTTTAACTGTCCATGCAATTGGTATAATTGATAAATACACACCAAAAGAAGAAAAAGAAATCAGCAATTCTCAGTGCTGGTGAGAGGCAGTGTGATTAGCTTTTACACCATAAAGAAGTTGATCTGTGTTTTTACATTTACCTTAAAGAGTAACGTGGTTTTTACTAGGTCACTCACGAAGCAGGGAAAGAGTCTCAGATATCACAAGTTGCCTTCACAGGTGAGTGAAGGAGAGGAAGTTGGGAGGTGACACCTGGAATTGGCTTCCTGGGTTTTCTTTCCAGCATAACCTTGAACACATTCCTGAAGCAACAGGGGTCTTTAATCTGGGAGAGTCATTCTTAACAGTACTGGATGAGGGCCTAGGACTCCGTAATCTACCTCACTACAAACATTCGGGTTAAACCTCGGGGAGGTTCTGCAGATGGCTTTCCTTCATTTTATATGTATTGTTTTCTGTGGTAAGAGTTGGCATTTCTGGCCCTGTCACCACATCCTGGGAATTCATCTTATTTGAGCCCTGGCGGGACCCCTCTGTACTAACTGTAACATTGACTGAAGTTACTAATTTAATAGTCTTCACTGGTTTGCCCCCAGTGACCCCCTAGTAAGCAGCTTCTTCAGCAACTTCTTTATGCCACGTGAAGTTGAGAGTGACAGTATTACTTACCACGGAACAGCCATTTGAACATAAAATTAGCTGATTTTATCACAGGGACCAATTGTTGAGCTAATTAGATGTGCAGTACTGCTGATGAGCCAGAAACCCAAAGTGATTTTCCATCTAAACTGTGGTTTTCTGCAGAGTTGGCTGGGTTGTAGATACCAGGCTCACCAACAACCCTAGGAAAGGAAGAAAGGCTGAAGAAGTTTGCTAATTTCCGTTCAGATTAGAGGAGGCTGGAGAATCTTACAGAGGAGGATCAGAGTGACACTTCAGCTTCACGCTGGGTTCCTTGACCTTGAAAGGGTGGGATTCTGTTCACAGAATCTGACAGCTGCTTCACATCTTTGGTGAGCTGCAGCCTTTGCACAAAATGTGGGGTCTTCTTGCCTTTGGACAAAGACTTCGTAATCTTTTGTTAACAGCATTTTCATATTTTTTCCTCAGAGTTTCACGGTGGAATTCTTTGCTTATGGTATTAATTGGAGGAGACAATTGGATGTATTATTAATTGTTTTTGAATCATGAGATGTAGACGGTTTACCTCTCAAGTGAACCCATGATGACATTTTCTAATACTCTAAGTTGAATAGTGACCTGTGGCAGGGAGGGGGGTTGTTCACTTGTAATTTTTATGTCCTGAAAATTTGACTCTTCCTCATTTAGGAATTAAATCTTTTGATCACCAATAGATTATGTTACCTGAAATTTGATAGAGAATTAATAAATCTAAAGGTTGTTCTGGCCACATGGCCCACTTCCTTCCCAACTCCTCAAAGCTTCGTGAACAGTAAGCACAAGCTTTCCTCTGGATAACCTCTTTGGGTGAATGTTCAATTACCCACCATGTGTCAAATATAAAACAGTGCCCTAACATCTGGCTGTGTCTCTCAGCATCCCACCTATCCATCCATCCATCCATCCATCCAATCTTCAGCATAGCTATAGTCTCTATTTGCCATATTTTATCTTAAATTTCAATTATCTAGCAATCTGTCACTGTGCTCTATACAGTGTCATTTTTTTAAAAAGTACCCAAGTGAAAGATAAAAAAATATATGCAATGATTGGATTACAACAAGTATTTTTTAGAATTGCTTCAGCTTTGATTATTTACTTTGATTAGTGGCTGCCGACATTCCATGGCATTCGCCACATCCTTTCAGTCTCTGTCTAGGTGGCCACGTTGCCTCCTTCCCTTCTATGTGTCTAATCTCCCTCTGCCTCTCTCTTACAAGGACCCATGTGATTACATTTAGGGCCCACTGGATAATCCAAGATAATCTCCCCATCTCAAGACCCTTAATTTAATCACAGCCATATAAAGTAACGTTCACATGTTCCAGGGATTAGGGCACCAGGGGGCACCATTATTCAGCCTACTACAGTCTGCGGATCTGCCTTCCATCCTACCACTGTCACATGTCCAGCCTCAAATGGGGGCTGAAACTGGGAGCTCTTCTTTCCTGGGCTGCTCACCCAGTGGGTGCCCATCTGGCTTCTTCTGGACTCCAGGGCCATCCACAGAACACGCTCAGTATCCCAGAGAGGACAGGGCTTGCTCTCCTCTCTCTTGGGGTCTGTATCTAGTTTTGAAGGGAGGTAAAAATTTTCATAAGCTTATCCCCCTTTCAAACATCTCTACCTTCAAAAAAGATCCACCTTCACCCCCATTCTGCTTACCAAAACAAAGTAGTATACTAAAAATAACAACAGGAAAAAAACCCTAAGAGCTAGATTTGGGGGAGAAAATTATGCGTGTGAGTGAGTAATCAAAATAATGTTGGAATGGCTGGGGAGGGTGTTCTGGTACTCTCCTAGTGACTTACTACCCGTGGATCCCTGAATTTAAAAATGAAGATCCAGTCTTCATTTTTAAATTACCTGAGTGTAGATAGCAAAATTTCCTCATAGGCTTGTTATAAGAATTAAATAATATTTTCTATATATGTAAAATACCTCTTGTTATGGACTGAAAAAATATATATATATACCTACTATAGCTAGCCTGTAGTAGCCACCCAATATGCATTAATCAAAGCTGAACCCCTTCAGTCTTCCAGTCAAGAAGGTAGTTCTAATTATGCCAACTCAATTGAGAGAAATTAAATATAATTAATAAATATCCAGTTATGCTATAATCATCATAATATAACTGGACCTGATAATTCCCTACCAGGAGGTACAGATCATTTGTGTTTCCTTGTAAGCATCTGTAGGCTGAAAATTTGAAAATTGGTCCTTCCTTCCTTACCTTCCCCCCATCTTCCTCAGTAAATTAATACATTAATTACCTTATCAAATATTAATTGTGTACTGATTAGTTGCCAGACTCTCATTATAGTTGTTTCAAACACAGCTATCTGAAGAAGGATCTCATGAAGTTTCTTGTAATAAACTGTGCTTGCTACACATGGTCACAAAAGCCCATGTGTCACAAATGCTCTTTCCTGTAGACCATTTTCTGGGAACTATCCTGACATTAAGTGGGCTGTTTGGGGGCTCCTGGTCATCCTTGTTTCCCCCAAGACCTGGTTCTGTGCTTGGCACCTAGCAGATTGTCAGCAAATATTTGTTGACCCGAACGAAAAAGATGTAGCAGAATAAAGAAACCCACTGTTACCCCTTGTTACAGACTGAATATTTGTGTCCTCCCAAAATTCATATGTTGAAGCCCTAACTCTCAGTGTGATGGCATTAGGAGTGGGGGCCTTTGGGAGGTGTTTAGGGTTAGATGAGGTTATGAGGGTGGAGCCCCCATGGTGGGATTAGTGTCCTTGTAAGAAGAGACACCAGAACCCACTCCCTCCCTCTCTCTCTCTCTCTCTCTCTCTCTCTCTCTCTCTCTCCCCCCCCCCTCCTCTCCCTCTCTCCCTCTCTCCCTCTCTCCCCCCACGAGCACACAGAGAAGAGATCACGTGAACACACAGTGAGATGGTGGCCGCCTTTAAGTCATGAAAAGAGTCCTCACAATGAAACCTACCCTGCTGGCACCTCCCTGCCTCCAGAACTGTGAGAAATAATTGTCTTTTGTTTAAAGCAACCCAATCTGTGGTACTTTGTTATGGCAGCCCGGGCTGACTAAGATACCAGGGAGGGGTGGGGAGAACCATAGCCGTGGTTGAGAGTACCTGGGGCCCTGCTCTGCCCTTACTGACCCTGACCTTGCACAAGTCTTTACAGCTCTACTTTCCTGTGTATAAAGTGGGGAACATAAGAACAACAAAAATTTTTATAAATGTTAACAGTTTCCAGTGCTTTGTTCCATATCATATGAGTGGTAAGCCTCACCCCACACAGGGAAGTAGTTCAGGGTCTGTCCTCCTACCTGCCTTAGGAAGAAACCGAAGCTCAGATGGACTTCATTCATGTTGCCAAGATGACCCAGGTAATACATTTAGACAGAGTCATCTGACTCTGAATTCCATATGCTTTCCTCACACACTGTCCTCGGTAATCTGTCAAGCATTTTATGAATATCACGGTTTAATGGGGTGACTCCAGAGACGAGGCTGTCGGCAATGACTTCATCCTGCTTTTCCAGGGGCCCTCAAATCTCAAACCATTGTGGAAATATAGGATCTGAGAACCTTCCTTTCGGTCATGAATAGAGAAAATGGCAGGATTATTCCTGTTTCTTTGTTTACAGGGAAATGGGTAGGTTGCATTCTAGAAATATCCCTTCTCAATCTATTGTGTTCTCTGTGCTCCGATGTGAAAACCAACGACAGCACTAAAAGACTCTTTTACCAACACCAAAAATCATTTATTTGCATCAAAGCACCCTGAGTAGACGTGGCTAAATGTCAGTTGATATTTGATGGTTTGGGGATTAACCAGCTCTTCTTCCTCTTCTTCTTTTTTTAAAAATTTGTGCTATTGTTTAAAGCATGGAATTATGATTTTTAAATGTCCGTGGAAAAGTCCTGAATAATTCATTCACCTACTTTAGTCAAAGAGAAAAATCCCCCTTTGTGTGCCCAGCAGTAAGGATGAAATTCCTCTTGCACCCCTCTTGTAGCTTTGTGGTTGTCATTACAGGTATTATTATGAACTCTAAATAAGTACTTATGAAATAAAGGTTTTTATAATGCCCCTTTCTGGGAGGCAGGCATCTATATTTCTATGTATGCAGCCATACAGACAGATAGATCTTTTAGTTGCATCTGGGTGATTATTTTCATTTCCACTTATTACTGTGTGCTAGACTCCCCTTGTATGAGTACAGATTGCCCTTTCTTGCACTGTATTTAGAAATATCTGCATTACCCCTGGGCATTTGTTCATTAATAGGGGGTGGGGAGAGAAAAAGCTTGTAATAATGGGCTTTACGTATTATTAAACTGTGTGCATTAACATTTGGGTCCGAATGAAAAATCTGGTTTGTGTTACTGCCCTCTGGTGGTTGTAGTCTGTTGCTGCAGTGGCAGGGAAGTGCGTCCCTGGGGTGGAGTTCTGCCTTTGGTGGCAGCGTCCAGGAGCGATGCAGACTAGGGCATTGCTGAGCCATCAGTCTTTGATTCACAGTCACTGCTTTTCATCCAAGTGCACTGCAAGCACCCTAGAAGTCCACTTACTGGCCAGAATAATGATACAAGAAGGCATTCTTGTGAGGGCCAAGGAGACATTTTCATTTTAGGGGAGGTATACACACAAAATAACCCTGACCCACGTAGGGTGACATTTGAGTGAGTTCAAATTCTCCATGGGCCGCACTCCTCCTCATCTTGCAAGGCCAGCGTGGGAAAAGCAGTGGCTCCCTATGTGTGACATATGTACCACTTGTGGTACCTGAGGTGACTTCCGGATGTATCCAAATGAGCATTTTCAATGTTAATAGTTATGTGTGAATACCTTAATATGTTTTAGAAACAATGCAGTGAGTGTGTGAAGCCCACGATTTCCTGGGCGTTACTGCTTAGGTGATACCCAGGAGATGGGGCCCACACACAGCTGCTTGCTTTGCAGTGATAACGGCACTGGGTTGATGAGCCATTGGCTGGTGGGGCAGAACCCCCGTGGAGGTGGGGGGATGACTGGGGGCAGCAGCAGCTCAGCCGCCTCTCTAAGCCTGGGGTTCCTGATTTGTTAAATAGGATCGTAATGGCTCCTTCTTAGGGTGCTGTAGCATTATAAGGTGTGGTGTGCGTGTCAGGCATCTGTCACAGAGTAGGCGCCCTCATCTCCTCACGCTAGGGACACTTCTCTGAGCCTTCCTCCGTGTTCGCATCCCGCTTTGCTTGCCACACCCATTCCACCCTTCATCGGCCCCTTGTCAGAGTTTCCGGGTTCTTCTCCCTCTAGATTGTAGGTGGGGCCTGCCCTGTGGAGTGAGCCCATGTGGCTCTGTGCACAAAGCAGGCTCTCTCCACGTGCTTGTGGCAGGAATTAAGTGCAAAATCATCTAAGTGACGTTTCCCGTCCTCTGACACATTCGGTACATTTCATCTATCGGATGACGACAGGGCCTATACGTGGTCCCTCCTGTCTCCCTGATTCATGTGGTCTGATAACCGGGACCAGATTAGGTCCCTGCCCATTGGCTGCAAACGGGGAGAAAAGGTCTGCAGTGTCTAGTGCCTGCCAGCGCCAATATCACTCTTATCTTACAAACTGATATATGTAGGTTTATGGTCTGCGCCTGCGTGCACATGCTCTACTTGTTAATTTCAGAGGCAGGTAGACGGAAGGCAGTGGAAACATTTTAAATACAGTATTTCAGCTAGGGTAGGATCTATCCTGGAGACAACACAAGAGCCTTTGTTGCTCAAGCAGGTAGATTTATAAGGCTTGCCCTGGTTTAGTCTATATAAAATGGCCTTAGGAGTGGTCCAATCAGAGAAATAACCAGGGCGGGGTGGGGGGAGGGGAGTAGGAGCCCTTACAGTTCAGGGGCAACGGGAGTGAAACAGGGTTTGTTGTCTTCCTGTGAAATTCCCGTGGATTTTGTCTCAGCTCCATGTGGTTCTAAGTTTCTCCGATTGCCCTCCACAGAGCTTCCCAGCCTGTTCCTAAATGACTGCAGAACGCCCGCTTGCATGTCTGCAATGGAGGCGATGTTCATTTAAGGCTTCGAGAAATCAGAGCTTTCGCGATTGCCGTGAAAGCCAGAGAGCCAAAAGCACCTCAGTAGCGGAGATGAAAGGACATGTGTGTGCATGTGTGTTTGGAACTTAAAGGACAGGGAGGAAAAGAAAAGAGATGTTACCGCTTTGCACTTCCTTCAAAATATGCCTGACTCCCTCTGGTGGGACCATTTAACTCCAAATGCGTCCCCCCCATCCCCCTCGGCCCCTGCCACACGCTCCCCGCTCCCACGACATTCATCTTGGCTTCTGTGACATCTGTTCTGGGCACTGCGGAGCCGTCTTCTCGTTGCCATGGCAGCCGGTGGAGAGAGCCCGCCCATTGGCTGCTAGCGGAGAGGAGAAAAAAGGCCCGCAGTGTCAGGGGTCGTGTGCCTAGTGCCAGACTGCCACTGTTTTCAGTCAGCTGCTGGCTTGGCCACATTAACAGAGCACGGAGCGGCGGGCAGAGGCCCGCAGGGACCGCCCACCACAGCTGTGGACATTGCCGGGGGAATGGGGGGCCCCCCGAGGTCAATGTCATTAGTTTCTCCCTCAAGTGTGAAGTGTGTGAAGGACAAAAGCAGCGCCCGTCAAGACGAGTGGGCTGCCTTTTCCTTCACCTTGAACTGCTCTGAGCTCTCTTTTCTTTTGTAGTGTTTGGATTGAAATTCGTAGGATGACCCTTTCTACTCCCAGCCATCCCCATAGTGAGAGGGCCTGGGCCCAGGTTAAGCTGTCAAAATAAAAGCCTCTATCAGATTCCATTTACCTTGACCATTACCCTGTCACTCTAAAACGAGAAGAGGACAGCATTCCATTTCAAAATCGGCACCCGAACCTGATTGTTTTAAAAATCATTTTCCTCCTGGAGCCACCTCTGAATTTCACGATGTGATTGGAATCATAGCTACGGGTTATGGTTCTGGCCTCAGAGCTGTAGGTCACTCGCATCCTTACCTCATGGCCGAGTGAATCTGTGCCTCCGGTGCCTGACCGCACACCTGGCCAATCGGACAGGTAGAGAGAGGTACAGCCATGAAAGGCTCGCTGGCAGAACCCCAGCTGCCTATCTTGGGCTCCCTCGTCGGGTGGGTTTTAGGTCCCCACCGATTAGTGGTGGGGTGTCCTGTGCATCAGCCACACCTGGGGCCTTCAGTCTCCAGGGTCCGGTACCAGTTGGGATTTGGCAGTGGATGGTGACCTTGCCCCCTGGGCCAACACTGACAGCTCCAGTCAGCATAGTTGAGGCTGGAGAAGGAACTTTCACGAATATGCTCTCATCTGCTCCGCCCATGTGTGGTCCCTGCTTTACAGGAGACTGGAGCTGGTGGTTTCCAAGGTCACACCACTTGTGAATGGGTGAGCCCAGAATGCATACTTCAGTTCTTTGCTTCCAAACTCTGTGCTTGCTTTCTCCATCTGTCACACGGCCACAGTGGGTCCCTGGATGTTTAATGCCCCTACAGATTTATATATGGAGAAGGTAGCCTATGATGAAGGCCATTCCTCCCATCTCTACTCATGCTTTGTCATGCCTGTTTTACACTTGATAAGAATGTGTCATCGGTGTTTAATTTGTCGAGATCAGGGGCTAATGGCTTGAGGAATTTTTTTTGTTCCTTGTGGCGGCTGCTTGTGGTTATAATCTAACTGAAAGCACTGTATACGTGTACTTTAACTGAGCAAAATGCTCCCGGCTGATGACAAGGAGAGGATTTGTGCCAGAACCAGTGGGACAAAGTTAAAAATTATTGTCCCCTCTGCTTCCCTCTCTTAGACTTATTTTGTTCCCTTATTTATTTTGGGATGGTTTGGGCTTTATCAGGATAGAAATTGTAGGGGAATTCCCTGGCAGTCCAGTGGTTAGGACTCCGTGCTGCCACTGCAGGGGGCATGGGTTCAATCCCTGGTTGGAGAACTAAGATCCCACAAGCTGTGCAGCACGGCCAAAAAAAAAAAAAAAATAGAAATGTACCACAAAATCATGATGGAGAAGGTCTGTGTTATTAACGTCTGCCTCTCTGCCATCTTTGCTCATCCCTTTTGTCCTGAATCTAGAAGTTTGAGGATTTACTCATAAATCTTTGAAAGAACTATGGAACAGAAAAAAAAAAAAGAGATATGTCACTTCCCTGTCTTTCCGTATGATTATAAGAGAGCTATTGCTTCTGCAACTTGGTGTAACCAGGACTGACACAGTTGCCAGTGGTTCACGTACTAGTCTTTCTATCCATGTGCTGATCAGAGCCAGGAAAGTGAACAAACACTGGATCAGGCTGGAAACAAGGCTGAGAGTCCCCCCGAGCTTACTCTCAAATCCAATGTCCTACGTCACCTAGAGGCTATTAAACCTACCAGCAAACTGAGTTCTTTCCTTTCCTCTCTCTTAGACTGGGTACAGCACCCACTTAGGGAAAATTAAGCAAAATTGAGAGCCTTTGCATTTCTAGAAATAGGACCTTAACAAGCATTCAAAAGAATGTGCTTTAGTGGCAAGAATGCTAGAATATTTCACATTGCAACTCAAATGATGCTTTTAGCAAAACTTGAGTGAAGTTACTTTGAGTAATATTTTGCCCCAAAAGATAGGATCAAGTGTATGGAGTAAAAATAGAAGGGGGTAGATTTTGACTTACAAAACCTACAAGCAACTGTTCTTCCAATTGCACTTTCCACTTACCCCCAGGTTTCACTGCTAATCCTCCAATTACCATCCTTTTTTTTTTTTTTTTTTTTGCGGTACGCGGGCCTCTTACTGTTGTGGCCTCTCCCGTTGCGGAGCACAGGCTCTGGACGCGCAGGCTCAGTGGCCATGGCCCACGGGCCCAGCCGCTCGGCAGCACGTGGGATCCTCCCGGACCGGGGCACGAACCCGTGTCCCCTGCATCGGCAGGCAGACTCCCAACCACTGCGCCACCAGGGAAGCCCCAGTTACCATCCTTGATCAGTATTTATGAGGCCATAAGAAAAAATGTAGTGAGAAACAGGTTTAACAGTGAGTTTTCCAGAGAGAAAGTTAAGTAAAAGCCAGAGAGGTTCCTGGTGTCCCATTTAAATACCTGGAAAAGAAATCAGTCTAAACTCCCTGAATTGGTAAGAAATCTCCATAGCGTGTGATCACAATTTACTAGAGACACACAGGAATAAGACCACTAGACATCAGTACTCCTGCTGCCCACTCTACATCAGAAAAATGGCCAGGCTTCCTTTTTTCCCCATTTTCTTATCTGTAATTTTAGACTCATCTATCTGGAGAAATTTCTCTAAGATATTTAGTTCAACATTATTTAGCCACAGGATGTGGGTTAATGGTTGTATAAAATGGCCCTTAATTTCCTCACTGATTCTCAGAATGTATAACATAATGATGGTGAGAAACTATAGACAAGGGTTAGAGCTTGATGTTTTCTCAATAGAGATTTATCGGGCACCCACTGTATACCAGGAGACTAAAATGACAGCATTTGTTTTTAATCTAAACACTAAACTCTTGACACCTTATGTTCTTTGCATGTTGTATAGAACATCAGTTTCTTACTGGGCAATAAACTCCATGTACAGAATCCTCCAAATGTAGATCTAATGTTTGTTTTATTTAGGCATTCTCATTTCCTTAAGGAAAGCGCCAGACCCCTTGTGCCACAAGGATTCATTAACAAGCTTAGAAACATTTACCAATACAAACACTTTATTACGAGTTAGCAAAGATTCAGTAGGAAGGAAAAATAATTGTGGGAGGAAAAAGAACCTGGTTTCGGGGATATCACTGTGCCAAAAACAGTTGAATGAAACTCTAATTTATTATTTTTGTACATATTCGCCCAAAGGGTGTTGTTTGGTGTCAAGAATCCACAAAGATTAACACTCAAGCACTTGTGATAGGAAAATGGTATTCAGCAAAGTGCCCTTCTTTCTGCTAAATCAGTTTGTAAAGTGGTCCTAAAAAATGCACACATTCTTTGTTATGACAGCATGGCTTTGTGTTTCTTTGGGGTTTTTTTTTCATTTGGGGGGCACTCTTTATATTAACCCATTTATTTAATCTTCTTCCTAATTCTATAAGGAGAGTACTATTATTATCTCCATTTTGAAGATATGGAAAATGAGGCACAGAGAGGTTAAGCAACCTTCCCAAGGTCAGACAACTAACAGGTAGCAGTGCCACCCGATCTGGCTTAAAAGTCTATATGGCTTTGTGTTTCTGATGCAAGACTAATAGGACGTAAAAGTAGAGGTAAATTAGGAGCCTAGGAAATCAGGGGTTGGGCGTTGATAAAAGGTAAATGAACAGTAGGGATATTCAAAGAGCAGCGGAAGAAAAAGTATCCTTAGGTAGGAGGTAAAGGCAAATAGGATGTGTTGAGGGATCAGGTGGGACTAAGAAAGAAAATCCAGGCCATTGTGTGTACACTGTGTGAAAAAGGAACCTAGGAACATAGACCTGGATAGAGAAATAGAGGAGAAAGTGAAAGGTGGGCCAGAATCAGTGTTTTCCAGTAGAAAGGAAAACGACATATTTTAGGATTGAGAGAACACTGGAAAGATCACGCAGACCAAAAAATGTCTATCTGAGCAGACTCCTCAGTGCCCAGCCCTGTCCATGTCAATGCCACGAGGCTGTTGAACTAGATTTGGGTGATGGAAAAGAATTTGTGTCCCAATCCTATTTACTGTGGAAAAACTGTGAGCCATCACATTGCGAATTATTAAACTTACTTTACAGAGTTGTGAGGATTATATACGATCACATTTCAATTCAATTCCCAAGTATTTACCAAGTACCTGCGTGTTGCAGGGGAAGGACGTGATAGAAATCCATATAAATCAAACTCTAAAAGCATGTATGTAAGAATACATGTGTACGTATAACTGAATCACTTTGCTGTACAGCTGAAACACTGTGAATCAACTATCCTTCAATTAAAAATAAATAAATAAAATCTGAAAGCACATCTGCCTGACAGCTCAGAGCTTGGAAGAGCATTCTGCATCAGCTTGGCTGCATTTATTGGGTGAGTCTCCAGTTAGCTTCAGGTAGAGAGCGAGGCTCATGTTGTAATAAAACGACTATTTTTTCCAGGAAAAAAAAAGGCAGAGAAGAAAGCCAGCTAGTAGTGCTGGTGTGGAAAAGGCTTTCAAATGTGAAATTACTTATCCAACTAATGATATAGCCGTTTAAAAGCCAAACTAGAAGTTGACTGTGTAGGGCTCTGTGAATTCCGGAGTCCCACCCAGACCTACTGAATTAGAATCTTCAGGGGTGGGGCCAAGATCTGTGAAGTTTTTAAAAACCCCCAAGTGATCTTGATGCGCAGCTAGGTTTGGGAAGCTCAGTGTAGTGGATGAGTCCTTAGTCTTGGGCATCCTTAGTCCTTAGTTCTCTGACTTAGGACTTAGTCTTGGGTGTTTGAGCCTGGATAACTCACTGAACCAGTCAACTTCAATTTCCTAACCTACAAAATGGATCTAATCATGTGTACCTGGGAAGTTTTATTGTGTAGAATAAATGAGCTGGCATGTACCAAGCCCCTGGTTTGCAGGAGGGCTTGATCAGTTGTAATCGTCTTCTCTCCTCTGGGGCTTCCCGGCACCTTGTCCTCAGTCTATACTGAAATCTTGAGTTACGTCAGCAATTGGCATTAGAGGCAAATGACGTGCTCAAGAGATTCGACCCTGAACGCTCACGTGTTGATGAGGAAGGGCTGGGCCAAGACAGTCGCTGGCTGAGGTATGTTGATAACTCATTTTCCACCATTGCATTTCCCCCCCTGATGTAAGCTACTCGCTCCCCCCGCCCCGGGTGCCCTCTGTCCCACGAGGTGCCCCTCACACAGCTTTCTGTCCCACTCTCCTCCTGTGCCGTGTGAGCTGGCTGGATCTGCTCAGCTCGAGGAATTAAAAATGGCTTGTTAGTAACGAGCTGCACCAAAGCAAACAGCTCTTTTTGTTCTTGAGTTCTGTTCTCTAGTGTTTGAGATTTTAGGCGATTTCATTTCCATTTTACAGGCATGACCTTGAGCAGCGATTCTCAGACTTTTTGGCCTCAGGACCTCTTTAAACTCGTAAAAATTATTGAAGGCCCCCACGAACTTCTGTTTTTGAGGGTTGTGTCTATTGATATCTACCATATGAGAAATTAACACTGAGGTTTTGAAAACACAAGCACACATTCCATCAGCCACCAGAGTGATGATGTCATCACGCTTCATGTAACTTCTGGAAAATTCCACCTCCACTTGTGAGAGAATGGGAGTGAAAGAAGGAAATATATCTTAGTGTTATCATGAAATAGTATTTGGCCTTGTGGACCCTGGAAAAAATCTTGGGGTTGGGGGGATGCTCAGGGGTCCCTTGGCCACCCTGAACTGTTGATGGTGAGTACTCAGGGTATGTTGTGTATCAGAGAAGCACAGAAATGAAAGCAGAGGACACTGAACCACTCACCGATACAGCTGGGAAGGTGGCTTCAGGAAGGCCTCAGAGCCCAGTTGCCAAACTGAGTTTATGACGTAGAGCTTCAACCATTGGGCTTGCCCTGTGTCTCAGGTTAGTGGCTTAGGGCACAGGCTCAAGTGAAAGATGGCTGGGTTCCAGTCCCAGCTGTGCTCCTTGTGACCTTGGGCAAATTTCTTAGCTTCTGTGGCCTCAACGTCCTCACGTGTAAAATGTGGATCATAAAAGTACTTACCTCATAGGCTTGCTGGGAAAATTAAACAAGATAATGTATGGAAAGGGACAGGCATCTTGTACAAGCATCCAGTGAATATTAGCCGTAACTGCACTCCCATAGAACCCCCAACTTGTTATATTGCTCTTTATTTTTTTTCTTTTTTGTGGTACGCGGGCCTCTCACTGTTGTGGCCTCTCCCGTTGCGGAGCACAGGCTCCGGACGTGCAGGCTCAGCGGCCATGGCTCACGGGCCCAGCCGCTCCGCAGCATGTGGGATCTTCCCGGACCGGGGCACGAACCCGTGTCCCCTGCATCGTCAGGCGGACTCTCAACCACTGCGCCACCAGGGAAGCCCTGTATTGCTCTTTTAGCTTCAAAACAATGACTTCTTGGAGGTGTACGTTTGTAATAGGTAGCGGCCACCACTCCTAGGAATTACTGCAGCTTTTCCCCATCTCTTGTCTCAGCTGCTCTTCTTTCTGACAACACCCAGGCTGGCTTAGCAACTGAGCAATGCAAGGGGATTCCAGGCTGCACGGTGAATGCCGTCTCTCTCTGCCTTCCCATCAGGCTGAAGGCAGAGCTAAAATCGGTTATGATGAGTTTACAAGTCAGACCTAACAATGCATGCTGTACATCATGCTGGCGTGATCAGTGTTTTCAAGGTGGTATGAAACTCGTAATAAGCCAACAAATAGTATTATTACAGCTGAATAAACTGAAGCATGATTTATGATGATTAAAATTTGTTTGTAGCATATGTTTGTCTTTTCTTTTTTACCCCTAAGTGGAATGTGTGTTTCTGTAGCACCATCCATGTTGCCAATTGCATTCCCAAACCACTTTTTAATTGTCTACTAATCAGTTCATGGGAAAGCTCAGCGATGGTAGGTGACCCAGTTTTCCTTATTTGACAAATGTAAATGTAACGCTTCGTTCCTTGTGGGGGGAGGTCCCTGGTGGCCCTCACATACAAGTCAACAGATTTCTGCTACAAAAATGTTAATATTGTTTTTAAACACTATAGGTGAATTTGAAGACTTCACTGAAAAACAAAAGATTTTAAAGTGATATCCTATAAATAACTAGCGTGATGTATCCAACCAAATGAGATAATCTCCAAGCCAGCTCAGACCCTGTTCAGCACATATGTGGGTATCAATAATGAATCAAGAAATGAATTCATCCTCAGTCTTTCTGAGTGTCTCTCTGGGAGACACCTCTTGTGGCTCTGTTGGTCGGACCCAAAGGTCTTTGAAGATAGAACACTCTGTAGTCCCAAATGGCAGCAGCATGCCTAGAACTGACATGTGATCGTTATCTCTAAGCCGTGAGATTGGAGCTTCTTCTTGCTCTTGCTAGGGAGGTAGCATGTATCACCTAAAATGCATTGGCTTTGGATGGGAAGACCTGGATTCTCATCCTTTCCCTTGTGCCTACAGTGTGATTGAGGCCAGTGCCTTTGACTCTCTGGTCGTCCTTCTTCCCATGTGTACAGAGATGTTTTAACAGCCGTCCCCTCTAATGCTGGTCTAGAGAGTGGTGGCTGGTTCCCTCCACCCTCAGGCATGCAAAGCCAGCCATGTCCAATGGGCTTGAGGGGAGGAGAAAGTTGCAAAAAGTGAGAATCAAAAATCATTAAGCAGCTAGACGAGCTGACCACAGTGATTTTGAGTGAATCTGGAACTTGGAATCTCAGGTTTCCAAGACAGGGAAGCGCAGTTCAGCAACATATTCTCCATTCCTGTGTGAAGTGGTGTACTTCAAAGACCTCAGGTCCACTCTTGGGCCTGTGAATGACTGGCGTGGACAGACTTCTTTTTCCTTAGCGTATCAGTTATCTATCACGGCGTGACAAACCACCCCAAAACTTGGTAGTTTAAAGCAAAAAATGATTTTCTATTTCTCATGACTGTGGTTTGGCTTTTGTTGATATTTTGCCTGGGCTCCTTCATGGGACTATGTTTAGTTGGCGGCTGGGCTCAGCTGGGGCAACTGGGATGTCTGGACCTCTTCATACTTACAGGGACTTTCCTTCTCCAGGACGTTAGCCCAGGTTGGGCTGCCTCACAGGGTGATGGCAGCATGCTAAGCCCTGGTGTGCAGGTACTAACCAAGCCTCTGCTGACTTTGCTGATGTTCCATTGACTAAAGCACATCATATGCTCAAGCCCAAAGTTGGGGGGGGGTGCTGCCCAAGAGTGTGGGTATCAGTAGGTGTGAGTCATTGAGGCTATTAGTGTACATTCTACCCCCTCCCCCTTAACCTCAGTCTTTTGATCAGTAGGATGGGAATGGGTTGTATAGAGGGCCAGCCTGGGAGTCAAGAGATGTGTTTTTTTATGTCCAGTCTATTTCTAAGTATGTGTGTGATCATAGGCTCCATTTTCCTCAGGAGTAAAGAGAAAGTCTTGGACCAAATGAGCCAAGGGCCCACCTCTTAAAACACACACACACACACACACACACACACACACACACACACACACTCTCTCTCTCTCTCTCTCTCTCTCTCTCTCTCTCCCTTTTCCATCTCCCATTCAATGTGGAAATCAAATGTTCTTGGAAGTATCTTGAAAGTGGTACAGAGCTATACAAATGTAATTTATTATTACAGATAATATTTATGGAAAATTCTGGTAAACGTATTTTCAAAAAACTTGTGATGAGATTGTAAGCCTATCTATGAAAATATAGCAGAATTAAAATAAGCACCTTATTCAGAGTCCCATTTCTCTTCTGGTGTTTTAAGTTCACTCTATAGAAGTTTGGCAAGTCAAGGTGTGTTTGTATAAAGTTAAACAGAATAGAAGGGGACTAAAAGGTCAAATCCACCATTGTGTTGGAGCCTCTGTTCAGAACGGAGGTGTTTAGCTAATTCAGGTTTTCCTTTGCTCTAACCATTTGCCAGCCTACTCTGACACAGGGTCATAATTCAGCCCTTCTCTCCTGTCTTCCTCGAGTTTTGTTTATTTGCTTGGTTCGTTGTGTTGTGTTTGGTTCTACGTGTGTGTGCATTAGGGCAGCTCCAGCATCACCTCTTACTCAGTGTTCCAAGTTTGCAGAGCCCCCTAAGGGGACCAGGGCATCCGTGGACCCTTTCCTTCTCATATGGCGGGCAAAGACTGAGTGACTCAGTAAATGTAGTCTCTTCCCCACCCATCGCTTTGTTCATTCTCTGAAGACTCATCCTGATAAGATGGGACTAAAGATTCAGAATCAGTTCTCACCTCTGCGTGGATGACTTTACACTCAGCATAAACTTTATATTCCTTCTTGTGGCTTTAAGGGTCTTTCCTCTTATGGCTGCTGATTCCCCACTTTCCTTAGCCCAAACTCCCTTCCCGATTCCACTGACCCTCCACCCCAGCAGGCGTCCACTGCATTCCAGCCCTATGCAATCATGCACTGTTGTGAAAATAAAGGAACACCATCAACTTTGTGAACGAGCAACGGATATTCCTTCTGAATTTACTGTAGCGATGGAGGGGGTCGGCCACCATCATTTGTGTTTGGCAGAGACTCCAAGGCAAGCAGGAGCGGGAAGGCTTTAGGTGGAAAGAAGGGAAGGCTTCAGATGTGCCCTGCTTGGAGGCTGTGGGCATGGGGATGCTGCTGGTGGGCTAACTAGTAGTGGGATATCCTACGAGGTTACTTAGGGGGGCGTATTTAGCTTTCTCTGGTTAGTCCTAAGTTGGAAGTGGAGGCAAAAATTCATGAAGCTATCAGTTATTAACCAAGCCCTGGCTCTTTGGGCCCAATAGACAGGGGTTATTGTTTGGCTTCCTGGGCTGGTTGCAGCAGGTTGTGGACCAGAGTTCTCTTTTTATAGATGGTCTGGACACTGTCCAGCTGTATGTTCTGTCTCTCGGCATTCCCCCAACTGAAGGTGCTGGGCTGCTGTTCCTTGTTGTCTTTCCTCACAACCTCTTTCCTGACTCTGTAACTCTGGCTTAAGTCCCCCTCCTGTGTGTTTTCATAGTACTGCATTTTCATCATAACACGCATTCCCTTTTATTATGATCATTACTGGTTTGTTTCCTCTTCCAGTCCAAAAACTCCTTTAGGGCGGGGATTCTGTCTCGTTCACCTTTGTATCTCCAGTCCCTAGCACAGTCAGCTTATAGTAAATATAAATGTTAATTAAACAAATGATCAACAAATATTGAACACAGCCCAATTTATCTCCCACTTTCCAATTTCTGGTCCACTTTTCCCACTGTTTCATGGATATTTGCAACTGGATACCCCACTCGCATCTCAAAATTAACATGTCTACAACCAAACTTTTGATCTTTCTCCCAAGCCAATTCCTCCTCAGGATACCCCCATTCATTAATTCCTACCATTCTCCTAAACACTCTCCCTTGTCCCTTACAGCTGTCAGTCACCAGTGGGTCTCCTTCATCTTTATCTTTCCATTTCTGTCCATTCCTTTTCATTCCCATCTCAACCCTGGTTCTGGCTTGGACTGTTACCTCAGCCTCCTATTGGTCCCTGGGTTCCAGTCTCTGTATTGTTCCAAAGTCCCACTTTGGTTATGCTTCTCTCTTGTGGAAAACCCTTCTGCTGCCTCATACTTCAGAGCCTGGCATTCAGAGCTCTGTACAATATGATCTTAAATGATTCCATGCACCATAGCGCTCACTACTCCTCAACGCATACCTGACTTTCTGATTAGCTTGTCCTAATTATCATTTCTAGGACCTCCCTTCCCTTCCCTCCTCTATGCTACCTTTACCATCACAGCCTAAATGAATGACTAAACATTCCCTGCATCTTTCTGATGGCAGTTCTATATCCTGCCCTATATCGCAGTTGTCAAAGCAGATGTTTTCTCTCTTACTGGGCTAAGCTCATTGAAACACCCACCCTGACTAGTCTTTGCCTTGTATACAGAGTAAGCACAGAATAAATAGTTGTTGATTGAATGAGTGATGCAGCTGGTCTGTGCATCTAGAAAAGCCCTCACATAAAATTAGTTCATCCATAGATTGATTTGGGATTGATTAATTTAAACCTACAGTTGAGAGTTCCTTGTAAATCATGGGATCGTATAGACAGTATCAGAGTAATTGCGTGCCTGAACTATCAGCATTTACTCAGTCCTTCCTTTCATAGTGCTTGTAAGTTGCTTTGTATCTGTGTAAGTGCTATGGCCCTCTCCCTAGGAGATTTCTCTTTTCGAGGTCTATACCAGCACCATAACCAAATGTCTATCTTCCCAAGTTGTATCCAGAGATAATTGGTTTCTCTTTAGTAGAAATTCAGTTCATACCACCAAGGCATGTAAAATACTGATTTCCTTACTCATTAGCACTTTGCAGTTATATGCTGTCCTGGAAAGAGGGATTGGTTGGCAGAATTTGGGACCAACAGGTAGCTGGGATCTGAGAGATAGTAGGGGAGAGAAGGCCTCCTGAAGCAGAGGCATGCATAACTAGAGGGCAGCATAGTGGAAAAGAAGGAGATGGCTGCACTGTGGCTTGCACTATCTGAACAAACCACGTAGAATGCCAGCCTAAGAAAGTGGAATGAAAAGGATGCCTACAAGGCATAGAGGGAACTATCCTCAACATAATAAAGGCCATATATGACAAACCCACAGCCAACATCGTCCTCAATGGTGAAAAAATGAAAGCATTTCCACTAAGATCAGGAACAAGACAAGGTTGCCCACTCTCACCACTATTATTCAACATAGTTTTGGAAGTTTTAGCCACAGCAGTTAGAGAAGAAAAGGAAATAAAAGGAATCCAAATCAGAAAAGAAGAAGTAAAGCTGTCACTGTTTGCAGATGACATGATACTGTACATAGAGACTCCTAAAGATGCTACCAGAAAACTGCTAGAGCTAATCAATGAATTTGGTAAAGTAGCAGGATACAAAATTAATGCACAGAAATCTCTGGCATTCCTATACACTACTGATGAAAAATCTGAAAGTGAAATTAAGAAAACACTCCCATTTACCATTGCAACAAAAAGAATAAAATATCTAGGAATAAACCTACCTAAGGAGAAAAAAAACCTGTATGCAGAAAATTATAAGACACTGATGAAAGAAATTAAAGATGATACAAATAGATGGAGAGATATACCATGTTCCTGGATTGGAAGAATCAACATTGTGAAAATGGCTATACTACCCAAAGCAATCTACAGATTCAATGCAATCCCTATCAAACTACCACTGGCATTTTTCACAGAACTAGAACAAAAAATTTCACAATTTGTATGGAAATACAAAAGACCCCGAATAGCCAAAGCAATCTTGAGAAAGAAAAACGGAGCTGGAGGAATCAGGCTCCCTGACTTCAGACTATACTACAAAGCTACAGTAATCAAGACAGTATAGTACTGGCACAAAAACAGAAATACAGATCAATGGAACAGGATCGAAAGCCCAGAGATAAACCCATGCACATATGGTCACCTTATCTTTGATAAAGGAGGCAAGAATATACAGTGGAGGAAAGACAGCCTCTTCAATAAGTGGTGCTGGGAAAACTGGACAGCTACATGTAAAAGAATGAAATTAGAACACTCCCTAACAGCATACACAAAAATAAACTCAAAATGGATTAAAGACCTAAATGGTAAGGCCAGACACTATAAAACTCTTAGAGGAACACATAGGCAGAACATTCTATGACATAAATCACAGCAAGATCCTTTTTGACCCACCTCCTAGAGAAATGGAAATAAAAACAAAGATAAACAAATGGGACCTAATGAAACTTAAAAGCTTTTACACAGCAAAGGAAACCATAAACAAGAAGAAAAGACAACCCTCAGAATGGGAGAAAATATTTGCAAATGAAGCGACTGACAAAGGATTAATCTCCAAAATTTACAAGCAGCTCATGTAGCTCAACATCAAAAAAACAAACAACCCAATCCCCAAATGGGCAGAAGGCCTAAATAGACATTTCTCCAAAGAAGATATACAGATTGCCAACAAACACATGAAAGAATGCTCAACATCATTAATCATTAGAGAAATGCAAATCAAAACTACAATGAGGTATCACCTCACACCAGTCAGAATGGCCATCATCAAAAAAGTCTACAAACAATAAATGCTGGAGAAGGTGTGGAGAAAAGGGGACCCTCTTGCACTGTTGGTGGGAATGTAAATTGATGCAGCTACTATGGAGAACAGTATGGAGGTTCCTTAAAAAACTAAAAATAGAACTATCATATGACCCAGCAATCCCACTGCTGGGCATATACCCTGAAAAAACCATAATTCAAAGAGACATGTACCACAATGTGCATTGCAGCACTATTTACGATAGCCAGGACATGGAAGCAACCTAAGTATCCATTGACAGATGAATGGATAAAGAAGATGTAGCACATATATACAATGGAATATTACTCAGCCATAAAAAGAAACGAAGTTGAGTTATTTGTAGTGAGGTGGATGGACCTAGAGTCTGTCATACAGAGTGAAGTAAGTCAGAAGGAGAAAAACAAATACTGTATGCTAACACATATATATGGAATATATATTTTAAAAAAAAGTTCTGAAGAACCTAGGGGCAAGACGGGAATAAAGACACAGACCTACTAGAGAATGGACTTGAGGATATGGGGAGGGGGAAGGGTAAGCTGGGACAAAGTGAGAGAGTGGCATGGGCATATATACACTACCAAACGTAAAATAGATAGCTAGTGGGAAGCAGCTGCATAGCACAGGGAGATCAGCTAGGTGGTTTGTGACCACCTAGAGGGGTGGGATAGGGAGGGTGGGAGGGAGGGAGACGCAAGAAAGAAGAGATATGGGGATATATGTATATGTATAACTGATTCACTTTGTTATAAAGCAGAAACTAACACACCATTGTAAAGCAATTATACTCCAACAAAGATGTTAAGAAAAAAAAAAGAAAAAATGCCTATGAAATCTGTGTAATCATACGCAATATATCTGTTAGTTTTAAAACATGATTAGATAATGAAAATTGTACATGGTAATCATAAATTAAAACAATTACAAATAAAACAGAATGCACTTATTGCTTAAATTGCTGAAGTTTATATTTAGAAATTGCTTTTGGTGGCATCAATATTTGCACTGCCGTCAGATTCACCTTTGCTGCCACAGGTGGCAAGGCACCATTTCAGTTGGTTTTAATAACATGCATAGTTATTGCATCCTCTGGTGCAATGAAATGTTTCTCTGATCCGCTGTGCTCTTCCCCATTCTCCTTGGTTCCATCATCATATGCTTTTATACGTACTGTTCCCTCTGCCTAGAATAACTTTATCCCTTCTCCATGTTTTTTTTCATTCTTCAAGATTTAATTAAAACCCAGCTCTTCAGCGATGCCACCTGTAACTCCCTCTGACGTTGCCTTCTCCTCTGCAACCACACGGCCTCCTGCACATTTGCACTTATGACCGTGGAGATGTACCTTGAGCATGTGTCTCTCTCTCCCTCTGACTCCTCGACGATAAGGAGGCCTTGCCTTAGTTGCTTTTGTAAACTCCCACCACGCTATGCCTAGCACAGGGCCTGGCACTTACTGGAATCAGCAAGTATTTATTGAATGAAATTGGACTGATACAGGATTGGGACTCGTTTAGTTAGAGGACTGCTGTCCTCCATTGCTGCTCACTTGATCCTCTAATGCCACTTTCCTTAATGTCTGTGGCGGCTCACTCCTGGGTTTTCCGTGTGAGGCCCTTGAACACTAGAATGTTAGAGCCCAGGTGGATCAAGGGGCTCTTCTCATATAACCCCCTTGTCTTAGTCCGTTCAGGCAGCTTTAACAAAATACCACAGGCTAGGTGGCTCACCAGACATTTATTGCTCACAGCTCTGGAAGTCCAAGATCAAGTAGCAACATGGTCAGACTCACCTCGGGTCCCCTTGCAGGTGGCAGACTACTCAGTTTGTCCTCACGTGGTGGAAGTGGTGAGGAAGCTGTGTCAGCCCTCTTCTGTAAGGGTGCTGCTAACCACATTCCTCATCACCTCCTGAGGCTCCACCTGCTAACACCATCACCTTCGGTGTTAGGGTTCCAATATATGAATTTGGGGGTGGAGACAAATATTCAGACCATAGCAGCCCTCATTTTATAGGTACAAACCCCATTAGGTGAAGGGACTAAAGGAAGGTCACAGGTTCCCTTCAAGTTGCCGTTTAAGCTTTTGACTTTGTTAAACAAGCTTCCATAGGAAAATTGGAGACCTAGCTTTTCATTTTAGACTTTATGTTAACTAGCTGTACGATTGGGGCACTTCCTCCCTTTTTAAAAAAATCCTTAGTCACAAACCAGTGACTTGTGAGTGGAATTTGGTCTGTAGTCTTCTTTTTTTCTTTTTTTTTTTAATCTTGAATTTTAATGCTTTTCAAAAGGCATCTGCTTTGCAGTTGGCTGTAGTCTCCATACTTCCCCGTTCCTCCAGACCAGCACTGTCCCACAGAAATATAACGTAAATCACAAACTGAGTTACACAAGTAATTTAAAGTTTTCTAGCATCCCCATTAAAAACATTAAGAAGAAACCAGAGAAATTAACTTTAATAGTTTATTTAACCCAGTATATCCAAAGTATTTTCATGTCAACATATAATTAATATAAAGCTTATTAGTGAGCTATTTACGTTTTTTTCTTCTTCTATGCCTTTGAGAAACTTTGTGTTTTCTACTTACAGCTCCTCTCCATTGGAACTGGTGACATACTGAGTGTTCAGTTGCCACCTGTGTCCAGTGGTTGCAGAACTGGACAGTCCAGTTCTAGATCCTTCTCACTTAACTCATTTACTGTCCTTACTGCCTCTGAAGGCATTTGAACCTGAAAGCCCTGGATGAGAGGTTCACGTAAGGTTCTTTCTGCTCTGACATCCTGTCATTCTCTTGTCAGGGTGAATTTCTCAGTTAAATTAGTCCAGAACCTCCATAGTTGTGTCACCAAGTTAGAACTCAGCAGCAGCTACAGTGTTTGAGCCGGAACCAGAAAGAGCCCGTCAGCTTTGCAGGGTCAGAGTTTTGGCCCCGAGCTGAGTGGGCTTGTAGCTGGTTCCTCCATTGTCCTGGCCCAGGCACGGCGGCCTGTTGCCATGATGGGCAGCCCCGCTGGGCTGAGCAGCCCCGAGAGCAAGCCCCAGCATCTCACCCTCTGTAGCAGCGCCCACAGAGGCCTCTGCCTCCACCCACAGCAAGAAGCTTCCCTCACGTGTGCCTTCTGTGGATCTCTGCTGGCTCCAAAGCTCATGTCAGACCCTCTTAGCCATTTGCTGTAGTCAGCCTGGCAGGGAAGGGCTAAGTGGGAGCTTCCGGAGCCCGCAGAAGCCTTCTCTCTGCCCCTCCTGCCAGTGGCTCCCAACAAGGTGACAAAGAATGTGTTTTTTAAACCACCGCACAAAACTATTATTTCCTGTGAATTCTCTGAATTTCCAGCTCCAGAATTGGCTGGAAAGAGAACCTCATTTAAGCTGCCCAAGCAGGAGAAGGCTGTGAATCAGAAGACATCTTGCCAAAGGCAACTGGAGGCGCTTCACTGGAAGTTTATCTCTTAGTCGTGACACTCTATTTCCAAGCTCATCCATTCGAGTGAAAAACAGTATGCTTTTCCTCCCTGTGCTAATCTGTACCCAGAACACTTTGTAATGAATGATTTTTTTTTTTCCTTCTAAACAACAGAGAGACTTCTATTTGTAAAGATGGTCACTATGAAAAAGTCAGAGGTGTCTGTTCAAACCTCGTACTTATAAAATATCTTCATAAGGAAGAGTTCTAGATGATTAAACTACTTCCGCATTAAGACAGTACAACCTATAAGAACACTTGTGATATGGATCCAAACATTGTTTTACATGATTAGATGTCGGTAAGGCCATGCTTCTTAAGCTTGCATCTACGTAGGAACCACCTGGGGATCTTGTTAAAATGAATGCAGCTGTGGATTCAGTAGGTCTGGGATGGGGCCTGAGATGGGGCATTTTTAACCAGCTCCCAGGTGAGACCCAGGTTTCAAGGCTATAAGGACTTTGTCTGGACCTTGGATGAACGGTCACAGTTCAAGAGAAAAGAATCCGATTATGTGGCTGTTGGTTTTGCTGGGAGAGAGACAAGAACTGAGCTGACTTGGGAAGCTATGACTTGAATGTTTGTGAGCTAAATCGCTAAGATTCAGTAAAACAGCAGGAAATGAGGGAGTTTAGAGAAGGGAGAAAGGGAGCCACACCGAATAGCTTCCTGTTTCCTAATTCATTATTTGGACTCCACTATTTTGTTTGCTGGTAGTGATGACCAGGAAAATACTCAGCTGAACCAAGTTCTATCCCAGTTGGACAAGATGGAGATCTTGCAGAGTTAATTTAATGAATTTTTTCTGGATCCTAAAATTGGTGTTTTATATAAGAACATGTAGATTAAAATAACGTGTAAAATTGTGTGTGCGTGTGTTTATATGTACCCCATGACAAATGTTTTTGCTATTATGTAAGTGAGAAAAATCTTGTGTTTGGAATGAGTTCCACGTTGTGCTTTGGGACCACAGGTTCAGCTTGGGGCAGGGCAGGTGGGTTGGAGAAGGGGAAGGGGCGGGAGGACAGGATGGAGCCATCATTCCCAGACAGTTCGCAGCATATTATTTTAATTTTGGTTAAAGCCCGATCTGAGAGCTGGCTTATCAACGTGCAGGAGATTGCAGTTGCAATTTGCTGGTTAGTCTCTGTTCTTTTAATGCTTTCCTGAAGTGCCATTTTGTCTCAGTAAGATGCTCCCTAAAAATACTCAAATATTTTTAGTTGGAGAGTACAAATCAGATTGAGCTGCACATTTCCCTGGTGAGCAAAAGGGATGAGTTTGTGTTCATTAACTCAAGGCCATCTGGTGCAGACACGCAGCAGTCTGTGAATCAAACGTGCATCAAACTCCAGGGATCAGAACCCGCGCCAGACCCAGTGTTTTGGAGAGTCAACAACCAGGGGGAGTAAAAGGGCTCAACTCTTTTTCCTTATTTTAAAAATCAGCTCCGCCTTACAGAATATCAGAGCCACATCATCTCCTCTTCATTGCCCATCGGAGCCGTCTTTGGAGGGTGCTTCTGCAGTCGAAGTCGTTACCTTCCCCATCTCCCTTTGGGTGGGGGGAGGAGAACAAGAGCCTTAGCATCCCTCCCTCCACTTTGGGCCAGAACCTCGGCCTGCGCGTGTGCTCACACTCACGCTCCTTCTCACTGCGAGACAAAGAATGTGGAAGCACAGCGATGCTCAAGGTGTTTGGGAGAACTGCCCCTTGCAAATAGCCCATTCCTGGAGGAGAGAGCGCTTGCCTCTTGCAGCTTTACTAATGAAAAGCCACTCAGCAGCAGCCAGCTTTCTGTTTAAGCGTGCTCACCAAAATATCAATAAAGGAAATAAATTGCTCCACTGATTTGTTACTGATGCCACCAGACCCCTGAATGGAGTGTTTGGAGAACACTTTCCTCCCATCTGTGTTTCCCATATTGGAAACTGGGTCCATGTGTTAAAACGAGTGGTCAGTGTCTCCAGCAGAGCAGCATAGATGACTTTCCTGTGATCGGATGCAATCTTCTGGGTAGGGTCTGTTCTTTAATACTTTCCTAAGTACCATGTTTCCAGCTCTGCAGCTCTCTTTCAGGCACCCGTGCGTGTTTGACTGAAGATTAAGTAGAGGGGCTGCCCATCCGGAAGGTATGACTAGCGACTATTCCTCTCTCAGTCTCTGCATCCGCCAGTGCCCACCCTTCTACATTCTAAGATGCCAAGCAGATGACAGAGTTCCATTTAGAAAATTCTTTTGAATCCCACACAGGACAATAATAAAAAGAAATAAGCAAGCAGCTATTTTCCCATGTCTTGTGACATGTCTTAGGAAACTGCATTTCAAAAATCATAAAGAAAAATGATGAGACAGAAGACTTAATTTTATTTTATTTTTTTCATGGGAATGCTTATATCAGCTTTATTAATTTGAACCATTTTCCAGTCTCTCAGTTTTGCTCATATGGTGATTGGTTTCTGGAGAATTTCCAAAATAATTAGTGAATACGCATGTCTACTGTGTATTTTCAGTTACATAAACCCATTTTCTGAGGCACCTTCAACCTAAACATCTCTGTCACCTCCTCAGCCCCAGCACGGCCAGCCTCTCCCTTGGGGCTTCTGACATACTCAGGAGGAGGTTTATCCCACTGTGTGTCTTTTTTTTTTTTTTTAGAGTTTAAAAATTATTTTATTTTATTTTTTAACACCTTTATTGGAGTATAATTGCTTTACAATGTTGTGTTAGTTTCCACTGTATAACAAAGTGAATCAACTATATGTATACATATATCCCCATATCCCCTCCCTCTTGCGTCTCCCTCCCACCCTCCCTATCCCACCCCTCTAGGTGGTCAAAAGCACCGAGCTGATCTCCCTGTGCTATGTGGCTGCTTCCCACTAGCTATCTGTTTTACATTTGGTAGTGTATATATATCCATGCCACTCTCTCACTTCGTCCCAGCTTACCCTTTCCCCTCCCCATGTCCTCAAGTCTATTCTCTACGTCTGCGTCTTTATTCCTGTCCTGCCCCTAGGTTCGTGAGAACCATTTTTTTAAGATTCCATATATATGTGTTAGCATAGGGTATTTGTTTTTCTCTTTCTGACTTACTTCACTCTGTATGACAGACTCTAGGTCCATCCACCTCACTACAAATAATTTAATTTTGTTTCCTTTTATGGCTGAGTAATATTCCATTGTATATATGTGCCACGTCTTCTTTATCCATTCATCTGTTGATGGACACTTAAGTTGGTTCCCTGTCCTGGCCATTGTAAATAGTGCTGCAATGCACACTGTAGTACATGTCTCTTTGAATTATGGTTTTCTCAGGGTATATGCCCAATAGTTGGATTGCTGGGTCATATGGTAGTTCTATTTTTAGTTTTTTAAGGAACCTCCATACTGTTCTCCATAGTGGCTGTATCCATTTATATTCCCACCAACAGTGCAAGAGGGTTCCCTTTTCTCCACACCCTCTCCAGCATTTATTGTTTGTAGATTTTTTGATGATGGACATTCTGACCTGTGTAAGGTGATATCTTACTGTAGTTTTGATTTGCATTTCTCTGATTAATGATGTTGAGCATTCTTTCATGTGTTTGTTGGCAATCTGTATATCTTCTTTGGAGAAAAGTCTGTTTAGGTCTTCTGCCCATTTTGGGATTGGGTTGTTTGTTTTTTTGATATTGAGCTGCATGAGCTGCTTGTATATTTTGGAGATTAATCCTTTGTCATGGATGCAAACAACTTTATATTAATGGAAAGGAGGAAACCCACATGTAAGAAAATTTGCCCAAGTTCTGTGAGGAAAGCTAAAGCTAATTCTTTTTCTCTTTTCAATGGGTTAACTTTTAGAAGTATGTATTGTTCAGTGCAGTGCATTGCAATGCTTCTTATTACAGCCTTACCAGCCCCAGGTGTTGTCATTGTTTTTGATGTTTGCTGATATGATAAGCATAAAACCACACCTTGTTTTGTTTTGCAAATCTTTGGTTAGCACCAGAGTTTAAATTTATTGGCTTTTTTAAAGCCCCAATAAAGGTTTTCTTGTGCTTAGGAAAGCTCATCTTCTAAAATGCAGAAAAGCTAGCTCAAGGTCCCATTAAGACATTAATTGAATTATAATGTGTTTCCTTTGGACTTGATCTCTAAGTCGGTGGAATCCACATTGTCTGCAAGATCCAAGTGTAGAGCACATCTTTGAGAACACACAAGTGAGAATGAGTGAGAGAATCAGATGAGTTTTTAAGTTTTCCAGAGGAAGAAAATTTAGTTTTAATTGTTTATTGCACAACTAAGGTATGTTTATTGTGGAAAACACAGATAAGCAAAAAGAAGAGAATAAAAATTACCTTTAATAATCATATTTTTAAACATTTTGGTATATATGTTCTGTTCCTTTCTCTATGGGAATAAATGCCTTAAATGATAGAATCTTAGTATACGTTCTGTTTTGTTATACGTGTTTTCACTGTTCAGTATTTCATGAATATTTTTTATACCATCACATGTTATTATCCTATATATATTTTTTTGGCTACATAGTTTCCACTGAATGGATATACCACAATGTATTTAACCAATCCAGTATTGTTGGACATTTCACAATCGTAAACACTGCTGTGGTGAGCATACTTGTAGTGAAATCTTTTTGTGCATCCATGATTATTTCCCTGGATAAGTACCGGAAGGGGAATTGCTGCATATATGGGCATGCAGACTTTTGTAGCTTTTAACACATGTGTGTCAACAGCACCATGTCCTTTCTGTATTATGGCAGTGTTACAGAAAAAAAGTATTCATGACGTTTGTTGAAGGGGGCCATGGTGGAGGTATAGGGACCACTGCAGTGAGGTCTTGCAGTGGGGGAGAGATTGGACTCAACTCCGAATACAGCATGAGCAAATGGGAATTTATAGTCAGGGAACAGAGTGGGGGTCAGTGGATGGAAAATTACTGAGAGGAAACATTAGGGGTGAGGGAGATTCTGGATAAACCAACCTAACAAGATTCTTGCTGAAGACAAGTCAGGTGATCAGACATCACCTGGGGGATGAGGAACCTGATCAGGTGTCATGGGTGATCACGTATTGAGATTGGGAGGTTCTGTTGAACTGAATTAGCAGGATTCTTGCTAAAGCTGGGTGATGCAGAGATGAACATAGATGTCCGAAAGTCAGCCGTGGTTGGAAAAGAGTTCAGGGGAGTCTGAGTAGAGTTTGGTCAATGAGAGAGTCTGTGTCAGCATTTAGCATGCTCTCTGGTAACGTCTTGTTTATTGCCCTCCTTATAAATCTTTATTAGTTTTAGGGCAGGACTGTGGGTACCTTGTTCACCAGCTACAGTACTGAGATACCCTCCCGGGCCCCAGCACCACCTCTGCCTACCCAGCATCATTCCTGGCACAGAGCTAATGGCAACTTGCATGGAAGTGCTGAGTGTTAATGCACGTTTGAAAAGAGGCAATGGCCAAAGATGGATGGAGAGGGAGGGGTGAGAAAGTCATGTCAGAGACTCCTGGGTTCGGTACAAGCTTTATCAGATAGATGTGGGATCTGCCAAATCTGCCGTCAGTTCTTTGATGCTCAGTTTCCTAACAAACGTAAATGAGGTAATTTTAAAAAGATGATCTGTCTGAGGGCATTTCCAGATCTGCAAATTTATGAGTCTTTGATTGTGAGTCATGTGTAAGGGATAGAAAAAGCTGGCTTGAATCAGGTGAGAAAGATACTGCATTGAAGCTGGAGAAGTTTACCTAATGGATGAAGTCCTTTAGAACAAAAGTGACAGCAGAAGGGCCTGGGCTGCAGCAGGACAGTCATACTTTGGGCTATCAGGGTGACTTGGAAAGAGGTAGCATCTGAAAGTTGACTGGCTAGAGGCCAGCTTCAGGCTCCCGATGGGCTCCTTCAGAAGGTAGATGATTGGTGGTCCCGGGTGAGCACTTCCAGAAGCAGGTAATGGTCAGAGGTCTAGCCAGGCAGATGGCCTACATCAGGGAGACCCAACAGTCACAGAAACCCAATTTCTTAGAGATCTGGAGATGACAAGGCCTGGCCTTTTCCCCTAGGAACTGGGATCTTGGCAACAGGTAAGCCAGGCTAGAAGTGAGTTTTGAAGAAAGGCACGTTCAAAATGGTCAGGGTGGGACCAGCAGCCTAGACTGCTGAGCTGTTGACCTGAAGCTCCTTAACTTATCTGGGGAGCTGAGATTAAGTGGTCCCAGCTGTGAGGCTTGAGTGATTAGAGCCAGGAGATCCGGACATTCCCTACTCTTAACTCTTTAGTTGGCAACCTGATCTCTTGGCTTTTTTCTAGATGCTGCAGAGTTTAAAGCATTCTGAACATTCTTTAAAATAGATCCCTGTTGGAATTTTTAACTTTTTTTCATCTTTCTATTGTGAAATAAAACAGGTACAGAAAGCAATACTAAACAAATCCATAGCTTAGTGAATTCTTGTAAGGCAAACACTCTTGTTCCCATGAAACTCTGCCAGCCTCCCTAGAAGCCCCTCCATTGTCCCTCACAATCAGATCCCCTACCCTTCTCAATTTTTATGGTGATCACTCTCTTGCATTTCTCTGTGGATTTGTCACATTAGTGTGCATTCCTCACTATTATTTTTTACTATATATATATATAATTGAAGTATAATTGATGTACAATATTATATAAGTTTCAGGTGTACAGTATTGTGATTCACAATATTTAAAGGTTATACTCCATTTATAGTTATTATAAAATATTGGCTATAATCCCTCTGTGGTACAGTATTTCCTTGTAGCTTATTTTATACATAACGGTTTGTACATTTTAATCCCCTACCCCTATATTGCCCCTCCCCTTTTCTCTCTCCCCACTGGTAACCACTAGTTTGTTCTCTATATCTGTGAGTCTCTTTCTTTTTTGTTATATTCACTAGTTTGTTGTACTTTTTAGATTCCACATATAAGTGACATCACACAGTATTTGTCTTCCTCTGTCTGACTTACTTCACTCAGCATAATACCCTCCAGGTCCATCCATGTTGTTGCAAATGGCAAAATTTCATTCTTTTTTATGGCTGCGTAGTATTCCAGTGTGTGTGTGTGTGTGTGTGTGTGTGTGTGTGTGTGTGTGTGTGTGTGTGTGTGTGTCTCACATCTTCTTTGTCCATTCAAGTGTTGATGGACAGTTAGGTTGCTTCCATATCTTAGCTATTGTAAATAATGCTGCTAACAACATTGGGGTGCATGTATCTTTCTGAATTAGTGTTTTTGTTTTTTTCAGATATACACCATGCAGTGGAATTGCTGGGTCATATGGTAGTTCTATTTTTATTTTTTATGAGAAACCTCCACACTGTTTTCCACATTCAACACTGCTATTTTTTAGTCTTGCCCATTTAAAAAAAAGATACATATTTGAAGTCTCTTTTAAAAGCTGCAGCATCCCCTCCATCCCTTTCTTTTCCTTACACTTTTTCTGTGGAAGGACCCAGGAATTCTTAATCTGCAGAGTCCCACAAGCTTCTATACTTGTGGTGCAGTTCAACATTTCCCTCTGTCTTTTATATTTCCTGCACCCTGGCAGCTGCTTCCAGAGGCTTGACCAGACTCTGGTTCAATCTCTTTGGCAAGGTGATGATGTTTTTCATCAGGAAGCCCATAACATGTGGTTTTCACTTTTTCATGTTAACACTCAGTGATGCTCAATGTCTCGAACCACCACTTCACTGAGGGCTGCAAATGGTGTCGTTCTCACTCTATAATTTTGTTTTCATATTAGGTGGGATAATTTTTTAAGGGGAAGATTCCATTTTTCTACTACTTGGTCACCCAGTGGTACAGTTCTTACAGGAAATGCCAAATAAATATTCAATGCACTTATATATCCAGTTTTCAAGATAATAAATTGGCTTCCTGTCATCTTTAAAATGTAACCAATTAGTTCTTTTAAACTAGTATTATGAACTCATGGATTTACACATATTTGATGGGTTTCAATCCACTGCCAGTTGGAGCTTCTTCAGTTGGCTCCTGGGTCCCTTTGACATGACCTTAGGAAGTTTCTGATCTTCCTTATTATCTGGTACATGAAGATACTCCAGGCTCATGTTGTGTATTTCCTGCCCCAGACTTGGAGTCAGCCATTTCTCCAAGAAGCCTGGTTTCTGTTAATGGGAAAAGGTATTTCAACACCACAATCTCGATATTTTGGATGCGTATTCCTACTGGGCTGGTCCTTGTTTCTAGCTTTTTTCAGCAGACATAGCATACACATGTGTATGTAATATGTGTGTGAGCCAATATTCTGAGTTCAAAGTATTTCAGACTCAAAACTATAGAGTTTTTACCTAACGACTTTTATATTGCATTTGTATCTCCTTTATTGCAAACCAAGAATCCTGGTTCTTAAAAACACAGAATTAGAACATCTCATAATTATTACAAAAGTCTCCGAATAACAATAATAACAGTACTACCACCATCAACTATGATTACTGAAAATAGCTAAATTTTTCAATCTCCATATTCTCTTCCCTACCCCCAACTTTTCTGGTCGTATTTGTGTGATCAGATAGCCAATATATACTGTCATCTATCCCTTTTAACCCTCATTTAGTTTTAGTTCTGTAGGTAAATATATATTTAACACTCACTATCCTTATGTTGATGCCAATTTAGTTATTTTGCTCATCTGAAGCTAATTCTTTAGTGGATTCCTTAGTAAGTTTTCATTTCATGGAAACAGTATTCTCTGAATTTGTTTGTGTTGATAACAATTTGTGCTATTCGTACATGAAGTAAGTTTTGCTGGGTGTAAAATCCTTAACTCACTTTTTTTCTTTAAATATCATAAATATGGGTATCAAAAGTAAAATAGTACAGTTTCTTCTAGCATAAAGTATTATTATCAAAAAGCATGTGATAATCTAGTTTTCGTTCCCTTATAAGTTATGTATTATAAAGATATTTATCTTTAAAGTCCAGTAATTTTGCTAAGTCATGTCTTGATGTTGATAGTTCTGTGTTGAGAGTTTCAAGTATGTGGTGTGATCTTTCAATGTGTAGTTTCAAATCTGTTTTAAAAAAAATTCAGGAAAATTGTCTTGAATCATACATTTTAATATTTTTCTATTCCCATGCCTTGGTTTTCTTTTTTAGAGACTGACTCCTAATCTCCACTGGTTGGATCTTCATTTCCTATCTTCAGTATTTGTCCCTTTCTTCAGATCTTTTTTTATCTTTTTCTTCTTCTTTTTTTTGCGTTACGCGGGCCTCTCACTGTTGTGGCCTCTCCCGTTGCAGAGCACAGGCTCCAGTCGCGCAGGCTCAGCAGCCATGGCTCACGGGCCCAGCTGCTCCGTGGCATGTGGGATCCTCCCGGACCGGGGCACAAACCCGTGTCCCCTGCATCGGCAGGCGGACTCTCAACCACTGCACCACCAGGGAAGCCCTTCATTTCTTTTTGATTTTGAAAAACTTTTATCCTTTTTACCTTTCATTTCCCTTATGTATTAGTTGTTTTATGTATTAGTTTTGTTTCTTCTAGATTACTTTTCATTTATAAAATAATTTTTTATTGTTATTGCAGATCTTACATCATTTTCTGAAGGCCTTTAGATGATTTTGAAATAAGGTGCTACAATTTTGATAGTTTTCTGAGCCTGTCTCTCTGGTTTGTCTTCATTATCTGTAGAGATGCTCTTCTGCTCCTAATTCTTTCTTTCTTTCTTTCTTTTTTTTTTTTGATAATAGCTTTGTATGAAGTTTTACCTGCATACATACCACTACAGAGAGGCTCTTCTCCAAATTCCCCCACCAAACCTCTCTAAGAGGAGGGTAATCTCAGATGGGGGCTCTTTTGCAAAATGTAAGTTTTTATGTGAATTTGCTTTTCCTGAATTTTTAGGAGGAAGATTGGTTTATTTAGCTTTTCTAACTTAATGGTATTTCCTCTTCTATTATTTCACATAGTGTTAAAAAAATATGGCAGGTCTCTTTCTGAGATTTCCTGTTTACGTTTTGATTTCACTCCCAGTAGTGGACTCACTGGAGGAGTTCACTGAGAGTTCGTAGGGACCAGGCAGCTCCAGCCTCTTCACTTCAGACCTTCAAACATTAAGTCCTTCCATGTCCCTACTATTAGAGGGAGCAAAGCTGCCCCCAGTTTTAGCTGCTGTTCTCAGTTATGTGTGCTTTCCAGTGGATTCCTGTTGGATAGTTTAGTGTTTTGTTCTCAAGTCCATCAGATGCCCTGTTGCTTCCCTCTCCTTTCTCTAGCACAGATGCCAATGACACACACGTCTTGTGGCTATTGGTAGTTTTGTCCCTTGGCTTGTCTTTTGGAGGTTCATGGGGATACCTTGTCACTTAGTTTTACTGTAAGCATTGTCTGTGCATTTTTGATTTTGCATTTAGTTTCTCTGTGTGCTTTTTCTGTGAGGCATTGGGAGGACATCACTGCCGCTGCCCTCTTCCTAGAATCCCCCAGCAGGGTTTTAAGCTGATGAAGACAGAGCTCACGGTTGAGTCTCCAGCAGCAGTTCACACATTGTCCCGTGTAAAACATGAACCTGATATATGTTCGTGGAATGAAATGAAACTGTCTACCTCCGGATTAGGATCCCAGCCCACCCACAGTGCTTTTGGTAACGCATCCTATTTCCAAAGAGACTTACTGTTCATTGGGACGCCCGGGACACAGGGTCTGTGTCTGGGGCTGGGGGAGTTCACCCTGCAGTGGGAGGACAGTGTCTCCCTGCTGCCTGTTACACGGAGATAATGAGCTGCAAATGTCAAATTGGCTTTTGGAGTTCACAGCCTGCCACTTTGAACCATGACCAGGGTGGAAAGCAGCTGGGCAAGCTTGTGACTCCCAGTGCCTTTGTCGATTAAAGCACTTTATATAGCAATAACTTATCTGCTTCTTTGCTTGGGTCCCTAATTAAAGCTGTTTTCAACCCAATAAACAGCCAGACCCCGGCTAATAGAGTTGGACAACTCCTCGGTGGCCTCCGCCTGCATCCTCTTAGGCTCTGCGGTCCAGGGTTAAGTTCCTGCACCTTCAGCAGGGCCACCCCCTGAAACATTTAATGAGAAGAGTATTGTCTCTTGGAGACATAATTAAGAGAGACGATTCAACCTTCTCTGAGATAACAGGTCTTTTGCAATGCAATGTGTTGGGGGAAGATTCAGCCCAAGTCAGTGACTGCCTTAGCTGTCATGACTCCTGTTAATAGTGCCACGTTTCTGCTTGGCCGAAAGGCCCTGGGATCTGCACCGAAGTTCGTTAACCTTTTGTCTGAGAGACTTGTGCTTGGGACTTGTGGCTCTATGTCTTTTTTTTTACTGCTTTTCAGGCTGTAACTACAGTTTGGTGGTTGTGGCTGGGGACACAACTGGGGAATAAGTAGCTTCCCCTTTGAATCTCCCGTTACTGTATGACCCTTACGTTCTAGATGTTGGGGGCACATGAGCCTAGTTTTGCATCCTATTAGGATTCCTGAAGACTGGAAACTCTGGATGCAAATAAAACTACAGCTGGGAGACACATGTGAGGACTCCTATTTTTTTTTCTGTCTTCTCAGGAGCCCACCTCTCTTCCTCAGAAGTTACATGCGGAAGATTTTCATTTGGCAATTAGTTTAAATGTACATGGGAAACCATCTACCTAAAGTAACTCTTAAGAGAATCACTTTGTGAAGTAAACATGACTTTGAGAATGTGAAAAATGTCTCCCTAATTTATCTGTCTTAAAATTTCAACTTTTTAATATCATATTGTCATCTATCAAGGCAAAGCTGTGTTTTGTTCTTTTTTTTCTTCCCACTGCCTCCCCTTTATTTCCTGGGAAGGGAATTAGTTTTCTTCACATGAGATAGATGACTTCATCTCCTATGTCATTGTTTCACTGTGCTCGAATCTTTTGTTTGTGAGGAAACAGAGGAGAAATCTTGGACTCGGAGTGAGAGAGCCTTGTGTTCCCATCCAGCTTTGTCCTAACTTGCTCTGAGACATTGACAAGCTAGTTAACCTCTCTGAGCCTTAGTTTGTTCACCTATAAAATGGGTATAAAAAATCCTCGCGTGACTTTGTTGCTGCTGGATTAATTGTAATAATATATATAAAGCACTTGGTACCTGGCACAATGTTGACACCTCCCAAATAATCGTCCTTATTTGGGAACTCCGCTGCCAATGAAAAGGTGACCTCTTGCCCATGAGAAATAGTTAGTGATAACTTGTTCTCACTCCCATAACTTGTTCTCACTCCCCCTTCCCACCACGGGTGGAGCTTCATCCCCGTACTGTTGAGGATGTGTTTCTCCACACAAATACATCTGTAGCCACTAAAACAAATCAGAAATGCCCATTCGCAGTGATACATAAGCGAAGAAACCCAAGCCAAACACGTGGATGTGGATCCTTAGCAATGTGGGAGGTGGCGTGGGGGCAGAGTCACAGTGACATCTCGTTTCCACTCCCACTTCTGAGTTTTTCATGCCTCAGCTGTTTTCTCTTCATACACATGATGGGCTCTTCTTTACAGACACAACTCTTAGCCAAGCAGTCCCCCATAGACTCAGAGAAGCCCCTTCTCTCTCCTCCCCTCACCATTGTGTTCCAAGGGGAGGGTGGTCTCAGATGGGGGCCCTTTTGCAAAATATTGCTTGAGAGACTGGAAAATCACGCTCATGCATGCTGGTCCTGATTTCTCTCCTGGCCTCCTGTCCCTTCGTTTTCCCCTCCTGTTCAGTTTTAAACACAGTTCCCTCCACCAACCTAAGCTGTCCCCGATACACCCCACCCCTCCTGGTCCCCAGCTCTTTTGTTCTTTGGTCTCTGCCACTGCCCCCTGCCTCCACCCCAGTACACTCAGCTTCACTGCTGCCTAAATGTCATTTTCGAAACAACAGAAGGACATGCTGTTTTTGCAGCATCTTGGGGAAAAAAAATTTTTTGATCCATTTGGTGTTAAGAGCATTCACAAGAAATGTATTCAGGGACCCTCGCCAGCCTCTTTCACTGGTGTGGTTCACATTTGGTGGTTGGTGATATAACAAGCCCAACATTTTTCCTCCAGAAATGTCCATTCTCCTATCATCTGTATCTCTCTTCCTTAGCTTTCTTTGTCTTTCAGCTAAATCGGTATTTGAAGCACCGCAGTTCCTGATTAATTTTCAAGCTGGGGATCCATCCTGATCCCTTCTCAGGGTTTTGAACCAGGTTCTTGGGAAAAGTGGGAACATGGCCAAGTCCGGCTTGCTTCTCTGGGCCGTAACGGAGGGGAAGGCTTGAGACACTTTGCCCCGCCTTGACCCACAGGACCAATGCAGAGCGTAGGAAGAATCTGTCAGGCTCCTGTGTCAGGACCTCTCTTCCAGAAGGAAACAGTGCATCTCCTCAGAAAAGTGGGAACTCGAGTTCCCTTTGTTCTTTATCTGTCCGTCCTCCAGGCCGCATCGGTGATGATGTACAGTCACACCTTATTATTCCCCTCAGGTGGAAAGTTCTTGAGGGCAGGATCCACGTCTGACTCATCTTCTTGTCCTTCGGTGCCTGGAACTGGGCCTTGTAGGTGGCCCGCGGCTGCTGACAGCAAGAACACCCCCCCCAGCCACTCAACCTCGTGTGTGACGACGAAGCGGGGAGCAGAGCTCACCCTCCCCAGACTCCTTCCCTGCAATGCTCTGCTGGAGAAAGGGCGCACACGGGCTTGGAGCATTATTTTGAAACCCAGAGACCCTTTGCTCATTGCTGAAGGTCCAGATGAGCCATTAAGTTATGAACTGGAATTTTAATGAGCTGTTGTTCTGGCCAGAACACCTGGTTGCAACACAGTGACCAGATTACCCCTACCCGTTTGAGTTATTCACAGTCACTGAGACTGTGGCGCTCTGGATTTAGCGGTTGTCATACACAGACACCCAAAGTGGGAGGTTTGCTGCCTTTCGGGGTCATCCAGGCCGACTCCTCTAGACTTGAGCACACCAGAGGACCCTTAGTGCAAGAGTGGTTTGAGAGCTGTTGTTAAGTCTCCACGTCTTACCTGGAAGATCTCCAACCCAGCTCCTCTCGCGGGGTTCCTGTCCACTTTGGGCACCCCGGGGAGAACTGCAGGGCACCTACCAGGTACTTCCCTACTAGCTTTCTAGTCATCGTACGAATTTGGAGGAAATGAGAAATAGTTCAGTTTTCACACACGCACACACACACACCAAGAGTTCTTGTCCTAATGACTTGTTTTGACATTCCACTTGATAGGAGTCTGACAGTTTGAGGTTTGCAGCCTGAGTGACCTTCTTTAAAAGGACCCTGTGTCTTCCCTGACTTTGAATAGGCCTTTGTTGATGGGTAAATCTGGGCAGAGTTCAGACCCTCTGCAGATGGGCACACCAGACAGCATCCACGCCGCCTAGAATCTAATCGAAGTGCGTAGTAGACACTACCTCCCTCCAACTTCAGGGAAACTCCCTGGATGTAGAAACGCTTGTGTTGTCCATTTCACGTGTGTAGGTCTTCCTAACTGTGAATCCTAGTCTTTCCTTCCCGAAATATCATTAATTGATCCTGTCTTAAAAATCAGCTTGGAGGGCCTGCCTGGTGGCACAGTGGTTGAGAGTCCGCCTGCCAATGCAGGGGACACGGGTTCGTGCCCCGGTCCGGGAGGATCCCACGTGCCGCGGAGCGGCTGGGCCCGTGAGCCATGGCCGCTGAGCCTGCGCATCTGGAGCCTGGGCTCCACAACGGGAGAGGCCACAGCAGTGAGAGGCCCGCGTACCGCAAAAAAAAAAAAAAAAAAAAAAAAAATCAGCTTGGAGGTGGGCTCCTTATGTAACGTTGCTCTTGGCATCTCTCTGTTGAAGAACATGTTTGAGCTTCTCTTCATCCGCTTTTTCCTCACCTTTAAATTCCTCATGGTGGCTGAGCTTTGCCAAACAGACAGATCTGGAGCAAAATTAGAAGCTTTTCCCTGGGCCAGCTTCTAAGGGCCTTCCTGGTTTTCTAAGAAGCAACCAAAAAAAGAAGAAAGAAAGAAAAAAAGAAAAAGTAGAGACTGGGAGAAGCAAACTTTCAGCTAATTATCATCTTTTTTCCCCTCTGAGCTCAGAGTACGGTTCGTAATTTCCTGACCAGCTTGTGCCCCTCCCCCGCTCCCTCCGAGCATCTGTGTTGGTTTCAAATTGAACTGCATACCTGCTGCTCTGAATTTCCAACATACCATACCAGTTGGTTTGCCAAACAGTGAACTGCCAGCCATCTGCCATCCAAAGTCAGAATTTACATTGTTTCATCTTAAAATAACGCCTCCGGAATAGCAAGCCACTCTGTGCATCAGGTTTTAAAGTTGACAATCAGCCAGAATTAAAAACAAATACCAAATGGGCATAAAAAAAGAACATGGTGGGGAGCTGGGGAGGGGGCTGGCATTTGACAGAGAGTTTATTTTTCAGCATTTTTACCTGACTTTCCACCAAAATAACCATGCCATTTAATTTTATCTGCAACAGCAGGAACTACTTACAGACTGAGAGCGTTAACTTTTTACTCGCCCGGCTCTACACGACCAGGATGCAGGGCTGGGGCTGTCGTCCGCATCTCAGGGAGGGCATATGTCTTCATATCCCCCAGGTGTAGGGGAGGAAGACCTGTCTTAACCTCTTCTCGTGGGGCTTCCTGGTTGCTCAGACGAGAAAGCTAAGATGCGTGAAGGGGGACCGCCTGGTCCAGGGCCACACGCTAGTTAATGGTGAGCCCAGGACTCCTGGCTCCCAGGCCCGTCCTCCCGCCCCTCACCCCCCAACCGCCTTGACCTGTCAGTGTGGATGTGGGGCTCCCTCCACACCCCTTGGTTCCTGCTAGCTGCCTGTAGCAACCCTTTTGTGCCCTATTCCCCTGCCCCTTCAGGACAGACAGGAGAGAAGGGGTTTCTGCGGGACTGGGAACCCCTGGCGACCTGTGATGGTGGCCTTGTGGCAGAGCAACCACTGAATCTGGGTAGCTTTCCAGAGCAGATGGGATCGAAGGAGATTTTTTTTTTAAAGAGAGAAAGAAAAGAGGTTTCATGTTTCTTTTAGGGAAGCTGTTCTGGGCGAAGGCAGCTTGGGGAAAAGTGTGAAGTTATGAGTGGGCAGAGGAAGCAAAGGGCTCTAAATTTATACCAAAGCCACCTGCCTACAGTTTGGAGCCCTATGCCACCGGCCTGCTGGCGAGGAGGGCTTGTACCTGAGGCTGGGCTGGGCGGGGCACTGGGCGAGCCCTGCGCCAGCCTCGTGCAGCCCCTGTGGAATTCTCCTGGGGCTGACCTTGGACATTCTGGGGTCCCGGCGAGCCTCTTGCTCAGTCCGGTCTTAATGTGAGTGTCAGAGGTGGGGACTGTGGTCGTAGCTGCGCGTAGGTTTGCTTTGGGGCCAGATGGTGGCATCTCCTCCTGGAAGCCGTCTCTCAACCCTGGCCAGACCCTGGGCCCATCTTCCGTGTTCCCACAGCCCTGCCTGTAGCTCTGACCGACCTGCCCCATGAGCCGTCTCTGTTGCTGGGACTGGCTGTCCTTCCCGTTAGGCTCCTTGTGACCCGGGCCATCTCCCCCACCTTTTGGGTCCTGAACACCACTAGTATGTGCTCCACTCACGCTCACTTAGCGAGTGAGTCAGTGCTCTGCTGGGATAATGCAGAACTTAACTGGTTGTGCTGACCGCTAGACTCAGCCCCATAGTATTTCTGCTGTGAAAGCTGCTTTTGACTTACCCGAATTCTTCCGATTTTGTTGTGTGCAAATTAGCATCGTTGTTACTAGCTACACGTTACTGAGAGTACTCAGGGGCCAGTCACTGCACGAGGTACCCTATATATGTTCTTATCTGCTGTGACAATTCAATTTATTAATAACACCCGGATAACTAAGATGAGAGGGGCCTTGTGAGGAAGGTCCGAGAAAGCAGGTCCATTTAGCCTGGGATGCAAACACTGAAGTGAGAGGTGTGAAGGCTGCATTAAAAAAAAAAAAATTCCGACGACAGGCTGTCCTTGGAGGGGGGATAGGGTGTGCTGTCTTACTCCCGGGCTCAGGAGCAATGAGGCAGATGCTAGGCCATCAGGAAGGATTTCCAAGCGAGTGGAGCCACCCATCAGCAGAATTTCCTGCCTACAAAGGAGTGAACACCCTGCCCAGGAAGATCAGGCAGGAGCAGAATGACCGTTTGCCACGAAGCCGTAGAAAGAATGTCTCACTGATGTGGAACTTGGTACACGTGTGCCCTAAAACATCCATTCCGACTCCCAAATTCCTTAGTTCTGTCTTCTTAGCTTAGTACATAAAACAATGGCGATTATGATGATACATTTTTAAAGCTTAAAATAGTCTTAACTCCTTTTTACAGAATGAGTCATTTCAAGGCCTCCTCCCTACTCGCTGCCTTGAAAGTCTAATCAGAGGAAGCCCAATTTTTAAAAACAAAAACTTAAAATTTAAAAACAAGATCTAAATGCAGACCTATCATTTGATTTCCTAAAAGGTGTTTTCCTTTGCAAAATCAGAAGGTGAGGGAGTGTCCCCTCCAGGGACTGGAGACGCTTGTGTACAGCGTCGTGGCGGAAAGGCTGCAGGTCCCACTCAGCAGAGGGTTGAAGAGATACTGCTCAGGCCAAAGCCACTGTTAACAGGGCCTCCCCTGCGATGGCTTCTGGGGATGGAACCCTCTAGATGCGAGTTTAAAACTAGCTATCTGCACAAATGCTATTTGCCAAATGCACTGTTTCGTGATAAAAGATAAAAGCTCTTTTCTAAAGCAGTTGTGAGACAGTTTGTATCTGACCCTGGGTTAGAGTCGTTACTAAGGGAACCACACAGAGAGAGAGCTGATATTTAAATGAGCTGACATCTCAAGATTCCCTTGGGCAGGAGGCATGTTTCTCCTCTAAGAAAGAACATGACTTTCTTCCATGTAGTGGAAGGATTCGTGGTGTTTGCTGCCCACAGGTGCTTGTACCTGTCTGCTGCTGCTTTTCCCCTCTGCCTGGGAGATGGAACCGTCAGGTCTGAAGGGCCTTCCAGCTGATCTGATAGCCAGGAAAGCAGAGCAAGACTTCCCCTCCAGTTGTCTCTGAGCAGCTTAGTAAGCTGGTAGAATTCGTGTAGTTATAGGACACAGCTATGCCAACAAGGGACCGCATCCCACAGGTGTGTGGAAGCAACGGGCATGAAGTTCAAAGCCAAAAGGGCAAGTGTCAGAATCCAAGCTCAGGATTCTTAGTGAGTTTGAGATGAACTCTGAATTCAGTTCTGGGGGGAGAAACAGTTACATTAAGTAGTGACTCAGTAATTAAGGATGAACAGTTAAGGTAACTATGATAATAGTTTAATACTACTTTATCTTAAATATTAAAAAGTAAAGTGGTGTTTTAAATACTGTTGAAATGTGGGTCTTCTTGTAACTTTTTTTTTTTTTTTGAGAAAGAAAACTGGGTTCTTCCTCTCAGCTAAGAAATAGTCTATTGTAGACAGACTCTTACATGGATACAGCACGATTATAACACTCCTGCCACCTAATGATGGAGTGCCTTAATTGCAGACCAAGTACCTAAAGAAATGAGCAAACACTAATTTCAAAGCTAAAGTACAGCAAACCCAATGCCACCTATGGAGACCGCTTTTACATGCAGTGTATAATTTATTGTCAGATGCAGTTAAGAGGGGGTCATCTTTTAACATTTGCTTGCCTTTGATTTGTGGTACTTCATGTTCTCAAAGTCCGTCCGAAACAAAGGCAATGTAAAAGAATTACGGGAATTCACAGTATATCAAAATTTGGTTTTGGAATGAAAGCTGTCATTAAAAATGGGGTCTAGGTTAAAATAATTGTTAATATGTGCTAGGTTATTAGCACATGAATGTGCTAATGATGGCCTGGCCCCATGGCCTGGAGGGACCCACATTGTGATGACCCACATTGTGATGACCTCTCTTCAATAGTCATCCTGTTTGTGCATTATTGATAGGTCAGTCATTTCTTCAAGTTAATCAAGGCCCATTATAAATAAATAAATGTTTTTAAAAACAGTCATAGGAAGAAAAACACATACATGAGAATTATTCATCAGGTTTCCAGGTTTAAAATCATCATTATATAACTTGTAGCAGATATGGGAGGAACAGCCATTTGTACATTCTCCTATGTGGTTATGAAACCATGAGTTCATCCTGAAGTATCCACACAGGCAGAGTTCCATCATCTCATCCTTGACGGATATTTGGCACAAATATTCTGTTCTTGCTGAAGAAGAAACTTGATGTTGAGCCCTCAGTAAGTGGTAGACAGGGACACCTTTATAAACTTCTGTTTTGTCATTATTTTTGCTTTCTGGTTTAATAACAAGCAACGTTGGTATCATGTCCTGCAGCTTCAAAATGCTTCCACATGTCATTTTCATTCTCTACCGCTAGATAATTAGTGCCTTTCTTTTACAACTGAGGTGACCATTATGTTCATAGAAATCAAATGACTCGCCCAAGATCACATAGCCAGTCAGTGGCGAAGGCAGGATGTAAATCTGGATTTTCTGGCTCTAAATTTCATGTTCCTTCTACTCTCTGGCACAGCTTACCAAGAGAAGATAAGAATTGTTCTCGAGCTGGAATTCTTTGTTTCTGGTACGTATGGTGGCAGAGCGGCCATGTGGCCAGTCAAGACATAGCAAGTTAGGCAGAGGATCAGTCAATGTCTAAGGCTTTTAAGGAAGGACATTTCACACTGAAACTGTGAAATATACTCCTCTTTTAATGAAATGTCAGTTCTCATTAATTCGTTTATTTACCCAACAATATTACTGTAAGAGTAGCAACCATATTGCCTGCACTGTCAGCACAGAGAATGATGGCCTGGCCCCATGGCCTGGAGGGACCCACATTTTGATGACCTGCGAATGCCTCTCCCTTGTCCTGAACCCTTTTTCTCTTCACCTGCCATCTCCAGTCCATGTTATGTACCTGGAATACCAGGGGAATGTCCTTGTTTGTCATGGTCAACAGCAAGGACGGAAACATATTAAAAATGCTTTAAGACTCACAAGGTCTTATAGGTCAGCCTGTGGATTGGTGCACGGATCTGTTCTCCTGCCAAATGTGCCAGGGTTGCCACGGAGACAAAAAAGCAGCTGTATTTTGTCCTGAGACTTGCTATCACATGCTCATGGGCACACGCGCCGGCTGGTCATTAGAACATGTGTCTTAAGTATGATCCAAGTCTCCTCTCCATGATTCTACTCCTTTCCTGACTTTGATCCTTCCTACAAATGAAGATTTCTTTTTCACCATCCTGTGTTGTATCAACCTGGGCGTATCATAGTCCCCTGGGGACGCTGCCAAGCCATGCTTGCCCACTGTCCCCCCTCTGCAACCCTGGTTATGAAACAGAGCTCTCTGTGAGGTGATTGATTAAACTGAATTCATTGGTTTTTTTAGGGTGTATTGTTTGGGGACAAGATCAGGAAGGAGATAAATACCAGAAGGTACTTGAACGTCAGAAAGGAGGTCATTTGCCATCTCAACCTTTAGAGGTGGTGCAGATTTAAGCCTGGGGAAGCCCATCTATTACGGGAGAAGTCCTCTTCTGTGGCTCTTCTTCATGCTGGACACGGAAAGAGTGTCACCAGCTCCCACACCTCATCTGGCCCCACCTTGTTCCCCAATTTCCCGACCCCTCCCATGATGTATTCGAGATTGACACAGGCCTTCCCCAGATGGTCCCTACGCTTTGGGAATGGCACAGCTGTTTGTCAGGTTCTCGGCTTTTGCCCGGGTGAAAGTACACAGCAGCAGAGAGCCATATTCCTACCAGTTGGGAAGGGAGAAGAGGCCAGTCCCCCGGCCAACATAGAGCTTGGACTCCTTCGCGTGGCAGGTGAGGCCGCACACGGTTCGCCAGCCTCCTTGTCCGCTGCCAGCCCCCTTTCACTGTACCGTGAGCTTCTTTGCTTTGATGCCTCTGGCCTGTGCCCACAGGGTCTCCTCTGCTTTGGAGGGCGCTGCGAGCTACTCTCACGCAGGCTGTGGACCCCGCCACCTCTCACCTCCAGCGCTGCTCCGGGCCTTCTCGCCGGGTGTCGCTGGCCCTGCTAGGCCGTGGCTGCCATCTGAGTCAGAGGGGTCCAATTAAGAGTTAAGAAATAGACTATTACAGTCACAGGCCTCGTTGAGCCGGAAGTGTTTAGAGTAATTTTCCAAATGAACATGGAGATTATTTTCACCATGCTTGCAAATCAGATAAACAGATTCCTCATGCATCTGTAGTGCTTTGTAGTTACAAGATGGCTGTACCTATGCCACTTTAGTTTATTTTGCTCCCTGCAAGAATGTTATGAGGTAAGTAGGGCAAATGCCATTTTCCCTATTTCTAGATACCTAAACTGAATCTCGGAGACTCTGACTTAAACACAGCCACTCTGTTCCAGGTGACGTGGATCACTCCCACCTGGATCTCTCTCTGGATGGGAACAAAGGGAGGAAGCCTACAGTTAGACAAAGCGAAGATAGGAACAACCATAGTGAATACAACTTGAGTGGTGGGAATCAGACTACAGGCTCTACAGGGGTTGGCAAGCAAAGGTTGGTATAGTCAGGGAATAATAATTAAAATTTTTGTGGGCTTAAAAGTTGAGGTAGAAATCTAAAACTGGCTTAGAAACTCCAATAAAGTTAAAAATAGGATTTCCTATAAAGTTTTAACTCTGTTGCAAGCCCTGTGCTGAGTGAGTGTTTACAAACACGATCTTATTTCGTCCCCCATCCAGCCCATGAGACTGTTCCTATTGTTGAGGTGCAGGGGCAGGACAGACACGGTTTATGGAACTCTGGGGATATCAGGAGAGCGGGCAGGTGGCAGGGGACTGTGGCGGTCAAGTGGGAAGCGGTGAGGATGGGCCAAATTAAGATGGGACCTCAGAGCCAGCCGAGGCACTTGGACGTGATAGGGTGGGCCGTGCAGCCTCTGGAGGGTTTTGAGCAGGTGCGGGACCCGAGAAGGGGGTGGATGTAAAGACCACTGAAGCGAAGCCTTGGCTGTGGGGTCCGTGTTGTGACCACTGGCTTCCAGAATCCAAGAGAAGTCCGTGGACCCGGCCTGAAGGCAGGTGCGTGAGTCACCACCACGCTAGCATCCTGAGAGGGGGCGGGGCTTGCCCTCTTCCGGCCACTGCACGGCTGTTCCTGGCTTATACGCAAACTCAGGGACACCCATGGAGACGTTTCCCCCTGCCATCAGGCTGATTGATGGAGGAATCAAGTTCCTTCTGTTCGGTGCGGTGAGCTGATGGTCTTTTGTTCTCCAGGCCAAATTCCTAGGATCCTTTTGGTCCCAGAACGCTTCGCCTGTGGAGTTTATAATAAGAAAGTACAGAAGTGAACTCACAGAATATAATTGGGGGATTATGGGTAGAGATAGTATCGGGGAAAATGGTGATTCTCCGAAATCCCGGGCCTTGTGCTATGGGATCCGTTGGCTGCCTCGATGGGAGCGGGCAGACCCTGCATGGCCCTGTGCTGTGTTAGAGATGAGAGTAACCATTAATTACGCAAATCCTGTGTGCCAGGCCCCAGGCTGGGTGCCTTACAGGTGTGTCTCACAGAACTCTGTGAGGAAGGTGTTCTGAGTCCAGTTTACAGATCAGTAAATTAAGTCTCAGAAATCTCGTGTAACCTGCCAAGGCCTTACGGCTAGTAAATGACAAGTACAATTACAGCGTAGGTCTCTCTGTGTCCTTCCCACTGTACGCTGGAGGAAAACACTCACGCAGATGCAGCTGGCTGGACCATGGGTCTTTGCTTTGAAGCGTTCTGAGAGCGTCACCATTTAGTTTCCATTTTCCCCTCAATTTTGCCTTTGCAATCTCTTGTACATTTTTTTTTTTTTTTGGGGTACGCGGGCCTCTCACTGTTGTGGTCTCTCCCATGGCGGAGCACAGGCTCTGGACGCGCAGGCTCAGCGGCCATGGCTCACGGGCCCAGCCACTCCGCGGCATGTGGGATCCTCCCGGACCAGGGCACGAACCTGTGTCCCCTGCATCGGCAGGCGGACTCTCAACCACTGCGCCACCAGGGAAGCCCTCTCTTGTACATTTGAAGAGATAAGAGATGTTTGCATGTGGCTTGTACGGACATATATTTGCTCCTTCTCTTCCTGCTTTTGCCTCTCTTTCTGGCATCTTCCCTCCCTACCCCCCCATCCCCAATACATGTAGAAGAAGTAAGGCCAGCATCAGCTCTGTTGCAGCATGACTCATCGTTAGGCTTAGCCTGACCAGGAGTTATTGGCACCACAGATGGACGCCCGGGGTGGATCTTGAGCCCTTGAGGTAGATGAACGAGTCACAGGCGGGGCACTAGCGCAGATGCGTTTGCAGAGCTGAATTCGCATGATTATGCTTCTGTCTTAATGCAGCAGTGGGATGATGTTCTGTGGAGCTGGTGGTTCTATGGGTGCGTCAGTAGCAACAGGCTGTGTTTGAAGGCGCAGGGACCGAGAGGGCAGGCGCAGGACCTCGACAGCCGAGCACCAGCGGGAGTCAAGGATTAACGGGAGATGGGTTAAACCCGGGCTTTGGGTTTTCCAGAATGGCAACCTAATGGTAAAGAAGGCGCCAAGCCTGCGTCTGTCCCTTTGCCTGCAGAAGGCCACATCACTAATGGGAACAGGGCACCCACACGGGTATATCCTGTGGGGACCTGCCACCCTGCGGAGACCAGTATCGATCGGGGTGGGGGCAGGGCAAAGCCAAGTTGAAGGACTTGGTACCAACGCCGGGTCATAGTCATCCCTGTTCTTGTAACTGTGGTTGGCCAGATTCGGCCACTCTGCAGGAGGGAATCTCTCCTCCCTTCTTTGCCCTGGAATGGAATTATCAGGTCAGTAGAATCAGCATTATGTTGGAGGGTTGCTGTGTGGCTTTTCAGATGGGGTGGCTTCCTACCTAATAATGGTGCCCCCTCCCCCCATCAGATGAAGGGCTTTCTTCTGAAGGGCCCTGGAAAGAGTGTGTCCTCCTGGAACCTGACTTGATTTTGTTCAGCTTTCCATGAATGACTTTTCTTTCTGGGTTGCAGACTTATATTTCTGATGGTCTAAGCAGCTCATTGTTACTCCGTGGACAGATCATCTATTCCTTTAACTGAATCATTTAGCAAACATTAGTGCAACTCATACACAGAAGATGATGTATTCCTTAGGACGCTGGTGTTTCCGGCGTGTTTTCTGAGGATCCTCATAGCCCTTGCTTCTACAATCCAACCAGAAACAGCAAAAACCACTTGGACTGCTTAACTGCAAGGTGCCTTTAGAACTGCCCTCCATTTCCAGTCAAGTGTAGATTAAGAAGGTGCCCAATTAGAGGCAGCATAGCACAAGGTTAATGTCATGGGTTCTGCTGGTATATTGTCAGGGCTTGAATCTCTGCTCTGCCACTTACTATGTGCTCTTCAGCACGACATGCTCCCTCTCTACCCTGCCTCAGTCTGCCAATCTGTAGAATGAGGATAACGAGAGTACCTACCTCCTAGGGTTTGGTAAATAATAGATAAGTTATCCCATGTAAATCATAGAATAGCACCTGATACATAGTAAGTGCTCAATAAATATTAGCTATTATTAAGCACCTCAGACCCCAAGGAAACCCTATGTTTAAAGAAGCAGAGGGGGTACGGGGTCAAGAGGACTGAGTCTAAGCCCAGATTCACCCATTGTAAGGCCTCAGGTGAGCCACCCATGCTTCCTGGACATGACTTGGGCTCCTCATCTGTAAAATGGGGCTGCAAAGTTATGTCCTAACCGATCATGGCAGTTCACGTTATGAGGCTGTGGGTGGAAGGACCGTGGCGATCACAAGGGCTTTTTGGGGACTGAATCACAGGTAGACCCAGCCAGAGGGTAAAAACCAAGCCAGCTTACATGTGTGATCTTACATTAATTACATGTGACATTCTTGGCTGGCGAAATCCCAAACCTTAAGGTGGCCTGAATCCCCTTCAAGGAGATTGCTGCCAGCATCTCTGTGGGGCCTTCTGATTTGAAGCACAGTTTGACCTATTAGGAGCCAGATCCTTTCATATTACTAGTAGCCATCTTCTTCCATTAGCAGATATTGATTCTTTGTTTCTTACGGTAGCAGTAACTGGCTTTGTTAGAAGGATAACTTCTCTGTAGCCATATCCTTCGGGGGGGTGAGAACAGCCGTCTGGGTGAATGAGGTAAGGAGTGCAGGTATTTTTACCCAGAAAATGCACTGTGCACTTCCGACCTTCGGATTTGGTATCTGCCCAGCAAGATGTAGCACCAGAATGTCTCACAGAGACGGCTGGGAGCCTGTGACCTGGAGCCGGGGACAGCAGGCTGCGTGTTTCTTTCAGAATTCTGGGCTGACTGATCTTAGGCTCTGAAATCAGATTTGACCCTCTGCTGGGTCTCTCTGGGCAGCTTTAATTATGGCAAGTTCACAGGGCCAACTCCTGCTGGCAAAACACTTTTTCAAAGGAGGGTCCTGAATGTGGAGGTGCTGGGTGTGAGGGGGCCCTGAGTCTCCCAGGGCCAGCCAGATGGGACCTGCTTTGCACAGACCCCCGGCCCATCAGGACGAAGCTTCCTGGCAGTGCTGGCGCTCGTGGTCCAGGAGGGTCTCGGTGTGAACCTGGGCGGTGGCAGCCGGCTGGGAGTGCTGGCCCCGGCGCGAAGCTTTCACCAGCAGTGCCTGCTTGGGGTGAAAGGCTCCAGGTGGCCGGGCCAGCAGATGTCTTTATCGGTGACTGAATGTTGGCCGAGGGGCTCTGCTCACTCTTGTGGAGCACAGGGCATCACAGGAGAGGAAGAGCTGGGGCCTGGGAGCCGGGAGCCCTGGGTTCTAGTCTTCACCCTGCCAGAAGCCGGCTGCATGGCTTCTTCCCTCCGGCCCTTGGTTTCTTCACATATGGAAGCTGGCAGGGGGCCTCTGTGGTGCTCGCCCCCATGTTCTGGACTCGAGGGGACCACAGGGATGAGCAGGTATGGAAGAGCGACCACCCAGTGAGAGATTCCAGAAACTAGGGGGGCTGGTAGCTAACCCCCCGTAATAGTCTCAGCCTCTGTGAGCCGGGAGGAGCTTTCCAATCAGCACGTACACCCCAGGGGCCTTGCTGAGTTGGTGACCCTGACCACGAACAGGATGGGGGTGACCGGGCTTATAGCATCCATCAGAACATAGACTGGCATCATCTCCTGGGCAGCTGGAGCCTCGGCACAGGCTCCAGCTGGGCTCCTGACATCCTCCTCACCGTCTCCAAGTTCATACTTCCATAGAGAACCACGCACCAGCTCAGTGGTTCTCAAAGTGTGGGCCCAGAGGCATCCGCGTCATCTGGGAACTTTTTGAAAATGCGAATTCTCGGGCCCCACCCCAGACCCACTGACCGACTCAGAAACCGGGGAGGGGGGGGCAGCAATCTGTTTAACAAGCCCTGCTAGTGGTCCGAGGCAGGCTGAGGTCTGAGAACCACTGCACCAGCACAACCCCGTAGTTTGAGAACCATAGTGTATCTCTCCCTCTTTTATGTAAAACTATTTTTAATTATGAAGACAAGACTCCAGCAATACTTTGAAAAATTACTGCAGCCCCACTGCCCCGTCATAGTCACTGTTTTCATCTTTCTGGGCTCCCTTCTGGTCTTTGTTCATCTGGACACGTAGTTTTTACACAGACCGCATTGGATAGAGACTTCTTTCTGTAGTACTTCTTTCACTTCAACATTATTAGTGCGTTTTTCCCCATCGCTTCATCACCTTCATACTTGTCATTTTCAATGACTACAGAACACTTCCCTCCCATGACCGGCTTCACACGCTTGACCGCCCTGTCCCCAGACATTTGGCGACTTGCCGCTTTGCACTATTGGAGAAGCCTCCTGCCTGTGCAGGGGAGGTCAGCTTCTGGGATGTTCCGCGTGACCCCTGTCAGCCCAACGTCGACCTCCCTGTAAGTCCTCAACCTGAGGCTATCTGAAAAAGATTGCTTCGTGGAAAAAATAAACCGAAGAGACCCCCTAAATCTGCGGTGATGCATCATGACTGAAACAGGCCCGTCCGCTGAGTTTTGTTAACTGAGCATCTTCTCATTGCACTCACAGGTGGTGTCTGCAAAGGGGGGCACGGTGTGGGCATGGGGGCGGGAGCCTCCCCTGCCCCAGTGGGCTGGATGCCCGTGGCCTCACCCTGTGCCAGGCCTGCTGGCGGTCATTTCCTGAGCATCCTGGTCCCCAGCAGGAAGGCCCCTCCTTCTTTCTCGTGCTGCCTCCACCTCCCCCCACCCTACACCTGTGTATCTCTCTCTCTCCTTCCTTCTCCCAGCCTGGCTCAGCCCGGGGAGAGCCTGAGACTCACAACTTGACCAGCGCGGCCCCTAGTTTTGACAAGACCACTGACCATTCTTGGGTCATATAAATAGCGCTGTATCTTTTGCAGTGATTTCGTTGGGGTAAATCCTAGATATGGGCTGAGGTTAATAGGGCGTCCTGTGTGTCATTGTCCCTTCCGTTAGTGGCGACATGCATTTATGCCCTGTCAGTGGCTCCACGTTGCTCTTCATGACCTGGCAAACTAGGCTCTTCCTTATTTGGCTCTCGGGTCACAAACTCAACTCAGGTGGCTCAAAGGGGCACGCTGGTGACATGAATGTTGATTGGGCCAGACCATGGGAGAGAGAGGGGCTGTAATGAACTGAAAAGACACCCAACCGAAATGCACTCATGTGCAGTAGGGAGAAAAAAGGAAAGATAAATGACAGAGGATGCACATGGTTCTTCCCTTCAGCGTCACTGCCTCACGTACCCCGTACATTCCAGCCACACCCAAATGGGCTGCGCTCGCTCTGCCTGCTTGGGGTTTGGTTTGGCCTTGTGGCCTTTTCACAAGCTGTTTCCCTGCCTAGACTGTCTCTTCCCCTTTATTCGTGGATGACTCCTACTCTTGATTTAAGACTCAGCCCGCATGGTCTCCTCCTACAGGAAGCTTTCCCAGGTCAACTGCCACGGGTTAGGAGGAGCCTTGACCTCTGGGTGGGCAGCTGGAGAGGGCACTCCCTGCACTCTGCATGGGGGGACTGCTACAGGGTGCTAGGCTTTAATTCCCTTTGAGAGCATTGCTACAATTCAGTTTTGAAATTTGTTTCTTTAATAATATCCCAAGGGAGCTATGAAGGATGTGATGCTGTGGCCGCCTTTCCTGTGTAGTTTTCCTGGTTAGCCCATAACTGGTGAAATGCCCTGGTTTCTTATTCCAGAATAAGAAAATGCACTCACAATTAGCTTACATTCCTTTCCTTTTCTAGACTAAGGACTATTTTTTTTTTATCTCTGTGTCTCCAGAAGCCAGTAAGCTGGCACACAATAGGTACTTAATAATTTTTTTTGGATGGATGGATGGATGGGTAGATGAATGGATGGGTAGATGGATGGATGGGTGGATGGATGGATGGGTGGGTAGATGAATGGATGGGTGGGTGGATGGATGGATGGGTGGGTAGATGGATGGATGGGTGGATGGATGGATGGATGGATGGGTAGATGAATGGATGGGTGAGTGGATGGATGGATGGAAGGATGGATGGGTAAATGGGTGGATGGGTGGATGGATGGATGGATGGGTAGATGGGTGGATGGATGGTAGATAGGTGGATGGATGAATGGGTAGATGGGTGGGTGGATGGATGGATGGGTAGATGAATGGATGGATGGATGGATGGATGGATAGTTGGATGGATGGATGAGTGGATGGATGGATGAATGGATGGATGGGTGGATGGGTAGATGGGTAGATGTATGTATGTATGGATGGGTGGGTGGGTGAATGTTCTATATCTGGATGCCCCATGGCCCCTGGAGGCACGCTTGGGCAGTGTCTCCCCCAGTGTGTCTCCCCCAAGCCTCTCCCTCACTCATCTTCCCCACCTCTGTCCTCCTTCCCTTCCACTTTGCACTCGCCTCTGCTCATCATTTTAGCTTTACCTTGATTTCATTGTTTTCTCCCTCCTTCCTTTTCTCTCTTATCCACCCCCTTCCTAACATAAATCAGTCCCTTCCCTACCTTCTCTAGCTGTTTCATCCTGACTAAATAGCCAGGAGGTTTTTTGTTTACGGCTCATCCACAGGGCCTCAGGAAGGAAGTGGTCTGAGGATCAGAGTCCCTGGAACATTTCAGAAGAAGAGCTGGGAGGAAGGGGGCAGTGAGGCTTAGATCCTGGCGCTGGGTGTGTCATACTGGCCCCTCCCCAGGGAGTTTCCACCACCTTTCACGTTAGCATTGGGCCTCTCCAGAGGCCTGGCTGGTGGGGTGGCAACACACATGTGCCCAACCCCTGTGGTGGAGGCTGTAGGTTTCGGCCCTCTCTCTGCAGTTGCTGGATTAAACCACCAAGGGGCGCACTTGCCCCACCCATCCTGTGATGGTAGGGGTGCTAGATTCTCTCCCATCCACAGTGTCAAAGCAGAGGCAGGGCAGACCCTAAGGGAGCTGATGAGACTCTTGCTTTTCCTTAGAGATCTAGGAACTGTGGCAGGGACCCCTGATGTCAGGGCCATCCCTGGGGGCTGGAAAAATCACCCTGGGTTGGTCTGCTCCCTGCCCCGCCTCAGGCACTGTCACTGTTGTGACCCTAGGGGACCAGAGGTACACCAAGGGCCAACTTGCGGGGGACAAATCACAAATGGGCACCTGGAGAGGTCGAATGTGACTGGAGAATGGTAATGTGAAGCCATTTCGTGCTGTGGGGTGTGGGGTCCTCCTGCCCACTCTACAGGTGAGGAAACTGAGGCCCAGAGGGGTTAGGTGGCCTGCAGCCCGCTGGACTGGGGCAAGGACTGTCGTGTGTTACTTGGTTGTGGGCTTTAGTTTTGCCTCAGCAGGTGGGGCCACCTCCTTGCCCTCCTCCAGCTGCTTCTCCAGGTCGTCGAGCCCTGACAGCAGCTCAGGAGCCTTTGGCCTGGGAGACAGCCCTGCCCACAGGTTTCCCCTCCCCCTACCACTGTGGTTCTCGCGCTGCAGTCTTTAGGATGCGAGTCCAGGGCCAGAACCTCGTTAATCGTTCTCCCCTGACCCGCACTGGTTTTGAGGAGATGCCTGTCACCAGAGTCTCCCTTGAACTGCTTTTCGTGCCGAGACATGGGTAGCAGCTGGCGGACAGGCTCAGCTTGCCCTGGGAGGGAGGCGCACCTTGAGTGCCCTATTTGCAAAATGACCAGCGGCTGTCGTTCTACACCTGCCTCTCATTTGGAGACCTGATCTAAAGCTGTAAAGGTGGTGCCAGGAAAGGGCTTTGCCAAAGCATCTCATGAAAATCTGGCCAACAGGCCTTTGGGGGCCACTAGCTACAGCTTCATGGGGCAGATACCTCAGCTCTGTTTTCAGATTTGGCAAGTGGCAGAGGTCTTGACTAGGCTGAAGGTCATTCAAGGGCCAGAATGGCATTCCTGGACCCTTCCTTTAAGTGGATGTACCTGCCCAGTCATGGAGGGACAAGGCCGTGCTTGGAAGAGGCCCAGCTCTGCCTCCAAGTAGCTGGTAGTGGGACTGGAATCACTCCGGCAGCCCCGGCCCGATGCTGTCCCGTCCTGACCCACCGTAGACCCCACTCTCCGCGCTGCCAGCACGCTCCCTTGTGGATATCAGCTTCCCACCAGTGTTTTCCTCCTTAGAGCTTCTGTCTTCTCCTGGGGTGCTGGGTGGGAGAAGAGAATTCCCGGACCTTCACTTCTTCTCCCTAGAGCTGGGGCAGCATCCATGCAAGAAAACTAGTTCAGCCACCTGACCTTCGAGGTGGAATATTCGAGGCCTGGTGATTTGCCCAGGTCCATGGGGCCGGTTGCTGGGAGAGTCAGGGCTGTCCAGGGAAGGGCACTGCCATCTGGAAAGCAAGAAGGCTGCGGGGGAAGGGAGGGGGGTTCAGGCTTCAGTAGGATTGCTGGTGTGAGCCTTCGGTCACGGGGAGCTCAGAATGGCAAGTGGGGTGATGGAGGTCCTGTGGCAGAAAGAGGCCCCAGTTCATCTCCACAGGTTCCACTTAAAAACAAAATTGAGGTATATTAAGACAATTAAGAATTGTACATGTTGAAGCTGTATAATTTGATGATTTGATATACATATCCACTGTGAAACGATCACCACGTTTAATCTAATTAATCTCTCTCTTCAGATAGTTGCAACATTTTTTTTAATGGGGACAAACCTTAAGATCTGCCCTCTCAGCACCTTGGCTCAATTTTAAAGTGTAGTGGGGTGGGGGAATGTTTTGTGGTCTCTTCTTACTCAGGCGGCTTCTGGGCTCAACTGAAGCAATTTAAGTTTGGTTCTTGTGGCTTAAAAGATCCCTGAAACACTTCAGTGAAATTATAGCTCCTTAATTTAGCTGCCTGTCAGTTATTTTTTTTTCCAGGTGGTTTAGGGTTGACAGTGAGTTTGACATTTGTAAAAATGTTTTGGAAAGCATATCAGAGACCTTGAACTCAAAAAGAATATAAAGTACATTATTTGGAGAAGTGTGATTGGAATTATTCTTCTGGCCACTCCAAGTCCCGTCTCTCTTCTTTCAACAGTCTTTGCAGACAAAGCCCAGTGAAATTGTAGGCTACTTCTGAGCCCGGCTGCCTTTGTGAGTTTCCTTCCGGCTCCGTCACCCTCATTTTAGCGACTTCTGCTTCGTTTGCGCACAGCTAAGGAGAAAGCACTTCTTTTTAGTTGGTCAGAGCGTTGTAGGATGTTAGAGGTGGAAAGAACTTTAGGGACCTTCTTCACCTGCTCACCCCCACTTTTTTCCCAAGGGCTCGGAGGGCATGGGATGTGACCAAGTTCACGTGACGGATGCCTGCTGAGCTGAGATTCACCCCCAGATCAATGACTCTGGGCCACCCTTGCTCCACGAAGCTACACACTAAAATGCTAACCGTGACATTTACCTGCCATTTTTAGGACAGTTTATGTGCCCAGAGCTTGTATCTTAAATTAGAATATGCCTGGCATATTGGGCTGTGTCACCCTGGAGAACTGTGTGACTACACCTTCCGTGCCCTTATGGGTGGAGAGAAGTAGTAGAACCTGCCTGGAACTTGGAGACCCTCCCTCTACCCCAACCTGCTTGCTCTGACCCCTTCCAGTCAGTTCAGAAACATTGCCAGGCAGCCACCCTGCCAGTGCTTGGTATCCAAAGAATGAAAATTCAGAATTCCTCCCCTCCAAGTAATGACAGTATAATGTGGGAATCATCACAGTGCCGGTCAGCGCGGAGCCTCTCCAGACAGTCCCGGCAGAACTGCCCTCTTCGTCTAGGTGGGAAGGCAGAGGGTTTTCAGGCCAGAGGTTCTCAACTCTGGCCACTCATTGGGGTCACCTGTGGAGTTTAAAAAAGTCCTCCTGCCCACCCCTCAACCCCATTTTGATGATTAACCCCAATCTGAGGTAGAGCCCAGGCATGAGAAGTTGGTTTTTTTTTTTTTTTAGAAGCTTCCAGATGTTTCCAGGATGCAGCCAGGACTGAGAACTGCTAGGTAAAAGGACTCACATTTGAGTCTTATTTGGGAACTGTTAAAAATTCAAGTGAAGGGCGTCCCTGGTGGTGCAGTGGTTAAGAATCTGCCTGCCGATGCAAGGGACACGGGTTCGAGCCCTGGTCCGGGAAGATCCCACATGCCGTGGAGCAACTAAGCCCTTGTGCCACAACTACTGAGCCCGAGCTCTAGAGCCTGCAAGTCACAACTACAGAGCCCACACACCACAACTACTGAAGCCCGCGTGCTTAGAGCCCGTGCACCACAACAAAGAGTAGCCCCCGCTCACCACAACTAGAGAAAGCCCCCGTACAGCAACGAAGACCCAGTGCAGCCAAAAATAAATAAATAAATAAATTTATTAAAAAATAAAGTGTGACTTGTTAAAGGCAATAGGAAGACGTTATTCGAGGGGGGCTTCTACCATGGGCTTTGCCGTAGGGGAGAGCCGGGGCTTAACTCCCAGACACCAGGACGAGGGGGGACTTCCCGCCATGGAGCAAGGTGGGGCTGAGGGGATGGGGATTACTGAGAGGACCTATCGGGGTAAAGCCACCTAACTGGATTCTTGCTGATGGCAGGCCGGGGTGATCAGACATCACCTGGGAGACCCCATTAGTTAGGGTTATCCGACGTGGAGGGCGAGGGTTCTGGTTAAACTGACGGAGCAGGACTCTTGCTACGACTGGACAATATGGAGACCAGCACAAAGGCCCTGAGGTCAGGCCCTGGTTGAGAGAGTTCAGAGGAGCCTGAATACAGTTTGGTCAAGGAGAGAACCTGTCTCAATGGTGGGCAGCACGTTGCCGTGGAGGGTGTGCCTGGGGGTGGGCAGAGCGAGGGGTGGGAGACGTGACAGGACGGGCTGGACCTTTATGACTGGGGGGGTGCGCGGGGCAGGGGGGTGAGGCGATCAAGTCTGTGATTCTAAAGGATTATTCTCTTGTTGGGAGGTTAGGGGCTGCATTCAGTGTGTGGCGGCTGAGGTCCTCACTGGACAATCCAGGAGGGCATCTCCAGGAGGCACTGAAATAAAGATCTGAAGCGGGGTGTGCTGGCGGAGGAGATACAAAGGTAGGAGTTGTTAGCGTGTCAAGACTGGTTAAATGGTTTCTGCAGCCAAGGGAGTGAATTGTGAATTTTCTCACCCACCCTGGGGGAGGTGTCCTATAAAATCAGGTCAAGGGCTGAACAGCAGCCGTTGTGGAGACAGCAAAAAAAAGAGACGCTTGCAAAGGGGACTGAGAGTAAATAGTGATAGAGGAGAACAATGGAGCATCTTGGAAGCCAGGAAAGGAAGAGGGGCTTTGAGACGATGCCCCTCCCTTTGTTGTAACCCGTTCCTTAACGGCCCCGTCCGCGGGAATTTCAGGGAGGGTGGGAGGGACACACTGTCACATATCAACTCCTCTTAAAATTTCAGAGCAAAGGCATCATGCAAGTGTACATGTCTGTATCGTTTCCTACTTATTAAAAGTAATGATAAACTAATGGATATTGAGTTTCCTTTAATTTTCATATGTTCCATGAGGTAAATATTATCGTCTCCAGTTTCCAAATGGAGAAGTCAGAGCTCAGAGAGGTGAAATAACTCCCCAAAGTGGAAGAAGCTGTCTCGGTCTGTCTGACTGCAGACTCGCCCGCTGCCTCGTGTGAGTTTTGCACCAGTTACTCTTCTCTGATTAGACTTCAGGAAGATGTTGAAGGCAGCTAAGGAACTGGGGCAGGGAGGGTCATGGTGATGAAACACGTATACCCAAAGCAGGAAAGGAAAAGACTCCTGTAGGCTAATGTTCATTCTGTTTCCCTTGCCCACAACCAGACACTTTTGCCTGAAGTTCAAGGCCATTCCCTAGTAGCCCCCATGCGCATACTAACAGCCTGGGTGTCCCACTCTCCCACGCCTGCTCCCGTGCTCTGCTCACCTTGTCCTTCCCGCCACAAGCCCAGCTCACCTGCCACCTCGGCTGTGTCCCCTGCTTAGATCCAGTCCCTCTCGCTTCTGTATTCCCGAGATTCACAGCTGGGCCACTTTCAGAATTTCCCAGAGTCTGTGTGACTTGGGGATACTCTGTGCCCATGTTGGGTGTCATGCCCAACTGGGGTCTTGCTGTGAGGAAACGAAGGGGAGGGGGCATGTCCAGGTTGAGTGGAGGGGGTCCTTGCGTGGTCATGTGTTGGCAGCCTGTCGTCTCCTTGTGCAAAAGCGGGGGCCTGGCAGTTATCTGGTTAACGGGTCCATCAAGGATAGATGAGCAGCGGACTAGTCTGGTGAGCTGTCAGCTCTGATCAGGCTCACCCGTTAGGGCTCCTTGCCCTTTGGGTCTCTCAGCCCAGCTCCTGCTCTTTCTCCCGCCCACCCCCGGAGGCCGTCGGCATCCTGGTGGGCACTGGTGACGTGACAAAGGACAAAATGAAAACTTCCAGTTAAACCACATCCTTATATGTCTGGTCATTGTCACACGATGCTTTGGGAAACTTTTAGGTGTTTATCAAGGCAAAGTAATAATTACAACGATAAAATGCCACCTTCCATCTGTTTAGAGAATTATGGCTGTCGTATTGTCTTTGTACGTTTTATCTTACTTGAGTCTCCCAAGAGGTGTGGACACACATTAACTCCATTTTAAAGTTGATAAAATGAAGGATATAAAATTACGTTTTAAAAACAACACGAGATGCTGTTTTGAAAGGTGGATTCTACCCATTCCTAAATGGAGCTCGTGTTCTGGGGCTTCAGAAAACAAAAACAGAGGGAAGTAGTTCTGGAACTTACTTATCAATGTTCTGACTTCATAGGAGTCAACTTTTATAAAAATATTAACCTAATTTCGCATTGACTTTTATTTCCCCCTCCAACCTTTAATCAACCCAGCCTGACCCAGTTAGATAAGGACTTTATTCATCATTGTTGTCACAGCAGGAAACCCAGGTTCCAGTCCTGCTGTGACACGGAGGAGGCTTCATGCTCTTAGCAACTTCAGTTCCAATTTCTTCATCTGAAAATGGGCATCATTCTTTAGATTGGCCCTGTCTGGGGTAAGGACTAGACTGTCTATGAGGTGTCTTGTACACTGCCCGGAACCCAGCAGACAGTTGTAGGCATCTGTGGCATTCTGGGTGATTAAACCAAGATCACATCTTTAATGAAAACTCTATTAAAATATTTTTCATCACTCACTGATAATTCTGTGCACATTTTACTAGTAACAAATCCAATGAATGTGTCAAAGAGGATTTGCTAGAGGTCACGTAAGGCCAGCAGTGACGTGACAGATGAGGATGCTGAGGCCAGAAGAGGCAGGTGATTCCCAGAGTCACACCTCCTGCCGTCTGACCCCTTATGAGCCAGGCTCAGAAGCCCGTTCTCCTTCCACCCACCACACCTAACACGTCTGTCACCCGCTGTCCCAGCCTGCCCTGCCCTTGAGTCCAAGAAGAGTAATTCGTGGCCTCATTTGTCTGTGGCTTCACGTGTCCCACGTAAAAGGAAGTGATGGAGCAGTGAGTGGGCAGATGGTGACAGCTTTGAAATGCTGCGTTCCACTTCCTAGGGACTTGGGTCACTGGCCTGGTTTTGCCACAGGGCTGGTCATGCAGTGAACATTCCCTGATCTATAGAAACCTCTGAAACATTTCTCTACATTTCTAAAAGTTGGTGTTTTGGACTCAGTTTTCAGACTTTCGTATTTAAAAGAACTCACTGCATGAACGTAGAGTGCTCAGTAAACAAGGTGAATCACAGCCTCCCCTCCTGGCTGTGCAGTGGCAGGTTCACCTCTGTGAAGGTAAGGAGGCCGAGGATGGTCCTTCTGTGTGATGATAACAGTTGCCCGAGGCCGTCACAGTGAGGGAGGGGTCATGAGGCTGGCCGGAGCTGGGTGGAAGGATGTCTCTGTCTCCTTCCCTTGTAAATTTCATCAGGCTGACGCCAGGGCTTCCTTCCACGATGAATGATGCTTATACTTCCTGAATCTGTCTGAACTGTGAGCGTGAAGGGATCGTAGAGGCTGACTCCTTCCGTTTACAGTCCGGGAAGCGGCCGGCCAGAGAGGGAAGGAGGCTGCCCTGAGGCCACACGGCTGGTCAGAGCCAGAGCCGGGCACTGAGTCCAGTGTCCCTCCCTCTGGACCCTCCCACCTCCAACCTGCTCTCGGTCCTGAGCCCCACATCCCACTCTCATCTCCCACTTCCTCCCTCTCTCTGGGTCTGGCCATGATGCTCTTTTTGTTATCAGTAAATGTGCTCAGTAGCCACGTGTACACTGTAATTAAAAATTAATCTGGTGGCTAAGCGTGTCACTGTGAATACACATCAGCCTTTAATCAGCAGTGTGGCCAGCAGCCATGACTGTACCCCTCGGCCTCAGCTTTTCATCTGTGATGTGAGGAGGGTCAAGTCAGCTGACCTCAGGGGAACATTCCCATGCTGAAGGAATGTTCTGCAGTTTCTGAGCAGAGCTATACAACGAGAACGGAACCGACCTTAGCTGCCCGTAGCTACTCCTGAGTCCCGGGAGAAGGGATGGGGGGACAGTGCAGAGTCCCACCATTGTTTCTGTCCAGGGTATGATGAGGCATCAGAGTCCCTTCTGCTTTTAGAGTGGATGCGACACCAGCTTGATGTGTGTGTCCTTGCCACTGGGCGCGTTTTTATACCATTTTTCCAACTAACTTGCCATAATGGAGTTTTCAGACTTGAATCCAAAGTTATTACAGCAAATCCTGCTCTGTACCTAAGAGATGTTTCTTGGCTTTTGGTGACAGTAGGCCTTGTGGTCTAGGCAGAAGGTCTAGGCACAATCATTCCGTGCCCGGCACACGTCACCATGATACATGATGCACTCCTGGGTGCTGTGTGAACAGTGCTATGACAAGACATAGAATGCATAGTTATATATGCACAGAGAGTATATGGAAATACTCTGCGCGTTTGATTACAGCACTCGGGACCAGCTAGCATGCAGCTGTCCCGTATGGTTGATGACCTGCATCAGGTAGCGTGAATCCCTAGCTGTCTGGTTAGCCTGTGGTTAGCAAGCATGTGCAGCGACACACTGACAGGTGAGCGTGCCGGTATTGAACTGAGACAGGTTGGAGACTGGCCCCTGGGCACCATGTGTGCCTTTCTGCTTGGTCACTATGTGGGCTTCAGGCATTTACATGTATCAGGCTGGCACGAAGATGCCCCGGGGGCAGTCGTGTGGCCTTCGGGCAGCGTGATGGATGCAGAGCCACACAACTGGCCCCTGGGTCTGGTGTAGCGTAAGCTTTCTGCCATCAGTGGTAAAGTCAACGGCAGATGGGAGAGACCCCAAGACCACATGCCCAGTGTTAGTGGTTGAGTTTCTAGGGAGCTGATATGAACTATTAGCTAGATGGCATCTGTGTCTTGTGTATTTATAATAACATTTAAATATTTTACCAGTCTCTTCATCTTTCTTGTTCCGATGAGTTTTTCCTCATTGACCTTTCCAAAACCAAAAGAGACCATTCAGTGTTTTTACTGTAGAGAAACCAAAGTTAACGCTATGTAACTGTATTTGGGGCGGCCAGAACCCTGTGGTCCCCAAAGATAATAGTTTGCATTTTCAGAGACGCTACCCCAAGGCATCGGACCCTTTACCAACACAGGGTGTCCAACAGTAAATGCAGCTCCCCACTCTACCTATCCTATCCCTTTACCCAGGCCAAAAAGGGGGATTAACTACAAAAATTTGCTTATCACAGTAGGATTCACAAAATGGTTATGTAAGTTTTCTCATTTGAATAGCACATTTTTAGTCCTTAAATCCCTTTTATAAATATCATCTCATCTCTTCTCTGAGCATCCTTGTTAACAGGGCAGAACTCTCACATCCATGTTACGGATGGAAAACCAAGTCTCAGAAGGGCTGTGGGACTTACCCAAAGTCACAGCTCTGGGAGACAGAGCTGATTCCACGGTCACCTCATTTTCCACCCCTCCCACTGCTCTCAGTAATCAACAAGGACCTCGTCCTTTCAAATGGCATCAGTTACTTTCTAAATAATGTGGACTGAGGTACAAATGTGAGTTGGCTCATCCAACATCTATCTAATATTGGAGCGGTTGTTTGTCAGAATTGGATCCAGAGTCCCTTTCAGTATTGTCCATGCTTATTGACTGTAAATCAATGATCTGCAATTACAGACTCAGTTCAATTCATACACGGACTGAGTGGCTACCACGTTTGAGACACTGCCTTTAGGCCTGGGATGGGTGGGAGGGCGGTGGGACTAATAAAAGTGATTTCAGCTCAGTCTCTGCCATCCAGCTGCCTTACATTCAAGTGGCAGAAACTAACACACACACACAGCCACCTAGAGCAGTGTGATCAGTGTGACATCAAGGGTAAGCTCAGGATGCTCTAGGAACACACCTAAGGGAGCATTGAATTCTAACCCAGGGAACTAGGAAGGCCCTCCAAAGGAAGCATGCTCCAGAGGAATGTGCCTGGAAAGATGAGCAGGATTTTAACCAGGTGTGGAAGCGCGTGCGTGTGTGTGTGTGTGTGTGTGTGTGTGCGCGCGTGTGTGCATGCACGCATGCGTGCATGCACCTGCACACATATTTGCAAAGGGCTGATGGGTAAGGGAGGAGGAGTAGCCTAAACAGGTGTGATTCTGGGAAATCAGCGTGTCCACGGGGGCAGAACCACGGGATGTATGTAGAATGGGGGTGGGGAGTGGAGAGATTGAAATTGTAAAGTTTGGTTGAGGCCGAAATGTGGAGGAAACGTTTAGCCATATTTTTGAGCATAGGGATGACATGGCCAAGGATGTGTTTTAGGAAGAGCACTCTGACAGTGGTGAGGTGAAGAGGCCAGGGGAGGCAGATGCTGGGGGCTGAGGCCAGTGTGAAGGCTCTTGCAGGTCTGGGCAGAGCACCGACAAGCATCTCAACCGGGGGCGAGAACGGTCATTGCCGCCACTCCTCTGTTTGTAATGAAATGTTGAGAATGTCTGCATGTCCGCTGACCCTGGGTCCACCCTGCCTACCAAAATCACCTTTCGGCGGAGGACAATCTGTATCCCTCCCTGATCCAGTGAAAAAGCATTTGCCTACTTTTGAGAGTGTTTCTCAGCCTCTTTTTGCCTTGTATCCCCCAAAATGCCAAAGACTTGAGGTTGTAGATGCCCGATCTTCTGTGGGTCTCAGAGGCATATAATCTGTAGTAAAACTGTAAAGTGGTGCTCCCAAGCACACTGGCCCCATCCCCACAAAAGCTGGAATCAGAAGTTGCATTCCACCAAGATTCCTGTTTCTGTCCGTCTTCACGGGCCCTCCAGGTGGGGTCCAGCTCATGTGGGCTACGCCTTGTCCACTATGCATTGTGGTTTCTGTCGGAATGGCCCACTTGTACTGCCGCTCACTCCCCACCCCCTTCCCACAGCCCCTTGGCTGCACCTTTCATCTCCCAGGCCGGGTGTCCCCCTCCGGGGCCAGATCCTCCGCCTTCTTTTCCTGCAGGGTGTTGGTTTTTCCGCTCGCTAACTGGGACCTTGGTCCCAACCACTGGTTGAATTACAGGGACAAGCAGGAGATGGTGTTGTTATTGAGGGTCCCGTCCTTGGTACAGGTACTGGGCCTCGCCGGGGAGATGACGCGCTCAGCCGGGGCCGCTGTCTTTCAGACCCATCTGTCCTTCACCTGGGAAGTCCTCTCCCCTCCCCACCACTCTTCTCTCTACACATAGAGTGGCAAGGGCTCTGAAAGAAGATGCAGTGCTTCAGTGGGAGAAGATGCCACTTTGCAATAACTTCTCACGTTCCTTTATTTGGAGGTTCAGTGCGATAAGAGGCTTTATCACTAAAGGAAAATACTATTTGGAGGAAAAGCAGATAAGCGTTCTAGCGAAACTGGGATTAGTTTTTGAAGTTTATGCATTGAGTACTCACGTTGCGATCCTCTGAAAGGGCGACCTGGCTGTTAAACCTTTGGGGAATGACTGTTGGTCATTTCAGATTCCCTAGAGTGAAGGACTTCAGGTGTGGGGTGAAGCTAATTTGGGGATTATAACTTTCTAGATGGTGGTGTGTCTCTGACTGTTGAGTGACCTTGTCTCTTTATCAGAAGGGTTCCATGACCAGCACCCCCGGTAGAACCTCGAGGTTGTTCAGTGAATGGCATTGCCCAAGCCTAGGGAATTGCGGATCCAGAGTGTGGCCCTGAAACTGAGGTTCCAACCCCTGTGCTGCCAGCACGCCCTGTTTAGTGGGGCGCCTTTGCTTGAGGAGTTGTGTGGTATTTTTCTTCATAGCACCACTTCCACCCTAGCGTCATGGCAACAGTGATGACTGGCTTGGTAACTTTGAGCAGTCTCCCCATCGAAGTAGCCCAACGGAGATGAGACCGCTTGCGCAAAGCCTCCTCTGACCCTCCCAGCCCAAGTTATTCAGCTGGATATCGTGCTTTGAGGAGTGACCTTGTGTTCTGATGCTCCAGTCAGCATCTAAACAGTGAATGCCTAGAGCATCTGCCGTGTGCCAGCTTCTGTGCTTTTATACCAAGAAATTGGTATAAGGGCTGCTGTCCATCCCCAGACGGCTTGGAGACTATGTCCTGTTCATCCATGGAGTCAAATTTGTGGTTTTACTTTACCAGCCATGTAGGACTCTGTGCTGTGCGTGTGTGCTGTGTGTGTTCCTCCTTTGTCTCCTGGCTTGACCTTCCCTTAGAATGTCTATTTTCCCTGGTCCTGTTTTATTTTTGTAAGCCACCTCTAATGCTTGGGGAATAAAGTGGAGGTACAAACAAACAAATGGACACATATTTAGAAGCTACTCACCTTTGAATCCTATGCCTCCAAGGTGCTAACATTGACCCTGATACTTGTGAGAGTTTAACAAACGTTGCTTGGATTGAGCTCGTTTGAAATAAAAGCAACCAGAGGACAAACCTGTTGACCTGCAGAGAGTCCATGGGACTGGGCGGGGGGTGCGAGGAGAGGTGAGAACAGCCCAGGTGGGCAGCGCACGGGGTTGAGTGCCATGGAGCGCGTGCGCCATGTCCCCAGAGGACAGGGTCCCATCTTTGGCATGTCTTCATCAAGGTGGTAGCTAAGGTAGGGCCTGGCACATAATCGGTAACCTCTGAGTTTGAATTGGAGACTCTCTGCCAGTGAAAATTATTTTTTCTTCTACCAGCTTCATGTTCTCTTGCTTTGGATTTCTGTTATTCCACATTGAATACGAAGATGTTTCTGGAGTACTGGATATCTGGATGGAATATAAATGCAAAAGCTTTCTTTGAAGGACATTGTTTTCTCATAGTCTTTAGGACTTTTTAATCCTGTTGTCTAAATTATCACAAGTGGAAAAAGCAGAAGCAAAGAAGCGAGCCCATTATAACAACTTGGTGAAAAGCAGAAGTGGGCAGAGACCCTCTGTTCTCTCTCATGTTGATGTGGAAAGCCTTGAACTTGGGCTGTAGCATCAACATTACAAAAGATAGCGTGGATTCAGCACAAAGTAAAGAAGATTGGCTCTTACTCTGTGGCTTTAATCAGAGAAAATCAACAAATGTGTAATTTTGTGTAAAAATCCACTTTGGAGTCTATTAAAATTTAGGTGTCCCCTGTCCAGTTGCCTGTCCACAGTGATAATTTTCATCAACTCCTAACTGGTCTCCACTGACCTTCCCAGCTTTAAGAAACAGGTTCCTTTCACTCCATCCAGGGACCCTCTTATAAAATTTCTGGCAATGGTAAGCCAGTCAGCCTCTATTTACACAGTTCTGGGGCAACTCACTGCACCGTCAGAGGCCTCTGGATGAGGGGTTTTTTCTTTGTAACGACGTGGCTACATTCTGCCTTTATGGGATCCCACCTGCCGGTCCTGGTCTTGGGTTTAGAGCAGGACAGAGCTGGTCTTCTCCCCTTTTCCAAAAGAGAACTTCCTTTGAGGCCAACCGTGAAGTTCCCCTGGAGCCTCCTTGTTGGGAGCTGAGCACCCTTTTCTCCTTTAAAGGTCCCTCAGAAAGTCCTTGGCCACCGGGGTTGCTTTGGCCCCGAGAAGCTCTGACTTGTCACTGCGAAGCTAAGAGCCGGGTACCCAGGCCCGGACGGGGTGTTCTGCTGGGATGGCGCTGTTGCCTCTGCATCCTTGCAGGGAGATGCTGCCTGCTGCCAGCAAGTCCTCCGCCAGCTGTTTAGCCAAAAATAAGTTCTCAGCTGCTGAGGGCTGATCTTTCCACTCCCCTTCTTCTCGGAAGCTGAGAGTCCAGCGGTCTGCCAGCTGGAACTGGGAGATTGGGGATGTTTTTTTTCAATTCAGCTGAAAGGAAAAGCAGGATGAGGTTTTTCCTTTCTTTTTTAACCTTATTATGTCAAAGGAGTTGTTTTTAAGGGGAAAAAGATACCACCATTGCTTCTGAATTTGCTTTTAAAATAGCACTCAAAATGGTAGGGCTGCATGGAGCCTCTCCCCGCTCCCTGGGAGAAGCCCCTGGCGAGAGAGCCGGATGTGGCTTCCGCTGGAGTGGAGGGCCGGCTCTGAGAGAAAGCCTGAGGACTGAGTTCAGCTCAGCAGATCTGCTGCCAGCCTTGGGAGTGATGAACCGCCTATTTGCACAGAGGCCGTGAGCAGCTGCCCAAACGGTGGAATTTTCCAAGGGCTGCAAAACTTTAAAGTGGGCACTTGAAGTCATTCCTTTATTTAGCAAATAAGTATTAGCATGTGCTGGGTGCCAGATCCTGTGCTGGGGCTGCAGATGGGAGTAGAAGACAGTCCCTGTCCTCACGTCTCTCACTGTCTAGGGAAGAAATCTGCAAGAGAACAAGCGAGTGTGGCATTGCTGTGACAGGTGGTCTCCAGGTGTCCCCGTAGTGTTGCAATAGACTCCACTTTGGAGTCTGTTAAAATCTAGGTAAATCTTTGTGGAGGTGGGGCTGGTGGTGTGGAGGTTGTATAGATTATTACCGTCGTTGTGGTAGCTAATAAACCACAGAGGGCGTGCAACACGTATGAATGAACAATGTGAAGTTCTGCTTCCGATGGTCTTGCGGGATGATCCAGAACTTGTCACAAAGGAGGTGATATTTGAGCTGCTTTGGAACAATAAGGTGGACAGCGGGAGCAAAGACCCTCCTGACAGGAGGAGAGTAACGTGCAAAGGCCTGAGGATTAAAACTGGATATTTAGGGACCAAGAGCAATTCCGGTGTATCTGAGGCAGTGCGTGCATGCGTGTGTGTGTGTGTGTGCATGCGTGTGCGTGTGTGCGCGTGTGTGCGTGTGTGTGTGTGTGCGTGTGTGTGTGTGTGTGTACGGTGGAGGTGTGATAGACTGCCCTCCTTCCTAGAGGGGGTATCTTTGAGGAACTCTAAGCAGCAGAGACCACGTCAGACTGGCACATTCCATGTTCACTCTGGAGGAAGTGTTGGGGGCTGGGCTGGCTGGGTGGGCCTCGGGGCTGGAGGTGGGTGGTGGGTGAAAACTGACGAGAGAGCCTGGATTAAGGCAGTGGTGGAGAGAACGGAAGAGAGGAGATAAATTTAAGAAACAAGCCGGAGATAAGATTAGGAGGACTTCATGACCTATTCAGTGTGTGTGGGGAGTCGTGGTTATAAACGATGCGTGAGTGAGGGCTGGAGCGTTAAGGTTCCCCCTTGTGTGGCTGGCATTGGAACTGAGAAAGGGAAAACAGGAGTGGGAACAGATGTGGGAGAACAGAGAGAATTGTTATCCATGCTGACTGTGAATAGTGCACCTGCTTTTGGGGGCTGTGGCCCGGAGGCAGTAATGACCTGCTTGGAAGATGTAGGGGATGAGCGGTCGTCAGCCTTTCAGGGCAGCCACGATACTGACGTGGCGGCAAAAACGAAAGGGTAAGGGACAGTATTGAAAAGGAAGGCTGGACCCTCGCATATATGGTCAGTTGATTTTTGGCAAGAGTGTCAAGACCATTCAATGGGGAAAGGACAGTCTTTTCAACAAATGCTGCTGGGAAAACTGGATGTCCAGTTTTGTGACTGAATGTAAGGGTAAAAGAATGAAGTTCCCTTACACTGCATATAAAAATTTACTCCAAATGAATCAAAGACCTAACATTGAGAGCTAAAACTATAAAACGCTTAGAAGAAAACAGAGAGGAAAATCTGCATTGGATTTTCAGTGGATTTACTGCAGATCTGCATTGGATTTCGCAGTGATTTTTTGGACGTCACGACAAAAGCACAGGCAACAAAAGAAAAATAAATTGGACTTCGTCAAGATTTAAAACTTTTGTGCATCAAAAGACACAATCAAGAAAGTGAAAAGACAACCTACAGAATGGGAGAGAATATCTGCAAATTATATATCTGATAAGGGATTAATATCCAGAATATATTAAAAAAAAAAAACTTCTAGGACTCAACGGCAACAAAACAACTCAATTAAAAATGGGCAAAGGACTTGAATATACATTTCTCCAGAGAAGATATCCAAATGGCCAATAAGCATGTGAAAAGATGCTCAAATCATTAGTCATTAGGGAAATGCACATACCACAATGAGATGCCACTTCACACCCATTAGGATGGCTATTGTCAAAAAATCAGAAAACAGCAGGTATTGGCAAGGATGTGGAGAAACTGGAACCCTCTGGCATTGCTGGTAGAAATGTAAAATGGTGCAGCCACTGGGGAAAACAGTTCGGTGGTTCCTCAAAAAGTTAAATGTAGAATAACCATGTGATCTAACAATTCCACTCCTAGATATATGCCCAAAAGAATGAAAGTAGGGACTCAAACCGATATTTGTACACACATTTTCATAGCAGCGTCATTCACATAACCAAAAAGTGGAAACAACCCAAGTGTCCCTCAACAGATAAATAGATAAACAAAATGTGGTATATACATACAATGGAATATTATTGAGCCTTAAAAAGTAATGAAATGCTAATACGTGCTACCACATACATGAACCTTGAAAATATGCTGACTGAAATAAGCTAGACATTATGTCAAGTGAAGTAATCCAGTGCGTGACCCCACTTATAGGAGCCAGAATAGGCGAATTCATGGGGACAGAAAGTGGGTAGAGGTTACCAGGGTCTGGGAAAGGGGGGAATGGGGAGTTATTGTTTAAAGGGTACAGAGTTCCTGTTTGGGAAGATGGAAAGGTTATGGAAATGGCTAGTGGTGACTGTTATACAATAATGTGAATGTTCTTAATGTATTGAACACTTACAAATGCTTAATATGGTGAATATTATGTATATTTTACCATTTAAAAAAAGAAAGTAAGGCAGGACAGGCCCTGAACTTGGGAAGCTCTTTGCCTCGGTCCCCGGAGTCTCCCATCTGAGTGCATTTGGCTGAAGGTTGCTGCCCACCCCCTGCACCATTCTCACCTCCCGGCACTGTGCTGTGGGTTCACGCCCCGCCATGCCTGGGCATTGGGCTGAGAGAGAGCTGCTTCCAAACTGGGGGAACCTCCAGGGAGGTGACCTCTCCTGGAGGGTCCTGGCTCCCACTGCACCTCCTGCCTGGTCGGGGAGACAGCCCTGCCAGGCGCCTCGCACCGAGGGTAGCGCCAACGGGGTTCACTCTCTACAGTTACTGGCTGCTTTCTTCCTCTGCTCACAGCTTCCGAGCACCCACAGTTTTCCCCGGAGAGGAGAGCCCTGAGCCGGTCATCATTCCAAAGCAGCGAACCCTCAGGACCCCGCGTGCACTGTCCCACACCCATGGTGCTCCCTGGCAGCAGCTGGAAGCGCAGGCACTCAGATCATCCTTCCCGAAGCCGGCTCCTCGCTCGTGGGGAGGGTGGGAGAGGGACAGAGGGGTGGTGAAGCAGACCACCCGCAGAAGCACGGTCCCCACAGAGGCAGGAAGAGCCCCTTTCACAGAGGCTTTAGTTGTGGGTCACCAAGCTCTTTTAAAAAGGATAGCAGAGTGTTACTTTGCGGTGGTATTTGTAGTTACTTTGCTTTGCGACACAGAGTCAGTAGGGAATTTTCCAGACTTGAGGTTTAAACCCAGAGTTGTATTTTCCCTGCACTGCAGGGCCCCGAAGCTGGGGGAGAGCTTGTGCCCTCCTCCCATTCGGGAGACGTTGTTTCTGGGAATCAGAGAGACCACCATGCCTACCATGTCCTTGGCCCCTGAACCCATGGCCCAAGCGTGGACCTCCAAGTTACAGAGTAGCTTCAAGTACCGTTTCCAAAAACCACAAGAGAAAACAGCTTCTGAGCAACCAAAAGAAAAGTCACCAAGTCCCTGCAGTCAAGCCAGAGCCCTCTACCCCGCAGGGCTCTGGTGTTAGGCCTCCACACATATGAAGCCAGAGATTCTCGTTTACCAGCCCTTGCAAGTCAGAAGCCACCCATTCAGATGTCTCGGGACTGCTTTGAGGAAGGCCCTCCGAAGGCACCAGTGAAGCTTCTGGAAGTTTGGCAGCCCGAGCAGAAAGAAACAGCAGCCAGCAGACCAGGGGAAGCTGATGTGAGAATTGCAGAAGGAAGGTGCCTCGCTCTGTGACATCCTGGGGGAAAAGTGACGTTGACCAGCCGATAAGAAGTCCCCCTGTGCCGTGTGAGGTGGCGGGACGATGCCTTACACGATTCAGCAGGCTAACCATGCAGCAGCTGCAGGTAACCAGCATCTGATAAATGACAGACACTTTAGAGACACGGTGGGCAGGGGAATACATAACTCACTTCGGAGAACTTGTTTACAAAAAGTGATAATATTAAAGGTTTTAATTTCACCTTACTGAAGTCAACTTCGTTTACCTGGAAGAAGATGCTTCAGAGGACCCGACCCCAGACCACGTCATCCTCTCGTGCTCGGTCCAACTTTCGGCTCACCTGCGACCCCTTGATGCAGAGGGGACGTCTCGCTGCCCGCGGGACCAGGAAAGCGGAGCGTCACTGCTCTTTCTCCACAGACAGCGAGGCAGGGACCCTGGCGTGGGAGTCTCGGGCTCACAGCTCCAGGGGAGAATTGCCCCGGAAGTTTTCCTGAATGCCTTTCTCCTCGGCCCCTGTGACCAGCGACGATCACGCCCGGGGCTGGGAGGGAAGGGCATCGCTGTTCCTCCTGCCCTGCCCACGAGGAAGCGATGAGCAGCGCGGGATTTCATGGCACACCCTCCCCAACTGGCATGGGCTTCAGAGCGAACAGTTGGCATTTCTGCGGGGACAGGCGGCCTGCTCCCTGGAACAGGCCATCGGGGTGGGGCTGCCCCTCCCTCACCTACGGGCTGCCCCCAGCAGCTGTTCCCGACAGGTGCTCGGGCTCTCCGCGGCAGATGGGGACCAAAACGCACCTGTTGGCACGGCTTACCGCACGCCGCCCTCTCACCACACGCTGATGTGTGTACAAACACGCCTGAGTGCGCGGCTTTGTTCTAGAGGGCCCAGCTTGGGGTTCAGGTGACGCCAGAGGGCTCATTCCCGAGGACACTCTTGGTCCCCGGGCCCCCCCTTCAGTCGGAGACCCCTCAGAGTTTGGCCAGCACGCGGGATGTGGCCTGTGCCCGCCCCCAGGCTCTGCCTCCTCCCTCCCGCGTGTGGCAGCCGCGTGTCTCCTCACTGGGGTGTTTGCCCAGGTTTCTGCCTGCTTCCCCAGGGCGCCCGCCGAGGCTTTGGGCTCAGCCTGGATGAGAACAACGAAGGCCAAGCTGCGGTGGCCACGGCACAGGACTCCAGAGCAGGGGCTGCGCCCCGCTTTGCTCCCGCCATCTGTATCCCAGAGCGTGGTCCTACAGACATAGGATGGGGACGCCTGTGGGGGTCCCAAATGCACCGGGAGCCTCGTCTTCGTAAAATAGCAGGACGCGTCTGTGCCCCAGTGCTGGGGACGGGACCAGGCAGCTCAACCTCAGGAGGGAGCCGGAGGGGTGAGCGGTGGGCGCTTCCAAGGGCCCCTTGGCGTCTGAGCGAGAGCTTCCCTCTGACAGACCCGCCCCCCGCCCCGGCCCACGCCCCCCGAGGAGCAGGGCCTCACCAGGGCCGTCACCAGTATCGCTGCCCACAGCCTCCGGGAGCCCCCCTGCCCCGTGTTTGGGCTGCTCTTTCCAAACAGCTAACCAGCCAAGGCAACCAGATGAGGGTGACATCTGGCTTGAGACTGTTGCCAAGTCGCTACCGTTCCATCCCTGACAGGAAGGAGGTGAGCTCTTTGTGCCAGATTCTTAAAAGAGAGAGAGAGAGAGAGAATAAAAACGTGTGTTCCCTGCCCCGCATTTCTTTCTTCTCTTTACCCTGACACCTCAGCTGCCACTTTTCTTTCGCTGGAACTTGGACGCCAAGGACCCAATATCCATAACTATTTAGAGCAGACTTTTCCCACCTATGGCGATCAGGGCACTGGAGTAAATGATGTGAACGGGGCTGGAGTGGCGCGATTTAAAGGTGAACTCTGAGGGAAACACACACACACACGTTCATACACGTGTGCGTGATGGATCGTGAGGGGCCGAGGGTGACAGAGAAGAGCTTTTCACAGTGTTTTCCATGGTTAAGGCTCTCAGCAGTGAGTGCATTGCTAGTGAACTGAAAAGAATCAAAGTAATATAATAGAAATGAAGGCCCATGTTCCCTGTCTTTTCACGGTATGGAGGAGAAATGTTAATGATTTTCACTGTATCCAATTCTTTGTGGAGTGACAGGAACAGCCTGGTGCCTAGGCCAGGCTGCAACTAGAAGCAAGACCCATCCATTTGTGTGGGGCAGGGATAGCACAGAGGGACTGTATGAGCTCAGCCAGGGCAGCTAGAGAAAGTCCAGCTGGCAGGCTGAGTGTGGTACCCAACAATCATGGCAGCTTGTTAGCTGTGTGACCTTGGGCAAGTTCCTTAACCTCTCTGAGCCTCTGTTATCCATCTGGAAAATGAGACATTTTGTGAATTTCCAACAAACATCTCTACAAGGTGATGTTGTCATTTTTATTTTAGAGATGAGAAAATTGAAGTACAGACAGGATAGGTGACCTGGCCAGGTCATGCAGGTAAGTGGGGTAGCCTGACAGGACGTGAAAGCACAGAAAGGGGAGAGGTGGCGCTGGGGAGCCCAAGAGAAGGCAGGCTAGAACTTACCTCAGGAACATCAGGCAGCAGATCTGAAGCGGCACAGCCCAGGGTGTGTTGGCTCTGTCCCCTCTGCGCTGGCAGCCATACCTTGCTTACTTGTCTTCAAGGCACCCACTCTTCCCTCTTGGCTTAAATCAAGCCGATATCTTACTCCCAAACAAAAAAAAAAGGTGTTATTTTTCACATGTGAGATGTGTCTCCCCTGTTCCGTGCTTGTTCCTTTGATTTCTATGAAGCGTAGGGGGGATTTTCTTTATGCCTCTGAAACGTGTTGTTTGGACCCACTTTCATGGCGAACTGAGAACACCTAGAAATACATCCAGTTCAAAGAACCAAGGTGAGATTTGTGCTGAGGACAGCCTTGAGTCTTGCCTTGTCCGATGTGACATTTTCTTTGTGTCATTTGTGAATGTGACAGAGTTACGTATTTCACCATGTGGAGGTTGACGAAGCACCCCCAGCCTTTCTTCAGCTCCCCTTGGCTCCTGGTCAGGGTAGGGGATAGATTTGAGGGTCATGAGTCAGCAGGTCCAGATGTGGAACATATAGCAATGGTCGAGGCAAAGGTTGACGATGGCCCAGCCTGAGAAGTGTCACTGAGGGTGGGGTGGACTCGTGCACCATTCAGACTGAAGGGTCAAGGTTTGCTTTATGAATACGATTTGCTGGGAGACATCAGCGAGGAAAGAGTTGGCAATGGCAGTGAGATGTATGGCTTGGGGAATAGGTGGCTGGTTGTGTCATGTACAAAGAGAGAGAGCAGGGGAAGACGAACAGCTCTGGGAGAGGAAGCAGAATGGCTCCAGTTTGGGCTGTGCCGTGTCTGAAGCTCTGGGAGGGTGCGTGGTAGGATTCAGTAAGGAAGTAAAGAGAAGGGTCTGGATCCCAGGAAATATGGACAGTGAGTCATTCTTGGTCTAAACAGCACAATACCCGGAGTGTAGGATGGTTTGTGTTTTTATCAGAATTCTTGCTTGTTCATTGCATTTCTGTTTTACGCCTATTCTGCCTCCTATGATGATTGCATTCTGAGTCCGGATCAGATATCAATACTGGGAGTTTGGTCACGGATCCCTTCAACCTTTAAGCTGCTCTGGCGGTGCAGAGATTCTTTGAGTGGATTAATAGGACTGTAAAGAAGAGCCAGTAGACATAAAATTCTTTCTCAGAAGCAGTAGACACACTGACAAGCTTTGTTTCAGGGGTGATCCTGAGATCAGCAGCACGGCAGAAAATCTGTGTCATCACAAGCAGGGAACTAGTTTAATGACAGGAATCAAAAGCCAGAGATAAATGGCCACAGCTCTGGGAGGAGAAGTATCAAAATGGAGGTTCTCAGGATCATTAACCCGGACCAGTCTTAATTGACATCCTTGTAGTGATATTCAAAGGGGAATATGTAATAAAAAACATTCAACTTTCTAGACGAAGTTAATTTCTTCCATCATGTTGAAAACAGATAATATAAATATTCCACTGTGGGCCAGGTATATTGTCAGTGGACCTGAAATACTTTTTAGGTAAAAGGCAGCCACAGTGAGCGGTTAAGAACAGGGGCTCAGGGCTCGGTCTGCCTGGGTTCGAATCCTGGCCTCCCACCTCCCTGTGCTGAGTCAGAGGGGCTGTCACGAGGATGGCACACGTGATGCACGCAGGGCGGTGCCTGGCACAGAGTGAGGGCTCAAGGGCCGTCAGCTCTCAGCTCCTCATCACCTCTGCTGCTCTCCCGACACACACATTCTCTTCCTTGCCTGCCAGAAACACGGGATTTTCACTGGGGTCTTAATGGACTTCAGTCAAGATATTTCTTCATAGAGAAAATCAAAGGGAAAGAGATTATTCCCCCGAGGCCTGTGTCCAGGTTCTCCCCCAGGGGCACTGCCAGTGTCCTGCACGGCTGTGCAGCTGCAACATCCAGCGCTCGTGCGTGGACCAAGCCCCCAGCACTCTGGTGCGGGAAGTCTGGTCCCCGGGCTGCCTCCAAAGTACTGAAAATCTGCATGGCATGTAAAACATGAAGTCACTCATTGGATGTGTCTGGGGAAACAGGAAAAGGTGAAATGAGGCTTCAGTTAGTAGGCTCTGGTTTTCCGACCTTCTCTGGGCGTAATCCCTGCCACTTCCCGCAGTGGGACATTCCAAGGGCTCAAAAAGATCATAACGTCTTAAAAAAAATAACTAACACCATATGAGCAGGGCTGCTGGAATGGAATATGTAATCTCATCTGCTCCTCAAAACAGCACTGAGAGGGAGGTCACTTATCCCCATTTTGCAGAAGAGATGGCCAGGCCTCAAGGTCACGTGGTTTGGTAGAGCCAGGAATAGAATTCAGACCCGTCTTGTCACTAACATCTATACAAACATGATCTACTTGAGAACCCCCGAGATACTGTAAGGAAGTTTTGATACTTGGGGATACAAAGCACTGCTTTAACTGTATAGCGCCGTTGTCTTTATTGTCTTACCTCCAGGTTACATGGGCTCAGATCGCCTTCACCGGAAAACGTGCCGGTTATATGGTGGCGTTACCACATTGAAGTTGTATAATTAGCTTATGTTCCTGCCATCTTCTCTTGAGAGAGTTCCAGTTCTCCCACTGGTTCTGAGCCTTGAAGAAAATTTAAATTATGCTTTGGCAAAGAACACCCATAGCCTATTTCAGATTCCTTCTTTTTTATGTTCCCATTTCTTTTCTCCCTTCTTCTCTCCCTTCCTTTCTTCTTTCAAAAAAAAACCCTGACTGTACTTCACTGCTAAGAAGCTTAAACAACCTGAATAGAGAGTCTTCATTAATCCAGACCCCTCCGTCTTATCTCCACTCGGGTGTCATTTGTTCCTTTGTGATTGTATTAGCAATTAGAAGAAATGAAGAGGTAAGAGTCCTCCAGTGATGCCTGCTTAGAAGTTGAGATGCAGTTGAAACTAGGAAGCAGCGCAGGCTCATCACCTACAGCTCCTAGACCGCACACTGAGAGTATCACAGGGAACAGCCTTTTGTGGGCCATCCTCCCATTGACTTGCACTGTGTCAGCTTTAAGCCTTAGAGGAAACCAACAAAAGCTTCTTTTCTTTCTTTATTTAGCATCATCATATATTCTCTACCATGTGAGGCTGGAAGTGAAAGCATTAAAGCAAAATAGATCTTAAATGCATTTTCTCTTAGAGATTTTATCTTACTTCATAGTCCTATTTTTAGTTTCCTTTGATAATAAAAAAATTCCAATCATTTCATTCTTAGCCCTAGACAATACAGTGCAAGGTTATACATATTGCAGCCCCAGGAAGAATTTCTGCTTGCAAGCTGGCCAGCCTGTTTGCAGTTGACAGATGTAACCTACTCCAGGGCAGAGGAAGTCTCAAGGGAGGTTTTAATTTCTTAATATTGAAATGAGCACAACTTGTATTGTCTTAATCAGTGAATAAAAAAACAATAAAGTTGCTAAGTCTCATTTTTTAAACTCAGTGTAAGAGGATTTTAAGAAATCACAATTGCCTCTTAAGTTACTGTTGAAAGTTAATTTTCTCTGTGTTCGAGAAGATTCTTCCAGTTGTTCTGCAGATAGACAGTTGTACTGCAATTACGTGAAACATTTTTCTGAGCTGCTCTGTGGACACCACTCCTCGGCAGGGAAAGGGTGTGTGCTAAGGTGTGCAGAGTTGTTGTACTTTTGTCTTTGAAGAGAACATGACTTGGCTTTCATCACATCTCGTGAGCTCAGAATACAGAAGTATTCAGTTAAAATTTCAGCAGAGATCTTTTAATGCAAAGTGCATTCTTTCACAATATATGCTACTTTAGGCAAGGGACTGTATGAGGAATACTTCTGACTATAAATAAAGAAAGGATTTTCTAATGAGAATTAGTGGCCTCTATAAAGTCATAATAAACATGTTTCAACTGTTTGTCTGAACAAATAATTTTATACACAAAACGTTGATGTGTTACATATAGTCATTCTTATGTATTTCTCAATTTAATCCAACTTAAAACCACATTTCTTAAAAACTAAAGTTCACCGATTTCTGGGGCCATAGGCTAGTCAATTCTGGTTCCCTGGTAGCTTGTATGGTGCCTTCATAGGGACACAGTAAATGTTTCTTGAACTAAATTGAAAAAGAAAATTGCTTAAGGTGCTGTGTGTATGTGTGTGTGTGTAGGGAGAGAGAGATACAGACATTATATACAATATAAAATATGAAACAGTATGTTACAGATGTGGAGCCAAGGTGCTCATGGGGAACATAGAGTTTCAGGGTAGGGGTTGTGCATTTGAAATCAAAATGCACCTTTGGAATATATATTCTCAAAACTCAAGAATAACAACAAGTAAATCAATTTAAAAATGGGTAAAAATCTGAACAGACAGTTCACCACAGAAGATATACAGAAGGCAAATAAGAACATTAAAAGATGCTTGGCATTATTAGTCATTAGGGAAATGCCAATTACAACCACACTGAAAGACTGCTACACACCAGTTAGAAGGGCTAAATTAAAAAATAATGGCAATACCAGGTGCCGACAAGATGCCAAGCAGTAGGAACTCTCAAACATTGCTGGTAGAAATGCAGAACGCTCCGGAACTTTCTTATCAAGTTCAGTGTACATTTGTCACATGCCCCAGCAGTCCCACTCCTAGGGTTTTGCCTAAGATAATTAAGACTTAGTTCAGACAAACCCAATACCTGAATGTTCAGAGCAGCTTTATTCATAACAGCCCCGAACTGGAAACAACCCAGATGTCCTTCAGTTGATGAAAGGATGGCCAGACCGCAGTATGTATATACCTGAGAAAGCCCTGCTCTCTCACCTCTGGCTGACCTCAAAGCCCTGCACAGGTAGGGGAATTCCCTGGCGGTCCAGTGGTTAGGACTTGGTGCTTTTCACTTCCAGGGGCCCGAGTCAGGGTTAGGGTTATGGCTAGGCCCAGGTTCAATCCCTGGTCGGTGAACTAAGATCCCACAAGCCCTGCCATGCAGCCAAAAAAAAAAAGGGGGGGGGGCTTCCCTGGTGGCGCAGTGGTTGAGAATCCGCCTGCCGATGCAGGGGACACAGGTTCGTGCCCCGCTCCGGGAAGATCCCACATGCCATGGAGCAGCTGGGCCCGTGAGCCATGGCCGCTGAGCCTGCGCGTCCGGAGCCTGTGCTCCGCAACGGGAGAGGCCACAGCAGTGAGAGGCCCACGGACCGCAAAAAAAAAAAAAAAAAGCCCCACACAAGTAAAGAGAGAGAGAAAAGGCAGAGTTAAAAAACCACTGTAGCATTGAAGCTGTGTTTGCTCCAACACACAGAGGGCCAAAGGGTAGAAGTCTCGTTGCTTCCCGACAGGTAAGGAACCCTGTGCCCAATCATTAGCTGACCAAGCAGAGATACCAGTGACACACATGGAAGGGAGCACACACTTTACAGAACTAGTCCAAGCAGTCAGTGAACAAATGAACAGCAGCAACAGCAACAAACCGAGGGGGAGGGTAGTCTGATTTTCAGTTACCACTATATCATTTAAGATGCCCAGTTTTCAAGAAGAAATTATGGGACAAACAAAGAAACATGGAAGTAAGACTTACTAGACAAAGACTTTAAATCAGCTATTGTAAATTGTAAATCACTCAAAGTAAATTGTAAATCACTCAAAGTAAATTGTAAATCACTCAAAGAACTAAAGGGAACCATGACTAAAGAATGAAAGGAAAGAAAATATGAGAACACCACTCACCAAATAAAGAATATCAATAAGGAGAGAGAAATTATATTAAAAAGAGAGAACTAAATTGCAGAATTAAATACAACTAAATAGAAATTCAAAGGTACAAAAACTTAAGCAGAAACAAAATCACTAAAGGTGCTGAGTTGGTGGAAGAAAGAACAAAGTTAGGTTAATTGGAATCAGAATTGTCCAGTCTGAGCTGTGGAAATGATAAAAAATAGTCACAACTCTGAGACTATTCTAAAAACCACTGAGGTGTCAACTTCAAAAGGCTGAATTTTATGGTATGTGGACTATATCTCAATAAAATAGTTATCTGCAAAAAAGAAGCACAGTTTAGAAAAGGCTCTGGAACACATGGCTCAGAGAGACAACACGGGTAACAGAAGGGTGACCTCCTAGTTTAATCCTCTCGTTTTACAGCTGGGGAAACGGAGGCCCAGACCCAGACAGGTGAAACAAGGTGCCCAGTGCTTGAGGTGTAATCGACAGGAACTCTTTACCCATTTTACAGTTATGGTGACCAGCCAGCCCAGCTGACCCCAGACTTTCCTAGTTTTAACACTGACAGCCCCGCATCCTGAGAAGCCCCTGGTCCTGGGCGAATCAGCCTGGTTGGCTGCACTGTCTGCAGTTCACACTGGGACAGATATTCTTTCCCGTGGCTCTGAATTCATACGTAAATGAGAGATGGTGGTACTCAGAAAAGTTCCTTTGCCTTGCTGAACTCAATGTTCTCAACTGAAGCAGCTGGCATTTTGCTTTAAGTTCTTTTCTATTCACCCTTTCAGAATGAAGGATCTTTCCTTTTAAAGAAATCTGCATTTCATCCACAAGGTGAAAGCCAGTGTCCTTGCCTTCCTTGAAAAGTGACAAGTGGATTCTTTTGTATACTAAACACTAAGGATATAACAGAAACAGAGGTTGTCGTTAATTGACTTCAGATATGAAAAAGCAGATTATAACCCCTTAGAGATATATTCAGAGGAGAGTGGGAGAGGGAGAGAGATCCATTTCCTGTCAAACTAAAAGCCATGAAAGGAAAACTTGTATAGGAAAAGTCACTTGAATTCCGTTTAAAACCCAGCAGACCTCAAAGGCAAGGGAAACCAGCGGTCCTTGAACATGTGATTGATGTTGTCACCTCGTGGCTGGAGGAGACGCTGCAGAAGCCAGAGCAAATGGGCAGTGGCACGTTTCAGCCACACAGCTCTGTGCCTCTCCCCCCGGCCTGCAGCTGGGGTGCCCAGCTCAGCCTCCCTCCTTTCCAGGCCAGGGCTGCCACCCAGCCCAGCCTGACACGGGGCTCCTCCTTTCAAGGCACTCAGTAGAAAGTGAGGAAGGACCCAGTTCCTCTTGCCCCCAGGAAATGGTGCTTGGAATTTATAAGGTATGGGGAGGTGAAGGATGACAACCAAGTCGTACCGTCCCCACGTTGGCTCAGCTTGCCTTAAAGCCGCGGCCGCGGCCAAGCAGGTGAAACTGAGGCATCGGCCAGCTTTGCCTGGGTTCAAGCGCTCCCTCTAACCCTGTAGAGTGTTTCCACCTGTCCCTGTGATCGCAGGGCAGTGGATGCACAGAAAGTGTGTAGCTCGGTTACCTTAAATGGGAGCAAACAGAAAAACAGGCCATAAACTTGATGCCTCCAAAGGCCTCGCCCCCCATCTGCTTTCATCTCTTCCTGCTGTTCAGCTGAGCCCCTTTCAGCTTTCCCCCGCTCCCCATCCAGGCCCTTCAGCACCCCTCAAATATGTCTCATGACCCCCTCCCGCCGTGTACTCGGAGCAGACCCACCTCTGCACTCCCCAGCCTGTGGGCGTGGCTCCCATTTTGCCGCATGTCAGCCATCACTCCGCACCCTCAGGCCATCCCATACTCATCATGTGACCCGACTCCCTGCCTAAACCAGAAACTCCTTGAACGCAGGGAACTTGTCTTCCTCAGTCCGGCCTCACGAGCACCTGCTACGTACACAGTAGGCACTTAGGGTGTGATTGCTCACATGCCCGTCATTATTCCTGCTTTAGAGATTGTCTTATTCACCTCTCTGTCCCTAATGTCTAGCACAGTACATGGCGCCTAGCAAATGCCCCACCATGATTGCCGAAATTAGTTAATTAAGTCAAATTGGAGAGTTAAAAAAAACTTATTTGCGGGGAAGTTGCACGACTGGCTCGCGTGAGCAGTGCCTGCCTTCCCGGATCTTTCAGCATCACACCCCTAACCAGGGAAAACCGGGGTCTGTAACAGAGGAAATAAAGTATTCCGTTCGGGGACTTGCTGCAGACTGTCACCGCCTCGCAGCAGGGCCAGCTGGGAGCGATGCTGCTGCTGTGGCAGAGGGGAAAGTACGAAGCTCATGCTGGTGCCGGACAGTTTCTTCCCAGGAAGAACGTCAGTCCCTTCCTCTCACATCCTGGTGATCAGAGGAAGTCATACGGGCAACCTGACATCAAGAGGGAGGGCAAGGGATGTTGGTGACCATGAACGCAGTCTGCCATGCTTGTCTGCTAGAGCACAGTTTCTCAAATCCATGCACATGGATTGCCTGGAGACGGTTTTAAAACTCAGATCCTGATTCAGTAGGTCCGGGAAGGGAGCCAGATTTTGCATTTCTAACAAGCTGCTGGCCTATCGTCCACACTCTGAGGACCAGGGAGAAAGCTTTGAATCCTTACTGGCCGCACCGAACTCCTTCCCTGTCCCCTTCTCTGCAGAGACAGAACTCGGCTCGTAGCTCTATCATTTTGTGCTGCAAACCAAGAAAAACCTCTTTGCCAGTCAGCAGACACTTGTGGTTTACCTCACAGGCAAGGGGGACACAGAGGAATAAATAATGAAAGTCATTAACGGCTCAACACAACTGCAGAGTCTGGGGAAGGACAGAGCACAAGGATGCTGCAGCTGTTCTCAGAAGCCAGAATCCTTCCATCCAGAGGCCACCATTTGCATAAGCAGGTTTGGTAAATGGACCAAATTAGACCTAATTGTGTCACCTCTGTCTGCTGTGCCTCCCATGGTTTCACGGAGCTGGGAAGGGTCAGTGCAGCTCTGACTGGGCCTCATAAAAGCTTCAGCCCCATCGAGCACCCTCCTTGCCCGTGTCACATCTCTGTCCCAGGATCTCCTGCTGGCCCTTGCAAGTGCTGACGGCCACTGAGGGGTTGCAGGGGGCGGTATCCGTGGGTCCAGAGCCTCGAGCTCCTGTTGTCCCAGGGTCCTCCCTGGTACAGGAGGCGGGCAGCCTGTCCACCTCCTCCTTGGGGCTGAAGCTGAACCCCTGTGGGCAGTGGCAAACCCTCTCCCCACGCCACTGCAGTTGCGTGGTGCTGAGCTGCCAACACACGTGCCTCTGCTCAGCTCGGAAGAGATGCTGTTTTTTCTTTCGAGTGGTTTTATTTAAAAGCCATGCCAGTCACTTTATATCCTTTCTCCGAAGTTTTGATTGATGGCAATCTGGTCAGCCAGAAGCTGCCAATGGAATAAAACTGCTGACTTGGGCATCGGCATTGGCTGAGCTTATTAAACCTGCACGGGTGTGTGTGCAGTGTGTGTATGTGTGTGTGTGTGCACGCGCACACGCGCAGGATGGAAACATAGCACAGGATTCGATGGAGTTAGATCTGGAACGAACTGAAGGGCCCTCAGTTCAGAAGGGCAAAGTAGGAACCAAGGAGGGGCTGTGCCTGTATATGCTCCCTGCTGCCACTAGAGGGCAGAGTGCAGGCCAGCATCAGGGTCTCTTGGGTCCTGACAGGAGCCTTTTCCTCTCTAAAGGAGAGCTGGTGGGCCTGCGGGGCAGCAGTCTCAGGTTAATCTGTTAAAAGCCAAACCAAACCCTAATTTCCTGTGGGCTCAGTATCATAAACTGGATTTCAGTATCATAAACTGGATTTCAGTTCTAGGACACTAAGTTCTTACCATTAAAATCATTTAAAAAATGATCATAAAATAAAATGACACATGCTTACACTTTACAAATAATTACATAAAAACCGAACACTTAAGGTAAGGCTAATTTCTTTTGGTGGGTGGAGGAGACGGGGTTTGCTTGGATCAGACTTAATGAGGCTTTAAAAAATATGCATCTGACGAGGTTTGAACTCATCAGTTACCTTCTCCCTTCCTGGTGACTTTCTCACTGTCCACAGAGCCGTTTCTCATTGGGCCTTCAGACTGTCTTGAAAATGCTCATTGCCCCTTGGACATGCCGCCGGCACGTTCCAGAGCCTTAAGAAGGCAAGGGTGGGCAGTTGCCGTGATGACTTTTTGTGTCCAAAGGTTCTGAATACAGGGCCCATGGATGGACTCCAAAGGGTCAGAGGATACTTTGAAATTATAAGCAAATATTTGATCGTGAGTTTATGTGAGAAGAATGTGCACAGTGTTTATCAGATCTTCGAGGGAATCCATGACCCGCCCCCCCCAAGATGTTAAGATCCACTATCATAAATTGGGGATTCTTTTTTGTGATGATATATTTTCTAAAAAGAGAAGGTGTCCATAGGTCACTCCGTCTAACATGGGGGTTGAATGTATATAGCTTGGCATTCTCATGTGCACTTGTATTCACATACATGTGAGGACACACTCACATGCAAATGTGTACATACATCCTCGCTCACACACATGTGTACACACACGTGTGCCAGTGTCTCTAGAGCCACCCCCTCACCCATCCCTGTCCTGCTCTATAGAATTCCAGCTTAAGGTTCCTGGTGGGTTCATACTGACCTTCTATACCTCAGACACGTGTGTGGCAGGACAGGGCAGACTCAGCTCCCTGGGGTCTCACCCATCCTGTATTTCCAAATTCCAGGGACAGCATGTATGTGGGAAGGAGCATGAAATCCAGAGCCAGACAGATCTGGGTTCTTATCCCAGACCCACCACTAACTCTCCAGGCACATGAATTTGAGCGTGATTCTTAATCTCTTTGAGTTTCCTTGTGGGTGGAGTCAGAATAACTATTCCCCCACCCCTACAGGATTCCTAGCGTGATGAAATGAGAAAATGAAAGACAGGGCATCCTAAGCTTACGTCTGCCCCTTTGGAGGGCCCTGCAAGCCCCTCCTCTGACATCCATCAGAAAATCGATGTGGAGCCTAGCATTTAACATGCAAACTCTGCTTTCCTGACACTTGAAGTAGGTCTTCTGCCATCTTTTGGATTCAAATGATACTTGGAAAGTTTGTGGAATTCAGTATTTGGTGGTAGGGGTGCGGCATTTATCCCTCTGAGTGGCTGGGAGGCAGGCAATGCCAGGTCTCTATCAGGGGGCCTTAGAGGAGCTCTCTGATTGGCCCTCCATCTTTACAATGCAGTCATTGATAGGTAGCATCAGTTGAGGTGGGACAAGATAAAGAATAACCGAACCACATGTTTGCAGCAAGTCTTTTTACTGTTGAACTCCTTTTGCACTTCCTTGGAGGAGATTAACGTCAAAACGGGGGGCAACTGATAAAAACAATCCAGGAAGGATCTGTGTAACTGTCATGGGGTGAGCTTGTCATGCAGCAAACAGTGTTATTTGACAGCTAAAAAAAAGCAATGACAGGCAACCCAGTGTCCATTGATGGATAAAGGGGTAAACAAAATGTGATGCATACATACAACGGAATACTATTCAGCCTTGAAGAGGAAGGAAATTCTGACACAGGCTACAACATGGAGGAACCTCAAGGACATTGTGCTGAGTGAAAGAAGCCAGTCACAAAAGGACAAACACTGTGGGATCCCATTTCTGAGTACCTAAAATAGTCAGATTTACAGAGACAGAAAGTAAAATGGTGGGTATGAGGGACGGTGGGGAGGGAGCAATGGGGAGTTGTTATTTAATGGGGACAGAGTTTTAGTTTTGCAAGATAAAAAGTTCTGGAGACTAGTCACACAGCAATGTGAATGTACAAAACACTACTGAACTGTATACCTGAAAATGGTTAAGATGGAGAATTTGAAGTTATGTGTATTTTCCCACAATTTTAAAGAAAGTCAGTGAGGTGACCAAGAAATATGTCACATGTTTTGAGGTCCAGGGATGTGAGCAGGGTGGGGAGAGTATGATCCAAATACAAGTGTCTAGGTCTCTTGGATATTTTGAAATAGTGACCTGTCCCTCTCTAAGGGGAGGGTAGCTCCTTCGTCTGGCCACGGTGGTCTTGTAGCGGTGCTGGAAATAGTCAGGAGACAGGTTCTCGTCCTGTCATTGATGAGTGGCTCTGGACAAGCCTCCGCTCTGCCTGCACTTTGGTGTCCTCCGCTGAGAAATTAGAGGATAATTCTCCCCTCTTCAGTCAGTGAAAGCCTCGCATGGACTACAGTGCGTGCGGAAGCCCTTTGGAGACACTGCAGTTCAGGACGAACACAAGGACTTGGGATTGAGGCTGCTTCTCTGCCTTGATACACTTCTCGCCCTACCTGTTGATGCTCCAGCATGGCCTGCACTGCTGTGGCCTCCAGGCAACATTCAGTGTGGCCTCAGAGTCTGTCGTTTCCACGCAATACGCTTTGTATCCCTGGGCACCTGGAGAATCTCAGCGACGCTAGCAGTGAGCTTCTTAGCGGGTTGCAGTAAGCGGAAAGGTCACGTGTTCATTAATTTTATTAAAAGAAAGGCTTCCTGCTGGCAGCCCTGGAAGGGTGGGTTGGGCCAGGACACTCCCGCTGGCAGAACATCTGTAAGGGAACGGCCTGGCCACCTCCTCCACAGGCTGGGGCTGGAGACACCGCTTGGGAGCTGGGAGCTCTGCCCCAGCTTATTGACCCCCCACCTCTTTTTCCTGCTCCACAGAGATGGGCTGTGCAGCTGTAGAATTAGGGCGTGCCCGCGGGTGGAGATGAAGGCCTGCCTAAGGAGGGCAAGATGGTGGGCTCCTTTCCCCCAGGGTGGGCACTGATGGGAAAGTAGGCCAGGACTACCACGTAGTCAGAATGTGCCAGGATGCTCTGCTCCGTCTTGGACTCTCATCATAGCACATTGAGGGAAGTATCGTGCCCATTTTACAGATAGAAAAGCTGCTTCCGGGAAGAAAATGATAAGAGAATAAAGGCAGAGGAGGCTTCCTGGGACCATCTAAGAAAAGGGTGAGGTAAGAGTCTGTGAGAAAAGCATCTGATCAGTTCCACTAGGTGACCCTCCCACAAGAGATTCTGAACCAGGTGTCACACTGATGTGCGTCATTTCACGTTAGACCCCACTTACTTCCTTCTTAAAAATCAGCAAAAATAAAAATAAAAATGCAACAAACAAGGAGCGCTAGATAACTGTTTTGGCGTCAACAAGAATGGAAGGTAGAAAAATGAGGGCTGGGCGTAGGGGGCAGTTAGGCCCAGTGGCTCTTCCTCGGGGGCTGGTCCCGGTGAGGGAACAGGCAGAACAAGCGGATGTGCAGGGCTGCCCTTCTGAGTGGCAGTGGGTGAACAGCCCCGGAGCCTGGAGTGACGAAGGATGAGTTGGGCCTGGGGGTTGACCAGCGAGAGAGCGTGTTTCCTGGAGGCATCTGACGGGGGTTTGAGCCATCGGGGGGGGGGGGTCACTTTGACCTCACGCTCTGCACTCCGTTTCAAAGGTGGCTCTGTAGGGTCTGAAGGAAGGGCACAGAGTCTCCTTGGGCGACGTCAGCCCGGTCTGGGGGCAGGGCCCACTAGCCTGGGGTCCCCCAGGGGTTCATCCTGAGAGGTCGGCTGTGCTCGAGGCCAGAGTGTTTGCTGCAGCTGCTTTCAACTCTATGTGCCATGATTTTCCTGTGGGTTTTCCTGTGGGCAGCCCACCCTCACGGGCACAGCCTCCTCTTCATAAGATACCAGGAACCTCTGTGGGTGATGTGATTCATCATCTCTATAATCAGGAACGGCCTGTCATCGGTGTGGTCCCTGTCGTGGACGATGGGGGAGGCCACACGTGTTCTAGCTCTCCCGACACTCCCTTCCCTCCCACGCGAGTGGGCAGGTGAGCGCGAATGATGCGAGGATCGGGGTAGCCTTCCATCTGCCCTAATTCATGAAGGAAAAGTAAGTTACAAACAACGACGTAGCCGTTACCAGTCACAAATTACTTACGACAGCCCCAGTAACTGATTGGGGACCTGGCGTACGGAGATGCTATAGGAGAAGGGTCTGGAGACTGAGGTGCACCCGTCAGCACCAGCACAGTTTGGGCATGAGGCCAGACTGACCACTGGACTTTGGGGGCCAGAGGGACCATCTATAACCCGGTCTTCATTGCCCACCACCCCCATCACCTCAGTCACCCCCGCCCCCAAAGAGTGAAAGGGCTTTTTCAGGAGCTGCAGGTGATGCTGAGGCCATCCTCCTGTGGAAGATGATTGGCCCTCTCTCCACGGACACGGCCGCTGCAACGCATGGTCTAAAGAGTAAACCCGCCCTGGGAAACTGGCCGAGAGTCTGTGACAAGGAAAGTGACGGACAGACTCAGCTTCCTGGTCCCCGAGCTCCTCCCGCTGCCCCTTCCCAGGTCCCCAAGGAGGTGCTTTGGCTTGAGGCAGCAGCAGGGACCCAGGTGGAAACCCGAAGGTTAAGAGGAGCGCCAAGAGATCCCCAAGACTCGTTCACTCATTTCTTATATTGATACATTATGCGCCGAGATGAGGTAGAGAAACAAGACAGTCCATACTGTCAGGGAGCACGCGGTCCAGCACGTGTAATGCCAGAGGGGAGTGGAAGTGGATAATTGCGATGCGATGTCTCAAGCGCCATAAGGGGTGGCAGTGTCTTGGGAGCCTAGAAGATGGACTAACTTCAGCCCTAATGAATCAGGAAGGGTTTTATACAGGTGGGGACATTTGACCTGGGTCCTGAGAGGTGGGTAGGAGTTCGTGCCATAGAGAAGAGGGAACATTCTAAGGAGGTCGTGTGCAAGGGAATGGAATGTTCAGGAAATATGTAGGGGTCAACACGACCCAAGAAAATAGTACACAGAGAGGGAAAGGAAAGAGCTAGAGAACGGGGAGGGAGTGAGGCTGAGGTGGCGTGGGACCCAGCAGGAAGAGGGAAGGGCCGGCACTTTCTCCCAGGGATCAGGGTTTAAGGAGGAGCTATTACCAGCAGCCGGCTCTCCCAGCAGCTCTAGGGGGTGTGTGTGTGTGTGTGTGTGTGTGTGTGTGTGTGTCCCTCCGGATGCAAGTGAGGAAGCAGAGGGCCGGGGCTCTGGGAAGGAGGGAAATAGAGACAAGATAGGGTTTTCGTTTTCCCACTTCCTCTGTTGTACATCTAGTTTCTTTTGGGCGCTTTTGTCCCCTTTCCCCAGTTTCAGAGCGAGGTTGAGGACAGCCCCGTGCTAAGTGAGGCCTCAGCCTGGACGCTGCTGGCCCAGTGCACGGAGGCGACGTCCACCGCAGAGCAGACGTGGCCAGAATGTCCCAGCCTAATGGGAGGTGCAAGAGGGCAGCGTGTGGGTCTGTCTCCTGCGGGTTTTCATCGCTTTTTATTCTCGGTTTTTCCTGCCATCTTGTGGTGGATTCTGGTACTGCAGCCCCCTCCCCACACCTCCCTTCCCGCTGCTCCCGGAAGGATGCTGCCCTGGGGTGGTCGTGGGCAGGGGTCGCTCGGAGCTGGCGTGAGAGGGGGAGGGTAGCAAGGCAATAGCGCCCACTGGCACCGGCCTCCCTACCTCGGGGAAAAGAAGCTTCTGGAGACGGCGGCTGCGGCCTCCAGGGCCTCGGGAAGGCCGTCCTTGTTTGTACCAGGAGGATGGCCATTTGTGAGGAAGACAGATGCGGGCAGGAGGGAGGGCGGCGAGTGGGGAGGAGGCCCGAGCAGAGGACTAGCTGGGAGGTCACTCCCGACTCGAAGTCTACCCAGACAGTTAACCAGTCTCGGGTCCTCGTGCTCACGCAGGTTCTGGTTCCTGAAAACATTCCTGGCACTAAATGCCGTGTTCGTCGCGGTTCATCACAGAAACAGAAAGTGTTGGAGATATTTTAAGCGGGGCGGGTTTCACAAAGGGAATTTGGTGCTTCCAGAATCATTTGAAAGGCTGGTGGAGTGAAGGTCAGGGAACAGCACCTCTGGGTTTCAGGAGGCCAAGAAGTTACAGAAGTGGCTAGAAATCATTGCGATGGCTTTGATTGCCCACAGCACAGGGGTCAGAGCCCCAGGTCTGCCCTCTGCCAGTGCTCGTGCCCATCCCCACAGCTGCACCTGGCCGATAACAGCTTCTCCTCGGATTTACCCGCCAGCTGTCACGTGCTCTTCTCCCATCGGCGGGATCTCAACCGGGGCGCGGCAGGCGGTGGGATGTCAGAAATGCGTTTTCCCAGCTTGCAGCCAATGCAATAGCAGGGCGAGCCGAGGGTGTCAGGGGCCAAGACGCAGTATCGGACACAGACTTTTATATATGGACGATAATAATAGCATCAATACTTCCTTCAGCCGGCTGCCGTGAGGCTGAAGTTAACCCAGAGCGTGGCATGTGGTAAACCCTCGATAATCGCTCGTTTACACAGAACTGCCAGAACTGAAGTCAGAATGGCTCGCCGTTCTCCTGTCTAACCCTTGTAAGGGAACGGGCCGCCTCTGAGCTGCGGGGTCCAACCCGCCCGCCTTAGTCAGGATCCTTCCTTTACCCCTCCTGGGTCTGCCTGGCGTTAGATCCGCAGTCAGCCTCATTCTGGCGCAGAGGGCTGGGCGGACATTTAGGAAGAAGGTGAAGGTTCTCAGGGAAAATCAGGGACTCGTGCTGAGTATTAAATTGGATTCCCTGTGCTGTGCCGATTTGAGGACGTCATCTTAAATGGACCAACTGACCAGAGCCTGGTCAGTTCCATCATGAAAACACAAGTTGGGGCTTGGCCGCGCACCCCTGTCCAAAATGGAATCAGTGAACCTGGGTCGCGTCTCTGCTGCCTTGCGCTCAGATACCCCGAGCAGCCTGTACCAGGAAAGAAATAGGGCACAGCTGAAATCCAAAAGGGAAAGGAAACGGGCTAAGATCCATGGGGAACAATGACGAGTTCTTCATCCGTCTCCTGCCCCAAATAGCTCCGCTCTCCTCCCCCACTGGTGTTTACATGTGTTCCTTGCCTGGCAGCAGATGCCACCAGGCCTTAAACTGGGTCACAGAGGGCGGTGAGGGACCGACCAGGCCCTCAGGCCACGTCCTCCCCTGCCCTCACTCCCCAGAGGCTCCAGCCTGGAGCGGCAGAGCCCGGACCCCAGGTGGCCCCTGCCCTCCAGGCATCCTGGCGGGGTCCCTGCTGCCCAGAGCCACAGCCGGCGAGGGGTTCCTCTGTCCAGCCTGTGAGGGGGCAGAGGGGTCGGCACTGGGTGCTGCTGCAGCCTCCCCGCCCCCTCCTGCCCCGCCATCCCCTCTCACCGCAGCCAGGCGCCAATCCCCTCAGGGACCCCAGGCTCCCCAGGGCAGCCGGGGAGCCACACAGCCCTGCTGCTTCCCCTGGAAACAGGGTGGCTTCACGCAGACCCACAGGGCCCAAACCAGGGCTCCCGACACCCACGGGGGCAGAGGTGGTGTAGAGGGTAGAGCATAACTTACAGTCAGAACCAAACCCAATCAAACCCAACCCGGATTTCAGACCCCAGCGCCCTGGGGCACACGAAGGGAGAAGGTTGCCCAGAATAACCCAGCAGGGAAGTGGCCGAGCCCGGGCCCCAAGGACCGCTGCGCAGCCCCAGCCACGTGTCTGCCCCTCCCATCCTGACCTCCTGGCCCTCCTCCTTCCCGGGATCCCTGCGCTTCGGGTCCTCATGGCGCCTTTCCCTCCACAGGTTCTGTCGGAGCACGGCTTTGGCCTGATCACCACCGACATCCGCGAGGGACAGACTTTCTACTATGCAGAGGATTACCACCAGCAGTACCTGAGCAAGATCCCCAACGGGTACTGCGGCCTCGGGGGCACCGGAGTGTCCTGCCCTCTGGGTATTAAAAAGTAAAAAGTAATTTCTCCCCACATGTTCAGCCCTTGAGGTCACAGCAAAAATGCTTCCAACAAATCGGGCAATTCTTTTGTGGTTCATTCACCATCAGGTGCTTTTTGAAGTGCACAAAGGCATTCATAAAAGTCTGCTTTATTGAGGTGTAATTTACATGAAGTGCAGTGGCAAGCTGATAACATGTAATTTATCTTCTAATAAGTTATGGTGGGAGGAGAGCTGTGAAATTTTTTGGTTCATTTGGTGTCTGAACGAGAATAATGAATAATCAGTGTTCACCCTTCTTGTGCCTGGGTGCCTGCCGCGGGAACCAAGCTGGGAGATCGTTGGAGGGGATAGGGCATCCTTTATCTGTGCCCTGTCCCACCTCACAAGCCCTCCTGCCCTCCAGTGCCTTAAAATTTGCAAACATTTATAGCCACAATGAATCATTCACTGAAATACTTTGCCCAGCTGATCCTATACGTGTGTAAAGGGCTTTCTCTCTCTTTTCGGCCCTCCTCGTGGCAGAGAAGAGATGTGAGTTAGCTTGATGAATTTTAACGCTTTGCTCACAGCTATGAGAAGTGCTTGTTCTAATAAAAGTCTACAGTCTAATAATACAAACTGTCTGATATCTCATCTGTCTTTTACTTGTTTAGGTAGGATATTTCTAAGTATTGTAAGATAAATTTTAGAGCTCTCAAAGAGCTTGCGAGGGAAAAAGTCTTAAGAATCATTTTCCCCCAAACAGGAAATCTGATTGAAATCTTTAGAAAACAGGTACACCTCTAGCTTCTTGCAACTTTAGTAATAATAGCTGTTTTCAACATGCCAATTACAGCTGTCACATCAGGGGCTATTCTAGAGAGCAGACACATGGAATCCCTGCCCTAAAGAGTCTTTATAGTCAAGACCAGGGATGGGGGAAGTACACAATAAACAGGTAAACACATGAATAAGTAAGATAATTGCTGGTCCTGAGAAATGGTAGGAAGATGGTGAATAGGGCAAGATGTTAAGTTGTGTCTGGGTACTAGGAGTTGTGTTGAGAGCTGTGTTAGCCACGCTGGTTAGGGGAGGTGGTGAAGCGGTGAGGTCTGTAAGGTGGTGACACGTAAGTTGAGAACTGAATGATCTGAATGATGCAAAGGAGAAACGGACACACGAGTTGGGAGAGGAGAGCGGAGCTCTAGGGGCAGGAGATGGACTAAGAAATAAGACATGGTTCCCCCTGGATATAGCCCATTTCTTCTTTTCCCTCTTGGAATTCTGCTGTGCCCTAAACACCTCAAGAATGCTTAAGTGGAGTAGCTATCCCTAATCCCTGTCAGCATCCCCACTGTGGTTGCTTGAAGGAAGAGCTTTCCAAATACAAGGACCAGGAAGTATAAATGGCCCAAGACAGGGGGGATTTTGTGGTGTTTGAGAAACAGAAAGGCCAGTGGGGCTGGAATAGTGTGAATGAGGAAGGTATTGTGGAGAAGTATCTCAGGTAGGAAGAGCCAGACCATGCAGAGTCTTCTAAGGACATGTTAATAGATTAAAAATTTTATTCTAATTTATCCCTCCCCCACCCCCGTTCCCTTTGGTAACCGTTAACTTTGTTCTCAAAGTCTGTGAGTCTGTTTCTGTTTTGTAAATAAGTTCATTTGTGTCATATTTTAGATTCCACATATAAGTGATATCATATGGTATTTCTTTCTCTTTCTGATTTATTTAGTATGATAATTTCTAGGTCCATCTATGCTGTTGCAAATGGTATTATTTCATTTTTTTATGTCTGAGTAATATTTATATATATATACATACACACACACACACACACACACACACACACACACACACACACACACACACACACACCCCACATCTTCTTTATCCATTCACCAGTTGATGGACATTTAGGTTGCTTCCATGTCTTGGCTATTGTGAATAGTGCTGCTATGAACATAGGGGTGCATGCATCTTATTAGATGCATGCACCCCTATTAGAAATTAGAGATTTCTCCAGACATATGCCCAGGAGTGGGATTGCAGGGTCATATGGTAGCTCTATTTTTAGTTTTTCGAGGAACCTCCATACTGTTCTCCATAGTGGCTGTATCAATTTACATTCCCACCAGCAGTGTGGGAGGCTTCCCTTTTCTCCACACCCTCTCCAGCGTTTGTTATCTGTAAACTTTTTAATGATGGCCATTCTGACTGGTGTGAGGTGATACCTCACTGTAGTTTTGATTTGCATTTCTCTAAGAATTAGTGATGTTGAGCATCACTTCACGTGCCTGTTGGCCATCTGTATGTCTTCTTTGGAGAAATGTCTATTTAGGTCTTCTGCCTATTTTTTGATTGGACTGACAAGGGCGTCATTTCCAACATATACAAATAGCTCATACAACTCAATAACAACAACAGAAAAACCAATAAGCTGTGTGTTTCTTTCCCACCTCATCTCTAGGACATTTCTTCGTCAGTGATTTCCTGATCGTGAATCTCAGCATTGTTACTCATGGTCTCTGAGAGCCCAAAGCAGCATGTACTGAGGCTCTGAACCAGGTAGACGCAAAGGAAAGTAAAGAACAAGGACCCTTCTAGAGATCAAGTCTGCAGGTCTCAGGGATGAGCTTACAAATGAAGGGGAAGCAAGGAGCTGTAATGTTTCTCATTGCAGGAGCAAAGGAAATGAAAGAAGCTGTGGAAGATATCTGCTTGTGAGAGAGGGAGAGAATAGGCCTTCTGTTTCAGAGATCCTTGGCATACCCCTCCCTGTGGAAAGATGCTCCACCCAAACTTTGGAGAGGCCTCAAGCTGAAGTTGGTGACCTGCCTGAGTCCCAGGGGAACCATAGGCCTCTGAGTGGTCCCAGGTATATTTGAAGCGCTCCTATAGGTATATGATTATTTCAGGCACAGCTATTCATATGAGAATCCCTCCTCGCAACCTGCACCCCACCCTTGACCTTACCCCCCAGACTGAGAAGGACACTTGGTTGTGAGGCAATGCAGTGTTTAATCATGGGGATAATAGAAACATCACAAAATACAGTAACAAGATGGCCCAGGGTGATAGAAGCAAACTTTCCCTGGAGTCCGGTTCATGCTTGTAGGGCCTTTTTGACAGCTTCGTCTCCTTCTCAATCCATGACAGATAACTAGACACCTTCGTGTATACTCCAGATAGTTTCTTCCGGCCGCAGCCCACTCCCCAGCTGACAATGCCCAGCTGGTACCATTTGCTTGTGTTGGGTTTTTTCTGGCAAACCAGAGGCCCCCCCACTGTCACCCTAGGAGAGAAGAGTTGTTTGGGAGTGGAAGGGATGGTGGCAAGTTGCTCTTACAGCCTGTTGAGGGGTGGGCGCCTGGCGCGAGGCACAAAGCACTTCTGGTGTCATTGGAGGATGGGTGGATGTTTCTACCTTTGATGGGCTCTCCAACAACATGCCTATACTCCCAGCTCTGTGACTGTCAGAAAAGGGAGCGAACAGTTTGGTCAAAAGCAATGGTGATGAATGACAATTTGGTCAAAAAATAAATATCCATCATCATCATCATCCTGTGACATGCATTCATTCTGATATACCAAGGAGTGCTTTTCTGATCCGTTCTGCCTCTAAGCACTTTTTTGTTTGTTCAGAATTCTTTCAATTTCCCCAGAAAGACCTCATTTTGCTCTTTCTGTGCTGTTTACGATAGCAAAAAGTAAAAACTGAAACCCAGAATCCATTATGCCTTATACTAGGTCATTGGTTGAAGACAGCAGGCGTACAGACTGTATATACAGAACACAAAAAGTACAAAAACTGGGTCAAAATGTTAGACTGTGGTTCAAAACATCAATTTTTAAACAATTTACAAATTTTAAAGCATCATGGAAGAGATTGTCAAATAAGCACAGGTGGAGCAGACGTCATTGACATGAAAATGAAGGAATACACTGCCTTTCATACCCCCAAACCTTTCGGACCATTTAAAATTTTCTATTAAAGAATAACGTATCTTCAAAAAAAAAAGAAGAATGTATCTTCATCAAAAAATCAGAAAACTGGGGTATGGGAAAAGAACATGAAGAATACCCATAGTTATATAAGTAAATTTATATATAAGCACACACACACGATTGTGTATAAGAAGAATTTTCAGGTAAGATACAGTTAACATTGCTTCTCTAGGGAGTGAACAGGAGAACAATTATAAGAGGTAAACTTCCTCTTCACTGTACACCCCTCTGTACCCCTGGAATTTTCTTTACTGTGTACTGGTGAAATAAACCACATTTCTAATTTCAACCATGCAGAGGCAACTCTTCAGCCAAATGTAACTTTCCACATCCTCATGTATGCAAATACGTCATTATTATTTTACAGAAATAGGATCAGGCGGTACATAGTGTCTCACAGCTTACAAAGATCTATTTTTGAAAATATTAAGTAACACATAGAAGAGTCAGAAAGAAGCACTATTTAATGATATGCCAAAAATACAAAACAAACAACAATGCCCCCCAAATATGGTATGGGTTTATTTGGTTTTTTTAAACCAGATTGTTATCATGAGCAAATTGCTGTGCCCATCAGCTTCCTTTGAACCAAACTGTTCTTCATCCAGTTCTTTGAAGTCATTGGAAATTCCCATGACCTTTCTTTAAAATGAAGAATGACACTCGCTTCTCTAGGGATGATGAGATCTATGTGAAAGACGTACAGTTAAGAATTTAAATTTCTGGAGCCAAACAGACCTTGGTTCAGATCCCAGGGTGAATACGTGGTTGAGAGAATGTGAAATTTTTCTTCAGGGTTTTGAGGCTCATTTTTAGGCTGGTGATGATTGTACCTCTCCCGCAGGACCACGGTGTGAAGGTAAGCACATGACACCTATAAAACACTATGCCTGGCCCTAATACATAGCAAGCCTGTACTCCCTGGCGGCTCCCACCATTTTTGCGGTGGGTGAACCAGGCACATCTGGGCGGGGCCGTGCTGGGCTGCTGGATTTGAGCCCGGTTTCTATTGGAACCCAAAAGATGGCTCTCACCCCTGAAGTCAGCGTGCCTTGGTTGGAACTCGGTGTCTGTCATTGACCTTGCTGGTGTGTCTTCTGCAAGGCTGTCCGCTTTCCTGGTCCTCCTTTTCCCATCTAAAATAGGCCTGCTTCCTAGAGCTAGTTTGATGTATTTGTGGAAGCAGTTTGTATGCTCTTGAGCACTGAACAGATGTAAGAGATGATGATGGAGAAAACAATATTCGTAGTGTTTACCGTGACCCTCCTCTGCACTATGCTCCTCTGAATGCTTTTGTGTATTGACTCATTTTATCTTCACAGCAGTCCTAAGAGGACTCTTAGTAGTCCCATTTTACAGATGGGGAAATCTGAAAAGGCACAGGCACAGAGGGGACTCCAGGCGGTGAGTAGAGGAGCTGGGAGGGAAGCTAAGGGAGCCTGCAGCCCTAACCGCTGGCCTGCACAGCCTGCCTTTGGTTACAGAGCATCCCTCCCAAATTCATGTCCACCTGGAACCTCAGAATGTGACCTTACTTGGAAATACGATCTGTGCAGATGTAATTAGTTCCATTAAGATGAAGTCCTACGGGATTAGCATGGGCCCTACTCCAATAACTGGTATTCCTATCAGAAGAGAGCAGAGGAGACACACGCATACAGGGGGGAAGGCCTGTGAAGATGGAGGTACAGACCGGAGGGCTGCACCTACAGGCTAAGGAACGCCCAGGGTCGCCCGAAACCACCAGAAGCCAGAAAAGGCAAGGAAGGATCCTCCCCTAGACCCTCCAGAGGGAGCATAGCCCTGCCGATGCCTTGATTTGGGACTTCTGGCCTCTGGGAGAGAGCACGTTTCTGTTGTTTTTTTTGTATTTTTGTGTGGTACGCGGGCCTCTCACTGTTGTGGCCTCTCCCGTTGTGGAGCACAGGCTCCGGATGCTCAGGCTCAGCGGCCATGGCTCACGGGCCCAGCCGCTCCGCGGCATGTGGGATCTTCCGGGACCGGGGCACGAACCCGTGTCCCCTGCATCGGCAGGCGGACTCTCAACCACTGCGCCACCAGGGAAGCCCACGTTTCTGTTGTTTTAATCCACCTCCTATCCAGAGGAGAAAGGAGGCAGCCAGGTAGCCTGGCACTGCTGGCCAGCTTTCTGGGTCAGCCCCTCTCCAGGCCATGGAGAAGCTATGTTACCTTGCAGGTGTCCTTCCCACCTTGAAGGTCCCCGGCGCACAGCATGCTCGTGGTGAGCAGAGGCGTCGTGGGGACGCATGTTTCCCACTCGATCAGCTGGATGTTGACTTTCCAGAGCACTGTTTCCGTACTTCGCTTAGGAACTGACCCAAAGAAGAAACAGATGGGGAGAGAACTCTGAGCGCAGCGTGGTCCCTTTGGAGGACCCACCCACATCATGTCTTTTCACCTCAACAACAAGGGAACTGCTCTGTGGCCCCGGCAATGACCCAGATTTGGACTGGGTGAGGAGGGGGTAGGAGGGGTGTCCGGGAGACTCTTGAGCCCACCCTCTCTGAATCAAGAGCTCCTAGGACTGGGTCTCTACTGGATTTCAGCCTCAGTGAACCATTTTCTCACCCCGCCAAGGGTGCCAGGTTCCAGCTAGGGTCCTAAAAAGGAGTTTCATTCAAATCCATGAGGATGTAAAGAGAACCCACGATGACAAGTTCTGTCCTGGGACCCACAGCACAAAAAGATGGGCTTGAAGCTTGTGTCGGGGTCCTTGAGGAGTTCACTGCCTGTGGGCTCTAGCTGAGCCCAACTCCTAGAACGTCCACTTCCGAAGATGGGGATGTGTTCCTCTTTGTATGTTGCTGAATCCCCGGAGCCTACAACACTGCCTGAATCATAGAGGAGTTTCAAAGAAAATGAGGTAACTGAAGCATGGGGAACTCTAAGTTAAGAAGGTGGCCTTGTTTGCGAAGCTATTGAAAAGCTTCTAAGGGCAACTCCCAAGGAGGAATCTAACACAGCTCTGAGATTTGGGACCACGTGGGAATCCACGTAGAGCCCTTTGGGTGCCTCCTTGGAAGAGCAGTACTGAGTGGAATATGATCTTTCCTGCTCTGTTGATTATGGGGAAAGTCACATTCACCAAGAAGGAAGACAAAAGGACCCCATTTTGTGGGTTGGCTGGGCAAACTGGCAGGAGTAGGTTACAGGTTAAATCTAGAAGGACAAATTTACATTCGGTTTATCCCCTCCTCCTTCGCCTGGACCTGTGGCTCTCAGAGATTTTAGCCACAGAGCCCTTTATCACAGGGGGCAGAACTGGCACCATCAATTGGAACGGAGCTGCTCTGGCTGACATTGGCGTGGACTTCCCAGAGCCCAGCCCCTTTTCCCATTGGTATGTCCCTCCGCATTCCTCCAAACCACCCTGAAGCCTCTGAACACCTCTGCCTGGGTTTTCCCTGAGGCCCTGTTTAGGGTTCCTGTTTCACAATATGGACCTAAGACTTGCTACATGCGCTCAGGGAGGATGGCTCCCATGTGGACTGAGCAGAAGGGTCATCGTGGTCCACGAGGCTGACCTCCTGAGGCCAGCAGAGCCTCCAGACTTTGCTTCTCATTGCAAACCTCAGCCAAGGTGCCACCCCACCTCCCCGTTGGGCTATAGTAACTTACTAGTAGTGCCCCATCCAGTCTCCCAGCAGTTTCTCCAGCTCTCTGTGTCAGTGACCTCTGAAAGTCAGATGGGTAGCTTCTTGACACCCAAGTTAGGTGGGGATTTGAGCAACAGCAAAGCAATGTCATTAATGTAGAACCAGCTGTCAAAATAATAGTGAGTAATTAGCTTGTCCACTTTTATCTTTGTCAGGTTTTCGGTGTCAAGATTTCCTTTACCATGCACGACCTCCAAGGTAGATCTTATTCCAAAACAAAAGAAAGAGAAAACAGGTAAGTGGTGGGAGGGTGAAAGGTGAGCCTTAGGAGAAAATACCTGCACTCGTGTGAGACTGTGATCCTGAGAGCATCTGCGGCTCTGCACCTGACACGGAGCCAGGGGGGAGGAGCCTGACCTGAGTGCCTAGCCTGCCCTCTGGCCAACCAGCTCTTGCCCTGACAGCTCTTTGCTTGGGCAAATTCACTTGTAAATTTCATCAACAAATGTCTGGGAAGCCATACTATGGCATAAGTAATTGAGGGACTTGATTTGCAAGAAAAGCTGACTGGCGATATCACAGACACCTTGGAAGTTTTGCAAAAATATTTTGTAGGCTGGGACTCAGACAGCACCTTCTGCCATGCAGCCAGGCCTGGCACCCTGCCCTCAGGGCCTAATCCTTCTATGATTTCTCCAACTCCGTGATCTCTGTCAGCCCACTCTCTCCCTGAGTGAGAGCAAATGCTTAGGAAGGGACTCTCTAGGGGTTTGGACCAGGACTACACGCACCTGGCAAAATGCTGAGAAGCCCAAGGAACATTTGCTCTGCAGTGTAGGTCCCACACAGCAAGCCATGCAACACCCTAGGAGGAGAACGGTTTCTTTCCACCTGCAAAGTGTGATATTTAACACAGGTGTCTACCTCCTGGTATTTTGTTTTATGGCTGATGAACGTGAATAATAGGCATGTCGGGGCAAATATTCTACCACACTGGTATGAAAAAAAATTCTATCTGCAACACTTACTTATTTTTGTTTTTGAAGCAATGGGCTGCAGTTAGAATCCACCACACACTGAGGATCGATCCTCCACAGAGATGATTCCCACCGTCAAGGATACGCGTCTGCCATGGGAAATCTACAACGTCTGCAGGCACCCCGCCTATGATATCCAAAGCTTCTGACTTCTCAGAACTGTTTATTCTTTGGCCACATTTCACTAAGAGCAGAAAGAAGGAAGAGGGAGGAGAGACCCAGCGCCCAACAGTCAAGGTTGGTTGGCTTGGAAGACACTTAAGTATGATGCCCCTTTCTCACCCCCCAGCACACAGACAGCAGTGACTCAGCCAGTTTACTACCAGGTGGGAGATCCGTCAAACAAAAACAATACCCTGCACACCTACCAAGGGCACCACAATTACGAGATTGTGCTTGTGGGTGCCTTCACCGTAGTTGTGCTTCTTGGAAGGGTCTCCTGGAAGGGTCTCCGTCTGAGGGCCTGTGAGGAAGGGCACACAGCCACGAGCCCTGGGGCCGGATCTTGCTCTTGCACCCTAGTAGGGAAGCCCAAGGGAAATTGACCAGCCCCTCCTTTCCCAGCTGATTCCTGCATTTTCTGTTGTGATTTCTGCACACCACCGTGTTTCACCCAGTTTTAATTCTAAAGATCATCCCAGCTGCACCTTGAGAGAAATTTAAATTTTGGCATTTCCTATGTGATAGGATTGTTTTGACAGCCTCTAGTGGGTTTCCAACATCATTTGAGTAATGGGAAACAATAAACATCATAAAATCTAAAATGTTGACTGCTTACTACTTGCCAGGCACCATTCTGTTCTAAATTAATTAATTCTCATAAAAACCTCACAAGATAGTTGAAATTATCATCATCTCATTTTAAAGGGTAGACAACAAAGGCAAGTTTAAGGTTAGGACAACTGGCCAAGACCAACAGCTAATAAATGACTAAGCTGAGATTTGAACTTAGGCAGTCTGTCTCTGGAGTCTGTTCTCATAACCACTGGGCAAACTGCCTAAGTGTTAACCATACTTATACCTGGGGAGAAAAGTCCATGACATTCATGATATTTCACAGAAGAGTCTCATTTGAGAGGTATATCTATTCAAACCGTCTCTACTGCACACATGGTACCATCACCACACACCATATAGCCAACAACCTCATCACCACACAGCCTCGCCACCATGTATGTCCCCACCACACATCACCATCAACCACACCACTCAGCACTACACGTTTTACCGCCGCCATTGCACATCGGCACCACCACCAGTCACCACCACTGCTGCCTCTCATCTCTGCCTTTGGGTTTCTCTCCTCCGACTTCCCGGGCCCTTCAGCTCCCCGGAAGTGCTCTGCTTCTTCCCATCTCGGGGCTCTTCCCCATGCTCCTGCCAGAAAGACAGGCTCCTCCCTCATCTGTCTTGCTCCTCTTTGCCTGTGTAACTCCTGTGTATCCCTCAAATCTTAGCTCCTTCCTTGCCTTTTAAGATTACACCAGCTACCCTCAGTATAACTTTCTTACTCAACACCCCACCTTCCCCTCAGGACACTAGCAACAGTGCTGAAGCATTTGTGAAACTGTTGAAGTCTACTTCCCCCATTAAACTGTAATCTCTGTGAGGGGTTCCCATTGCTCCTGTCAAGGAAGACCACACATTGTAAGGAACCTGCAGCCCAATCTCAGATGAAAAGGTTGAATTTTCAGAGCCAACAAGGGAATCTTGGACTTAATATACAAGAAAACAATGCTGGATCTCTGGAAAATTTTTTAAATACTTAATTAAAATAATAGTTTGTGAATATTTAAACAGAATTACCAGTGATTAGTAGTCAAATTGGCTTAATAATTTAAAAGCCCCATATATTAATCTTTTGCTACAAAATGAGAGCCACTTACTGAGCACCTACCATGAGTCAGCCTCTGTATTGTGTGTGTGAGAGACACTTAATAATGCCAGCAAACCTCTGAGCTGTGGTTTATTATCCCCATTTCACAGACGAAGAAACAGTCTTGGAGAGATCACGTGATTGCTGAAGACCATTCAGCTTACAAGTGACAGATGGGGATCTTTCGGGCAGGTATGTCTGGTTCTAAAGCCCAGCTGTTTATTCATCTTGCTCGTAGCTTACATGGTATGTCTATATTTCGGCAAATCATCCACTCAATTCTTTGAGAATCATATTTGGCTAAAATGTTGGTATGCGGTTTGGATGATTTCTCTCTAAGGCGAACATCAAACTGGCTGAGATATTACATCTAAAGCCTTGATCACTGACTGTATCCCGGAAGGGAGGCTTTCTGAGTGAGGTGGGAAGAAGGTTTCACCTGGAGCTATCTGATTGGTGGGCAGTGGCAGCCTGCCACCCTCTGTGTAGAACAAGATGTTCAACACAAAAGGGAAAGCAAGATCTGTTGGCATTTTCTGCTGATGGTTCGGAGGTGTTGGAGCGGCAGTAGGATACCAGGCCAAGCTGGTACTAACAGATGCCTTTAAAACCTAAATGGGTAGAAAGTCGTCTTACACTTGGGGAAAAAAGTGCATAATCATGACACAAAACTGAGCAAGAACTGATATTTAATAGATTACAGAATAGAGATTGAAAACTATCTGATCACATCTGAGTCCTGGGCATGAACCGTCAATACTGAACTCAACAAGGACTAGAAATAAAGTCTTGCAACTCCAGTCAAAAAAAATAATAGATCCCAAACTCGAGGTTGTGAGAGGAGCTTTGACTTGGAAGTTTTTCATATGAAAATATCAACCACAAGATGCTGATGAGATGACCTGACCGATAAGCACTCCACTTCCTAGACTGTAGCATTTGACGGTCGTTGGTCTGGGGCCTCGAGGTGTAAGAATAGCATTAACAAGTGGAGCGTGTTCAGAGGTGAGTAACTAGCATGTTGGGAAGCCTCATTATAGGGAACATAAAAGGTCGGGGCTTCAGACTCCTGCAGGGTTTTCTTAAAGACGTGGTATCAGACTTGCTCAGATCCAGTGTCAGTGGGTGAAAACCATATGTTGGCATGAAAAGATCTTACAGTATAAAAATTCTGCCATATTGTTACATTACACTTTGTTGGACATTACACAGAACTGAGGGTGACCTGGACAATCTGGGACCTGTGGTTAATTCAGGGGAGTCCCTGGGAGCCCGGGGAATTTGTATATTTTTCAATATAAAAATGCACTTCATAGAGTTCTCTATAGTGGAATAGGCTACCTCTAGGTTCTTCAGTTTTCTCACCTTAAAATGAGGGGACTCAATAAAATCATCTCTAAGGTTTTTCCCAGTTCTAAAATACTCTACTTTTACAGTTTAAAATGACGAGGGGGAAACATTTTTACTTAAATTACATTAATATAAAACATAAGGGGCTTCCCTGGTGGCGCAGTGGTTGGGAGTCCGCCTGCGGATGCGGGGAACACAGGTTCGTGCCCCGGTCCGGGAAGATCCCACGTGCCGCGGAGCGGCTGGGCCCGTGAGCCATGGCCGCTGAGCCTGCGTGTCCGGAGCCTGTGCTCCGCAACGGGAGAGGCCACAACAGTGAGAGGCCCCCGTACCGCAAAAAATAAATAAATAAATAAATATTTTTATTAAAATTCTTACATATAAACATTGAAGCAAACTTTAGCTTCCTTATTCTGAATTTTTCCTTAAGAGGTATGTGATTTTCAGTACAACAGTTTAAATGCTGTATTGATATTGATGTCAGGCTGCCAGTGGTCATGCAGACTGAAATGTGAATGTATTTACATGAAAAGTCTTATGCAAGTCCAAAAGTTCTTCTATATTTTTACATGCTCAATGGCTCAACTTTGTTGAAAATTAGAATTGGGGCTGGCCTGGAAAAATAAGAGACCCATGGTTGTGAATCTTAGGAGAGTTCCTGGGAGTCTAAGGGGTTTATATATATAGTCTGTAGATAAAAAACCAAATGAAGTCTTAGGTCCGCCAGCACTACAGATCAAACTCCTGGTGAGGGAGTTCAGAAATCTTCCCTTGCAAATCCCACTGCAGTGAAATCACTGCAGACTGTAGATTTTTGCCAAGTGACTGGTTGATCCAGACCCAGAGATGTGACCAAACAAATTAAGATAGGGAGGTCTCATCTCAGCTTTTTAGTTGAGTGTCTTCTCTTTGCCTGCACCATCAGGGTGTCTCAGAAATTCTTTTTGCCCCAAAAGACCCTTTCAATATATTGGTCACCATGAGAAAAAGAGAAGCATGATTGGAGAAACAACTCAAGTCTGCAGAAGGCACTGGTTTTAGCCTGGAAATTTCCTAGCTGGCAGGGTGCCTGGTGAAGAGGGAAGGAGTGAGATTTGGAGTCAGAAGTTCTGAGTCGGCTCCATTGGCTAGCTGTGTGACTTGGAGCCACTGATTTAACCTCTCTGAGCCTCAATGTCCTCATCTTTAATACAAAGATAAGTATTAACACAGTCTAATGCCTATTTTTTCATGTCACATTGATTTAGAGAGATGACATTTGGTTTCATTCTAGTTTGGACCAAGGAGAGAGAAGTCTGAGGTTTGCCCAAGACTTTTGGTTCAATCTGGGGTCATCTCTGGGCAACATTTCAGTGGGAGGATGTACCTGCTGGTCGTCTTCCTGCATCAGTGGCCATTCCTTCTCATACTTTTCTGCCAAATCCACCTCTTCTTCCAAAACTCACGGCTTAATCCTCAGACCACTTCTTTCTCTATGCACTTTGGCTAGAGTATCTCATCCTAGCCAGGCTTCAAATATCATCTTTATACAGATGTTTTCACGTTTACCCTCTCAGGCCTCTCCACTGAGCTGCCAACCCATTAACCAACTGCCCTACTCAGTATCTCACAAGAACGTCTAAGAGTTGCCTCAAACTTGACGTGGCCCAAACTGAACTATGGAACCTGACCCCACTCCACATCTTTCTTGTAAGCCTTCCACAGTTCTTTGGATGGTACCACACCCGTCTGTTTGCTTAGGCAAGAGTTATCCTTGACGTCTCCTCTTTCCCTCACTCCCCACGAGCAGTGCATCGGTCAGTCCCATCAACTTTACCAAACAATGTCCTTCACCAGCCATCCTCTCCATCCCCCCTGCTATAAACCCATCCAGGCCGTCATCCTGTCCTGCCCACTAACTCGTCCCCCTCCTTCCACTCTTGCATCCCCACTCCTACACAGTCTATCCTCTGAAGCAGCCAGAATGTTTTCTCAAGCACCTCTCATTTCTCACTCTCTGAAGGCTTCCCACTGTGACCAGAATAAAATCCAAGGTCCTCACTGGGCCTTTACGAGCCCGTCTTTCTCCAGTGGCCCCTTCCCATTCACTCTGCCCCAACTTTACTGGCCTCTCTGCCTCTAAAACATACCCCGCTCACTCAGTCTCAGGGCCTTTGCACTTGCTGTCACTTCTGCTTGGAAATACGTCTCCTTCTCATCAGATGGGTCTCAGCCCAAGTCTTGTCATCTCAGGAAGGCTTTCCATGACCACCTCTTAGAACAGTCTCACCTCCCACCTGCAGACCTCCCATCGCATTAGCCTGTTTCATCTGCTTCATACCATTTAACAGGAGCTGGAATTAACTTATTTATTTATTCATTTCTATGTTTAATACTTCCCTCCCCTCACTAGATAGCAAAACTGCTTAAGGGTAGGAATTGAGTGTGTCATTCTCTGATATAAAACATCTCTCTCCTAAAACAGCTCCCAGCACGTGATAGAGGTTTGATATCTGTCAACCAGCAAACTGACAGCATAGCATGAGGCTCCATAAATTCTCCGGACTCAGGGAGATGAATCCATAGTGGGTATTAAGACGCTGCCGTCATTACAGTTATATTATTTGTGTTTTGCATTAGACCAGTTAGGCTCCACATGATCCTTCAGGATGTTTTCAAGGAGAACGCAGCCGAGAAATTCCTTTTTCTGATCACACAGGGCCTTAAAGCTGCAGGACGTGGCTAGGTAGCATCTCCAGATGGACAGCTAGTTACCCCTCTCAAATGGTTTACTTACATTGGCCCTTCACTCTGGAAAACTCTGGTACCTAACATAGATGTTAAATGCACAAACACACACATACAGACGCAGACACGGCTTCTCCACGTGTAACTTTAAAGTTGGGAGTGTGTGGGGAGCAATGGTCTGAAAGTCTGGTCCAGGGGCCCCAGCATCAGATTCACTGGAGGGGCCTTATTAAAAGTGCAGTTCCTCAGATCCCACCCAGTACTACACAATCGACATCCTAGAACTTGACCTTTTGAACAAGCTCCCCAAGTGATTCTCCTGGCCGCCGAGGAGAGAGAGCCCCGGAGAGGCACAGACCCAAGAACACCATGAGAGACCTACGTGCCAGGCCGCCGTGTGACCAGGGCAGCAGCAGGGCGACTGGCAGCAGAAGCACCGCTCTTCCGTCCCTCTGTCCTGTCATTGGCCCTGGTCTTTACTCAAGTCGATGGAGGAGCTTCAGGTGAGACTGCACATGTCCAATTCAGAAAGACCGAGTCAGGGCCTCACTCTCTGTGTCTGCAATCTCACAGCCCAGCCTGATGCCCAGGTCACAATAGGGCACTGGGTGGAGCCAGCACAGTCCAGACAAGGCAGCCAGGAGGCATCCTGGACCAGGGCCTGATGATTCCATGAGCCAACCCTCTGGGATGTGGAGGGCCGTGTGGAAGCAGGGGCAGAGGCAGTGGAGCGGGAGGACCTCACACCAGATGGGCTCCTGCAAATCAGGGCATCTCAGACTCACTAATGCATCAGGAAAAAAAGAGTTAAAGGCCTTCCTCAGGAGAAGGGACCTGAGGCTGCTGGTCCAAACAAGTTAGGTGATACAGCGGAGCAAGCACAGACTCAGAATCCTACAGCAGAGAGCTCACATCACCAGTGGGACCTGAACTTTGAGCCTCAGATTACTCATCTGTAAAATGGGGATAGTCATAATATTTACATCAATATATTGTTGGATTAGTGAGATAGTGCATGTATCTAGGACCTGGCAAATACCAAGCCCACGATTTTAATTCTCTACCAATTTCATGTCTTCCAGAAAAGGAAAGCACATTGACCAGCCGTTTCTATGAATAAGACGTGCATAAAATACAAAACCCATGCATAGATGGGCTGCAGGGTGGCTTTTGTTCATATATTTCATTCATTTGTTTGTCCACTAGGTGACCTAGCACTTTACAGAGCATTTTCTATACGCCAGGCTTGGAGAATGATGCAGAGATAAACAATATTTGTTCTCCATCTCCTAGAATCTGGGAGGGACATGTGAGCAGAGACACCACCTTAATACACTGGGACAAGTGTATCACTGGGAGCTGCAGAGGGGCACCCAACCCAGTGTGGGGGGAGCACAGGTGTGTGGTGGGTGGGGAAAGAGGCCACCAGGGAAGATTCTCTAGAGGAAGAAATAAGCCCTGTCTGGGCTGAGTCAGTCCACTGAGAGAGATGATGTTAGGGAAGGGCCAGAAGACATATGTTATGGGTTGAATGGTGTCCTCCCCAAATTCATCTGTTGAAGTCTTAACCTCTAGTACCTCAAAATGTGACCTTATTTGGAAACAGGGTCATTGCTGATGTAATTAATTAAGATGAGGTCATATGGAGCAGGGTTGGCCCCTAATCCATTATGACTGGTGTCCTTACAAGAAGGGAAAATTTGGATACATAAACCCACACAGGGAGAGCGCCATGTGGAGATGGGAGTTATGCTGCCACAAGGCAAGGAACTGCCAGAAGCTGGGAGAGAGGTCTAGAACAGATCCCTCCCTTCCGAGGGGGCACGACCCTGCCAACACCTTGATTTTGGACTTCTGGCCTGCAGAACTCCAGACAATAACTTTCTGTTGTTCTGAACGACCCAGTTTGTGGCACTTTGTTATGGCAGCCCTAAGGAACTAATACAGCATTCTAGATGGGCAGAAAATGCGTGCAAAGGTATGGGAACCGTAGGAAGTTTTAAGTTAAACCATATAGAGTTGCTGGTTTAGTAGCTCAAAAGTGGTCTAATACTGGCAAATTCGAATAGTTCAGACTAATATGTTGAGTTGGAATAATGTGCAAGATTGAGCAGTAGACAGGCCAATTTATTAAATAAAGTTCGACTCTGAATACAGTCTTCCCCACTATACAGCCACAGATATATTCTCATGAGAAATCACCATGAATGCGACAGGTGTGTGGAGAACAAGTATTATTACTAAAGATTGGCAAGAGCTGTAGGTGTAAATGTTTTCCAGAATTCTATGCATAATGGACTTCCATTTTAGGGAAAATGACTATGGGACTTTTTCTTTTCCTAGCTTTTTTAAGGCTTTACAATTTATTTTTAAAGCTCTTGGGGATATCCTATCAGAATAAGCGAACAGCAGATGAAATATTAGGAAGTTAGTTCATGTTATTCGATGTGGAGTTTTAACATAACAAGCATTTACTATCCATCTCATAGCTATAAGCAAAGCATTAGAATTCATCAACCTAACATATCTTTTCTCTGCCAGGAGGGGGCCTGAAATGGGAGACACAGCCTCCTTATCTCTGTTCTCTAGAAAACAACACGAATTTGAGCTCAGCAGATACAAACATTTCATTGCAGCTATAAGTGTTTGCAAACTTTGGGGCCCTGGAGGGCACATGTTCATATGAGGTGGAACAGGGCATAGATAAAGAATTCCCAAGGTCACCAGGCTTAACCACGTGGCTTCCATGGCTGGCCCCAGAGTTCTGAACAGGATAACACAGCATATGCGTGATCTTCATTCAGATCCCAAAGAATCCCCAAATCTCCCAGCACGTATGTGCATGAATTCACATTTTTATCAAAATACCATTGCATGAAGACACATGTCCACACCAAGACCCGTACACAATGTTTATGGTGTTTTTATCCATAAGTACTAAAAACTAACACCCTACATGTCTGTCAGTTGAGTGGATAGCCGGTGGTCCATCCAGACAACAGCAATAGTCCTCTGCAATAGAAAGGAGCAGACCACTGACTGCAGACCACATGCTATAACCATGAACCTCCAGTGCCTTCTGCTGAGTTGAAGGAGCTGGATAACTGCTACCTTCAGTATGATGCACAGACAGGCAGAGATAGCACATCAGTTGTCACCAGGGGCTGGGACTTGGGGAGGGGGATGAGTTCCAAGGGGCACCGCAGAACTTTCTGCGGTGGTGAAAAGTTCTGTGTCTTGACTGTGGTGGTGGTTACATAGCCATCTTGCACTTGTCAGAATTCATGGAACCATACCCCTTAAAAAGGTAATTTACTAAATTTAAATTATATGTCAAAAACCAGACTTCTTAAAAATGCCTTTGTGCACTTCAAAAAGCCACTGTGAACCACAAAAGAATTGCCTGCTTTATTGAAAGTGTTTTTGTTGTGATCTCAAGGGCTGACCACGTGGGGAGAGATTCCATTTTAATTCTGGCTTAGTCTGCTCAGGCTGCCATAACAAAATACCATAGACTGCTGGCTTACACAACAAAAATTTATTTTCTCACAGTTCTGGAGGCTGAAAGTCCAAGATCAAGGTGACAGCCTACCCAGTTCCTGGTGAGGCCTCTCTTCCCTGTTTGCAGAACACTGCCTTTTCACTGTGTCCTCTTATGGCCTCAGTACAGGCTTATGGATGGAGAGAGACCACTCTGCTATGCCTTCTTGTAAGGACACTAATCCTATAGGATCAGGCCCCCACCCTTATGACCTCATTTAACCTTAATTTCTTCCTTAGTGGCCCCATCAACAAATACAGACACACTGGGGGATAGGGTTCCAACATGTGAATTCTGGGTCCATAATAAATACTCCATGGACAGGACACTCCGGTGCCCCTGAGGACGAGGCTGCAGTACCCGTTGGGGATCTTGCTCAGGTACTGCTACTGGTGGTAATCCTCTGCGTAGTAGAAAGTCTGTCCCTCCCGGATGTCGGTGGTGATCAGGCCAAAGCCGTGCTCTGACAGAACCTGTGGGGGGAAAGCCGCCATGAGGACCCGAAGCGCAGGGATCCCGGGAAGGAGGAGGGCCAGGAGGTCAGGATGGGAGGGGCAGACACGTGGCTGGGGCTGCGCAGCGGTCCTTGGGGCCCGGGCTCGGCCACTTCCCTGCTGGGTTATTCTGGGCAACCTTCTCCCTTCGTGTGCCCCAGGGCGCTGGGGTCTGAAATCTGGGTTGGGTTTGATTGGGTTTGGTTCTGACTGTAAGTTATGCTCTACCCTCTACATCACCTCTGCCCCCGTGGGTGTCGGGAGCCCAGGTTTGGGCCCTGTGGTTCTGTGTGAAGCCACCCTGTTTCCAGGGGAAGCAGCAGGGCCGTGTGGCTCCCCGGCTGCCCTGGGGAGGCTGGGGTCCCTGAGGGGATTGGCGCCTGGCTGCGGTGAGAGGGGATGGCGGGGCAGGAGGGGGCGGGGAGGCTGCAGCAGCACCCAGTGCCGACCCCTCTGCCCCCTCACAGGCTGGACAGAGGACCCCCCTCGCCGGCTGAGGCTCTGGGCAGCAGGGACCCCGCCAGGATGCCTGGAGGGCAGGGGCCACCTGGGGTCCGGGCTCTGCCGCTCCAGGCTGGAGCCTCTGGGGAGTGAGGGCAGGGGAGGACGTGGCCTGAGGGCCTGGTCGGTCCCTCACCGCCCTCTGTGACCCAGTTTAAGGCCTGGTGGCATCTGCTGCCAGGCAAGGAACACATGTAAACACCAGTGGGGGAGGAGAGCAGAGCTATTTGGGGCAGGAGACGGATGAAGAACTCGTCATTGTTCCCCATGGATCTTAGCCCGTTTCCTTTCCCTTTTGGATTTCAGCTGTGCCCTATTTCTTTCCTGGTACAGGCTGCTCGGGGTATCTGAGCGCAAGGCAGCAGAGACGCGACCCAGGTTCACTGATTCCATTTTGGACAGGGGTGCGCGGTGGGACCTTGGACTTGTGTCCCCAGTAAGGGAACTGCTGACGGCCCGGTGGCTCATGGGGATGGAGTCCTCACATCTGCCAGGAAGGGCGGGTGGGTCTAGTCTTTGAGTCCAGCATGAATCCATGGCCTGACCTTGTGCTGAGCCCTGTCGTGACTTTCTGAATTTCCATCCAGCCCACTGAGGTGGAAACAAGGAGGCTGATGGCTCCAAACCCTCAGGGCTGGGGTGTTTAGGGAGACGGCCCTGAGCAGAGGGATTCGAGAGGGTCCCAGAAGGAGGTCGAATTCCACTCAGAAAGTTGAAATGAAGCTACTTTCATGAAGGGACAGAGAGCTGTGGGCGTCGATCGTAAAGTGTCCCCGTGCAGGAGGGCATTTCAGAGACTGGCCACAGCCTTCAGCCACAGGGACAAGGACAGAAAGTCTAGTTGCTGGAATCCAGTGAGAACGGCAGGTACGGAGGAGAGATCCTGGCAGGAACTGGGTCAAGGAGGGACCCTGCCACTGGCAGCCCAGTGGCCCCAACCAGAAGGGACAGGGAAGAAATACCCCAACCCCTTCCCTTCCTACCTCGTGCCTGCCAGTGCCTCCCATTGCCCGGGGCAAGCCACGTGACGTTTAGGATCCCCCAGGTGACCAGTCCTGAGGAACCAGCCTCCCGGGACTCAGGGAAGGACAGCCAGTGCATTTGTAGTGGTAAAATGGGGACAAATGGAAAATTACTGCGCAGCATCGTCTCCTGCTCCCTCCCAGAGAATAGGATTGAAAGCTGTGAGCCATTCTTATTTCAGGACGGGTAAAGATAGCCAGCTGCCCAGTAAGGCTTTTCCTGGTGATGTGTTGGTCTCAGCCTATTGATAGCCAGGCTGTCAGCTAGGAACGCTGGTGGCACTCGTCCAGACCATATTACTTGCAGCCAGCCCCCGCAGATATCTCCCCCAGTGTGTGGCGCGACCAGCCTTTGTGGTTCGTATTAGGATTGCAGGATGTGCTTCAGCAAAAACCATCAGGGAACTTTGAAGAACAAGATTTATTACTCACAGGTCCTGGAGGGCACACAGCACACCTGAGGGGCCACACAACCAGGCTGCAGGGAGAGAGAGAGAGAACAGATCCGGGGATCTGCTTTTATTAGGGTTGAAGGTAGGGAGTCTAGGGTCTCACAAGTTCATTCTTTATTGACTAATTTAAAGCACGCGACCAGGGATTAGGGTGCAGGAAGGAAGAAATAGGTCACTCAAGCGGTTATGTAGGTTACCCGGGGCTTTCTGGAAAAGACCTTCATGGGTGAGGACCTTCACCAGCCTGATTCCTTATCTGGCTGTTCTGCTGGTGGCCGTGTCGTACAGCTGGCAATATGTTTATTCAGTATGGATGTCTTTCAGAATGGATGACTCAGCAACCAAAAACTTAAAATGTCAAGCACTTAAGTTACACATATATAATATACTGTGCTTAGGACTTTGCAGGTGTCATCTCGCTTAATTCTCATAGGACTATTTGAGGGGTTGCTCGTCTCTTTTCCACATTTAGCTTATCAGTGTGCCAGATATTGTATCTTGATGTGTAGCCCCATCTCTGCCTTTCTAAACTGTCCTAAGAATTGTAGATGCTGAAAGCTGGTCACGTTTCTCAGAGTCCCAACAGGCTTCAAATTTAGATTCTCAGGTGAGTTTTAGGAGGCAGAAGACAGAAACATTGTCTTCCCTTAGCACTGTACACAGGCATGCAGATTTCAGCAGAAGACGGTTGTGAGGTTTTGCCATTAACTTTGGATGTCCTCAGGCAAATTGTTACTCTAATGCTGCAGAGAATAATAAGATCATTAGCAGTGAGTTCCTATGATTCCTGAGACTTACAGAGCTTCTCGAAGCAAGCAACTGTTTTTCCTGGTCTTTGCACTCAAACCCTTTTAATGGTTCTGTGAGCATCCATCTCTATGTACTATATCCCTTTCAGTTTGAGATACATAGAGTATTTTCTATTTTCCTGATAGAATCCTGACTGATACAGTTATTTGGTATTGAAAGTGGTTTCGGGAAATACAACTGCAAAGATGGGAATTGAAGATTCCTTGTCAGGCCTGATTTGATTTGAAGGCAGTAATGACCTCGTCACTGGTGGAAAATGCGATTCTGGGAGTCCAGGGTATGCAGTGTCAAAACAGTCTCTCAAATTATTACCTGTCGTTCTTGGAATCCTATTAAAGGAGAACAAGTGGTTTTTACAATAGAACTTTCTGGTGGAAGAGATAAGTACAAGGGCTACTGTCACCGAATGCAATGGAAAGTTTACCAGAAAAACAGCAACAATAATATTGGAGTTTTACATTTTCAACTCAAAGGCATCATCTAAGGCCCAGAGAAGTTTCTACAGCCGCCCTAAAAGAATCTCTCATCTACTGTATCAAAAATCAGGCCCAGAGTTCTTCCTGCAGGTAGCAGGATGACAACATAACTTGAATTCATGACTTCTTTAGGTGCTTACATGAAAGGTGATTCATTGGAAAAGAAGGTGACCAAGAAAATGGCAATGGAGTATTTGGATGGATTAAGATGAATTAGTGTACTTTAAAACCTCAAATCCCGGGACTTCCCTGGCGGTCCAGTGGTTGGGACTTCGCCTTCCAAGGCAGGGGGTGAGGGTTCAGTCCCCGGTCAGGGAACTAAAATCCCCACATGCTGCACGGTGCGGCCAAAAATAAATATAAAATAAAACCTCAAATCCCACTGAGCTTCCGTTCCTATCAGAAGCAGCCCTTCTACCCCTTTCTGGGAAGGCTAGTCTCCTTTTCCATGAAGACTTTGTAATGACTTAACTGAAATACTTTCCCAGGGGGTGCTGATTCTCCCCATAACCCATCCCTACCACCTCCCAGGGCAGTCAGAACCATAAATAGAGCCATCACAATAGACTTCATAGGGGATCAGTTCATCCGACCCGGCAGAAGATACTATACACATTAGAAGAACTGCGACATTCTGCTCATGCATGTTTGTAGACACCGGAGGATCGTGTGGGAGAAGAGATTCTAAGGGAGTTGAACAAAGGATAAAGTAAATGTGATGTGGCCACATTTATCAATTTGGGTGCACTTAAGAGAAAATCTGCGTTCAGATGGATTTTCCGGAGCAGCTAGAAATGGCTCTGTTTGTTTAGTTGACAGACTAAAACCCTGGACAAAAATAAATGGCCTACATTAAACGGAATTCTTCTGTAGAACATAAAAGAAGGAATACAAAATCTTGGATAGGAATGTCAGAATGGATGTATTAAGTGTGACCTGTTCACCCACCCCCTAACTCCATCCCTTACATGAGTCCTGAGGACACCATGTTAAATTAGGCATTGACAAGTACATTTCCATAAGGAGTCTCAGTATCCTTGAAAGACCCTGTTGTGGCCACATCGTCTGCAGGCTGAGGATGATGTAACACATAACCCATCTCGTGGGAGGTTGATAACACTTGACTTCTTCCCTTGTGGAGTAAGCAGTCATTTTTCATCATAGAAACAGGCATTTATTCTGTATATGGATGTGTCTTCCCTGCTCACAGAGCTTCTGCCACCCCACTAAGTGCCTAGTTACTCATCATATGGTTTTCCACTGGGCGCAACTTCTGATCAGCTGGTTATAATGCAACAGAAGTGAGGCAACATGCTCGTGCCCGTGGGATTCACTGCTCTTACCATGTATAATTATTTCATTATATATTACAATGTAATAATAGAAATAAAGTGCACAATAAATGTAACGCGGTTGAATCATCCCAAAACCATACCCCCTCCGGTCCGTGGAAAAATTGTCTTCCACAAAACCAGTCCCTGGTGCCAAAAAGGTTGGGGACCACTGCCCTACATGACCAGTAAAACCCAAGAGTCAGGATTTATACCTCTTGTCGGCTTTTTAGTCTGCATAACGACTCTGGACTCTTACTTCTGTTTTGATTTTGGTTCCCTAAACATTTCCTTTACTGTAGGCTCAGCTATGCATTTTAAAGGATATTTGTTGAATTTTAGCCTTCATAGATGTTTACTAAAACACAGAAAATAAATTGATCTGAGAGTCAGAAATATGAATTTTAGTCCTGGATCTGTTAATAACCTTTAGCAAAACCTTGCCTTCTGTAGAGCTCAGTATCCTTAAAGTAAAGTGAAGGGTAGGATTGATTTCCATCAGTATTTTTCGAATGATGACTCATTTCACATCCTATTATTGAGTCACAATATCAATTTAGTGGGTTGTAATTAGCATGTAGGAAGGAAGGAAGGAAGGACATGTTTCATGAAACTTTAGCTCCGTGTGTATGTGTGTCCATGTATAGCAGGCCATGAGGTAGGATCAATTTCTTACTGTGGCTTACACAGGCCACCATTGTGAGTATTGATCTTCCTCATTGCTTCGAACCTCCCCTGCAGTGAATGCTTCCTAATGGGCATTGATGCAAAGCACAGAGGTCTCTTCTCAGGTCCATCCACATGCCTCTCCCCTAGACCTTCTTATTTTCAATCTTCCAGTCTTTCTCCTTCCAAGCCCTTGACCAACCAGCCAACCTATTCATCGCTGCCCAAGAGGCCTTACCTCACACCACCTATTTCTTCATAGAAATGAGATGGTCAAGTGCACCATTCAAAGCTCTGCCCGCAGAGGTATTTCCCTGCACCACATCATGCAGTGCTAACCTTGAGCAGAACCAGGACTGAGGATTTTCCCTCTATCATCAGCTGGCACAGGGCCTCTTGTTAAGTCAATTTATAAGCTAAGAGGGAAGCTTTGTGGCAACAGATGCAGGTGACGTGCGGGGCAATGCGTTCATACAACTCACTTAGACTTGCTTGAGCCCATTCCTAAATTTCCATCAGAAGCTAGAGTGTTGGTGGCCTGTCAAACCATGTGACTTGGTGGGTGATGAAGGGCAGCTCCAGGTCACATAGTTACTTGGTGTCCCATGACTAGGTACTCACTCTTTACTAGGACTCTGTGGCACGGCAGGAATTGTTTTACAAATAGGACTTCTCTGCTGCCAAAGGCAGATTGCTTCAGATTCATAACAGTCTATACCTCTCTCATTCTGGCTTGCCAGTCACTCCACACAATGTCAATATCTAACATGGGGACATAATCTTTTTTTTAATTAAAGTATAGTTGACTTACAGTGTTGTATTAATCTCTGCTGTACAGCAACGTGATTTAGTTACACAGATATATGCATTCTTTTTCATATTCTTTTCCATTATGGTTTATCACAGGATGTTGAATAGAGTTCCCTCTGCTATGCATTAGGACCCTGTTGTTTATCCATTCTATATTTAATAGTTGCCTCACAGTTTTCTGAAAACAAATTCATATCCTTTGTATTTCAGTCTGGCCACAGAAACTATTCTGGTTCCTCTCAGTGAAAGGACCTGCTTGCTTTCTTGTCCTTGGATTTTTATCCTTTCTCACTTGATGAGTCATGGCTTTGGCCACTCCACAGTGACCCTCATTCAGTATCCACAGGTACGAAAGGGCAGATGTTGAGGCCAAGCCACCTTATTACCCTAACCTTGTTTGGATCTATTAAAGGGAGGGAAAGAAACGTGTGGTCTCTAAGTCCCAAGTCATAATCTCCCTACTTTCAACTCCACACAGGACAAGAAACCCCTGATCCTAAGTCTACCATAGACTTTCTTTCCTGAATAGCCCAGGAGATTAAAGCATTTGTAATGGGAAATGGAGCTCCCTGTGTTTGGGTCCCCGTTAAGCACTGAGCTGATGGTATTAAAGCCCGTTGTTAGCTAGGTGATGTTGTGAACCATGAGAGAAAGTAGAAGTTATTCAGAATGTCAGAGTGATGAAAGAGCTTAGGACTCATCTGACCAAATCTCCTTCTTCATAGATAGAGAAACCAAGGCCCAGAAACAGGAAGTGATTTCTCGAGGTTGGTTTTACAACGCTGTCCTAAAGCCTTCTTGACCTCCTTGTCAAAGGCCATTGTTTCTTTTTAGTTCTCATGGAGAACTGAGTCCATGACTATCTTCCAGGGTCTAGCATAGGGGCTAACCTATAGTCGATGCTCCATAAATGCTTGTGTAAGGATGGGCAGGGAGGAGGGAGAAGGAGGAGGAGAAGAAAGTGTGGGTCCAAAGCTTAGTGACCTGATTTATCACCAGTAAACATGGTGGTAAGCAGCATTTGAGACCCCAAGCCTAACCATAAGGGGTACTGCAGAACACGAGGCAGGGAACTTCTCTGGGCTCCTGAGATGATGTAGGCTTTCCCCTCCTTTTCTGTCTATTCCTGGATCCACAGAAGAAATTGAGCCACAGACACAAACATACCAGGCCTCCCCCTGAAGTCAGATCTTATGCCCCAACTGAAGATACCCACTAGGAAGATCCTCTGATTTCCATAGATAGTACAGACCATAGGTGCCCCACTGTCTCCCTGAGAATGAGAAAAGGGAGAAGGAACAGTCTGGAGCAGTCAACAGTACTTCTAACAAGAGGGCAGAGTAAGAGGGTCCTGGTGGCATGGGCTAGGGCCTTCCCTCCTCTGGGAACCCAGAACGTGGTGGGGCGTGTGGAGGATGGGGCTGAAGCAGGGGCTGAGTACCTGGCAAGTGCCTTTGGTGCCCAGTTCTTTCCAGGCACAAAGCACGTTCCTGGAGAGCTGGTCTACCCTCTGGCTGCATTCTCTCCAGTTAATCTGCACCACGCTCAGCTTCTCCAGGTACATGTTTAAGTTATCATTTTGATCAGGCAAAGTGAGAGAGCTAGAGTGAGAATGAGCACTGCAGCAACCACTGAGAGTGACGGGCCCACCAGTGATGAGGGAGGAGGCCCTGGAAGGATGCAAACGCTCAGCAAGTCACAGACTCACAGAGCAGGAAGGCCTTAGAGGTGATGTGATGCAACGCCCACTCAGTCTCCTCTCTAGCATCTCCAATAAGTGGTTCCTTCATTTCTGCTTATATTTCTACTTCCTTTTGGGAAGCTCGCTCCCTCTGGGAGCAGCCTACCAAACCCTCACCCCAGCCCCTGCCAGGTGAACCTGGAATGACCCTTCTCCTTGACCCTACCACCTCTTCACAGCCATGCTTTGTTCCTGTGCAGAGGTTCAGAACAGCCCCACTTCTGAATCAGTCTCTGCCAGGCCAGTGGAGAAACCAGGAAGACGGCACACCTATAAGTGCCGTCTTGTAGGAAGGAAACAACCTTGACCCTAGAGGAGCTTCTGGCCTTCTCCTCATCCCACTCCCGCATCCTTGTCTGGCCAGCCTGGTGCCTTGGGAAAGGATCAGAGTAATTGATGACTATGCTTGGTTGGGGAATCACTGTCTCAGAGTTATCTCAGGATGGTGATCTACATGAGCTTCATCCGATGGTAAACAGCTGGGGAGATGCGATTATAAAACAGCCCAGGAAGGAAGAATCCAAACTTTCTTTCTACAGTGCTTCTGGGTACTAAAAAAAATGACCATCATTCTCATGTTTTGAGATTCTTCTGTGTTCCAGGTTTCTACTAAGGACTTTACATGTGTAATCTCATTTAGTTTAATCCACATAACGTATTTGACGGCGGCATTACTGTCATGCTACAGATGAGAAAAGGTGCAGGAGAAGAAGGTGAAGGAGCTAGGTCAGAATCCCAAAGGTAGAGCAGTGAGGCCAAAATTCAGACCTGAGTCTTCCAAAGCATCATGCTATCTAGCCCAGGGAAACCTAAACGTGGGCTTTCTGTGGGTTCAAAAGGGAAGGCACATACCATACGTAGGCGGCAGTAGCCAGGAGTCTAACCTCAGGCAGAACTCTGAGCTAGTGAACAGCCAGCCCAGGGAGACTTCCCCATCAACAGGTAGTGGGAATAGACTGTGAGCTCCTTGACCACAGGGGTCTAGACTGTCTTGTCAACCACCGTATCGCCATCACTTAGAGCAGCACACGGTAGCCTGGATGTGTACGATGAATGAATACAATACGTTGTCTACACAGATGGCAGGCAGGGGAAGAGAAGCTTTGTGCTGATTTTCCAATACTGGGTGCACAGTCGCAACTAGCAGCCAACCTTTGGATATGGTTAACCTCAGAGGAGAGAGGAGGTGTAGAGCAGATACTTTTCAGTACACAGCCAATGGGAACACACTTGGTGTAGAGCCCATGGCTTCACAAACCTTGTGCACTAACCCACTAAGCTACCCAGCCCAGACAATATGTTGAGGAGACCTGATGTAAATTAAGACGACGGGTCAGGAACTTACAGAGTTCTTGAGAAGCAATGTGCAGCCCTCAGAACCCACCAGCAATGTATGACTGAGCCTCCACAGAGGTGTCGCCGAGAGATCTGGATACTCACTTGCCGTGGGAACTCCCCTTCCTGGACTTCAGACAGTCCGTGGACTTGTTCCAATGTTGAGTTTGAAAACTTGGGTCTGTAGCCACATGGAGCTTCGTCTGAAAGGGAAAAGAAAGAGCCATTTGCACATGAGCAGCGCTGAGAAATCCTTATCCCGTATTCCCAGCATCTTCCCAGCTAAGACCGGTGATGGAGCTGAGTGAAGTGAGCTGGTGCAGGGGGGATAGACCTCAGACAGCACCAGCCAGGCACACCTCCTTTACTGTCTGTCCCTCACATTCAGGAAGAGCTGTGAGATCTGGGGAGGTCAGGGTGGAGATCCATCAGAAGCTATGAAAGTGTTGGTGGCAACCGAGAAGTGCCAAAGATGCGCAGGGTCCGTTCAGGAGACAGGAGCCGTGCAGGACTGGAGCAGGGAAAGCTTAATATCAAGAATTATAAACTACAGCAGAGGAGTAACTACAAAGGGTCAAGAGGACTCCAAGAATATCTCAGGGTCAGGGAAGAAAGGAAGGACCAAACCCGGCAGGGGAGTCCCTCCGCAAGGTTGGGATTCACAACTCACTTTGCAGCCCAAGAGAAGGCAGACATTTGCTAGTCCCTATTACTACCCATGCAGGAAACGCCCCTGCAGAGTACAGCTGGGCTGGAGCATCCTTCCTGGGTGCAGGTGGACTGATGGCTGGGGGCCAGGTGCGTGGAGGGAGCTGAGGTATGCTATTTACTAACTGTTTTTGTAAAAAGCTATCTAGATGTTAGGAATAGTAATTCTTTATCTGAAAAAATATTGTAATTACTTTACCCAATTTGTCAATTTCTTTTGTCTTGACATTCAGGAAATTAAAATGTGTTGTTGGGTCAAAACTTTTCGTTTATAAATTTTCCCTTAGGTGCTTAGAAAGTCATTCCCTTTGCTAAAAAAATTATTAGAGGAGCTTCTCTTTAAGGAATCTGCCCAAGTCCATCTGTCATGGTTGCCTTTGACGTAGCATAAGAACATCCGTAATCTCTGGAGTCCCTCCTTAGCCAAATCAGCTGTATCATTTGCTCTAATCCTTCTCATCCAACACTTCATAGGAAGAGTTTACCCAGTGGCCTTCTTCGGTTGATTCAGGCTGGATATTTCTTATCTCATCCCTTGCCCCTGGTTTTCATATTGTCTCTGAATTTTGGAATCCAGACTTGAAATATTACTCAGCCATAAAAAAAGAACAAAATAATGCCACTTGCAGCAACATGGATGGACCTATAGATTGTCATACTGAGTGAAGTAAGTCAGACGCAGAGAGACAAATATCATATGATATTGCTTATATGTGGACTCTAAAAAAAGAGGGTATAAATGAACTTATTTATAAAACAGAAGTAGCGTCACGGATGTAGAAAACAAACTTATGGTTACCAGGGGATAAGAGGGGGAGGGATAAACTGGGAGATTGGGATTGACATATACACACTAGTGTATATAAAAGAGATAACTAATAAGAACCTGCTGTGTAGCACAGGGAACTCTACTCAGTACTCTGTAATGGCCTCTATGGGAAAAGAATCTAAAAAAATAAAAGAGTGGATAGATGTATATGTATAACTGATTCACTTTGCTGTACAGGAGAAACTAACACAACATTGTAAACCAACTAGACTCCAATAAAAAATTTTTTAAACTGCAAAAATAAATAAATTCAATACATAAATCAGTTTGAAGGGTCCCTTTCTCTCACCTTTGCCCTTGACCTCCTTCTCTCCTCCCCACCATCTCCTCCACCCCCTCAGACTCTCTCACATTCTCAGGTGAGCACACACGTATGGATACATACCCGTCACACGCTCCAAAGGTCGTTTTGGGTGGATACACAGCAATATTTCAGCACAGCTCTTCCAGATACCCCAGGCTTGTTTCAGGTTGGCTTCTTACATTGACACTCAGTGGTAGGTATCCTTCTATATACTCTGGCTGCCTCACATACAGTATCTGAGACAAATGTTTGTTCTTATCTTCGGAGATTTAAAGTAAAGCAGAATTCAGTGCTTGAATCCTTCATCCAGACTTTATTTCAATCCTCTGAGTTTGTTGCCACCACGTTTAAGAACATGTCAGGTAACTGGTTGCAATGGCTGAATTAATGTATTTTGCCTAAATCACTAATGAGAGCTCTACAACTAGGAGCATGTGAGCAAATGATCAACATTCGCTTCCTGTCTAATGCTGACAAAATGTTTAAAATGAAATGAAAAGAGTTGGCTGAGTACCCTGAGCTTATGACAATAAATTAGGAGATATTTATTTTAGGAGATGTCACTTTCCAGAAACTGGCACTGTCATTTTTTTTTTTTTTTTTTTTTTTTTTTGCTGCTCCTCCGCTGTCAGAATATTGTACTTCAAGTCCGTTGTTCTGAACATTTCTCTTTTCCCTCAGTTCATCCCCGGGTGAATGTGGGGATACAGGGAACATAAATTAGCTCTGGCCCATCTTGCCCACAGATCTTCTCTGCCCCGCCTGGAGCTGTCACTTCTTCCACACAGTCCCTGCCACCCCAACATTCCCCCGTACCCAGACTCTTGACCCCGGGCAGATTCGGTCCTGGCCGCCATCTCCTCCTGTTTTGGCTTCAGTTCAGCATCTCTTTTTAGGACCTTGGCGATGGTCTTCTTACTATCATCCTGGGCTCTGGTACCTCACCGTCTTCTTGTTCCAACTTGTACCTTGCACGCGGCTGTCTCAGTTCTCTTTCCAGCACCTCAACATGACCTTGCTCATTTTCTTCTCAACACCCTGGGACGGCCCCTTCCAAAGACCCTAAACAGAGCAAAGTCCCAATCCTCGGCATGACACGTAGACCCGTAGTGATCTGGCGTGATCCACATACGTTTCCGGCCTCACTTCTCACTACTCCCCAATGCCTTGGCCGTGCTGTGAGTCAGCCTTAATTATTTTCACATCTGGGGCCACAATGACCTTCTTCTTTGCCTTCCTGCCTTTGCAGTTCTTTTCTCTTTGCCTTAGATACATCCTTTATCCACCTGGGAAACTACATAGCCCTCAGCAGTTATTTTCTGCTCTGTGGTTCCAAAGCACCTTGAAAATGCTTCAATAGGACACTCACCACATTGTGTTAATTACCTGTTGACATGTCTCCCCGACGGCACTATAAATATGCGGTGGATATAAGCCATATCTTGCCATCTTTGCATTGCTAATATTTAGCACAGTCTTAGAACGTGTTCAGAATTCAATAGATGTTTGTTGAATAAATGAGTGAACAAAAACGCTCTACATTTCCTAAATGTTTTGAGCACTTTATAATTTCAGCTTATACAACCTTTTGGACGAATTCTGTACAAGGGTTCACTACCCATGATTTTGTTTAGTATTTTCTGTTATCTATCTCAGTCTTAGCTTTTTAGATCTTCAAGTTGTGCTCTGGACATCTGGTTTAGGGAATCGAATCAGAAAGTCTTAGTCTGGTAGCCATGAACCTCGGAAACATCCTGTACTCTCTCTCTTGAACTGGTTAAACCTGGAGTAGTGGTGAAGATCTATCAATTATTCATTCATTCCTTCACTTAAGAAATATTTATTGAAAAGCAACTAGATATATGTATGACCTTAGTAGCAAATTTGGGCTTCAAACCCAGGTCTACTCATTCCTAGTTCAATGCTAGTCCTTCCACATAGACTATGCATCAAATCTAGCCCAGCCTCTTCTTCAAGGAGCCGACAGACCTGGTCATTACAACAGTAACAGCTAACACTTTCTGTGGACTAGACACTATTCTACGTTCTTTATATTATACATATTAACTCCTTTCATTCTCACTCGTGAGTTGGGTTCTATATATTATTATCTTCATTTCACAGAATAAGTAAACAGGCACAGAGAGGTAAAGTTAACTTTCTCACAGCCACACAGCTAGTAAGTGCTAGAACCAGGAATTGAAGCCAGGCATTCTAGAATCACTGAAAATTGGCCTTCAGTACACAGTTCTGGCCACTGTAGCACTTGGGATTCTTGTTTCAGGGTTGCTTCTCAGGACACAGCCCTTTGTACTGAAAGATGCAACCTCTCTATTCTAACATACACTTTATATATGTTCCTTACACTAGACTCCATGAGAACTCATTGTTACTTTTCTGCCTTAGGAGCGTAAAATCCTAGGAGACTTTGCTATCAAGGATTTCCACTGGCTGTGCACTGTTCATGCTGCCTCAGCCTGAAACCCACCCCCAATTGTTTTCAGGCCCTGGAATGCATCTCTATTCCACTTCCCTTATGCAAATGCTCATTTATCATAGCTCCACCCCCATCCTGCTGGATTACTCGGCCTCTTTGTTAATATATTTAGCTATTTTCAATAAAACTCAGTAGTTTCAAATAAAGTTGGGTTTGTGGTTTGAGTTTTAAGATGTAATATTCCTGTTGCTTTGTTGGAACTGTAAAATAATTTGGAGGAAAGATGGCTTATAAATACATTCATACATACTCACTCACACAATACACTCGCGCAGCAAACTGAGGATATTCACACTATGGCCTTATAATTTCATCAGAATGAAAGACGACGCTGAGAAAAAATATACACAGCCTATTCTAGAGTTCCTCCCAGTGCAGAATACTGTAAACAAAGTGAAAAAAATCCATAGACTCCCACTGCTACCCACAGATCAGACGTCAAGAGCCTGTGGCCCAGGCGGGAGAAGGGAAGGACAGAGAGTTTCTTCTTTTGAGCTACTTGACCTCTCCTGGAACAGTCTGGAGATGACGACCAACCATGTGATACTTCCTTCACCCACCTTTGACATGGCTTTTTTTTTCCTTTGGCCTCGCCGTGTGGCATGTGGGTTCTTAGTTCCCCGACCAGGGATCGAACCCAAGCCTCCTGCAGTGGAAGCGTGGAGTCTTAACCACTGGACCACCAGGGAAGTCCCTGGCATGTCTTCTTAATGGTCAGTGGCAACTAAACTTCACAGCAGATACTAGAGCTATCTTTGCAGAGAAAAAATACATTCCAACTCAGGAAGTAAGAAAGGCGTTGAGTTCCAAGATTACCACAAAGAGGAAAGAACTTCCTGAAATCCAGGGATACCCCTACACATGAAAAGATTTTATTTGAGCTGTTGGAACTTCACCCCCTGCCCTGGCCCCCTTCATAGGGAAAGCATCCAATAAAATAACTCCAGATCTAGACTGGTCATGATCCCAAGTCCCTCACCACTCTCCTCAGGCAGACTGAACAGATATTATAAATTATCAATATCCAGCCCTCTGGGTAAAGAGAAAAGATTATGAAAAGGCTTATATAAAAAGGGAAAGGCAGCAATGAGTTTCTATCTATACAGTATAAGGTGGAAGGCAGGTCTGCTGCAACTGGCCGCAAGTTAAAAGCAAACCAGCAAAAATATATAAACACCATGTAAAAGGGCTTCCCTGGTGGCGCAGTGGTTAAGAATCCGCCTGCCAATGCAGGGGACACGGGTTCGAGCCCTGGTCTGGGAGGATCCCACATGCCGCCAAGCAGCTGGGCCCGTGCGCCACAACTACTGAGCCTGCGCTCTAGAGCCCGCGAGGCACAACTACTGAAGCCCGCGCGCCTGGAGCCCATGCTCCACAACAAGAGAAGCCACCGCAGTGAGAGGCCCACGCACCGCAGGGAAGAGTGGCCCCCGCGCGCTGCAACTGGAGAAATCCTGTGCACAGCAACAAAGACCCAACGCAGCCATAAGTAAATAAATAAATATTTTAAAACCATGCAAAAATATTACAAAAAGAGAGAAACAGAATGTGCAAAATACACATGAATAATATATTTGTTTAGCTGTTACCAGGAGAGAAGAAATAGGTTAGAGGTGTATCGTGCAAGGACATTAAAGAAAACGTGGAACACTATGAAATAAGAGAAAAGGACGAAGTAAAAAGAAACTAGCAGAGACGAAGAAAAAATAAAGACACATAATGGCATTGAAAAATTAAAACCAGTTAGATGGACTAGGAAATTTGGACCAACTTTCTTGCTGAGGATAAATAAAAGTGTTAAAATATCACTTGCTTGAAAGCACTAGACAGCAAAGTTAGTGAAGAGTTATGGGCCAATATTTAGGAAAAGAAACAAATTTGTGGGCACAATTTGTGGAGAGTCATCTGACAAGCTGGGCGGTGCTTCTGACAGCCTTGCAGAGTGAGGAGGGGGACCCCAGGACCCATCAATGGCGAGGGACCTCATGAATTCGTGGCTGTAGTTAGGAGTTTAATGGTCTGCACCCTAGAAATAAGGGTGCATCAGAAGTAAACCAGGCTGCAAGTAAGTGTATATGTGGAATAATAACCACAGATTTCATCCCTCAAGAGCTGCTATAACATACTAAGCAATGATATATGGTGCAGAAGCTTCACATACATGACAATTTGAGTATCATGGGTGTGAGGGACAGAGGTGAAGAGGAAAACGTTTTTGGAGTGTATTTTTAACTGTTAACATAATTACATGGATAATAAGTAACAGAGGTAATCTTTGTCAACTTCCCCAAAACACACACACACACACACACACACACACACACACACACACACACACATGCACACAAAACCGGAGAGAGAAAGGGAAAAGAAATGCGGAGGAGATGCCACAAATAGTGTGATGTTGGATTCAAACTTCAATGTATCAGTAATAAATTAAATTGAGTCTAATTAAATTAAACATATTGTAAAAACAAAACTATATTCTTTGCCTTTTGTTATTGTTTTTGGCTTGAAATCTATTTTTTCTGATATGAGTACCCTCACTTTCCTTTTGTTTCCACTTGCATGAAATATCCTTTTCTGTCTCTTCACTTTCAGCCTTTGAGCTGAAATGAGTCTCCTATAGGCAGCACTTAGTTGGATCTCGGTTTTTTTTTCATTCATCCCACTACTCTGTGATTTTTGATTGGTGAATTCAATCCATTTGTATTTGGAGTGTTTATTGATATGTAAGGACTGACTCCTGTCATTGTTTGCCTTCTGGTTATTTCGTATCTTCATTCTTTTTCCCTCGTTTCTATCTACCTTTGTAAAGTGGTAGTTTTCCATGGTGATTTGCTCAGTCTCCCCTTTTTTTATGCTTTGGGATTCTACTTTCGGGACTTCTGCTTTGTGATTACCATGTGGCTTACATAAAACATCTCCCGGATAAAACAGTCCTTCTTATGCTGAGAGCTCCTAATCTTCATTTGCCTATAAAGTTTCCACTCTTTTACTCCTTGACTTTTATATTTCTGATGTCACAATTTACCTTTTTTTGTCCTGTGAATCCGTTGAGAAATGTTAGTACCTATAGTTCTGTTTAATGCTCTTCTCCTTTAGCCTTTATACTATAAGTGGTTAACAGCCATTCTAATACAGAGTTAGAGTTTTCTAATTCAGACTGTTTTTCACCTTTGCTAGAGTATTGTGTACTTCCGTTTACTTTTATGTCACTAGGTAGCATCTTTTTATTTCAGCACGAAGAACTTTTAGCATTTCTTGCAAGCTGGGTCTGATGGTGGTGAACTCCCTTAGCTTTTGTTTTTCTGGGAAAACCTTTATTTCGCCTTCATATCTAAAGGATAACTGTGGCAGATAAAGTATTCTTCGCCGGCGTATTTTATCTTACGACACTTTGACTATGTCACCTCACTCTCTCCTGGTCTGTAGAGTTTCTTCTGAGAAATCCACTGATAACCTAATGGGGGTTCTTTACAGTTACTTTCTTTAAAAAAAAAAAAAAGGTTAATCTTGAACTCTACCTTATATTGTATACAAAATTTGAAACCAAACGAATTGTAAATCTAAATGTAAAAGATGAAAATAAAACTTTTTGGAAATAACATACGATAATATCAACTTGGGATGGGGAAATGTAAAATTAAGAAGCAAAATCATAAACATTTAGGAATAATAACAGCTAACAAATGTTTGGTATTTACAGTGTCTGGCACTGTCCTCTGAGCTTTGTACGTATTTAACCCTCGCAATAACCCTAATATGCCCATTTTACAGACGGGGAAACTGAAATGCAGAGATATTTAGAAACTCCCTCTAAGGTCCCATAGCAAGTACTTGGAGGAAAAGTAATTAGAAAGCAGACAGTCTAATTTCAGAGCTTACACTCTGCTACAGGTCTGACTGTGTTTATAATTTTGGAATGAAGAGGTCCTTCTAAGACATCAAATAAAAGCCAAGAACCATAAGTAAAAATAGTGCTGAACTTCTAACATAAATTTAAGATTTGTTTAGTCCAAAATAGAATTGGAAGAGTATTAAAGAATTAGGAGAGTTCTTTTCGGCCGGAACCGCCATCTTCCAGTAATTCGCCAAAATGACCAACACAAAGGGAAAGAGGAGGGGCACCCGCTACATGTTCTCTAGGCCTTTTAGAAAACATGGAGTTGTTCCTTTGGCCACATACATGCGAATCTACAAGAAAGGTGATATTGTAGATATCAAGGGAATGGGCACTGTTCAAAAAGGAATGCCCCACAAATGTTACCATGGCAAAACTGGGAGAGTCTACAATGTTACCCAGCATGCTGTTGGCATCATTGTAAACAAACAAGTTAAGGGCAAGATTCTTGCCAAGAGAATTAATGTGCGTATCGAGCATATTAAGCACTCTAAGAGCCGGGATAGCTTCCTGAAACGGGTGAAGGAAAATGATCAGAAAAAGAAGGAAGCCAAAGAGAAAGGTACTTGGGTTCAACTGAAGCGCCAGCCTGCTCCACCCAGAGAAGCACACTTCGTGAGAACCAATGGAAAGGAGCCTGAACTGTTGGAGCCCATTCCCTATGAATTCATGGCATGATGGGTGTAAAGAAAATAAAAGACCTGGACTGTGAAAAAAAAAAAAAAAAAGAATTAGGAGAAAAGATTTTGTAGCACACGTAAGAGACAAAGGGCTAATATCATTAAAATCAAAAAGGTTCTGCCAGTCGACTTACGATACCCACTCAAATAGAAATGATGGGAAAACTATACGAACAGGTCATTCTCAAAAGGATAACTAGAAAATGTTACTTATTTATAAGGCTGGGAGTTAGGGTAAAGGGTAGCCTTGTGGGCAGATACATTTCAGAAATACCGGATTAAATAAAATTAAACCACTTTCTCACTGTGAGATTTCTCGGAACCTTTAACATGTGGATATCCACCGTGACTCCAAGGAAAAGTACTGAAAGGAGCATTTCCAAATTCTGTCTAATCTTAGAGCTTTTTTGCTATGCAGTTTCTAACAGAACGTGCTTTGGAAACTGCTGTGTTAACTCGTTTGCTCCCCACAATAGCCCTTTAAACTTTTCCCAGTTTATGAGATTACATAATCTAATAAGGTGCTCTAAATTAATAAGGCCCTTATTCTACCACAACTCTGCTGCTTCTCGCAGAGTACTGAGCCCAGAAAGATCCTTAATGTGTTTACAAGGAGGGCAGTGGAGACTGGAGAAGCAAAAGCACTTGCTAATTGTTGCTCCAGGTCCCCTGTTCTTGCAGAACTCTGGGTCCAGACACTGGGGGATCATTTTAACTGGCATGTTCACTGAGCCCAATACATCTTCTTCGATTAATCAACTGTACTCTCCTCATTCCCTGAGCCACTTGCTCTGACTTAGCACCCCCTTGGACCTCTAAATCAACTCTATAGGAGCCAGGTAAGAGGTTGCAGGCTTCTCCCCATCCTCCACTCTGGCTTAGACTGGCACAGACCTGGAGCTTCCTGGGCACGTCCCCTGAGTGCCGTGAGCAGTGGAATTAGAAGCTGCAGCATTTTCTTTTCATTCCAGTCCAGAATTTCCCAGCCTGGGCCTCTGGCCAAAGCTGACAAAATGCCAGCTGCAGCTGCTTCCGTGGGGGCATCACAAATGCATGGCAGAGCTGGTCCTGGGTGATAGCACAGTAAGCCCCGGGTTAGAGAGGAAGCAGGGGACACAGGGCAGCCTGGCTCAGCGGCGTCCGCACAGCCCAGTCCTCCCGTCTGCATTGTCTCTGCAGCGGAGACTAAAGGTACACCATATCAGGCACCCTTGTCTGTACCCACCCCTCCCAGCATAACTCTGAACCTCTTGGAGAGCCATGTGTTCTAGTGCCTGCTTGGGCGTTAAAGAGCTTTGGGTCTTTTGGTGAGTTTTCCTATTCTCTGGAACCAGATCTCAAAGCCTGCGATGACTTGTTAGGTCAACCTCCAGCCCCTCTCTCCTCCCCCAGACGTCAGGGGGTGGGGCTGAAAGTTCCAACCCTCTCATCACGGGTTGGTTCCCCTGGCAACCAGCCCCCATCCTTGGGGCTTTTCAAAAGTCACCTCCTTAACACAAACCCAGGTGGGGTCGAAAGGGGCTTGTTATGAACAACAAAAGACACGCCTTTCACCTTTATCACTTCCGTGGTGAGCGCTGGGCGGCGGGGATGCGTGGGCACGCCGTTGTACCAGGCGTCTGCCTCCCTGAGTGACTTGCCCTGGTTTGTAAGATAGAGTCAGATTTCCACGGTCGCTGTTCCGCAAACGGCTGTAAATGGAGAAACGATGAAGTTCCGGGTGGGCCGTGAAGGCAACGAGCTTCCGTCTTGCCTCCCTCTGGCTTTTAAACTCCCCTGAGTGGTGATGATTTGTCCTGCCCAGATGGAAAAGCCCCAGGGACACCCTCGGATTATCCTTAGATAATAGACCTACAGTCACTTGAGTCCCAAACCAGGTTTCAATTTAGGAATTAGAACATCCAAGCCCTCATCACCCTCCAGGGGGCGCGGAGTCTGACTCTAAATCAAACCTCCTCCAGGCCTGGGTCGGGTTAGGGCCTGGGTCTTCTCTCACCTCTGGCTCTGCTCACCCTCCCCCTGCTCAAGCTGCTCTTTTGATCCTGCCAGGGTTCAAAGTCAGGGGAAGGTGTGTAACAGGGAAGAGCGAAATCGGACTACATGTTTCTTTTACTTTAACCTTTGCTTTCCACAGCTTTTGTTCACTAAAAGGATACTGTCTATACATGATGGCCAGCCTCAGGGAACCCTGCCCCTCTGCCTGAACGTTTAACCAAAGTGCCTCTGTTCAGGGAAACACCCGGACCCTGTCCACCTGTGGATGGCTGCAAGAAAGAAGAAATTAACACATCCCCAGGCTTCCCTGGTGGCGCAGTGGTTAAGAATCTGCTTGCCAGCAAAGGAAACCATAAACAAGATGAAAAGACAACCCTCAGAATGGGAGAAAATATTTTCAAATGAAGTGACTGACAAAGGATTAATCTCCAGAATTTACAAGCAGCTCATGCAGCTCAATATCAAAAAAACAAACAATCCAATCCAAAAATGGGCAGAAGACCTAAATAGACATTTCTCCAAAGAAGATATACAGATGGCCAAGAAGCACATGAAAGAATGCTCAACATCAGTAATCATTAGAGAAATGCAGATCAAAACTACAATGAGATATCACCTCACACCAGTCAGAATGGCCATCATCAAAAAATCTACAAATAATAAATGCTGGAGAGGGTGTGGAGAAAAGGGAACCCTCTTGCACTGTTGGTGGGAATGTAAACTGATACAGCCACTATGGAGAACAGTATGGAGGTTCCTTAAAAAACTAAAACTAGAACTACCATACGACCCAGCAATCCCACTACTGGGCGTATACCCTGAGAAAACCATAATTCAAAAAGAGTCATGTACCACAATGTTCATTGCAGCTCTATTTACAATAGCCAGGACATGGAAGCAACCTAAGTGTCCATCGACAGATGAATGTAAAGAAGATGTGGCACATATATACAATGGAATATTACTCAGCCATAAAAAGAAACGAAATTGAATTATTTGTAGTGAGGTGGGTGGCCTAGAGTCTGTCCTACAGAGTGAAGTAAGTCAGAAAGAGAAAAACAAATACCCTATGCTAACACATATATATGGAATCTTAAAAAAATGGTTATGAAGAACCTGGGGGCAGGGCAGGAATAAATACGCAGATGTAGAGAATGGACTTGAGGACGCAGGGAGGGGGAAGCATAAGCCGGGACGAAGTGAGAGAGTGGCATGGACATATATACACTACCAAACGTAAAATAGATAGCTAGTGGGAAGCAGCCGCATAGCACAGGGAGATCAGCTCGGTGCTTTGTGACCACCTAGAGTGGTGGGATAGGGAGGGTGGGAAGAGATATGGGGATATATGTATATGTATAGCTGATTCACTTTGTTATAAAGCAGAAACTAACACACGATTGTAAAGCAATTATACTCCAATAAAGATGTTTTAAAAAAAAAAAAAAGAATCCGCCTGCCAATGCAGGGGACACGGGTTCGAGCCCTGGTCCGGGAAGATCCCACATGCCGCGGAGCAACTAAGCCCGTGCACCACAACTACTGAACCTGCGCTCTAGAGCCCACGAGAGCCACAGCTGCTGAAGCCCGTGCACCTAGAGCTCGTGCTCCGCAACAAGAGAAGCCACGGCAATGAGAAGCCCACGCACCGCAACGAAGAGTAGCGCCCACTCGCCATCACTAGAGAACGCCCGTGCACAGCCAAAGAATAAAATAAACAAATAAATACTTTTTAATTTAAAAATTAAAAAAATTAACACATCCCCTCCCCGAGGCTGGCCATTCCAGGGGATATTTGCAAAACGTATGGCCTTTTCACCTTACTTCCTCATCTCCTTCCCGTCTCTGTGCTGTTAAAGAACTGGTATCCAAACCCCGATAAGACGGTTTTTCGGACACTAGTCTGTCATCTTCTCGGTCCGCCGCTTTTCGGAATAAAGTCGTCTTCCTTGCCTCGACACCTCGTCTCCGATTTATTGGCCATTCGTGCAGTGAGTAGAGCGAGCTTGGACTCAGTAACAGGTGCAGGGAAAGGGGAGCTAGCCCAGACATCAGCTTTCTGTCCTCGGGGCCTGGGAGGCATTTCCAGTGGACTCTTTGCACGGTGTTTTCAGGGGCTCTGCCTGCTGGCCCCTGTCTTCTGCACTCCCCAGGCCTTTCGGCACACATCCCCAGCCTCTTTCTTCCGAGGTCTCTCTGCCCCCTGCAGGACGCCCAATGGCAGGGCTCCTCAGGACCCCCTGCAGCACTCTGTCCCCTGTGCAGCCCAAATGCACAAACTCTGGGGGTTCAGGGCAGTCTCTCCACAGCAGCACCCTTCCCAGAACCTAAGCAGATGGCCGGCCATTCTCTTGCCTCCAGATTTCCTAGGTTGAGTCAGATTCCAGTCCCCAGCTTGCCAGGGGTCCCAGGAAGCCCTCTACCTTTGGCCTGAGTGACATTTCTCCAGGTGCTCCAGAAGGATCTGTCCTGGTATAATCTGGAAGCAGCTGTTAAAGTGCTGAGACCTGGCTCCCTGCCTTCCCCCATCCACTGGATCAGAGTCTGAAGGGTGAAGTCTGGAAATCAACACTGGGGTCGCCAGCTAAAATACAGGATGCCAGGTACACTTGAATTTCAGGTAAACAATGAATCTTGTTTTAGTATAAGAATGTCTCAAACATTGCGTGGGGTACATGTGTACTAAAAATATTTGTTCTTTATCTGAAATTCAAAATCAGTTGGGCAACCTGTATTTTTTTAACTCTTGTTTTAAAAATATTTATTACTTATTTGGTTGCGCTGGGTCTTAGTTGCAGCAGGCGGACTCCTTATTTGTGGCACACGGGCTCCTTAGCTGCGGCATGCATGTAGGATCGAGTTCCCTGACCAGGGATCGAACCCGGGCTCCTGGCATTGGGAGCTCAGAGTCTTAACCACTGCACCACCAGGGAGGTCCCAGGCAGCCTGTATTTTTATTTGCTAAATCTGGCAACCCGAATCTGTACCAAAGAAGCTTCCTGGGCTGCACACCAAAGTTAGAGCTCTGCTGGCCAGGACTGTGGAAAATAAGGTCACCTCGATAAAGCCACCCTGGGAAACTCTGGAGCGTCAGGCAGGCAGTGTCCCTGTGCAACCTATGCCACCATGTACCTGCTTTCCTCTTTGGATTTCTATAGACTTCTTACATTCCTAAAGTTTCTCTCCATACTCGGGCCATGTTTGCCCAATTCTAGGGGGAGCCATTCCCATTGGAGTCTACAGGAATGGCGGCCTCTGGGGCTGTGCACGGTGGCTCTGGCCCCGCTGGTCAGTCCTTCCACCAGCTCAGACATGGTGTGATCCACTGTTATCGTGAAGAAGCTTGGCCAAAAAATGTGGGGCAGCGAATGAGTGCTTTGCAATAGACAGGGCTCACGTCATGTCAATAGGAAGGACACAGACCCAGAAGGAACGCATCTTCCTAGACATGAGCTGTGATTCTGTCCAGATACTTTCATAGAAAATGGGCAGCAGTTTAGGGTGGATGTGCCCGTCAGTCATCCTCTATTCTCCCAATCAGACATGGGGCCCAGGCTTCCCCTCCCCTCCACACCCCACCCCCAGAAGCCGAGCAAAGAAAGCCGCCAGTGGGGCTTCCCTGGTGGCGCAATGGTTGAGAGTCCGCCTGCCGATGCAGGGGACTTTCCATCTTTAGAAAGGGACAGGGGCCTATCTGGAGATTTGGGGGCCACGTGGAATAAACCCAGAAAGGGTGGGAGCAGGGATTGTTGCCTTCTGGGCTGAGTATCAGGGGAGGCCAGCGCCTCTGAACCCAGCCTTCGGGTCCGCGCCTGTGACCCAGATCAGAGGCCTGAGCAGAGAACCTGGCACCTGGCCCGACGGCCGTTCAGGCTGCGCAGGCCTCCGGGCCTCCTGGACCACCTCCCCGTTCGCAAGGATCCCAGCCGGCAGCCCCTCGCGCAGGCCTTCTGCGCACATTCACGGGGAACCCCTGACGGAACAGGCCCTGTGGAAGAGGAGGCATCTGAGCCTTAAGAGGCACGGGCTGTGAGGGGCCCACAGCAAGTTGCCCACTGAGGACTCGTGAAGGGCAGGCCGTGCCCAGGTCAGGAAGGGAAACTCAGCCCAGGAGGCGTCCAGGATGAGGCCCATCTCAGGAACAGAGCGGCCAGAAGAGAAGCCTGCCTGACAGTCTGCGTGCGTTCTCAGACCCGCAGCCCATTGTGACATCAGCGGCAGGGCTGGCTGTAAGGGGGAGGCCCCGTCAGAGTCATTCCCCTCCACCCCGGCTTCCGTCACCTCCCAGGCCAGCAGTCATGCCCAGGGCCATGCTCCTGTGGTCCCTTTTGCTGCACATACCCCAGGCCAGGGACGCACATCTGGGTAAGCGAACGCCTGCCCGGGCCCGAGCGGCTCTCCAGGTGGGGCTGGATGAGACCCTGGCCCTGCTCTCTCCCTTCCATCCCGCCAGGGCTAAGCCTGAGGGGCCGAGGGACAGAGGCCTGGACGATCCCACAAATCAGCTAATGGGCCACTAAGAGGCCGGTTCACGGGAGCAGTGGCTTCCTGTTCCCCCTACACCCCTACTGGAAGCCACTTCCCTTGCCCCTTCTCCTGCCCCAGCCCCAAGTTCAACCTGTCTGACCTTAAGTTTTGGGTTTGAAACCCGAGACTTTATCCTTGAATGAATAGTGGAGCGCTGAGAAGCACGGGCCCAGAATGAGCTGAGCATCGGCCCTGGAACTCAGATGCTGAGCAGATGCCCAGGTCACCCACGTGCATGAGAGGTGGGGTGGAGGTGGGCCGCGGGTGCCTGCTGTGCTCCACGGGCAGCTCCTCGCAGCTCCTGATAGGTTGTTTCTCTCTCTGGGGGGGCGGGGGGGGCAGGTGGCTGAAGTGGAAAGGAAGCTGTAATGGGTCAGGTACTTTCCCCCGTTAGATGCCCACACTACCCCAGTGGGCTCTCCACTCTTAGCCCCACATGTGGGTAAGGAGCTCCGAGCCTCAGGGAGGTTTAGGATTGGTCCAGAGCCTCGCAGCAGGGAAATGGGAGAGCCGGGAGTGGCCCCAGTGTGACTCCAGGGCCCGCATTTCCCTCCCTGCCCTCGGCCTCACGGAAAGAACAGAGCCCATGTCCCCGGCTTCCCTCATTCCAGCCCGGGCTTGGCTGCACGGAGTGAATGGGGGCTGGTGCATGGTGTGGGCAGAGAATCGGCAAAGCTGGCCTCTCTGCAAGCAGGTCCAGGTGCCCCCGATGGCTCGCATCTCTGCTTACCGTTTTGGCGCTGCCTCCGTCACTGCTTAGGGCTTTGTGTTCCAGCGTTAGGCTGTATGTCTGCACGGTTCCACGCTGGTGATGTAGGTTGTTCTCAAGACCAAGGAAAGGGGGCCCTTGGTGCAAGGTGACATGAGAAATTCTGACAGCTAACGTGGCTTGAGGGCTTACTCTGTGTTGGGCACTTCAACACCCGTTATCTGTTCTGTACGTCTGTGCATCTGTTCTGTAGCGTAAGTATCTTCTGCCTATTTGGGGAATAAAGAAAGGGATGATAAACAAGAATAAGTCGTTTACCCTAAATCATTCATCAGGTAAGCAACAGAGCCAGGATTCAGACGCAGGCTTTGGGACTCCAGAGCATATAATGGTGCCCAGACACATGGTAAGACTATATGTGTTTGGTAAATACAGGAGGAAGTGCAGACCCAAAAGTCCTGGAAAGAGCCTCTATATGTTGCTGACGGCTGAAGGCTATTGACACATATTGATACATTTTCACTCCATTTTTTTTTTAACTAAAAATAACCACCACTGGGTTCCTCCAACACATACTACAAAGTCCTCAAAACCTCTGTTGAATGGGTATTTGGAAAAGTACCCTCTAGAAAGAGAGCGGAGGGGGTCTTGGGCTCTGTAGAATCAAGCTCATTCTTTGTTCCAGAACAAGACCATATTCAAGTCAGAAAATACTAACAGTGTCTCCTCCTCCTCCTCCGGGTGAGGGGTTGGATCTGGACTCGCTCCAGAAGGCAGGTTTCTCTTCCAAACAGGCAGCTGCAGCCTTTGTTCTCAGCCTTCCAGGAAACAGAGCTGCTCTGCCTGGAACAGAATGTTCTAACCTAGAATAGCTTGGGGCTTCCTGTAGGTTCAGGCCCTCTCTAGGTCACCCTTCTGGTTTCCTGTATGTATTAGTTTCCTCTTGCTGCTGTAACAAACTACCACAAACTTAGTGGCTTAAACAACACAAACTTCTTATCTTACAGTTCTGTAGGACAGAACTCCCACATGGGTCTCCCTGGGCTAAGATCAGGGTGTCAGCAGGACTGCGTTCCTACTGGAAGCTCTAGGGAAGAGTCTGTTAACTTGCCTTTTCCAGCTTCTAGAGATCATCCATATACCTTGGCTTGTGGCCCCTTCCTCCATCTTCAAAGCGAGCAGTATTGCATCTCTCAGTGCCTTTCTTCTGCAGTCACATCTCTCTTCTTCTGCTTCCCTCTGCCACTTTTAAGGACCCATGTGATTACATTGGGTCCACTCAGATTATCCAGGACAATCTCCCCATTTTAAAGTCAGCTGATTAGCAACCTTAATTCCATCTGCAATGTCCCCTTTGCCTTATAAGGTAACATATTCACGAATTCCAGGGCATGGTCCATTAGGACGTGGACACTTTTTGGCAACAGAGGCATTATTCTGCCAGTCACTCCAGGTTGGCCCTGGCCAAGTATTTTCCTCTGATTTTTCTCAGATGAGGGCAGAAACAAGCTCGGCAAAGTGACTTGCCTGTCTGGAAAGGAGACAGAGCCAACGCTTCCAAACACGTTCCAACAGATGTGAAGCATCTGTTGGCTTACTCGTGTTTCTAAGGGTGCTTTACTGGGCCAGCCTCAGTTTCCCCATCTCTAGAATGGGTACAGTGATAGCTACTTATGGGTCTTCTATGGATACTGACTAAGTGTTGCATCGTTTCCCTTCCTTTCTCTTCCGTTCTACCAGAATGCGGTGAAAGACCCGTTTTTGAGAGAGGAGCTCAGTATTCCAGAATCATAGGAGGGATGGAGGCTGAGGTGGGTGAGTTTCCATGGCAGGTGAGTATTCAAGCAAGAAATGAACACTTCTGTGGTGGCGCCATCATCAGCGAGTGGTGGATTGTCTCGGCGGCTCACTGCTTTCACTCTGAGATCTCGTAAGTACGGAGTCCATCCCCTTGCTTCTGACAATGTGCTCCCCTCCCTGGGGAAGCCCCACACGCCCTAGGGAGGAAGAGGCTGTGAACCCAAGGCCGGATCCACTGTGCCTTCTTTGTTGTCACCCAGAACCAGTAACTGCGGCTTCCCTGAGGTCACAAACTGTCCTCTCCAGGGACATCTGTCTTGGTGGAGCCGAAGGGCTTGGTCTGTCCCCCTCTGCCAGGACATTCAAGTCCTTCTAGGAGGAAATCCTCCTAATTCTGGAGGTCTGGGTTCCTGGGCCATCCGACAACCTACTTCCCTCCTCCTTATAGAGTTTTCTCTGCACTCCAGGAGACTGGTGGAAAACAGAGCATTTACTGATTCCTCATCACGTGCCGGTGACCTGCTAAGAAACTCCGTGCATTAACTTGTTTAATCATACAAACAGCCCTGAGGCGGGTAGAATGAATAATCCCCTTTTAACTCATTCCAATTTACAGAAACCCTGAGGCAGGTAAAATGAACATCCTGATTTTATAGAGAAGGAAACTGAGGTCCAATAAGGTTAGCTGACTCACCCAAGGTACACACCTAGTAGACAGAAACAGGATTTAAATCCGGTTCCAGCACTTGTGCTTTTCCGCTCCACCACCTCGAGAAAGTTTGAAGATACACAGAAAGAAGAACTTTAAAGGGTTCATCAAAAACCTGGGGAAAGTTTCACCCTGGGGTAACCAAGGAAACTTGTTGCATCTACTCCCATGGGATACTTAAGGACTGGCTGTTGGAAAGTTCCTGGCCATTCTGCCTGGAGGGAAATTCCTGAATTATTACTGAAGATTCTTTCTGCTTCATCAGTGGCAGGTCTGGATTAAATTCTGTTCCTGATTCTTGCATAGGTCTTCAGGTGCATATGTGCAAGAGTTTATTCCTCGGAGAGAAGATATAGAATCGTAGGACTTGTGCATCTCCAAGTTTATTAGAAAATCCAAATGATTTTCCAAAGTGGTTGCACGCATTTAAATTTCCGCCAGCGGTGTGTAAGTGTTAAAATCATCACCAATACTTGCTGCTTTTTCAGAATTTTTAATTTTTGCTTTTCTGGTGAAAAGCATGAAACACTATTATAATTGTAGTCTTAATTTGCATTTTTCTTACCACTGCTAAGTTGATATTTGCAAGTTTATTGGTATATTTTCTCTTTTGTAAAGTCTGTTTGAGCTTTGACAATTTTTTTTTAATTTGTAGACTCTCTTTATACGTTCTGAATGTTAAAATTTAGTCAGTTGTGTATGTTGCAAACAAAAAAATTCTGTTCCTCAGTCTCTAAACTGCTGGTGGACAAATTGCTGTGATAATCCCTTCCTATCTGAGGGCTAGTTTGATCTGTGCCAAGTGGTCTTTTATGGGCTCTTTGGGGGCCCAAAGCTAAGTGCTTTCTTTGCCCCGTGAGGCAGGAGTATCTCATTCACATCTCTGGGATGATTCTGGAGCAGCCATGGAGCTATGGTCGGCCACAGTGGCTGTTTCACCCTCCTTCTCTACCTTTTTCAAATGCTCACATCTTCTGAGCAACAGCCCCGGTAGGACAAATGCAAAAGGCCCCTACAGCTGTGTGGGATTTAGGGTTTTCAGGCACAGCAGATTCTGTGCACCTTGTGACTTTCCTTCCCCTCCTATTTCTCCGTCTCTGGTTCTCCGCCACCAGGCCAACAGAACTGAGAGTCGTGCTGGGAACGAATAGCTTAAGCAGCCCATCCCTGGAAGTAAAGGGGGTCACAAGCATAATTCTGCACAAGGACTTTCAAAAACTCAACATGGACAATGATATCTCCCTGCTGCTGTTGGACACGCCCATCACATTCAGCGAACTGAAAGAACCCATCTGCATGCCCACAGAGCCCGGCCTTTCCAGGTGGCACAAATGCTGGGTGGCAGGATGGGGGCAGACCCAAACTGGTAAGTAACGGCTCAGCATCTCTTGGGAGCACCTGGGGGAAGAGCCACATCACGGGCGTCTGAGGATGGGCCAGTAAACCTAAAGGAGAGGGGAGAGGGTGAAAGGGGAGAGGGCTGAGGAAGGAAGGAGGAGAGAGGGGCTTGCATTGGAGCAAATCCCTGCACACCAGGAATGCACAGAGGCCTGATCTCAGCCTCTTCCAGGTGCGAAGGAAACATCCCCCAAGGCCCCGGGCTGAGATGCCAGGTGTGGGCCATCCCTGGGTGTGGTCCTGTCCCGCCATCACATGGCAGTCTCGTTTGTTTCATTGAATATAAACCCTCCAGTTGGCCAGGGGCTCTCTGCTCTGCTCTCTCACATCTCCCTGATTCACGCATTGATGTTTCCCACCTGGCTCCTACAGGCATTCAAGACGCCTGCCTTGGCCTAGACTAGATGGTCCTGGAGTGTTGCCCAGCCATTCTTAGAAATGAATCTGTTGCTGTTACTTGTTGTTACATTGTTACTGGCCAAAATAAGAGGAACCTGACCAGGGTAATAAAGGGATTATGAAAGCCCTGCTGGACTGTTCCCAAAGAAAACTCAACAAAATTGGTAGGGGAGGGACGGGAATAGCACAGCGCTAGCTCAGGCCTGAACAAGACTCCAGGTCCTTAGGGATGCTTTGTAATGACCTGGGGTCTAAGAGATGGTAGGTGTTTCAGGAGTTTGGTAACTAGAGGGCAACTGGTGTAACACTGATTCAGGGCTCTGGGCACGACTCAGAATTTAGAAGTGAGGAGAGGCAGATGGGTGCCTGCACGATTAAGAACACTCAGTGTGGAGAAGTCTTTTGAAATCTCCATGTGGTAGGAGTTAATGAGATGGAGAGAAGTCCAAACAAATTCCTGGAAGCTGGCAGTCCAGGAAGGGCCTTGACAAACCCCCTATAAAAACTCTCAACCAACCTAGCTTTGTCTGGGGGACCTGAAAGCTTTTTTCACTGGGAGTGCAAACCCAGTTTCAGCGGCCCTGTGTCAGAGGTGTCACACTCACATAACAGAAAGTAACGAGAGGCAAATATGCTGAAGAGGCAGGATTATGCTGAGAACCGATCGAAAGCCAGTTCTAAGAAGTCAAGTCTGTAGCGCTGTTGGAGCCAAGATGGAAGTCTTCTTGGAGGCAGGAGTATGATTTTGAATGGGAGGGATAATTCAAGTAGGTGGGGACTTGTTTGGAAGAGCCTGGGGTGGTGGAGTGAGTAAATTGCGAGGGATTACTGGAAGGACGTGGAGAGGGAGGGTCTGTGAAAATGTGAAAAAAAAGGTGGATGTGTGCCTGGCGGGACACTGGGCAGGTTGGTCTAGGGCACGTCAGCTGCCTTATCGGCACTGGGGCTCCTGTCCAGTGACTTTTCTAAAGGGCCTTCTCTATGGGTCAGGTCTCAAACAGCCTATGGAAACAGAGCTGCTGAAAGTGCCCATGACCATCGTGGATTGGGAGAAGTGTTTAAAGGAATTTCCAAGACTTACCAAAAATATGCTGTGTGCTGGATTCGAGAACGAGACCTACGATGCTTGCCAGGTAACTTGGCTGCATCCCCTCTATCCCCTCGGGCTGCCAGGGTAAAGGCATCCTCTCTCCATGGGGAACAGACAGTAAGAGTTTGGAAAATGTGCGGAAATCAGGCTTAGATACGGGAATGGGGACATGGATTCAGGAATACTTACTGTCAGGTCCTTGGAATATCAGTGCTTGCCTGGAAGTCAGTATGCAGCAACCCTGCATAAATATGTCTGGTCTTCTCCAGGTAGGCCCCCAAGACTTTTTCCATTTCTGAGACTTCTTTAAGAAACAGAAAGCCAAGGAAGATTTGAGATCCATACAAGGAATTATTTTACTTTATTAATTTTAGCTACCTTTGTTGAGGCACTCAACCCTGGGATTCAACAATTGATGAGACATGGTTTCTTGCCTAAAGGAGCCCACAGTCTCCTGGGCAGGCAGTTGGGTAAACAGTCATAGTGTATTGGATCATGCCTGTGAGTTTCGCTGAAGAAAAGTCTGGTAGCTTAGCTTCTCTTTACTAAAATTAACACAAAAATTTAAAAAGAAAAGCACTTTTTGATTGATAGTAGAAGAAACAGGGGAAAACCCCTCATAAATTAGCTTCCTCTGGCTCTGAGGATGGGAAGGATCACGCTGGGGAGCCCACTTAGTCCTACTCATTGGCTGGGCAGTGGATCTGGTCACTGGTATAAAACTCTAAGTGCAGATGTTAAATGTTCTGCAGAGCGATGAAAAGGCCGTCTCACAGAAGGGCTGTGAGGTATATCACGAGGACCACAGAGAGAGACAGAATCAATGTCACACGAGCCCTGTATTTTCCCCACATTCTGGATAGTTTAAAACATTACAAAACAAAACCAGACGATTGGGACTTCTGGTTCTGGACAAGATGGAGTAGACACATTTCTGTTGATCCCTTCCATTAAATACAGCTAAAAGCACTGGACATTATATTGTGAAACAAAAATAAAGGCTCCAAAATGTGAAGAGAAGATGAAATTGGAAACAAATATCCTAATACTTAAGGAATGACACAGCAGTGAATTCCTTGGGTTTTCTTTTTGCCTCTTATATCCCAGCCTGGATGGTAGTACATAACAGCTCAGCATCTCCTGGGAGCAGCTGGGGGAAAAAACGCCGTGGGCACAGACAAACTAACAAAACAAAACAAAACAAGATAGCCTTCCTCTCTTTGGACCAGGAAAAGGGCAACCTAACAAGGTGGAAACTTTTAAACAATAATCATTCTATTCCAGCAAAACACCAGGAAAAGCCCCACAGTGCTCCTACCCTAGCAACCAAGGTCGAGTGGACAATCTCACCTTCCCCCCCTCCCCCTGCCCACTATGGTGGTGTCAGAGGAGGCTGAGTGGAAAGCCAGGACTTTAAGTACAATCTAGTCATAATGATCCATCCCCTGTCCCCCTCAATGTCAGTGGAGGCCACGTGAAGAGCTTGGGCTCCCACCCAGTGGTAGCGGCACCCTGCTCCTCCCCTTGGTGTCATAGCTGGCCTGAGTGGTGGGTCAAGACTTCCACCCCAATTCAGTGGAAAGGAGTTGGCATCCCCCTTCCCTGACTCCAGTTTCATAAGAGGCCTGTTAAAACAGAAGATTCATGTGAGAACCCAAGTCTCATAACCTATTACTCAAGACAGGATCTGTAATAGAGTAGAGGGTTTCACTAATATACATGGATTCCATGTATTAATACACATAGGATAAGGAAAAATAAAGCTAAAAATCTGAGTAAAGAATCTTTTTTAAAAAATTGAGAACCATTAATTCCTAGAATAAATTCAATTAAAACAAAATGGATCATGCACTTAAATGTAAAACTACAAAATTTTTTTAGAAAAAGAAAATAGAAAGTCTTTGGGACAGAGTAACACCAAAAACACAACTCATAAAAGGAAAAATTGATCAAATGGACCTCATCAAAATTAAAACCTTTTCCTTCATGAAAGACCATATTAAGAGGATGAAAAGACAAGCTGCTGACTGGGAGATAATATCCAACAAAGAAACTATACCTAGACTCTATAAAGAACTCTTGCAGTCAACTGTAGAGAAACGTACTATCCAATTCAAAAATGGGCAAAAGACAAGAACAGACATTTGGCTGAAGAGGATATACAGATGGCAAATAAGAAAATGAAACGACGTTCAACATCATTAGCCTTTCAAGCAAATGCAAATTAAAACCACAACCAGGTATCACTACACACCTCAGAATGGCTAAAATTAAAAAATAAAAAATAGTAACAACACCAAATGCTGATAAGAATGTAGAGAAACTGGATCCCTCGTATATTGCTTGGGGGAGTTTAAAATAGTCTAATCACTCTGGAAAACAATTTTATAGTTTCCTTAAAAACTGAACGTGCTCTTGCCATATAACCCAGCAAATGCCATTCTTGGGCGTTTATTCCAGAGAGATGAAGGCTTGTGTTCACACAGAAACCTGTGCAGGAGTGTTTATAGCAGATTTACTCATAATAGACCAAAATTGGAAACAAGTGTCCTGGAAGACGTGGATAATTAAATACACTGATAATTAAATACACTGCATCTATTCCATGCAATACCACTCAGCTGTTACAAGAAGCAAACTATTGGTACATGCAACCACGTGAATGTGTCCAGAGACTCATGCCATGTGCAACAAGCTGACCCCCAAAGGTCCCACACTGTGTGATTCCATTTACATAACATTCTTTATTAGAAAATTTTTATTGGAGTCTAGTTGATTTATAATGTTGTTAGTTTCTGCTGTACAGCAAGGTGAATCAGTTATCTATCTATCTATCTATCTATCTCTCTCTATATATATATCTCCACTCTTTTTTAGATTCTTTTCCCATGTAGGTCATTACAGAGTATTGAGTAGAGTTCCCTGTGCTCTACAGTAGGTCCTTATTAGCTATCTATTTTATATGCAGCAATGTGTATGTGTCAATCCCAATCTCCCAATGTATCCCTCCCTACCGCCCCGCTTCCCCCCCGGGTAACCATAAGTTTGTTTTCTACATCTGTGACTCTATTTCTGTTTTGTACCATTTGTACCAGTTTTTTAGATTCCACATATAATCAGTATATGATATTTGTCTTTCTCTGTCTGACTTACTTCACTCAGTATGACGATCTCTAGGCCCATCCATGTTGCTGCAAATGGCATTATTTTGTTATTTTTTATGGCTGAGTAATATTCCATTGTATATATATACCACATCTTTATCCACTCGTCTGTCAACGGACATTTGCATAACATCCTTGAAATGAAAAAATTATAGAAAGGGAGAACAGCTTAGTGGTTGCCAGGGCTTAAGGAGGGTTTAGGGGTAGAAGGAAGTGGATATAGCATTAAAAGGGCAACATGAGGGATCCTTGTGACGATGGACATGTTCTGTGTATTGACTGCATCAATGTTAATACCCCAATTGTGCTATTGTACTGTATGTAGTTCTACAAGATGGTATCATCGGGGGAAACATGTAAAGGGTACATGGGATCTCTCTGTATTATTTCTTTCAACTGCACGTGAATCTACAGTTATATCAAACTTAAAAAAACAAAGAGAAGACAAAGCTTCCCAATAGCAATGGTTAAATGAAGATCTCAGATCCTAGCCATGCCACAGACTTAGGGAGTAGCCAATTCATACTGGAGCAGGAGACAAAGGGCTCCAACGTCAATTGAAAAGGGGAGGGCTTCCCTGGTGGCGCAGTGGTTGAGAGTCCGCCTGCAGATGCAGGGGACACGGGTTCGCGCCCCGGTCCGGGAAGATCCCACATGCTGCGGAGCGGCTGGGCCCGTGAGCCATGGCCGCTGAGCCTGCACGTCCGGAGCCTGTACTCTGCAACGGGAGAGGCCACAACAGTGAGAGGCCCGCGTATGGCAAAAAAAAGAAAAAAAAAAGAAAAAAGAAAAGGGGAAAACAACATTTAATAGTATGATTGGAAAGAGAGAGCATTCCAGGGAGAATTGGGGGAAAATCACGGAGGCTTGAAAAAGTATCTTGTGTTCAGGGAACTTTCAATATTTCAGAAGGCAGTGATAACAAGGGTTGAGTGTGGAGAGGTGAGCAGAGCAGGTCACTAGGGCAGGGTTGCCACGCGTGGGAGACTAGAGGTTGTCCCAGGCTGCTCACCCTCATCAGTATTCACACCTATCCTTTCAGTCTTTTTCATTCATCACCATCCCATATTCAAATGGCCAAAACCAACTGCAGCAACACTTGAAACAATCAAGTGTCATCTTTGATGACATTTTCTGTCCCCTTTGCTTCAATGGCTGGATCTACCATCTGGAGTCGAGGATTTTTGCTCCAATCCCTCCCCTATCAAAATGTACTTTAATGAAAGCTGCTAAAATTAATCATCTATTACTTGAGTGCTATAAATAAATGTGCTGTTATCGTTTTAAGCCTTTTTTAAGAAAAAAATTGTGAAGTGAAAAGCTTTGCTTTCTGTTTAGAAAGCTTTCTATTGCTGAGAATAAGCTGAGAGTGATCCAGGCAAGGGAAGTTTTCTGAAATTATATAATATTATCATCACTTAAATCCAGGTAAGCCAGGCAGAAAGTCCCCTAGGGTTTAAAAATAATTGCCTTTAAAAATAAAATCACACTTTTAAACTTAGCAAACTTGAATAAAACACATAATCACATAATGAAGGGAAATTATAATTTTATGATGGAAACATTTAAATATGTTCAAAGTAATAGCAATAAGATCATGCTGTACTTAAAATACAAATTAAAATCAAATCAATTGAATTTTGTGGTTTACTTTTTCCAGCGCTTTTCCTGTTTGTAATCCCCTAAGGTTACACTATGAAAAAACAAAGTTCAACTTAAAAAAAATAAGTGACACTGTCCAGCAAACTATAAAATCAAATATGTCCCAAGCTAGCAATGCAATACTTCTTGTGAAGGACCAGCAAGCATCTGAGAAACAGGCATTGCAATGCTGCACAGTTTTCTTATCTTTCTTCTCAACTCCAGCAGAAATTTTGTCTTATTCATGGCTGGATTCCCAGTGCCTAGCACAGTGCTTGGCATGAAGAGCACTCAACAAATGTTTGCCAAAGAGCTGAACCTTCCAAGGAAGCTGGAAACTGCCTGTCAGTTACAGTAGCCCTAGAGGAGGGGACATCCGAGAGAGACCTTGACGGAGGCTGTCTTGGAGGGGGGTTAAGAGCTGGCAGCCAGGGAGTTCCCTGGTGGTCCAGTGGTTAGGACTTCGCCTTCCAGTGCAGTGGGTGTGGGTTCAATCCCTGGTAGGGGAGCTAGGACCCACATGCTTCGCGACCAAAGGACCAAGACATAAAGCAAAAGCAATATTGTAACAAATTCAATAAAGACTTTAAAAATGGTCCACATCAAAAAAAAAATCTTAAAAAAAAAGAAAAGAGAGAGAGCTGGCAGCCAGCTGGGCTGTTGGGCAATTTGGTTATGGGGATGCCAAGCTGACTTGGATAACAACCTGAGCAACAACTTTCTTTAAAGATCTTATTTTATGGGGGTGGGGAGGCAGCAGTTTTAGGTTCATAGCAAAATTGAGAGGAAGATACAGAGATTTTCCATATACCCCCTGTCCCACACATGCATCATCTCCCATACCATCAACGTCCCCATCAGAGCGGTACATGTGTTGTAACTGATGAACCTACATTGACACATCACAATGACCCAAAGTCCATAGTTTATGTTAGCGTTCATTCTTGGTGTTGTCCATTCTATGGTCAAGTGTATAATGATATGCGCCATCACGAATACTATCACACAGAGCGTTTTCACAGTCCTGGGCTACTTTCCAGGGTATTATCTTGAACCCATCTTGACCCATGACACTTGCCTGAAAATCTTATTTCACTCCATAGCATCTTAGACCTCTAGAGCCAGAAAGAAATGTATAAAAATATTTAATTGCAACTGTTTCACAGATGAGAAAACATGGTTATTTTAATCATCGATCATTCTCTTCACTGTCTGAATGGATCCGAAGCAGTGTAATAACTTCGTAGCTCTTTCACACATATTCAGTCATTTCATTCTCTCCACTATCCTGTAAGATGGGCTGGGCAGGTCTCACTCGCCCCGTTTAACAGATGAGAAAACAGGGATTTTGAATTTAAGTGGTTTGCCTGAGGTCCAGGAGGTAGTGGGGCCAGGCTGGAAGCCAGGTCATCTGCTTCTCACCCAAAATGGACAGAAGTGATCACGCAGTGTGAATAACACAGAAGTGAACTTAGGAGGCTCTGTGGTCAGTATGTGGTCAGTATGTTTCTAACCAGACAAGTCTCTGGCGACCAGCCTTAGTCTTTGGAAGAAAGTTCCCCTTAGGTGGGCTGTCATCAGTCCCAAGTCCTTGCTAGCTGAGGCCAGACCCTCCTTTGAGACATCCTTTCTTTCTTCCCAAAAGGAAGAGAAAAACAATTAAGACTCTATGTGTGAAAGGACATGAATTTACAGCTACCCCTCTGGAGTCCCAGCAGTCCGAGAAGGGAATCTCTGTTTCCTGAGTTTACAAATAATGTTTGTAGTACATAAGGCTAAAGTAATAATACTAATACATTTCTGGCATTTACTACATAGCATTTACCCTATGCCAAGTGATGTATAGATTTTAAAAACGTCATTGCCAGTAATCTTGGGAAGTAGCTGGTATTATCTCCATTTTAACGACGCAGAAACTGAGGCTTAGAAGTTACTTGTCCAAGCACAGTTCTCTCCCTGTTATGTAAGGAAATAACAATCAACATATTAATAGGCTTTTTATACCATTCATGCCACCGTAACGTGAAGAAAATGATAGAGACAGCACTTACGGAAGGAGCTCTTTGAGTGGCAATCCTATTGATTTGGTCCTTGCCCCGTGACCTTGAAGTAGAACGCGTGCAAAGAAAAGCACACACCCACAAAAACCAGACAGGCGTTAAGGGCAGTGTTTCGTACTGGAAAGGGTGGTTCTGGTTTTGGCACCACGCTTACTGGGTGTCCTTGAGCTCCAAGCTCTCTGTTAATTCCGCTCCGTATATCCCTCTGCTTGGCGATGTGTCCCACAGTCAACATAAACTCCCCTTGAACATGATTTCATCGTTATCTTCCCCTGCACTTTACCCCATGACCTTGGAACTAGGACTCACCACCCGTGTCCAGGGGCACCAGTCCCCAGATGGTGTCAGTTTCAACGCACCCCCCTGCCTCCTGACCGTCTTGTGCCCTGGTTGAGGTCCTCATCACTCCCATCTCCTCTTAACTAGTCCCCCCACCTCCTGCCTAATTCCTTTCCGATCAGTTCCCCCCACTCACTCTTCCTGTCAAATTCTTATTCATCCTTCAAACAAAATGCAGTTGATCCTGTTTGTTTGCACTGTTGTCTCCCTCCCTAGACCATAAGGTCTTGTATCCCAAGTGCCTAACAGTTAGTTTTTCCTCCTTGAAGATGTGTTCGGTGGAAGTGAGCAGATCTCTTCTGACTTTCCATTTTCTAATTATAAAATGAGAATCAAAATACCTACCTCACAGAGATGTGGGATGAAGGGGTGGATGAGAAAGTAAAGTCAGGGGACCAACGCCGGGCCTCGGACATCACGTCCGGGAAGTGTTGATTCTCCTCCTTCCCATTAGGTCCCATTCCCGGTCCTGTTGATGACCATGGAACAGGAGGCCATCTCTCCGCTGAGAAGGAAAGATCGCTTGAACAATTATAGCTCCCCAGAGGGAAAGAACATGTGCTTTGGCACCAGGAAGACCTGGTGCCAACTTTGGCCCCAACACCACGTAACCCTGAGTAAGCCCTTCATCCTCCTTAAGCTTCATTTTCCCTGTATTAAAATGGACAAAAGGAAGCCATATATGTGTGAGGGACACGGTGGGGACTTGGTACATACTTTCCATATAAATAGATAATCATCTGAGTCATAGACCCATGTGATTCCACCCTGGAGGGGTCACATAGTCAGAAAAGCTTAGCTCACTTGCCCTCTGCAAATACCCACAGCAAAGAATTAAAAAGAGACATCCTTCTCCCTCACGCCTCCGGAAGAACATCAAAGGAGACCCAGTTCAGGGCTTCCCTGGTGGTGCAGTGGTTGAGAGTCCGCCTGCCGATGCAGGGGACACGGGTTCGTGCCCCGGTCCGGGAAAATCCCACATGCCACGGAGCGGCTGGGCCTGTGAGCCATGGCCGCTGAGCCTGCGTGTCCGGAGCCTGTGCTCCGCAAGGGGATAGGCCACAACAGTGAGAGGCCTGCGTACCGCAAAAAAAAAAAAAAGGAGACCCAGTTCACATCCACAGGCCTAACAGCACTCCTCGCATCCTCTTTTCATTCCTTCCCTTTACAGCTCTGTCCAGAGCCTCTGATTTAAGACCCGCTAATCTGGTCCCCACTCTTCCTCAGCCTGGGTCCTCCGTGTTCCGGCTCCTTCTCTGTGTGCTGTGCATGGAGCGTGTGCATGGCCACGCTCTACATACCACGGTTCCTGGGGCCAGGCTGAGTGCTGCACATGCCCCGCGTGCAGCCACGATAGGGTGGGTGTTGATCTGCGATGATGTGATTCCCCTTGGCGTCCCGGAGTCAGGAGGTCCATGAACCCTCTTCCATGAGCGAGCTGTGCTCTGCCTCACGTGGACAGTTTCAAATGGGACTCGCTGCTGATCTGTGTTCTCTGTCCACAGGGTGACAGCGGGGGTCCTCTCGTCTGTACCACAGAATCTGGCAAGAAGTGGTACCAGGTGGGCATCATCAGCTGGGGAAGGAGTTGTGGACAGAAGAACGTTCCAGGAATATACACCTTGTTAGAAAACTACCACTCCTGGATCAAGAAGGTGACTGAGTTAGAGGGAAGGCCCTTTAGTGCTGAGAAAACGATAGCGTCTCCCAGACAAAAATCCAAGAGCTCTCGGGCTCCAGAATTCCCGGGGCCCAGCAGCCCCAGGCTGTGGGTGCTGCTCTGCCCTGCATGGTGTTTCAGGCTAGTTTTCTACAAATAATAAAATAGATGCTATTCTTTTTTTATTTATTTTTTTTTATTTTTGGCTGTGTTGGGTCTTCGTTTCTGTGCGAGGGCTTTCTCTAGTTGCCACGAGCGGGGGCCACTCTTCATCGTGGTGCGCGGGCCTCTCACTGTCGCGGCCTCTCTTGTTGCGGAGCACAGGCTCCAGACACGCAGGCTCAGTAGTTGTGGCTCACGGGCCCAGCCGCTCCGCGGCATGTGGGATCTTCCCGGACCGGGGCACGAACCCGTGTCCCCTGCATCGGCAGGCGGACTCTCAACCACTGTGCCACCAGGGAAGCCCTAAATTGGTGAACTTTGAACAAGCAGATTGTCCTCCATAATGTGGGTGGGCCTCATCCAATTAGTTGAAGTCCTGAAAAGAACAAAAAGCCCAGCCTCCTCAAGCAAGAGGGCGTGTCTCCAGCAGACTGCCCGTGGATTTCATCTGCACTTTTGCCTCTCCTGGCTCTCCACCTGCCCCTCAGCTCTCCTGGGCGTTGAGCCTGCCAGCCCCCACTGCAGATTTGAACTTGCCAATCTCCCTAATCACATGATCCAATTCCTCATAACAAACACACACACACACACACACACACACACACACACACACACACACACACACACACACACACACACACACACACACACTGCCTTACACCTTTCTCTGGAGAGCTCTGACTAATACAGATTTTAGGACCGAGAGTGGTTCTCGAGAAACAAAATCTTAAAGATGAGTTTTCTGAATTGGTGCTGTGATTTCTAGAATTAGCTCTCTAGTCAGATTAGATTGAAAGACACTAATGACTCTATTTCCGGTAGTAAAAAGAGCACTGGCAGTCCATGAAGTGACGGGGCAAGAGAGATAAGCAAAGTATCACCACTGGAAACTCCTAATCCAACACTCGTAAGAAGCTAGGATCTGGGTGACCATGTGTGTGATACTTGCAAACATTTTTTTCAAACTGATGAGTATAATGAGATTGGCGGGTTGCTCGTAATGTTACTGGACAAAGTGGGGAAAGAAAAGTTTGAGCTCGGGGATTCGAATTCCTAGCTCAAGGGCCCGTAAATGACCTGAAAGCTTCTATGTCTGCCCTGAACGAGACCCTTACCCGCTGTAGCCACAGGGCTGAGAGGCTGAAAATCAGACCCGCAGTCTCCCCCTGTGACTGACTGAATTACGATGCGAGTTGAACTCCCAGCCTCCCAGGGTGTCTCCTGCTAAACCCAGGCCACGGACTGGGAAGGAAGGGGATCCTGCAAGTTGGAATGGGGGTGTGTGGGAAGACCCTGATGGAGCTGGGGAACTTGAACCCTAAATTCTGATGCGTCTCCTCTGCCAGCGGCAGCAGTCTCTCTGTCCCCAGGAGAAGCGGCCCCTCCACCCCCGCCCGTCCCAGGGTGTTAACCCTGCGTTACCTGCGGAAAGGGTAATGACCGCCCCGAGGCAGCTGACAAGCAAGACATTGCTGGTTCTCCCCAGTGTCGACCCCACCACCGCTCTTGGCGTCTAGACCTCTGAGCAGACTCAAGTCCCAGCAGCCCCTAAAGTGAGGTACAAAGCGTGACCCGTGAGGAGGTGCACTACCCTCTGCGTTTTCTAACTCCTGCAGATAGAAACCCGGGCCACACGTGTGGGGATGGGTATTAAGGCTGTGGGATAAATCGTGGAAGGAACGGAAAGTTGGATCGGGTGGCATTTATTGCCACGGGCTCACTAAGCAGGGATTCTGCATCTAACTTTGCATCTTGGGGAGGAAGGAAGGGCTCTAACAGTTTGCTTCGCTGCTTGACTGAAATATGGCCAAAAGGAGACCCACAGTGAGTGAACTAGAATTGCCAGACCTGCTTTGGTTTAATGTAGAGAAAGGGATTCCATGACTTAGGGGGACGGGAATGTTCGAGTGAGTTTGTCATTTGAAACTCACCCACCCTGGGAAGGTCCAGAAGACATGCCTTTCACCACGACTGTGAGAGAGAAACTTGAGAGGGAAGCCCTGGCATCCCTGGCTCTTCTCTGTGGGCCAGACTTCAGAGAGGGAACTGCAGTCACGGAATTGGGACACGTAACCACAATGAGAGTGATTGGGCCCGTGGTGGCAGGGACCAGAGGTGGCACTCAAGCCCCGAAGGCAAGGAGGGAATGGTCCCTGTGACTGACAGCAGGGTCAATGCCGCAATCAGAATGTCCTGACTCCTGCAGACCATGGCTGGCTAGCTCGTCATGGGGTTCCTAGAAGTGAAATAGACAGGAAGCCTACTAATTCTTACTTGTTCTGTGTAAGCAGAAAATAGGTCAAGTGAACAAGAGTCTAACTTGAATGATTAAAACAAGAGTCATGGCTTGTTAATTCTCAGACTGGAGCCACTTTATAGACTCAGAACCCCTTGAATGAAGGACCCTAGTACACTATGGAATATTTATGCTGTTAATCACTCTCCCAGCCTTCCCCAAAAGGACCCACGGGCTTTTGCCAACTGTGCATTGGGGAAGAGGAAATAATCAGACCTTTTAGGGACTACTGGACGCTGACTCTGAACTCACTGGTTCCCTTCTCTGCGGAGTAAGAGATATTATGATGGGAAAGGCCAAGTGGAAGCAACTAGAACTGCCCCTACCTAGGAAAATAGTCAACCACAGAAGCAGCCCTGCATTCCTGGAGGGATTGCAGACATTAGTGCAATCATCAAGTACTTAAAAAACCCAAGGGCGGTGATTCCCACCACATCCCCAATTCAGCTCTCCCATCTGGCCTCGGCCGAAGACAGTCGGGTCTTTGAGAATGACAGAGGATTATTGTAAGCTTGCCAAGGTGGCGACTCCAATTCCAGCTGCTGTATCAGATGTGATTTCATTGCTTGAGTAAAGTGACACATCTCTTCCAGTATCCGCTATGCAGCTCTTGATCTGAAAGAATGCCTGTTTCTGCATTCCTGTCCGTGAGATCCACCAGAAGCAGTTTGTTCTCTGCTGACAAGGCCAGCGTTACACCTTTACTGTCCCACCTCAGGTGGATATCAACTCTCCGGGCCTATGTCATAGTTTAGTTCGCAGGGGTCTTGATCACAAGACCCCATTCACTTGCACACGATAGCGCACTGGTGCATTACACTTATGGACCTAGTGAGCAAGAAGTAGCACCTGGGCTTCCCTGGTGGCGCAGTGGTTGAGAGTCCGCCTGCCGATGCAGGGGACACGGGTTCGTGCCCCGGTCCGGGAAGATCCCACATGCCACGGAGCGGCTGGGCCCGTGAGCCGTGGCCGCTGAGCCTGCGCGTCCGGAGCCTGTGATCCGCAACGGGAGAGGCCACAACAGTGAGAGGCCCGCGTACCACACAAAAATAAAAATAAAGAAAAAGCCTGGGGGTGGGAAATAAACCCAACAAGTTTCAGGGGTCTTCCACCTCGGTGAAATTTCTAGGGGTCCAGTGGGGTGGGGCATGTGGAGTTTTTCCTTCTAACCCTGGAGGCAACTTCATTTTGGCCGCGAAGGAGGAAAGGGAGAGAGTGAGAGCAGATCAGAAGCCAGGGAAGGAGGCGAGGGGCGCGGCAGCCAGGCGGCGGCGGAGATGGAGTCGATGGGGAGGGGTAGGTGAGGAAGTGTCCGTGTTTCCTGCCGTCTCTGCCATCCATCATCCTCTCCCGGAGCGGAAATCAATATTCCTCTCTCTTGTTCTCTCCCCAAATGTTCTGAATTTAGAAAAGAAAGAGCAAACCCTGACAAATGCATATTGTTTTCCAAATATAAATGCCGCACCGCTTCCGCCCCCGCGCAGATGTCACCCCCTCTTCCCGGCTGCCCGGGTGTCGGTGTCGCCGGCCTGGGCGCTCTGCCACGACCGCTGTGGGCGCAGATGGAGCCCATGAAGTGGACTGCTGGCCGCCACTCGAGGTCACCTGGTTTCCTAAGAAGCAGATTCTCGGCAATTTCTCACAGGAGGAGCATTTGCAACTCACAGCTCTGCTGGCATCCTTTCCCCATCCCTCCCCGCCCGAACACGGCTCGCTCGTTTGGAAAGTAACTGTGAAACCTTTTACCCCTCCTGTTGAAAAGCACCTTCTCACCCATCCCTTTTGCCTGTAGAGGTAGCAGGGCAGAGAGGACCACTCCCACTGCTCAGATGAGGAAGCCGAGGCTCAGAGAAGGGAAGGCGTTCACTCGGACTGAACAGTGCTAAGAATGTGGATGGGAGCAGGGGGGTGATGCCGAAAGCTCAGCTTCTCTGTGCGCCAGTGCTGAATCAGATCTCGGAGACAGAGTTTTGGGTGAAGTAGAAAAGAACAGCTTTATTACTTTGCCAGGCAAAAGGGGACACAGTGGGCTCCTGCATCGAAAAACTATGTGTCCCCACCCAGGAGGATGTGATGAGGAGTTTTATAACAGTACTTCAAGGGCGGGGTTGCTGACAAGATGAGGGTGTGTACAGGGTCTCAGCTGGTCCATCTCCTAATCGTGATGGGCTTCTCTGGTCCCTTTAATCTCGCCTCAGGTGGTTCCTTGATTAGCAACTGTTCGAATCTGCCCTTTGGAACTCAGGGAAGGTCATGGAGGCTGGAGTCTTGCTTACAAGAAACGGGGGACAAAAAGAAGCCTCCGTGCCCAGGCCCCACTCGGTTTCAGGGGTAGACATGTTGGAGCCCCCAGGGCACCCCAGGAGCCCAAGTGGCCTGGCTTCTAATTCTACTGCTCCCTTGCTGCTGAAGTCCAGAATGTTTTAGATTCCCTGGCCTCCAGGCTCCCCGAGGAGCAGGCAGAACACACACCATGGAACCCTCCTTGTTAATAAAGGCTGCCATGTGCGTAATGCTTCCTACACGTCAACCGCCCTTGTAAATACTCTTATACGTATTAAGATCTTGTTGCTGAAATCTCGGCTTCTGTACACCCGTGCCAAATAGAAATACGGAGACAGAATTGAGGAGGAACGCAAAAGAATAGCTTTATTTCTTTGCCAGGCAAAGAGGGAACACAGCAGGCTAGCACCTCCAAAAACTGCGCCCCCCTTGGAGAAGCTTTATAGTAATGGTTCAAAGAAGGTGTGATCAGCTTGTGGACATTTTTCTGATTGGTTGGTGGTGAGGTAATTGGGAGTTGACATCATCAACCTTCTGCTTCCAACTGGTCTGGGGTCTACATGCTTGTGGGAAGCATATCATCATTAACTGTTAACTTTTCCTACCTGGAGGGGGTATCTGCAAAACAGCTCATAGACATTGTTGTGTCCATTGATGGGGAACCAGGACCTTGCCCCAAGGCGGCACTATTGTTTCTCTTGACTGCTCCTCCCTTGTCTCCCATCCCTTCCCTTCCCTGATTAACAACCGCTTGAATCTGCCCATTGGAACTCAGGGAAGGTCATGGAGGCTGAATGAAGCCTATTTCCTGTAATCAAAGAAATGGGGGACACAGAAAGGCTTTGTGCCCAGGAGCCCCACGGGGCCCTGCTCAGTGTCAACCCCCCTCAGTCAGAGTAACCCTATGAAATAGGTACTACCACTGGGCCTTGTTTACAGACTGAGGAAACCAAGGCCCAAGGTCACAGGGCTCTGAGGAGGTGGGGCTGTATTCACGCCAAACCAGTCTGGTCTAGATGGAGGTGGACTGAGCCCTTGGGCCACCCTGCCTCTGGACACTGTCCAAGGCGAGGACACTGACCCACAGGTCTGATACCTGGGTTCAGGTATCACTCACTCTTTGAGGAATTTGGTCACACTTGTTCAAATTTTGTGTCCTCCTTGGTCAAAGGAATCTCTAGAGAAAGTTACAGAGTAAAAACCCATGATTTCTCGTTTGTACGCATGTAGCGAGAGCACCTCAGCTCTTTATCCTGGATCCTGGAAGAGCAATGGAACAGGGGAGGAGGCTCCTCCTTCTCCTCTAGACTGAGGTTCTTCCACGGGGAACATGGAAGCCATCCGTCAATAAGCCACTCAGTCAACACACATTTATTAAGCACCTACAGTGCCCCAGGTCCGGCATATCACTATGATCGGGTAGGCATGGTGAATGTCTCTCTGGAGCTTGCATTGTGGTAGGGAAGCCAGCATTGGACAGGAAATGACAGAGTGACAAATCTCACTGAAGGGAAGCCCAGTGTTCAATGTTGCTAACATTCTACAATTCCTGTAGCACTCCAGAAGTCTCTGTGCTTTAAGCTGTTTGCAGTCTGCAGTCATCTCTTCGAGCAAGGTTAACGATGGAAATGGTTAGCTTGGATTGCAGGGGTGAGCAGGGTAATGGGGACATAAGCAAACCTGTGGACAGTGAAAGGACTGAATAATCTACATAAGAAAGGGCACGTGGTCACGTGAGAAGAAAAGATGAAGATGGAGCACAGGTATCTAACCTGGAGACCAGGGCTTCCTGCCGCCTTTAGAGATAGCTGGTCCCCTGCACTTATCCCACGGACAATACAGGATGACAGGCTTTTTACAATAACATTCAACCAACGTTTGATGAGAACAGAGGAAGTGCCGGCACTTGCTAAACAAAGAACAAGATAGACAAGGTCTCTGAGCTACTCACCATCAAAGCTTTGTGTAAGCAAAAAAAACAAAACAAAAACACAGGGCTGCCTTGAGGCCAGCCTCAGCTGCTGTTGCATTCGGAATAAATACAGATCCCAGTCCAGAAACTCTGAGGTGCATCAGAGGTCTTTACTGGAAGTTTTCTTGAAGAGATAACACCAGATTCACATCAAAACTTGCCACAAGGCGTCTAGTAGCAGCTCTCTTTCCCAAAATGCATATTTCACAGCAGCTGCTCAAATTCATCCCTCCACCCTTTCGAATTCCCTGTCTCCCTAGTCTTCGTCCCCACTCCTGCCTGTCCCGTGGGCAAAAGACCTTCCCCACCCTCTTCTCCTCCTCCCAAGTATCTCATCCCCTCTCTTACGCATTTCACTGGAGATTCTTTCATTTCCTTCAAGTCCACTTTTGCACATGTGTCCCTGGCCAACGTCACAAAAGCCAAATACAGCAAGCCAGGCTCCCGGTCTGTCTTCCAGGTCTCCTTCTCATCCTCTCTCTGGTTGGGGCATTCACTCCCTCGTTCTTCAGTCCCCAGTCTCTTCTTTCTCCATCCTCTCTTGATCCATAGATGGGGGACTCATTCAGTGTCCTGCCTTCAACCAGGAATACGTCCCACCTCTAGCAACCTGATTTGCATTTCTCTCAGCAGAATCAACCAGCTCTTCCTTGATGATTCCAGCAAGCCCAGTCCCTTGGCTGTAGTTTCTCCAGACAGTAGGTAGGGAGAATGGAAATCTCATTCATCCATTTTCTGCTAAACCTTTTCATTTATCTTTACTCCCAACTCCTAAAACTCAACTGACTACACACACTGTCTTACTCACAAAAAGTACTCCACCTTCACTGGACCTGTTTCTGTTATGGGACCCGCATCATTCTCTTTTGGCCAGACCTGAAACCTTAGAGCTGATGTTCTGCACCGGTGCCCAGGGCAAAGACTCAGACGCATGGATGACCTAATAGAGGGCTGTAAAACTCCTTGAAATTGTATACACTCACAAAACTAAAGACCACATATTGGGACTGAGAGGAAATATTTGCAAACACATATGTCAGACAGAGGACTTCTATCCAGAATATATAAAGAATCCTTGCAACTCAACTCAATTTAAAATTGGGCAAAAGATTTAACAGGCACTTTACAAAAGATTTATGAGTGATCAATAGCACATGAAAAGATGTTCAACTTTAGTCATCAGAGGAATGCAAATTAAAACCACAAGGAGATACCACTATGTATTCACTAGAACAGCTAAAATTTCAGGCTGGTAGTACCAAGTGTTGACAAGGATATAGAGAAACTGGATTTCTCATACAAGGCCGATGGAATTGTAAAATGATACAAGAGATATGGGAACGTGTGTATGTGTATAGCTGATTCACTTTGTTATAGAGCAGAAACTAACACACCATTGTAAAGCAATTATATTCCAATAAAGATGTTAAAGAAAAAAAGAAGACAGTTTGGTAATTTCTTAAAAAGTTTCACATATACCTACCTTATGACCCAGCCATTCAATTTCTACATATTTATCCAAGAGAAATGAAAGCCCATGTTCACACAGAGACTTTGTTTCAGAATGTTTACAGCAGCCTTATTTGTAATAGCAAAAGCTGGAAACAACCTACATGTTTATCATCAACTACTGAAAGGATAAAAACGGTGTGGTATGTCCATGCAGTGGAGTACTGTTCAGCAATAAAAGGGGCAAACTACTGATGCATGCAACCACAGGGATAAATCCCAAATCATTATGCTGAGTAAAACAAAGACCAAAAAATGTGCATACTGTATGATTCTACTCGTATAAAATTCTAGAAAATGCAAAGTCATCTATATAGTGACAGAAAGCAGATCGGTGGTTGTCTGGGGGTCAGAAGTAAGGGAGAAAGTGGATTTTGAGGAGGCCCACGGAACGTTTTGGGAAAAATGGAGATATTCAGTATTTTAATTGCAATGACAGCTTCCCAGGTAAAGGCATATGTCATAACTCTCCACAGTTGACGCTTCAGATGTGTACAGCTTGTGTTAAATTAAACCTTAGTAGAGCTGTAAGAAAATATGAGTGCTGGATGCCAGTGACTCTTCTGAGTCTAGATTAAGAAATTGCCTTCCACGTGCTATGAAAGCTTGGTTAGAACTCTGGCCTTGATTTCACTGTGTAAGATGGGCATCTCAGTGGTCCCCAGAGCCAGTGTTGGAGTCCCATAATGAGAGAACCGGAAGCACCCTTAAAATGATGAAAAACCTGACACCCAAAGAGGGAAGTGACTTGCCCAAGGTCACCCTACAACTTCGTGGCAAAGTCAGGCTTTGAGCTCAGGCACCGCGATTCGGTCACTGGTCTACAAGCCCTGGGAGGACACCATGGGGCCAGGAGGTCAGCTGTGGTCACAAGCTAAGGGGTCACACAGACAAGAGCCCAGCACGCGCCAGGCACAGAGAGCCCCGCAGCGAATGAAACGCCCTGTATGGGCGTGAACTCTGCGCCCGGCAGCCTGGTGGCGGTGAGCAGGAAGGGCCGTGGCCTTGGACCCGAGCATTCAGACAGTCTGTGGGGAAGGACAGAGCTTGTGGGTTCTTATTTTAAATTTCTAACTTCTTGCAAATCAATACTTTCATAAAACATAATACAGTTAAATTACTAGAAAAATGAACCAAAAAATGAACATATAAAATACAAGCTCAAACTTTTATTATTAGATTCAGCCCACATAAAATCACTCGTTAAATTGCTCTGAAGGTTTCTAAGCATTTACTCTCCATTTCTGTACTTATCTCTTCATGGACCAGGAACCAGCAGTGGTCCGTGTTCCACCCTTCGAGAAGTATTTCCCTAAAAGATCCAAACTTTAATTACCAAGAAGTCAGGGCTGGCCTGGCTTTCTAAAGTCTAGGAGGATCCCATTAAAACACGGGTTAGATTGAAATGTGACACGTGAGTCATCGTTTGAATTGAGACTGTACAGACTTATATATTATTCATTGTCTCGGGCAATAAAAACTCACAAAATGCCTAAGTGCCCTCCGGCCCCAGAATAGCTTAATTGGGCTGTGTTGCTCTGGGATGTCAAGCACCTGTTTAATTCTGAGTTCTGCAGTTTTACATCAGAACAGGCCCAGGAAGAGGCATTTTCCATCTTCGGTCCCTGGCTCCTGTCTCTGCTTGAGTGCGTGAAGGGGCCACCCCTCCCCAGGGAGATCACCCAGGGGTTCAGATGCTGTGTGAGCAGCGGCCAGCACAGACGAGGAGAGGAAAGGAAGCCTCGTCTGGGGTTGGGAGAGCAAAGCCAGATCCCTGTCACCCACACCAAGGGGCAGGCCAGGCCTGGGCTCCCCTGTCCTGAGTTGGCCTTGACAGCCGTGGAGGGTCGGATCCAGAATCACCCTGGCCGAGGCTCAGGGGTTAGGCCCCAGGAGCAGGGGCACCTACGCCCCAGGTTCCTGGCCTGTGAAATGGGGGTTTGTCACATGGACTGCCTGGGCCAACGCCGGGCCGTGATGATGCAGATGAAGTGATGCAAAGCCAGGCACGGGTAACAGAAGAACCCAGTGCCCGTACCGGGTGAAGCTGGGTGACAAGGCCTCAGGTTGGGGTGGGCCTCAGTGAGTTCTCACTCCTCTCCCCACCCCTCTCTGGCCTGGACTTGAGCCCCCTTGAAGTTCTCTGTATCAGCCCCCAAGCTGTTCAGCTTGAATGCCACAATTGACAGGGAACTCACCACCCAAGGCGAGCCCTTCTCAGCTCCGCACAGCTTTGACCCGGAGAACACAGTCCCAGGCTGAGCTGCACTGGCCTCCCTGTGGCTCTCACCCCAGCACCGGCTGCAGCTCCTGGGGGCCGGCCCGACTGCTGTGTGCACCCTTGCAGACCAGGCTCCTGGCCTCAGTGAGCCTTGGCTTCTGCAAGCTGCACATCCCAGCTCCCTGTCACATCTCCTGTTTATACGTTTACAATTGGCACCATCCTGTCACTCAGAGCACACCCCCAGGTGAGACCCTCCCCGCTGCTGTTACGGGGTCTCTTTGTAGAGCCTCAGGTGGGCCTTACTCCTGACCTTTTAGAACTGCAGAATGTGTACAGCCTATCTCAGTGCCCCCAGCTGCCTTGCTTTTCTCTTCTCGACACCACGAAGACCCCTCCCTGAGTCCCGGGGGCCCTTGGTCCTTCTCTTCCTCCTACGGACCCCCATTCAGCAGGAACCCTCCTCATTCGGGGGCCACACTCAAGACTAGAGCCTTAAGCTCCCACCTTCCCAGCTCTTCCCTTTCATCCTGAGCGATTCAGCCCCAAGGCCCTGATGTGACGTGGAGTGCTGCGGTGCCCTCAGTTCAGGGACAGGAGGGCCGCAGGGTCTCAGGGCTGCTTGGGGACAGCGGGGAGGGCGTCCATGGGAAAGGCGGCCTGGCGAGGGACGTGGGAGCCCACGCGGGGGGTAAGGAGGGTGGTCAGAGCCTGGGTGGGGCAACAGCGTGTCCGTGTGGCAGGGCGGGCGACTCGGGAAGTCCGGGTCCAAGCCAGCTGGCCCTGGCGAGGGGGCCTGGCATCGAGGAACAGTCTGCAAAATGGCTGGACCAAACTCTTCAAAAGTATCAAGGCCGTCTCTTGTCTTTTTCCCTTTTTTCTGGTTAAAATTCTGAATTCTAATGAGACACACTTGTTATTTTTTAATTATGAGTTTACTTATGAGTTCTCTATGATCACTATTGCTTTCTACCATCTTATTCACACCTAATTATAAGTCCAATACCTGGGGGAAAAAAAGTACCAAGGCCGTGATAATCAAAGAAAAACAAAGGAATTGCCCCAGACTGAAGAAGACCAAAGAGAAGTGACAACTCGGGGCAGTGTGTCATTCTGAATGGATCCTTTCGTTATGAAGGAAGTCATCGGGCCAATTGGTAAAACCTCAGGAGAGTGTCCTTGTTTGTAGAAACACACACTGATAGAAAATCAGGTCAGCAACTTACTCTCAAATGACCAGGAAGGAAAAGGTTTTTTATTATATAACTGTAATTCCTAATTTTCTGTAAGTTTATAATTGCTTGAAATTTGTTTTTTTAAGAAAAGAGGATTTCAGAGCTGGCACTGAATTGGAGATTACCTGGTCCTCAGCTCTATTTATGAGACAAGAACGAAGTTGCAGAAAGGTTAAAGTGACTTGACCAAAGTCACACAGCTAGTAGATATTGGTTCTTAGACCCAAACCGTCCTTTCAAGTCTTATGGTTGGATCTAGTCTAAGTCCCTCATTTTACAGGTTAAGAAATTGTGGTCCAGGGTCACAAAGAGATTTACCCCAAAATGAGCCGAACAAATTTCAGGTGTCAAGTTAGTTGGGACAAATCTGGAGAGTTTCTTAAGTGTCTGAAATTGAACTCTGCGTGTTTTCCTCCTCTGTCCACTTGCACAGAAATTTCTCCTAGGTGCTGGCCTGAAGCCATTCCTCTCAGAAAGGAAGTCCTCTGCCACTTACTCGGGGTTTTAAATTTGTTGCCCGGCAAAGCGGTCATAGTGTACATGAGCAACTATCCCTGCAGGGGCCTCTACGGTTTCTGGGGTTTTCCTCTTAGTCACTGACAGCCTGGGACCTTGCCCTTCCATGTGCCAGCCATCAGCCAACCAGCTGGCCATTCTGAAGAAGCAGAAAAGCATCCAGAAGCCCTCTAAGGGGGGCACAAGCCCGTGGAGAAAGAAGGTGACATGTGTCTGCCAGGGACAAGGGCAGGAGGTGGAGTGTTATGAGCTGAATTGTGTCCCCCAAAATTCAGATGTTGACGTTCTGATCCCCAGTACATCGGAATGTGACTGCATTTAGAATTAGGGCCTTTAAAGAGGTGATTAAGGTAAAATGTGGTCACTAGGGTGGGCCCTGATCCAATATAACTGGTGTCCTTATAAGAAGAGGGGATGAGGACACAGAGGGATGACCGTGTGAGGACACAGGGAGGAGACGGCCATCGACAAGCCAGGGAGAGAGGCCTCAGGAGAAACCAACCCTGCCCACACCTTGATCTCAGATGTCCAGCCTCCAGAACTGTGAGAAGATAAATTTCTGTTGCTGAAGCCACCCAGTCGGTGGGACTTTGTTACAGCAGCCTAACAGATTAATACAGCAGGGGTGAGGAACGCCGGAAAATAGACTCTCCTACAGACCACAGGCTCTTTGCACAGATCCCTTCTGCCCACACGGTAATGTCAACTTCCCTCAACAACCCCATCAGGGGACACTCTCCCCGTTTGGACCCTAACTGACAAAAGCAGGGAATGGAATGCTCATTCTGGAGCCAGAAGTCCCAGCACATCCATTCAGGGGCTGTGTGATCTTGGGCAAGTCATTTAACCTTACTGAGCCCCAGTTTCCTTATATAAAAATAGGATTCATAATTTCTGTTTTTAGTCTTTCATAGAATTGCCAAGATCAAGTATAGAAACTGATAGAAACTATAAACAGATTATACATGTGAGGATTGCTATTAATGACAGCAATACTGTCATGTTCATAATTTTAAAAATGTATCTACTGAGCTTCTGTTTCAGTTAGAAAATGCAAACATAATCTCCAGAATTTGCAGTCCAGGAGGGAATATGAGAGTTACACACATACAGCTGTGTAAAAGTTGGGCCAGAATGACATACAGTCCAGAGAACAGAAAGCAATGTTCAGAGAAAGGAAATCATCATGGTCTGGTGTGAATCACTGCTGTTTATTCCTTCATCAAACATTTCTTGGGAGCCTTTGTGTGCCAGCCTGTTCTACCAGGGGGGTAGAACTGTGAACAAGACAGCATGCCCTCAGAAAGCCTGGGTTCTAGTGCGGGGACAGACACAATAAACAACCGTTGTTTCTGAGTATGACAGGTGCAGACAGTGCGGTGAAAGGAAGGAAGGACGGGGGTGAGGGTGGAAAGGCTGCGTCGGTAGAAGGACGGCCGCTTTATGGGGGTGTTTGGGAGGACCTTGCTGACAGCTCACACCTGGAGGGACTGAGGACCAGAACCATGCTGCTACACGGGAAAAGAGCATAGTAGATGCTATCAGGTGCCTTTACAAGTAGAGCTTCAGGGTTTGCAGAATGAATAGGACTCAGGTTTCTGGGGGAAGGCTTTGGAGGTGCAGGAACCCAGCCAACAGGCTTAGTGCGATTGGCCCGGATGGGACTGCAATTCCCAGATACAGCCACCAGGTGGCAGAGTGACTTCAGACAAAAAGTCTACCGAAGAGTCTGGGGAGAAACTTTTTTTCCCCCAAATGAGGAGTGCTGGCACAGGTTCGGGATCCCCGGAAGACCAGGCGAGCAGCAGATACAGCTGACAGATATTCTTGAGGGAGCCTGACCCTATGGGGCTCCGCTCAGGACTGGGGGCTGACGAGGGGCTCCCCTCGCTCTGTGGCTGGCTCACCTTGGGGCCTTCTCTTCCCTCTGCCCTAGCGAGCCGGGAATCTCACCCGACAGCTTACCCAGCGCTAGTCTGCAGAGCCTGGGGCTGCTCCTGAGATGAATGCAGGGTGCTGCGGGAAGCAGAAGCCCTGGTCTGGCGCGGAGCGGAACGCCGCCGCCTGGGGCCGCTCACCGTGCCAGTGTGAGACTTGGATCCGCAGGAAAAAACACGTTTTTCCCCGCCGCGCCCTCCACACAGCCCTCGGGGTCATACCTCCATTCAAAACTTTTATGAATGATCTACCCATGCCAGGCAGGGTGCTGGGGACCCAGGGGTCTGTGAGACAGACCATTCACAGAGCGGGCTGCAAACTATACTGCGAGGGCTGAATGCAGGCTGCTGCCTGCTTCTGTAAAGTTTTCCTGGCTCACAGCCTCGCGCACAGTGTACATAGTGTCCGTGGCTGCTTTGCGCTATAAAGCAGGGTTGAGTGGCTGCTACAGAGACCGTATGGTCCACGACCCTGAGGCATGTGCTAGCTGGCCCTTTATAGAAAACATGTGCTGACCACCCATCTGGAGGGAGAGACAGGGAAGTGAACAGAGGATTGCATCACTATAAAGGGAGCTGTGATGGAGGCGGGGCCACGATGGAGGCTGAGGCAGGTGAGAGATGAAGTTGAACGGATGAATGGGTAAAGAAGTTGCAGTATGTATATTCAATGGAATATTACTCAGCCATTAAAAAGAATGAAATAATGCCATTTGCAGCAACATGGATGGACCTGGAGATTATCATACTAAGTGAAGGAAGTCAGACAGAGAAAGACAGGTATCATGATATCACTACATGTGGGATCCAAAAAGAAATGATACAAATGAACTTATTTACAAAACATAAACAGACTCACGGACTTAGAGAAAGAACTTATGGTTACCAGAGGAAGTGGCGGGGGAAGGATAGTATGGGACTGACATGTACACACCGCTATATTTAAAACAGATGAACAAGGACCTACTGTAGAGCATAGAGAACTCCGCTCAATATTCTGTAATACCCTAAATGGGAAAAGAATTTGAAAACGAATAGATACATGTATATGTCTACCTGAATCACTCTGCTGTCCCACCTGAAACTAATACAACATTGTTAATCAACTATGCTCCAATATAAAATAAAAATTTTAAAAACATAGGGCAAAGAGAGTGCTGTGATGGAGGCGGGGCCGTTATGGAGGTGGGGCAAGTGAGAGATGAATTTGAGTGGGAAGCTGGGTCGGGGAGCATCCAGGTGGGCCTTTTAGGGTAGTAGCCATGGGGAGCCACTGAAGGGTCTCTATCGTGTGGAAAGTGGAGGAGGGGACACGAGCAGAGCCAAGGGGCCCAGTAAGAGGCTGTGGTGCTGCTTAGGAGGGAGAAGAGAGAAGAGAGAGGGAGCTGTGGGGATGGAGAAAGAGGCGATGCTGGCGGGATTTCGAGTGCGAGGGCGGGAGAGGCGGGGTCAGGGCTGAGTCTGTGTCCAGCCTGCATCCCCGGACTCTGGGATTGCACAAAGGTTCACCAAGCCATGCCAGATGCTACGGAGGATGAGCCACTTGGATCACCAAGAGAAGCCCCTCCTTCGAAGGTGGGGAAGCGGGGTTGGAGGTTTCGTGGCAACGTTCGGAATGCCGGGCAGGAGTCTCCTGTTGTTCATTTCTGCTCTGCACCCCTTTCTGGTTGAGTGCCTGGTGCGTGGTATCTTCCAGGAGTTTCCTAACGAGTGACATCAGCATGGACCTCTTAGGATGCCCTGCGGGTGAGACCAGGGCTGTGTGAACTCAGGGAGCCTTGAAAACCCAGCACATCCCGGCCCAAGTCCACTTGCCAAAAGGGAGAGAAAGGCAGGGGCTGAAGCACGTCTCACACTTTTCCCCCAAGGCGCCCAGGGTGGTGCAGAGGAGCTCACAGACCAGCCCTGGGGGCTGGAGACAAAGGGCTCCACAAGTATGAGGGGTCGCTGAAGCCTCAGGTTTGTTTTTTTTTTAAATTCAGGTCCTTTTTGCATTCTGTTCCATCATATATCTTTTGTGTCTTGAAGCAGAAGAAATTTTTAAATAACTTACTAACAGTGATGCTCTAAGAAGATGCTTCAGGAGCGTCTTCCGGTTTCTTCTGTAGCTGCTGGTATTTCCGTCTCAGCCAGGTAAGGGTCTGGGGCGGGACGATGAGGATGTGACTGCAGCCTGGAGAGAGAGGCAGCTTTTTGTGCTGATATCACAGCAAAGGTCTAAGGAGGGACAGCAAGGTGATCAGCCCAAAAGCTCCCTGACAGCAGGGACACACTTTTTTACCCCTGAGTCCCTTGAAACCCCTGACACATAGCCTTTACACATTGTGACTCTGCCTCAGATCAATAAGGAGGATTAAAATAGAATGCCCTGGGCCACGAAGCAGCTGAAACACCGCCAGCTGCTCCCTTCTCTCTGTAATTTCTCTAAACCGCAATTTTCCTACCTGCAAGGTGGAAGTAATGACCCCTTCCTGCCTAGCTGTCAGTCCTGCTGCAATGCAGTAATGCAAAAGCAAGCACTTTAAAAAGTACAAGGCGTTTAAGATATCCAAAGAGCACCATTATCCCATAGAGAAACACTATAGTCAAACCCTGCCACGAGGCCATAAGTGGGGCAAGGAGGGGGGAGCTGAGAAATCCAAGCCCCTAAAATGCAAAGCTGGGGTGTGGCAAAATCGATGAATGAATTGGTGAGCCTTGGGTCTGTGGCAATGTATGGCCTGTCCCAGCACAAGCTCTTGTTTGGCGCCACCTGGTGGCAGCTTTCTGCCCTGCCTTAAATATCAAAGATTCTAGGTCCTGGGACTTTGGCGGGGACTTCCAAGACAGATACAGACTCCAGGACTCCCTTAATTGAAGCCAGTTTGTTGGCCTTTATGGAGAAAGGTGGGGTGCAGGGACCTATCCTCTACCTCCCCACTTCTGAATCAGGATCACCTGCAGTTTCAGCCCTATCCTCCCAGCCTGCCTATCCATGAGGATGTTTGATGACAGCTGTGCTATATCTAAATCCCTGTTACCCTGAGCTTTGGCATCTTGTTTTTTTTCTGTATTAACCTCTTCGGAAGAAACGACTTTCCATTTGATACCTGTGTCTTCCACATGATCTATTTCCCAAAGGATGTAATATGTGTGCATTTGTGTGTGTGCACGCACACATTTGTATGGGGTGGAGGGACAGCTTGGGGGAAGGATGTTTGCTCAGTTATCCTGTCTTCCATCACATTCAGATGGCTCTCAGTCAATCAGCTACTTCCACTGAGACTCCCCCCCACCAAATCCCACTGCCATCAGCCAAATTGGACCAGCCTCCCTCCAGGACTGCTTTGAAATTCCCCAACACTGCCACCTCCCCTTACTGTCTTCTTATTTCAGAGCACACGCAGAAGGTCCTGAAACTGGGGACTTCCCTGGTGGTGCAGTGGTTAAGAATCCGCCTGCCAATGCAGGGGACACGGGCTTGATCCCTGGTCCAGGAAGATCCCACATGCTGCGGAACAACTAAGCCCGTGTGCCACAACTGCTGAGCCTGAGCTCTAGAGCCCATGCGCCACAACTACTGAGCCCGCGTGCCACAACTACTGAAGCCCGCGCACCTAGAGCCCGTGCTCTGCAACAAGAGAAGCCACTTAAATGAGAGGCCTGCGCACCGCAACGAAGAGTAGCCCCCCCTCACCGCAACTAGAGAAAGCCTGCGTGCAGCGACGAAGACCCAATGCAGCCAAAACTAATTAATTAATTAAAAACTTAAAAAAAAAACAAAAAAGAAGGTCCTGAAACTGGTGGGCTTTGAGCACCATCCAATCTCCCCTTCCTTCTGGGAGGGCAGTGGAAGGATATCCTTTAAAAGCAGTCTGTGCTCAACAAGCAGTAAAGGTCACGCTTCATGGCTGAAGGTCAAAAGGCACAGGAAGCAATCCTGCACATGGGGCTTCTTACCGAGCTCCTTTGCGTTTGTCGGCTTTCCTCACAAGACAATGACTTTGTGAGGCAGAAACACCCATGGCTTTGAAACGCACGCCTTCACTCACTCCCTCATCTTGTCATTGAATCAGAGGGAGTGCTAAGTGTCTTGCTCTGTGCTGGCAAACACGACAGACAGTGCCCCGTTACTGTCTTGAGGCAGCTCAGCATCTGGTTGGGAGGCAGCGTCCGCGGCAGCATCACAGGTCAACGGATGCAGCAGCAGGAGCGCCAGCCACATCAGAGGTGTTACTGGGGCCACGTGTCCCAGAGGACTGAGGACTCGCTTTGCCTCGGTAAACAAGAGGGGCTGAAGGGGACAGCCGAGACGATGGAACAGTGTCTCATCCTGCAGTGGCCCAGAGGCTCCCACCTCCTCCTTTTAGGGGGCAAAGCATTGCAGATTGCTTTGTCCTGGGTCAAGTCCCAAACTCTCCTCGCTATAAAGCATTCCCCTTTTCTCTCCTTGTGTTTGATGGGAGCCAACAAACCACTTCCAAAAGCAGAATGTTTGCAAAATCTCCACCTTCCAATGTTCCTGCCCTAAGGGACAGTTAATGAGCAAAGCCATCACACATTTGGATAACAGCCTTGTGGAGCCACTGCGGGGTGAGACACACTGCAGAAGAAGGCTGGAGATTGCTGGGGAAAGGGACTTTCTCCTGTCTTGCAGCAGTCAACCTTAATGTGAATCCTGCAAAGGGAATTGCTTCACATCTCAGGAGAAAATGTACTGGGAGCTACTGGCCGTGAAGAAGCTCATCCTCCTTTTAGTCTAAAGGCTAGGGACCGTCTGATTTAAACCAGAGATCCCATTTCTAGCTTAGTGATGCCCTAAAGGTGGAACTTTTGAGAAATCCCTTTTTTGGGGAGAGTGAAATCACGGGAATGTTGTTAAGGGCAAAGCCCCACAGTGGCTGGAGCGACTCCAGGGAATGTCTTCCTGCTTGTATCCATGGAGCACTGGCTTGAAAAAGCAAAGCTGTCTTGCCACTTTGCAAGAACCGAGCCCAGGGAGCTAGCGGCCGAGGCCCACGCGGACCGTGCCTGCCATCTGCAAAATCTGTGCTTTTCTTTTTCTTCTACATCGGTTATTTTTCAGGCAGAAAACACATTCCTCGGGTGTAGTTGAAAGTCTTCGAGGGCTTGTTCTGTCCGAATGAATGGAAAGACCAAGTAAAGCCAGTCCACTTTGGTAATCCTTGCACTCTGTGGCAAAAGTAGCCTCAATCCGTTGTTAAAGGGCTCATTTTTCCTGCCTAATCATGAAATTCAGGCCATTACCAGGACAAGGACCGAGTTACATTGCTGGGGAGAATTAGGTGTCTCCTCGATAGGGACACTGGAGGGTAAATTCCGTGACAAGAGTGGGGCTGGGAATCTGCCTTTATGAACCCAAGAATTAATCACGCTACTTATTAGACTTGTAAGATGTGTGCTGTCAAATCTCACTTAAAATTCCATACGACCCAATGAAGTAGGACCTACTATTTATCTCCACTTGACAGATGAAGGAAGTGAGACATGCAGGGGTTTGGATCATTTGTCCCAGGGCACACAGGACAAGCAGTGGACTTCCCATCCCCGTCACACCACGAGGTTGCTGAGGGCCCCCAGGAAAATTCGAGCCCCGTGTAGCCAGCCAGGTTTGTTCCAAACTGCACGCGGCCTCCAACCCTAGGGGCCAAGGCCTCCGGCCCTTGCTGCGTGACCGTGGTCGCATGGCCACCCTCTGACCTGCATGGGGTCTCCTGAAGGCTTCCTGAGAAAGTGACATTGCAAGTGAGATGGGAGGGAGTTCCCTGGTGGTCTAGTAGTTGGGATTCTGGGCTTTCAGTGCCGTGGCCCGGGTTCAGTCCCCGGTCAGGGAACTGAGATCCCACAAGCCACGCAGCTTGGCCAAAAGAAAAGAAAAAAAAAAAAAAAAAGGTGAGATGGGAGATGGACCTAGAGATTATCATATTAAGTGAAGTAAGTCAGACAGGGAAAGACAAATATCATATGATATCACTTATATGTGGAATCTAAAAAATAATACAAATGAACCTATATACAAAACAGAAACAGACTCACAGACAAACTTATGGTTACCAAAGGGGAAGCTGGCGGCGGGGGGAGGATAAATTAGGAATATGGGATTAACAGATACACACCACTATAATAAAATAGATAAGCAACAAGGATTTACTGCAGACCTCAGGGAACTATATTCAGTATATAGTATAACCTATAGTGGGAAAGAATCTGAAAAAGAATATGTATCTATATAGAGAGAGAGATATTGATATATAACTGAATCACATTGCTGTACACTTGAAATTAACACAACATTGTGAATCAATTTAAGAAAAGAGAGAGAGAGAGAGAAAGTGAGAGGGGAAGGGATGAGAAGGAGAACAAGACGGAAAGAGCATTCCGGGCAAAGGGAACAGGATGGTCCAAGACCTCAGCAGGAGGGAATGTTGCAAACCCAGGGGTCTGAAGGAGGGTCAGTGGCTGTGGAGCCAGGGCGCAGGGGCGCATGCGGGTGAGGCAGCTGCAGAGGTGGGCTGGGCAGAGCACGCAGGACCAAGGATGCCGTGGGACAGAGTCTTGCCCTCCCCTTATGGGACTGGGGAAGCCACTTGTGGGGTTAAACAGCCTGTGATGTGATGGAGTTTGCATCTGGGGGCCCCTGTGGGTATATCAGGGAGGGGCTGGGAGTGGAGCTAAGTGCGCGCCTGTGGATCAGTCGGGCGCTGTGATGTGGTCCAGGGAGAGGGCAATGGCCTGGGAGGGTGGGATGGGAGGAGGTGGGAGGAGCTAGTTTGGAGGCCAAACGCATGGGACTTGATGGTGGGCTGGACAGGATTGGTGGGGCAAAGAAGGACGATTGACCCTGGGACGATGCGGGTTTGAACTGCCCGGGTCCACTTCTCGGTGGATGATTTTCAAGAGTAAACGCTACAGCACAACGCAGTCCACGGTTGGTTGAGTGGTGGGTACAGAGGATCCTTGGATACCAAGAACAGCATCCCTTGTTGTTCAAGGGTCAACCTTAACCCAGATTTCTGCGGGGAGGAGAAGGCAACTCCTCGAGACAGGGAAGGAGAGTCAGCCGGGCTGCCTCTGACTTCTGCAAACAGATGGGATGCACACACACGGGTGCAGGGTTACCTGGCCAGCCTGTGGCCGCTCCTCAGGACAGCCGGGACTTAACAGACTAACCCCTTCCTACCCTGAGTGACCTCCTGGGTGTTTTAAAGCAAACCCATGCACCGGAAAGGCCCAGGCCACTGCTGATGTCGCCACTGACCGCTTCCATCCGAGGCTCGCAGTCAACCTCCACGACCTCTACGATCTCCTTGGCCCCGCCCGTACCCCCACCACCACCACCACCGCGTGCCCAACAGGAAATAATGCCTGCAAAATACAGGCAGACACGGGGAGCAGAAAAGCTGACATGTTTGGAGAATTCTGGGCTCATCAAATTCTGTTGCAATCTATCTAAAATCCCATCACCCCTGGTTGTCTCAGCCTTGAAAGGAAAGACCAAGAATATGCAGAACCCGTGCTGGGAGATTGGCTCCCCCTGTAGCGATGGGAAACTCATAGGCCCATGTAACAAATACTTCCATGCTCTGACCTCTTTTAATCCCCATCCCTGTTCAGTTATTTATCCTCATTATTATCCAGTCATTTACAGATGAGGAGACTAAGGTCCAAATGACCCCCCGACACGGCCTCCTGGAGATGTCTTGGTTCTTCTCTCCAACCCCTCACCAGCGAGGCCTCTGCATCCTTCCGGCAACTGCCCTGATGCCCGCTGCCTGCTGGTACTGCGGATGGAGGGTCCCCCTGTCTTCCTGGCCTTTCTCTGATCAGCTAGAGCTGCCTCACTCTGTGCCCCTCCCTCTTACCCTCCGGAAGGAGATCCGGTTTCAGGAACCTTCCCAGACTGGCTTGGCCCTTGGCCATGAATTTCTCTACTTCCCTCACTATGCCAGGGCCAGAGGGATGGGGCCAGCAGGGAGGCGGGCGTGAGATGTCTCACGGGGCACCTCTGTGGCACAGAGCAGTCCCTACTGACCCTCCTTCCCAGGGGTCTGGCTCCTGGTCCCGTGGGTGCCGACCCCCAGCCCCTCCAAGGCCTGGGCTCTCTGCTCTCCCAGCTGGGGGAGAGTGAGACCCGCAGCCCCTCGCTCGGAGCGCAATGCGTGTGTGCCGGAGAGACCCCGAGCCTGCAGCCCTTGGCCGGCGGTCAGCACCCTGCTCACTACAGAAAGTCTTGGCAAGGGGGTGGGTGTCTGAAACACTGCACAGGAGGCAGGCCCAGTGTGACACCGGCTCCCTGGGCCAGGCCTTCTGCTGCCCTCGGGGAGGGTGGAGAGAAAGATTTTCAGAGGGAAGAGCACGTTGATAAGAGGTAGATTCATAATCACGGAAGGTTCCAGGCTGGAGGTATCCTTAAGATTATTTAGTCCAATCTTCATATTTCATAGACGAGGAAACCAAGACCAACAGAGAGAAAAAAATTCATTGAATCTGGGGGGAGGAAGCTGTTGTTGGATGGTCACGTTCTCACAAACCCAATGTTCTAAAGCCATACCTCCGACGCTTGCACACGTGTGCCTCTGCAGGGACCGCCCAGAAGGCCACGTGTTTGGTCTCTCCGTCTAGACTGGACCCGAGAGAAGCCATCAATCCCCGCCCTCCCAAACCGCCCATCCATTCAGTCTTTCTGGAGAAGTCCCGAGGGTCCTACCAAGTCCCGTCTTACCCCCAGACCAGAAGATTCTTACGAGATAAGCTCAAGTTCAAGACCGTCCTACAGACTTTGGACTGTTTGGGTGGGGTCTCCAAACTTGGCTCAGACTAACCTCAACACGTACCTGCAGTTTCACGAAGAATGTAAGGACAGCTGCTCAGGGCCAGCCTCTGGCCCCTCTGACCCCCGGGTTCAGGTCCCCGGGCGGCCCTACTCGTTCTGAGCTCTGCAGACCAACCCTGCTGGCTCTGCCTGACTGGCCACTCTCTTCCCTCCTTCCCCAGCTTTTTGCTGCTATTCATTTTTTTTAGTGTCATCTGAGATGTCACTCCCTTCCTCTGGAGTCATCCCCCAGAACTAGGTGGGTGCATGTCCTCTGAGCCCCCATAACTATACGCACCTCGAAGGTGGCTCCAGTGCCTCGGTTACTGCCTGTGAACTTGCGTGTGCTGTGGCTCCCAGACCGTCCCCTCCAGAGCCATCATCCTTGCTCCAGCAGCTCCTGGTGGGCAGCAGCAGACACGCGGGTGAAGGAACGCACAAGTGAGTGCATGAATCCATGAAGTAGCGTAGGCTAAGGCACGGGGAGGGGGACTTGGAATAAGAGGCGCTTCTCTGGGGTCCATCCAGGCAGGGGAAGAGGCGGGTGCCCCTCACTGGCTGGAATTTCACGCTGCGGCCAAACCAAGGAGAAGAGCCTCGTCTCTTAGTGATTAATCACAAGCAACAGCTCCCAAAACGCTGGCAAAGAACCGAAACTAACACCCGGAGAACTAAAAACCTGCCAAGTCCCCTAGCATACCACAGTGGAAATAGATATTGATCCTTCCTCTATAGCTGGGCAATTTTCAAGGAGAAAAGAGAGCCCAGACATCGGTCTTAGGAGCATGTATTCATCCCCAGGAGGGCTTTGGGGGACAACAAAGACACAAGGTTCTCCATAAGTGGACCCCAGAACGGGTGAGAGGGTTCAGGTCTGGGGGCTCCTGGCCCTGCCGCCTCCGGAGGGTTTTGGGATTCCTGGGATTCCAACGGCCTAAACACAGAAGGATGGTCAGTCGCGGAACGGAGACCGTGGGGCTCTGGGAGTGAGCCTTGCTGTGCCCAAATGTGTTGATGTTGTGGGCTGGAATAGATCAGAAACTCACAACTGTGCGGCGGGTGCCGTGCATTAAATAAGATTCAAGTAAACCGCGTGAAATCTCTGAAGATGCTCACAGTACACAAACCCATCGTCATGCAGCATTTTCCTCTGCCGCTAGGTGGCAGGTGTCCTCGGTTTGCTGCGACTGCCTGGGAGACTGCCGGTTACCAGGGAGGGAGGATGCTGGTTCAGAGGGTAGCTCAGGCCTCAGGCTGCCTGGGCTATAAGTCTAGAAGCTCCCTCAGCTGGGGAAGCCTCTGTGGCTACCCCTGAGCCGCCCCTGCTGCACCAGGACCTTTGTCTCCAGCAGATGCGATATTTACGCTCCTTTCCTGGTTCTCCTGTCTTGACCTTCACTCGAAGCTGGGCTTTCAGTCTGACATGTGTCCCCAAGTGCCCCAGACCCCAGAGGAAAGAATTAGTCTCTTCCTCTGAAGCAGACAGTGTGCTGCTGTCTCTTTTAGGTCACTTGTCCCAAATCCTACAGAAATCTCCCATCTGACCTTCTTTCCTCCTTTCCCAGTCCCTTGCCCCTTACGTGGCTGCCTGATCCTGTCTATTCTTGGCATGAACTGTCCTCTCCTGGGGTCCAGAGTCAGCCCTTCCTTTCTCAACAGATCCTGTTGTCAGCATCAGACGTTTCCCCAAAGGTCCCGCAGAAAGCTCTGTGCTCAGGCGGGTTTGGGAAACTCCCCTGGCTGCATCCCCACCTTGGGGATATACAATGCGTGTTAGCACAGGAAAGGTCTGGAGAGTCCTGCAGAAAAGGCTATCGCTGGCCTGGGAGGACTCAGCCTTCCCTAGACTTTCTGACCCTGGAAGGCCTTTCTCCATGTAACACTCGTGAATATCCCACAATTGGCGGAGGCCGCCCTCCGACACCCGTGCACAGAGATGGTGGCTGGCGGGCACAGGTGCTGCTGTTTCTTTCCAGCTCTCCCAGCCCAGTCCCCAGCTCTCCTTCACAAGCCCCTGGCCTTGATGTTGCCCTTGGTTATTTCTTCATATTTCTGGCCCTGATAACTAATACCATGTAAGCATCTGGGGCTTTCTGGAGGGCCCAGAGTTCAAGCCTGAGCGTGCAGTTCCGAATGAGAAGTTGAAGGTTGATTTAAGCAGTGCCCAATAATTATGAGACCCACTTAAAATGGGTGTGGATTGAGCGAATGAATGAATGACGGAAGAACAAATGAATTCCCTGAATGAATGATGAGCTGGAATCTGGGACGTCCTTCTGATTTATTTCTGTGTATATGTGGAGACCATGACGTTCTTCCTTCAGATCCGTGTGTGTGTGTGTGTGTGTGTACAAAAGTCTCTCCTGGTCCAAGGGAGGAACTGTTCCAGGCATCTCTGTGCTGGACCCGCACACCATGGTGGCATATTTTAGCAGGTGCCCTGTTTCCTCCAAAGCCCTTGGTCTCTTTGTGCTTTTTCATTTGCCTGCTTACGTCCAGGAGAAGGCCTCCCTGGGACCCTTGGCCACTGAACGTGCCGTTTGCATGTCCTAGGTCTTCCCCACAATAGGGAGGCTGTGCTCAGGACAGCAGGTGCTGGAGTGTCGTGGACAGCAAGTCTCGTATCCTACATGCAGGACACAGGGCCGCTGAATTGCCCGGGGGCGAGCTGCCTTGCGGAATCAGGATGCAAACCTCTGGCTCCTCCACGGCAGAGCTTCATCTGGTTCTAAGCCCAGCTTCCTGGCAGAACTACAGGGACGCTGTTAAAACCACTGAGGCCCAGGCCCTGGCGAGAGAGGAGATGAGAAAGGGCCACCCCGGGGCCCCCAGACACCCTTGCCTGGATCCTCACGGCCCACACGGGCAAAGGCGAGAGGCGAAGCACTTCTCCGTCCTGGCAGGACGGCTCGGGAGCGTCCAGAACACAAGGGGTGGAAGCCTGGGGGCAGCTGCTGTCCCCTGTCACAGTCATGCGGCCCTTTTGTCCCCCTTTGTCCTTTCTGGTGTGGGGCGTGCAGCTCACAGGGAGCTGGTACCGTGGCTCGCTCTTCTTTTTGCTGTCGCCGTAGGAGATACGCCGTCGGACCAGCAGAGGCTCGTCCTATGAGCCAGGTCTTGACCTTGTCTCACGTATGTGCTGGACGGCAGTCTGACTCTATGGTAGAGGTGAAGCCCAGATGTTTCATTTTCAATTGCAGTTTGTATTATTTTGAAACAGTTATCGATTTACAGAAAGTTGCAGAACAGTGTCCTGCACCCAGTCTTGTGGCCCAGTTTCCCCAATGAGAAGACCACGTACAACTTCAGGACAACATCAAAGCCAAGACATTGGTACAACCCTCCAAACTTCAGGTTTCACCAGTTTGACACGCACTTGTGTGTGCGCGTGTGTAGTTCTGTGCAATTTTATCTCATGTGTAGATTTGCGTGATCACCACCACGATCAAGATACAGGACCGTCCCGTGACCACGCGGCCCCTCCATGCTGCCCCTTGACAGCCTCCCCACCCCCATTCCCACCCTGGCACCCCCAATCTATCCTCCACCTCTATAACTGGGATAGCTCAAGGATGGTGTATAGATGGAATCAGACCATCGGTAGCCCTTGGGGATGGGCTTCTCTATTCAGCATTGTTCCCTGGAGATCCTACCAAGTCGTTGCCTGTGTGGATAATTCATTGTTTCAGGCACTGACTAGTGTCCCACTAGCGTCCCACGGTGTGGACGTACCGTGGTTTGCTTAATCATCCACCCATTAAGGGACATCTGAGTTGTTTCCAGTTTGGGGCTATTATATGTAAAGGATGACTATATGAATAGTCACGTACAGGTTTTCATGTGAACGTGTTTTCATTTCTCTGGGATTAATGTCCAAGTGTGCGATTGCTGGGTCGCTAAGGACCAAAGCGAGCTGTTTCCTCCGCCTTCCTAATGACTTACGTGGGGTCCCCTCAGATATGAGCTCAAGAAGACGTGTCCACACTGGCATCACACGGGGTTCAGTTAGTGCTGGGAAACGGGTCGAAGTGCAGCTGGCTGGGGAGTTTGGCTGAGCTGGCGGCCGGGACAACTGTCTCTTTGACCCCTGCCACTCCTCTCTTGGGGGTTTGAGGTTTTTCTAGAGAGTGGTGCCCTGAGTCCCACCCTGGAGCTCCTGCAGAGAACCAAAGCCGAGGCAGTTTCTCCCCCGAGGGGGTGTGACTTCTGTGGGCTCCCTTGTGTGCTCTGAGTACATCCACAACGTCTGTCCCAGCCAGAGGGTGGGCAGACAGGGCAGTGATTGCACCGGGAGGTCAGCAGGGCTTCCTCCGACCCACTTCCGGAAGGCAGGTAGAAAGCATCTGGGTCATGGACTCCAAGGTGCTTCTTGAGTCCCTCCCCGCCCCCAAGATAGAGCTCTTGGCCCTGCTTAGGGCTGGGGTCAGGGTTAGGGCTAGGGTCAGGGTCAGGGTTAGGGTAAGACTGCCCTCCTCCCACCCTCCAAGAGCTGTCGGGCAACTGTTGCGTGCATGGTCCTTGCCTGGGGCTCAGGTGCTCTGTCCAGAGGATAGCACCCACAGCTCAGAGGCTGCGTCTGCCCAAGAAAACCAAGATGGCAGCATCTCACTCTCCTCTCCTCCCAAAGCCCCCAAACTTCCCCACACAAACCCTCCCCACAAACCCCATGGCCACCCCGGTCCCACGCTCACTCCCTCTCCTCCAGAGATCCCCCCAATCCTTCTCGAGGCATCACTGCCCCTCCACGCACACCCCCCCAGCCAGGGGCTATCCAAAGGGCAAACTGAAAAAAAAAAAAAAGAGAGAAACAAAAGCAAACAAAAGAATTCCCCTGACCCCCCAATACACACACACACAAAAGAGCAGGCTTGTGGGAAGAGGAAGCTGCAGCAGCACCTACCCCTGGGGGTGGCGGGGGCCAGGCTCCCCCCATTGTTCTCTCCCCAGGCCTGTGATGACAATCCCAGCCCGGACAGGTTGCAGCCCCCCTGCCCTGCAGCCAGCACCCCCCTCCTTCCCACCTCGGCCCCTGAGAAAGACGCCTCGAAGCAGCTGTCCTAGTCCCAGAAGTGGTTCCCACAGAAGGAGGAAATAAGGGCTCACACGGGGCCGGGCTTTCCCCTGAGGAAGCAGCGGTGGCTTTTCAGTGACAGACTCCTGCAAGGATGAGGGACAGGGCGGGCCAGGGCCCCAGGGGACCAGGCCAGGAGAGGAGCCGACTCTCTCGGAGGAAAGGAGGGCATTGTGAGCCCTTGTTTACCGGGCGCCGTGGCCCTGACCTTGCTGCTTGTCAACAGGCCCTCGGGCCCCTCCCCTCCCACCAGCCTCACGCATTTTTGTGGAATCAGCCCATTCATAATTTTATTTGGGGGTGGTTGTTTTTTTGCGGCCTCCAGCCCCTCCCCCAACTGGCTCACTTTCAGCATTGTAACCCGGATAGAAAGGCAAGATATCCTTCCCCTTTCCTGGAGCCAGCTTCCTACCCTGGCCTTGCAGCCTCCCGATTCTATTAACCCTTAGAACAGCCGGAGAACGAGGCTCTCCAACAATGACCCCCCCGCCCCAAACACACACACACACACGGGATGGTATTTGCTGGGGACAGAAACCCAGGGTTCCCAGGAAGGGCTTGGGAGAAAAGCAGTTTGGGATCACAGATTTAGCTGCTGGGATGTGGGGAAGGGCTGCAGAACGAGAGGATGGAGCGATGGGGAACTGGGGCCGTCCTGAAAAGGGCTGACATCTCACCAGCCACGGGACACATTTTCAAAGGAACAGTGACAAAGCAGGGGCCGTGCAGGACGGGCTGCAAGTTGACGAAGGCCAGGACGTGGTGCCCGGAGCGGGGCAGTTAAGTGGAGGTGGGAGATCCGGCCTGGAGAGGACCAGGGAGTCATGCTGCGGGTTCCCTGGCTTACCGGAACACCATGGGGCAGAGGGGGAGGTTTACGCAGAGTAACATAAAGGGCAGAACTTGGACCAGGATGGAAGCTACTGGAGGCCTAGTTCATGTCAATCAAGGAGGCTCCCCATGTTGGAGGTGGGGTGTGCAGCCCTGGGAAAGCCATGCACCTCTCTCTAGAAGCAGAGGCTGGGCATGGGGATGCCAGAAGGTGCCCAGGTACCACGGAGACCAGGTGTCGTGGGACCGGAAGCCGAGGCTCAGGGCCGCACAGAGATCCCAGGGCAGAGCCAGGACCAGAACCCAGGGCTCTGGACTCCGGGAGCTTGAGCTGAGGCTGGCTGCCTCTGCCGGGGTGACGCCTTCAGCCGAAAGGTGGCCCCACGGTAGCTTCAGGCTCCTTCTACACCGAGATGAAAACTTGGAGGACATTTGGCTTCACGCTCTCTGCTTGGTCTTCCCTCGTAGCACCCTGCATAGTTCGACCCATTTCTTCCCTGATCTGGTCCCTAGCGCCTCACACCTTCTCTCCTTGATCCCCGGCTCCAGCTCAGGAAATCAGGGGCTGCCCAGGCTCCCAGCCAGCTTGTTCGCCGCTCTGGAAACACCTCCCTCCTAATTTGCCACCTCCATACCCTGTGCCTCCGTGAGGCCCCCATCTAACTTTGTAACAGCTCACTTGCCCCCAGGGAGCCTGCCCTGATGGGTCCTAAGGGCTCTGAGGGGTTCCTGCCTCTGCGGCAGTGTATTATTTGCCCCCCACAGAGTTATCATATCCCAGAGCTTCTGACTTTTAGGTCTCTACTCTGTCGTTGAAGATCTCACTTCCACTCATGTGTTCAGGGGCCAGGACAGGTGTATAACTTGTTGACCTCGTGGGGTGGGTGGCCTGAAGCCCACCATGGTTACGCATGGCCTTGTGGTTAGGGTCTCAGTCAGACCTGCGTGTAAGGGTAATGATATTGGTGACAGTAACAGAAGTGGGCTGAATAGAGGTCAGGTCCGCTCTGGGGAGATGCACAGTGCGTTGAGAGAAGTGGCCTAGCTGGGAGTGGGAGGGATGTTCAGGGTTGGGACATTGAGTGATTACTGATGCCCAGAAAGTCTGCTAATCCTGACCCACCGAGGCCACACAAAGGGTAGGGGAAGCAACAGCCTTCCTAGGAAGGCCAAGGTCCCTGACGGGGAACCAGCCTCTACCCCCAAACTCCCCTGTACATATGATGCGTGTTTATGCCTGTGTGTATGTGCGTGCATGTGTGTGTGTGTATGAACGCACGTGTGTGTGCTTGCATGCATGCGTGTGTGTGTGTGTGAACGCACGTGTGTGTGCTTGCATGCATGAGTGTGTGTGCTTGTATATGTCTTCATGCACTGCAGGTGGCCGAGTGCCCCGGATGAGGTGAGGAAAGGACTTGGGCCCAGCGGGAATGTGGAAGCTGCAATTCAGGGCACAAGGTTCTTTACCACCAGTGGCCCCAGCACAGCAGGCACCCAGTTTTACCCGGGAGCAGGTGGGGACACCCACTTCTCCCCACTGCCCACCCCTTCTTCCTTTTGGCTCCTTGTGGGTCTGTCTGCTCTTCTCCTAGAGGCCCCTGCTTTAGAGTGACAGGGGCCAAAAGGATTTGAGAGAGGGGGTGTCTTCTGCCCAGCATCAGCACAAGGGCTCCTGAGAAGCCCTTATACACGGCACGCTGATCTGGAGCCGAAAGACACACTCCTGCGAGTTCCTTCGTGCGTTTCTCGCAGTGGCACCAAATGTGAAGTGCAAACCGTCCCCATCCTGCAGCCTGGTTGCAAGCACTGGCCACGGGCAAGGGAGCCAGAGGGACCAGGGCTGGGATCCTGGCTCAGCCAGTTAACAACTTGGAACTTAAGGCAAAGTCTCTGACCCCCAGTTTACTGAGATGTAGCGTGGGGCTCTCAGCACCTGCTGGGAAACCTTTGCGGTGATGGAGGAGGTAAAGGACATCAAACATGAAGCACAGTTAGAGTCGGTGTGGCAGCCCTTCCCCTCCCTCCCCTACTGCCTGGGGTCACAGAGAGCACAGCTGGGGCCTAGACTAAGGAGCATGTGTCTCCACCCACCCTCTGTCGGTCTCTAGAAATCTCTTTGCTCAGCTGTCCCACCTCAAGGCTGCCTCTTAGCCAACACTGCACAGTCTGGGAATAAGACGAAGTTGAGTAACCAACACCTTTTTCCCACTTTCCACTTCCAGTTGCCCCCAAACTAGCAAAATCCCGGATCAGAACTACAAAGGCAGAGGCAGGGTCACCTGGACCCTTCTCAGAGCCCTTGGTGGCCAAGGTCCCCTGACCTCACAGAGCTTCACCTCCCTGAGGTTCTACAAACAGCAACTCAGAGGCCACGAATGGTCCCCCGACCCTGCTTCTCACCCTCTCTGTCCCCTGACATCCGCCACGGAGGCATTCATTCCGGCGACACTTACACGTCCATTCCCTTCTTCCTGAGCCCTGGCCCAGGGTGGAGAGCAAGCCCCGCACCCACCTGGTCCTCCCAGAGTTGACGGCTCACGCCCACTCCTCTCCCCCAGCTACAAGCATCTGAGAAAAACATGAAGAACAAGAAAGGCCAAGTGCCCACAATCTGCCCCGTGTCGAGCCCAGAGCCTCCCTGTCATTCCCGAAACACGTCTCCAATCCTGGACTCAGAAGGCAGCTGAGTCGGGATCTAAACCCCCTCCCAGCCGGGCAGGGCCCCTCCTAACAGGAGACGGGAGACAACTGGACAGCACGCCGGGAGGCAGGCCACCGAGACCCAGAAAAGAAAGTCGCGATGTCCCTCGGCAGACCTATTTCCCATGCTTGAGGCAGGCGTGTGACAATACTCTCCTGACCAGACTTTACACGGGTTCCTCTGAGCCTTTTTTGCGACTTGGCCTCAACCTTGGGCTTCTGTCTGTTCTTTCAGAGTCTAGTTTTAGCAACAGCCCGGCTAAGTCAGTTTAGAGAGAATCCTCCACCCTCGGCATCCGATCACCCTCAGCATCCTATCAAATTCCTCAGCCCCCATGACTCCCCAGGTGATATGCCATCACCCAGGCCCGTCTTCGGTGAGAATCACCCTCTTAGATCATTTTAGCAAGAATCCTGCTACCCCTGATGTCTCCTGTTAGTAATTTCCATCCACTGACCCATCCCTCCAAACTGCTCCTCGGCTAGAAATCCCCACTTGTCCTCACTGTCTTCGGGGTTAAGCCCCATCTCTCTCCTCTATTGCAACAGCCTTGACACTTAATTACGATAGTCCTGAAGTCTTAATATTCTTTCCTTTAACAGGTAATATTGAAAGCAAGCAAGCATATGGGAACATATGTATATGTATAAATGAGTCACTTTGTTATGAAGCAGAAACTAACACACCATTGTAAAGCAATTATACCCCAATAAAAATGTAAAAAAAAAATAAATAAAATAAATAAAATAGCTTGGAAAAAATAAAAGCAAACAAGCAAACACATATCTGTCCTGTCAGGGTGGCTCTGTTGAGTACAAGTGTTTGCTTCTGAGCTCTACCAACCGCCCGGCTGACCACCTTCTGAGGAACACTCGTGAGGATTGTTATTAGCAATACACAGAGTCGGGGCTGGGGGAAGATTCCAGGCTGTTGGATTCCTCTCTCAGGGACTAGAATTTAGAGACAAGGACAGACGTCTTAGCAGCTCCAGGCATCAGCCCTGGCGCTGACCCCCTGGCAGAGTGGGACCCTCACTCCGCTGGAGGCTGGCCAAGCTGACGCCTCTTTATTGAGGACCTGACTCAGCAACGGAGCCTGGGCTCACGGCCACCCTCATCCTCTGACGGTCTCTGACCTTTGGCAGGGGCGCTGTCCAAGGGCCTTGGTGGTACCTTTGGAGCTCTGGTTGCCTCTCGCCTGGGGAGGAGCAGGGCTGGTCCTGCCCCCTCTAAACAGAGACTCCCCTCCCCGGCCGCATGCAAGAGGAAGATTGGACTCAGCACTGTGTGCTGTTTCTACTCAGCGCTTGGGAACTAAAGGAGACCCTAAATACAGGCAGACCTTGGAGACACTGCGGGTTCGGTTCCAGACCATGGCAATAAAGCGAATATCGCGATAAAGCCAGTCACAGAATTTTTTAGTTTCCCAGTGCATATAAAATTATGTTTATACTGCATTGTGCTCTATCGGGTGTGCAATAGCATTATCTAGAAAAACAATGTCATACCTTAATTTTAAAATACTTTAGTGCTAAAAAAATACCGCTAACCATCAACTGAGTCTTCAGAGTCATAATCTTTTTGCAGTCTTGACATCAAAGATCATTGGTCACTGATCACCATCACAGATATAAGAAGAATGAAAAAGTTTGAAGTATTGTGAGAATTACTAAAATGTGACAGAGACACCAAGTGAGCAAATGCTCTCGGAAAAAATGGTGCTGATAGACTTGCTCGACGCAAGGTTGCCACAAACCTTCATTGTAAAGCCTGTATGCGGCCCACTCCCTCCTTTGACAGTTGGGAGTTGAAGGCTTGGGTAAAGCCCCCCACCTAAGGCCAACAGCCAAGACGTGGGCAGAGCCGGGTTAGAATCCAGCACTGGAGTCTTTCCAATGAGTGGGATCCCACACGATCATCTCTGAAAACTCAGAAATGGATTTCACAGTTATTTTTCACCTTGGCAGTTGGGAGAAAACTACCCTCTAAAGTTTTCTTTGTGGGAGGAGGAAAAAATAAGAACCTGCAATTCAGCAGGGAGTACAATTTTAAAAATAAGCCTCCCGGGCAGTGCATTTAATGCCCGCCCCATGGGGATGCTGGGCCCATAACTCAGGAGCACAATGGCTTTTCTTGTTGTGAATGAGTGTAAAGAGCCAGCAGAGGAAACAGGAAGCCCCCAATGCAGTCTGAATGGACCTGTGAACAGGCATAATAAAAGTTGTCCTGGATTTCCGTTACTACCAGGTGTTTCCGCCGGGACTTCTATTCATTCAGGCTGGGGATGGCCAAGGTGCCAAATCTTCCCGGTGACCCCGGCCCCCTGCTCCACTGCCCTGACCTCACGCATCCACGAGGGGCCACCCGGGCCTGGGCTCCTGGGACTGGGTGATGGGCGAGTTTTCACCCCCAGGACCCAAACTTTGTGGCACTGGTTTTAGAGTAAAGGAGAGGGTTGGGAGAGAGGAGGGGGTCCCCAGATTACACCACCACCCCCCCATGTTTGAAAAGAGAAGCTCCTGAGAGGGAACCCAAGGGCACATGGAGACAGGTGGTCACGAGCTACAGGTAGCAGACACAGCGAGGGATTCGGGCCAGGAGCCAGGAGGTCCCACAGCAGGGAGGATTGGGGTTAGAGGCTGAGAAGGACACCCATCAGCAAGGGTGGTGGAGACACCGCCACACAAGACAGAGGCACGTGGGAACAGCCAGAGGCAGGCACCTGCAGCCACTCACGGGCCCTGTCTCTCCCCGCAGGGCGCTCTCTTGCCCTTGAGCCTGTCTCTCCCTCCCAAGCCTGCCCCTTGGCTCCCAAATGAGAAGGTTGGATGGAACACGCTGCCCATCTGGTGCTGCCTTCTGTGATCTGAAGTCAGACTGTAAGACAGGAACACCTCTAACCAAAGGGAAAAGGAGACTGCGGTCTCAGACGCCCACATGACCAGGTGGGTCACAGACGTGTGACGTCGGCATGGTGTAAGAGTGGACAGTGGGGGCAGGAGTGTTCCAACAGGATGCAGGCTACGGAACACACACCTGCCCCCTGCCCAGGGAGGACCCCACCCAGGGCAGCCCTCCGGCACCAGATGCTGAGGAAGCTGCTGAGATGGCAAGGCTGCCCTTTAACCATCTTAATTGACCACATTCATAGAGATGCCGCCACAGCAAGGAGGGGCTTTGTCGTTCTGAAATGGGGACGGGGGAGTTTATTCTCTTGAGGTAGAAATACATCATAAACGACACAGTTGATGGTTTACAACACACACCATGACAAGAATTGATGGACTAGCCGCAGCCCTGATCCTGCACAGGGAATCAATCGCTCCTCCCCAATCACAAGCAGAAAGGCCCACCTCCTCCAGGAAGACTGCCGTGACTGCCCAACCCCGGGGGAAGCTGCCTGGAACCCACGGATAGCTGACCCCATGGGCACCAGAACATATAAGCCGGGATCATTTCTCTTTGGCAACATCACTGTAGCAAGAGGAAGACCCTCCAGCTGGAAACCCTGAGTCCTACCACTTCTAGCCTCTTGGTTCCATCTGCAGGACAGGTTGGTGAGCCATGCAGTAAACACGGACTAGGAACCAACTGGGAACAGAGCAGCCCTCTGGTTGCCAGTGTTTGGAGAGCAAGTGGTGACTATGGACAGTCCAGGTGTCTGACTGATACCTTTATTAGTCACCTAAGGCCTTCGGTTATCAGTCATTAGAGTTATGCGTCCATCACGGCATCCAAGATAACGTACCACCCTGGGTACCAGGTGATGGTGATGTTGCTGATACATAACTAAGCAGCTTCAGAGTGAATACAGAGCTCTGTGCTTCTTGGACCATATGTCTTATTTGGGCTCTAGCGACTATATGATGTAAGAAGGGTGTGTATTATTCTGCAGGGAAGAGCACCGAGGCTCATAGGAGCATGTGGGTCGTATGTGCGTCCAAGTTCTCACAACTAGTAGGTGGCAGAGATGATCTTTTCTTTCCCCAGCCAAGAGATGCAGGTCTGCAAAGTGCTGTCTACTATGGCAGCATCAACCCAGGAGATGCTAAGTGGGCCGAATATCGTTGTCCATACTGGGGAAATCTGCTGGGCTCTGAAACACCCCTGGGACTGGATGACTTTGGCTTTTATTAAAGCAAACATGGGAACCCTGGTCCTCCTCCACGTCCTTGGGAAGCTGAGTGCGCCCAGGGCCTCTGCCAGACCTCAAAGGACGGTCCTGCTGCCCTCCCTTCTCCATCCTTCAGCCTGCACATGTGTGCTGGGCACGGGACTACCGGGCACAGAGCAGACAAGAAGTGTGGTAGGAAAAGAGCGCCAAGCTGGAGGCCAAAGTCCGCATCAGATCGCAAGGCAGCCACATACCAGCTGTGTGGTCCTGGGTCAGCACCTTCCACTCCGGCGCTAGTTCCCTCATCCATAAATGAGGGAATTACGCTGGATGTGCTCTTGCATTCTTCCAGTTTTATCACTGAGTGAGTCCACAATGGCTCCAGTGCTCTTTGGGCTCCACTTGTACCTTCCAGAAGCCCACTCAGTGGAGGCTGCTAAGATGACATTCTCGGGCTTCCCTGGTGGCTCAGTGGTTGAGAGTCTGTCTGCTGATGCAGGGGACGCGGGTTCGTGCCCCGGTCCGGGAAGATCCCACGTGCCGCGGAGCGACTGGGCCCGTGAGCCATGGCCGCTGAGCCTGCGCGTCCGGAGCCTGTGCTCCGCAACGGGAGAGGCCACAGCAGTGAGAGGCCCACGTACCGCAAAAAAAAAAAAAAAAAAAAAAAAACGGAAGATGACATTCTCTTACTTGGAAGAATAAAAATATGAGAGCAGGAGGCTGCTGCTGTGGAGAAGCTCTCTCCCGTCTGCTCTTGCTGTCCAAATCTCAGCCACGCCCAGGTCAAGCCTCTGGTGGGAAACAGCCCCTGCCTGGCCTCCCCCTCCCCTACCATCCCCACATCCCTGCTGGCCCCACCTCCCCATCCTACTCCCAGGGCACGGTCTGCCTCACCCTTTCTACTGCCAAGCCACATCATCTGTGGTTTTGCAATTTCTAATCTGAGCTCTGACTCTCCCTTTCCAGAAAGCTCCAAAGGCACAAACTGGGATAGCCCCGCCTTCCACCCCTCCCAGGCTCCCCTAGGCTTGGAACTTACCTGGTGCTGGCTGTGGATTTCTTTCCGATGCTCATGCTTTTTGGAAAGGTGTGGTGTGGAAGGTGGGGAGAGCTGGCAGGTTGGGGTCACCAGGGGTTCATGCAGATGTTGTAATTTTGCACCTGGGTTTCTGACTTGGCTTGTCGTTGCTGCCAGGGCTGAGGTGGCTGAACCAGCAACAACACAACCAACCCCAGGGCTGAAAATTCAGTTATGGAATCCAACTGGAAGGAGGATGGGAATATGGTAACCAGGAAAATCACTGCTTTCATGCCATGGGGGACAGGGGGAAGGAGTAGACAGACAGAAGAAGCACAGCATCTCAGTCAGTTTGGGCTGCTATAACAGATTACCATGGACTTGGTGGCTTAAGTAACAAATTTGTTTTTCACTGTTCTAGAGGCTGGGAAGTCCAAGGTCAAGGTGCCAGCAGATCTCACATCTGGTGGGAACCTGCTTCCTGGTTTTCAGATGGCCATCCTCTTGTTGTGTCCTCACATGACTGAGAGCAGAGAGAGAGGAAGCAAGCTCTCTCCTGTCTCTTCTTATAAGGGCACTAATCCCATCATGAGGGCTCCACCCTCATGACCTAATCACCTCCCAAAGGCCCCACCTCCTGATACCATCTCACTGGGGGTTAGGATTTCAATATATAAATTTGGGGTGGACATGAAGAAGCAAATAACTCATTACAATGGTAGAGTTGAGAAAGAGTTCTGGCCTGGCTCCTGCCAGGGCAGACAACAGAGTCAGTAGAAAAAGACTCACAACATCTCTCTCTCTTTCTCTCTCTCTCCCTCCACCCTGTTCATATTCTCCATAACAGCTATCAAGTTATCACCACCTGAAAAGATCTTGTTTATTATTCCTTCACTGTTTCACTTTCTGCTTCTTCTCCTCGAGAGCTTGCCCTTGTTTATTATGTCTGCCACTGTGTTCCTAGAGCTTAGATGGGTACCAGTTGGCACTCAAATGGTTTGAGTGATTTCTTCATTATTGTTATTGTGGACAAAGAATGTCGCCTGCCACATCAATAAATAAAGGATGTTGTGGCTGTCAAGCCATCAGCCGCTGTGCACCCCGAGGGGACTCAGGATGGAGAGAAAACAGGATACTGGCCCTCAATAGTTAGGGTGCATATCAGAGGAATGATATCAACGAGCCCAGACTCTTGTATTTTCCCGTACCTAGAAAAGCGCTAAATTCATTAACTTGAGATGTCTGGTTTTTCTTTAATTAGCAGTAACCTTTTGATGTTCAACTACCGGGATTTTTTGGCAAAAACTCCTATATGTGCTGGCTCCACCCCTACCTTTTTGGAACAGTCCCTCAGAGCTATCTGAGAGGCTGTCTCCTGGGCTTACGTCCTCAGTATGTCCACCGGATAAAACATAATTCTCAACTTTTACGTTGTGCATTTCTTTTCAGTTGACGTTATCATTATCCCCAACTTACAGTTAATGGAAATAGAGGCTCAGAGAAGTTGTTATGTGTCCATGACACACAGCCAGTAACAGGCAAAACCCCATCCCAGGTCCTGGGATCCCTAGTTGAAGAACCATCTCCTGCATCTTGTGACTTGCTTCCTTGTGCCTGAAGACAGTGACAAGCTCAACTCAGATGTCTTCTCCTCCTGGAAGCTCTCTCAGCTCTCCTGAGCCCAAAAGAGTCAAGGAGGTTGCAGCACCCTTGTGGCTTAGTCTGTTACCACAATGCCCTGCATTTTAGTTAGGGGCTCACCGTCTCATTTTCTTCTCCAGTTTGGCATCCAGTTCAATCAATATTTGTTGAGGTCAATGCACACAGATAGGGTGCTGGATAGATTCCACCCAGCTGAGCCCAGCTGTGGTTGGTCACTGACCCTCCCTGAAAGTCAGCACCTGGTCCCCAGCACCATGATCCCACATAGGTTCAGGGCCTGTGGACGATTGAAACCCATCTCCTCTTCCTTCTATCAGGGCCCCTCCTGCCCAGCAGATTCCTCACACAGGGGGTCCTGGGCTGGTCCACCTTGGGCCTGTTTCCCTTGACGACAAAGCTCCCACTTTTCTGCAGGCCTGAGGCAGAGTCAATGCCTGCTCTAAGGGAGGTGCACAGAGACTTCGTTTCTCCAGGTTGCTCTCTTTCCAGGGAGTAGAGGCTGGAGATTGGTGGCTGAGGTCCAGTCAGGGCCCTGACTTTCGCATGCCAGGCCTGGGAGCAGAACTGGGTGAAAGTTCCCAGCTGAGGGGATGCCCCCTTTCTCCCCCAGCCTCTCCCTCCATCCTGTTCTGTATCCCCGGGCACTAGCGCCTGATCCCTGGACGCACCCAGGCTGTCTACCTGCTGCTCCTCACGGGTATTCCTCCAGAACTCTGTTCTCCTGTGACTGGGCCTGCATCCTTCCTCACCTTCCACCTCCTTTCCTCCACTCAGTCGGACAGTGCGAACCCACTCAGGTCACGCAAAAGCCACAGTTACTGATACACGTCGAGTCAGGGCCAGGCTCCCGTCTGAGGGTCTGTCTCATCCTCCGTCAACCAAGGCAGAGTGGCTCCAGGGGAACAGCTATCAGGCCTGGGCTCTCACCGGCTCCCCACGGACAACGGCCAGTGCCTGAAATTCTGTGAGCCCCAATTTGGCCAACTGTCACATAGAAATAGCCATCCGTATCTCAGTCGGTTGTTTCGAGAACTAGTGGGGAAATGCCTGGCTCAAGTGGGCTTTCTAAGTACAGGGTCTTCTGGGACTTCCCAGGCAGTCTAGTGGTTAAGACTCCGTACTTCTACTGCAGGGGGCGATCCCTGGTCAGGGAAGTAAGATCCCACGTGCCACACGGCGAGATCAAAAAAAAAAGTGCAGTCTTCTTCTGGAAATGGAAATAGTAATTCCTACCTTGTGAGGCGGGGTGAAGATTACATGGGAAGATGCATACACAGGAGGGTCTCAATAAATGACAGCTACTGTCATCAGTAAAGACAGCAAATGGTAGCTGTTGTCATCAATCAATTCAGTGGTCTTTCTCGAGGGGACCCCGCTCACGAACACCCAAGGGCCTGACACTATTCTCTGGGCTTCCTGCCCTCAAGCAGGTGTGGAAGGGGAACTCACAGAGCTTCGGCACCTTGAACTTGTCAAGCCAGTGCCCCTCACGGGGAGGTGGGGTTTAGGAGAAAGAGCCTTGACTTTGGAGTCTGATGGTTCCGTTTGAAATCCGTCTTTCACCACTCGAGCAGTGTAACCTTGGGCACGTTACTTAATCGTGCTGACCCCCCCCCTTCATTTCCCCATTTTCAAAGCAGGGTCATAAGGAAAGTTTTCACAAAAGAGCCATCATGTGATTTAGGCCTGGAAGGGCAAGTAAGATTGCGAGAAATGGAGAGGAGGAGAGAGGCCGGGATGGAGGAGGGTTGGGGGGATATGAGGGGTGGGGGACAGCAGCCTCGCTGGTCAGAGGGCAGGGGCCCCAGATCACAGAGGTCTTGACCAGTAGCGGGGCAGGACTCTTCCTCTGCAGCGTAAGGGGACCCAGGAAGGCTCGAGGGACAAGGGTCGTCTGCCTCGAGCCTCCTGGCCTGTGTTGGAAGTGACATCGTGGCACTGCCAGCACCTGCCCTGGGGGGGTCCGTTCTCGGCAGCCGGAGCAGGGAGCCCGGGGTTGTTTCACGCTCCTTCACGCCTCTTACAGGTGAGCTGGGGTAGCTCAGACGTGAACTTGGCTGCTGGGATTTTCCCCTCATTACTCCTCTCACTTGTCAATGCCAAGGAAAGCAGAGGGAGGCGGGCTCAGTCACTGAAAGCGTGCCCCTGAGAATGTGCAGGCATGGTTATGAGGACAGAGCCAGTAGACCCCTTAGTCAGGGGAGAAACACACGATCTGGTTATTCTGAGACTTGGGTGTTGAGGGCCACAGGGCAGCAGAAGGCTGGACCAGAGGTCTGGCTGAGTCAGAAGGCCGGGGGGCTTCCTTGGGTCAAGACCAGGCTGGGCGTAAGACCATGCAATCGGCCACCCTGTGTGCTAGAAAGAGCCCTAGACATGGGCTCCAGCGATCCAGACCTCAGCTTCTCTTCTGCTCCCTCGACGGATTAGCTGTGGAATCAGGGGGCAAAATGACGCCCGCATGCGCTTGAACCTGCTGCCCCGCATAGTAATAGTGGAGCCTCTCAGGAAAATCACATGAACACAGCCAGTTTCCTCCATCGGGGGCCCTGGGTTTACACACCTGACATGAACACCACGGAAGAAACCACAGGCCAGAAGGAAAACTCGGATCCAAGGTGTGTGGTCGGCAGAGCAAGCGGGACGGCACAGGCGCGGGGTCCAGGCGCCCCCAGCCCCAAGCCCCACGAGGAAAGAAACCTCCATGTCACAGAGCTGGCTCTGGTCGACGAGGACCCCAAAGCTGTGATCCAGCAAATAACCTGGTGTTCTGGTGGGGTGGGGATGGACAGAGGGGCCACGCCCTTACCATTCCATATAATTTAAGGCAGCCGATTTCTCCACTGTGGAGACATGTGGACCATCGTGGGCCACGCCAACCTCGCCTCCTTTGAGAAGGGAGGCAGCACAGATTTTCTTTTACTCCCAAGGACTTAGATTAACGGGAACACAGATGTCAGTCTGAGCTCACCGCCGCTGAACGGTGGTATCTAATATGAGTTCGAAATGACCAGCTGTAATGAATACAGGCAAAGGAAATAAACACTCATCCCTGGCGTCACTGGATACAGTGTGGCGTGTAAGTGGAGTCAGCTTTGAGGAGAGCTGATGGGGCCGGCCCTAGGCTTGGAGTCAAAGGATCTGATCGAACCCTGACTACAGGACTCACTGGGTCCATGGTTCTGGGTAAGGCACTTAGTCCCGTGGGCATTCTTCTTCTCACTTGTAAAGTGGGACAGTGGGATGCTATGAACGTGGGGCAGTTGTCTACGGCCGAATGGGACATGGTGCTTTGTGCAAGGCAAAGTGCTGTAGAAACAGGGAGTGCTGTGCTCTTTCAGCTTCTCAGGTTGATTTCCTTGGCCTGAAGACTGTCTTTCTCAAAGCTGTTATCGTTGGTCTTGTCCCCCCACTGCCCTCCCCCTCTCCCTGGTTGCAGGGAAGAGGAACTACCATGAGTGAAGTACGGCAGCCGGTCACGGGCTTCTCCTGGCCAAGACCAGGCCCTGTTCGTGGACAGGGATTGGAGAGGGCATCCAGGGAGCCGGGCACCCCTCCCTCCCACTTGGGGGCAGAAAGCAGTCTCTCTGGGATGGAGTCAGGGAGATGCAGTGGGGAGTGGGACACACTTGGAAAGCCAGGGTTCCCGCTCCAGCCCTGTCGTTCACCTGTTCTGCGGCCTTGGGCAAGTCACACCCTCTCTCTGAACCTCTGTTTTTGGCCTGGAATTATATCTCTAAGATCCTTGCCAGCTCTGATCGCTGACCTTCAAAAACTCCAAATGTAACTCCTTTACTCTTAGAGCTCAGAATTTAATGCTACAACAAGAAAAATAATTGATTACTTTTTGCCTGCCCCTCTGTCCCACTAAATAATTCCAAGAGTCCCCGTCACCCCAGGCTACGTTCTCTGTCCCTCCTGACACTGGAATGTCCACCCCAGGCCCTGGCACTGCTCCGCGCCCCCCTCTGACCTCCAGACCTCTCTGACCAGCTCTCTCTTCCCAAACCATGAGATTTAGGCACGGGAGAAAGCCCTGGGGTACTCCAATGGCCCCAGATCTCCCTCCGATGGCCCCAGATCTCCCTCCCAGGCTATGTCCACACCGACAGGGGCTCCCGATGCAGTGTCCCCACTCACAATGCACCCCAACTTTTTGTTTAACCCAAAAAATTGAGTCATGTGGTGAACACTTCCTTTCAGAAAGAAGTTGGTGAAGGGTGGCGCAGTGGTTGAGGGTCCGCCTGCCGATGCAGGGAACATGGGAAGATCCCACATGCCGCGGAACGGCTAGGCCAGTGAGCCATGGCCGCTGATCCTGCACGTCCGGAGCCTGTGCTCCGCAACAGGAGAGGCCACAGTAGTGAGAGGCCCGCGTACCGCAAAAAAAAAAAAAAAAGAAAGAAGTTGGTGGATAAATGAAAGATTCAGGGTCAGCAAGGCCTTCCAGGGCCCTCTGGGTCAGACACCTGGGCGATCACCAGGCCACCTGGTCAGAGACACTGAATCATTCTCCGTGTTAGTTTGATGACACCCAGGGCAGGTTAACTAGGTGGACATGTGTTGACTAAGGGCTGATGGGGAGGGTCCCTCGGCAATAGAGCAGTTTTCGGGGGGGAGGCGGGCAGAGGATGGTTCTCACTGCACTCAGGTAATTGCCAAGGGGCTGAGCCCAACGCTCAGATGCTTTATAGAACAGCCAGTTTTGCTGTGTCTTCTGTAATCCGAAGGCAACGTCATCTGTGCGGCCCTCAGAAGAAACAGAGCAAAGTAGTCTGAACACATCGTTAGGATGTGGCCCTTTACAGATGGACAAGCTAAGGCTTGGCTTCAGGCCCCGGCTTGGACGAGCTCACTCCCACGAGCGACAGGACAGGAGTAGGACACCAGTGATGCCGGCAAAGACAGGGGCCCACCTGTCCTGGTGCAGTGCCCAGGGAGGCCTTCGGGGGGCACCCAGGGAGCCAGACACATGGCTCCTGGCTGGCCGCCTATAAATAGCGCTGGGTCTGTATGTGCACACGCCCGGCCACCATGTACGGGGCGGCGTGCACAAGCCCAGGGCGCAGTGAATGGGGATTGTTGAGCAGGAGATGGCCCGGATTCACGGGCACGGCTTGGGCCAGCGCCAGCCCCTTTTCTCCAAGCAAATCCCATTTCGGCTATTGTGACGATTATGGCCGATCGCTATCTCGGTTGTTTATCCAGTTGCTGTATAGATTGACTTTCTGAATCTCAGGGTTGGGCTGTTTCCATAACAGGAAGCTGCTTGCTGTCTTACTGTTTAAGAAACTCCAGTCTACACAATAGAATCTCAACAAAACCCTAAACACTCCATTTGCCGGGGGAACCTCATTGAATCCAGCTCTTATTGTTTCTGTTATAGGCTGAATCCTGTATTTACAGTCAGAGGGCTGTGTGTGTGTATGTGTGTGGGTGGGTGTGCGTGCACACGCATGTGTGGGATATTAAGCCTGGCTTTTCACTTTCCAAGTTCTCCACCTGAGCCTCAGCACAGAGGAAGATGCCAAGATTCCCCAGATGTAAACCTACTGGAGTTGGTGGTCGGGGGGAGTGGGGACAAGCAGGGCCCTGTCCCTGGAGAGTTTCCTCCTAGTTCTACCTGGGGTCTTGCGTTCAGAAGGAAGTTGGCGTTTGTGTTTTCATAGGGAGGCACAAACAGTAGAACAAACACTCAAGTCAACATTGACCCAGGCGCCAAGACCCCTATGGAGGAAACAGAAGATCAAAGGGAAGCACTCAGCTCTGTTTCTGTCTGTCACTATTATTTATGATCTTCTGAGGTGGTTCCCAGGCCCAGAGGAGCTTTCGAGAACCCTCGAGGCCCCTGATTAAATATCACAGATTCATCTTTGATTTTATCAAGTCTCCCCTCCCGTCCTCAGCGGCCGAGGAGCTTAGAGATGGAGTCTGAGATCTCCAGGGAGAGCGACCTCCTTCATGACCAGGGAATCCCGTGTTTAGAGCTTGGCTGGGAGCTCCTGGAGGGCACAGACCTCCTCCGCCAAGTTCCTGGCGGGGGAAGTACCACCTTGAACTTGTAAGGACCCTGTGAGATTGCCGACACTTGGGATGTAATTCTAGATGGAGAACAACCCTGGGTCCCTTGGGGTAGCGTCTCCTGGTTATCTTTAAACCTTGAAAATGTAAACACAGACGAGTTTAGGCCTTGTGCCTGGCGTAACCAACGAAGCCAGTGAAACGACTCGTCAAGTCATCGCCAGTGGTTACGGGAGTGTATGCACAATGGTCCTTTCGTCCGCAGAGCATAAGCGCTTTTCCTTAATATCGTCCATCCTCATCCTGGGAAGGGGCAGGTGGACCCTGGATTCAGACGTTAAAGCACAGGCTGCAGAGTCCAGTAGGTCCCTCAGGGCATGGCGGCCATCTGCATCAGGCAGACACGGCTGGGTACCCTTTCTCGGCTTCATGGTGCAACCGGTCTCCCCAGAAGGAGTCCGGCAGAAGCTTGAGAGAGAGAGAAGTGGGGTGGGTGGGTCCCGGAAGGGGCTGGCAGGTACTGTAGGCGTCATCGAGTTAATCCATTTCCTCACTTTACAGGAGATGGAGGAATGAAGATGAGCGTCAAGCAATGTGCCTGGGGTCAAGCTACTGGTTAACGGCAGAGCAGCAGGGGAGGCTGCCTGTTCCCGCAGCCCCCAGGGAGGGGCATCGGGGAGAGTGAGCAGTCTCCTCGAAGCCCAGGGGAGAAGCAAGTGCCACGCCACCCGGAAAGCCCAGGCACCAGGAACTGTGGACACGGGGATTCGTCTCAAACCGCTGTGCCCAGGTTATCCTAGATCACTACCCACATCATCACCTCCAAGCGTCTTTAGAAGTTCAGATTTCCTAGGGGGGCGGGGGGCATGAGCCTGTAGACAGAGCCTCCAAGGGAACCATTGCCCTCTGAGCTGTCGTAAAAGCTATTTAGCAGTAGAGGGCGCTGTTTACCTAAAATCCAAGCATGAGCCTTGGACAAGAGAAAGAATCTGATGCCCCGAGAGTGGTCATCTAGCTGCCTCTCCTACCTCCTCCAAACCATGTCCAAACAAGCCCAATACAGGCTCAGGTCATAAGTTCACAGAGAGCTCCCTGTCTTACTCAGAGACTCAGTAGCTGTCTTCCTTGTCCAGAAGCCCTTAAACCAACCTGCACCCATTGTGTTACGTTTCCTCTTGTTCTGTTCCACTGACTTTGAACCTCATGTCCATATTGCTTCAGAATGAATTGCTTCCCCGAGATGCCTTCCCTCTATTATTCTTGCTTGCCCAGCATTTTCTACCATGGTAACGTCCCTGCGGTGGGACACAGGGTAGGGTTGGGACAGCACAAATTGGGCCTAATATGAATACTGCAGATTAAATTTAACATTGAGAATTCGGGATACAGCTAGATCTTATAAATGGTAAATAAAGAGCGTTTGATTATCTATTGGGCTTACAGGTTAGGAGTCTAGTTCCTATAAATCATAGGCGGAAATCAGTATCACTGTTAGAAAAATGCCTTCAAGACACTTGAAACACTGAAAATAACCAGATGTCCCTAGTGTTATTCTCAAAATTTTAGTCTCATTTGTGGATAATGTTGACTTTATTTGTTTTGAGACTTGACCTTGGTCTGTATGTGGTGGGAGGTTTACCCTGAAACCAACAAAGTTTAAGTCTCGAGGCCCCTCATGGCTAGCCAAGTGCCCTAGCAGCCTCTATTCAAACAGTACATGTGTTTGTGAAATTTGCAAATGTAAGCTATTTTAATCACAAATTGGTTAAGACTGTTGTTTGTTTCCGCTCTGACTTTCCCTCCATCATACTTGCCATCATACACACACACACACACACGTGTGCACGTGCACTTTAGTCACTTCTGTGTAATTAAACATTGTCAACCGTCTTGGTGTCGAAATGGCTTCCAGGAACACCCCCAATGACCCACCAGTGCCACAAGACGAAGGTGCAAGGCCACAAGTCGTGCATCAGTGGGAACATGTCTTAGGGCTCCCAGCACAGGAAGTATGTCCCAAGCAGAGGATAAACAAACATACAGAGCCAGAAGCTTGTCCGGATGATTTTCCTGGTTCCCTGACATTCCTGTTTTTCATCTTTTAAAAATCTTCTACTTGGGCAAAACTATGGAGAAAGTAAAAAGATCAGGGGTCACCAGAAGTTGGGGGAGGGAGGATGGAGTAGGTGGGGCACAGAGGATTTCTAGGGCAGCGAAACCATTTTATGATACTCTGATGGTGGAGACATATCCCTGGACATTTATCCAAACCCACAGAGTTTACGACACAGAGGCTGAACGCTACGGTAAACTAAGGTGATTATGAGGTGTTAATGCAGGGTCATCGACTGTAACCAATGCACCACTGCAGTGGAGGATGTTAATGATGGGGCCACGTGGGGGGGGCAGGGACTCTCTGTACCACCTTCTCTAGTTTGCTGTGAATCTAGAACGACACTAAAAAATAGCCTTATAGAAATATGCAAATCGTTGTAATTCATTTACTCATTCCAAATAAGTATTCACTAGGAGCCTCGTTATTCACGTGCAGTCTTTTTTTTAAGAAGTCCTCGGAAAACCTGGGTCTGCCCCGTTTGCACATCATAAATCCTTGCAGCTGTATTAGCTCATATTTATAACCACGTCACTTTTCCATGTGGATTATAAATATCTTGATGAAGAAAAGGTATCTACTATTTCCTGTGTTCAGTACATAAAGTTAAACTCTTCATTGGCTGGAGTTGATAGACGCCTCTCATGATTCCCTTTGGCTGTCATCTGTAGGAATTGTGTTACTGGCTCATTGAGGATCTTGTAGAGAATTCTGTCCTGAGATCTCTGGTCACTTGGAGGTGTCTTGAGCTAAAACAGGGGATCACAGGAAGCAAATAATTATCCATGTTAATAGAAGGGGGCAGCAAAGAGTGAACTACCCATTCCAGAGACTTTAGAACTGCGTTCCTGCAGTGAACAAGATGTTCACAAGAGTGAACAAGATGATGGTCGTACCGCTCCGATGCTCCCACCGCTATTAATGACCCTGAGAGTCATTACCTCACAGACTGAGAGACAGTACCTCTTTTTGTTTCTAGAAGTTTCCAAGTCCACTCCTTCCGGAAGGCAATATTAGTGAACGTTATATCTCGTTTTCTCCAAGATCCTGCTTGCCTAGCATAAAAGAAATGGGGTTGTATCAACAACACAGATTCATGACGGTGAATCTTTCTTCCCAGAAAAGGCCACAATTCAGATTCTCGCAGAGCAGGTACAGAAGAGTGGAAGATAAACTGGGGATGCGGCTTGTCTGGTAATTCTTGCAGACACCGTCCCTGAAAGAGATGCCTGTCATATCAGCACCTGCCAGCAGAGGGCGAGGCGTCCCAGCCGGTGGGAACGGAGTTGGCCGCCCTGCCCCGGGTTCTTTCCTTGGTCCAAGCGGATTACCAGGCCGGCTCTGCCGACTTCCCCATCTGCACCCACAGCCCTGAGGAGGGGGCTCCACCACAGGAGGCTGCAAAGAGCTCTGGGCTCGAATGTCTGACTCTGCTCTGGGGGCCTCAGACTTGGGGCATCCCTGTGCCCTGGGGAGCCACCTCCAGCCTGCCCGTCTCCTAGAGGATTCTGGAAAAGATGCTCCAGAGAAACTCTAGGGAATGAGAAAGATTCAAAGGAACCCCCCCCCAATTCCCAGTCCTGTCTGAGCATCCCAACGACCTCCCTGCAGCATCCTGCACCCCACAACGGGTCTTATGTAGAGGCGCCAGATATAATACAGGACACTCGATTCAATTTGAATCTCAGACAAATAGAGAATAATCTTTTGGTATAATTCTGGTCCCAAATATTGCAGAGGACATACTGCTATTTTACGAATAATTCTTTATCTGAATTCCAAATTGAGTTGGGTGTCCTTTCTTTTTATTTGCTAAATCTGTACCACGCCAGCTCTCCTGAGACGCCTAGAATATTCTAGCCCAGGGCAGACCAAAAGCAAGCTTCCCTCTCCCTTCCCCCAGCCCCTTTGTCCCGAAAAACTCTGGATAGGATCTGCTTTATTAGGTCTGCTCTAATCTAAACCACTCACTTCACACACTTTCATTTCCTCAGCCTTATTTGGGCCTGTCAAGAAAACAGGCAGGGGACTTCCCTGGCGGTCCAGTGGTTAACACTGCGCCTTCCAATGCAGGGGGAGTGGGTTCGATTCCCTGGTCAGGGAACTAAGATCCCACGTGCCTCGGGACCAAAAAACCAGAACATACACAGAAGCAATATTGTAACAAATTCAATAAAGACTTTAAAAAATGGTCCACATCAAAAAAAAAAAAAAAGGAAAACAGGCAGGCCTGCACCTACACAGAAGGAAACAGAGATTCTGACTGTGCAGGACATTGGCCTTGAAGGAGAGACTTGGAGAGCTGCCTGTACCTGCAGATACCACAGCTGGTAAAGGGAGTGCTCAGAGTCTCCTGCCCCTTCCTCCCAAGCACCAAGATCCCCCCAAAAGCGCATGGCCATGTGCCATGTAACCCGCCACGGGCTCTGTGACAAGCCTGAAGGACCCCGACTGGGCAGGCAGCCCCGCCAGCAGGACACCTGGGCCGGCCTCGGCCTCCGTGGCAGCCACGCCTTCCTGTGCAGCCGCTGCAGTGTGGAGGATGCTGATAACAGGAACAATGAGGCAGGACTGGGACAATTAGCCCGCTGAGGGACTCTCCCGAGCCGGGCGGGATGGAGGAAGGATCTGCAGGTCCCAGGGGCCGCGCCGGAGACAGCCGCACGGTGGGGCTGTGAGGGGGGGAGCCCAGGGCCCTGGGAAGGAGCTGCGAGGGCAGCCTCGGCCTTGCTCCACACCCCCCCGAGAGGCCCCTCTCTCTCTGTGGGTAGGGCAGGGGCAGACAGGGAATCATGACCCCAGGAAGGGACCTTCCAGCCTTCCCTGGACAACAGAGCAAGCATCACACAGCTGGAGCAAGGAGTGAGTGGCTCCCAGGATGACCGCAGCTCTGACCCCTGGAGGCCCGTGACCTCTGACTCACGCTTCTGCTCTCTGGCCTGTCCCGTGCCCGGCAGGAGGGCTCTTCAACACCCCCAGGTGTGCGGAGCGCCTGGGTGCACACGCAGGACACCCCAGCGGGCCTGCCAATCCCGCAGGTAGACAAGCCGTCGGGGCAGCAGAGAGACAGAGACCTTGCGGCTTGGCCAAACGTGAGGCCAAGTTGTCTCGGTGGCCGAGTGCCTGCAGACGCTGCCCGAGTCACCCCGAGGGGAACCGCCTCTGCTCTTAGCCAGGAGCGGCTGCGAGACATCCCAGGTGCCATCATCGCTTCGTTCATGGCTCATGGCCCGTGGTCAGTATGGAGCAAAGGGCGTAGACTGTATGATCAAATCTCCCCAGGCCAGAACTGGAGACCCCAGGAGGAGCGGCCCAGGGGATAAATGATGTGCCTTGAGGATATATGTCTCTTTCCTAAATCCAGACTGAGTCTGCGTCTTTTTATTCATTGCTTAGTCCAGCCTCATACTGAAAACGACTTACAGCAACATACAAGAGGCAGACAGCGTAATAGGATAAAACAAAATAAAGAAGAAAGTTGAGGGGAAAAGAAAACAAGGGAAGACAGGTTAAGTAGAGCCAGGAGAGAGGGTGACGTCCCTCGCGGGTGAGGGGTTCAGCCACCAGCAGGAGGGAGAAACACCATCGATCACAGGTTGTTTGGGAGGAGCAAAAACACAACAAACAAAAACATCAAAATGTTATTTCTGATACGAAAACCAAAGACCGAACCTCGTTCAAAATCCTTCTGGAAAGAAGTCAGAGCAGGACGCTGGAACCTTCCGGGGCTCCAGGACCCTGCTTGTCAGAGCTCCTCCCAGGGTCAGGAAGGGGCCAGTCATGAAAGGCCCTACAAGGAGGCCACTGAGACAGGGCCCGTGCACCCTGCCATCGGCTGTTTCAGCTGAATTTTAAGGCAGAATTCTAAGGGGCAGATGCTAGAGGACGGAGAGAAGTGAGGTGTGGTACCGCCCCCAGGTAGCCTTCCACTGGCCCGTTTGTCTCCGTTGAACTCTGGCTACGGATGGGGTAGCTCGGAGAAGGTGTTTCTCCTGGGCCCCACCCCGGGAGGGCCCCTGTGTGAGCTCCTGCTTCACCGCAGGCCTCTCTGCTAAGCGGTGGGCCTGGGCGAGGCTGCCGTCTTCTTGCGAATGATGAGACGTTCGGGAGGCCCCTCCCCCCTCTCCACCCCGGAGGCTAGACAGGCCAAGGCCCCAGGTCAGATTGGGCCTGGCTTGATGCAAGGTCTGTCTGGTCAAGGGCAGGTGACAGGGCCTTTACCCACCCTAGCCCACCTCCCCAAAACTTCCCCTCACCAACATCTACACTTGTCAGTGAAACTCATTTCACCTTAGACACATCATCTGCTCTGGGAAAGGGCGGCATCCTTGCTGGCAGCCGACCGGGCCCCTCCTCGAGGGTTAGCCCCCGCCAACCACCCGGCCTAGGAACAGCATGGACGGCAGTGATCAGAGAGGTGTGGGTCAGCCCCCAGCATAGCCTTGGGGATGAGTCATGGATCCCAAACACAGTGCTGCCCCCAGTTTAGCAGGAGTCCGGCACGTTCTCCAGGTTGGGGCCAGGATACCTTTGCACTGGCCCCCCGCTGGTCCAGCAGGGCCGGCTGCCTCTCCACGGGTCAGCTCGGTCAGTCCCTGGCGGTTCCTTCATCCACAGAATCGAGCACAGGACCCCAGAGCTCCCTGTTAGGGACTGTTTTGTCAGCACTTGGCATGCAGTCAGCAAAGGTGACACCAATTACTTGTGTCACAGCTCCTGGAGAAGATAGAGATGTATGAAATCGACGTGGGAGCCATCCATCAAGGCCTGAGGGGGGCCAGGGGTCTGTCACGGTGACAGGGGGTTGAGGGGAGCCAGGGTCTCTCAGGACAGCTGGTTGGCAAAGTGCATTCCATCATCAGAGCTGACGCCTCGGCACTGGGGCTCAGCCAGGGTGACGGACAGACCAGGCCAAAATGCCCCCCTTCCCCCACGTGCCTGGGTCTGGTCAAGCTGAACCCTCCGTGCTTCCTAAACCTCTGGGCTTTCAACCTTCTGTCCCTCCCCTGGAATCTCCCCAGCCAGGCTCCCAACTGCTCCCGTCAAAGCCCCACTCTTTTGTCAAAGTGCCGACCGAATGGGTTCTCTTTTGTGTAACCTTCCCCAGTTTACTCCCTTCCAGTGGAAATGTGCTTTCTCTCCTCTGTCTGAATCAGGAGCCTCTGTACCCACTCAGACAAGTCATTTCCAACCTGTCCCAAGAATAACTCATTTATTAAACACTCACGATGGCATGTCCACAGTTATCACGCCGTTTAGTTCTCATAGCCACTTAGACAGGTGGGCATTAGTCCATTTTGGTAGATGGTAAACTGAGGCTCAGAGACATTAGTAACTTGCCCAGACCACACAGTTGGTAAGTAGGGTGTGGCAGGTGGGCAAAGTGTGGGTACAAAGGGGTCTGCCGGCGGAGACTTTGGGCTCTACCGACGTGCCCCCGGGGACCCTGCGCTAGACGGAGCCCTCCCTCAGGACACAGGGAGGCTGAGATGGTCCATACCGGGAAGTCCCAACAGCCCCAAGGAGGATGCTGGTCTTGCAGAAGAAGCTTCCAGGGCTGGGGGAGGCCAGCACATGTCTGCTGGCTGTGGAGCCCCACCTCCTTTTTGGCTGCTGGGGCCCGGCTTCCAGTTTCCCCTGCAGAGTCAACTTGGGACGTCACTCTAAGCCTAGGGAATTCGAGTCTTTCTTGTAAAACGTGATGCCCAGGTGAGAGCTGCTCACGCTGGGCATGGTTTGCACCAAACCCCAAGATATGCTGGGGAAAGAGGCTTTATCCACGGCGAGGGGCTGTCTTGGCCTAATAGCCAAGTCCCCTCGGGGTATCAGAGCCCTGCTCCCGGCCATCGCACCCTGAGCTTCTCTCCACGAGAGGCCCTTTACCAGAGGATTTCTCAGTCCTGTTCATCTGTCCGTATCAGTTTCCTCATCCATCACATGGGTACAGCGGACCTTCCATTGCTTCTTCACTGGGTCGTTCTGCAGGCCTAAGGAAGCCAGGCTGCGCTTTGTGAAATGTGCCCCTCACGTGTGAGGGGTGGTCTGGTGGGTTCCTACTGTCTACTTTGAGGGACTGGGGGGACGAGAATAGAACTCCAAGCTGTGGAGAGGTGTATGTCTTAGTCAAGGTCAAAAATGGCTGAGGCCGGCTGCTTGCAGGCCCCAGCCCGGGACCGCTCAAGAGGTTTTGCAGAATGACCGGTACGTGGCCCTGGCTCTCAGATGGGAAGCTCGGGGAGGTGACTCAATCCAGCCTCAGAGCTGGAAGGGACTCTCAGAATGCTGCAGGTGAGGACCTAGGCCCAGAGGAGGGAAGGGGCTGTTCTAAAGTCACCCAGCTCAGCTCACGACAAAAGACCCAAGACAGGAGCCCCTTCCCCACGCTGCCCGAGCGCCCCCGTCCCCATCAGCGGGGCCTTCCAGGAGGCAACAAGTAACCAGCACAGAGTTCCTCCTCTGTTTTCAGTGTACGCGTCCTGCATTCAAGAGATTGTTTCACTGTGGCAGTTCGGGATCCACTCATCTCACACGCCCTTCGAAGGACTCACGGAGGGCAGCACGCGGCAGGAAGCTGAGGCCAAATGGGGGCGACACGGCCCGTGCCGGCGGCATTCCTGGACCCTCCACCCTGTGGTCACACGGCCCCGCACTGCCCCGCATCACAGGCCGTCAGGCTGCTGGCCCGGCTTCTCTCTGCCTGATTTTCCTCATTCCAGCTCTTGATACCACGGGCGACTCCCAAATTATAAAACACATCCAACACACCCAAATCTTCGAGCTCGCCTCCCTCCCTGCAGGGGACACCAGGGGTTGGAGAGTGCAGCCGTCAGCAATTTTCTTATTTAAAGTGACCCTGTTGTATTAATTAATTAAGCCTCCTCCGTGGCTTTTCAGAGAGAGAGGGCAGAGAGTTATTCCTGCTTAGAGCTGGGGGTGGGGGAAGGTAGGCCAGCTTCACCCCATCCATTAAAAGGAAACATGGATGCAGAAACATGGGGTCCCGAGGAAGGGTTGCCCATCCCTCCACACTCCTGAATAGAACCCGGATGGTCAATCCGAAAAGGTTCCACATTCCTATCCTTCCCGGCCCACAGGCTGCAAGGGAGGGGCTTCAGAGGTGCAGCAGGACATATCGGAAAGCGAACGAAAACAAACAAACAAAAACAGCCTAGAAGATGCGAATCGGCTCAGGGAGCAGCGTAATGGGAAGATTTCAGCGTGATGTATGGTGCCGGGGATGTTATTAATGGTTTGCTGATTTTTACCTTTAAAACCTTTGGGCAGATTATTTATTATGTCCTTGGCATGCCTATGATCTATGGAGGGGCGCTGATCTGCGAGCACGGCCCCCCATGTCCCCGCTCCCCTACAGCTTCTAATTAGGCTGTGAAGCTGCCCTCCCCGAGGGGCAGCCCCGGCTCTGAGGCTCTCCAGCTGCGGAGCCAACTCAGGCCTACAAATCAGGAAACCCAGTTTCCAGACCCGACTCTGCATTGACTTGCTGTGTGACCTTGGGCCAGGGCGGGATGTCTCTGGACCTCTGCGCACTTAGCACTTATCTCTCAAGTGACGCGGAGCTATAAACGGCAAAGCCAAGATGGAGCAGGTATATGGTCATCCTAGTCCGAAAGTCTCTTGCTTCTGGGACACAGAGAATGGGAAAATAGCAGGGCTCTTTCGATAGTTCATTGTCACCAGTCCCAGAAGCCAAGTGTCTCTGGGTAAGATGGGAAGTCAGCCTTTCTCATTCCGGCTCATCTACTGTGGCTCCACGGGGAGGGGATGTCTGGACCCTGCAAGGACCTCCAAGAATGACCCTCCAATGCCCCAGGTCACCCTGCTGCTGCTGGTTAGGGACACAGCCAGGACTAGAAGCAGATTGCAGCAAGGAAAGCCACCTTGACTGCCGGAGTACAGGGCCTCAGGCAGAAACACCGGATTAGAAAAGACCACACCCCTCGTGCTGGCCTGGACCCCCTCCCCCAGGAACCCAGGGGTCCTGGTAGTCCCGGCTTCTCTCTGCCTCTTTCAGCGGCTCCCCAGCCTGACAGCAGCCCTCCCCTCTCTTAGATTCTCTGTTACCCCTCCCTGTGTTTTGGGGACCTGGTGGGGTTTTGAGCCAGGGCCAACCTGAGGCCTGGTCCTCCTTGAGCCCAGGAAGACACCTGCCCTCACACCGGCCAAAGCTCCAGCCTATGTCTTTGGAAGTTGCTCAGGTGGTCCCAAGATTCCCACTCCCACCCTCCTCCATTCTGAAAAACCTCTTCTACCTTCCAGAAGAGGTGTCTCTCGGTCATCAGGGCCCCCTTCTCAACTAGGCAGCATTTCTGCGACTCTCAGTTTCCTTCCCGCCCTACACCTACTGCCCGTAGACACCCCCCAACAGACCACATGACTCCTTGTGTTTTCTTCTAACTGCTGTCACCCGCATCCTACAGCCCCCGACCCCCAGCCTCAGCTCATGACAAACACCTGGAGAATACCCAGACCACCACCGCCCCCAGTCAAAATAGCTCATGAAAACTGGCCTTTCTGCCGCTACAGTTGCTGTTGGGACCACTTCCGCGGCATCTCCCAATTTTCTCAGCCACCATCTGGGTTTCCTGCTGTCGCTCCACCCCTGGGCTCACAGAGCAGGAATACTGCTCTGTTATTTCACTCGTCGATCAGGAGGGCAGCACTGCTGACTGGTGAGCCCCGGGGTGGGGGTGGGGGGGGCGGGGCCACAGGAGGTCTAGGGAGTGGGACACCTGGGGGTAGCACTTTCATCTCTGCATCCTCAGCAGCTGGCCCGGAGCCTGGCTCGGAACAGCTGCTCATCATAGGTCAGATAAAAGAACTAACAAATGTCAATGGTCCTGGTGTGTAGTGTGCCCTGCAGTGCAGGTCCAGGTAATGCGGGGAAGCCGTGTCACTATGAGCCTTTGCTGTTGTGACATGTGATTGCAGCGAACCCATCCGTACAAGTCCTAATCTCCGTCTGTAAGAGCAGCTTCATAGTGGGGGTGAAGAGCCTGGACCTAGGCGGGAATAGACTCAGTTTATCCTGTAGATGTCTTCTCTCCTCACCCTCGTCCCTTAAATTCAGAAGTTTTTGTGGGTCTGATTCTGTTATGTATTTGGGAGGGTCAGGTGTGCTTGGAAGGCTGAGATCAAAGAGGGGAAGAGAGATCATTGCTCCTTCATGTCAGAACAAAAGACCTGCACAGCATTTCCATTTATCCCTGGGTCCCCAACCTTTTCTGGAGCTGCCTGCCCTGTCGGGGCCTGTCTCTCAAGGGCAAGGAAGAGCTCGCCAAGCTGAAGCCGATGTAGGGCTCAGCCTTTTCCAAGAAAAATGAGTCACTTCCAACTCTCACCCATCCCACCTTTTATCCATGGCAGCCAGCGGGCGTCTGACCCTAAGGTCTGTCTTTTCCCAGAACTGCTGTGATGATGAAGCTTCAGGAGGTCGCCCAGTTCATCCCTTTGCCTTGAGGCAGGTGATCCCAAGCCAGCCTGGAATGTTACAAGGCCCTATCACTCCTTCTCGGATACGAGGGGAGAGTCATAACTCAGAAGTGGGTTGCTCGTCTACGCCTGGCCCTGTGCCTCTGGGGAAGCCGCTACGCTCCTGAACTTCAGTCCGGTTGGCTGTAAAGTGAAGCAATAGCAATACCTGTGGCCTCTGGGGTAGAACCGCCCATCCTCCTAAGGGACTGGCCCCAGTGTGGCCGGGCGTTCAGCATGCTGGGCGCTGCACACCACACCACAGGCGCTGCCCATCGTTGTGACGGACAAACACATTCAATGCTTTTCCCAGGCTGCCCACGGTTGGAAAACCACAAGTTCCTTGTTCTTTAACGGCAACAGGCCAGTGGGGCTGTCAGGGATGCCGCCGAGGAGGACGGGCCCTGGGGTGCGGAGGCACTGGCTGTGACAAGGTGTGAACCTGGAAGGTTCAGCCCCACAGGTCAAGGGCAGGATGGTGAGGTGGCCAGAGATGCAGCCCAGCGGAGCCCAGCCTCCCCAGCCAGCCTCGGGCAGTGGGGGTCCAAGGGCAGGAAGCAGGGCTTGAGGCCCAGCCCAAGGGGTACAAGGTAAGAGGTCTCTCCAGGCCTGGGGCTCAGGCCCTGGCTGCGTGGAAGAGGGAACCCAGGCCCGGGAGAGTCAGGTCTGGGTTCAAATCATGGCTTTGGCATCTACCAGCCACACGTCCTTGGGAGACTTACCTCTGAACCCGTTTCTTCAGCCAGGCAGCTGCGATAGGTGACCGTGTACATAAAAGCAACTTCCCGATACACATGAGGAGTGCAATAAGGGATCGCAGGTTTCCGCCGGGCGTCCTCGGACCAAAGTAGGAGCAGAAAGGTGAAGAGAGGGTGAGGTCCTCCGGGGAGATGAAGGAGAGAGACCACTGGGCTGGGGATGAGGACGCCCGGCGTTCTGGGGGAAAAGTGCCCGCCGAGGAGGGGGTGCTGTCACTGAGTCAGGGGGCGTCATTAGGACCGTGGGCCACCACCATCTCGAGACATGATGACCAAGCTAGGCCCCAGTGTTTGGAAAACTCACAACCAGCAGACCTGTGGGACCTGCGACTGGTCTCTTCATCAACGAACTGGGTGCCTTGGGCTATGACTGTCCACCCCCCAGCCAGGTCTAAACATTTAACCCAAGAGGACAAGCATGGGGCTCTGTAAATGCCACTAGGAAAGAAGGCACCGGTGGGCTCTGGAGGCTTCCCCAGAGGGAGGATGTGCAGGCAACGGGAAGGCAGAGAGCTGGCCCAGAGGAGGGGCATCAGAGGCAGCCGCCCTCCCGCTGCATGCGGGGCTCAGCGCAGGTGCAGGGCCGGCTCTCTGGATGGAGGGTTGGAGGCTCCTTAGCCCAAGGGTCACGAGACAAGCTGGCTCATTCTCCTGGGGAGCTCGGTTGGTGAGTGGATGGGAGTCGGAGGACCCACACCCAGGGGTGCATCTGCCCCAGGCGAGTTCCACGGACAACCGGGGGCTGGGCTGCCCGCTGTGCCTCTGGGGGTTCTCTTCACCCCCGTGTGTGTGTGTGTCTGGGGGTGTGTCTGTGGTGTGTGTGGGGGGGGTGTCTGGGAGTGTGTGGGGGGGAGGGTGTGTGTGTGTGTGTGTGTGTGTCTGGGATGTCTGTGTGTGTCTGGGGTATGTGTGCGTGTGTCTCTGTGTGTATGTCTGGGCTGTGTGTGTGTGTCTGTGGGGTGTGTGTGTGTCTGTGGGGTGTGTGTGTATCTGTGTGTGTGTGTGTGTCTGGGGTGTGTGTGTGTGTCTGGGGGTGTGTGTCTGGGGTGTGTGTGTGTCTGCGTGTGTGTCTGTGTGTCTGGTGTGTGTGTGTGTGTGTCTGGGGTGTGTCTCTGTGTGTGTGTGTGTGTCTGCGGTGTGTGTGTGTGTCTGTGGGATGTGTGTGTGTCTGGGTGTGTGTGTGTGTCTGGGTGTGTGTGTCTGTGTGTGTGTGTCTGGGTGTGTCTGGGTGTGTGTGTCTCGCGGGTGTGTGGTGTGTGTGTGTGTGTCTGGGTGTGTGGGTGTGTCTGGGGTGTGTGTGTGTGTCTGGGGGTGTGTGTCTGGCAGCTGTGTGGTGTGTGTGTGTGTGTGTGTCTGGGTGTGTGTGTGTGTCTGGGGTATGTGTGTGTGTGTCTGGTGTGTGTGTGTGTCTGGGTGTGTGTGCATCTGGGTGTGTGTCTGGGGTATGTGTGTGTGTGTGTGTCTCTGGGGTGTGTATGTGTCTGGGGGGGGTGTCTGGCGGGTGTGCAGTGTGTGTGTGTGTGTGTGCGTGCGCGCGCGTCCGTGTATGTGTGTGTCTGGGAGGACCCCCGGTCCTGGTGGGACGGTCTGGCCATAGAAGGCAGCCAACTTTGGGGGGAGGACCGTGTGTGCGTGGGCCTCCAGGGGCTTGTTGAAACGCACATTCCTGGACCCCCTCAGACACACGGAATCAGAATTTCCTGGGTGGACGTGTCCATTTTAATGACGCTCACCAGGTGGTTTACATGTCCACTCAAGTGAAGGAAGCCTCCATCCCGGCCTCTGATTTATGTGGAAATCTCTCGGGACACGTCCGCTTCACAGCTGTACTTGTACTGAGGGCTGTGCAGACAAAGGACAGGTTACTTCTGCCCCGGACACCTTAGAAGGGCCCTCCTGGAGACAGCAGCTGGGTCACCGGGTCAGACTCAGGGGCAGGGAGCTAGGGCAGGGGGAGTTGGGGGGCAAGCAGGGGAGGGGTGCAGGGGTCTGGATGACAAGACTGGCGCTCCTTGAGTTCTCCAGCAGGGCCTCGCTCAGCTCGGGGACAGGAGAATATGAAGTGAGCTCCAGAGAAAGACCTGGGGTCTGTCTCAGCGTAGCCACTTATCCAGCCGCATGGTTTAGGCAATTCATTTATTCAAGATGGGTGTCTCCTCACCTGGAAAAAGGAAGCTGGACTAAATCAGTGACGGGCCACCTGGACTGAACGCTACGTACATCTGGGAGCTGGACAAAGCAGCTGTGCTGGAGCCCGATTCCAGACCAATAAATTCAGAATCTCTGACATGGGACCTGGACACGAGGCTTTAGCTCCCAGCCACTGAAAAACGGTCCCTTTGATCTGAAATCTCTGATCCCCAGCAGGACAGAGGAGGGGGGAGAAGAGCTTGGTTTCTATTCACTCACTTCCCTCTCCCACTTACTTCAAGGTGAGACTCTGCTGGCTAAAAATGCTTGCATTACCACTGATACCAAAAGTACTTTGGCAACGCTTTGAGTTGCAAATGCACCAAGTTTTGATTCAGGGATGGGCTACAGGAAGCCCAACATTTTCAAGAGGTGCTAAATTTCAGAGGCCTGTGCAGTGCTGCGCAGTATGGTTGCTGTAGAGAAGAGGGTTGCAGAGGAGACGCCGAAATCCCCCCTTGGCTGATGGCCCTGAAATACTTTATCTCCAAGGCAGAAGAAGACACAGTTTTCCATTAACAGCAAGTTTTTTAATATAAAAGCAGAAATATTGGGTTGGCCGAAAAGTTCGTTCGGGTTTTTCCATAGCATCGAACAAACTTTTTGGCCAACCCAATTCCTGGAGGCTTCAAGAAGATGAGTTTGTAACTAAAAGGAGAATTCTGTGGCTAGAAAACTTTTGAGTTCAACTCTTAGCTTTAAAAAACCAGGTTATCTCAAGCTCCCAATGTCTGTATGTAATTAGAACATTACTAAGGGCGTAATACAATTGGTTGAACAAAAAATCCCACCTAATCTACTTTCCTAAGTCTTAACTCTTTTGCAGTAAATTCATTCAGCAAATCTTTGATCACCTTTAGCTAAATGATTTAGTTAGGGAACCCAAATCAAAATGAAAAAAAAATGATACAGTGGAAAAGGACGTGGACTTCAGAGTCTGAAATATCTGAGATTAAATCCTGGCTTTGCCTCTAACTGCGTGAACTTGGACAAGTTTACCTAAGACTCCTCCGCCTCGGTTACTTCATTTTTGAAATGAGGATAACTGTCGACTTGCTTACTTCACGGACACGTTGAGAAAACTAAATGAGATCATTTATGTTCATGTGGTACCTGATACATCATAGGCATTGAAAACTTAGCAGTTCTAATTAAAATATTGGTATTTTCCCAATACACATGTAATGAAGTTTCATATGTTATCTCATCTACTTCTCAACAATGCAGTGAGCAAAATATTACTTGGTCCATTTCACAGAGGTTGCACCTGAGATGCCATCACTGGAATTTGAGTCTGGTCATCCAACTCCAAGTCCCACCCTCTTTCCCTTGCCTTCTCTTGACCAGAGGTGGACACGCCATTTTAGTGAAGAGCCGGGTCAGTAGGTGCCAGTGGTGGCTGTCTCTGTCATTTGGGGAGATAGCAGATTATGAAACAAAGAGGTTGGAACATCTCTTAGGAAATGACTGAGGACCTCAAGTCACAGAAGAGGGGCACAGTGGATGCTCCATGTCAACTAATAATAACAAGTTCTAGACAATCCTGCATATCACCATATCTAATCCAAGCTCACAATGCAATGTTTCACTGGGGGCTTCTGGCTAAGATACCAGTTCATACGTACGTACGTGTGTGTGTGTATATATATTGTGTTAGTTTCTGGTGTACAGCCAAGTGATCCAGTTATACAGATACATATATATATTCTTTTTCATATATACTTTCAACGTAAAAACTTTAAAGACTCGCCTCCACAAGAAATTTTAAAAACATGTCAAATTTTATTAAGAACATCTCCAGCATTCAGAAACAGAGCAGAACAGGGACTTCCCTGGTGGCGCAGTGGTTAAGAATCCGCCTGCCAATGCAGGGGACATCGACCAGGGTTCGAGCCCTGGTCTGGGAAGATCCCACATGCCGCAGAGCAACTAAGCCTGTGTGCCACAACTACTGAGCCTGTGCTCTAGAGCCCGCAAGACACAACTACTGAAGCCCTTGCGCCTAGAGCCCATGCTCCACAACAAGAGAAGCCACCGCAATAAGAGGCCCGCGCATTGCAGTGAAGAGTAGCGCGCTTCCCCGTCAACGCAATTAGAGAAAGCCTGCACGCAGCAACAAAGACCCAACGCAGCCATAAATAAATAAACAAATTTTAAAAAAAAGAAAAGTAAAGAAACAGAACAGAACAGATGACTTTGGCAGATGACTTTGGGCATGAGGACACAGCCTACACCCAACATTTGCTTTATTTTCTATTATTAATGTATTTATTTTCTTTATTTTTTACATGAACATTTACATTTAAACAACCAGTGAACAATACCTGTTCTTGTAGCACAGACCTCCGCTTTAAAAATTCTGAACACACAGAGTGGTCCTGTATGCTGGTGAGAACCCTTGCGGGAAATTCTGCCCCATTAAGGACCCCCCGATCCAGACAGCCCTAGTCCAAGGCTTCCTGGAGAAGCCTGCCGAGAAAGGGCATTTTTTCAATCTCAAAAATGATGAACAGAATGTTTAAAAATTGTAAAGGACATGTGTAAATCAATTTGTTTAAAAAAAGCTAGAATTCCAGCTGAAAATGGGTATAAGACATACATGTATAATTTATATGCAAATGGCTTTTAAAAAAACTAGAAAACTCTTTAATCTCATTAGCAATCAAATATAGCTAAAATAGTTCCACATTAAAATAAGGTACTATTTTTCCCTATAAAATTAGCAAAAGATTTCTCATTTTTAATGACTCTACCAAACACGGTTGAGAATGTGGCAGACCAGGTGATATAACTTAGTACAACTTAGTAGACCTTTAGAAAAACAATTTGACAGAAGATATCAAGAGCCTTAAAAAAGTCGATATCTTTAGATCCAGTAATTCCATGCCTGGGAATCTATCCTAAGGAAATCATCTGCTACTCAGGGGAAAAAAAAAAAAGAAAAAGAAAAAAGAAAACAAAAAATATATATATATACACACACACATATATATATGGAAAAAATAATGGAAACCACCCAAATGGTCAGCAAAAGGGAGATGGTGAAAAAGCATTTTATTATCTCATATTATTTGGGCATTAAAAACATTATTCAGGTATTAAAAATAGGTTTATGAAGATTTTGAGATTAATCGGGGAATTCTCATTATGTTAAAAAAAGAAGTTTAAAAGGATGAGCACAATTATCAAATAATTAGAAAAATGATGGGAAAGAAATACATCCAATGCTACCACGAGTCATCCCTGAGGGGTGGGATTATGAGTGACTACTTTTCCTTCTTTCTGCTTTTGCATTTTCCAATTTTTTTCATTCCAAAAAAAGAAAAGAATTAAGGAAAGACACTTGGACTTTGGGGCTGAGAACAAACTTTGTCCAGTGATCCTGAATTTATCCTCTTCTCCCAAATTTTCACGTCTGCAGAGTCACCAAATATAGTCAAGACTAGAAAAAAGCACTTCAAAGTCGAGAGACATCAGTGCCCAGGAGAGGCCAAGGAGAGAAATAACTGGAGATCAATAGGCAAAGAACAAGGGAAACACTCACCAGCAAAAAACAAACACAAACAGAACCTCTCCTGGACGGTTGCCAGGCAGTTCCATGCTCCTGGGCCCAGCAGGCTAATGCTGGGCAGCTGACCTTGTATAATGGGGAAGATCTGGGATGGCCCTCTTTCACGCGGTTGGTGGACAGGCCTTGGAAACCCCAGAATTTAGAACTGGGGCAGTGTGGGGTGGCCATGTCCTTGGCAAGTCCTTGACCTTCGCCCATGTCCCTTATGCATCTCCAGTAGGCTGAGCTCCAGACTCAGGACTGTCTTGCAGCTGGATCCTTAGAAATCTAAGTCGTCTTGGCCAAAGCCATCTGTCCTGTCCATGGGGAGGGTTTTAAGCATCACTTCTGTGGAAGCAAGACTTTTCACTACCTTCTCAGCTTCTAAGTCAGAGCCTCCCTCTGTCCCCTGCTCTGGAGTCGGACCTTCATCTGTTCCTTGCTCTGGCATCCTCGAGCCTGAGGGGGCCCCGTCTTGCTCAGAAGGGGAGCTTTCTGGACACGTGCCTGTGACTTTTGTCTCTGGATCAGGGACGCCCTTGGCCTCGTCTTCAAGGCTCCTCGTGTGTCTGTCTGAAGGCTCATCTTCGGAGCTTTTCTGAGAGAGCCGAGAGCAGTTCCCCAGAGATGATGCGCTGGAGGACGAGAGGCCTGACCTTTGGCGGGGAGAGTCTGCACCTGGGGCCAGGGACGGCGTGGGCCTGCCCTCCTGGTCTGGGCTGCTGTTTCTAGAAGCCTCACGCGACTGGCGGTGTCCGAGGCCAAGCTGAGGGCGCGCTTCTCTCTTACCTTGATTTCCTCCTCCTGACTCTGCCTGTTGCTCCCCATCAGCTCCCTGGGCCTCTGCACTTTCTGCACCAGCGTTCTGTCCTCCTGGACTCGGGTCACCTCCTCCCGGGGCTTCACCCGCCCCAGTGTCCTCAGCCCCGGAGCCCACCTCCGGGTCTCCTTCCTCCCTGCCCACACCCTGCTGCCCCCACCCCACCCCGTCTGGGTAGCTGCCTACAAAGCAGTCTGTTTTCCTTTCTCTCTTCTCAGTAGTTGCCCCCTCCTCTGCCCCCCGGGGGGCTTCATCTCTGCTGAGGGTCTCGTGCCCCACCTCCACCCCGGGGCCCTGGCCTGATCCCAGCTCAGGGCCTCCGTCAGCTCCCCGGACAGGGTCCGTCCCCGAGGGGTCCCTCTCGAGGGGCTCCATCCCCCTCTTTGCAGGGGCCGCCTCTGCGGTCTCCCCGTCCACATATCTTCCTTTCTTCTTCTGCAGAATTTGCTGCAGGTCAAAGGCCTCTCTGACGGGCGCACTGGCCGCCCGCACTGCGTCCCTCGGAGATGCAAGGGCCACTTTCTTCCTCATGCAGGCCTCGCAGGGACAGAACCCCTCCTCCTCAACCTGCTCCCCGAGCCGGGTCCCCAGGACTCCTCTGAAGGTTGGCATGTCCTCCAGGGAGAAGGAGGGGGGCCCCCGGCCCCGCATGTGCTCGGAGGAAGCTGAGAGGTCACTCAGGCCCTGGAGGTGCTGCCTGTACTGCTTGGTCTGCAGGGGCGTCTCCCAGTGGAGGGCTTCCCTGGGTGACCCCGGCGCCGTGCCCCCTGCCCGGCTCTGCACCTTGCGGAGCTCCTTCTCGATGTGGTCCTGGAGCCGCCGGCCCATGTCCTGCTGCAGCTCGGCCACCATCTGGTCCAGCAGGTCGTTGCTCTCCAGGCCCCAGCGGGCTTGGAGCTCGGCCGTGGCCGTGGCGAGGTGGGCCATGAAGGCCTTCTCCATGTTCTTCAGCAACTTGGACACCCAGAGGGGGTCAGGGTCCAGAGGCCCTCTGCGGGCTGTGGGAGTGCCCCTCTCCTCCGCCCCCTGGGTAAGCTTGGCCTGGGTTTGCCCACAGCCTGTCTCAGCTGCTGTGGACAACTTCTCCAAAGAAGGCTCAGCGTTGGGGCCACCTTGACTCCCGCTGGCGTCTGGGTCACTCTCCCCGAGGCTCTTAGGGCGCTCTGTCGGGCTCTCTCTCTTCCCTGGGGGGCTCAGCGTGGCCGAGGTGGGGTCTCCCTGCTCTTCCTGCAGGCTCTTGTCTTCCCTGGCACCCGCCCCATCCTGAGAGCCCGCCCCTGACGATTCTCGTCCTGTGATTCCTTCCTCTTCGGGAAACCCTTTAACACCCTCTTCTTGCAGTTCTGCTCTTTCTTTTTCCTCTTTTATTTCCTCTAATTGTACCCCCTCTTCTTGCATCGTGTTTTTAACACTTTGGTCCAGGTCACTGCCCAACGCCTGTTCCCCACTGTTTCTTTCGGCCCTGTCCTCACTGGAGGTACCACCAGCCTCGGAACCACTCGGCCGTTGGTTTCCTGGATCCTCTGGGTTCCCTGAGATTCTGGAATCAGTCCTCTGGCAGGGGATGCTTGAGGGCAGCCCCATCCTCTCAGGGACCAGGGCGCAGTCCACGGTGCAGGGCGCGTGGCCCTCCCCCGAGCCTCCGGAACCACTGCCAACATCCACACCAGAGGAGGACGTTGGCGTGAAGTCCTCAGCTGCAGCGTGGGACCCAAGGGCCGGCAGGGCCTGGCCCCAGCCTAGCTCCTGGAGGCCCGAGTCCAGCTCTCTGTGCCCAAGGCCACTCCCCGGCCACAGGGCCTGCAAGGTGCTCAGGAGCTCCTGGTACCGAGGAGAGTCTGTGAACCTCACTTTGCCAGCGGGAGACCCAAGGTCATCATCAAAGAAGCGGAGCCTGGCGAGACAGGTGACGAGGGCCTGGGCCGAGCGGCCGAGTCTCCTGCCCACTGAGCTGGACACTTCGGGCACACTGCTGGGCCGGCCTGGCCTGGATCCCATCAGCGCCTTCATGATGTGTATGGAGGAAGAGACCCTGCTGGGGAGCACGCACTGGCCCATCGCACGGTCCACAGCCGCTACTTTGCCTTTGCCGGCCTCCGTAGAGGCTTCCGAAACCCCACTGCAAGGCAGGCCCGCTCCTGACCTGGGACTGGCGCTGCCCGTCCCTGGGAGGGCTGCATCTGGTTCTGCTTTCTCACTGGCCGCCCCTTCCAGGGGCAATTGTCTGGCCTGCACTGACCCTTCCAGGCCATCTGGGGGATGTTGGTCAACAGGGTCCTCCTCGGGGCCTTCCGGGCTGCGCCCAGCCAGGTCTTCGCCCTCGTCCGCCATCTCGTATTTCACGGGCTCCTCCGAGATGTTGCTCAGCCACTCACGGACCACGGCTCCCGGGGAGGCTCGGGGCAGGGCGCCCAGCATCACGTAGCCACCTTCCTTTTGCTCCTCCGGGTCTCCTCCACCCGAGACCTGCTCCTGGAACGTTCTCCCGAGCTTGGGACCGCGGTGGGAGCCACCCCTTCTCACGGCTCTGACTGCTCTCCCCGCGGCCCCTCCCGGAGAGCCAGGGGGCCGAGGGCGCCAGACGTCCGGCTTTTCCTCCCCTGCCTCGGTCCCTCCCGGCTCCCCATCAGCACTGTGGGTGCCCTCGCTGTGGCTGAGGGTATGCAAAGGATGCTTCTTGCCCGAGGGCCGTGGCTTGCGAGGCACGGGACAGTACCCACTGCACACCAAGCAGGCCTCAGAGAAGGGGCCCTGGCCGCCCCAAGGCTGGGAGGCTGGCAGCGACTGCGTCTTCCCACCGGGGGACCCGAGGGCCGGGGATGCGCCCAGCTGCGAGCAGCAGCTGGCCCCGTGCACTCCCGGCCTCCCTCCCTCGGGCCACCCGACTGGCAGGACCAAGGGCCAGGAAGGCTTGGGACTGTCACCCCCTGCCTTTTCACCCAGGCCATCAGCTTGCAAGTTGAAAGAGTCAGACGTGTTTGAAGGTGTGGGAGCTGGTGAACACGCCCTGAACTCAGGGTCCCCTTCGGTCTCAGCAGCGGGGGAATTTGGGGGGTGGAAATTGGAAGCACAGTCAGAATTGCTCACAGGGGTGATGGGAATGCTGCTGAACCCTCGCGTGTCCCAGGAATAAAGAGAGGCGGAGAAGCAGGGCCCCGGGTCCCGGGAGGCCCGGCTCCCGCGGCTGTGTGGGCTCTCCGAAGGGCCAGGCGCTGGGCTGTCTGGGCGGGCCCTGCCTCTGCTGGGAGGCCCCGGCACTGGCCTGGACACAGGCAAGTCGAGTGGGCAGTGGGTGTCCTTTGGGTGGTGGTGCTGCCCGGGGCGGCCCCTCTGGGACCCGCGGCTGAGGACAGAAACGCTGGGTAAGGACAGGGTGCCGGCTCTGCTCTGCTGCTTCCTGCTCCTGCCTGGGGCTGACGCACAGGCAGAAGGTGGACGGTGGCCTCCTGCGTCCTCCCCAGAGGCTGCCCGGGGGTATCCGGCGCCCTGTCCACTCTCCTCTGCCCATGGGCCCTCTTTCCTTACAGACGAGGGGCTCACGGCGGGGGAGCTGGGGCCTCCCCCCTGGGTGGCCCCCCAGGAAGTCACAGCCCAGCTCTTCTTACTGGGGCGGCCCTGGTGCAGTTCACCCCTTTCACTGGACTCCTCGTGAGACCCGCCACTTGCCGAGGAGTCAGGAAAAGCATCTGCCGGGCCTCGGGTCCCCGGTTTCAGGCAGCCACGGTGCTCCCTGCGGCCCGGCATTGCTCCCTCGCCTGTGCCCTCACCAGCCCCCGAGGCCAGACGTGGGCCACAGCTGCCCACACCATCCTCCAGGGACCTGGAGCAGAAAGAAGAGTTGGTCTCAGAGCCTTCAGGGGCTCTGTCACTGGAGGAAGGGCTGGCGCTGTCTTTGCTCCTTCTTTTCCTGCTGGCGACCCCTTGGCTCCTGGGGTTCCTGGAGTGGGACTTCTGGGGCAGCCCAGACCTCCTCTGAGAGGCTGTCTGCTCTCCCTGGGGGGCATAAAGGGGGTTCATCCAGATCTCATATCTAGACCCCGGCTGCCACCGGCCTCGGTCAAAGGCTCCCACACCTCCTGCCTCGCAGGGCCCCAGTCCCTGTGCCCCAGGCTCCGAGGGGTCCCTAGGGGGGCCACTCCACACACAGCCGAGGGGATCTGCCTCCCCCAGGACAGGGCCCTCCCCGCTGGCCCTCCCGACCCTCCTGGACCACAGGAGCAGGTCCTCCCCCTGTAGGTGGAAGCGGACTTTCATCTCCACGGACAAGCTGCCGTCCTCGTTCACGCGCACGTTCTTCTCAATGTCTTCACCGGCTACCGACGGGCTGAGATGGCCAGGTGTGCCCTGAGGGTTCCCGTCAGGAGCAGGGCACGTGCAGGCACTTTGCAGAGGCACCGAGGGGTCACCGAGCCCAGATCTCTCCGACAGCAAGGAGAACCGCCGCGGCCCGCTGCCTGGCCTGGACCGCGCGTGGATCACGCTCTGCTTGGCTTTGGGCCCCCAGCTCCCTGGTGCACGATGACAAGCAAGAGAAAAGAAGGAAAGATAGTGAGCTGCCGGCGAGAGCTTCGGGATAGAAGAGTCAAGGCCAGTCATGAGCCTTCCACGGTCTGTATACCCCTGCCACCTCCACAACCAGCAGGAAGGACAGAAACCATGCTAGGACGAACATTCACGGAGCTGCCAGGGTGTGAACCAGCAGAGCCCAGCGAGGTGAGCTTGAAGTCCGAGTTCCGTCTCGACCCTGCCACTTCCTAGCTGTGCAGGCTTTGCCAGAAACTCTTTCCTGAGCTGTGAAATAAGAGTCATGGTATCTAACAGGTAGGTTTGTTTTGAGGATGTCAGGCAGCGCATGGAAAGCTTCCTGCAAAGTCGCTGGCGCAAAGCAGGTTCTCCACAGACAGTAGAGTTGACTGCAGAGCGTCGGTGCCCAGAGCTAAATTCCAGCTCTGCTCACACACACCCACGGCACAGGAAGCAAAAATCGATAAGCTGCTGCAGACACACCTGATTGTAACTGTAAACTGCTTTGCAATTATTAGTGATGATTTATCATCTTAACACTCATCAAGATTTGGGGTTGATAAATGGTTGCAAGGAAGGACCTGGACACAGGATAGCAGGTCGTGGTAGCTAAGCCTGCCCCTCAGCCATGAAAAAGAGAAGAAGAGGGGGTCACTGGGGATAAAAAGACACGATCCCGAGAGATAACGTAGCCCTTGGTACTTTCTCGTTTCATCTCCTGAGCTAATGCTTGGCAAGAGGGAGGGGCCGGCAGAGGCTGAGCCTATGGCCGGCGGAAGAGCAGACCTCCTGAGTCCATCTGGGCAGGAGAAGGATTTGCTCAGTCCTGTTCCTCCATAAGCACCAGATGAGACTGGGGCTCCTCCAGGGGAGGGGATGTGGCTGATGGGCCTTTGTACATCCAACACCCAGCATGACGCAATCACCGAAACCATTGCTGTCTTTCTCTTCATAGCTTTTCACAAAGGATATTATTTTGTTTACTCGCCAAAATTTGCCCATTGTCATTCCAATAATTTTGCTTTTTGGGTTTTTGTTGTGGTGGTGGTTGTTGTTGTTTAATAATGAAGGCTACCTCTGGCACCTGGATGGATGGCTGGTTGGCTGTATAGATTGATGGATGGATAGATGATCAATGGTTATCATTTGTTTTGGTCTGTTGGGTCCTCACGGTTGCCTAAGAGAGTCATGACTCTTGAAAGATGCAAAGACCACATACCCATGGTTCACTGCCTCCATTAATGTCATGCTCACTATGGTTCTTAACAAAGTTTATTTTAGATCCTAGAAGCTTAACATTCAAGATCTCTTAATCCCTGTTTAAATACCAGACTCCCATCTCTCTCAGCCCAGCCAAATGTTCAACCTAGTTAAGGCTGATGGTGATGAGAAGGAGAAAGAGGCAAGAGAGACCCCTAAACAAATGGGGTGCCCCAGACCCGGAGCCAAAGGCAGGTTTTTTTAATTCTCTAGAAAGGATATCTGCCCAGCCCTACCAAACCACCATCCAGTGCAAATAAGGCTGGGGGTCCTGCGGAACAAACTCACCGCTTTTCCTCCTTGAAGTCTGCCCAGATAAAGGTTCACTTCCATTTCTTCTGACATCTTCCGCTGCCAGAGGTCTGAAGGGCTCGTGACCGGCACATACCAGCACCGAGGGGCTGTGTAGCAGACCCTTCAGAGAGTCCACCTGGGGAAGCAGAGTGTTGAGTCAGGAGGCGTGGTCTGCAGGACCCGCTTCTGTCCAGCAAGACATGGGTAGAGGGAGAATCCACTGTCGCTGGTCCCTTTCTTGATATTTGCACATCTCACCCCAGATTTCTGATCCAAGGGAAGGATCCCATTCACTCCTCAATACACCTCCATGACTGGCGGGGGCTGAGGTCCTCCCACCATGATCTTTTTCTCTACCTACAGCCCTCCCTCCACCTGGTACAAGGCCTGTGGTTTAGAGGTTATTCTTGATACTCAGGTGGAAAAGACTTCAAGAAGATTTTGACTTGCTTCCCCGCCCACACTCCTCCCTCCGGAATGTGTATTTTTTAGAGCAACCATAACAGAAGGTCCAGGGCTCCCATATGGAGACCTGAGTCACTATCTCACACTTTTTCCAGGCAGAGTCCTCTCTTGGGTCTGATCTGTGCTTTCCAGTCTAATCTGAGCCCAGGGCCTCTGCTTCTGCCCCTAGTGGAGCAGAGAAAGACAAGGCACAGATGGCCTTTCTCTCCCTCCTCCAATGGTTCTCTAGGCTCCTGCCCGGACGCGTGGGTCATCCTCCCACCACCTACCCCTACCCCCCACCATCATGGCATCCCAGGCTGGGTCGTGCAGGCAACATCAGTGCTGGATTGCATTCCAGGAAGCAGGTCCCTGCTTTTAGAAAAATCTCACCTGGCCCCAAGGATCCTGCCTATCTGTTGATTTGCACAATTTATAGCATTACGTTATAATTAGCGACGTTGGGGGATTTCGTTCCATCTTTAAAGTACAGAATCTGTTCTTTTTCATTTTCTCCAATTAGAAGGGTATGCTTACTAACAAGGAAATGAAAGAAAGGGCTCTTAAGATAGAGGGTAGAAAGGTGGGATCGTGACTGAGCTGAAAGAGAATGGTACAGCACGGATGCAACTTTGGGGAGCAGGGGAATACGTCTCGATGGTAGGAGGGATGGTTCCATGGTTAGGTGGAGACGCGCTGCTGTAGCTGCTGTTATACATTTAAGTAGCGTGGCGTATACAGGTGTCAGTAGCTGTAGGACTAGACTGTGAGAGTTTATGTGGGTTAGATCAATCAACCTCCATCCTCCAGCCTGCCCATCTTGGGTTACATTCACGTTCAGCAAAACCCAGGAGGGCAAAAGTTACATCCACTAGCCTTCTTGCCAGTTAGGCCGGATGCCGATCGGGTTCCATCAGGTGGGTCAAGCCTGGGGTGGCAAGCGAGGCAGACACTGTCTCTTCTTGCTTCTGGCTGTGTGTGGCTACAAAGCAAGTCTGTGGGCCTCGGGGGGCGATGGCGCTCAGGCAGCAGTGGCTGGTGTCCCTGGGCATTAAGATGCAGCTGGGGCAGGTTGCCGACCCAGCTTTCTAAGCTTCGGTTCCGCTACAGAGGGGTCCTTCTCAGCCCAGTCACAGTGGCTTGCAGCGGAGTTAGTAGCTTTCTGCAGGGTGCTGGGAGCCGATCCTGCACACCCAACTTGGAGTTCGCTCCCGCAGCTTTCCAGAGATGTGAAAGTCCCCCCAGTGCCCTGCGGGAAATTGCTTTCTGCTTAAAGCACTTGGAGTCTTTTCTGTTTCCTACACTGAACTCTCACCAAAATAGGCTAAGAGGATTAGGTAAGAAAACAAAGTGTGCAAGGAACAGGTACTAAACACTTGCTAAATGGTAGCTGAAAATATGAAGAACAATTCCTTGTTTGATTAACTGACTGAATGTCTCCACTCCATTCACCTTTAATTAGTAGCAGGGCAATCAGTGCCTCTTTTAAAGGAATAACTTCCCAGTTCCACCTAAGTGTTTTGAGCTGAGGTCCAGGGAACATTTTAAGGAAATGTCATACCCCACAGCCTACCTTTTTCCCACCGGTTGTGTACACCTGCTTCACGGGAAAGTGCAGCAGGTCCGAGGCTTTGCTGAGAAAGGCCGTCAGGCTCCTGGTGTTCCTGTGACTGAGCACTGCTGTCTGCTGGTATCGAGGGTCGCCGTTCTTAACCAGCGTTATCCTCCTCGGGGCTCGGAGACTTTTGCAGGAAGAAGCCGTTCCAGGTGCCTCGCAGCAGCCTTCAAAACCCCGTGACTGCTGAGAAGGGCTTCTCCCCCGTGGCCGGCCCGGCCCGCTGGGGGTCTTGGGGGGCTTCTTATCGGAGCAGAGGTAGCAGCCGCCGTCTTGCAGCTGCTCCAGGGTGCTGAGGCCGTGCAGGCCCCGGGGCGTGGTGACGGAGCGCACCCCAAAGGAGAGCGGCACGCGCTGCGACAGCTCGTCCATCAGGGCCCCGAAACTCCTGAAGGCGCGTCGGTGAACGGCCAGGCGAACCCCAGCAAACTGGGGATCCCCTCGCTTGAGGAAAGTGATCTTCTTGGCTGGCATGACCTGGGTGACAGAGGGGGTCCGGGCCACAGAAGGCAGGAGGCGCTCGCGCTGTCCGGGGGCCTGGGCATCCCTCGGGGTGCCGTTCATGGTGTGGAGGACCAGGCAGCTGAAACGGATCGAAGGAAGAGGAAAGTCAGAGAGCGGGTCTGTGCATTTCCTCCCCCTCGTTACAGAGGCGCTCCCTGCCCGCACCAAATCTGCTCCACTCAAACCTGTAGAGGCAGGTTAATCCATTTTGATGAGTAGAAGGACGGCCAAAGGTTTGGCATGGGAGGATCTGAATTCAAATCGCAACCCTCACCCCCCACTTACTGGCTGTGTGATCCAGGAGGTTGGTGACATAGTCTGTGTTTTGGTAACATGCAGCCGTATTGATCTGCGTAGTGGTTACAAGGATTCAATGAATTTACGCGCACAGAGCAAGCGTCAGTACACCTTTATTCCTCTCCTTTCTCTTGCTGTTTCTCTTACCCTCTTCTACCACCTTGAACTCCTTTGAATAGCGTAGAGTTTACCTCCTAAGGAGGTGGGTGAATAAGGGGACATAAGAATACCGAACAAGCGGTCAGGAGACCCAGGCACCCTGCCCTCCCTCTCAGAGCAAAGTGTCACGTGTGAACATGGGGGAGTCCAGGCTCTCTGCACTCACATCCTCCAGCAGCCAGGTGGGAGGGCCGGAGCAGAGTCCCTCGTCCCAAACCCTGAGGGCGGAGTGCAGACAAGGAGACTCGTAACTCAAAGAGGATGCCCACACTTGATGCCGTGCTTTTTTCTCCATTATACAGGGAGGTTTGCTTTAATAGAACAAGGATGCTCTCCTGCATCCCTCCAAAGTCTCTGGAAGATGCACCCTGCGGGTGAGTACCACAGCCTGCTGCCACCAACGTGGGAGATAGGGCTGCAGGCCAGCTGTGCGGGGGCAAGGCCATTCGTCCAACCGTTCGCATGTGTTCCCGCCATGGTGGAGGTCAAGGCCATTCGTCCAACCGTTCGCTTCTGTTCCCGCCGTGGTGGAGCCCCATCGCCTCATCTGGGACTCTTGCAAAAGCCAGCTGCAGGCTCTTCCTGCCCAGGTCACCACATGGCATTCTGTTCTGTGCACCAGCCAGCCAAGTTGTCCCAAAACCCTCTTCTCTCGGGACATTTCCAGAGCTCCAAGCCCCTCGGGTGGTTTGCAGTGTCCTCAGAAAAAGCCCAGGCCTTTACTGCACGATTCAAGGCCCTCTCCGCCCTGAGTTGCAGCTCCTGCCTTGTCCTGCAGGAATCCTCCGCTCTGACCCAGCTGCCTGACTAGGGGGCTCTGCCTGCAGGGCGGCCCGCGTTCTCTGCGCCCTGCCTCGGCTGGCCTCCTCTGTGGAGGCTTCTCCAGCCCCCAAGTCCGGGGCAAGCCCCAATGTTTCCCACACCCTATACCCTTCCTAGCCAACTACCCCAAGGCATGGGGCACAGAACCTGTACCCCCCAGGGCACCCAGCCCCCTGCTTGACACAGAGCAGGGGCCCAAGAAGTGCTGCTGACTGATGACACCCGTGCTTCACAGACCCGCCCCGCAGAGCCCAGGCCTGCCAAGCAGCCGCCACGCACGCAGTCAGGATCAGACGAGGGGTCTCCCCTGATTACACGGGGTTCAAACTTAGCAGGACCCTCGTTGCTGCGCACACTGCAGGCGACCACGGTCTCCTCGGCCGCAGCCCAGCCAGCGCCCACATCTCCCTTTTTACCTTTACTCACCATTTATCCCCATTCGTCTTCGGGGAAAGAACTCTGCTCTCATTTTTAAAATCTTGGTGCACAAGAGGGCTTATAATCTTCTCTCATCTCTGCACAAACTTTATAATTAGCTTCCTCAGCCTCCTGCCTCCCAGCTAATCCCTCTAAAGCCGGCCCAGCACCGGTGCACATCCCCGCAGCCGCGCACGCTTCCTCGGTGCACATCCCCGCAGCTGCGCACGCTTCCTCCGGCGTGCCTTCCCGAGGGCTCCCTTTCTTCCTACTTGATTCGCAGTTTCTCTTTTGACCATGGGCATCCTTCTTGGCCCTAACTGAGGGACTGAGAGGGGAAGGAAGGTCACAGTGTCCCCTGCAGTCACCACCATATCCCCCAGCATCACGATGTCCCCAATGTCACCGTGTCCCCCTGTCACCATGTTCCCAGCATCACTGTGTCCTCCAGTGTCTCTGTGACTCCCAGTGTCACCATGTCCCCCAATGTCACCGTGTTCTTTGTTGTCACTATGTCCTTATAGTTCCACAAGTGTAATGGTGCCCCCAACATCACCATGTCCCCAATGTGACCATGCCCCCCAGTGTCACCATGTTCCTAGCATCACTCTGCTTCCCAGTGTCATGGTGTCTCTCAATATCACCATGTCCTTTATTGTCACCATGTCCCCCATACCCCCTTAGCATCACTGCATCCCTCAATGTTACTGTGTCCTTCAGTGTCTCCGTGTTCCCCAGTGTCATTATGTCTCCCAGCATCGCCGAGTCCCCCAGGGTCTCCACTGTCTCCGAGGACTGCTCTTCCTCACAGCCCGCTTCTGAACAGACAGGGCCTCCCCAGGGCCCTTCCGGCAGCAGCTCTGCAGGGAGGGGAGAGACAGTGAAGGTAAAGCCCGTCTGGGCTCCCCCAGGACCCTGGCCAAAGCGTCTTGTGGCAACGATGCATTCAGAACCCTCAAGCGCTGACGGCCCCTTTCCTCTGTCGTTCCTCTAGCAAATAGCTTCTTTATGAACTGGAATTCTCAATCTCCAAGTGGATTTTTGAAATAAAAAGACAAATGTGACCCAAGGGATCTTAAGTACAAAAGATCAGGCGGACAGCAGCCGGGCTCCACCCCGAAGGCTCCTTCCCAGTGTGAGACCAAGCACACGACCCCAGAGAAGTGAGGGAAGCCATGGACCACCCCCTGCTGCTAACGTACCTGCACTCAGGTGACAGACAAGATTCCGCACATCGCTTCAGGTGGCTCGCTGATGCGCACACATACACACGCTTATGCAGAGACACACACATGTACACACAGACACATACATGTACACACAGACACGCATACACACATGCACACCCTCGCTTACTTGCATATACACAGATATACACACACATGCACACACAGACAAATTGGAAAACACTTAGGACCCAGGAGAAGAGCTGAAGGGGCAGGGCGGCCTGCTGTGTAGACCGTGCGAGGGGAGGGCCCACAGGACCCCACGCGTCGCACGGCTTCTCGTGGGAAGGTGAGGGCACCGCCTGACCTCCAGCCTCATCAGCAGAAACAAACAGCCTCTGCTTCACCTACCACCTCCTCCTGCAGCCACAGGGAAGGGAGAAGAAAATCGATTTTCTTTTTTCAAAGAGGCTTAAGGAACTTTTGATTCTTTCATCTTCAGAATGACCTGGTCCCAGACCAGGGTAGCCATTCGTTTAATCCCTCTTTCATTCACGCATTCACGCACCCAACAAAGATTTCGGAGCTTCTAATGTGTGTCAGGCTCTATGCTGGGTCCTGGAAATACAAAGATGACTGAGCCATAGTGCCCATCTTCAAAAACGTCATATTCTAGCGTGGCAAGTAGGGACATTATTAAAATGCAGCATAAAACATGTTCTGAGATAGAGATGTATTATATATACACAGGGTGTGACTGAAAGCAGGTTCAGGGGAATGCAAGTCAGGGAAGACTTCCTGAAGGAGGTGACGTGCTGCCTCCGGAGCAGAGACCTAAAGGACAACTTGGGGATTAGCCAGAGAAGGAGGGAGTTAGGACCGGCGTGGCAAATAGATACTGCCGTGGTGCTAACTCTGACCTGAGGGGTGGGCTGGAAGGATGGGCGGAAGAGGTGCTGAGGCTTTCTTTGTGCTGCGTCATATGGGAGAGCTGCCATAGCGTCAGGACAGAGAAGGGCCACACAGTGCCTGACCTTCCCATCCTTGTTCTCCTCTTGGCATTCGAGGTGAGGGCATATGAGCAAAAGTGTGGTGGAAAAAGAAAGCTTGGGTATTCTGGAAGGGCTTTTGACTGGCGCACACAGTGCATCTGACAGGCTCTATTGAGGGGGCTGATGAATGCCCCTCGAGGATGAAACAGCACAGACAGTAAGATCAGCTTTGACCCCAGGAACTGCAATGCAGAGCCCAGAACCCTTCCCCACTGAAGTCTGAGATGCCGGCAAAAGCAAACTCAGGGGGTTCCTACCTTAGATCCAAGAACGGGTAAGTAAGGAAGCGGGGGATGGTAACTGAGTCTGGCAAAAACAGAGGAGAAGTAAGAAGCAGGCATCGCTGCAGGCTAAGTTTACCTGGACTGCCCCAGTTGTAGCACTGAAGGGCCCAGTGCTGGGACCCCACCCTCCCCTCCACCTCCCATCCCCTGGTAAGCTCCCAGGATCAGGTGGGCCTCTTCCTGGCACTGGCCCTCCTGGCGCCGAGGCCGGGATAAGCTGGTTGCCTCGTGGAGCTGGATAAAGGCGTCACCACCAAGAATGGGAAACCAAGTCCGAAGGACCTGGCCGCACCCCTGGACGTACTAAGGCCTGAAACCAGCACCCAGACTGGAAAACTGGACTCTTCGGATACACGAGCCCACAATTCTCAACTTAGCTTAATGGATTGGAGTTGGAGTTTCTGTCACCTGAAACAGAAAGGGACACAGATCCCGCAAGGCACAGCGCCAGTGAGTGCCCTGTCTTTCCCAGATTCAGTTAGGGAGGCCCCTGGGGGCGGGAGGGTGGAGCTCTGAGGCCCCTCCCAGATCCTCTCACCTTGTCCCAGGGGATGAGGTCAACTATCCCTTTCCTGCAAGCCCTGATGAGGGAGGGGGGAGTATAACGTAAACCCTCAGAGGTGGGACAGAGGGTTACTGCTCAGCTGATACGCAAAGTTACGTATATTGGGTTTTTCCCCTCATTGCATCCCTCCTTTCAAAATCATGAGGTTTCTCTCCCTAAGCAGCAGTGGGAGGACTTGACCTCTTTTTTTTTTTTTTTTTGGCGGTACACGGGCCTCTCACTGCAGCGGCCTCTCCCGCTGCGGAGCACAGACTCCGGACGCGCAGGCTCAGCGGCCATGGCTCACGGGCCCAGCCGCTCCGCGGTATGTGGGATCCTCCCGGACCGGGGCACGAACCCGTGTACCCTGCATTGGCAGGCGGACTCTCAACCACTGCGCCACCAGGGAAGCCTGACTTGACCTCTTTAACAAGACAAGATAGGTAGGATACCAGGCCTGGCCCATAAGGAGGGTGCGTGCAGCTCTTCTTTACCGCTTGTGAACGAGGTGAGCCACGTGATGGGGAACCCACTCCACAGGAGAGAGAAGACAACCCTTCCCCCATTAACACTCTCTAGGGGGGAGGGGGTGGACAGCAAGAGAAGGTTCTGGAGGAAGTGGGGAGCCTGGCCCTTCCAGGTGCAAGGAAGTGTTGGGGAGAAGGGCAAAGAGAAGCCGGGGGCAGAGCTGGGGGACAGCACATGGGGTCTGCCTCCCAGCTTGGGGTCACAGTGGGGAGATTGGAGGTGGGAAATATCTAGATAAGGCGAGAGACACTGCAGCAGCAGACAGCGTCTGCCCAGCTGCGCCGTGACCAAGCTCTAAAGGAGACCTCCTTTCGGGACCCACACCCCACTCCCACTTGGGACAGGGCCTCAAGGTATGCTGGGCAAAGCAGATTGGAGGAGGCTCTGATTTCCGGATTTCCTAAGCCACCTGGGTTCTAATGGGGGGTGGACAGGACCAGGCAGGAGATCAGGGTCTGGCTGTCAAGTGGTGGTGGGTGATCTCAGTCAGCATACAGACTGGGGGGCGAATCACTAGTGCAAAATGGGTCCCAGCCAAAGCCAGGCCCACAGCACCAAATCCTAGCAATGGTGGGACCGCTTTAGGGCAGCAAAGGATGGGGGAGGGTGCCAGGGGATTTCAGGAGGAAGAAAGTATAGGAGTCATCCCAGCTGTGTGTGGGTAGGGGAGGGAAGCGGAGAAAAACAGATTAAGGGGCAAAAGGAGAAAAAAATAGAATTCTCAGGAAATGCTCGAAAAGGTGACAGCCCTGGCGGAGGAATTGGGCAGGATGGGCCCGCGGGCGAGGAAACAGTTTTGTTGGCAGGCCTGCAAGTGGGCTAGGCCAGGGGCTGGGGGCGGAGCAGGCAGCAAGAGTGATGGAGTCAGGAAGAGAATAAATAGGGTGAGAGAAGTCTGCAGGCTGGATAAGAGGCTGGGCTTTGCAGGAGGGAAACTTCCAGTGGCAAAGACACCAAAGCCGACCTAAGAAGGAGTCAGCAGGAAGGGGTGGGAAGGAGGATGCTGTGCCCGAAACCTTGAAGGTTGACTGATTGCTGTTACAAATGAACAGCTGGAAGGAGCAAGGATGGTGTGAACAGCCAATGTCCCTGGAGAAAAACGCTGGCGGCGTGTAGCCTCCAGGGAGAACTGCCACCGATCAGAGGCAACTCAGCCCTGCACAGGGTCTTCCAGTGCCCCAGGCTGGGTGGGAGCTAGAGCCACTTTCAACACCACCTTTCAGGGACTCGAATTTGCCGTTATTTTATGAGCCAAGAAGAAAGAAAGAAAAAAATGGTGACAGACTAAGACAAAGACATGCTATTAATTGCAAGATTGCATCCTGATTTCAGAGATATTAAAACATGGCGGGGGAGGGGTGCAGGAAACCTGGGTGTATTAAAGTCAGTGAAATACAACAGGAGTCAAGCATAGGCTGTGCGCAGATCCATGGTGAAGACCCAGTACTTATTCAAGGTTGGGTTTGATTGATTTCGAGTGATGACAGCATCAGGGCGCCACTGTGCTGCAACCTGATGGTCAGGTCACGATGACCAGGCGGGTAAGTGTAAGAAAGGAGGAAGTGGGGTGAATTGCCCTTTAAGAAAGGCGACTTGATGGATGGAGACTTCCCAAAGCTGGGGCTGAGGTGGTGAGGGGGAAGGCAAACAGCTCCACACAGCAGAACCCCCTGTGCTTGAGGTTCTGAGTGGTGGATTCAGGAAGAAAATAAACGGAATGTGAGGGAAATTGGGTCTAACAAGAGCAGTACTTTTGTTTTTGGGGCTGCATCGGATCTTTTTTTTTTTTTATTTGGTTGGATCAGGTCTTGGTTGTGGCACATGTGCTCCTTAGTTGCGGCCAGCGGGCTCCTTAGTTGTGGCATGTGAACTCTTAGTTGTGGCATGCATGTGGGATCTAGTTCCCTGACCAGGGATGGAACCCGGGCGCCCTGCATTGGGAGCTCGGAGTGTTGACGACTGTGCCACCAGGGAACTCCCAAGAGTAGTACTTTTAATTAACAGACGTAAAGCAATCTAGCAGCCAATATTGAGATCTACGATGTGCTAGAAATACGGTTAGACACAGAGAATGAGGCTTAGCGTGGTGAGACGGGCTCATGCCTCACAGAATTTAAAATCCAGGAAAGAAGACAGAAGCTCTGCACCTGGGTCCTCACCCTTTGGCCCGTGAGTTTCCCTGCTGCATCCAGGGGACCCCAGGCTCATGAGCCCACCTCGACTCTGCCAGTAACTAGCTGATGGCTGTGGGCAAGCTACTTGACTTCTTGGAGTTTCAGCTACTTTAATCCTAAAATGAAGGTGCTAAACACAAGGGCTGCTGAGGTTACACTAGGAGTTTTGCAGGAAAAGATAGCGCATGATGCTGTGTTATAAATGATTACACTTTAATCTGGATGACCTCTTGAGAAAATATCAAAGGCATTAGTTTTTTTAAATTTCTAGGTAATACCTTACCCTTTCAACATTATGGTAAAACTATGAACAGTGACCCTCTTCTAAAAAATGAGCACATTCCCATTGCAGAAAATACCCCCCAGAGATCACAAAGCCCAAGTTATAAACCTTTGATCGAAGTCTGAGGATTTAATGCATAACATGGCGACTGCAGCTGATGACACTGTATTGCATAATTGAAATTTGCTAAGAGAATAGAACTTAAATGCTTGCAACAACAAAACGAAAAGGAATCTTTGATGTAGTCCTTGAAGGTGAGGAAACCAAGGAGAGGAAGAACAGTAGCGAGAAAAAACACGGAGCTCTGGGCTGACCAGTATATGCAGATGGTGTGACTTAAAAAGAAAGAGATCGTGTTTGTGAATATAAACCCTCTTGTTCAACCTATAGGTCCTGAGGAAAGTTTTGCCAAAGATGGTTCTCTTTCTTTCTGGTGATAATGGAAAGACACACACGACAACATATTCATGGCAACTCAGGAAAGGAGACTTAGCACTGGAAGAACCCTGATATCTGATATTGACACAGGAAGGAAAATCCTTGGAAACTGTCTTTAAAAAAAAACACACCAGCATTAGAGTATCTTCCTGTCCTGCCTCTCCCCCACCCCACGCTTGCTAATATTCTCTAGACAGCTTATCAACAAGGGAAGTAGGTTAATGAGATAGCTCAGATTTACAGAGCTTAAAATGCAAAGTGGAACAGGCAAAGTGGGATGGCTGAGCTCCTTGAAGGCAGGAAGTGTTCTGGTTGTGGCCCTGCTGTCCCAGGCAATGCTTGGCACATTGTAAGTGCTTGACAAATGTTTGCAGAATAAATGACGCTTGGGAGGCCATGCAGTGGTAAGGGTGGGGTGAGGCGTACAGTCAGTGAAGACTATGAAAATAATAAAATGGGGGCAGGGTAGCCCAAGGGAAGAAAGCTTTCTTGACCAGCCATGGGTCAGGGCATGGAGGAAACAAATAAACAACCAAGGAAAGTGCAAATCCAACAGCTGCCGTGGGCTGGGAGGGTCTGCGAAGTGACACACAGGACATGCACCCTCAGGCTGCCCAGGGTCCTGAGCAGCTGAGAAAGCAGCTAAGGGAGCCTGAGGTCCAACAAACAAACAATCACAGGTGTAAGAGATGGAGTGAAAACCAATAACATGAAAAAGCCAGTGGGAAGGAACTGGGAAGATGCTGGAGACAAGAAAGGAACTAGATTTCTCTGGGGTGACCCTAGAAGGCAGAAGCAGCAGTTAGGAATGGCCAGGACTTTCCTAGGACACAGAGGCTGATCTCAGTTCAAGTTGGGAAACAACTTTTAAACAAGTGGAGTGATCCGAAGATGACTGCTCTGTCAGAAAGTGCCTTTGGCTGCAAGTAACAGAAGCCCTCCCACAAAATGACTTCAACCAGGTAGAAGTTAATTTTTCTATCACATAAAAGAAGTCTAGAGATAGACACTCTTGAGCTGGTACAGATTCTCCAAGATGTCAGCAATGTTCCTGGCACCTTCTATATTTCTGCCCTGATTGCCCTACTGCTGACTTCCCTCTTCAAATTTCCTCACAGTCACAAGATGGCTGCTGTAGACCCTGCAGTTTGACTGGGATTCATTCAGTCTGACACTAGTGGTCTACCTCCTCAGTCTCTGTGTTGAGCAAGACCACCTATAGTTTCACAGTCAGCCCCTGAGCGCCTGCCTGGTTCTGTCCATAACCCACAGAACGCAGGTGGCTCAGGAAAGCTGAACATCAGAGCCTTGTCCAATCCATCCTCCAAATATACCTTGATGAGGCCCTGTCCTGAGCGGGAGGGCGATGAGGGGTCTAAAAGGAGGTCTCCTTTAGAGCTTATTTATGGGTCTTGGCTGGACTGAAGCCCTCTGCTGTTGGAGTGTCTCTCTCACCTTATCTAGATATCTCCCCCCACCTCCCTGCCCAATACTCCTCCACTTGACCCCAAGCTGGGAGTGGAGAGTGAAGAGCTGGGAACCAGAGCCCTGTCTTGCTTTTGTCCAGCTCTGTGTCCTTCTTCTCTTTGCTACCTACCCACATTCCAGGCAGGAGGGAGGGGGAAAGGCCGGACGCTTACTGAGTTAGTCACTTAGAAAGTTGACCCAAAACTTTCCTCCAACAACTTCTGCCCACATCCCATGGCAGAACCTTTTTACATGGCCATCGCTACCTGTACAGGGAGCTGGAAGTGGCCGCAGCACCGGCAGACAGCAAAATGAGGCCCGGAGTGATGACCCCTCTGGGCCGTGGTTGGCATTCAAGTGGAGAAAAGGGAAAGTGGTATAAAATGTGAGGACCGTAAAGGATAGAGAGAAAACTTCAAGATGAATCCTGGAGAACGAAGAGCTTTGCTTTTGCTCTCTGCCGACATTATTTCCCAGGGGAAGAAATTGCCCTTGACAGGGTAGCAGGGTGACTCAGAGAGCAGAGCTCTGCGCTACCAGGCAGGCAGCCTGCAGCACAGGTGTGGCCACTACCTCACTCTATGACGGTGGATAAATCGCCTTCCACCTCTGGGCTTCAGTTTCCCGTCAGTAAAACGACCTCTAAGTTTACTTCCAAACCCCAAATCCACTGTTTCTTAAACAGTCCATTTTCTTGAAAGAGGAGCTCTCCTGGGCGTGATGGTCTGAAGCCATACAAGACATGTGGAGGCGGGTGGGCCTTCAGCAAGGTTCTCTCCTGCACGTACAATGGGAAAAGTGACAGGACAATGGCCCCAGAGAGTCGGGAGCTGGCAAGGCCAGTGGCATCTCTGAAAAAGATTAAAATCCTGGGACTTCCCTGGTGGTTCAGCGGTTAAGACTCCATCTGTGCTCCCTCTGCAGCGGGCATGGATTTGATCTCTGGTTGGATAACTAAGATCCCACATGCCGTGCGATGCGGCCCAAAAAAAAGAAGGGAAAAAAAAGGATGAATATTCTCCCAGAAATGGCATGTCGTCGATGGAAGTGGAAGTTATCTAATGCCCGTGGGCCAAGCAGGCCACATAGAGAGCCAGAAGAGTCAGATGTTTACCCGACATATGAGAAAATATTAAACATGCCAACAAAAGTCAGGATCCTTGGGATAGAAAAAAAGCCTTTAACAGAAAATGATAGAAGTTGTTTATGATGTAAAACTGGCCAAGATGATAAGCAGAAAAACACTGTAAAAAAAAAAATGTCTAAAGCATCTCCAAGTATGATGGAGGCATGAGAAGTAAAGGACCATGAATACAAGTGCATGGGGGCCACGTCCTATGGTGCAATGAGCCGTTACTTACCGATGGGTCAGTAGCCAGCTTTATACCAAGGGAATCAAAGGCACAGCCCCATCCCTGGCCTCAGGGAGGTTACCATCTAGGTGGGAGGTGAGGATGGGGGGGTTCACATGGCTGGCTTCTGCCCAAAGCTGCACCCTGGACGTGCAGAGGAATCACCGGGTGTATTAGTCAGCTTGGGCTGCCATGCAAATCCCACAGGCTGAGTGGCTTCGATAACAGAAACTTATATTCTCACAGTTCTTGAGGCTGGAAATCCAAGATCAAAGAGTTAGGAGGTTGGTTTCTTCTGAGGCCTCTCTCCTTGGCTTGTAGACGGCCGTCTTCTCCCTGTGTCTTTACATGGTCTTCCCTCTGTGGTTCTGTGTCTTCATCTCCTCTTCGTAACCGGACACAGTCATATTGGATTACTGCCCACCTTAATTAATTACCTCATTAAAAGCCCTGTGTCCAAATACAGTCACATTCCTTGGAATGCACTGGGGGTTAGGGCTTCAGCATATGAGTATAGTGGGGAGTATACAGTTCAACCCATACCTCCTGGAAAGCGTTTGAAAGTACTGACATTCAGACTCCACCTTCAGAGATTCAGAGACTTGGGTTTGGCCTGAAGCCCAAACTATTTTTTAGTATTTAAAAATGTTTTCAGTTTCTTTCTTTTTTAAAGCTCCCTAGCTGATTCTCAGCCAGCGTTGAATACCACTGAGCTAAAGTAACAGCCGGACACGATTGGATGCCAACTGCGTGCCAACCCACACGATGATGTGAAGTCTAAGTACAACAGAGATTCGTCAAAGGAGTGTCTGGCCGTCACGGCCAGAGGATTTGACAGAGACTTCCCAGTGGGTGGAAGGGATAGGAAGACTTACATTGACAGAGCAGGGCGAGGCCTCCAGCAACTTTGCAAGTGGGGCCTTGCTTGATATCGTGAACGCCTGCCTCTCAGGAGGGGTGGCATTGCCTGGTTTGAGGGAGAAGGGGTTGTAAATAAAGCGGCCACCACAGTGGGGAACCATGGTGGGCTTCTAAGCACAAGCACGATGTAAACACGGTGATCGCCCAGGATCAGCCAGCAGGACGGATCAGAGGGCCTGTGGGGAGTAACGCCCAGGCGGGGATATTGTCATGGCAACAGTACCTACACACACACACACACACACACACCCATGAGGGGAGGGGCGCTTCCTCAACGCATAGTGAATATGCAACCACGGCTCAGAAAGCGCTCACAAAGCCTAAAGAATTCTTAACTGGACAGAAGAAGTCATAGAGTATGTAATCCTTTATGCAGTTCAAAACAGGAATAATGCATCTATGCTGTTACAGGAGAGGACAGAGGTTCGATGTGAGGCAGAGGGCGGGATGAAAGCACACCGCGGACGGCTCTGGAACACTGAGGATGTCCTGCTTCTCTCTCTTTTTTTTTAATTTTTGTTTTCCTTTTGTTTTTGTATTGAAGTATAGTTGAATTACTGTGTTGGTGATGTTCTGACTCTTGATCTGCGTGGTGCTTGTATTGGCTTATTTACTGATAACTCATCCAGCTTCCTACTCCTGATTTATACGCTATTTTGTACGTACGTTATATTTCAATAAAAATGAAGTTAAATTTTAAAAAAGCTTCATGATATCCCATTGAAGAGATTTACCACACATACGTAACCAATACCCTATGGGTGGACATTTTCCCACTGAGGTTATTATATACGACACGGAAATAAATGCCCTTATAAACATAATTTTTTTTTTTTTTTTTTTTTTTTTTTTTTTGCGGCATGCGGGCCTCTCACTGTCGTGGCCTCTCCCGTTGCGGAGCACAGGCTCCGGACGCGCAGGCTCAGTGGCCGTGGCTCACAGGCCCAGCCGCTCTGCAGCATGTGGGATCCTCCCGGACCGAGGCACGAACCCGTGTCCCCTGCATCGGCAGGTGGACCCTCAACCACTGCGCCACCAGGGAAGCCCCCCCAAATTTTTCTTAAAGAACTCTTAAAGCCCACATGTGTAAAGCTCTTTTCAGCTTACAAAGTGATTATATGTATATTATATAAATATATACATGTAAATTAATATTTATTTATAGAACAATTTTTAAATAATATACAAATATAGTAGCCTTTAAATAATATAAATATATATACATAAGTGTTATCTCACTGCTCCTACAGTGACCTACAAGAAGAGGAAAGGCCAGGAAACCCGACTGAACAACGGAGAAGTGGTGAGTGGGCAGAGTTCCAGGGTTTGTCGGTCCCTCGGCCCCGGGTCGTGGATGTGGATGCCCTAGGAAGCCTTCCTCGGCCCTCGGGCTGCAGACTCTGCCTTCTCGTCCCCAGTGCGGCCTCCATACGTTGATGAGGGCTGGTTGAAAGCAAAGGAGGAGCAGTCCATTCTTGACGAAATGGAAACCAAGGACGGCCGGCCCTTAAGGGTTCTGTACCCACCGAGGGGAAGATACTGTGACCGCAAGTGTCTGGTTTCAAAAACAGGAAGGGGGAAACCAGCCCAGGGCAGATCTGGAATCGTTCCATGGAAGTGGAATGAATAACTCCAAATCCTGCTTTCTCTGGCACTCACGGTGGCCTCCGTGAGCCGGGCAACTTGCTTCCTCGAGAATGTTTTTGTCATTTTGTCATCGTGCCTCTCACGGTGGGGGGCGATGGGGGAGGGGCGTGGGAGGGGCCACCAGAGGCTGGGTCCTGCTGAGGAAGGAAAGGGAGAGAAGATGGGGCAGACCCAGCCCTGGGAGGAGGCCCGGGGGTGCAGGCTGGAGGGCTCTGGTTTCACAGTCCTGTCACTGTGTTAGTCAGGGTTCTCTAGAGAAACAGAACCAATGGGATACATACAGATTCACAGAAAGAGATTCATCATGGAGGATTGCAGCCTATGATCACGGAGGCTGAGAAGTCCCACGGTCTGCCATCTGCGAGCTGGAGGCCCAGGAGAAACAGGGATGTCATCAAACGGAGTCCAAAGGCCTGAGAACAAGTTACAAGTCCTAGAGGAGGCTGAAAGCCCGAGAACCATGAGCACAGGTGTCCAAGGGCAGGCGAAGACGGCTGTCCCAGCGTAAGCAGAGAGAGAATTCTCCTTCCTCTTTTTTATCCTATCCAGGCTCTCGATGGATGGGAAGATTCCTACCCCCATCAGTGAAGACTGTCTTCTTTACTCAGTTGACGATTCAAATGCTAATCTCTTCCAGAAACACCCTCACAGACACAGACTCAGAAATAAAATCTTACCCGCTACCTGAGCACCCTTTAGCCTTATCAAGTTGACACACAAAATTAACCATCCCACACCGGTTCTAACAATGACACAGAATAACCTGGGGAAGCCACAGGTTTCCTGATTACGTTTAGGTGCAACCGGCCAGCGCTCCACTCATGACCCTTCCCTGGAATGGAGGCCGAACCTTCTACTTCAGCCTCTTCTCTTCTGGAAAATGGATGGAAGCAGTTTGTGTGTGATGTCTGGAAGCAGAAGAGGCTGCAAAGAGACAGACCTTGAATCTGGAGCTCGCTGGGCAACCGTCCAACCTTCAAAGCTGCGCTGTTTCCTCCCTGCGCAGGGGGGATGACAGTGTTTACCAGGAAGTCTGTGGTGATGTTATGAAGCACCTGGCACATAGTAGGACATCAATAAAGATTAGGTCTCCCTTTCGGTTTAGCTTATTGGTAAACAGCTCTTGGCTACACGATCCAACCTATTGATTTATGTGATTATCTCCACCCAAGTTTCAGGGGAGGGAATGCCCTATCTCATCCCCATTTCCTTTTTCTGCCCTTAACTTCTTCAGCACTTTATCTCTTCCTGTCTCGTTCTCATGCTGCCGGGATAATTGTCATGTGCGCGCACAGCTTATCTCTCCTGCTATACTGGGAGATGGTTGGGAGTGAGCACTAGGCCATTTATTTTGGGGTCCCCAGGGCATGGCACACTGCAGCACCTTGAGGTGCTCAGGAAATGTGTGTTGAGTGCCTGAATGAATAAATGCATGAACGTTCATCGGGCAGAACGGCCTATGATTCTCCGCCTAAGGTTGATATAGGGTCAGTGAGGTCGATGTTAGGATTGAAAAGCATTTGAGGGACCTTTGATGGTTCTGACACTATTTGGAGCCGAGAATGACCTCTGAGACTGCTCGGTCCATCCATCAGAGTCATCAGTTTCCACTCACTCCTCCTTGGGCTGAGACTGTGATACACGAGAAGTACCCCAGCCACTGCCCTTGCGTATCTATTATGTTGGACTGGGCCCCCCCGAGAAGCTCAGGGCCTGGGGCCACTGAACCCCGGGTGCCAATCTGAGAGGGCAGGTCAGCATCTGATGTACCTATCTGTGTCAGTCAGGGTCCCCGTGGGAAACACAGGATGCAGTCAAAGCGTTAATTGAAGGGAGTTTAGGGAAAACACATGGGTAGCGTGTCCAACACTCTGTGTCCACCAAGGGACAGAAATGTGCCTAGGAGACAGTATCCGTGGGAAGCTGATGCTGCCCCTATGTCTGAAGGGGCACGGGGAAGAGACAGAACTGCTGGTGCAGTGAGAGCTGGAGCTGCACAGCAGCCACCCAGGGGCCTTGAGTAGAAGAATGCAGACATTGTCAAAGCTATGACCTGACAGGGAAGGGGGAACGAAATATCGCAACCTCTCTCTCGCCTTTCCCTCTGATCTCCCGCTCGTGCCTCCCACTGGCCAAATCCAACCAGAAGCCAGAGGGCCAGGGAGCCTGAGAGGTAATCCATAGAGGTCAAACTCCCAGGTCAAAGGACTAAGAATAGATCAGGAAGGGCAGATGGAGATTTAACAAGCCAAACACCTCAAAGGAGATCAGCTTCCAGCCAGAGGAAACCCTGGGCAGCGTCACCAGTAGCATCCTGGAGACTTTGAGTACATTTTGGCTCCATAAATTCTCTCCACAGCCCTTCTACACGCCAGGCACTGCTGGGAGTCATAAGCCTGCCCAGAGGAATTCACAGTCCTGGGAAAGAAGCAAAATGACCTCTTTTTTTACCCTTCTTGAGTCTGTTGTCAACCTAGAGCAACAGGTGGGGCTCCAAAGCTCCAGACGGCTGTGACCCGAGTTACCCTGGAAAGTTCTCCAGACCTACGTCACGGTCTACAGCTACATCAAGATCATATGAACTTCAGTGACCAGGAATTCGTGGTGGGTCACTATCTACCAGGCTTTTTCATATTATTGTGTATAATCCCCACATAGTCCCGTGAGGGACGCAAGAACTAATATCTCTTTCCACCATCCCTACATTTTTTCAGGTGGGGAAATTGATTGACAGATGAGAGGGGAACCCAGGCTTTATGACCCTAGAAACCCTGTCCTCTCGCTTCACCCATGAACAAGGGTGTCTGCGGGCCTAACCAGGCTCCCAAATTCACCCTGCTCCCCAGCTAGTCCTGAGGTGGCTTCAGGGTAGACAGGGCTCAGAGGGTCAGGCTGGACCACACCCCAGCTGTCTGAACAGAAAGAGAGGTGATGGGTGCATGGAACAGGGTAGAGTCCTCATGCCACGCAGCACCCTCTGGGAGAAAAGGTTCTTTTGGCTCTTCTCTGATACCACCTCACCTCCTATGTGAGCTCAACCACGTGTCTACTCCTCTCTTCAGGAAACAGTTCAGAAAACATGCTCTCCCAGGATCCAAGCAGGAGCCGCAACCAGGGCTGGGGACAACAGCAGGAAGATGCTCAGCACATGGACCCCAGAACAAGACGCACCCTACAGGCCAACCTCATCTTCAGGTGGCATCTGTGAGGCTTCTGCAAACACATGAGCTGACCCTCTGTGACTGTGACAGACTTAGGAAGATCAAATCAAAGAGCGTGAAGCAGCCAGAGCATAGAAGGTGGGTGTTGGGTCCAGTGTTGCTGCATGGGGAGAGCTTGGTTTCCATGACTACCCCCAAAGTCACTGGCACTTCCTGGGTACCACTTGCTGGAGCTGAAGGAGGCTCCGGGTTTGGCAGGGCAGCTGGCAGAAGTGTACCAAGTCCCTGGGCTCTTGCTGGATTTGGACACCATCCCAGAGGCTGTGGGACATCCCAACAGGAATCACGTGTACAGGCATGGTGGCGGTTGCTGTAGTTGAACCCACCAGGTCTGGGGACCCCACCCCACCTGTGGGCAGAGCAAATCCACCTCCGGGCATTACGGCTCTTCCACCTGGTATCAGCCCACCCAACCTCAATGGGGATTCCCCCTCCTCAAGGGAGCCTATTAGACGTGACCTCTCCAGTCTCCTTGGGACCCTCTTCACCAGGAATTAGGGGCCCACCTCCCTCAGAAATGCAGTACCTGGGGTACTGTTGAGCCTTCTCAGTCACTTTTTTCCTGAAATGCCCCTTGTGAAAGTGCGTAGGGTGATTGTGAGCTTTTTGTCTCCTCTTTGTAACATTAACATGGGCCTACAATCCATGCACAGAGCAATTGAATTGAGTCGGGAAAACAAGCAAAGGCTTGAGAGTCACAAGGTTGGGGCTTCATCCTAATTCTGCCACGGACCAATCCTTGTCCTTGAGGAAGTCACTTTACCTCTCTGGGAAAACACCATTCCCATTGCAGCGGCCAGCACAGGCTGAGAGAACCAGGCTGGGGGATGGGCTTGGGCTCCTGTCCGGCTTCGCCACGAATTCCGTCATTTATTCAACAGCTCTCTGTGGATGACCCGCCTTCTACCAGGTACGGTGTGGAATGCTGTGTGGGTGTGGATGAATTGCTTCCCCTCTCTGGGCCTCGGCTTCCTAAACTCTAAAACGAGTTATTTGGACTCAGTGATGCTTATGGGTCTTTCTAATGCTCACCCTTTCTGAGTCCATAACAAAGGCTCTGGGCCATCTCATGTCTGGACCTTGAAAAGGGGTGCTGGGGGCTTTCGGGGTAGGTTAAGACTTGCTTTATCCAGCATACAGAAGGCAAAGGGAAGAGAAGCAGGTTTGGAGTCAGCCAGACCCCCTCGATGTTCCAGGGCTACCCTTTAACATCTGTAAACCTTGAACTTGGACTAATGAACGAACCTGTCTGCGCCTGGTCACCTCTCCCTATGAAGTGGTGACATCAACACCTGCCCTCGGGGTTGTGCTGGGGATTCCCTGAGCCCTCGCTCAATGCCTTCCCTCTTCCCCTTCCCCCTCAAATCGCATCTCAGGGCCCTGCCAGCCCCGAGGAGTCTGCTTCGCAATGACTTCTTTGGATGAAAGGCGCTGGGGCAACAGGAAGGACTGTTGTTTTAACTGCTCTGCGTTTCCTCCCTTTGTCTCCAGCATTATAAACAAGCCTATTCCCCAAAGCCACATCTGATAATCCAGCTGCAGGAGGTCAGTGGTCAAGCAATCAGAAATGCTCTTAGCCGGGATTAGGTAATTCAGAGCTGGGTTTGATGACTGCAGCAGGTTGGAACCAACCCCTCCTTGATGACACCAAGGCTGTCTGGGCACAGATGCCCCTTGGGAAGATGCCAGATGCCCAAACAGAGCAGGAGTGCCTGGGGCAAGGGTCAGCCTGTCCACACGGCTCCCTGAGACAGCTCCCAAGACAGCCCAGCCTCAGGACCTGAGGCCATGACCAAAGGCCCTGCTTGGGGAGGTCCTTTGCAATATACAAAGCACTTTCACCCATCTCAGGTGATCCTTGCAGCTACCTTGTGAGGGAGATAGACAGGCAGAGCGTTTAGAAGGAAAGAACCTGGGCCCAGAGAAGAGACGGGCCTGATGAGGGCCCACAGAGCAGGGAAAGAGAGAGCAGAACCCTCTGGATCAGGTTTCTCGACCCAGACAGTCAGAGACATCAGCCTCCCAGGCTTGTCGCAGAATCTGTTGAGTGACAGGGCCCTGTTGCCCCTGAGTGGAGCGAGCCCACAATCTCCTTCAGTATTTCTCTAATGCACTGAAAGCAAAAGCCAATTCGGTGATACATTTAAAGAACACGTACTGTGTGTGATGTTATGTGGGGACCAGAAGACTCCTCTGGCATTAAATGGAGGCATTAAATAACATATCAATAACAAATATACTCAAAAGAACTCCCCCTTTAGTCAGCCAACCCACTTGATGTATACCAGCTGCTCTAGTTAATTACAGCTCAGCTGAGCTTTCCGGCAGGGAAAGAGTTAATAGAGCTGTTATTTGTGGTCACTTATCTCCCACATAAGCTCTTATTTCCCTAAATTGGTTGCGACAGGAGAGGAAAGAGAAGGGGGGAAATAGGAAGAGAGAGAGGAAAAATGGATTAGTTTCAAGATCAAAAGATGCTCAGAGATCCAAAAGGAAATACAAGCTCCGGGGGTGGGGGGATTTTCAGGACTCTGTATCCTCTTGATAAGGAACTAGTTCTTGGGATGGCCCCGCCCTCCCGTCTACAGCCCCAGACCCGGGTCCCCTCTGCAGTGAGAGCAGGCGAGGTACTCACTCCGGGAGCTGGTGAGCAGCTTAGACCCCACAGACCCAGACCCGGGAAAAAGCCCTCAATCCATGACAAGAAAGAACAACTAGGAAACACTTGCTTTGTTTCAGGTATGGCTTATGTCGGTGACAAGTGTGAACACAAAAATATTGGCTCAGCTCGCCTGTGCAAAGTAAACACACATTCCAACACATTTCCATTTATCCACAGGCAGCTGTGATCCTCACTGAGGCCTGACCTAAGAGTAAAGCAGTGTGGTTAACCTTGATGATAAAAGTATAAGTGGAGGGATGAAGTAGGAGATTTTCGTGGATGCTGGGGACTTAGGAATTTGAGACTGTTTCATGTGGAAAAAACATTGAAGGAAGAACTGCAATGATTCATTGCCTTGATTATTTTCTCACAAAATTAGATAAAAATTTCTCAAACTTTTCGAGGTTTGGAATTTTGGAGACCAGAGCTGAGGACAAATAAGGGAGTTCACCAGATAGAGGGATGCAGATAAAACCCATGAGCTGCTCAACAGATTGATGGAGGAGCTACCCATGGGGAGCTGGGGCCAGGCATTCTCACCTCTGCTCTCTGATGGGGCAGGCACGTGTTATTTCTGCTGAGGCTCTTTGATCACCCTTCGTTCTGGTCCTTGTAACCCCGTTACCAGCAGGAAAGGTGATGCAGCAGAGAGAGAGCGAGAGGGAGAGAGAGAGAGACATTGACAGGACCTACAGATATTTTGTAATCCAGGATTCATGTAATGCAGCCCTATCCTAGGTGTGTCAACCTGTCCCATCTCTTTCCTTTTGCTTCTTGCCAGTGTTTTTAATCTATTTAGTAAACCCTGCTATTTGAGCATCTCATTGTGAGCCTATTTCATGACCCCTGGGAAAACTTGGCTGTATTTACACTACCAAAGCATCAAAATATCCCTAGACAACAAATCCAAAAGATGAAGGGCGTTTAACTTGGCAAAGACAAAATGAAAAGCATTTCAAGTAGAAGGAATGGCATGGGCAAAGGCCCTGGGGCATTTCCCTCCTTTTAGGGGATGGTATTGGCAGAATGTTGCATGGGATGTATTTATTATAGGCTTCTAAATGGTTAGGGTTTTTTTGTGTGTCTTTTGGTTCTACTCTATTCTAGTTAAAAACAAAACAAAAAATAAAGCTACTTTGGAATGATCTGGTCATAGGAAAGAACGTACTAAACGTGGAAGGTTCTAGAGTGAAGTTGACAGGGGCCTTGGACAGGCCCAGGATGTAAACCTGCATGACCCAAATGCTTCACTCTGTCCCTTTCGTCTTAACAATGATACTGTTCTGACAGTGAGGCCTCATCTATCTCACATAGTTGGAGAAGGAGCCATTTTACAGAAGTCAACTTTGCAGATAACAAAAGTTTACTTTGTAAAGCGCTAAGACTCTTTTTTTTTTTTGCTGTAAGTCGTTCCAAAATTTTTTGGAAGAATTTGTAAGTAGGAAAGAGGTTGTGTCATAATATTAACCTATAAAATAAAATACAACATTTTTCATACAATATGTAGCAGATGCAATGCCACGGCTCACCAAATCCTGTATCATATTCCTTCTTCCTATGTATGACCACACTTTCTGTCCCCTTGCAGGTAGGTGGGCCACGTGACCAGCTCTCACCAATGAAATGTGGACAAACATGACGCGTGTCATCACTATGCTGAGGCAGTGAATGTGGAGGCCTCGGGTTGGGACAGAAGAGCCAATTAGAGCAGCTTTGATCCCCGAGTCACCACTTATAACACAATAGCCCCAGAAGGTTGTCTGGATTGACAACAATCCTGTGTAAATAAGAAAGAAACGTCATTGGATTAAACCCCTGAGATTCGTTACTGCAGCATAACCTAGCCTATCCATACTAATACATAATATAAACATGAGAACAACAAAAGTAAAAATACACATTTTTAAAAAATGCATGGAGAAAACACTCCAAAATGTTTATAAATCTGTTTTTAGATTATGGTACTTACAGGTAATTAAAAAAAATTTTTTTGTATATTTTCAATATTCTATAATGTAATATATTATTTTAAGTGGAAAAAATAATTTTCTTTTAAAAGCCCCAAAAGTTTGTGGGTTTTTTTGGGTTTTCTTTTTGCAGTATGCGGGCCTCTCACTGTGTGGCCTCTCCCGTTGCGGAGCACAGGCTCCGGACGCGCAGGCTCAGCAGCCATGGCTCACGGGCCCAGCCGCTCCGTGGCATGTGGGATCCTCCCGGACCGGGGTACGAACCCATGTCCCCTGCATCAGCAGGCGGACTCTCAACCACTGTGCCACCAGGGAAGCCCCCCAAAAGTTATTGTTGGAGGCATAGACAGATCGATGAATGGAACAGAATAGGGATCTCAAAATTAGACCCACAGAAATATGTCCAACTGATTTTTGACAAAGATGCAAAATGAGAAAGAATAGCTTTTCAACAAATGTGCTGGAGTAATCGGACATCCGTGGTAAAAATAAACTAATTAACTTCCACTTAAACATCATATCTTATACAAAAATTAACTCAGAATGAATCACAGACTTCAATGTAAAACATAAAACAATAAAACGTTTAGAAAAATATAGGAGAAAATTGTCAGAATCTAAGGCTAGAATAAAGTTCTTAGACACATGATCCAGAAAAAGAAAACTGATTAAATTGGACCTCATCAAGATCTAAAACTTTTGTTCTGCAAAAGACCCCATTTAGCAGGCGAAAAGACAAGCCACAGAGTGGGAGAAATACTTCCAAACCACATATCCAGCAAAGAAGTAGTATCTAGAATATATAAAGAGACCTCAAGACAAACTGGGCACAAAGGATCCAGTTAGAAATAGGCAAAAGACGTGGGCAGATGCTCCATTAAAGAGGAGATATGAATAGCAACTAAGCACATGAAAAGGTATTCAACATCACTAGCCATTGGGAAATGCAAATTAAAATCACAATGAGATATCTTTACCTACCTATCAGAATGGCTAAAATAAAAAATAATGACCCTATCAAATGCTGGTAAGGATGTGGTTCAGCCACTTCGGAAGACAGTTTGGCAGTTTCTTAGAAACTAAACAAGCAACTACCATACGACCCAGCAATTGCACTCTCGCACATTTATCCCAGAGAAATGAAAACAGGTTCACACAAAAACCTCTATACAAGCGTTCATAGCAGCTTTATTCATAATAGCCAGACTGGAAACAACCCAGATATTCTTCAGTGAGTGAATGCTTAAATAAACTGTGGTACATCCATGCCGTGGAGCACTACTCAGCAATAAGAAGGAACAAACTGGGCTTCCCTGGTGGCGCAGTGGTTGAGAGTCCACCTGCCGATGCAGGGGACATGGGTTCGTGCCCCGGTCCAGGAAGATCCCACATGCCGCGGAGCGGCTGGGCCCGTGAGCCATGGCCGCGGAGCCTGCGCGTCCGGAGCCTGTGCTCCGCAACGGGAGAGGCCACGACAGTGAGAGGCCCGCATACCGCAAAAAAAAAAAAAAAAAAAAAAACAAAGAAGGAACAAACTATTGATGCACACAGCACATTGTGATGTAAAGTATTACGCACTCTATGATGACATTCATACAACAATCTTGAAATGACAAAATCATAGAAATGGAGAAGAGGTGAATGGTTGGTGGGGTTAAGGAGAGAAGAGAGTGTGGCCATCATGGGGTAAAATGAGGGATCCTGTGGTGATGATAAGTTCTGTGCCTCGACTGCATCAGTGTCAATATCTTGGATGTGACATTGTGCTATAGTTCTATGAGATGCTACCTTTGGGGGAAACTGGGTAAAGGGTACGGGAGAGCTCTCTGTATTATTTCTTACACCTGCGTATAGATCTACAGTTAATTCAAAATAAAAGGTTTAATTTTTTAAAGAACGACAGAGATAAAAATTATTACCATGTGTGGCAGGGTTCAATATCTATTCTCCCCTTTTTCCTAGTCGCTGAAGTCCTATATATTGGAGCCGCCATATATCCAGTTAATAAAACTACATTTCCCAGATTCTTTTTTCAGATGGGAATGCCCAATGAGTTTTAAGCAGAAGTCATTTGGAGGAACGTCTAGGAAACTTCTTTCAAGGTTGCTAAAACTCTTTTCCCTCACTCCTTTCTCTTTCCAGATTCCGGGAACATGTACAAGATGGCTGGAGCTACAGACAGCATTTTACCACCACAATGAAATCCAGGACTAAGGATAAGGGACAGAAGGAGCTTGGATACCAATGGCTGTATCTAAGACGCCATACCAGCCCAGGACTGCCTCTGAGTTTCTCATTTAAGAAGCACAAAAATAATTGGGAATTTGAGAGTGAGGGAGAAGAGGAGAGAACAGTGAATTGTACTGCCTAAGATCCAGAGAGAAAAATTTTGAGAAGCTTCTAGGAAAGTCTGGGGGGAAATGATCAATGAAGATCTGTTGGGTGTTTTGCTGTGAAATAACCTCCTCAGGGCCTTTAGGGAAGTTTTAGTAAAGATTTGGCTTTTGAAAAATTATTTTTAAAATATCAGAACAGTGTTTCCCTGAGTGTGACAGCATGCTGAGAGGGACCGCCAGGCAGCCCAAGTGTATCTGGGTTACACCCAAATGGCCTACACGCCCAGGGTGTCCTGAGCTGTAACATACTGATGTTCAGTAATGTAAGTGAAAGATAAGAAGAAAGCAGGTGATTTTAGGGGGCACAGGCAGAAGAACATCTGTTCTAGCAAAACTATGATCAACTTTTTAAAAGTACAAAAAGTAATTTTTAAGAGGAAAGTCAGGGAGGTTCTTTTTCTCCTTTTTTTTTCATGCAGACCTGAACTTCAGTCGAGGTACAACGAAGCTCAGAGCTACACAGGTGCGATCAAGTTTTGTTTTTTCTCCCCACTTACTAGTTATGTAATTTTGGGTATATTAGCCAGTGCCCCAAGCCTCTGTTTGCTCATCTGAAAAAGAAAATAAAAATGACCCCTAGTTCTACATGAGAGCATGCATTTGAAAATTCCAGCACACAGTAGATACTCATGCCGATTCTGACCCTCTTCTAACCATTCCTAATCCAACTTCTTCCATAGCATGACCAATCTGCTGCGAGCTACCTGAAAGCCTGGAGGATCGGTGATGAGAGACACATTCTTAGCTTCTCAGAAAGGAGGAGAAAGCATTTATACTAATGTCTTGGGGGTGGGGGTGGGGGGCAGAAGCAGGGTCTTCCCATCTGTTTCTCTTGCCAGGTAACACAGAGTCTGGAAGAGGCTGGAATGTGGTCTCTCCTGCCTGGGAGAGGAAAGCCAGTCCTCGCATCAGGAAAGAGAAGATCCTGGTTCAGCCAACAACCTAGTGTGGGCACTGCAAAAACACTCCTTTCTCGCCTGGGGCTTGCTGACTACCTCTCACCTGGGCAGGTGGTGGTACGAGGAGTTCCGGGAGTGTGTTGACAGATCCGTGGAAATTCAGAGAATGGAAGCAACTGGAATGTTACCCAAAAACTGATGTACAAGACCAGAGGAATAAAACTGGACACACTGTGTGTCATTCTGGCAAACAAGGCCAGGGGTGGGTGGAAGGAGGTGGGGAGGTAGTCAGGGAAAGTAGCAGAATGTCCCAGCAGAATCAAGGACGTGTGTCGCCAGGGACTGGTTTGGGATGTGAGGAGGCCCTACTGGGTTCGGAGAGCATCCAGCCCAATTCTGCCGTCTGGGGAAGCTTGCCTGCCCTGGCTCTCTTCTCCAGGAGGACCAAAGCTCCATTCAAGGACTGGGCAACTGGCACCATAGAGAGAGTGCTCAGGACTGGGGCTGGGTGACCCGGATGCTGTCCCCCTGGGGCGGTGAGGACCCAGGGACTCCACATCTCTGGACTTCTTATTTCTTCTCTAAAAAGTGACAAGGCTGGACAAGGTGGTCCCAAAAGAGTCTGCCCATCTTCAAAGTCTGTGATTCTGCAGGAAGCCAGATGCTCTCCTGAACTGTAGGGAAGCCTATGGCAGTCCATCCCTGCCTCCCCCCTGCCCTTAGAAGGTGCACACGAGACCACACGAGTCTGATTCACCCCTGCTCTCAACTATGCAGAGAGCCGTGATGACTAAGAGCTGACCAGGTCAAGGTGAGGTTACCACATCCACGAAGAGAGACATGGAACCGGCCCTTTCCCTGTCGAGCTTTTGACTGGTCTGTTCACCTCTCTGGACCTTAACTCTTTCATCAATAAAACAAAAAACAAATGCCTGCCTATTTCACGGGCTTTCCATGAGGATGCCATGAAGCTGGTGATGGTGGGAGCTCTGTGGATGCCAGGGCAGTAGTTCTCACACTTAGCTGTTTGGTAGAATCCACTCAGAGCCCCCTTCAGAGACCCCTACTGAGTGGGCACTTTTCTAATGTTCCCTGCGGGATTCCAGTGTACAGCCGGGGATAGAAACACTTCTCTCCAACTCTGCATAAATATGGGGGCCATTATTGCCAGTAGAGATAAAAATTTCAGTCAAGGAATTATTTAGTTTATACAAAACTAACAACCGGTTTGACCCATTTCTGTACTAATGGCTGTTTATGTTAACATTGTTCTGCATAACATTGAGTGACCGGATACAGTGCTTGCTTGGATTTCTATAACACTTCAGATTCTTGTGGAAATGAGGAAATAAACAAATAGAAAAAATAAAATCTTAAATTAATCTCTGTAAAGATCTCCAAACCAGTGGTTTCCACTCATCAGTCTTCAAGACCAAATACGTCCAAACCACCAGAGGTTTTGATCGAAGTTACAAATTTTCCAAACTCCACTCCCTAGAGTGAGTGCAAACTTCTAAGTGGGGAAAGGGTATGAACCACCGTTCCAGGTGGTCCTGAACACGGCCAGGTTGGAGAATCTCTGCTAGTGTCTTCCAGGATGGGCACATCCTACCAGGAAAAAGGGCCTCCTGGAAGGAAGAGGCGGTACGACCTTGAGCCTCCGGGTTCTGCTTACTGGGCCTTTGTGTTTCCAACTGTGAAATGGGACCCCGTAAATGATGGGCTCTGGTGACGCTTGGGCACTTAGCCCACAGGCAGTCATGTGAGGGAGTATGGCCCCTGTCGTAACAGAGCCAGGTGGAGGCCACAAGCGAACTCAGATTCACGCTGTTGCTGGCATGGCTGGCTCCCCCCTCCCTCCCGCCCCTCAGCTCAATCAGAAAGCCTGAATCCCTCAGCACCCGGCAGGCCGTCCTGCCCCGTCTTCATCCCTTCCCTCAGCAGACACAGATGGAGCCCTAGGCTCGGCACTGGGCCACCACGGAGAACACGACAGAAGCCTCGCCTGCACCTTGGAGCTTAGGGTCTCGTCTGGGAAACAGGCAAGGGCTGGGCTGTGTCAGGAAAAGCAGAAGATACCACGGGAGCAGCAGCAATGGGCATCAGACCCAGAAACATTGCTGAGAGTCCGCCGTGATGGGGATCTCACAGCCTCAGTATCCGATCGTGGACGGCTCACCCTGCCAACGTGTCCTCAGGACCCACTGTTGTCATCTCCACTTGATGGTGGAGGAAACGGAGGCTCAGAGGTTTAAATGACCTAGGGGCAGGCGGCAGCTGAGGAGTGAAGCTGGGGTTGGAGCCCAGAAGCAAGGACGCCAGTGCTGGTTTTCTGAATGGCTAGGTGCTCTCTGTGTCCTGTTAGGACCTTGTCTTTTATTCACGAGCTATCGAGGGATTTTGCATACCTTACCAGGGCCCTTGAGAGGATGGACCCAGAGAAGAGGTGATGCAAGCCTTAGAAACTTCCTGGGAATTCCAGGTCCTCAGTGTGTGGTAGGAAGGGAGGGAAGGATATGAGCTCTGGGCGGGGCGCATCTCCATGTCCCTGTGGACTCCTCGTCCCCTAGGGCGGGGTGTAGACGGAAGAAGGCCAGAGCCAGCCCCTCAAACGTCCAGGGCCCACGACAGAGCCTCCATTGCCAGCACCTAAGGGCAGGAGGTGTGGACAGAGCCCCGGACTCAGACACAAAGGCTGGAGTTCTGAACCCACTCAGCTACTCCCTAGCTCCTAGCTAACGACTTAAGTGTGTGGTGCCTTACGTACAAAGCAAGGAGATACTGCTTGCCTCAAAGTGCTACCGTGAGCACAAAAGGATGGGTATTGACACTTTGCATGCATTTTTTTTCAATTGACAGCTCTCAGCTGTCACCCCCGCCTTAGAGCTTGCTTCAGTGGAAGACAGCCTTGCCCAAGGCCATAGCCCTCGCAAGGCAGCGCACATCCAATGACACATCCACTCCCGGATCTGAAGGCCTGTCCTCTTGCCCCGAGTTGGGGCTGCAGTCCCACCTTCAGACTCCCTGTGAAAATGCGCTGCGTCTCCATCGAGACTCCACGGCAGCCCAGACCGTATGGTAATCCTACGTTTAATTTTCTTAGGAACTGATTTACTGTTTTCCACAGCAGCCGTACCATTTTGCGTTTCCACCGACAGCGCACAAGGGTTCCAACGGTTCCACATCCTCACAAACATGCGTCGTTTTCTGAGGTTTTTTGCTAGTAGCCATCCTAATGGCTGTTGGTTCAATATAGGTTCCCAGGCCCCTGCTAGACGTGTTGCGTTTCTTAGGTGGCCCAGGCAGGTCTGACACACAGACAGGTTTGAGAACCACAGCTCTGAAATCCAGTAACCACAGCGTCCCGCTCCTGCACAGATCGGATACGCATTTCCAAGCTTTCAAAACGAACATCCCAAGAAACGGTGCAACAGGCCTGGGACCCTAATGTCCAGAGCCCTGTGTCCTCCGTCTCCTTTGAAGCGGCCTTCAAAGTGGTCTTTGCCAATACAACGGGAGCTTCGAACCAGCAGAGCAATAAGATCTGTTTGACTTTGCCGTTGGCTCCAACCCCCCTTTTTTTTTTTAACATCTTTATTGGAGTGTAATTGCTTTACAATGGTGTGCTAGTTTCTGCTTTATAACAGAGTGAATCAGTTATCCATATACATATGTTCCCATATCTCTTCCCTCTTGCGTCTCCCTCCCTCCCACCCTCCCTGTCCCACCCCTCTAGGTGGTCACAAAGCACCGAGCCCGATATCCCTGTGCCATGCGGCTGCAACTCTTGTACTGGGTATGAGACTCAGCTAGGACCTCGTTGGGAGAGATCGTTTCTACTGAGCACAGACAGACACCGTACCCACACAGGGGGATCGGACCCAGTCTTCCTCCTTCTTGGTGTCTATCCTCCTCAATCCTGCATGTACCGCCCCTAGGGACTGCCCCCCCGAGGGTCTCCACCACACAGCTTTCCCACCACAGTTCATAGAAGCTAGGAGGGGGCTCCCGGCCCAAGGATACCCATCGCACAGGCCTGAGGGCTCAGGGCAGTGAGGCTGCGCCATGCCCTCCCCTCCCTGCCCTGCTTCCTTTCAGGGCACAGCCATTCCCGAGCCCAGACGGAAGCCTGCTCCTTAGAATAAAAACCCGGTGGGGTCTCCCCTTCCTACAGAAAACTCCTGGATCCGCCGCTCTGATGGGTCCACAAAGCTCTTACGGAGAAGGAAGACTGAGATTGGAACCACCCACAAACACGCCTGTCTCAGAGCCAGCAACCCCTATTCCACATACAAGCCTTCTTCGCTCTCCCCACACCCTCTTGCTGACCAGACTGCTTCAATTGTGGCAGTTCGAGCATCCTTTTTTTTTTTAAGATTTTTTTTTAATGTGGACCATTTTTAAAGTCTTTACTGAATTTTTTACAATATTGCTTCTGTTTTATGTTTTGGTGGGGTTTTTTTGGCTGCAAGGCATGTGGGATCTTAGTTCCCCGACCAGGGATCGAACCCACACTCCCTGCATTGGAAGGCAAAGTCTTAACCACTGGACGGCCAGGGAAGTCCCTTGAGCATCTTTCTTAAGCACTTAGGTGACTGTCAGGCTCCTGCTCTGGTACTAGGCCTACGCTGGATTCAGGAGGAAGCACCACATGCATTAGTAATGCTGTGATGTTGATTTGTAAATCCCTAGGGTCAAGCATGTTGCCTGGGAAAGACCCTGTGGCCGTTGGGTCCACAGGCTGTGGTCTTGCCCTGGCCCTCTAGACTTGGAGGACGGAGGGCTGCATCATTGCCTCTGCCTCCAGAGAGTTCAGTCCCTCTTGTAAAGGCTCACAAATACCTATTTAAACAGCTTTTTGAGATTCCGCTGGAAGCCCTTCCTAGCTGTGCCCCCAGCTACAGGAAGTTCTCCCCATGTTGTGTGGTAGACGTGCAAGTCAAGCCCTTATGTTGGAAAAAGGCACGGAGTGCAGCAGACACTGATTGGGTGACCACATGTTTCATAGGCCTCTTCCCAGACACAGGGGTTGAATATTGACTTGTCTAAGCCAATCATGCAATTCCATTTCCTTGTCATAGGGCATGTGATACAACCTTGGCCAACAAGAGACTTCTGAGAAAGTTTTTATCCATTAAAAGGAATACAAGTCAGGGATTCATCTCTTCCTGCTTTTGATTGTTGCCAAATGTGGATGTGATGCTTGGCACCACTGCAGCCACCATGTGACCATGAGGAAAAAGCCCAAAGAATTCCAGAGTCTTAACTTGGTCAGGTCATTGAATTAATCAACTTTGAAACCACCCTCCTTCTGGACTTCTTGTCAGATGAGACAACAAACCCCATGTCTGAAAGCTACTTTTAGCAGGAAATTCTATTTCTTGCGGGCAGAAGCATCCTAGCTTGTAGCAGTGGCCCAACATACAGCTTTGAGTGAAAGGGCCCAGGGACACAGGGTAGCATTAGCCAGGATATCAATCACAAACTGGCATTATCCACATCTAGAGCAGTGAACTGCCATATGCTCAGCGCTGGCGCACAAGATGAACCCAGGGGCCATCCTGTCATATGATGGATGAGGAAATTGAGGGTTAGGGAAGTTATAAGAATAAGACTCCACAGTTCTCTATAGTTCACAAGTTGCTTTTATATAGATCATCACACTTAATCTTTACAAAAATTCTGTTATTATCCCCATTTTACAGGTGAGTAAGCTAAAGCTGATGGGGAATATTAAACTATTAATAATTATGTTGTGTCCTACAGTTTATAAAGTGCTCTGCACGTCATACTTTGTCTAATTATTACCTTTCAATCCAATCTGTAAGGTGGAAGTTTATAGATGAAGAAGCAGGCTCAGAGGGGCAGCTCACTTGGGCAACGCTCCACTAAGCTCCAGGGATGCTCTTCCTACACCCGTGGTTCTCACGGACCAGGCCCCAGACCAGCAGCCTCAGCATCACCAGACAACTTGCTAGAGATGCCAATTATGGGGCTCCACCCAGACTCACTGAATCAGAATCTCCAGGGTGGAGCCCAGCCATCTCTTACCAAGACCTCCAGGTGATTCTGATGCACACTCACGTTTGCTTTGCACCACAACTGTCTCTTTGATGAACGGTCCAAAGTTGCCCCGCCCAGTGAGCCAGGGGTCTCCGTCAAGAGTCAAGGGCTCTTTCTAATACAGAAAACTGAGACTAAACCAAAAAAAGAGAGAACATGGACCCTGAACCATAAAGATAACGGCGAAGATCACAACTGTTGTCCTGAGACCATATAATCATGACGCATACACTGTGCTATTGAGAGAAGATTGTCCTTCAACCCGGAAGAAAATATCTTAGTATTCATAAGCAGAGGCAATACTATTGTGCACCTCACATAGTAGACTAACAGAACTTAAGAATCCAACCAGTGGAACGCCCAACAATATATACCCACCCAAAAGAGCTGAACGTTCTTCAGAAACGGGTCCATAATTTGGTGCAGAGAAGAGATGATAAATACGGATAACTTACTCTGCACCAGCCGTTTACAAATGTGATGTCATCTAAGCTCAAACAATCCTTCCTGGTAGGTATAATCCTGCCACGTTATCTTTAAAGAACCTGGGGCTCTGAAAGCTTAAATAACTCGCCCGAGATTCACTCGGTTAATGAGTGGTGAAATCACTATTCAAATAAAGGTCTGGTTTTCTCCAAATTCGGAAGTCTTTTGGCGGCTTCACTTTATTATTGATTGTGCTACATCTGGGAGGAAACCTTTCAAAGCAGCTCACACCCAGCACCGATGTCTCGTCTGCAAACTTGAGGTTGGCTAGGTCCCCACTGAGGCTCCTCTTAGCCCTCTTGGCTTCCACGTGCCCACTCCCACAGCTCTCCACCTTGTGCCCCTGCCTCCCGTCCCAGGGGTCAGGGACTGCATCACGACCGTTTTTGTAACCCTCATGGCGATTCTTTCAATGATTCCTTCAAGTACCTTTAGACATTGATGTTGGGGAAAAGCCCTGCTCCTTGGGGGATGCTGGCATTAAAAGGAACAGTGTCCTCCCAGCGTGACCCCCGTGCCTCTGGCCACTGCCGGACAAATGAACCCATGATCTGAGCCAGAGTGAACATTCTTTGAGTTCCTGTGTAGTTGGCTTGTGTCAGCCAAGCACCTCCTGTAAGCCACAGGGTGGTTGCTCAAGAGATATTGTTCACAGATTGATTTACTGACTAATTTATACGACATACTTATCCAATGACATAGGGATCTTGGAGGGAGTTCAGAGGAAAATCACCAATATGATTAAAGGATTGGAAAATGTGCTTTACAGGGAAAGGTTACAGGGACTGGGGTTATTGAACTTGGAGCTCGGGAGCTGCTGAGCGCTACGTGCACACACCGTCTTGCTGGAAAGAAGCGATGGCTGGTCACGTCTAACCAAGTCTCTTCCCACCTGGGAACAAGGGCCAAGAGATCAGGGCTACCACGTGGCCAGCCAGAGCAGGGCTGGGCATTGTGGTTGCTGGTAGCAACGATCTCTCCCCGACGCCAGGTCTCCCCAGCAGCACACGCACACATGCACAAACACAAGGACACCCGTGCACATACATGCACGTGCAGGCTCACATACCCCCCCACCACGCACACACAGACATGCATTTAAGCACCAAGGTACTGAAAATAGCAACAAGCTCTTCTTTCCCCCCAAGGTTGGCCGAGGCAAGCAGGCCCGTCCCAGGTCTCCGTAACTGATAAGAGGAATTCGGGATGACGTCGACACGTCTAAGAGGGCACACAGAGGACAACATGGGTTGCACTTCTCTGGAGGCTGCCCCAAGCGGGGGTGTTTGCACCGTCTGAGGGACGCTTCTGGATGAAGGAAGGACCTGATGCCCTCCCGGGGCCCCCTCCATAGTCACACCGCAGAGAGGCAGTGGCTTTTGCCCTTCCCCTTCCCGTGGAGCAGATGCCTCCTCTCTGGAGGGAGCCGTCAGCGGGGGCGTGGGGAAGGTGCAGACCCGAGGCACAGGGACAGTTTGTGGCAGTCACGCCGGGCTTGGCCCTCACTGGTCGAGAGCCCTCTGCCAATCACCCCACTCCCCTGGCCTTGGTCTCTTTGTCGGCAAACCCAGGACAGGAGGATGGCACTTGCCTCGCCCAGGGGTGAAGTGAAAAGAGCAACGAGGAGGAAAGAGGGTAGAGGCAGACCCGGGTTTGGCTTTGTGGCCTTTACGTAACTTAATCTCTCTGCGCCTCCCTACCTTCTTCTGTAGAAGTGGGCGCAGTGATGTTAGCCTTGAGGCCAGAAAATTCAAAGAAGCGATGTCTGGGGACCCTGACCCACTCCTTTCACTCTCTCTGTTGCCCTGGCTCCAGATCCTCTGAGAAGCAAGGATGCCCCGACTGCCACATAGGGGTTCTCCCCCTGAAGGGGTTGAGGGGCAGCCCCGCTTCTCCAGGAGCCCGAAGAGGGTCCTCGGGAGGGATCTCTCCCTCTCTGGCTCCAGCGACCGCATTGTTCCCCCTCCAGGTCCAGGTTGTTGAACCAGACAGGCTATGATACTAACATCCTGTAAGTCAACGTGCAGGAACCTGCATCTCAGCAGCGCCGTGTTTCAACATGACCAGCCCAGCAGGCGGGGGAAGGGACCCAGCCTTGCATCACACAAGCATCCCACTCAGGACGCCTGTCCCGGAGACTCAGGCAGAAGCGCCTCCCTATTGGCTGTGACTTCCCAGACCCAGATGCTCTGCCCCTCGGGTGACTGACCCTATGGGACACCAACGGCTACTACTCACCATCCTCCGGGGGGCACAAGGGCACGGCCGGCTCCCCTGAGTCCTCTGAGCCCCAGGGAAACGTCCAGCGGAGGGAAGTCAGGCCAGTGTGGGTGCCTCCCCTCTCCCGGCCGCGGTTCAGCCTCCTGGGGCCACGGGGCTGGTGGTCCTCCTCTGGAACATCCTCACGGCCGCTCTCCTTGGCCCGAGAGCCCAGAGCCCCAGCCCCACAGAGCAGGCGTCCTGCCTACTCTGAGACCAGGCACCTGGCAGCTCTCCCCAGAAGAGAGCTGGATTATGACAAACCCAGAGAGGATTAGGGGGAAGCCATCTGCAGAGAGAATAATTCGCTTAGTGGGCTACACAGATTTTTCCTGGCCCTCTGCCCAAGGGTACACTCTTCAAGACAGTTAAATGCAGTCTGTGGGTTTGCAGAGGAGCCCTCCACGCACCAGGTGTACCAGGGTCTCCCCCTGCCTGATTCCAGCTGCCCGCGTGGGCCACAAGCAGCCTGTGCTGGCAGGGGACACTGGGGTACCCCACGGAAACACCAGTCCTGAGTAGAGGACACTAGGGGAATTAGGTGCATGGAGGCCTGAAAGAACCAGCTGACAATTAAACCCATCCGTCAGCTGTCTTCTCTACCAATGCTGAGTAACCAGTTTCCCCTGGGAGGACCGTCCTTACTAATTTAGACTAAATTGATCATTTTGGCTTTACGTTGGCAACGCTTTGGGGGAAGCCTGGAATTTTCAAATCCACCCTCTCTGAGGCCAGAAAATGATGCTTTCCTAGGATATCGTGTTTAGGTGGCGCAGGGTTGCCTATAGGCAGGGATGCACTATGGGATCTGAAGCCTGGAAGTTTCCTCACTGGAAATTAATCAGATTAATGAGCCACCTGTGGAAACTACTGGGCCTGAGAGTCCTGGGTCATCAAGAGGCAAAGACTTAGCCACTGTACAATCAACATCAATACGCCTGACAAATTCTGCAAACAGGATCATTCAAGGCTTGCTTCTGGCTGACGGATACAGCAATTCAGTCCAAACAACCACATATGAGTGGATGTGGGTTACGGGATGATGGAGATCCCTCCCTGAGAAACAGAACCAACAAGATACCTATAGACGTGCAGAAAGACACACAGAAAGAGAGTGATAAGGAAGGGCTTGCTCGTGCACCTACGGAGGCTGAGAAGTCCCGTGATCTGCTGTCTGCCAGCAGGAGAACTGATGGTCTAGTTTCAGTCTAAGCCTGAAGACCTGAGAACGAGGAGAGCTGATGGAGCAAGTCTTGGTCTGAGACTGAAGACCCAAGAACCGGAAGCCCCAATGTGCAAGATGGGTGTCTCAACTCACACAGAGAGAACACGTTCACCTTTCCTCCGCCAGTCTGTTGGGGCCCTCAGCAGACTGGACGGTGCCCACTGCATTGGTGAGGTCAATCTGCTGCCCTCAGTGTACCGATTCAAACGCTAATCTCTTCCAGAAACACACCCAGAAATGACGTTTTACCAGCTATCTGGGCATCTCTTACCCAGTCAAGGTGACACATACAGTTAGCCAACACACTGCACTTTCCCAAGTAATTTTAATAAGTTAAAACAAACACAAGCGTCACTGGCTGAGCTCCACATTCTTCATGCAAAGTGCAGAATATGGGTGGCACAAAGAAATTTCAGGTGGTGTGTGTTGGCTCACGTCTATTGAGCACCTGAGAAGTGGACAACATTCATTGGTGTTCAATAACTGTCAATTCATCTGAACATATGAATAAGCACGTAAGGATAATCAAACCATTCACTGGCTTTCTTTTTCCCCCCCAGAGGAATGTGGGAAATCATTGCAAGCGAAAGGAAAATGTAATCTGTTCAATGTCCACATTTGATTCACATACGTGAACCAAGTGACCTCTAAGTGGAGCGACCATATAGTTTATCAGCCGAACCAAGACACTTTGGGGAGGGAAAGAGGAAATGATCAATTACTTTGGGACGACAGGAGTGAACAAGGACTGTCCCGGACAATTAGGACCTAGGGCTACCCTACCTAAAAGAACAACCATGTGTAAATATCTATGATTCCATGAGTTGTGTGGTCAGATAGATTTTGTCCTCCAGAGAACCGATTTAAATTACTCAAAGCTGTAAAAAGGTCACTAGAATTTTGTGCCTGACCCTCAGAAGCCTTTGAATCAATCAAAGCCTTGATATAGTCGTAAGGGATTCACGACTATATAGGTTTCTAAGATCCTTACTATGTTCCTACTGCCTCTTTAGCCACTATTTAAGGGGCAAAGAAATCTTAGATAAGCTCACGTCAAATTGTAGAGACAAGAGACAAGCAAGCCAAAGTTAACTATCAATCCCAGCGTTCGACAACCATCTGACTGGCCCAAAGCAGAGCACGCCAAGTGAGTATTAGACACAGGAAGTGCCAGAAAGACTAGCGTGATCGGGAAGGTTTCACAGAGGAGGATGCCGTTCTTGAAACATACAAAAGAGAGGAAATTCTGATCCAGATTAAATGCATGCATGAATTCACATGCTCCCCTCCAAGTTCATAGCCATGAGAGATAAAACGAAAAAAAAAACCAAAAAGGTATAGCTGGGCTACGGAAAAAAAAAAAAAAAAGACAAACATTTCTTTTGCTCCAAATTAGAAGAAAAACATGAAGCAGTGATTACGCCTGAAACCATAGGCTGGCTGGGCTCACCCACTCTTCCTAGGAAAACCAAGCTATAAAACGTAATGCTGAGCCCCAGGGTCAGGGTATGACTTTATGGCAGTGGATCTCCACTCATAAAGCAGGGGCTGCCCCCAGCGGACATGTGGCAATGGTTAGAGACATTCTTGCTGTCACAGCTGGAGGGGAGGTAGCTACTGGCATCTGGTGGGTTAGGCCAGGATACTGCCAAACATCCTACAATGTACAGAATAGTCCCCCATGACAAAGAATTATCCAGCCCAAAAGGTCAGCAGTGCTGGAGTTGAGAAGTGATTGGCCTAATAAGTGGAGAGGGGAGGGGCCTCTTTACTGGTGACTGGGTCTGGGATATCCCCAATATCATTGTAGAACAAGAACTCTAAAAATGTCATGACTAGTTCTGACTGGAGACCAAGAAGCACATGAAGACAGCCATAAAACGACTACACGGGGAGGGGCAGCAGCGAGAGAGGGAGAGAAGACAAAGCAAAAACAAACCTCCCCCCCAAGGTAAACCTGCAAACCAAAATTTAAAAGCATAAGACAAATACAGTGTCAGGAAAGACACAGATGACAAAATCAGCAATTAGAACATGAATTCACTCCAGATGAAACTAATTCCATGAGACAGTCTGACAAAGACTTTAAAATAGACATTATCTGGGCTTCCTGGGTGGCGCAGTGCTTAATAATCCGCCTGCCAATGCAGGGGACATGGGTTCGAGCCCTGGTCCGGGAAGATCCTACATGCCGCAGAGCAACTAAGCCTGTGCACCACAACCGCTGAGCCTGTGCTCTAGAGCCGGCATGCCACAACTACTGAAGCCCGCGTGCCACAACTACGGAAGTCCGTGCGCCTACAGCCCGTGCTCTGCAACAAGAGAAACCACCGCAATGAGAAGCCCGTGCACCGCAACGAAGAGTAGCCCCCGCTCGCCGCAACTAGAAAAAGCCCGCGTGCAGCAACGAAGACCCAACGCAGCCAAAACTAAATAAGATAAAATAAACAAATTAAAAGGAAAAAAGGCTTAAAAAAATAGGCATTATCTGGAGCTAAAGCAGTTGATGAGAAAACTCCAAAGAAGACAGGCTTTGTAATTACTATATAGCAGTCACCGATCCTGAAAAGTTAACTAACTTTGCCAAGGTCATTTGGCTGGTATGCGGCAGATCCAGAATTTGGATCCAGGCAGTTTGGCATCAGCCTCCCTGGGTCTCACCCCTGTGCTCTGCCTTCCGTAGAGAGAGCAGCTTATGCCCAAAGAAGAAATGATCTTCTTACAGGAACAGGAAGAGAGTGAAGGGTCATAAGGGAACGAGGAAGGAGGAGTGAAGAAGCAGCCGAGTCCAGCATCAGGAGAACCAAGAAAAGCACGTTTCAGGTGTGAAGGAGCAGTAATCCAGTGAAGGCAGTCGAGACGTCAAGGAGAAGAAAGGTGGGGGGACGAGCAGCCCTGGTTGCGGGCAGGCAGCGCAGAAAGCCTCGGCGAACCTCACGAGAGACACCGCGGGTGAGAGCAGGGTGGGAAAACAGAGGCTGGGGCTACAGAGAGTTTCTATTAGGGAGTTTGCCGGTGAAAGGCAGGAAAGGAGGTGGTGGCCAGAGGGGACAGCCTGACGGCAGAAGGCACCAGCCAATGAAGGGGAAAGACGGAGGAGGCAGGAGGGAGGGGACAGTGAGAGGAGGGGTAACCGCTCGCCAGTGGGACCTGGGACCGTCGTGTGAATTCTGCTACAGACCATTCAGACAGGTGGGAGAGACCTCTGCGGGTTTCTGTGTCCCCAGAACTGGGACTGCTGCACCTCCTGACTGCCATTCCTCCTGGGTGCCCGTCCCCGTCATGCCAGCACCAGACCAAGCTCGGGCCTCTCTGGGCCGCCCTCCTTCCCTCATGGGCGTTGCACACGCTGCCCCACGTGGCCCTTGAGCTCACTCTTCTTTGCACAGAGGATGCTGCCCTGCCCCGTGCATAGTGTTCTCTGAGCTCGACAGCTCTGCCTCATCCACCTTTTCGTGGAGTGAACCTTCCACTTCCTCGCTGTCACTGCAGCCCTGCTCTCCTAATGTCCTCAAGGGACTCCGCGTCACCCCCTCGCCCTCCCAGGGACGGGGCTGGTCTTCCACAAAACGGTGGCCTCCAGACCACATTTCTCACCATGGTGCAAATCCCCTTTTCCCTTTGCGGGGCTCACCACCTGTCCTGTCTGGCCTCGTGCACTGTCTTCCTCAGTCCCCTTAGGCACCTTTGAGGGAGACTCTCCCTCCCGTTCCAGTCTAGCCACCGTGCCCAGAGACTGGGTTGTCTGTGTGGCACCCAGCCCACAACCTGGCCTCAAATCCCCTTGACTCGATCCCCTGTGTCTACACCCCACCTCACCAGCTCACTGCCCAGGCCTAGTCCCTCATTCCAGGCTCAGCTCCGGAAAACTCAGTGCTGTGGGGTGAGTCTGGGCCCCGGCCATTAGGGCCCTGGCTCTTCCTCTCCCCCTCCCACCGCCTCTGCTCTTCACTCTCAGCTGACCTTTGCCACCCTCCCCGATCCCGTCACCCCTTCCCAGCTCCACTTTGCTTTGCACTCGCCCAGAGTCCACGGGGCGTGGCTTCAGCCACTCTCTTGCTGATCAGTCCAGCCACCTCCTTCCTCTTTTTTTCCACCTCCAGGGGTTGGAATCTTCTGGAGGAATTCACTCTTTCCTATGGATGACTCCAAACCCAAGTCACTGTCTGCACTGACCTCTGACCAGGGCAACAGGATCTAGGCTCTTCGTTCACAGGGTTAGCGTTACTTCTCTTGCTGCGTGCCCCTCCCACCAGCATCTCAGCCTCTGCCGTCCCCGCCACAGTCTCCTCTCCAAAAGAGGCCCTCAGGGAAGCTTCAGACCCCGACCGAGCGCATTCACCCAGAGTGGTAAAGGCTCTGACTGAGTCACATTTTCCACAGTGCGGGGTCCAGGGATGCAGGGTTATCCTCGTATCCGTCACTGTCCTGCTCTCTACAGCTGTTCTTCCGGACTTCTTATCCCACCAGCCGGACCCCCTCCCTGCCCCCTTCCCCTCGGTGATGACATCATCTTTGCCCCGTTACTGTAACGTGAAAACCAGACTGGGGTCACTCTCCTCTCAGAGAAGTTAAGCTCCAAGCCCATCTCATGTAGATGGGAAGCTCAGCGCCTCTCCCCACATCTCTGGAGGGATTTGGGGGCTAGATCTTTCATCTCGTTGCTCCTGAGTCTCATTTACTGTGGCTAAATTCCCAATATTGCTGAGTGGCTTTCGAGTTGCCACCTGTCTCTATCCCAGGTTGATCTGGATTCTTCCACAACCGGCTCATCGTGCATAATAGATGTCTGTGGCCTTGGAGAAGGCAAGGAATGGCAGTCGGGTTCCTCGCAGCCCAGCGAGGGAGGCCATTCTGAAGTGGCTCTGACACACCCCTTGGTCCTCACTGTCCCCCACCACTGGGGACCTTCCTCGATGACCTCTCCCCAGACCCCAGCTTCCTCCATCGTGTCCTCTGCCCCAACCTCCTGGACCGCCCCCCAGATCCCTCACCTCTCCTGCCTCTGAGGTCCTGCCACTCCTATTTTTTCCAGCCAATGCGCCCTCATCCCAGGCAGAAAGGTCTTGTTGCTATGGCAGGAGGGATTGATTGCCCACTCTCTTCCTTGCCAACAGAACCCCACTCTTTGGGATTGAATACTGAGAGTCCAGCCACTTTCCATGCACAGCCATCTAGCAATCATGTGGCCTCTGTCCTCAGCTCCAGCATTCCCCACGGCCATCTTTCCACAACCAAAGAGGCTCATTAAAAGCTATTAAAAAAATCCCTCCCCAAGAGGTTACCCCGGGCTCTAAGGCTAACTTCCACATTTCTCGTTCCCATGTTGAAATTAGGGCTGTGTGGTGTGTTGTGGTGTGAAATTCGGGCCTCAGCCTTCCGTCAGGACCCCACACCCGCACTCACCATTTTCTATCTTATCATCCACCCACTTCCCCGGGCTTAGGAGAAGAAGGGCTCTCCCAACCTCCCCTGCCCAGCTAACCTACCAGACCCCTCCTCTCTCTGCACCGAGCTACAGTTCCCTGTTATTCCCACTCTGTCTCTGGCAGAGCCATTTCCTCCAGGAAGCTGTCCCCATCTGGACTGGGGTCCCCTCCTTTCTTCCCTCACAGCCCCCTGAGTGCCCTGTCCTCCCATTTAGATGGCATTGCTTGTGACTTGGTCTGCTCCTGCCTGAGACTGGGAGCATCTGAGGGCAAGGCGTGTGTCCATCCGTTCAACAAATACACATGAAGTGTCTGCCGCGTGCCAGACACTGTTCAAGGCACAGCGTCCCCCTGGTGAGCAGAGCGAAGGCCCTGCTGTCGTGGAGATTACGTTCTTGTGGGAGAAGACAGACACATAGTAACTGATACATGGCAGGAGGTCGTTAAGTGCTGTGAAGGAAAAAGCAGAACCAGAGGCTAGAGAGAGAAGGAGGGGCGGCCCTTGGAGAGGCAGGGTGAGGGGAAGCATCTCTGAGCATGTGACCTGTGGTCAAGGCTGGAGTGAAGTGAGCTGGCCAAGCAGACACCTGGAGGAGAGCCTCCGGGACAGAGGCAAGAAAAAGTCTAAAAGCCCCGAGGAGGAGTGTGCCCCGAGGCTTAGAGGGTCCAGCAGTGCGGATAAAGCAAAGGAGAGTGAGTGCGATGGGCTGGGTGAGGGAGCCAGGGGCCGTGTCAGAGCAGACATTGGAGGCTGTCTCTGCATCCTTTCACACTTTTAGCAGGATGGCTACTCTCCTGTGCTCCATGAACATTCTTGGAGTGAATGAATGAACGAACGCTTAGAATCATGCTGAGGTTTACTAACATGCTGAGGTGTCCTAAAAATGACCTCTGTCCACTGTGTATCTGCCCATCCCTCTAGGGGTCCTTCCCCAGGGAAACAAAATGTCCCACCTGTCAAAGGGCTGCACACTCACAAAGGTTAAATCTGCCTTCCGAGAAGTGTCCACAGTAGGGTAGACTCGTTTCATCAGGATCATTTGTCCTCAGTGGGGTTCCTTTTATGTTAATGAGCAGACTTCCCGTCCTCCCCAGCCCTGGAAAAATCTCCCAAGATGACTGCCTGACTGTCCCTTTCTCAGGGTCCTGCCAGGAAGTTGGACGTGCAGCTCACACTGGTGACCAGGGGACATATCCTGCAACCTGAACGCCTCCACTTCCTGGTTCTGGCAAATCGCTTTACTTGTGTGAACAAGAACGTTTCACTGCCTGGTCCATCTCATGACCTGATTTGACCCAACTAGAGGTTCAGAAATTAGTCTCCATACACTGAGAGATTGAGTGTAGCTACACGTAACTCTAAGCCCAAATAACAGTGGCTTAAACAAGATGGGGGTGTTTTTTCCTTTCACATCACAAAAAGTCCTGAGGTCAGTACTCAGAGGCTGGTGCAGCCGACCTTGGCTATCATCAGGGCCCTGGGTTGGGATTCCCATTCACATGCTTGCAACATGACTGCTGGTGCTCCGGCAATCATCTCTGCATTCCCAACTGGAAGAAAGAAAGGGGCAAAGGACAAAAGGGCTTTTCAAAGCCTGGAAAACATATGCAGGAGCTGTGTCACATGGCCACTCCAATTTGCAAGGTAGGCAGGGAAATGTTTTTCAGCTGTCCCTGGGAAAATTGGGCCCCTATTGGTAAGGCTAGGGGAGAATAAATATCAGACAGACCACAAAGATTATCTGCCAGGATCCACTTCTTGAGCTACCCATCAACCATAAAAACCCTTCTTCACATTCATATTCATGTCCACTAAGGGCAATGCCCTCCTTTCCATCATGTATAGATGTGGTCCCTGTGGCCCAAAATTCTAAGAACTAAAAGTCAGAGTCTGCCCTAGCACAGAAGGTAACTGTCGTAAAAGTCCCATCAAGTACAGAGAATAATGGGAAGCCCACAGCAGTCATTGGTCCATAGCAATTATGGAAAACTCTGGAACAGAACCAGTGAGGTCTCTTGGCCTTGGCCATGGTCTTTTGTCCTTGGTTAACCAGCCTGGCCAGTTGCTTCACCCTCTCCCTCTGGGAGAATCTCCCTTAAACATTTTCCCCATTGTTCTCCCCTCTGGAAGCCTCTTTCTCATCCATTTCCCCCCCCCAGCTGCATCTCAGAACAGTGTTTGGGAGGATAACTTTCCATAGAAATTCACAGCCCTTAAATCGTGCCTCTTGTTTGGGTTTGGATGTTCAGGAATAGTGTTAGGGATTTAAGAATCATAGGATGTTGCAGGTCAGGTTGGGCTTCCGATGGCAAATGTCTCTCTCAAAACTTAGTTGACTTTGGTTTTAATTGCTTCCAGTCCATTCCATGTGCAAGTAACCACATGGAACCAAAAATCCTATCAAAACGTAATTTTTAGGGCTAAGGCTGCTTGCCTTTTTTTTTTTTTTTTTCGTGGTACGCGGGCCTCTCACTGTTGTGGTCTCTCCCGCTGCGGAGCACAGGCTCCGGACGCGCAGGCTCAGCGGCCATGGCTCACGGGCCCAGTCGCTCCGCAGCATGTGGGATCTTCCCGGACCGGGGCACGAACCCGTGTCCCCTGCATCGGCAGGCGGACTCTCAACCACTGCGCCACCAGGGAAGCCCCTAGTTGGCTTTTATATGGATCTCAAGGGAAATTTGAGAATGTTCCTTTTAATGAAAGAACACTGGGTGTGGCCAAAATGAGTCAAGCGCCTAGGAAAGTTCTGTCTATAGCCTGTTTTCCTTCTGTCAGTATCACTTCGCGATGCTTCCAATCATTCAGCTGGCAAACATCTACTGAGTGCCTGCCACCATGCAGGCCACACACCAACCCCCGGGGCCCCAGGGGTGAAGAAGACATTGCCCATGCCTTCATGTGATAAGCAGGCTGGACGGGGAGGCAACTGTTCAGTAGAAAGGTGAAAGGCCACATCATAGGGTCACGACAAAGATAGTCACAGCCATTCAGCAGGCCGTGGAGCATACCGCGGCACATAGAGTGGTGAGCAAAAGTCATCAATAAGAAGAAATGCCCTCATGTCTCACAACCTAGAGGAAACAGCACCAAAACAAATCATCAAAACGGTTAAGTGAACGCATGACGTGTAAAGTGCTGCTGGTAACGCGTTCAGGGCTACCAGACTTGTCACAGGGACCCGGGAAAGATTTCCCTGGGAAAGAGACGATTAAGCTGATACCCGAGGCACCAGAAGGATGTAGGCAGAGACACAGTAGAGGAGCTTCCAGGAAGAGAAGCAACATACGCAAAGTTCTGGAAGGAGGAGAAGAAAGGGCTGGAGAAGAAAGAAAGACCCCGATCACGGAGGGCCTTGTGATCCCCGTGAAGTCTTCGGGGGCTGCTCTACAAACAACCGTTGAGGGTTTTGAAGCAAGAAATTGACATAGTCCATTTTTAAATATCTATGTATCTGTGTGTGCAGAGAGAGGGAACAATATATCCCTATATAAAATAAAATTCAGAGATCTTAAGCAAGCAGGTTATACCAGAATAACCAACGCCCCAAACAAGATGCAGAACATTATAATCACTCTAGCAAGTTCCCCCTTGCCAATTTCCAGTCCATAAGCAGATTTTTGTTTGTTTTTGTTTTTGTTTACTCTGGTGACAGTGTGGAGAATAGTTGTTTGGGGTCTGGGTATGATAGTACCTAGGCAAGAAAGGATGGAGGCCTATCCTTGGGTCATAGTGATGGGGGTGGAGAGAAGAGAAGGGACCCGAAAATATTTAGGAGGTAAAGTCGGCAGAACTTGGAGTGACTGGGAAGGAGGAATAGCGGGAGGAGCAGGTAAGATGACTCGCAGGTTGCTGGTTTGGGCAGCTGGAGGAACACTGAGTCAGCCTGGGGGAGAAGAGGGTCCAGAGGCTTTCTAGAAGTGCTGACACACAAGTGGAGCTTTGCAGAATCAGTAAGCGTTAACTAGGTGATCGGGGGTTAGAAGTGCATTTCAGGAAAGGGGCTCGTAAAGGAAAGGCTCAGGGATGATCCTGGGAATGAACACAAATTTGAGCACCTGGATCTAGCCTCGCCTGAAGCACACACACTGAGACATTTTGGTTCTGTGAAACAATAGATCCTCACTTGGTCTAAGCCAGCTTGAGTTTCCGATGCAACAAAGAGAACTGTGACTTACAGACCACAAGGAGAACATTGAAAGGGATGGGGAAGGAAATGAGAAGGGGCTCTATGTCTGGGACATCAAGCCCCATCGCAGCTCTGGGACCCCAGACTTAGGATAGAACTCAAGTAAGGGGCATCACCTGAGAGTCCAGGCATGGCGGCCATCCTGTAGGCCCTACCCCAGCATTGAAGGCTGTGACGGCTCCTGCTGGGCAGGCCCAGACTCGGAGACTCACCCCCTTGGACCACTGCATGAAGACTCCCTCTGGCAACACTCCCCAACACGAATCAGCCCCGGAGACCCCTAGAAACCTACCAAGCAGCATAACTTCTCAATCATCCATTTCCGGGGAAAGGCATCAGCATACCCCAAGCTGAGACAGAGGTTAGTGCACTTCCATTACCTAAATCTGGAAGAAATACGTCGCTTCTATGGACAGACGTCAATGTCATGCACTGTGTAAAATCTCTCACGAATATGTGGCCTGTGAACCTTGAGGACATTATGTTAAATGAAAGAAGCTGATCACACAAGGGCAGACGCTGTATGTTCCACTGACATGAGGTCTTAGAGGACTCAGATTCATAGAGACGGGAAGCAGAATGGGACTGTCAGGGGCTGGGGGAGAGGAAAGGGAAAGGTAGTGTTTAGTGGTGACAGAGTTTCAGTTTGGGGAGTTGGGAAACTTCTGGAGATGCATGGGGGTGATGGTTGCATAGAAATGTCAACGTACTTAATGTCACTGAACTTACACTTAAAAATGGTTAAAAAAAAAGTAAATTTTATGTTATGTATATTTTACCCCAATAAAAGAATTAAATTTTAAAAATAAAAAGAGAGTACATGGGATGACTCTTGAAGACGTTATGCTAAGCAAATTAAGCCAGTCATGGAGCACAAATACTGCATGACTCTATTTATATGAGATATCTGAAATAGTCAAATCATAGAATCGGAGCATAGGACGGTGGTTGTTAGGGGCTGACGGGGGGAGAGGCGGATGGGAAGTTGCTGATCGATGGGCATTAAGTATCAGGTGGGCAGGATGAATAAGTTCTAGAAATCTGCTGTATAGTAGGGTGCCTGTAGCTCTATTGTACACTTAAAATGTTTTGAGGGTAGATCTCGTGTTGTGTTCTCACCATTAGAATTTTTAAAAAGGATACATGACCTAGAAAGACAGGAGGTTGGGGACAGAACCCTGGATCATGGCAACATGTAAGGGACCAACGGAGGCAAGGAGGTCTTCACAGAAGGCAAAGAAGGAATGGGTGGAGAGACATAAGATCATTCAGGAGAGAGTGGCTCGTTAGAAGCCAAGAAATAAATGTTCGACAGAAGCATCGGCCAGGGATGGCAAGGACAGAAGGGGACAGCGGCATAGCAACTACACATTGCAAAGGGGCACACTTGGTCCATTCGTTCCCTCCATGAGATAAACAGGGGTGTGAATGCTGCTGAAGAGGGAACGGGTAAGTTTTCCTGAGGGGCCCCAGGGATCCCCTCCCACTCCCCTTGTCCCTAGTAATCTGCGGGAGTGGAACAAAGCAACCCTAACCCAGGTCTTCCCAGCGGCAGGAGAGGCAGCGAGGGCCCTGAAGTAATATGACCACGAGGACAAGGAAGGTGGAGTCACGTGGCCGACGGGAATGATGGCTCTGAGTGGTTGACGTGGCAGATGCTGGGACCTCCGTGAGCTCTCACTCATGGCCAGGACCCCCCCCTGGCCAGGCCCGACACCAAAGAGTCTGGGCAGGTACCAGTGGAGGCAACCCCAGGACCAGACAGCTCAGCCAGCGACTCCCCCAGAGCCCCGGGCTTTCCCCCCTGAGGCTCCTGGGCACGGAGTCGGGGCTTATGGGCAGGGAGGCAGGGGGAAGCAGGACTCACCTTCCCACAGAGACAGATCCCTACTGTGGAAGGAAGCGGAGAAGCGGGACCTGGCTTAGAAGGAGGGGGGTGGGACTTGGGTGGGTAGACTGTGGAGCATGGGGGACCGTGTGTGTGTGTGTGTGTGTGTGTGTGTGTGTGTGTAAAGGGAAGCCTGAGAAGGCTCACTGCCTGAAGGAGAACAGTTTATGAGGGGGAGGCTGGAGATAGGAAAGGGTTCCAGGTGGCCGAGCAGGTGTGGGGAGCTGGGACCCAGAGCCAGCTGGAGAGCAGGGCCAGAGGAAGGAGCCTGGGAGAGCCACCTCCAAGCGGGTCTTCATGACCTCACAAAGCCTGAAGCTCTGTCAGTCCTGGCTAGGTCTCCTAGCAACTGGATGTAGCGGCCATGGCACTCCTGACACCCCAGGGAGTGAAAAAAGTCTTCCAACTTCAGGTGAAGAGAACACGTGACTTTTCCAAGGGAGTGTGCTCAGATTGATCTAACAGTGAGGTGTGTCCTCTGAGGGACCCCTGGACAGGATCTCCTGTCCCAGCACGCCGGCTCTGAGGCCTGCCCGCCACGGGTGTGTGCCCGGGGGATGCCAGGCCAAAGTCTTCCCAGCCCTTGGAGCTTGGGGCTGTTTTCCGGGCCTGATGCAGCAGAGCCCGCGCGGAGGGACAGAGGAGGTGGGCGTGGAGGCACTGTGAGCCCCCCGCACTCCAAGGAGGACCCGGGAGGCCCCAGGGGCTCGTCACAGGGGTGCCACCCTCACCAGGAGCTCCAGGGCCCTGTGAGCCCTCTGGGATTGTACGCCAACGTGTGGAGGGAGTGTGTGTGTGTGATTGTGTGTGTGGTAGAGGGTGGGGTCTGTGTCTCCAGGGCAAAGAAGGGGGCAGATTTTGATGGTTTCTCAGAACCATTTCTGAGGCCGGAAGGCATGAGCAAGGTGGGCACCTGCGGAGTGCAGAGAATCCAGCCTGCAGGGCCCGGGCCTCTGAGCCGTCCACAGAGGGGTGTCCAGGCTCTGCTGCAGACCTCAGGCAAGAAGACCCCAGGCCAGCTATGTGCACAGGTCAGCCTCTGACCGGCAGCCTCAAACTGTTGGGGAAGCCCCCGGCCCGGGACCTGTGATTTCACCACCTTCCCTGGATCTTCCAGCCAGCTGTCCCATCAGGTGCCAACCTAGGGATCTAAAAGGGCTGCAGGGGTGGAGAGAGGAGTGACCAGGGGCTGATACTCATTAGTCGGGCACCGTTTTCCATCAGTTCCCCCTCCCTGCACCCCAGGCGAGCTCCAATGTTTGGTGGTTGCCCACTTCATGCCACACCTTTTCTTACCCCCTCCTTGAAAGGCACTGGATTCTCCTACATGTGTCAGTGTGATCTCTAAGAACCTTCTGGAAGGGCCAGGCGAACTCTCAAGTAAAATGAATCCTAACCTATAGAGGGGAATAAGAGGTACCCTGACCAGTCTCTATCGCCTAGCTTCACCAAGCAAGACACATTTCTCTGCTAAAGCATTGCATCTCCCAACCTCTTCTTGGCCAGTCATTTACACTTTAGTATGAATTTCATGATCAGATCGCCATCTCTGGAGCAGTTAGTTGGGAGTCATCTCAGAGGAATGTCAAATTTTGTTTGAGGGAAGGGGAAGCAAAGATCATAATAATTCAGGACTTGAGGCCTGCTGGAGGTGTAGAAACCTGGAACTGCAGCAGCTAGCATGAGAACACCCAGAGGAAGGAGCAGTGCTAGAAAGGTGAGGGAAACCTGTCCAGAAATGAAAGATGAATTCTGCCCAAGCTTACCCCCATTCTGGGTCACACTTCAGGATGCTGGGGAGCATATGCTGGGCCCCCAGTAGTGTTTTGCCCAGTGACGATGGCATCCTGCTTCCTCAGTCTCATCCACTACCCCTCACATATCATGCCCTGCAGAAACCAGAAGGTCGGGAGCACCTACGGAGACTGTTGAACTGGGAAGAGTTTGACGAGCTCAGAGACTCCCGCAGAAGCATCCTGCTGGACACCCTCTACGAAAGTATCATCTTCGCTGCGGACAAAGGCTTCCCCTGGGTAGAGGTGGCCCAGGTGGTCAAGTTCACAGAAGAGCTGCTCAAAGAAACCAAAGGTACGGGGCATCCAGGGCAGGAGTCAGAGAGGCTTGGGGAGGACACACAACCCCAGGAGCTCTCCGAGGAGTCTGGAGCCCCTTCCTTTTTTTCCCTGGCATTTAGCCTCCTCGTATGCTCACAAAGAGGGTCCCCATCCAGATTTTCTGGAAAGTGGAGCAAACAGAATGTCCTTGCTGAGTCTTATCCCTGATCTCCCTGGTGGAAACTCTTGCACCACGCCAAGCTGTTCACAAAGCAACCGGAGGTGTTTGCTTTTCAGTCAGTCATTTACACTTTAGTATGAACTTCATCATTAGACCCATACCTCTGGGGCAGCTGGTAGAGAGCAGGCTCAGAGGGAAGTTAATTTTTGTTTTAGAAAAGAGAGAAGGAGGGACCATAATTTAGAATTTTTGTTTTGTTTCTGCTTAACATAAATGTGTCACTATTCTGCTTAAAGCCCTTCATTGACTTTTCACGGTACTGCTGAGAGACTGCAAATTGCTCCCAGCATCAGTTTTTGCTCTGCTGCGTGTCTTGAGGGAATCCTCTACAGGCGTCAGCTTGCTGGCAGGGATGGGGGACAACAGTCAGGTTATGGAGGGAGCATCTCTCCCACCCCTACCCTGTGTTGGGCTTCAGGAGAAGAGGGTAAGCATCTCTCCCCGTGATCCATGGCACAAGGGGATGTGGCCACATCTGTCCACCCCTTAGGCTCTGAGTTGCCAATTCATCCATTTAGCAAATCCATGGCCACCATCGTAGTAATACTTGGCCAAGAATCATCAGTAGGTGCACCAGTGGGTGAATGCTTGATGGGAAATGGGATATTTACACACTTCCCAAGAACCTCACTGATTGCAAAGGGGAAAAGAATGCTTTTACAGTGAGGTAGCCTGGCAGACACCCCCTTAATCAAATGATCCATCCGTAAGAGGACACAGAATATGCTGCCGTTTGACGGGATGCAAAAGAATTAGCCAGCCTCCTTCTGTGATGGTTCTAGCAAAGACTCAGAACGTGATGTCATAAAAAAAAAACCACTCCCAATTAGGGGCACTGCACAAAGTCGCTCTCCTGTAAGCTTCAAAGCATTAAGGTCTTGAGAAGCAAGGAAAGATAGAGGAACTGTTCCAAATTGAAAGACACTGAGGTGACGTGTCCACTAAACACGACAGGTGGTCCCAAGTTGGGTCCTTTTGCTGTAAAGAATGTTATTGGGACAGCTGGAGAAACTTGGGTCAGGTCTTGGGATTGGACAGTAGTGACGTGTCGACGGTGCTCTCCGGATTCTGGTGGCTGTGGTTATGAATGTCCTTGCGTGAGAAAATGCACACAAAAGGATCCTGGAGGGTGGGGCATTAGGTGGGTCACTTATTCTTTAAGTAGTTTGGGAAATTCTTCTTTGTACTATTTTTTTCTAGCTTCACTGAGATATAATTGACATACAATACTGTATAAGTTTAAGGTATGCGACATGATTTGATATATGAATATATTGCGAAATAATTACCACAATAAGTTTAACGAGCATCACCTCACCTCGTTACAATTTTGTTTCTTGTGATGAGAACTTTTCAGACCTACCTTCTTGGCAACTTTCAAATATACAATACGGAATTGTTAATTATAATCACCATGCTGTACATCATATCCCCGGGACGTAATTATCTTATAACGGAAAGTTTGTACCTTTGGCCACCTTTGCCCACTTTGCCCACCTTCGCCCACTTTGCCCACATCCCAACCCATGCTGCTGGCAACCACCTGTCTCTTCTCTACTTCCATGAGCTGACTTTTATTTAGATTCCACATGTAAGTTAGATCATACAATAGTTGTCTTTCTCTGACTTTTCTCCCATACCATAATGCCCTCAAAGTTCATCATGTTGTCACAGATGGTAGGATTTCCTTCCTTTATGGCTGAATAATATTCGTGTGTGTGTGTGTGTGTGTGTGTGTGTGTACACACATATACATATATACACACACACACACATATATAGTATATATTCACATTTTCTTTATCCATTCGTCTGTCAATGGATCCATGGGTTGTTTCCATACCTTGGCTATTGTGAATAACGCTGCAATGAACGTGGGGGTCAGATATCTCTTCAAGAGTGATTTCATTTCCTTTGAATATATACCCAGAAGTGGGTTTGCTGTATCATGTGGTAGTTCTATTTTTAGTTATTTAAGGAACCTCCATACTGTTCTCCATAGTGGCTGTCTCAATGTACATTCCCACCAACAGTGCACAAGGATGCCCTTTTTTTCCACATCCTCTCCGGGGCTTGTTATCTCTTGTTTTTTTGAGGATAACCATTCTCATAGGTATGAAGTGAGATCTCACTGTGGTTTTGATTTGCATTCCCTTACGATTAGTGACGTCGAGCATCTTTTCATGTGCCTGCTGGCCATCTGTATGTCTTCTATGAGAAAAGGCGTATTCAGATACTTTCCCCATTTTTATTATTTTATTTTTAATATTTTATTATTCGGGTGTTTGCTGCTGAGTTGTATGAGTTCTTGACATATATTGGATACTGACCCCTTATGGGACATATGGTTCGCAAATATTTCTTCACATTCTGTAGGATGGCTTTTAATTTTGTTGATCATTTCTTTTGCTGTGCAGAAGCTTTAATTTGATGCAGTCCCACCTGTTGATTTTTGCTTTTGTTGCCTTTACTTCTGGTGTCATACCCCCCAAAAAAGCATTGTTAAGATCAACGTCAAGGAGATTTCACTGTTTTCTTCTAGGAGTTTTATGGTTTCAGACTGTACTGTTTTTTTAATAGACTTTATTTTTTAGAGCAGTTTTAAGTTCACAGCAAAATAGAGCAGAAGGTATAGAGATCACCCACAGAAACCCTGTCTCCACACACTCACAGACTCCCCCGTTGTCAATATCCCCCTCCACAGAGTGGGTACATCTGTTACAGTCCGTGAACCTACACTGATACATGATTATCACTCAAAGTCCATAGGCTACATTAAGGTTCCTGCTTGCTGTTATGCATTCTAAGGGTTTTGACAAATGTATCATGGTGTGTATCCACCATTAAAATATGAAGAACGGGGCTTCCCTGGTGGCGCAGTGGTTGAGAGTCCGCCTGCCGATGCAGGGGACACGGGTTCGTGCCCCGGTCCAGGAAGATCCCACATGCCACGGAGCGGCTGGGCCCGTGAGCCATGGCCGTTGAGCCTGCGCGTCCGGAGCCTGTGCTCCGCAGCGGGAGAGGACACAACAGTGAGAGGCCCGCAAAAAAAAAAAAAAAAAAAAAAAAAAAATATATATATATATATATATACAGAATGGTTTCACTACCCTAGAAATTCTCTGTGCCCCACCTCTTCATCCTTCCCTCCCCCTCAATGAGCAGACGGTAGATCTTTCTACTGTCTCTGTAGTATTGCCTTTCCAGGATGTCATAGAGTTGGGATCATACAGTCTGTAGCCTTTTCAGACTGACTTCTTTCAAAGTAATATGCATTTTAGTTTCCTACATGTCTTTACAAGGCTTGAGAGCTACTTCCTTTTAAGGGCTGTATAATTTCCCAATGTCTAGATATAAGGGCTGAATAATATTCCATTGTCTAGATATATCACAGTTTATGTATCCATTCATCTACTGAAGGATATCTTGGTTACTTCCAACTTTTGGCACTTATGAATAAAGCTGCAAGAAATATCTGTAAGTTTTTGCGTGGACATAAGTTCTCAACTCCTTAGGTAGATACCAAGGAGGGTAGCTGCTGGATCATATGGTAAGAGCATGTTTAGTTTTGTAAGAAAGCACCAAACTGTCTTCCAAAGTGGCTGCATCATTTTGCATCCCCACCAGCCATGGATGTGAGTTCCCGTTGCCCCACATCCTTGCCAACATTTGGTGTTGTCAGGGTTCTAGATTCTGGCCATTCCAATAGGCATGTTGTGGTCTGTCATTGTTTTAATTTACATTTCCCTGGTGACATATGATGTGAAGCATCTTTTCATAAGTTTATTTGCCATCTGTATATCTTCTTCTGTGACAGGTCTGTTAAGATTTTTACCCTTTTTTTCAGTCAGGTTTTTTTTCTTATTGTCGAATTTTAAGTGTTCTGTGTATATATTGCCTAAGAGTCCTTGGTTAGATGTATCTTCTGCAAGTATTTTCTCCTGGTCTGTGGCTTGTCTTCTCATTCTCTTGACACTGTCTTTTGCAGAACGGAACTTCTTGATTTTCGTGAAGTCCAGATTATCAATTCTTCTTTCACGTATCGTGCTTTGGGTGTTGTATATGAAAAGTCATTGCCAAACCCAAGGTCATCTGGATTTCCTCCTGTTGTCTTCTAGAAGTTTAAGAGTTTTGTATCTTACATTTAGATCTGTGACCCGTTTTGAGTTAATGATTATGAAGGGTGTAAGGTCTGTGTCGATTCTTTTGTTGTTGTTTGTTTACATGTGGATGTGCACTTGCTCCAGCACCATCTGTTGAAGATTGTCTTTACGCCACTGTACTGCTTTCACTACTTTGTCAAATATCAGTCACCTATATTTGCATGGGTCTATTTCTGGGCTCTATTCTGCTCCGTTGGTCTATTTGTCTATCGTTTTGCCAATATCACACTGCCTTATGTACTTCTGGGGAAACTTTTCTTTATTTTGAACAATTGTTTTAGTATGAAAGTTTTGTAATCTGTAATTTGAGGTCCTCCACTGGCCTTCTGACCAAGATCGTAAACAGCTGCGAAGCAAACAGGACTCACAATGCCTTGTCCCAGACGCACCCAGAGCTCACCCACCTGTCCTATGAGCAGCACCCGAACGTCCAGTCTCACCATTTTTCACCACGTCTTCATCCACCACCACCTCTTAACCAGTCCACGGCTTTCATATCTTGTATGTCTGCACCCATTCACCAAACTGCACCGTGATTTTTTTCAGACACACATAAAATCCCATCACTCCTCTGCTTCAAGCCATGCAGTGTTCCTACCATACATATTATGTGCACTTGCATCAGCCTTTTTCTTTATTTTTTGAGCTGCCCGGGTGCCCTTCCATGTCTCTCCTCCAGGCCAGCATTCCAACTCAGAGGTCCCAGCCTGTAGGCTTAAGCAAGACATGGCAATGCTCATGGGCTGGTTTCAGAGAAATTTCCCAGAAATCCCTGGGAAATTCATCCCACCCGAGACACCCCCTGCCCCCTCGGGGCCTTCTTGGCATCCCTCTGGGTCCCGCTCCCCACTGCTCACAGCAACACCTGGCTACCAGAGTTCAGCCCTGTTGTTTGAGCTCCGCAGTGGCTCGTGGCCAGAACAAACACTGACTGCAGGAGAAGAATGTCAGCCCCAAGCAGGTGGGAACTCGGACTCTTTCAAGTTTCCATTAGAGCCTTCCACAGGCTGAACCCTTGAAAAACAGTTGATGATGATGCAAACCCAGCTTCAAACTGAGGAGATTAGATTGCACTGGGCTTTCAGTATTTCTGCCTATCACATACCTTACCAGTACAGTCTATCTGTGTCTGGTAGACCTAAACCTTAGAGTTGCTAGGAGACTCGGTGATTAGAAAATGTAATTCCCTTTACTGCAGGGACACCCCTCAACCAGCCAGCGAGGTTTTCCCAGCCTTTGCTGGCACTCCAAGCGATGGGGAGCTCCCTCCTTCTGAGGCAATTCATTCCTTTATACAACCACTCTCATCATTAGGAATTCCTCCTTTAGTTACACCCGTCTTCCGCACCTTCTACTCACACGTCCAAAGTCTGTCCTCTAGAAGCAGTGGGCTGGCCCTGCAGATACTGAATGGGCTTCATACACTCTGACCATTATATCTTCATATGTTGACTGGACATCCCCAAGTGCCTTTTATCATTTTTTTTTTTAAAGAGAAAAAAGGTTTATTCACAGAGAAACACACTCCATAGACAGAGTGTGGGCCATCTTGGAAGGTGAGAAAAGGCCCAAAGCACATCAGCTTTTGACTGAAGACACTGGGCAACCTCCCTTGCTCAGAATCTTCCACTGGACTATTTCCTGTCTTTATCATTCTTAACACTGCATCATTTCCATAGACCCCTCCACCCCACCTCCCCACCCCGTCCCCCCTCTCTTTCTGCCCTTCCCTGGGCATCCTTGTGTTTGTCAATATCATTCTTTTTTTTTTTTTTTTTAAATTTTATTTATTTTTGGCTGCGTTGGGTGTTCGTTGCTGCGTGCGGACTTTCTCTAGTTGCGGCGAGCGGGGGCTACTCTTCATTGCGGTGCACGGGCTTCTTATTGCAGTGGCTTGTCTTGTTGCAGAGCACGGGCTCTAGGCACACGGGCTTCAGTAGATGCGGCACACGGGCTCAGTAGTTGTGGCACACGAGCTTTGTTGCTCCTCTGCATGGGGGATCTTCCTGGGCCAGGGATCGAACCCGTGTCCCCTGCATTGGCAGGCGGATTCTCAACCACTGCGCCACTGGGGAAGCCTGTCAATATCATTCTTAAAATATGGCACCTAGATCCAACACAACACCACCTGCGATTTGATCAATGAAGTGACCAGGGATTTTATCATCACCCTTGTCCTGGCCATTCATATAGCCTATGGGTATATTTTCTTTATCAGCATCAACGTCACAAGCATATTGGACAGGCACTGCACCGTCCCTAGCCATTTTCCCAATCCTGTCCTTGCACATGGCAATGTTGAATGCACATGCAAGGCTTTACAATCATCCCCACTGATTCCGTCTTGTCAGTGTTGGCCCATTGTTGGCTTGTGAGATCTTAGTTCCCCAACCAGGGATCGAACCCGGGACCTTGGCAGTGAGAGCGCAGAAGCTTAACCAGCGGACCACCAGGGAATTCCCCTTCTGGCATCTTTTAACTCTTGATCCTGGGACATTCAGCTTACAAGATTTTCCTCTTACTCTTAAATCAGCTCCAAATGTGTGAAACATGGCTGGTACACACATCAAGTAGGAAGAAGCCTTTGGGTGGGCTCCCAGTGCCTGAAATTGGATTCGGCAAAGATAGCGTCCATCTGGAGGCTCCAAACCTGGAGAGAAGACTCAAATCCTAGTTCAGTCCCTTGCAAGACATGAGGACCTGGGCAGCCACACCACCTCTGAGCCTCTAATTACACATTGAGAGAAGGAGAAAAACAAGAGTGCCCACTTCATAGGACTGAGTTCATGACGATGAAGCCGACAGCACAGCGCTTGTTGCCTAGTCAGCGCTCAGTGAGGACTGGCCCTTAGTTTCAGGAGGGACCACAAAGACCCGGAGATGCGATGGGGGTGATGGGATTCCAAGATGGCCTGATCGATCAGGTGTGGCTGGCCATGCTGTGTGCAGATCCCGCTTCACATCAGCCTCCAAACGTCCAGGAGTCACCTCAGCCCCTTCTCAAGAGCAGCAGAGATGGTCCCAGGCCCTTTCTCCTCAGATGCGTCCCAGGGAGCAGGGCAGGACAACGGGCAGGGAGCAGGGTGCCTGGAGGTAAAGCAAACTGCAGACTCGTCCCCGAAGTGGGGCTGCAAGAAAAGACGCAGATAAGATGGTCCCGGCTCCACCCCCGGCTAACGGACCCACTGTGAGTGCCGACTCCAGCTGACTCTGGGCTTGGAGGGTGCAGAGTGTGGGTGCAGCAGGGAAGAGCCACCCGAGAACCCGGCCTCCTGGGCTAGGCCCACGCACCTCAGGCCCCGCCACGCTGTCATCAGGATGACGCCTGCTGCTGTAGAAAGCGGCCACGCTGGCCCGACATCACCCCGCAGAGCCACGCCCACACTGCCTCCCAGAAACCCACAACTGGAACACTCACAAGAGCGTGAACAAGCGTATCAGTCCTCAGAGGCAGGGGTGGAATTTCAGCGGGCACCTCCTCTCTCCCCCAGACACTCCTCCTTACTGTGCATCAGCTCCAGGCCCAGGCTGGGCCAGGCTAAAGGCCGCATAGCCGAGCAATCAGGCACCAAACTCTGCAGTCAGTAGACCTGGATTCCAGTCTGCCTCCAACACATTACTGTGCAACCTAGAGAGCAGTACTTTACCTCTCTGTGCCTTCCATTCCTTACCTCTAAAATAGGGCCATGATATTTCCAACTCATAGGGCATTTGGAAAAACTAAAGAGGCAGGGCCTGCAGAGTATAATAGAGTGGGAGGCATGTAGGAAATGCTAGGCAAAGGTTAGCTCCCCGTGGAGGTGAGGCAGGCCGCACAACAGAGGCTGGCGGTCTGGGATCAGAGGTTGCTGCACGCTGCCCCCCACCCCCCCCACCCGGGGTCTTGCTGTCTGGGCCATTTCTTGTCTCTCCCTCCCCCTGTAGGCAGGACTGCAGATGGGTTCAAGTCATCGGCCCGCCTAATGGAGGTCCAGACTGGCCCCTAATGCAGCTGCCCCGCCCTCGGGCGCACTGGTGAGGAGGGCCCAGTGCCCACCAGCATGAGGAGATGGTGTCTCTTCATTCCCCCTGTTAGGGGACCCCAGCCGTCAGGGGCAGGAAGGTCAGATCCCAAATGAGCTCTAGTCCTTCGCATCTCGTGTCCCGCCTGCCCCTTCCCCCAGGCACATCCCACCCATCACAGGTCGTGGGCCGTGGGATGCACACAGCCGGGCGGGGGGGGATCACACTAGCCGGCCAGCTCACCTTCCAGCTTCTGTTTCGGCTAAAGTCCACAGTGGGCTGTCCCTCTTCTTGGAAGCTAGCTTCTCCAGGGATGAATTTTTTTTTTTTTTTTTTTTTTGGTGGGGGTTAATCTAGGGCTAGTGATGGTTGAGTTCTGTTTGCATACTAGGTAACAAAGTTGGCAGACAGCCCTTAAGGAGGGTCATGTTTGCACAACAATGATTCAGAGCTCTGCCAGGACGGCCGCCAGCTCCGCTTATCTCCCGGCCCAATCGAGTCTCAGAACCGGGAGGGAAAGCGTGGCCCATTATTCAAAAGCATAAGCTGATTCCGTGCTGGCAAATGGCTCACCAGGACGTCCTGGTCTCAGTCCTTTAGTCGGCACCTCCTCTGCCAGCCTCCGGGAAGCCCCAGGCAGATCCCATCCTGCTGCGTCCTTGGGGCCCAGGGTGAAGTCACCAGTCTGGACACAGAGGGACAGAAGGCTGCCAGCCCCATCCCGGTGGGAGGAAATCACAGGAAGCAGCAGCTCTTGCATACCCTGCCTCGGGTCCCGGAGAGGAAAGGAGAGAGATGCTGGGCCATTTGGGGACCTCGGGGAGCTGCAGAGGTTCAGGGTGCCTGGGGAAGCCCCACGATTCTTATCTCCGATGGGCACATTGCAGCAGGGGAAGCGGGTGGAGAGCAGCCTCCCCCTGCCTCAGGCTTCACTCAAGGCTGCAGGCACCCGAGCCAGCGCAGATGCTCGCCCGGGGCCTGTGACCACCTGCCCACCGTCACTTCAGCCACTTTGCAGCTTCTGCTTCGTGTCGTCGTCGACATCTGGCAGCCACTGGCTTCTCTCTGGTGTTCCCCCTGGACATCTGGGCTAGGAAGAACCCCTTTCCTGCTGGCCTGGCCCCCAAATCCTGAGTCTGGGAGGAAGTGGGCCTCAATGACCGGCTGGTGGAGGCACGAGGCGGCCAGGCGAGTGTCCGGTGAAGTGCGTCACGGCGCTGGCATCTGCAGTCCTACCCACGGCCACTCCTGATTCTCCCGGAAATGTTATCCAGGCAGCTGTAGGATGGAAGGCAGCCACTCCAGCCGACCCCGACAGCCCGGGGCTGAAGGGAGGCAATGACTCCCCCAGGCTCCCTGCACAACCTCTCCCTGCCAGCGCACTCACGGCCATGCCCAGGGCCACGCCACCAGCCCCCAAGCATCTGCCCACGTTGGCGAGCCTCCAGCCATTCAGGAGCGGCCCCGCAGAGAGCAGGGGCCCTTCTGTCTTCCTGAAAGGCTGCCTGTCCAGCGGCTTTCTCCTGGGCAGCCCAAACCCCACACCTCTCAGACCAAACCTGGAGGAGAGGCCTTTGGAGGCAACTTTGCTGATGGAGAGTGGAAGTTTCCATAGAAGCCACTGACTGAGATCTTAGAGCATCTCTTGGGGCAAAGGTTCAGCTCTCATTCCAGAGGTCCCTCCCTGAGCGTATTCATTTGCTCGGGCTGCCGTAATCAAGTTCTGCAGACTGAGCGCTTTCAACTATAGCAATGTGTTTTCTCATCGTTCTGGAGGTTGGAAGTCCAAGATCAAGGCGTGAGCAAGGCTGCTTTCTTCCAAGGCCTCTCTCCTCGGCCTGTGGCCTCATTCTGTATCTCACATGGCCCTTCTGTGTATCTTGTCCTAATCTCTTCTTATAAACGCGTCAGTCTATTGGATTAGGGCCACCCACATGACCTCATTTAACCTTAATGCCCTCTGTAAAGACGCTATCTCCAAGTTCAGTCACATGCCGAGGGGCCGGGGCTTAGGATTTCAACATATGCATTGGGCGGAGGCGAGGGGGAGTGGGGGGCACTGTGTTAACACAGCCCCTGACACCGAGTGGGGTCACAGCCCACCAGGAGAGGATGAGCCCGTCAGTCGGCCAGAAATCAAAACCATGCCATGGAACCTTCCCCAACGTTCCCTGAGGGGCTATCCCTGCTGTGTAGGGGGACACAGAGATCCTGGCATTTCCGCATGTAGCCTCTGTAAGCCTCACTGTGACCTTGCATCATGGGCATTATTTTAAAGATGAAGGAACTGAGGCCCAGAGAGTTTAACCAGCTTGCCCCAGGTCAAAGTGGAGTCAGGATTTGAACCCAGGTCTGTCTGACAGCAGAGCACACCCCCTACCCCGCCCTCCCGCCACCACCCCTGGCCATGCGACCTTCCATCTTGACCTGAGGGATCTGTACACAGGGCACGTAAGAAGCTGAGGAGCCCCCAGCCCTGCGGTGAGTGGAACGAGGCTGCTGGCATGCCAGGGGAGCTGAGCACCTGGAAAGCCAGGTGGCACACCTGGGGACTGGGTTCCTGACTTGGTCACCTGGAGCTACTCCCAGCACGAGCCTGGGATCCTGGCCCCAGCAGGGCGGCTCCGATGCGGCGGGTGGCGTAGGCCCAGCCCAGAGGGTGAGCTGTGCCCGTCGGCTAATGTGTTCTTGCATGGATGTGCCCGAGTGTGGGTAGGTGGTACTGGTGCCCTGGGGACCAGAGCTCTGGCCCTTTGGAATGACTCCCTGTTCTCCCTCTAACTTCCCACGTTCTTCCTCGGTCGGCTGGACATGTTGGCCGGTCTCTGAGCTCCCCAGCAGCAGAGGGGACAAGGGACGGGTAAGAAGTTGCCAACTTTTAGTCTCAGTACAGTGCCCTGTCCCTGAGACGGTGGGATTAGGTGGTCATTTTCATCTCGGGGATGATGACGATGAGGAGGATGATGAAATCCAAAGTCAGAGGCCCCTCACCAAACTTGAGGTGGCTGCAGAGGGCACACACGATGCCCTAGATGTGGCTACAGGGGACTGTCAGCTCAGTGGAAATCACCGTGGCCTCTTAGAGTCAAAAGGACCCGAGAGGTCACCTGATCCAAGGCCCCTCCCACCACACACACACACACACACACACACACACACATTATTCAGGATTTCTCTCCCCAGCTAAATGCCTCCTCACTTCTCCGCTGATAAAGCTCTTGCTTCTAGAAATTTTTTCCTGCTTCTGAACTGAAATCTCTCTCTTTGAGCCTTCCGCCTGTTGGCTCCCGTTCTGACCTCCGAACCCTCCCAAATCAGCTTAATCCTGCCCCACTCACTCAGCCATTGTCCAGCAAGCATCGCCCGAGCACCGCGCCAGGACGTGGAGAAGAGCGGACATCCACTCACTCAGCAGTCCTGACGTACAAGCCCTCCACGTGGATCATCTCATTTAATGTTCACAACAAGCTCTGTTGGGTGGGTACTACTGTCCCCATTTCGTGATGATGCAACTGAGGTTCAGAGAGGTTAGGTAACTTGCAAATCGTCACACAGTAAAAAACAAAAACAGCATTAACCCTGAGATCATCTGGCCCCAGAGTTTTGGCAGTCCTTCTTGCCAAAGTTCTTTAGTATTAGCCAACTTCTTGAGGAATGGGGGTGAGGGGTGCATTTGCTAAGCAGACAAGGCAGGGGACCACTACGGACAAAGAGAAGAACTTGGGCAAAAGCCCATGACAGTCTTTAAAATACCCGACCCTGTGTTTGCCCTTTGAGTCCCAGGAAAGTGAACAGGGAGAAAATCTCTAAAAGGACAACAAAGTCTTTCTAAATCTTAATGTGTAGGTAGATTTTTCCTTTAATGTGACTATTGGTTTATGTTTAAAACAAACACAAAAAACCTAGTGAACGGGAAAACAGCAGGGTACTTGCTCAAAAAATTGAACATACACTTATCCTATGATCCAGCAATTCCACTTCTGGGTATATACCCAAAAAAAGTGAAAGTGGGGACTGGAACAGATATTTGTACACCCTTGTTCACGGCAGCATTACTCACAATAGCCAAACAGTAGAAGAAATCCATCAACAGATGAACGGATAACCAAAATATGGTCTGTACATACAATGGAATATTATTCAACTTTCAAAAGGAAGGAAATTTTGACACATGCTACAACATGGATGAACCTTGAGGACATTCTGCTAAAGAAAAGAAACCAGTCACAAAAAGATAAATACTGCATGATTCCATTTCTATGAGGTACCTACGGTGATCAGATTTGTAGAGACAAAGCAGAACTAGAGTTGCCAGGGGCTGGGAGGAGAAGGTAAATGGGGACTTAGTGTTTAACGGGGAGAGAGTGTCAGTTTTGCAAGATGAAAAAAGTCCTGGAGATGGATGGTGGTGATGGCTACACAACAGTGCAAATGGACTTAATGCCACCGAACTGTGCATTTAAAAATGGTTAAAATGGTAAATTTTATGTCGTGTATAGTTTACCACAATAAAAATAAAATTAAAATTAAAATGCCGTAGTGGAAGTGCTGTACTTCTGTATATGTCATATCTTCTGTTCACTCCTCAAAAATACTTCAGGAGCTGAGGTGTACTCGCCTTGGAGCTGGGGAATCTGGGTTGGAGTCCTGATTTTGCATAGGTCCACTAAGCGTCAGTTTCCTCATCTGTTAAATGACAGCAGTCACCTCTATTATGAGTTGATTATGACCAATTAAATAAATTGATGGATAATTAAATGCTTTAAAACTCTAAAGTAGCATGCCAGGGTAGGCTGGTTGTATTATTATTTACTGAGAGCTGAACACTGGGCAACAGCTACACGTCCAGAGTTTTTTTGGAAAGATCCTCTGGAATTGGGAAATCTGGTCCATTCGAGCAGGTTCCTGCCACTGAGGAGCTCACAGTAGCAGGGAGAGAGAGAAGAGAATGTGCCAGAGTTGTTGGGGAGAGCTATGAACTACTGGGTTATTCAGTAAATGGTCTCGCCAGAAGAGTTGCCCCTTCCTCTACCCTCTGAACCCCCTAACTGGGGACAGCCAACTCCCAGCCATCCTTTGACCTCAGCAGCCGGTGTGGCCAGGAGAAAAAGCACGTCAGCATCCATGACCCACCCCCAGCAAGGTAGAGAGAGCTTCCAGGTGAGGACCCAGGAGGGAGAGGATTGAATGCTCCTCTAGGAATGCATTGCCCGAGGAGCATGCGGGATCCTCTGGAAAGCCAGATTTATCCCAGAATAGCTCACAGTCCCCGGGGAGCTGGAGGCCACGCCTAGGATCTTCACGATGACGATGCTGACAACCACGTGATGTACTGAGTGCCCCCGTGTACCTGGCGCTTCGGAAACCTCCATCACATATGCCCACATCTAACCCTACGAAGTAGACTTTTTTGTTGTTTTTGTTTTCGGTACGCGGGCCTCTCACTGCTGTGGCCTCTCCCGTTGCGGAGCACAGGCTCCAGACGCGCAGGCTCAGAGGCCATGGCTCACGGGCCCAGTTGCTCCGCGACATGTGGGATCCTCACGGACCGGGGCACGAACCCGTGTCCCCTGCATCGGCAGGCGGACTCTCAACCACTGCACCACCAGGGAAGCCCAAGGTAGACGTTTTTATTGCCTCCATTTTACAGATGAGAACACTGATGTCCAGAGAGGCAAAATAACTCGCACAAGTGGTTAAGAAGCAGAAGCAGGCTGTGAGCCCACAGCTGTCTGAATCCCCAGTCTGTGCTTCTTAAAACCACACCAGGTCCTAAGGAACGGCCCCAGCGTCAAGGCCATCTTCAGGCCAGGGGTGCCCTGGGCTCACTGGGGGCCTCCTCGTGACTGTGAATGGTGCCTGAAAACAGAGCACGTGGCTGGCAAGGTGCAGTACGACCAGATCCTTGGTACGGTGGTCAGAGTGCTGACTGGTCAGCGGCCCTCAACATCCAGGCGAGACCCTCCACCAGCAAAAAGATTACAACTCGCTGAAGGTTCAGATGATGGTTAGCATTTTTTAGAAATAAAATATTTGTTCATTAAGGTATGCACATCGTTTTTTAGACATAGGGCTATTGCACACGTAAGAGGCTACACTATAGTGTAAATATAACTTGCATACGCACTGGGAAACTCGCTTTATTGCAATATTCGCTTCATTGCAGCGGTCTGCCACTGAACCCGAAATATCTCCAAGGTCTGCCTGTATTTGCCTCAACTAAATCTAAGAAACATCGCATAGGCTCAACCCTTTTTGGCCGTTTGCTGAGCCTATTAGCATATTTTGCTGAGCTCATTAGCATATTCAGGACATCTGTTTAATTTCCCTGGATCCAGCGTGTGTTCAAGGCCATGCATTTTTATGTAACACCTGTTGCAAAACAACCTTTGGAAAACCGGCCCTTCCGGTGTCCATCTCCAGGGTCTACAAAGCAAGCCCAAGCCTCTTAGGTCTGGTTGCTGAGAGGGGCCTTGCCCGGTCAGGCTGGGGCTGGAATTCTGGCTCTGCCACTCAGCAGCTGTGCGCCCTGCAGCAAATCCCTTGACCTCTTGGAGCCTCAGTTTCTCTCACAGGTAAAGTGGGGATGGTGGCTACATCTGCTCTCACCTTGCTGGGAGGCGTTGGGCAGAGCCTGAGATGACGCAGGGCGTGCGGGCCACAGAGGGAGCCCCCCGAACAAGAGTCCTCTCCCCGTCAAAGAAAACACATCCCTTCTGAGCTGGCAAGGGCGCCGCAGGGCGGATGAGTTTGGCAGAACCTTTTCAAGAGCAGAAAGGGGGCGGGGAGCAGCATTCCGGACCCCGGATGGGGGTGAAGTGGAGGGTGAAGCGGCGGGCTTTCCTTTCCCACCATCCCAGGCTGCCCTGATAGGTGCTCGGGTATTGGGAAGGGTAAGCCGGGCCAGGCTGCAGCCTGACTGGGTTCCTCCCCTCACAACCAAGGCAGGGGCAAACAAACTGGTTTGTCATGGGGCACCAGTGGCAGCTGGATCCTCCCCTTCACCCACCCGAAGGAACAGCCCCTCTTCTCCTTTCCCAAGCCCCCAGGATGCACCCCTGTGCTCGCCCTCGCCCAGCCCCAGACCCAGCCCGTGAGGGATGGGCGGGAGGGAGCCCAGAGCGCCCCATCCAGGCCCAGTGCCTTTTTGCCCTGATTCTGGAGCAACTGGGCTATTCCACCCACGCTCTGGCCCCGTGTTCCCCTCCGCCCCTCCCCTGTACTCGGCGCAGGTACTGGCCTCCAGGCCCTTGCGGACCGTCTTCAGGAAGTTCCTAGCAGCCAATGCAAATGAAGGCCACTCCCTGTAATTGAAGAGCAACTTGCAAGGACAGATCTGTCCTCCCGAAGCCAGAGGCTTCTCCCTGAGACTTAATCCTTGGCTCTCTGAGTCATCAGGGGCTTCTCAACCCATGACAAATGGAGGGTGGTCTGGGGGCCAAGTGTGTCTCCTGAGCCAGCTTGGGACAATTTTTGCTGAAAACCAGAACTGGTCCAAAGAATGTTTTGGGGCTGAAAGTTAGAATCCAGCCCAGGGGTCCTTCCCTGTTGACCCGGGACAAGGCCCACACTTGTGTCCTATGGCTGAGGCCATGGCCAAGCCCGTAGGAGGGCATCTGCCAGGATGACAGGCAGCTGGGATACCTGCGGGTGTCAGCGCGATGGGGCTCGCGCACTTGATTCAAACCTGGGCTCCATGCGTGGCTGCCAGGGCCGAGTGGAGAAGACCGGGGCTGGCCTAGCCAAACGAGGCAGCCAGGGCTGCCCACATCTGGAGGGTGCAGGTGACCCCAGCCCCACGTGCTGCCTGGCCAGGTGGGAGGAGGAGTAGGGTGCCTTCCTGCAAATCCAGTTCCTCCGAGCCCAGAGAAGTTTCCGTGATTCACCTCACCAAGTTCACACAAAGATGCCTCCATACAGACCTCAAGTCCAGCTTTGATTATCAGAGACCGATGACCCCACGCTGCTGCCTGCCCTCTGGGACACCTTCACTGGCCGTCCCCGCCGTCCTCCACGTACTATCCTACGGAAATACCTGCCTGACATCTCGCTTCTCAGCTTAATGCCTCTGAGTGGTCCGCAGCTCTGAGCCGAGCTTCTTCACTTTTCCTTTAGGAATTTAATGATTCTCTCTAAGGTGCAGTCTCCCCAGAAAAAATGTGCATGCAAAATTCGAGATGCAATTCCGGGGTCCCGGTCAGTCCTGAAGCCCTTCCTCGGATGTCCTTGCGTTTCATGAATTCCGGTTCAAGAGCCCAGCTTCTGTGACGAAGTCCAGCATTCTCATGTGACCTACACAGCTTGTTACCCTCTGCAGACTGAAGACCTCAGGCCGTCTGTCCCCCAGCCCAGTCCCCCAGACTTCAGCCTTGCCTCCCAGAAACTCTGAACCAGGTGTGGATCCCTGCACCTGCCCCTCTGCTTCTACGAGTTCCACTTTTTTAGATTCCATATACAAGGAGAATCACACAGTATTTATCTTTCTGTGTCTTGCTTATTTCAATCAGCATACTCTCCTTCAGGTCCATCCATGTTGTTGCCAATGACAGGATTTCCTTCTTTTTTAAGGCTGAATAGTATTCCATTGTGTGTGTGTGTGTGTGTGTGTGTGTGTGTGTGTGTGTGTATCACAACTTCTTTAACGATGCATTCGTCTACAGACATGGCAGACACTTAGGCTGTTTCCGTATCTCGGCTCTTGTAAATAATGCCATGAACATGGGGGTGCAGATATCTCTTCAAGACCCTGATTTCATTTCTTTGGGTATATACTTAGAAGTGGGATTGCTGGATCCTTCTGAGAAGCCATTTTAGATGTTTTTCCCTAACTGCCCACTGCTATCAAATTTTAATATCCTAGGTATTCTGTACGTCTGATTATATACTATATGTATATCTGCTTTATACACATAAAGTTTACCTTTTGTATTCGATGCAAGGTTAAAGATGACTAAATAACATTTGAAAGTTAGATTAAAACCTGAAAAGCTGTCAACATTGAACTTAACTATACTTTCTGAGTAAATTTTAATGTGACTTATTTATGTGCGTAAATTGTCAAATTATGTAGACAAAGAAGAATGTATACAAATATATAATGATGAGAGCAATGCAAGCAAGTCTTAAAATGTCATTCAAAACTGTTATTTTTCTGGCAAAACAATGGACAAAATTAATTTCTTAAAAACTATTTTCAGTAAATTTAACTTTCAACTTTTGCTTAATACAGGAAGGTAACCAGTTGATAAGGCTGTGGTGTGGGGTGGAGTGGTCTGGGAGGCCCCTGTGAGAAACAGTGGGACCCACCGGATGCTCTCTAGCCTGCCAACCTTCCAACCCCCAGCCTTTCATTTCCTCAAATGGGCCACGCTTTATCCAACCACAGGGCCTTTGCACAGGCTGTTTCCCCTCTCTGCTTTCATTCTTTTCCACCTCTCTTTGCCCAGTAACTCCTCTGACACTCCCCATCTCAGCTCCTTCACCACTTCCTCAGGGAACTGCTCCCCGATTTCCCTGAGAAAGTCACTTCTTTCTACTGTGCACCTGCCCAGCCCTACGTAGCCCTGAGCAGGGTTATACTATCTGTGTGTTTCCCCCCAGCCTTTCACCACCTTCCTGGACCATAAATGGGTTCTTGACACATGGAAAGAAGGCCCCTAACGAATATTTGTTGAAGGGATAAATGAACAGCTCCTTCACCACACTTCACATGTCAGAATGTGTTCATTTACTCACTGGATACCTATCGGCCCCTACTGAGCACAGAGCTCTGAGTTGGGGGCTGAGAACAAAGAGGGGATGTCATCTGTTCAACAGTCTCCTCTTCCACAGACTGGAAGGTCTCTGAGGACAGGGGTCACAACAGAGGTAAATGTCCCACGCTTATCATATACTCTTGGTGTCCCCCGCCCCCACTCCCCAAGGGTCCCCAGGAAGAGCCTGGGAGTCGGGCAGGCCTCTATCCCCCTCCACATCTGGCCATCAGTCCTGCCACTCAAATCTGCCCCTTCTGCCCATGCCTGCTGACCTGGCACTCCAGTCCGGACTGGGCCGCAGTCTGCCCACAGGCCACCATGTAACCAGAGTCTCCCTGGGCAAGCCCTGCACTGCCTGCAGTACAAAGCCCTGGCTTCTGAACACAGCACTCAAGGCCCTCCCGTGTGCTTTCCACCCACCTCTCCACTCAACGCTTGCCGTTTTCTGCCTCTACATTCAGGTGCCGACAACAACACACTCGGTCTTGTTCCCCACCCGTGCCATGTGGCTGCTTGCCCCTCTGATCTCGCTTACGCTGTACCCAGGCCATGCCTCCCCCACCACCTTTGCTGGCTCAGTCCTGCTCAGCTTCTGAGATGTCACTCACGCATCGTCTTCTCCAGGAGAACCCATCCTTAGCTGAGCATCCCTCATCACCCGATTCTGGTCCTCTTTACACGTGTATTAACGTTTGCTCGTGTATCTCTCCTGTGAGAACTTTGAGGGCAAGAGCTGCATCTGATAAGACGCAAGATAATATTGCTAGAACCTAGCATAGTGCCTAGTAGTTAATAGGCCCCCAGTAACAGTTTGACAAATTAATTGTTGATTGATGGAGAGATGATGAATAGATGATGAGCGACTGGATGGTTGGATGGATGGAGAGATGGATGAATGGAGAGATGGATGGGTGGGTGGGTAGACGGATAATGGATGGATGGGTGGATAGATGAATGGGTGGAATCCCCCAAAGCCTGTGCCCAAGCTCCTGATCTGAAGAGCTGACCCTGAGTCAGGGGGCGGGTGAGACTTGGCCGAGTTCACAGTGCGCCTCGGGGACGGCATCCGTGTGAGGACTCAGGTCTCCTCGCACACTGGGGCCAGGGTCATTCTCTGTCCCTTGTTCTGCCCTCTCCCTGCCCGGGGTCCGTTCACAGGACACGCACCTCGTTTAGCTGCGACCCTTTAATGAACCATCCCTGTCTTAAGACGCAATCATACGCCGGAGAGAGTCCTGCCCCAGCCCCAACCACACCCCTACCCCGGGCTTCTGACAGGCTTGTGAACAAGAGGCGTGAAAGGGAGGACATGGGAGAAGGCGGTTTACCCTCCAAGGAGCGTTGCCCAGTGCTACCCTCAGAAATGATTGATCTCTGCGCGGTCTAAGCAACACTTGCCGAACTCTGTGACCCAAGTCACCAATATAATGTCTCTCCAATCATCTCATGCTCCACTCGATTCAGAATCCTTTTTTATACCCTCATCTCCTTCCCAAAGGGTTTGAAGTGGAAACAACATAAAGCACAGCTGAAATAAGTCTTTAAAACAAGAGTTACGTGTCAAAATAGAGATAAGGCGTGAGATAACCATATCAGAACAAATGGGATAAAGGTAAGCTACTGCATAGAATTGCCTCTGAGCATCCCAGAGGCCAAGGTAAAAGGGGAAACATGATGCACTCCACGGCTTTCAAGACCTAATAGATGGTGACATAGAATAGCTGGTAGGACGTGGACTCTGGGGTCCAAGTCTATCAACCAGCCATCAATGCAGCTTCAGCCCCATATTCACACTCGATGCCCGGCCCCTCTGTGCCCACAGGCTGCTCCACCACTGAGGCTGTGACGATCCTGGGGAACAAGCTCAGAGATTACCGGGGGCAGTTGAACACCACCCACCTGCTGGCCCAGTGCGACTACTTCCACAACACGTTCATCCGCCACTACAAACTCTACCAGTACGTCCTGGGCCAGGACCAGGACGTCAAGCTGACCGTCACTCACCTGGAGGTGTATGTACCGCCTCAGCCCCTCCCGCTGGCTGCGGGCAAGGACCAGGCCGTCTGGAAGCACGAACAGCGGGTGGTGGAGCTCAGCGCGGCCGAGGTGCAGAAGAGGGCCTACATGCTGCAGCTGAAGGAGGCCCTGCAACTAGAGCAGCAGCACCTGTTGCAGGAGCTGCTCCCGGAGCTGCCCAGGTGGCAGCACCATGTCCTGAAGAGAGAGGTGAGGTGGGGTCCTTGGGGCGGGAGGAGGCTCGCCTGCCCCCCACCAACGTCCTTTCCCACAAAGAGGACGTCCGGGCTGGACCCTGAGGCCCGCAAGAGGTCCACACACCAGGAGGGGGCAGAAGGGGACAGGCTTTGCATGCACGTTTCATGAAACATCCCTGAGATGTATAATTCGTGGCCCCATCTTAGTGATGAGACAACTGAGGCTCGGAGACTTTACTCGCCTGGCCCAAGGTCCCCAAGCTAGCCTGTGGTAGAGTTTACATTTGGACTGAGGTCTGGCTGGCCCCAAAGTCCAAGTCCTTTCCACTGCAGATTCTGCCAAAAGAGCCCCCAGGCTGCGAACCACCATAGATTTCCTCAGTGCCCTTCGTCTGCTGCAGAGCCAGCGTCCGTGGAGGATGCCTGGGCGGGGCGGGGAGTGGGGGAAAGAAGGAAGGGCCGTAGGGGACAGACAGCTCAGGGCAGTGATGTGATGGGGTGGGGGAGGGGCGGAGCCAGTGGCCCAGGGGTGTGTGTGGAGCTAGGAAACTGGCTGCCCTCTTGGCAGGTCTTAAGGACTCCTGGGGCTCCAGGAGCCAGAGTCCCTGATGCCCAGCTCTTCAATAAATGGCTACTAGCTTGGTCCCAGGGCAGCCAACTCCTTGAGGGCCTGGCCAAGTCTAAATTCATTTTTTAACTATATGTAGGCACTGATAGCATCACTGTGGCTTGTTTTTGAACACAGGGACAAGTATGTGCGTGTGTGTATGTAGGTGTGCGTGTGTCAGGGAGGTTTGAGCTGGGGTGGGAATGGGGAGTCTCAGCGACTCTGTGTTCCAAAAGCGTCCTGGTTCTGAATTGTCAGCCAAAGAGTGGGTGGCTTTGGGACGCATTCCTTTAAATATGCATAAAACATTGGGGAAATCTCTAAACAACAATTAATACAATGGAACAAATGATACTCTTCTAAGTTTAAGTCTTCCCGGTAAATAGCGCATCGGCTGCCCTTCATGCATTGAGCGGGGACCCAGCAGAACACAAGCAGCGGCCTGTCTCCACCTCCTTCAAGGGACCTTCCAAGATACGTGGGCAAGGCCACGGGTGGAAGGGGCCGCCTCCCCTCCTGCTGCCCCCAGCTCCCCTGCAGGCCTCCATTATCAGGCCTGCTGGTCCCTGCCAGGTGGAGCTTGTAGGCTAGAGTCCCCTCCGCTCTGTGGCCCTGAGCGGGGGACACTCAACACCGCAGGATAAACATAGTGCGTCTTCTCGGAGCCCAATCCTCCCCGACGCTCTAGGGGAAGAACGCTATTTTTCTAGGGCAAATGTGAGATTTTGCATGGGATTCTAAGTTAAAATATGAGATCTCAAAACAATGACTTGTAGGTAACCAGATACTCAAGGTATGTCCCCTGACACTCCCAGGACAAGCATGACCTCTCCGCTACTGATTGGTTGCTTGGGCAGGGAACTTGGAGAAACACAGTTACACGGTCCCTGTCGCCAGGATTTTATGATGCCGTGATCCTGATTGCGATGACAGGGTCTCCTGTTGAAGCTGGCGCGTGGTGGCTGAGTTTTCATTCTTCCCCAGTCTGGCTAGGTGGGGGACACACCCACTCTCTGAGCGATTTCCCCTGACCCCTCCGATGAAGCCTGCAACTGGAGCTTTGAGATGTGAGAATGAGATGAGGGCAGAAGAGGAAGGAAGGGGGCTGGCATCTAAATGGAGCTTAACCAGGGACTTCCCTGGTGGTCCAGTAGTTACGACTCTGAGCTTCCACCGCACGGGGTGCCGTTTGGATCCCCAGTCAGGAACCTAAGATCCCACATACCATGCTGCGGGGCCCAGAGAAAATAAAATCTGGAACTTAACCAGAAAGTAGGGGATATGGAGCTGGCCTCCGAGCCCAGAGCAGTGTGAACAATAAATGACACACTCAAATGGGGTGATTGCCACAGTACGCCTGAAGGAAGGAGAGAAGAAGCAAAAAGAGAGCTGTAGGAGAGGGCCACAGGGAGGGAAGTGCAGCTGCAGGTGGAGGACCATGGCCATGGCCATATCCAACCCCAGCTGGCCGGCAGGAAGGTGAGAGACTTCCTCGTCTCCCCACCCTCAGATCTCCTGCCAGGGTCTCCCATTGGCTGAACCCAGCCAGCAGCCACAGGTCAAGGGAGCTGGTTGATGCAGACCTTAAAAGTCAGCCTCCCAGGGCACAGAGTGGGGTGGAGACAGATGGAGAGTAGGTCTGGGGGGGGGATGGAAGATGCCAGCACACTGAGAAAGGAGGAGGCTGTGTTGAGAAGTTGCAACTGCGGTGGGACTGTGTCTGCAGACGGCCTGAGCCTTCCCCAGGCCCTGCTCACCAGCCACATTCCGTTTCTTTCAGGAGCTAGAAAATCTCATCAACGAGGCCATTCACATCCAGATTGAATGCCTGAAGGAGCTGCTGCAGTGTGAGATACAGACAACCTTTGATATTTTGGACCTGAAACTGCAGAAGAAGACTCTAAACCTCAACGCTCCCACCCCTTCCCCGCTCCCCGTCACGGGCCAGTCAGGCCAAGATAAAGCTCTTAATTTGTACAAAGCAAACAAAGGGAGGAAAGCAAAAGCAAAGAAGATGTAGAAGGCCCCGGTGACCACGGTCTGAAGACTGATTGAGGAAGAGCCACTGATGATAGAAAAGGATTATGTGGTGTGCTCAGCGCCCCAAAGATCAGAGGTTTCTAGCAATTCAAAGAAATAAAACAACGCTCATCATATTTTCTCTATCTTCTTGCTGGAAACCATCTTACACCCTGTGAAAGTCCAACCCAAATGGATTTTCCTTGCGTAGAGGAGAGGGCTGTCCTGTAAGCCCAGGCAAACATCATTGACTAAGCCTGAGCTCAGACATGGACGACAGAACAGCCCCCAGAGGGTTTCAGCAGGTAAGAGGGAGGGCAACACCGGATGCCAGGGAGGACCTGCAGCCAGCACAGTGGGTGGAAACAGGTGCTGGGACTCCTTCCTCCCTGAGGCGATCTGTCGCGTGCAGCCTGCCCTGCCTGCCGGGTCTCCTGCTGGGGGCCGCAGAGCCCACGCCTCTGCGATACTCTTCCTTCTGTGTGAATCCACGTCGTTTAGCCGGAAGCAGAGGAACAGGTGTCATCCTAGATGTCAGAGACCTGGCGTTGAACCCAGCTCTGCCGCTGGCCGGCTGCGTGACCTTGCTCGTGTCCCTTCATCTCTGAGCCCAGGTCTCTCTCCTGTCAAGTGGGAGGCCTGCTGGCTAGTGTGGAAGGCCCCTCTCCCACGTTAACATTCTAAGGGAGAGACGAAGCACGGCCGGCTCTTCTCGGTTTTCAAGGGGTTCAAGGTTCGAGGGGGCTGAGTACCTCCTCAAAGCTGTAGAGTGAGGCAGTGAAAGCATCAGGACTGGAGCTCAGGCCGTGGGACCCTTATCTGTGCATCTTCCCCTGCAGCCCTGGCCTCGTGCAAAGAGCTTCACAAACCCTGTGGTTGTTGGCTTGGTAATGCAGCTATATAGCTGACAGGTGACTGTGGCCCCTGAGATCAGGGCAGAAAGGATGGGACCCCTCGCTGCCTCTCGCCAGGCCAGAGACCCACTCTGTCTCCTCGGCCGTCTGCTGCGTGGTCCTTGCTCACGCCGGGCCAGGCCACTGTGCAGGACTCCCATCCCTCACACCCAGCTCTCCAGGGCCACCGCTGCTCCCTGGGTCTTGCCCCTAAGGTGTGCCTGGGTTTACACGTTTGCAGGCAGAGTTGGTCTGCTTTTGGAGGCCAGGCTGGATTTAGGTCGAGGGAGCCCTGGAGCGGGCATGTCAGCAGCCCTGGAGCCTCCGAAAGAAGTCCGGGAGACAGGGGACCCCCGGCTAGGAAGGGGACCCCTCTGGGAGAGCTAATCCCGACTCTTCTGCCCACCTTACCTTGCTGCTGCAGAGAGAGTGCTCCGTACCTGAGAAGTGTGCTAGGCTTCCCCATACCTCTTTGGACAGAGGAAGGAGGATCCAGGTTTTCCTTAAATGTTTTCATTCATTCGTTCATTCATGGATTCATCCTTCACTCCACAAGCATTTTTCAACATTCATGTCTACCGTGTGGCTGAAACCACTACGGTCCAGGCCTGACCAGGATCCCAGCCTGTGTGGGTGGTGTGTGTGTGTGTGTGTGTGTGTGTGTGTGTGTGTGTGTGTGTGTGTGTGTGTGTGTGTTTGGAGGAGGTGGAGGGGGAAAGTGGGTACCCCTCCAGCTCGGGCCATATGCTGGAGGACCCCCATCTAGAGCAAGAGAGACTTGGGCGCCCTGGCCAGCCTGGGAACCAGCTGGGCTGGGAACACTGCTCTAGTGCCCAGAAGCCACTGGAAGTCCTGGCTGATGCTGGGCTGGGTCACTGACATGTAAAGGGGTCCACAGCTCCCTCCTGCCCTGTCTTTCTGCCAGGTTGCGGGAGCCTCAACCATGCTGTCCACAGCCTCGTCCACATCCGTGTCCCAGCCTTGCCCTGCCGGTGCCCAGAGAGAACCCTGAGGCTCTGGGCGCTTTCAGACTCAGTTCACTAGGAGAGTGAGCTGTGTGGGCAGCGGACTAGGGGCGCTGTCCTCCCCACTGGACCCGGACCTTCCCCGGGAGGACTCCTGCCGTGGGAGCCCCAGGTCGCTACCCCATGGTGGACCACTGGCCTGGCCGGGATCCTCCTCCTAGGACCAGCCAAGCTGCCAGCGGTGGGGTGGGCGCTGCGGGGGCTGAGAGGAGGAAGGGGGCTCCTGCAGCCTCGTGTCCACGCTGCTTGCACCCCGGACCCTGCCTTCACCCTCAGGGGCAGCGCTGCCCCTCCCCCTGGGAGGGTTGGGTGGGGTCAGAGTGAGGGTTTCAGCCACATAGTACGTGCAGAGGTTACAAAGTGTTTGGGGGAGGAAAGAAAGAAAGAAAGAGAGAGAGAGAGAGAGAAAGAGAGAAACAGAGAGAGAAAGAGAGAAAGAGAGAAAGAGAGAAAGAGAGAAAGAGAGAAAGAAAGAAAGAAAGAAAGAAAGAAAGAAAGAAAAAGAAAGGAAGGAAGGAAGGAGGGAGGAAAGAAAGAGAGAGAGGGAGGGAGGGAGGGAGGAAGAGTGAATGAATAAAAAATGTAAGAAAACCCTGAGCCTCCCTCCTCTGTCCACAGGGGTGTTGGGAAGCTTATCAAACTTCTCAGGTGTAACGCTCCCTTCCTCCTGCCAGGGCCTAGAGCACAGCTGCAGGCTCTACCTGTGATGGAAGAGGGAGACCCTCCCACCCTGCCCTTCCCCGTGGAACCCTCCAGGGGCTCGGCCCGGCCCTGTGCTGGAAGCCTCTGCTCTTGAGAAGATTGCCCCACTTAGCAAGAGAGATAAATGCCCCTCATACCCGGCTGGCTGCCACAGTCACTTGGTGTCATCTGCTCAAGGCCAAGCACAGGAGGCTGGGGGCTGGGCATCCGAGAGAAAGACACCCCACAGAACCCCAAGGCCCTTCCAACCCAAGGGCAGACCAAGTGCCTTTGGAAATGCTGGCTTTCAGGCGCGGGGCCCGAGCAGGCTTAGGAAGCCGCCCTCCTCCAGCTCGTTCTCAAACACGCAAACGTCCTGGTTACAGTACTTGTCAAATATCTACTTCACGTGTAGCTGAGTTACATTAGTGAAGGAGGGGGGAACAGAGAGGTCACAAGGGGCCAGAGCTGAGGAGGAAAGTCACCGCGATGAGCGGATTCCAAGGCCTCCTCGGGGACGGGAGTGGAGACCTCGGGAGCTAGAGCCGGGATTTCTACATCAAGGTAAGGCCACAGAATGGGTGGTCCTACTGGGAAAACCCTCCCTCTCACTGCCCTGAGGAAGCAGGAGTGAGCAGCCTCTTGCAGTAACTCGTGGAGGACCCCAAGTCTGCTGTTCCCACCTGTGCCGCACGCTCGTGCAAGGCCTGGACGCACACACCACCCCTAACTCCGGCTGAGGTTGGAGCATCCCCTAGGGCCCGAGGATAAAGCGCCCCATAAGTGAGGCGACCGCACGCTCTGGTTTGTCCGGGACAGTCCTGGCTGACCTCTTTTGTCCTGGAGTCCTGCCTGGTTTGTCATTGTTTAATGGAGTGTTAATAAGGATTGCTCTAGGGCTTCCCTGGTGGCGCAGTGGTTGAGAGTCCGCCTGCCGATGCAGGGGACACGGGTTTGTGCCCCGGCCTGGGAAGATCCCACATGCCGCGGAGCGGCTGGGCCCGTGAGCCATGGCCGCTGAGCCTGCGCGTCCGGAGCCTGTGCTCCACAACGGGAGAGGCCACAACAGTGAGAGGCCCGTGTACCACAAAAAAAAAAAAAAAAAAAAAAAAGAATTGCTAAAGAAGCCAGGATGCGACTGGTGCCCTTCCACTTGGGCTTCCAGCTCCTGCCAGCTTCTTTTGTTTTTTTTTAACATCTTTATTGGAGTATAATTGCTTTACAATAGTGTGTTAGTTTCTGCTTTATAACAAAGTGAATCAGCTATACATATACATATATCCCCATATCTCCTCCCTCTTGCATCTCCCTCCCACCCTCCCTATCCCACCCCTCTAGGTGGTCACAAAGCCCCGAGCTGATCTCCCTGTGCTATGCAGCTGCTTCCCACTAGCTATCTATTTTACCTTTGGTAGTGTATATATGTCCATGCCACTCTCTCACTTCGTCCCAGCTTACCCTTCCCCCTCCCCGTGTCCTCAAGTCCATTCTCTACGTCTGCATCTTTATTCCTGTCCTGCCACTAGGTTCATCAGAACCATTTATTTTTTAGATTCCACATATATGCATTAATATACAATATTTGTTTTTCTCTTTCTGACTTACTTCACTCTGTATGACAGTCTCTAGGTCCATCCACGTTTCTACAAATGACCCCATTTCGTTCCTTTTTATGGCTGAGTAATATTCCACTGTGTATATGTGCCACATCTTCTTTATCCATTCATCAGTCGATGGACACTTAGGTTGCTTCCATGTCCTGGCTATTGTAAATAGAGCTGCAGTGAGCACTGTGGTACATGACTCTTTTTGAATTATGCTTTTCTCAGGGTATATGCCCAGTAGTGGGATTGCTGGGTCATATGATAGTTTTATTTTTAGTTTTTTAAGGAACCTCCATACTGTTCTCCATAGTGGCTGTATCAATTTACATTCCCCTGCCAGCTTCTTGGTGTGTGAGTCACGTGTGCAGTGAGCAAGCTTTCAGTAAACTTGAGGCTAAATCCGGAAGATGACGAGGGCTGACCTGCCACTCCTTCCCGGCCTTTCCTGTCTCAGGGTAACCCTCTCAAGGACAGGGTTTGCGGCTCTCCCGGGGATGCTGAAATGCTCGCGGACACAAGCAACTCAGGAGAGCTCACTGCCCCCGGCTGGGGTGGTGCAAAGGGACAGGCTCAGTGTTGCTGATCCAGTCGGTGATGCTGTGGCCTGCAAGAGGCATAAGGCCACAAGGCCACTGGAGAGCCAGTGGGGGACGGGGAGTGACAGGCGAAGGGCGTAGTTGTGACATGCGGGACCTCAAAGGCAAGAGTCTTGCTGAAGGGCTCACAGGCAGTAGTCGGAGCAACTTTGCCACTTACTGGATGGTGTAAACCTACAGTTATTTATCATAGTGTTTGCAATCGCGTTGTCACTTTTCAACGACCCTTAGAAGCAATGAGTCTGACAAAAAAGGAAAGTGCATAAGTAATGAAAATGTAAAGGTCTTGACTTTCTCTTTTTCAAGAAAGTTAATGATGAGATGGTAACATGCGCAAATGCTTCTCTGCATTTACCATCCACCCTGAGAACTGTAGCGGCGTTATTGGCTATATAAAAAACAAGACATGAATCCACTCCAGAATCATCAGCATCTAACTCAAAGGTCAGCATTAACTTTAAAAAGACTGTCTAAAACCCAGGTCAAACATTATTCGGTGTGTTTCTGTGAGGGTGTTTTTGCATGAGGTTAACATTTGAATCTGCAGACTGAGTAAAGCAGACTGCCCTCCCTAATCTCCACAGCATGTGGCCTCACCCCATCAGCTGAAGGCTTTAATACAACAAAACCCTGACCTTTTGAGTAAGAGCAAAAGGATTGGAGGGATATAGAGGCTGGAAAAAGGGAGACCAGGAAGGAGGCTCTTAAAATAATTCAAGCCAAGTATAAGATTAACTGTCAGGTATGCAGTACACAAATATTTAGTAAGTACCTACTGTGTGCTAGCAACTATTCTGAGCCTTGAGAATACTGCACCCAGCTGTAAAAAAGTCCCTGCTCATGAAATTTATAATCTGGTGGGGAGACAGAAAGTCAATGAAGTAACAAGCAAATATTTGATGTGACACATGGCAACAAGTTATGTGAGTTGGACACATGCTGTGTGCTTACACTTGTAAGCACTTGACATGTAGTAACATGTTATCTGCATGACAACCCTGTGAAGTGTGTACTATTATTATCATCACCATGTTATAGATGAGAAAAATGATGGGCAGGGGCTGGATAACACCAGCCAGTCCAGACAGAGCTCATACTCTTTGCCTTTCAAAGAGTGTTACTGCCTTTCAAGTATTGGTGGCCTGGCAATGGCAGGGAGTGGGGAGAAGTCCACAAGCAGGGGCCATCCTCTCCCCAGACCAGGCATTCTGAGCCCCTCGGCCTCCCCCCTCTCTCCTCCATGCTGACAGCCCCTGAGCGTTCATGCCTTTTTGCCAGCTGTCCCCCTGCCAGCCTGCAACTCCTTTGAGAGCCAGGAGCCATTGTACCTCTGTTGTGTCTTCTTAGACTTTCACATGTTGTCAGGCACATTGTACACATGTAGACCAGAGAGCATTGCCAAAGACCACCTGCTCAGTAGTTGTGGCGCACGGGCTTAGCTGCTCCACAGCATGTGGGATCTTCCCGGACCAGGGCTCGGACCCATGTCCCCTGAATTGGCAGGTGGATTCTTAACCACTGCGCCACCAGGGAAGTCCCATGTGTTCTCTGTTTTAAAGGGGAGAACTGTTTTATCGATAAGACATTGGAATTTTCAATAACAGGTGAGAAATCAAGTCCCCAACCTTCTTGGCCAGGATACTCAGAGTGGAGCAGGCTCCTCGCCCCTGGTCCTCCTCACAGAAACTCAGGTACAGGGCTAACAACAGAAATATTGACGTCGCCTTACAGGCACCTGGCGCCTAAAGGCTCACAAAGCAGCCCTCCACTTCAGTGGACATTTACAGTTTCAACTGCCCAGATCAACAGCTCCTTCTCTGAAAAACTGTCCTCCACCTCCTGCACCAACCAGGTGGTTCTGATGGACGCTCCCAGGCATAGTGCCTCCCTCCCTGGCCAAAGGATGAGCATGTTCCCCAAGTAGACCAATCCTAGTACTCCATTGCCCTCGGCCACAGTGATTGGACCAGGCATGGGCACATGACCCAAGCTAGACCAATCAAAATACTCCATAGTCACCCCACCCACCACACCCCCAGCCATGGTGATTGATTCAGGTGTTTTTCTACCTAGAGCTGGCAGGGTTCCCTCCCTCTAGGTGTGAGGCTGTAAGGATTCTAGGAGGCTGATATTCTAGTAGCTGAGATTCCTGGCTGAGAGAAGGAAGACACAGTGCAAAGGGAAGCAGAAAAGAAAGAGGAGGGATTGATTGAGAGATTGCTCCTTACCGATCACCTGGAGGCAGCTCCACCCCGTCAGTGGTTTGAGCCAATGTGCACACACCCATTATCTGACTGAGGTCAGCAAGCCGGCGAGGCAGGGAATGCTTCTCCCATGACAGAGAAGGAAACTGAGGCTCACACAGGTGAGATGATTACTCAAGGTCACTTGACTAACAGGGGGCGAAGCCACGACAGATGCAGCAGAACTCCAGCCTTGAGATGAGAGCTTTTTTCTCATCTATTGCCTCAAAAGGCACGGTCCCTGTAGCCAAGAGCACTGCCCTGCCCACAGGTGTAATGGCTCTTGGGTATAAGTCACACTTTTTGCTCTGGACTCTGAGTCAGAACACAGTATCTACTCTTAGATGGAAGACTATTCAGGGTCCACGGGACAGAGCCTCTTCTTTGGGAACTTGGACCCTCAAAGTCCAGTGGAGGATTTAGGCAGCAATGAACTGAATTTACCCAACGCTATTATCCTCTCTTCAGAAAACATCCACCCCAACAGCAACGTCATCATACCCTGCTTGTTCAACAGGGTCTCGGCCATAAAATGCATTAAGTGCAAACCTCTGTCAACCCTTCATGTTTTATTATTATAACTCCTTACAATGCTACTTTGAAAACGTCCTCCAAAGAACCCAAAGGGCTTTCTGACATTTTCTGTGAAGTTCTTTTACACCTACTCCAAAGCTTGAGAAACCAGAGGCCATTCCCAGTGCCCACATTTTTGAAATGAGGGGCAAGGTAACCCTTGTGACCTTTCTGAGCCCCCTGCCTACTCCAACCTTCTGAGAACACGGCAACGTGATTCCCAGCCTAGGTTCCAGGAACATACTTTCCTGAACCTGCTACGATGAGACTGTATTCTCCAGGCCCCATCATCCCAGATGAGTTTCTTAGGAGGCTGCCCTTCCTGTGGGTTTCAGAGTTCCAGCAGAATCTGGAAGTGTCACCTCCATGACCTCTGAGCAGGGGAAGTGGCACAGCTAGAAAGAGCCTCTCATGTAAACCGGCCTTAGGTGTTTCCTTCTAGAGGACTCCAAGTACCTCTAAACTTTTTGTGAATAATTTAAGCCAGACAGGTAGACAAAGGCTTTGGAACTTTTCTAGCCAAAGAGTAGAGCTGTTGGTGAAAGGTGGGCAGCGCTGCTTAAGATTCTTTGCAAGAAGCACTAACCTGGCCCAGTGGCTACTGTCTCCGGGACAATGCCAGTTGGAAATCTTAGCGTCCAGAGGAGACTCACTTTCAAACTCTGAACCAGGAGGTTGCTGGTGACTGGGACTCAAAGCCCGGAATTAACACCAGCCTGCAGGTGCGGCTGAGAGAGCCTGACAGCTTCATGGAGTAGCCACTGCCCACGTGCTGAGAAGGGCACTACACGGTCAGCTTCTCAAAGGGCCGTGTCATTCTAGACATCTCTCGTGGGCCACCTCCCATTCTCACGGCCTCACCTCTGATTCCAGCCGAGGCTACAGCAATGGTTCCATGCCACTTTGTCCACTTTGTGATGACAGTACCTAACTCCAACATATGCCAATGTCCCCTGCTTCCTGGCCCGGGACTTCTCTCATGTCACAGCCTGCGGCACTGTCAGGAACCCGCGTGGCATTCACACACTCACATCCTGGAAGTGTGGGGGGACTGAACATCCCACGGACCCCTCCGGCCAATAGAGGGGGGAACCCAATGCTTCTCCCTTTCATCCCTCAGGCAGACGATTCTGAGACACAATGTTTGGGGCTCCTCAGACGGTCCCAGTGGGCTCAAGTACTAGTCACCCACTGTGGTGGACAACTCAGGGACACACCTAAATACTGGCTTTCCTTCCTCTGTCTTCCCCCTTTGGTCTTCATTTCTGCTCTCTGAGGTCACTTCTCAAAGAAACTGTATACTGCAAGCAAACCTTTGTCTTAGGTTCTGCTTTTGAGAGGAGCGTAGGCTAAGACACGTCTGTATCTTTGGGTTCCCATAGACCAGCACTAGCTCTGAAGTTTCAGTGATGATTGCTGTGTAACAAACTATCCCCAGACTTAGTGGTTTAAAATAACAACAATCAGGGCTTCCCTGGTGATGCAGTGGTTGAGAGTCCGCCTGCCGGTGCAGGGGACGCGGGTTCGTGCCCCGGTCCGGGAAGATCCCACATGCCGCGGAGCAGCTGGACCCGTGAGCCATGGCCGCTGAGCCTGTGCGTCCGGAGCCTGTGCTCCGCAACGGGAGAAGCCACAACAGTGAGAGGCCCGCGTACCGCAAAAAAAATAACAAAAAAAAACAATCAGGATTTTGCTATAGGGGCAGGGTCCACGTGGACTGCTTACTTGTCTCTGTTCCACATGGCATCAGCTAGAACAGCTCAACTGGGGCTGAAGGAGCCACTTCCAAGATGCTTCACCCCCATGGCTGGCAGGTTGGTGCTGGTTGTTGGCTGGGAGCTCAGCTGAGACTATTGACTCAGAGCCCTAACCCTCCTCCACACGGGCCTCTCCGTGTGGCTGCCTGGGCTTCATCACAAGCTGGGTTCCAAGAAGGAGGAAGTGGAAGGTGACAGTCGTCTTAAAGCAGAGCATCACTTCTACTGTATTCTATTGGTTAAAGCAGTGTTAGGTCCAGCTCAGAATCACGGGAGTGGGAAAATAGACATGCCTTTCAGGGAGAGGAGTGACAAAGCATTCTCAGCCAACTTTGATCTGCCACGTTGGCACGGAACACTAGATAAATGAAGAGTTAAATAAATGGTTAATTACAGAAGCAAATTCATTAATTAATGCTACCAGCCATTATTCAACAATTACTATTCCTCCCACCCACCCGTATAGCCAGTGTCACTCTACCTGAAATTTGAGAATCAAATATCACCTTTATTTATTTGAGACCAGGAAGCTTTTTGACCTCAGAGTCACGGAACAGCAGAGCTGAAGGGATCCTAGGGGTACCTCCTTCAGCCACCTCATAGTACAACTGAGGGAAATAAGTCCCAGGGAGAGAAAGGGATTTGCCCAAGGTCACCATCATGGTCATTGGTGATGATACCAACCCAGGGCTCAAATTTCCAGCCCAGACCCTCCCAGCACACCGGAATGCTGGGTGAAAGGGTGCAGGAAGGGCTGCCTCCTCCCTGCCTTTGAGTCTTTGTACCTGGAAATGCCACAATCCAATCTACTGTGAGCATGAGAGTCTGTGAAAGGGCTGAGGCGCCAGCACGGAGGAGGAGCTCAGACTGGAACCAGTAAGACCTCCAGGTACAGCTTGGCCGGCTCTACATTCGCGCCCATCACGGCCACATGGCCCAGCCAAACACGCTGGTTACTGCCCCATTTCAGGAGCATTTGTGAAACCTCTGGAATGTGCGAGACACAGAGGAGACTGCAAAAATAGCACCATGAAGGGCATCTCTAACTTAATACCGAGTACCTACCAGGTGCCAAGCGCCTTATTTCATTGTCGTCATTTTACAGATGAGACCACTGAGGCTCAGAGGAGTCGGAGAACTTACCTATTGTTCCCGAGCTAGTAAGTGACCTGCTGGGGTTCAAACCCAGGCCACTCACACCTAAACCTAAATGTCTATCTTTCTCCCTAAATCAGCCATCACACTGAAGTGACCCCTGCCCTCTAGGGGGCTGCATCTAGAGGTAAGCCAGAAACAGCTGGTACCCAGTCCATAGGGCACTGCGTGACCAAGGGCAACAGCCCACAGGCATGCAGGTCATGGAAGAGGCAGGACTCGGGCAGGAAGGACCTCGGGACCCTGGAGGGCACAGGAGGGCAGGCCTCAGGGACAGGAGGCACCTGAGCCAGGGCTCCTGCTGGGAGGAGGGTGATGGTTAGAGTGGGCAGCGGTGTTGGAGGGCAGGCTGGCTGGTGGAATCCGGGGCTTGGAATGTCTGTATATGTTAGGGGAGAGGCCTGGGGGGCTCCTGGACTCCAGGTTCAAAGGGGAATGAGGGAGCCTGTCTTGAAGCTGCGTTTGCACAGCGACCCTACTGTTTTTTAATTGCTTGTGCACCAAGGCGCCCTCCAATAAGCCAGTCTGGTGCAGACCAGGGTTGGGAGGGGAATATGGAAATGGGCCCTCGGTGTGAGGCTGGGACTTTTGAGCCGTGTTCCCAGGAGGGAACCACCGTGATTCTCGGATGGGCAGTGACAGGATGAAGTCAAAAGAAAAGTGCACATTTTTTAAGTGCAGCCTTTGAGTCATTTGATGACAGCCTGGAATTTTGATCCACCCATCCACCCTGTGTGTCGGGGGGCTCTCAGGATTCCCGTTCTTCCAGCTGAGGAAACTGAGGCTCAAGGAAGTGGAGTGACTCACCCTGGGCCTCACAGGCAGCAAGTAGGGGAGCCGAGAGCTGGCCCGAGGCCCTGACCTCTGCGCACACTTTCTCCCCCCTGGTAGCAAGGGACAGGAAGACCACGTCCTGCACAGTCACGGTGAGGCTGGGCCGAGGGACACACACAGGAAAAGGCCACCCCAAAGCCACTGGGCCTTTTCTGGCAGAGCAGGCGCCCCAGGACTGGGGTCCCCCTGGGTCTTTGCCCTCCTTCACAGGAAGAGAGGTTTCCACCCTGAGCAGGACGGTGCATGTTAGAGGCCGGGCGGCAGCCCTGGGCCCGGGCCGGTTCCCAGCAGTCGGGGAGGCTGGGCAAAGCTGCTGAGTCACGGCACAGCCTCGGACAAGTCACTTCCCCCCGCCCCGGGCACCCGGCCTGGCACTGCAAGTGGGAATCCTGGTGGCCCGCACCTGGGCCCCAGGGGCCTTCCCACCGGAGCCAGCTGTCAGCTGGTCCAGTGGGGAAGGGGCGGATGACACAGGGGAGCAGGGAACACGTCGTTTGAGAACTGACGTTCGGTGGCAAGTAGACCCCACATGTAGAAAGCAAACATGTGGCTACTGACCTTTGTGGCAAAAAAGCCCCACACACCCTTGGGCGATGGGAACATGCCCGGGAGAGAGTCCTGGGGTGACGAGGCTTCTGAAAATGGGTACAGCTGAGAGCCAAGACACCCCAAAGGTGGAGGTTGCACACCTCACTCCTCAATGTAAGCAGCCCGTGAACCGCTCTCCAGTCGAGGAGAGGGGTCCTCATCTAGGGCACCGCAGGCTCGCTCAGCAAACTGCGGGGCATCCGTGGGGTCCGGTAACATGGGGCACAGACACGTGGCTTCTAGAAGCGCCCACAACAGAGTTCATCACCTGTTCAGAGGCATGCACTGCTGCGGAAATGTATTCAGGCTACAATGTTCACTTTTTTAAAAAGTGAGTTTACAAAATGATGTAATCTCGATATTCTGAAATAAAGTTTAAAAATGTGTGTGTGAGCACACACAAAAACCTAGGGGAAAAAAAAAGCCTAGAAGGAATAGAACAAAAAATAATAAAAGGTTTTTAAGTTAGACCTGGAAGATAACTTACCAAAGGGCTCGATTTACTTCCAAAGGGAACTTAGCATCCTTATTACAATAGAATTAGCTGCCAGCTCCTTACTTTGATAAATCTTAACACTGACCGTTAGTGTCAGCCCCCTAGATCTGTCCCCTTGGGGCGAGAGAAGAAGCTATCCCGAAGTCTTTTATATCAGGCCTTGGAAAGCCATGATGTGTGTGTATATGTGTGTAATATGTATTCCTGTATATGTGAGTGTGTGCAATATATGTAATATATGTGTATGTAATATATAGGTAAGTGTAATATATACATGTGTGTATGTGTGTGTAATATATACGTGTGTAATATGTATATGTAATACATATGTATGTGTAATATATACATGTGTATATGTGTGTGTACTATATACGTGTGTAATATGTATATGTAATACATGTGTGTGTGTGTGTTATGTGTTACCAATCAGCTCCCCACATGCAGCACCAATTTTCTTCCTGATCTGCTCTGGTGGGGACAATATTACAAATAGTTTTCATTCCTGACAGATGGCCAAGGGTGGGGTATGGACACAGGCTGAAAGGTGGCAGACAGCCAGTGGAGAATTACATTTTTCCAGCAATCATCAAAAGGTGATTGCATCAGGAATTTATCCCTCACCATTGATCATCTCCTGAGCTTCTAGTTATTACCATAATCTGAAAGCTCTTGACATAAGCTAGTACCAATTTACGGGTAGAAAGACTGAGTCCCACAGAAATGAAGCGACTTGTCTAAGATCAAACACTGAGCAGAGGGGGGACCAGGAAGTGTTCGAGCCCTGAGTAGATTCTGTCATCTAGCAGACACTGACGGGGCACCTACTGTGTGCCTGGCACGAAGTAGCCCCCGTGGAATCAAAGATAAAGATGCCCTTTCCAGATAAATTCGTTCCCAGACTAGCGGGAGGATAGAAGCTCGAAAACAGAGGTTGCATCGTCACACCCTCGGTACTGTGTGAGAGGGCTGTGGTAATATTCACACACCCTCTGGGGCTGAGGGCCCGGGGAAGGTGGGTCGGATGGGTGGAGGATGTGTGGAAGAGGCTGTCTGAGAGCGGGAACATTCAAGCTGGGTCTTGAGACATGAGTAGCAGTCCACAGAGTGAAGACGCTGGGAAGGGCATTCCAGCCCGAGGGAACAGCCTATGCAAAGGCACTGGGGGTTGCGGAAACAAATCCTATTTGGAAATCTGCTGTGCCCAGAACACAGGGTGTGCTGTGGGGAATGAGTCAGGGGAGAGGTGGCTGCCAGCTGGACCGGGGCCTGAATGTCCCTCTGAGAGGTCCGAGATCCGCTTTGCTGGCGATAGCAGGCAGGCAGAAGCTGGCCCCAAAGGGTGACATTTGCAGATCTTATGGGTCCTCCAGCTGGCCTGGATGGGGGGAGGCTCAGGGCGAGAGCCAGGTGACTGTGGTGAGGCCCAGGAGTGGACAGTAGTTGTGGGGTGGGGAGGATGGAGCCTGGGAGTCCCCCTGGGCCACAGAGGGCCCAGCCTCCCTTGGGAGACCAGCTGCAGTCTTCACGCCTGGTCCTGACGGGAGGGGTGCTCCTGGGTGTCAGGGTTATGTGAGGACCTGCCAGGCTGAGCTCAGACAACAGAGGCCTCTTGCTTCACCCTGCGCGGCCCAGCAGCCTGTGTGGAGAGGTAGAGAGATCAGATGATGTGGGCAAGGTGAGGCAGAGTTCCAAGGAGGCGGGGCCAGGGCCTGGTGACACATGGAAATGGGGCCGGGCCAGATGTCTGGGGGCCTTATGCCGCGGCCTGGTGACAAGGCTGGGCAACAACCCGGGGCAGCTGAAGCGAGAAGGGATGATGAGGAGGGACGTGTTCAGGGCCCGGGTGCGGGAGCCACACCCCCAGCACAGATGTGTGCAGCTCAGGGGAACCCCGCCCCAGGACCCCCACCACTGCCACCTCCCTAGAGACCACTCCCATGCTGAGGCCAGGAGCAGAGAGGAGGGGCACACTTCTCTTTTCCTTGCTCCTTTTCAGAGGCTCAGAGAACCAGGGTACTCTAGCCCCTAGAAACTCTAAAGTCTGGACTCCTAATTTACAGAGGCCCAGAGACGGAAAGTGACTTGCCTGAGGTCACACAGCAGACAAGTGGCTGAGCCAGCCCTGCAGAGCATAAAATGGAAAGGCCTAGACCCCAATCTTCCTTCCTTCACCCACCTCTCCTATCTGCAGGCCTCCCATGACCAGGCGACCCCAGATCAGAGGACGGCACAGCCCAGGCAGCTCGGGTGGCCCTGTGCCATCAGCCAGGCTGCAAGCGGTCTCGCTGCCCAGGGAATCCCCCCACCTTCCTCTCCGTCGCCCACCAGCTGTTCAGCCTCAGCTGTGGTGGGTGGATGCTCACCCCAGGCGCAGTCGAGAGACAGCCCGTCCTCCTGGGCAGGAACTGGGAAGGGCAAGTTTGTCTCCACCTCCATTGGCGGGATCCCCATCTCTGCTTACCAGCGATGGGACCTTAGCCCCTCTTTGCCACACCTGAGCATCAGCTCCACCTGTGAAAGGGCATAATCACGCCTACATCGGGATGGCTGCAACGGCCACGCGAAACACCAAACGCAGCAGGGCTTTGTAAATAACCGTGCCCCCAAACGTGAAGGACGGAGTGCTGCCTGCACGTCCTGTGTGCCCACTCGGGGATCTGTCAACGCCTATGCACATGTTCACCTGTGCTGGGCCTGAGATGCTCCCTTTGGGTGCTTTTATTCACCGAGAACCGGCTTCCCGATGAGGGTGGAGGGGGCGCCTTTATCAGGGGCCTGGGAAGCAGGTCTGGGCGTGAGTAAGGAGGTGCATCCCCAGTTTGGGGCCGGACTGCCTGGGGCAGGGGGCCTGTGGGAGGGCCGGCTATCGGGGGTGGGGGGGTGATGCGCCTGGATGGCGGTGGCCGGCAGTCCTGCTGGGGCCCCCATTGATGACCGTGTGTCTGAGCAGCCCCTCTGCCCTCTCGAGGACTTAGTTCTCTGAGAAGCCCCTCTCCCAGACCTTGGGGTCCTACGCATAATCCTTGCCCCCAACCTGGAGTCCCGGGGATCCCGGCTCCTAGGGAGGCGTCTGGCCCCAGGGGCAGGATGGCGGGAGGGATACCAGAGAGGATGTTCTCTAGGGGAGAGGAGAGCTGAGCAGGGGCAGGGGCAGCTGCTGGTGACACTGATGAGTAGGTGCTGTCCCTCCAGGCCCTCGCTCCTTCCCACGGTGGGCATGGGCTGCGCTCAGTGTGCCAGCCTTCCCCGGGGCGGCCACTGCCCCAGCGGCTCCCCGAGTCCTCGATCCCTCATGACTCCCGGGAGGGGCTCCCCTGTGGCTCCCCTGTGGCTCCCCCGTCCAATTAGACGGGGAGCAAGGCTCAGAAAGGGTCAGGGACTCACCCTGGCCACACAGCCCATCAGGGCAGAACAGGGCAGCAGCTGGGTCCTGGGCCAGCCCCTGCCCCTCCCTCTGGGCCAGCCTGGCGTCTTACTTCCCAAGCCCACCGCTCTCCGCCCTCTGCCCTCGGACAGTGGCCAGGTGAGAGGGGGCTGGTGCGTGGACTGACCGTGAAGAAATTGACCCGCTTTCAGGCCCAAACTCCAGGCATGAGATCTGACAAACACATAAAAAGGCTTGCAGTCACTGCCCTCCTTGGACATGGTTGACTTTGGAGCAGGAAGGCTTCCGCTCTCAGGGGACTTGGCCGCTGAGGCCCCAAGACAGGCCGGAGTCCCTGGGCCTGGAGCCTGAGTGCTCTGAAGGTGGGGACCTCTGGGCGTGCTGGGCCCCGGCCCCGTTTCCTGTGGCTGCAGAACGGGGCGGGGGAGGAACGCCCGGCCTGGGCGAGCTAATCTGGAGAAGTGATTTTCCTCCTCAGCCGGCCCCTCCCGGGCAGGGCTCTGGGCCCGAAGGTAGCCAGGCCAGGGCTCCCAGGGAGGGGCTGGCTTATCAGGCAGGAAACACTGGGCTCGGGCCACATCCTCCTCCTCCTGGTCACAGCGGCTCCCGTGGGCAGGAAAGTGCTCAGCGGACAGGCTGCGCCTCCACCCTCTCCAGGCCCCTCCTGCCGGCCTTCGTCCCCCAGCGACTGGGGAAGCAGAGTATGGTGGGCTGTGGCGGCCAGCTCGGGGTTCTGCCCGGCAGCCCTGGCCTCCCAGCCCCTCTGCTGCCCCTGGACCACCTGCTGCCTTTCTGGGCAGCCTGGTCACAGAGAGGGCAGACGAGGATGGCAGGAACACGACGAAGGGGCACTGGCTCCCAGAGACGTCTGGCTCCCTCTGTGCCACCTCCTGTTCCCAGAAGTGTCTGGGACCCTAGGGCCATGGGCCTGCCCCTACCAGAGCGTATCGGGGCTCTCCATCCCCAGCCTCCCTCTCCTGGGCCAGCAGCACCAAGGCCAGCCAGGCTGCCAGAATCCTGGAAGAAACTTCTAGGGAAGTCTCCTGGAGGCATGCCCACCCACAGGCTCCCATCTGCACTCCCAGGAACCTTCTTCCCATCACCCGCATCCCTGCACTTGTGCCGCCAGCCCCCGTGGTGGTGGTGGGGATCTCCCTCAGCCCTGCCTCAGCCGCCCTCCTTGGCCAGCGCTGCCGAGGATGACTGACCCTCCGGCCCGAGGGGAGGGGTCTCACCCGGCTCCCCCCACCCCCACCCCGCCCCGCCGCTGTAGCTCTGCACTGAAGGCCCTTCACCAGCTTCTGCTCCGAGTTGCTCCCTCTCAGGCCAATCCCCTGGCCTCTCTAGGCCTCCAGTTCCTTTTTCATCAAATCTGGGGATTGACAACACGATAACAATTCCTTCCAGCTCTGACCTCCGCGATTTTTTTTCAAGGTCGCAGAGCTGGGAGGAGAATTCTTTCCAGTAAAAATGTGACTGCTCTGTTTACACGAGGACACCTCGATCGATTGACGGTCCTCATCGGAACAGATGGCTTTATCTCATTATACCCTGTCTTGAAGATTTTAAAGGATGTCGCACGCTTTCCTGGACCTTCACGGCGCCCTGAGACGTGGAAGCCGGTGCTTCTGTTTTTCAGGGAAGGGAATAAAGAAAAAGAAAGTTTTGACACTTGTCGGAATTGGAGTGGAGGAGCTACAAAGCTCTCTTGGATTCTCTGACATGATAAGGACAAACCGGCAGGCAGGGACACACGCGGAGCACGTGGACGCCTTTGGGCCCCTGCCCCGGTGGCAGGACCCCATCCGTGGAAGTCGACCACATCTCTCAGGTCCTGTCATCAGAAGGTACACTAGCCAGCTCCCTGAGGCCCCTGGAGGCTGCAAAGACATTTCAGTCATCAGAATCCACTGATTTTTTTCCAGAATCCAGTGGAATATTTTTCTTGTTTTAAGGTCCCCCCACTTGTCCCAGACCTGTGCCTCCCCCTGCCCCTCGGATGGAAGGAAGGTGAGTGACCGGTGAAAGGGCAGTGAGTAGAGCTAGGGGACCCGCCTTTTGGCCCAGGTGTGGCCCTCTGAGAGACGACTGCACCCCAGGCCTACATGCAGAACATTCCAGAAGTGCCCACAGAGACCCCTCTCCCAGTCCCGGGCGATCCCCCGCTTTCCTCAATCACGGTTTGTATAATGGAACCTTCCTTATCCCTCCCCCTCCCACGTCCCTACAACCTTCAGCCTCCGGCTCAGGGGAAAACAGCCCTGATCTGGAGGAAAACTCAACCCACACCGGGGCCTCAACATGGTCCCATTACAAGGACGAAAGGAGTGTGACCACTACAGGGGGAGGACCACCTGGGGACAAATCCTGTACATCTCTTCATATGACATCAAGCGGATGTGGATTTAGACTGAGCAGGAGGGATTTAGGTGAGGTCCAAGAAAGAACTTTTGGATGATGGAACTCGTTAGATGAACTTACAGAGAGAAAACCCGTTTCTCTAGAGGACTCCAATCAAATAGAAACCCGTCTGCCGAGAACGGCTAAGACGCAGTCCTCAATAGAGACAGGGGAGTGGACTCAATGACCCAAACGGTCTCTGTCAACCCCAGCTCAGTGCCAAACAAGGAAATGGATGGATCCTCTACAAGCCCCTCTCATGAGGTCCGTTCCCTCATTTCTGCTGCACAATCAGTCTCGGCGCGGTAACTGCTGAACACGTGACTCTGGGTTTTTTAAACTAGTACCAGCCTCCAGGTCTAAAAGAAATCTAAATTGTTTAAAGAGATCTGAAATAGACAATAGCTGTTCCGTACATGTGTATATATACACATATTTATACATGTGTATAAAGCCTTACAATTTCTCAAGTGCCCACAAATTCACAAACTACCTGTCCTGGATGAGAGAACAGGTCCAGAGATTTACCGCCAGTCCAATCAAAGTCCAGTGATGGGGTGAGGTCACACCCCTGCCCTGAGTTCCGGCTCTTCCCAGATGCTCTCCCACTACCTGGATCTCTGAGCGCCCTGTGAACGCAGCCAGCTGCTCTGCGCTCCAGGGGACTCTGGGCACCCACCCAGTTCCCGTGCTGACTGACAGAGGAAGCCTTTCCCCCACACAGTAAGCTGATGTAGATGGGAGGGTGTGCCCTCTACCATAGCGCTTGAGGAAAGGAACATCTCATACCAACGTGCCAATGAAGCCAGCAGCAGGCACATAGCTGGTCCCCAGGAAGACAAGCCACCATGACAGGGGAAGCCCATGGAGCATTGGAGTTAGTGATAAACAGTCTTCAGGAGTTTTCCTTCTTCCTGGTAGGAAAGAGTTCATTCTGGGAATCGCACGGAGCCACCTTGTGCCTCGACAGCCAGCTGAGATGCGCTGGGAGGGCCAACAAACCAGCAGTCTGATCCAAAGCTGGAAATGTGTTCATAGCTTAGACCTGTGATACCCCACTGGGAATCTAGCCAAGGACAGAAACAAGTAAATGTTCACTGCAGTGCCATGTATAATGGCAAAAATGAAAACGCAACAACTTAGTTATCTAACATCAAGGGGATGGTCAAGTAAATTAAACCGCATTCATGCGCCGAAGTACTGAGCTATCATCAAAAATGATAAATATGAAGACAGATATCAATGTGGCAAAACTTCTATAACAGGATGATGAAAGGATAAAGCCCAGAACCAATGGTATCTGTATCTTGAACCCATGAATACAGGACTGGGGAGTTCAGTATACAAAAATGAGTATGTTGAAAATAGTTATGTTGGGAATTACCTGGTGGTCCAGTGGTTAGGGCTCCGCCATTTAACTGCCAAGGACATGGGTTTGATCCCTTGTTGGGGAACTAAGATCCTGCAAGCCACACAGCACAGCCAAAAAAAACAATTCTTCTTAATTTTAAAAAAAGAAAAGAGTTACGTCAAGGTCATGGAGTGGGTAATTTTTCTCTTTTTCTGAAATTTTTTCTTATTGATTTTACAACCGCAAAGAAAACACCTTTTGCAGAAAAAGTTTAAGAACATAGGAAAACGTTTATTTAATATTAATGAACAAAAATGTCTATTAAAAGAGACATGTGTGTATGTAGAGCTATAGACAGACAAACAAAAAAGACTTGGTGGATATGTGTAAAAAAATTACCAGTAATGTCTCTAGGTTGCTGACAATAGATGATTTTTTTTTTCTCTCTGATTTTTTTTCCTAAACTTTCTACAAAGACTGTGTCTCTTTTGAGAATTAAAGTATCAATAGACGATATAGATAGATAAGTGACAGATAGATGGATAAGTGGGTGGGCAGATGGATGGAAAGATGATAGAGAGATGGGTAGGTGAAGTGGGTGGATGGGTGAATGGATGGATGGATAGATGGATGGATGGATAGATAGATAATGTCTCTTTCCTCCTCTCCCTTCCTGCCCTCCTTCCTTCCTTCCAAATTCCTTTCACTTGGGATGAAATCAACAGCACACCTTTTTCGAAAGGAAAGGTAGGCAGTTACCAATCATCCATCCTCAGCTCTATCCTGCTGCCCTAGGATGGGACGGGAGAGATGCTCTGGTCCCCTGTGCCCACCTCCTAACCTGTTTACTGCAGGCTGTATTGTAGCAGGGGAGGTGGACAGCCATGGCTGCATCACATCCAGCCTCAGAGCCCTGCACACACAAGGGCTCCAGAGTCTGGGTTTCCGGAGAGATGAGTGAGAAGGTTAGGAACCCAGAATGTCTCGGGTCTTTAGCACCAGGACTAACTGGAATACCTACAGGACCTCTCAGATGCTTACCTTATTCATTCCCTTATTTGTTGAGCAGCTACTACGTGTCTGCCCTGCTGGGGAAGATGCACGTGGGTGGATGACACCGACGCCAGCTGTTAAGTGCCAGATCTGCTCACGTCCCGCGGGAGCTCAGGGAGGAGAGTGACCCGCCCCTCTGCCTGCACAGGTAGGGACGTCTGATCTGGATCTGGAATGTGGGTGGGGTGTCATCAGACAGGTGATGGGAGTGAGGGTCTCCCTGGTCGGGGAATAGCGCTGGGAAGAGCATGGAAGCATGGGAAAAGAGAGCATTTTCAGAGAACAATAGGCCTTCCGTGCAGTAGGTACACTGTGGGGGAGGGGCGGAGGGCTGGCCATGTGAACACAGTACCCTCCCAGCACCCAGGAACCTCGCTGGCTCCCTGTGGACCCACCACTGCACTCACCCTGTGTGCCGTGGGCGACGCACAGGCACTGAAGGGTCTTAAGGAAAAGCGTGACGTGGTAACATCTATGTTTTAGGAAAACAGCTCATAACTGTGCACACCCATCAATTCCCATCAGCCAAAGCCCAAAGTGCTTTTGTCACGGGGCGGGGGTGTGGGGGTGTGTGGGGGGGTGGGGGTGGGGGTGGGAGTTGGGTCCCCAGGATGGGCAGCTAAAACTCTGAAATACACCCCGCTTCCGGGCATGACTGTTTCACTCATAGCTGAGCAAAAGTGAGAGAGCACCCTGTCGCCTGCCAGTTTCCTGCCCTCCCAGAGGCAGGGACAACGCCTCCACCCCGCACAGTGTGGCCTGGAATGAAACACGCCCATCTGGCAGCGTCCAGGGCCGGACGCTGACACACAGACAAGGCCAGCAGACGCTGCACGACAAGCCCTCCCGCCAGCTGACGACCCCGCAGACGGCCACTGTCAGCGGCCGTGGTGGTGGGCCTGAGCAGCTAGGAATTCGGGGGTCATCTAACACCGGCCCTGCCATTTCCTCTTGGTCCATCCTCTTTCCCTGGGCTGTGAGAGGTACGAATGGGCCGCGTGTAATCCCATGCCTGGTGAAACTCTATAAAAGGAACTGGGAGACTCAGCTGGGAGACTGTTCCACCGCCAGCAGATGCATCTGACAAAGTGCTGAAACCTCAGCCTCCGCTGGTAGGGTGACTCCAGGGTGTTACCTCCCACCCTGGGCCTCAGTGTTCCTGACTGTGCGATGGGGTGGAGTGATGACGGGCCCCACCTGGGGCTGGGGATGAGAAACAGACCATGAAACTTGCTGTAAAACTCCCTACGTCTATAAAGTGCTATGAAAGTAATGACGAGAGATTACGATCAAATTTGCAGGATGAACGTCTGCCTGTGCGGACCCTCCCAAGACCTACTCCTTGGCCCAGAGGCCCTGGAAGAACACAAGGCTACTACTGACATAAACAAGTCACAACGGCTTCCCTGCAGAGAAGAGCCAGACGCGGTGACCTGCCTGGGGACTGAGGGATCATCAGTTATTTTCCAGGCACTTTTTGGCTGGGATTTTCATCCTAAACCTCACAAGATGCTATATCCTTTAATTAAATTACCCAACCTTGTGCTCCCCTGTCTTCTCCACAGCAGTCCACGGAGCTTTGAGAGCACACGATTTTTGTAATACCACATCTATAAATGCCTAGTAAAGAAGGCGATCCAAATATTCTTCAAAAGATGATTTCAAAAAGAAGGGGAAAATATGGTAGCCTTAAGGAAGCAAATAACTGGGCACTACTTCCCATCCTGAGAGAGCTGACAGCCACCTCATTCCACTTTACAAGTGTGAAGTCATCGCTCCCGAGGAGAAAACCATTTTGCAAGCAGGCTATGAATCCATCTTTTCTTTCGATATCAATGACAACAACAGTGCTTCTAAGGTGTAAAATTAGGCTTTATCTCTTTACCATAACTCATAAAAGAAAACCAGCCACAAAACCAGCCACTCCTACAAGATAACTTTTTAAAATAAAAAAAGTTGAGGGAGAAAACATTTTGACCAATGCTGGAAGGAGCACTGCGCGTAATACCTACGCCTCCCTTGAAAACTTCTTCTTTTTGCAAAACTGTATTTCGAATGATAGAATGGTCACGGTACAAAAACGTTTATTTAAATTAAATATTTTAGACAAATCAATATCTACAACCATTCCAAAGCATGTGTAGTTCTTACAGAAAATGGAACAGTTTAGCTTAATGTCTGTGATAATGTTTTATAAGATTATTAACATACATTCTGGACTGCACCAATCATATTGTCCATGATTTACTATTTATTACCAAATGTCATATACAGTAACAGCATAAAGATTAATCACATAAGAGATTTTACAAGAGGACTCCTCGGAAGGAAAAAAGAAAAAGGATCTTTCAACAATATGAAATATAAGGTGAAACTAATAGGAGAATATATAAAACACGTACATATTTCATACAGGCAATAATATGGTGAAATCAAAAGACAAACAACTGTCTTTTAGCACACTGACAGGTATGTTCCTTCAAAGGAGGCTTGGGGAAGGATGGAAATGTTTTGGGGATGGGGTCAGGGCTCAGAAATATTTTCTGAATCACAGTGCACTTCTGTTCTTTGGGAAGTAAGTATCATAAAGGGAAGTTCCTTTGATGTGTGGGCTGAAGATGTTACCCAAAGAACCAGCTGGCTGGTGAGGAGAACAAATTCCCATTTCTGCCGTAGGAATCATGCCTGCAATTTTAAGTCAAGGGATCTTTGAATTAGTGGCCAATTCCGGGGTGGAGAACGAGCAGAAAAGAAGAGAAAAAAGAAATTCCAGGAAAGGGAGATGGAGACGGCAGGAAGGAAGATCCTTTTGCATCTGCAGAAGGGAGAGCGTGATGAAATTTTGCTCAAGAAATCAACACATTCAGATTGGAAGAAAGTGATGCTGCTGTGCTGAAATTCTTTTCCAGTTCCCTGCTCTTTGGGTTGTTAGGAACAGAGGGCTGACGCGAAGCTGCAAAGGACAGCAAAGAGTATCTGATTCAGGCTGTGCATGGAGATGTGTGTGTTGTGTGTGTCTCACACACACTGTATGTATTCAGGCTGTGTATATTCTCTTGAAATGTGTGTGTAATAAAAAAGAACTTGTCTAAAAAAATATGTTTGTTTGTTTGTTTTAAAATCTTGAATTCAATCTCATTTTCAGTGATGCAGTTAACGCCAGGGGTTAATTTCCCAAATCAAGGTGAGTGTCCTTTCTCAAAGCGTCCTTTTGGAAGTCTATGATCATATTGGAAGATTGTGACCAAGTGCAGCAGCCTGGTGTCCTTGGGCTGTGCATGGAATCGTCACCAGGTTGCAGGTGAATGAGCTCACTGAGGCCAACTTCATCTTCCTGTGTTAGCCTCGAGAGAATCCTAAATCAGAAAACCCTGGAGCAGAGGGGACCTTAGATGCGGCGTCTGTCCCTCACTCTACAAATGGGGGGCATGGGCGGGGAGGGGAGGGGAGTCGGGTTTCACCAGCCCCCTGAGGCAGAATTGGGATTGGATCCCGGGTCCCCTGAATCTTAGCCCAGGGCTCTCCTCACCTGGACGACCAAGGGTCAGGACGGCTGTACCCCTGCAGCTGTGTCAGAAGCAGGAGAGATGCGAATGCTTCCGGGCTTTTCCCGAATTTGTTTCCGGGATGAGAAATGGGAGGAGAGGTCAGTGAAAATTCTCGCGGGAAACAGTGTCTTTCAGCCACGACCGGGCCTGATTCCCAGGGTGTGGCCAATGAAAACTCATTTGAAGGAATATACTCAAAACGCAGGCTGCAGGGGGCGGGGCGGGGCGGGGCGGGGCGGGGCGGGCGGGCGGGGAAGGGGGCGGGCGGAGGGGCCCTGGATCCGCAGAGCCGGTCCGCAGCACAGACCTGCCCACCCCGGGGCGCTGCGCATCAGCTCCGCTCCGCGCGGGAAGGAGAGGCTGCGACCAGGCCGGGCCGGCCGGGCTGCCCCGGGCTCTATGACACGCTGTAGCTGTTGTAATACGTGGCCGTGGCATCAGCCAGCACGGAGATGAGGCTGGTCTCCGTGGGGCCCGTCGGTGTCACCTGCGAGACCGGGCCCTGCCCGCTGAGGGCCCCGGCCCCGGCGGCAGAGTCTGGGTGGCCAGGAGTGTTCAAGTACTGGTCGAACTCATTGCGATCCATGTCCCCCAGGAGTTCCACCTGGCTCAGCTGATCCAGGGCGTCGAAGCCGGGGTGCTCGGGAGGCGGGGAGAGCTGGCCCAGGTGGGCGTGGAGGTTGGAGTGGAGAGGAGGGTAGGCGGCTGGGGAGTAATAGGCAGGAGACGGGGGGCAGCCGGGCACGGTGGACATCATAGAGACGCCCGAGGACTGGCCGAGGGCCAGGGAGCCCAGGGGATGGCCGCAGTGGAGAGGGCTGGGGGCGTACTCCGGAGAGTAGGGGGGCCCGGGCAGATGGGGGATGCGGCGGGAATGCGCGTGCTCCTCCTGGCACGGGGAGGAGAAGAAGCTCTGCTCCGGCTCTAGCACGTCCAGGGGCGACATCTCCGGCGGGGTGGGCAGCCCGTAGGGATAGGCGTCCACGCTGCCCGGGGTGCCGCCGCCGCCGCCGCCGCCGCCGCCAGCCGGGCCCTCGTGGAAGCAGCCCCGCAGGCCGGGCAGCGCGGAGCCCGGGGAGTACTCACCCCTGTCCTCCTTCTCCCCCGGCGCCCCCCGGCCGCCGCCCCGCTTCTCGGGCAGGGCGTTCTGGTCGCGGGAGAGCGAGCTGAGCAGGAAGCCGGGGTCCACGCGCTTGCACAGGCGCTTGGCCTGCTTCTTCCTGCGCGGCCGGTACTTGTAGTTGGGATAGTCCTGCATGTGCTGCAGGCGCAGCCGCTCCGCCTCATCCACGTAGGGCCTCTTCTGGGACAGTGTCAGCGCCTTCCACGACTTTCCTGCTCACACAAGTCAGAGAAGACCGCGCTCAGCCTCTGCGCGGCTCCGGACGGCCCGTGCGCCTGTCTCCGACTCGGACCTCGGAGCATCGCACGTGCACACGCCGGCTGCCTCGGTCCCCCGTCCCCCCGTCCCCCCCCGCGGTCCCACCTCCGCACAGGACGCACCGCACTCCTCGCATCCTCTGCCCAGCCCACGTCCTGCACGCACAGTGAGGCCAAACCAACCTCTCCCGCTTGCACGCCCCAAGGCGCTCGTACCAACTAGGCACATAGTCACTGGCACCTCTCCTGTCAAAGCCACCAGATAACGCGAACATATCAACAGTGTGGGATTCTCAATGAAAGGCCCACCTGACCCAACGTCACCGACAGGACAAAAACATGTCACGACTACAACATTGATTTGGGCTGCCTTTACCCTTTGAGGGTCAGTGCTAATCATTTGTGCATTTTAGTGAAAACTCTGTCTTCCTCTATTATCGCTGCCCCATCAAGGAAGTGATGCTATAATATTTATTTGTGGCATAAATCTCACAGGCCTTCTTGTCAGGGAACTCAGGCTCAGTTAATAGTTTTACAGATGGACGTAAATTACAGGATCTCACTTAGGGCATCAGAGGATTATCCCTTACGTCTGAAGGTCAAACAGGACCCTACTGCATGCAACACACACGCACACGCACACAAGCCATGGCTTCCGGTTGTCTACTTAGGACCCTCTGACCATGGCAGGGGGCACCTGCTCAGCCACTGACTCCCTGTACAGAAGCAAATCCCTTACCTTCCCCTGGTCTCTGTTTTCCTCACTATAAAAAATATATTGCGATGTTACGCAAGTCAGAACTCTCTCCTGAAGAAGCATCGCACACGTGTATCCCACTGGTACGAAAATGCTGGTTTCACATGTATTTTCTATTCATCCTTATTCACTTACGTTTTGTTTTGTGAACCGCTTTAGTATCTCTTTCTCTCTCAAAGTACATTGCACATCCCTCCCGCTGCAGGTTTTCTAAAGGCTGCTTCTGGACCCCTTAGATTGTTACCTCCTAGGTGGGCTTGGGATTCTATAACTTGACAAGTTCTCCCATGACTCTACTGTATCCTGAAGTCTGAGACAAGCTAGCCCAGAGGGCAGGTCCCGCCACCAAGCCCTGGAAGGAAAGGGGCCACATCTCCCACCCAGAGCACTCTGCACAGCGCCGAGTCCAGAGCTGTGTACTGGCTGGCCATGTGTGCCGGGTCCACAGAGGGGGCTGGAGAGGGTAATTATTCAAGGCGTTCTCCTGTTGGGATGAAAGTTTATAACTATTCCGACAGACTTGTCAATTACTACAATTAGCTCTCACTTATAAAGGCAACTTGAAACGTGTCAGGAACTCCAGATTCGGGGTTGGCTATTAGTTTCCAGAGCATGGCTGAGGCCACAGTCGTGGCAAGAGGCCTAAGACCCAGATACACCCACACCCTGAGTATGGACTGAATATAAAATGTGACTCTAGTTTCTAAGTGCACCTGGATATTGTAGTGTTCATTTTTAAAACCACTAAATGTATAACTGTCTTTACATGCTTTCTCACTCATAACATAAAAAATACCAGCGCTACTGGGTGAAGTTTTTAATGTTAAAGATTGCAGAGCTAATCGTCAAAAAAGTCTGGGCTCTCACAGTCAGCTCCTTCCCTTTCCTAAGTCAGAAAGGAAAGGGCTGGGCGAGATCATGGGCTTGGGGTGGAAATAGATCATCCTGCTGCTCCCCTAGTAGCAGGTGTAGAAAGTCCACATTTTTCAAAGCAACACCATGTTGGTTTCCTTTGCCTAGTGCCAGGGGCTGTGTGGTTAAGCAGGAAGGAATCAGTGTCTTTCCTGCAAAGTGCACTGTAACCTCTGGAAGCCTAAGTGCCAACTGCCCACAAGGATCAGCTCACAGGAAGCGTTTGTCACCCAAGTCCCTTTGCCTGTCCTCTCCCTGAGAGCAGGCAGCCCTAATCCTGCAAGGCTCCCCAGCTTGAGTTCTCCCATCCCTGGCCTGGGCCTGCTCTATCCTGGTCACAAGAGCTGTGCTTGGGCAAAAGGCATGGCACCTGGGCACACCAAAAGAAAAACTTTTAGGGGCCCAGAAACAAAAAAGGTGTTTTCATTTCTTTGGAAACCTGAAGAAAAATGTAAATTTTTTGCTTGAAGAAATGTTTTATTATTGTATATATTAATATATTTTTCTTTATGCCAACACAGTATAAAGTATGATTTAAAATATTTTTTTATGGGAGAAGGGGCTCACTAAGACACTGGCCCACTAATTCATCCTGGGCACAGCTAGCCAGGGGGCTGGGCTGGGGGGTAGGAGGCTATTTGAGACCAGCACTCCATCAGCTGCTTTGAAAGGGCGCCTAACTGCAGGAGGACGCTTTCCGATGGAGGGCCTGTGGCTTTACCCCGCACAAAGGTGGATGTCAGCCCTCACTCCACGGATCTGGGGAAGGTGCCCCGAGCTCCAACAGAAAAAGGAAAAAGGCTGCAGCCTGGGCCGGGTGGGGTTGCAGAGGGCAGGGCCAGCCTCGGGTGACCACACACTGTCCCTTCTCACAGGGCCTGGTGTCCGCTGGGCACACAAAGTGCTTTTAAAAGTTCCCATCCTTCGAAATGAATAAAAACCACATCGAAGGGCAAAGAGGTTAGGAGTTGGGCGGAGTTGATAAATGCTCAGCTTCTGTCAAGGGAGAGAGAAGAGACCCCGGAGAACATCTTTTCTCTAGGATCCTGGGCCTGGCTTGTCCCTGTCCCCAGTCCCGTCGCCGGGGCTGGGACCGCACAGCAGCCCGCGAGAAGCGGCCGGGCTCCAGGACAGACCCGCACTGGCCGCGCTAAGCATCCGAATCAAATTTTCTACACTCCTGAGACTGAGAAACAGAGGCTCGAATGAAGTCCACGTTGCTGTCGGTTTAATAATTAAGGTAAAGCAGGAATGCGTTCCCGCAAGGTCTCTCTTCACGAATATTCGTTAATGAGAGTTACGACCACCCTCTGCGATTGTGCCCGCAGTGGAGTTCAGGGAATGAGGGGGTCTCCCGCTCTGGTATGCCTGGCGAACGCCCGGTGCACCCAGCCGCGGCGTTTCCGACCCGGCCCTTCTGTGCGCGCGGGGCCCCTAACTCGGCTCCCGTCCCCGCGAGGGGGCCTCTCCGGCCACCCCGAGGGCCGCGCGGGTTCTCTTTGGGCCTTGTCCGGGCACCCCTGCTCGGAATCCCCGTCCCCGAGCGCACACCCACGCTCGCCCCGATGCCCAACCTCGCGGGCACGGCGCGCGCCCCACGCCGGGTCTGGCCCACCCCGCCCGGCCTCCAGCCGCCAGCCCCCCGCCCGCCGACCTCGGGCCGCGCCCCGCCCGCTCACTCACCCAGCATCTTGCTGAGCTCCGCGTTGTGCAGGTCCGGGTTCTGCACCGCCAGACGTTTCCTCTCGTCCTTGGCCCACACCATGAAGGCGTTCATGGGCCGCCGGATACGGCTCTCCGAGCCCTTGTCCCCCGGCGGGCGGGGGGCGGCCGGCGGCGATAGCCCGTCCGACAGCTCGGCTTCCAGGGCCGGGCACTCGAGCCCCTCGGGCCACGGGTAAGCTCCCAGCAGCGCCGCCATGGCCGCGCGGGGGTCGCCTCGCTTCGCGTCGACAGGCCGGCGCTGACCTGGCCCTCGCACCGGTCGGGGCGTCCAGCTTGGCCGGCAGCCGCGGCCCGGCCCCTTATTTATCAGCTTCGGGCGGCCGCGTCCTCCAATGACTCTCGAAGGCGGCGCGGCCACTCCCTCATTCTCGACGCGGGCCCCCTCCCTGCGTCCCGGGCCGCCGCGTCCCGGCTCCGACCTGCAGGGAGGGGAGGCGGGAGGGCGGGCCACTTCCCCCGCGCCCGCCCCCGGCCCGCCCCTCCGCCTCCCAGGTCCCTCCCGGAGATCCGCGCCCCGCCGCCCCGGGACCGCCGCTCTGCCCGCCCGCTCCCCTCTCAGGTGCCGCTGGCCGGGAGGCGGGCGCCGCCCGCAGTCACCGGGCCCGGGTGCGGGAGCCGGACTCCAGTCCCCTGTCCCGACTGGCCGCGGCCTCCCTGGGCCAGGCTCCGCCAGCTTCTCCCGAGTGTGGAATCCTGCGGAGAATAGAAGCCAAACAGGTTTCGCTGGGGGTGGCCGGGCACGAGTGACTTTCACCGTGAATCCCGGCCTGTGACAGAACACACCTACTGCTTTTCTAAAATGACCTAAGAAGCGACAACCTCGCCCCCAGCCAACTTGGGCGACCAGAGAGGCTGGCAAGGGCTGGATCCCGCGTCGGGTTCGCCGCGATGCCCACCCGAGGGCCCCCTCGACGGCCCGCGGCTCCCTGGCTCTCGGAGAGCACGTCGGCGTCCTCAGTTCTCCCTTATTCACCCTGCCGTCTGGTCTGATTTCTCTCTTCTCACACCTCTACCCCCATCTCACACCTCTACACCACCCTGGTCTCCGGTGTCCCGGCTTCCCGCTCCCTCACCTCTAGCCCTTCCCTCGCGGAATTCCCTTCTCGTATTTTCTCTCTTCTCCTCCGAGCAGAGTCATCCTGGCCCTCCCCTCCCGCGTGCTCTAGGCTTTGGCACGACCCGGGGGCTCCCGAGTTCCCCTCCCCCTGACACCCCAGAGTAGACGGGGCTGCGGGCTCTGGGCCTGCGCTCACCTCCAAGGGCTGCGGACTGGGAGCTCAGGGCCATCCCTCGCGGACGCGAACTCCCTGCTCAGAGGACAGCTCCGCGTCCCGCTGCTCCGTGTGAGTAGGGCTCTTCCCCTGGCGCTCACTTCCGTGCAGGCACCCAGGAGGCACTCAGGAAATGTAGAATAAGTGAATGAATAAATGAGTGCGAAGATACGGCTTAGACACATCCTACTGTATAAAACAGGGCAGTCATAAGGCTTGACGAGATCCTGGAATCCCATCCACAAATATTTACTGAGCGGCCCCCCTCCACCCCATGCAGGGCTCCGCAGAGGCAACCCTGAAAGGAGGTGGCACTGGGAGAGGACCGAGGGGTCTGCAGTCAGGACCTGTCTTCAGTGGTGGGTTACTCCGTGCATGACTCAGACCTCCTCTCCCAATCCTAGAAGGAAGAGGATGATAAGACTGACCTCACAGGGCTGTGTGTGAAAGCTCAAACTCTACACATATATGATGGTTGATGTTAATATAACTGTTCACGTGCATCCCGTAACTTCTAACCCTGGATTTCAGGGTCCCCCGTTCAATGACTGAGTTCACACATGCCTCGTGTGCAACATGCCCTCCCAGACCGGGCCCCACGGCTAAGACCGGGCAAGTGGGTGGAGAAGTGCAACTTCTCCGTTTTTAAGTCCCACTTTCAACCTCCAGAGCCCCGGACTTCACAGAGAACAGACTGAGTAGTTTCCCTCTCCCTTACAGCCAGGACCTAGAAGCAGCACCCTAGGCCTGGGCCCTCCACCCGCCGCTCTCGCGGGCCGAGGGTGACCAGCGAGGGGCGCGGGGCGCGGCGCAGCGCTGGCTGGAAAGTGGGTGTCGGGAGCCGGGAAAGCATCTTGGAACCCGAGGTGGAGCGGGCGGGGCTGGCTGGCACCGGGGATCCGGCGGGAAGGGGGTGATGTGCGGAGAGAATGTGTCCGCGGTCTAGGCTGACTTCCCTACTTTGGGAAGCCTAGGCCGTTTCCCGTGTTGAACCCCTCTGCCAAAAATTCCTTAAGAAAAATCCCCAGACCAGAATGCTCCGGGAACCGCGGGGAACTAGGGCCGCGCCCGGCCGGGGGTGCAGCTCGTTGTTGGGGGAGAGAAGGGATCCCCGCAGGGGTATTTGCGCGGCAGCCCAGGGCCCCTGGAAGGAACCGACTGCTACCCTTTCTAACCTCACCGTCGCTCCAGGGCGGGACGATGCTCCGCAGGGTCAGAGGCCTCTGGGGACAGCGCCCCCTTGCCGGCCGTGGGCGTCCCCTTCCCGGCTCGCAGCCCCTGGCGCCCTCCGTGAGCGGTTCCAGAACAGAGCGTGCGCGCTGTGGGGCCGCCCCCAGGCGCCAGGTTAGGAAGCTGCGCGGGCGCCGGGGAGCGCAGAGCGGTCCAGTTGGATTCCAGAGTCCGACAGCAAAGATGGAGAAAACAGCGGGGGCGGGGACAAAGAGAATACATGTTGTGATTGTTGTCTCCAATAATAATGTCTTGCATTTCGTCCGGAGAGCGCGCGCGAGCCTCGGTTGTGTAGGACCTGGGTGTTAAAACTCCACATCGCCAGCACGGGCTTCGCCCCGAGCACGTGAGCTGTGTGCACAAGGGAACCGGGCTCTCTCTCTCGTTCCATTCCTTTATTTCTTCACTCACTTGCACTGATTCACCTGGGCAACTTTATGCAAGCGCGCCCTGGTGCGGGCGGCGCTCAGGGATGCTGGGTCACTGCGACCTTCAGTCCGCCGAGCTCCGCATAGACCTCAAGTGTCCCCAAAGCCCCGGGCTCGGAGGCCTGAGCGAGAGGGTCAGTGCTGGCGTCCTCCGAGGCATCCCCAACACCTGCCTGGCCAGCGCTGGGCCCTGGACCGCGGCCAGTTGCTGGCAGAGGCTCATCAATGGAGACTCTGCGCGGTGAATTAGAGAGCAACCGTGCCGAGAAGGGTCGAAACGTATGGGGCTGCGGTGCTTGGACCCGCAGCGGGATGGGATGGGGTAGAGCGGCGGGTCCGCGTGTGACGATTCGGGGGCACAGTGGGCCTGCCTGCCCACAGACTGAATCTTACTCTTGCGGTGTGTATTGTGTGAACGCTGCTCTCTTTCTCAAATGACTTTTCTTTCCTTTGCTTTTTCCCTTTCCTCCTTCTGTACTTCTCTGCTCCCCTCCTTCCCTCCCTCCCCCCTTCCCTTTCTAATCTCCCCCCTCTCTCCTCCCTTCCCCCATCTCTCCCCTCCCTCCCACCTTCATTTAGGTCTGTAGTTCACTGAACAGGGTTTACAGGAACACAGGACTTGAAGTCAGAAACCGGTTGCTTCAAGTTTCTAGCAGTGTGATGATCATTCATTCAGCTGATCTCAGCCTCGGTTTCTTCACCAGTAAAATGGGGATAATACAGGATTACTGATGTGGTGTTTGTGAAAGAACCTCGTACACTTAAATAACTGTGAAATATAGTAAAGTAATGAATGGATGGAATTCTAAATATAAAATTAATAGGGTCGAGCTCACAAAACTTTCCCCGTGAGGAGCTTTCCTTACTCTATTCCAAACTGAAGAGTTTCGGTGATTCTAGGGGAAGGAGAAAGAAGGGAGTAGGGCACACATTCCTGCCTCGAACCGATTCCAGCCCTGGCCCCTGGCACTGGAGCCCTGCGCAAGACCAAGTGCTGGCAGCTGTGCCAGGCTGGAGTTGCCGTGGCTCCCAGCACTCCTCTCTGCAACGGTTTTGTGCACATGGTCTGTTGGTGCTTTTTGTCCCTCACATCTGGCTGGTGGCTGAAATCACCATCACCGCGATCACCTTTGCTCACACTGATTTATCTGTACTCGACTGACAGTCTTTGCAAAGGTCATTCCCAGCTCATCCTTGCCTCTGTACAACCCTCTGTGGATTGGGCGGCCCAGGCTGTAGTAGTAAGCCAGTTCCCAGATGAGGCAGGTGGCACAGCAGAGACCTGAATACGCATCTCTCGTCCTCAGGTCTCTGCTTCCCCATTCCGGGGCTACCCCGGGTCAGCTTCCAGCTCAAAGCAGAGCCCCACGCCAGAGAGAAGGGCTTCTAACCAGCTGCTGCGTCTCCCCCTGCTTGTGTGCCCTTCCAGACCCATCGCTCAAGTCCCACTGGACCTTTCCTCATCCAAAGGGCACTGGAAGTTCAAGGTAAGGTGAAAAGCAAATGGGTAAACCCTGTTGGCCACGGGTAAGGTGCATGCTGGAGAGCCAGGAGACCTCATCCAGGCCTGCTGACTGCCCTCTCCTCTCCCCTCCATGCACCCCACCCGGCCCCGCGCCTGGCTTCCCTCCAAGAAGCGGAGTTCCTCTCTTTCAAGCGACAGAAATCTCTTCATAGTCATCTAGGAGAAATTCGTCAAGGTCTCAGATTCAGAATAATTCAGAGATTTAAGATATATCTGAGGGCCTACCTGAGTGGACACAAGGACACCTGGACAGAGTTTCACAGTGTCCTAGGTTTAACAGCTCTTCTACAGGGGACTAGGGGGAAAGGAATAGGATTTTCAGATGACATTGCTTCTGAGCATGGGTAGCGTAGACCCCCTGGCAACATCAAAACTCTTTTGTAAGAGGGACTTTATAGTAACAAAACACTGGGGTAGAGAAACCCAAGTTCCCCAGATCAGACTTTCTGGTTACCATAGACTGCCCCCTCTACATGTGTGTGCTCGTCTCTGATCAGTCATGTCTCCCAGCGAATGCTGGATGGATCCTGACTTAGAGCCAGAAGACAGAAGTCCAGTCCCATCTGCCACTACTGGCTGAGCAAGTCTCTTAGCCAGTGCACAGGGTAGAGAGCCTCGGAGGCCCAGTGAACCAATGACGGGCTTGCCTCTGCTGTGTGTACACCGAGGACAGTACCGACGTAAGCTCTGTTCATCCTGGGATTTGTGTTTGCTTCCTCCTAGCCCTGAGGGCCAGGAGAGTTCCAAGCCAAGAACAAACCTTTGCTACATTAATTTTCTCCCGCTCCACTCTGAACAACGATCAGATTTCCTTCTGTAAGGGAGCACGTGTGCAGGATTACTGCACTGAAACGATCTTTACTTAATTGGTCAGAAGTTAAATTCTGACAAATTTAAATGGAAAAACCAACAGATGACAAGAAAAACTAAGAGTTGGTTTAAGGACGTATGCTCGATCTCTTTAATCCTATTGCCTCTTCTTTCCAGATGCCTAAGAGGAAGAAGAGAAATTGACTAGAAACCGCCTGTAAATAATACAAAATGGAAAGTAAGTCTTTTCTGAGCCGAGGTGCACACACGTCAGGATAATGAGTGACGTGAGGCAGGACTGATAGCGATCTCAACACGGATCACTCTGTCATCGGCCAACAATTCTGCTGTGAGAAACCAAGGATACTTGCTTGGCTTATGAGACTGCTTTAATGGGCAGATTTCAAGCTACCATTATCTTACGTTTTGTTTTTTTAATCAGATGTTCATTGAAGTACAGTGTGCCCACAGAGAAGTGCGCAGACGTGCGTGGTGGCGGAGATTTCACAGGTGACCACACCTGCGTAAGCAGTGCGCACAGCACGAAACAGAATGCTGCCAGCCCTACTGGGCTAAGGCTCCCACTACCACTGACTTTTAAGTTCCTTTAGGGCAGGGACTGGGTGTCATTGTGTCTTAAAATGTAGTATATGAAGAGAAAATGTGAGGCATGGCAAGGCCAACAGACAAGGAGTCAATTGCCATTGAAAGCAGGGCACACGACACCATGGGGGCCACGTGGGGAAGACTGGGGGCGGGGAGACTGGGCAAGAGACTTTATTACGGGTTCCTCAGGAAGGAACGAGGGAGGGAGGCAAATCAGGCTTAGGACTGGCAAGGCTGAATAATGTGGGTGGTCTCTGGGGTACAGGGGCTGTTCCTGGTTGTCTGGTAACTGGCCTTGGGGTGATTAGGACTGGAGGATAGTGGCCCAGAGTGCAAGCGCTCCTTAAAGGAGGTGTTTAGGGTGGGGGTTTATACCTGAGAAGTGCACTAGCCAGCTAGGTGTTTACTGCTCTGGGAAGTAGCTGGCCCTGGGAGGGGCGGCCCCTCCAGAGTCAGCAGGGCCCCAGGTGTCAAAGCATCAGCACACAGACAATAAGAGACATGGTTAACATACACTCAGCTTTCACACCCCGGAACCTAAAATAATGTGTGGCATGTAATGGGCACTCAATAAAAGAGGAAAGATGGAGGGAAAAGAGAAGGGAGGGAGTGAGGGAGGACACAAGGGGACAGCGCACAGTGGGCTGGCTAGTTGGGCAACACGAGGGCTGACTTCAATAGCCTCGCTCCCCACGAGTGTCAAAGGGAGTTGCCCACAGCAGCTCATGGGGGGACCCCATTCAAGAGCTCCTGGATTTATATTCAGAAAGTTGGGATGTCTCAGCAGTGTTAGATGTCCCTTTATGAAGCCTTCACTGGGAAACACGCCCCTCATTCAACATCACTTAGACTACCTGTTTAAATTGGTCCTTGAACCATTCACCCTGCATTTCTGCTGGTATCTGACAGGGATCAGGGAAGAGATGTGCTCTAGTTACCTATGGCTGTGTGACAGACCACCCCAAACGCAGCAGTGCAAGCAACCACTGTTACTATGTTCAGTGACTCTGAACATAGGAATTTGGCAGGAATTTGACAGTGTACAGCAAGGGTGTCTGCTTCATGATGTCTGAGGTGTCAGCTGGAAAGACACGAATGGCTCAGAGTAACTCGAATGGCCAGAAGCTGGAACCATCTGGAAGCTTCTTCACCCATATGTCTGACACCAAGGCTAGGATGACTCAAAGGCTGGGCTAAGCTGGGACTATTAGCCGGAGTGTCTATCCATGGCTTTTCCATATTATTTTGTCTTCCTCTTAGCATGGCGGCCTTAGAGGAGGTTTATTTCTTACCTGTCAGCTCAGCTCCAAGAATGAGTGTTCCACAAACAAAGCAAAAGCTTCATGGTATTTTATGACTTAGGCTCAGAGATCACATGGCATCACCTCTACTCTGTCGTCACCAATACTCTATTGGTCAAAGCAGTCAGAAGCCTGGCCAGATTGAAGGGGAAAGAACATAGATCCCCAATTCTCAATATGGGGAGTATCAAAGAATTGTGGCCATGTCTTCAAACTACCATGATGTGTGTGTATGTGTGAGAGGGTGGTGGTGAGAAGATCAGAGGTTTAAAACTGATAAGAAACTAAGTAACTCATAACAGTACTCCTTCCCTCCCCAAGGCCAACGTCAAGGCAAAGAAGTGTGTCACCTTCTTCTTCACCCCTTCCTCCCACATACATTACACAATGCCCTTCCTTCAAAAGGTTTTTCAAAGCTCCCCCAAAGAAAATAGTAGAAATAGGGTAATAGTAATTTCATTCTTACCCTAGTTTTGTAGATGAGGAACTAAGGCCCACAGAAATAAAATGACAGCTAGTGAGTGGCAAAACAGTACTCATTCCAAGGCTCTCTCAAGGACACCCATTCATCGCTTAATTCTCCACAAGATGTAGGGCTTGAAGGAAATGAGCCTGGATCCAAACGAACAATAGCACTTAAGAAAGTCACCTTTTCAATTATAGAAACTTCCACTTCTGCCCATGATGGAGAAACAGGGATCTGATTTCTCTTCCTACCTTGAACCAACACAGAACTAGATAAAATATATGAAACAAAAGTTTCCAGACATTGTACACGATGTGGAACAATAGTCCTGGAAATGAGAGACAAACGAGGTGAACCCAGTCAGTTCCCCTGCTCCCTGTCTGGACAAAGTTTCCAGGTCACAGCACAGGGAAGAGAAACTGAAACAGAGACTAGTGGTCTTGCTGTGTTGAGGAGACAGTGTTCTGAATTCAGGGAGGACAAAGCAAAGAAGAGGGGCCTGCAGAGAGGGAGAGCCTCAGGTATTTGCAGAAAGTCTCCTTGAATCTTGGGCTGAGTACTCATATGCACATGTGTGAAAAAAAAATACCAAGACTGTGGAAAAAACACTGGAAAAAAAGTTTTTGAAAGAGTTTCTTTCAAAGAAGGAGTTTCTGTTACTACCAGCCAGGGTGGAAAAATGTCCTAATACATGGTGCATCAGGTAGTGTCCTCAGAAGAGTATTGGCTTTTGGGGGAAAAACATCACAGAAAAATACAGTGCATAACCAGGATGAAAAAAACGGTCAATAGAAATAGAACCAGAAATGATAATGGAACTAGCAGGTAAGGATGTTAAAAGAGCTGTTTTAAATACACTCCATATGTTCAAGAAGGTAGAGAAAAACAAGAACATGATGGGGAAGGGATGAAAAGATCTTAAAAAGACCAAAATCAAAATTTTAAAGTTGAAATGTACAATATTTGGAATGTAAAATACACTAGCTAAGATTAACATAAGATTAGCTAAGATTACGGAAGAAAATGTTAGTGAACACGAGACAAATATTCACAATGAAAAGCAGAGAGAAAAAAGACAGAAAATAGAGAAGCAACAACTGTGAGACAGTATTGAGTGGCCTGTCATAAAAGCAATTGAACTTCCAGAAGAAATGGAGGGATCAGAATATACATCTGAACCTATAATGGCTGAAAATTTCCCAAAGTTAATGGAAACTATAAACCCACTGATTCAAAAATCTCAACCATCTCTAACCAGACAAAACATAAGAAAACCACATAAAGGCACAAGATAATCAAATTTCTGAAAATCTAAAAATCAACCAGAGGAAAATGGACACATTACATACAGAGGAACAAAGATAAGAATTACAGTAGACTTTGTGCTTGAAACCAGGCAATCCAGAATAACATTTTTAAAAACACTGGAAGAAAAAATTTAAAACTCTGAACGTAGAATTCTGTACCCAGCCAGAATATCTTTTAAAATGAAGGTAAAATAAAAACTTTTCAGACATGCAGAAGCTTAGTGAGGTCATGATCAGTAGACCAGCACTATGAAAAATGCTGAAGGAAGTCCTATCACAAAGGAAAGTGAAACCAAATGGAAATTTGGATCCACATAAAGAAATGGTAACACACGGGTAAGTAGAAAAGACTTTTCTTTTTCTCTATTTTTAAAAACCTCTTAATTGTTTCAAGCCGGAAAAAAAGAAATAAAAACAATATATTATGGAATTTGTAACATATGTAGAAGTAAAATGTTACGATAAAATAGCACAAAGACCATGAAGAGGGAAATGAAAATATAATTGTAAGGTTCTTGTTCCATATGTGAAGTGGTATTACATTATCTAATGGTAGACTTTGATCAATTAAAGATAAATATTGTAAACCCTGGAGCAACCAATTTTTAAAAAATGAATTAATAGACTATTAATGTAGATAGTACTGTATCATAAAAAATCAATTAATCCAATTTATACAAGACAGGAAAAGAGGAAAAAAGAAACAAAAAACAGATGGGACAAATAGAAAACAAAGAGTAAGATGTTAGATTAAAACCCAACCATGTCAATGATCACATAAGCAATGATCACATTAAGCATGGTCTAAATACTCCATTTAAAAGGCAGAGATTGTCAGATTGGATACAAAAGCAAGACTCAACTATATGGTGACTATAAGAAATCCACTTTAAACACAAAGACACAGATAAACTCAAAGTAAAAGAATGGGAATGCTGGTTTCCAGTTTGTCATGGAAGGGGTTTAGAAGTTATCAGTCACATTCTAACAACAAGCAAAGAGATGAACAAACTGAAAATCAACAACTCTTCTTAGATCCATCAGAGAATTAGGCCACAGGATGTGAGATAATAGAAAATATATATTGGTCTCTGCCTCTGGTTCCTGGCACAGAGTTCCTCGAGCCCTTGTAAATTCCTAAGTGATAAGAGCACTAGGGGCATCTTTTGTTCTATTGAGGTGACTCTGGGTGGGCATCGGGATGGGGGCTGGTCACCAGAAAGACTAAACCACAATTAGAAGCTTGGAATTTTCAGCCCCACCCTCCATCCTCTAGAGAAGGGAAAAGGGCTGAAAACAGAGTTATTAATTGTTCGTGCCTACATGAGGAAGCCTCCATAAAATCCCCAAAGCACAGTGTTCATGTGGGTGAGCACATCCACACCAGGAGAGGGATGCACTCCAGCTTCATGGGGACAAAATTTCCTGCGCTGGGGACCCTCCCAGACCTCACCTATGTATCTCTTCATCTGGCTATTCATATGCATCCTTTATCATATGCTTTAATAACCTGGTAAACGTAAGTAAGAGTTTCCCTGAGTTCTGTGAACACTCTAGCAGTTTAATCAAACCCAAGGAGAGGGTTGTTGGAAACTCTGATCTGTAATTTGTTGGTCAGAAGCACAGGTGATAACCTGGGCTTGCAACTGCTGTCTGAAGTGTCTGTGTCTCGTGGGGGGCAGTCTTGTTATATTATACGAAAGGGCAAAAACACAGTTTGAAAAGAAAGAGCAAGCATCAGAACCAAATTCAGATATGACAGGGATGTTGACATTATCAGACTGGGGATTTAAAATAACTATGTTTGGGACTTCCCTGGCGGTCCAGTGGTTAGGACTTCTGCACTTCCACTGCAGGGGGGCATGGGTTGGATCCCTGGCTGGGGAACGAATGTCCCTGCAAGCCACGTGGCGAGGCCAAAAAAAAAAAAAAAAAAATCTATGATTAATATGCTAAGGGCTCTAGTGGAAAAACTAGACAACATGCAAGAACAGATGGGTAATGTAAACAGAGAGATGGGAATCCTAAGAAAGTATAAAAAAGATGCTCAAAATCAAAAGCACTGTCACAGAATTGAATGCCTTTACGGGTTCATTGGTAGACTGCACACAGCAAAGAGTCAGTGAGTCTGAGGATATGTCAATAGAAACGTCTCAAACTGAAAAAGCAAAGAGAAAAAGGACAAAAAATTTGAAACAGTATATTCAAGAATGGTGGGACAACTACAAAAGGTGTAGCATATATGTACGGAAATTATGCATGTTCCCATGTACCAGAAGGAGAAGACAGAAAAGAACAGAAGAAATATTTAAAGCAATAATAATAATCCCCAAACCACATTTTCAGGAAATTCAGAGAACACCAGATAGGAAAACGCCAAAAGAACTACACCTAGGCACATCATATTCAAACGGCAGAAAATGAGACAAAGAAAAAATCCTGATAGAAGCCAGAGGAAAAATTGTCCTACCAGTAGAGCAGCAAGAATACGAATTACATGGGGCTTCTCTTCAGAAATTATCCAAAGGAGGAGAGACTGGAATGAACAGTCTGATTGCTGCACATCCTTGCAACACTTGTAACTTTATGGTTGTTGCTACTGTTGTTTTTCCTTTCTTTTTTATAACAGCCATCCTAGTAGGTGTGAAATGGTATCTTGCATATAATTTGAATTTCCCTAATGACTAGTGATGTGGAGCATCTTTTCCTGTGCTTATTGGCCATTTGTATATCTTCCTTGGAGAAATGTCTATTCAAGTCCTTTGAGCATTTGTTAATAGAGATGTGTTTGGCTATTGAGTTGTAATTCTTTATATATTCTGGATATCAATCTTTTATTAGCTATATGATTTGCAAATACTTTCTCCCGTTCTGTGGGTTGCATTTCACTCTGTTTATAATGTTCCTTGCCACACGAAAATTTTTAATTTTGATGAAGTGCAACTTCATCTATTTTCTCCTTTGTTGCCTGTGCTTATGACGTCAATACAAGAAATCATTGTCAAATCCAGTGTCAAATCCAATTTTGCCCCTGTGTTTCCTTCTGAGAGTTTTATAGTTTTAGTCACTACATTTAGGTCTTTGATCCCTTTTGTTATTTTTGTATATGGTATAAGGCAATGGTCCAACTTTATTGTTTTGCATGTGGACATCCAGTTTTTCCAACACCATTTGTTGAAAAGACTGTCCTTTCCCCATTTAATGGTCTTGGCACCCTTGTTGAAAATCATTTGCCCATATACCTGAAGGCTTATTTCCAGGCTCTATATTTCTTCCATTGGTTTATATGCCTGTCTTTATGCCAATACCACACAATTTTGGTTACCAGAACTTGGTAGCAAGTTTTGAAATCAGGAAATGTGAGACTTTCAAATTTGTTCTTTTCAGGATTGTTTTGACTATTTGAAGTCCCTTAAGGTTCCATATGAATTTTAGGATGTATTTTTCTATTTCTGCAAAAATCTCTCATTGCGATTATGACCAAGATTTCATTGAATCTGTAGATCGTTTGGGGTAGTTATTAACATCTTAACAATATTGAGTCTTCCAATTCATAAACATAGGCTGTCTTTCCAGATATTTGTCTTTTTTAATTTCTTTCAGCAATATTTTGTAGTTTTCAGTGTACAAGTTTTAGCCTGCTGGGTTAAGTTTATTCCTATTTTATACTTTTTGATGCTATTTTAAATGAGAATTTTCCTCAATTTCCTCTTTGGATTGTTCATTGTTAGTGTATAGAAATGCAGCTGATTTTTGTGTGTTGAGTTTTCAACTTTGCTGAATTTATTAGTTCTAACAGTTTTTTTTTTTTTGGTATGTGTGTAATCTTATGGTTTTCTGTATATAAGATAATATCATCTGTGAACAGAGGTAGTTTTACTTCTTCCTTTGGAATTTGGATAGCTTTTATTAATTTTTTTTCCTAAAATTCTCTGGCTATAACTTCCAGTCTTATGTTGAATAGAAATGGTGAGAGTGGGCATCACTGAATTGTTCCTGATATTGGAGGAAAAGCTTTCAGTCTTTCTCCACTGAGTATCATGTTGGCTATGGGCTTTTCATATGTGGCCTTTAGTATGTTGAAATAGTTTCTTTCTAGTATACATTTCCATCTTTTCACTTTCAACCTATGATCCTTATATCTAAAAAATCTAGTGTCTCTTATAGTTGGATACTATTTTTTTTTTTTTGGTCCATTCTCCCATTCTATGTCTTTTGATTGAGAAGTTTAACCCATTTACTTTTCAACTAGTTACTGATATAAGAACACTTTTGCCATTTATTTTCTGTATGCTTACAGCTTTTTTGTCCATTTCCTCCATTACTGCTTTCCTTTGTGTTCAGCTGACTTTTTGTAGTGACACATTTTTATTCTCTTCTCATTTTTTTTTGTATATTCTATAGATGTTTTCTTTGTGGTTATCATGGGAATTAGATACACCATCCTAAAGTCATGACAATCTACCTTAAATTGATACCAACTTAATTTCAACCACATACAAAACCTCTATTCCTTTACAGCTCCACTCCCCTCACTCTGTGTTACTGATGTCACAACTTACATCATTATATATTGAATATCCATTAACATAGATTTATATTAATTAATTTGTCTTAAAAGACTGTAGAAAACAAAAATTGGAGTTACAAACCAAAATTACTATATATTTTTTTCTATTTGTCTAAGTATTTACCTTTACTAGAAAACCATTTATTTTCATATGAGAGTATAGACATATTCTCTAGTGTCCTTGTATTGCAACTTGAAGGTTTTTTCCCCCAGCATTTAAAATACATCATCTTATTGCTTTCTGGCCTGCAGGTTTTCCGCTGAGAAATCTACTGATAGTCTTATTGGGGATCATTTGTGATGATCAATGTGATGTCATTTTTCTCTCGCTGCTTTCAAGATTCTCTACCTTTGGCTTTCAACACTTTGATGATAATGTGTCTTGGTGTGAGTCTCTTGGGTTTATCCCACTTGGAGTTTGTTAAGCTTATTGAATTTATATCTGTATATTTCCCTAAATTTGACATGTTTTCAGCAATTATTTCTTCAAATATTCTCTGTGCCCCTTTTCTTTCTTCTCCTTCTGGAACTCCCATAATTCTTATACTGGTCTGCTTGTTCTGTCCCACGAGTCTCTTAGGCTCTGCTCATTTTTCTTCCTTTTTTTTCTTTTTTTCTTCTCAGACTTGATAATTTCAAATGTCCAGCCTTCAAGTTCACTGATTTTCTTCCGCCTATTTGGTTTTTTAATTTAAAAAAATTATTTATTTTATTTATTTATTTTTGGCTGTGCTGGGTCTTTATTGCTGCGTGTGGGCTTTCTCTAGTTGCGGCAAGCGGGGGCTACTCTTCGTTGAGGTGCACAGGCTTCTCATTGTGGTGGCTTCTCTTGTTGTGGAGCATGGGCTCTCGGTGCGTGGGCCTCAGTAGTTGTGGCATGTGGGTTCAGTAGTTGTGGCTCGCAGGCTCTAGAGCTCAGGCTCAGTAGTTGTGGCGCACGGGCTTAGTTGCTCCATGGCATGTGGGATCTTCCTGGCCCAGGGCTCAAACCCATGTCCCCTGCATTGGCAGGCGGATTCTTAATCACTGCGCCACCAGGGAAGCCCTCTTTTGCCTCTTTGAATGTGCTGTTGAATCCCTCTTGTGAAAATTTCATTATTGTATTTTTCATCCTGGAATTTTCTGTTTTGCTCATTTTTATATCGTTGCCTTGTTCACATGTAGTTTTCCTAATTTCCTTTAGTTCTTTGAGCATATGTAAGACAGTTGTTGTAACGTACTTGTCTGTATGCTTATAGCTTTCTGTCTCTCATGTCCACTGTGTGTGTTTCTTCAGAGATTGTTTCTGGAGATTTATTTTGTCCCTTTGAATGGGCCATGTTTCCCTATTTCTTTGCATGCCTTGTGATCTTTTATTGAAAACCAGGCATTTGAAAAAACAGCCACTCTACCAGTCTTTGCAGACTGGCATGGGAGACGTTTACTAATTAGCAGGTCCCTGAGCCTGGAGATCAGCACAAGGTGAAGGCTTAAGAGCTTCTAAGATCTCTTCTGGGAATATATCCTGTCTGGGCCCGTGTGTATATGCTCTCAACCACCCCTGCCCCCGCCCACCCCCTTCCCCTGGCTGCTTCTAAATGTATTTATTTCCCAGACCTAATGAAACTTAAAAGCTTTTGCACAGCAAAGGAAACTATAAACAAGACGAAAAGACAACCCTCAGAATGGGAGAAAATATTTGCAAATGAAGCAACTGACAAAGGATTAATCTCCAAAATATATAAACAGCTCATGCAGCTCAATGTTAAAAAAACCAAACAACCCAATCAAAAAATGGGCAGAAGACCTAAATAGACATTTCTCCAAAGAAGACATACCGATGGCCAAGAGGCACATGAAAAGCTGCTCAACACCACTATTAGAGAAATGCAGATCAAAACTACAATGAGGTATCACCTCACACCAGTTAGGGTGGGCATCATCAGAAAATCTACAAACAACAAATGCTGGAGAGGGTGTGGAGAAAAGGGAACCCTCTTGCACTGTTGGTGGGAATGTAAACTGATATAGCCACTATGGAGAACAGTATGGAGGTTCCTTAAAAAACTAAAAATAGAACTACCATATGACCCAGCAATCCCACTGCAGGGCATATACCCTGAGAAAGCCATAATTCAAAAGGACACATGCACCCCAATGTTCATTGCAGCATTACTTACAATAGCCAGGTCATGGAAGCAACCTAGATGCCTATCAACAGACGAGTGGATAAAGAAGATGTGGTACATATATACAGTGGAATATTACTCAGCCTTGAAAGGGAACGAAATTGGGTCATTTGTAGAGATGTGGGTGGACCTAGAGACTGTCAGACAGAGTGAAGTAAGTCAGAAAGACAAAAACAAATACCGTATATTAACACACATATGTGGAATCTAGAAAAATGGTACAGATGAACCTGTTTGCAGGGCAGAAATAGAGACACAGATGTAGAGAACAAACGTATGGACACCAAGGGGGGAAAGCGGCAGGGGGTGGGGTGGTGGGGGCATGAATTGGGAGATTGGGATTGACATATACACACTAATATGTATAAAATAACTAATAAGAACCTGCTGTATAAAAAAATAAAATTTAATTAAAAAATAATAAATGTATTTATTTCCCAAAGAGTCTCACTCCAGCTTTTTCTCAGGGTCTTAGATGTTCTGTGTATTCCTCTGCCCACAATCTTTTGCCCCCAGGCACCTGTGGACCTGTGGTTCCCCTGCAGTTTCACATGCCAAGGTGCCCACCAGTTCCTTCCATGGCTTCCAGACTAAGATCCAAACTTTGCTGCTGTTCCCTGAGTTCTGAGTCAGGAAGAAAGATACCAGTCCCTTGGGCAGCCCACAGATAGGCTAGAATGTTAACAATTTCCACTCGACTCTTTCTGGTCCAAGGGACAGAAATGAAGATCGGGCCCCTTCCTCTTGACTGCACGGTGGGGGGTGGAACGAGGGCAAGTAAAGGCATCACAGAATCTTCTACCATCCTGAGTGAAGCTGCTTCTTGACTGAGTGTTCACTTGGTTTCTGCAGATCTCTGCTGGTTTCCAGAGCTTCGAAATGTTATTTTGGTTAGCATATAGTTGTTTATTTGATGTTTTTGTGGGAGAGCTAGGGCCTGGATCTTCCTAGTCTGCCACCTTGCTGACGTCCCCAGTATTTAATTCTTCTGAGTGACTGAACATACTATTGTGTTTTTAATTTCTACTTCCAATAGTTCATTAAAGTATAAAAAAGATACTTGTGTGTTGCCCTTGTACCCTGTGAGCTTGTTAAACTCACTTATCAGTTCAAGGAGATTTGGGGGGAAGATTCCTAGAGGTTTTCTACGTAGACAATCATTTTACAACTCAATATTGAGTAAAATGCAATGAAGGGGTAGGCGAAGAATTTGGACACTTTACAGAAGAAGGTATAAGAATGCCAATAAGCACCTGAAAAGATGCTCAACATTATTAGTTATCAGGGGACTGTGCAAATTAAAACCACAATGAGATAATCTTATACATCCATTAGAATGACTAAAATTTAAAAGATATGAGAATACTAAGTGTTCGTGAGGATGTGGGACACACGGAAGCCTCATGAACAGCTAGTGAGGATGTAACGTGGCAGCCTTTGGAAAACTGCTCGGCAGTTTCTAAGTTAAGCAACCTATGATCATATGCCCTGGCCATTCCACTCCTAGGTATTTCTCTACGAGAAATGAAAGTATATATCCAAATAAGAATTTGTACTTGAAAGGTTCACAGCAGTTTTACGTACAAGAGTACATGACTGCAAAAAACCCAAATGTTCATGTGATAGATAGATAAACGGTGGTCTCTCCACAAAATGTAATTTATCTAGTAATAAAAATGAACCACTGACAAATACAATAACACTGTTGAATCTCAAGAGCATTATGCTAAGTTGAAATGATTCCACTTACATGAAATTCTAGAAAAAATAAAGCTACAATGATAGAAGGCAGATCAGTGGTTGCCAGGGAGCCAGGGCACGGGGGGAGGGAACTGACTGCAAAAGAGCACAAGGAAACTTACTGGTTGATGGAAATGTTCTAATCACAATAGTTGTGATGATGACACACTGTATCCACTTCTCAAAGCTCATCAAATGGCGCACTTAAAATTGGTGAATTTACCGTTTGTAAATTACATTGGAATCAGTCTGACTTTAAAAGTACAAAATTGAGTGCTAGGCACAGATTTCTTTGGGCTACAGGTGCCCACTGCCCCAAGATACACAGAAATGTGGAATAAGAGGAAACAATTTTCATTTACTCATTGATTCCATTATTTATTTATTAAAAAATATTTCTTAAATACGTGTTAGGGGATAGGCACAGGATTAGGTGTTGGGGATACAGAGGGACAAAGCTTATTCTGTGATAAGTTTAGGAAAAGGCTCGAAAGGAGCACAGGAGAGGGACGTGTAGCCCGGACCGAGAGTGGTCAGGGACGCAGGCGGCTGCTGAGCTAAATCTGGAATCATGAATATGTTGTGCTCCTCCTTCCCAAACATGTTCACATGGCGATCCTCAGGGAGAGCTAGGAGGCTCTGTAACGCAGAGGAGACAGCGGGGGCTTTCCAGTCGGGCAGATGTGGGCCCCAGTGCTGGTCTGGGTGCTGACTAGCTGTCGGACCTTGCAAAAATGTCAATCAAGCAGAAACTCATTTTTTCCATACCCAGAATCAGGGTAATCATAATTATCTGTAGGTTGTTCTGAAAATAAATGTTAAAATAATCACAAAGCATCCAGCTTAATGAAGGATGTCATTAATAACTGATAATGAGGTACACGTATCAGCCATTCTCAGCCATTTATGATAAACTCTTTCTACCATCCTGGTCAAACACGAGGGTTAGGAAAGAGGTGACTGGGACCCCTGAGAGTCAAGACTCACAAAGTGTCATGACCAGTGCAGTCGGGGTGGAGTGTCCTCTCAGGAGCCAGCCAGGAGATGGCCCTGGCCCAGGGACTGGCAGAGGACCCAGGAAGTCATCCAGTGCCTTCCCTTCTGCCTGGGGTGGTTCTGCACCACATCACTGCTCTGACTTGCATCTTCCTAGTGAAATTTCTAAAGTTCCTTCCGGTTCTAAAACTCCATGATCCATGAAGCAAAATTCAAAACACAAAATCCCAGCAAAGGGACTTCAAGGATATCACCTCTCTGATAAAGTCCTCTGGCACTAAGCAGCTCCTTTGACTTTGAACTGTCACACTCATGCCTTCATTCACAGGGGTCCTGCTGCCCATGCACAGCAAATGAGCATTCCTTGGCCTGCAAAATCTCTTGACAACTTCCTCCTGCATTTGGATACATAAGATTGTGACTATCCAAATGAATCATACGGCTTAGTTTTTCCAACCTTTGTGACACAGTTCACTGCACGATGAGCTTCCTGAGGGCTGGGGCCGTGTCTTCGTCATATCTGCATTCCTAGCCCCTGCTGCTTCAGGTCTGTGGGAAGACGAAGTGGGCACATGTGACAATACTCTGCCTCAGAGTAAGTACAACTCTCCCCTTACTGGTGAATCACCCTGCGGGGGCTAGGGAGGCACCTTCCGTCCCCAAATGGACTAAAGCACACCTTGAGCAGAATAAATTCAACTATTCAAAACAAAACTCGAACGTAGTATCCATCACCTTTCCAGGATCAAAAACGGGTTAGGGCTGGGGAGACACCGTTCCATCCGCTGCTCTATGAACTGGTGACCTTGGTCCAGGTACTTAGAAACTCTGAGCCTATTTCTTCATCTACAAAGCAAGGAATGTAATACTGCAGCCCTTACAGGCTGAGGCTGAGGCGAGCAGGATCACTGGTCTCAGGGATGAATGTCTGGAGGGATCCTCCGGTTTGGAAGCCTGAGTACGTTTGTCCCCCCTTTGTTCCCCCTCTGCCGGCGCAGCTAACATAGTTTATCTCAGATTGGCAGCGCCTCGCCCCATCACGGCAGGATTTTGTAATCCCTCCAGGCCAAATTGCAACAACTTGCTTGACTTGGGCCACCAAGGAGACCCAGGGAGGGCAGGGTCCCAGAGCCTGTCACCTGAGAAGTCTGAGTCAATGTGACCACACCTGACCTGCCCCAGGGCCCAGCTCGCAGCTCACCTCCCAGTGGGGAGCCCTAAGCCCTCCTGGGACTCTGGTGTCTTCAGGATGACCTGGCCACGCCTTCCTGTGCTGCACCCTGGAGCTGGTCGGCCTCGAGCAGGAGCACAGAAGTGGTTCGGGAGCCCCGGTGACAGGGGGCACTGGGAGGGCGGGGACGCCAGCGCCTTCCCGCGTCCGGGGTCTCCGCTTTGTATAGGCAGCACTTACTCTCATTTCTCCTCTTGTGCTTGGAGGAGGAGAGGAAATGCATTGAGGGCTTTCTGTCAGGTGTTTCGCTGGGTCCTTTTTCCATTTAATCCTACCGCCGCCACTTGAGGAAGGGAGTCTTGAAAATGGGGCCCTGGGAGGGGGTCATCCGAGCTCCCAGTGGCAGGGTGACAGTCACACGGAAGGTACAGGCGGAGTGGGGAGGAATTCACGATTGAGCCCTCAGGCTGGGCGAGGTCTCACACATACGGGTTCTCGTGCTGAGAATCAGAAGGATCTCCAAGCGGGGCCGGGGCCACAGCCGCGCAGCCCTGGTTAGTCATCTTGGTCTTGGGATACACTTCAGGCCTTCGGTTCGTTTGCTCCTTCATTTAAGGGTCCTCCTGCACCTGCTGTGTGCAAGGCATTGTCCTGGGTGCTCTAGGGATACAAAGAGTAACTCCACCTCCAGAGGCCCTCGACCTGCATGGGGAAAATGATACACCCCAAAGTTCTATTACAGGGTAGACTCTGAGTCAGAAAGCGCTATGAAAATTCGCAAGAAGGAGAGATTGCTTCTGGGGGCTGATGAGAAAAGGCTGGAGAATGTTGATGGCATCGAAGGCAGGCCTTGAAGGTCAGTAGGTGAAGAAGACGGGCCAGCAGGAGAGAGGGGGCGGGGATAGAGAAGAGCCAGTCATGGGCAATAACAAGAGACTGCAGGCCAGGGTGGGGGACCCTCAAGGCAGTGGGTGCAAGGGTCCGGGAGGGTGTATTACAGAGTGAACTGGAAGAATGGAAAGGAGAGCCAGGCCACGAGCCAGGCCGAGGGGGCAGGAGGGAGGGAGCGCTAAGCTGTGAGCCCCGTGGGGGCGATGACTCACCTAGGACACTGACGATGGTCACTTAATCAGGTTGAATTATTACAAACAACCACAGATGCTAAAGTCAGAGGGTTGAGAGCACGGGGTACACACAGCAGTAACAGGGTACGGAAGGTGGCCTGGGAAGGGTGAACCAGAATTCCTTCCAGACCCACTGAATTTGAGGGGCCCTCGGGCTGGCTGGCTGGCTGGAGATGCCGGATGAAAACATCACCTGGCTTGAGACTGACTGGTGAGGGACAGAGACACAGCGCTAAGACTCGTCCAGAAATGAGCAGAAATGTCAGCCATGAATACATATGTACAGGGAACGGAGAGAGAGAACAGAGTGAGGCCGAAACCTTCAAAGACCTCCTGCCTCCTTCTCATGCTTAGTTGACAGTAGTAGGAGGAAGGGCCGAGGGGAATTCACGAAAGGACACTCAGGAAGGGAGTTCTAGGGAGTCTAGGAGAAGGCGGAAGACGGAGACAGCCTGGAATGAAGCCCCTCGCGGGGGGAAGCCACGAGGACGAGGGAGAAGGGGACGCTTCCACCAGCTAAGGTGCTGGACATCGCCCCTGGAGTTCTCACACCCTCATTTCCCCAAGTTCTGAAGGCTGGAGTTGGGGTTTGCCTTCAGCCATTTTCCATTTCCTTAACAAATGTGTGTCAATAGCTGTTTGTTCCATCTATGTTCAAAGGGTGTCCTGGTTGCTAGGTGATGTGAGGCTACCTGAAGGCCACCCCTCCTAGAACTTCCACACCTGGTTCCCTCAGCCGATGTGCTGGTAGCAGGAGGGATGAGGGGGGAGGGGAGGACGAGAGAGAGAAGCTGGGGTCTATCTTTTTCACACTCCCCACTTACACAAAACACATTTTTAGTTTACTCTACATGGAGGAATGTGCACATTAACTCTGCTTATGTATCACACACTTAGAAATCCTGTTAATAGGGAGATTTTAGTAGAAAGTCATTCCTCAGGTTCAAGTCAAATGAGTGAGCACAGAATGTCTCACAGCTTACCACCCAACTTGATTAACACCCGCACAAAAGCTGAAGGAGATGCAACACCATCTAGCCCTTGTAGACGCAGCCAGGTCCCAGGTATGTCCCACAGAGAGCGTCCCAGGGCACAGCGGCCCATTCTCAATGGCACGAGTTGATAGGTCTTGAGGGTGGGGAGACCCTATAGTGGATTTGTTTCCCCGTCCTGAATTGGCCTGGGCTCCGCCTGAAGTTGCAGCTCAGTAAATGTTTTTAGAACAAATAAATGTCTTTCAGCAACCATGTACTTTGCTCTAAGGAAACGCAATATAGGAAATACCAACAGAAAATTTGAGATGTAACTCATTACCAAATTCTTCCTTTGGTCAAATAATTCACTGTAGTTTTCCTTAAAAGTTGACTGCTAATGCTTATATAAATAAGCTCAGCACAGGTGGGAGGAAAGCACGCGGTGGGCATGCGTGCTTTAGCCCACGCCCTGCAGGCAGCCTCAGGGCCCCAGCAACCGGAACGCGCCCCTGTCCCAGCTACCCTTCCCTGCATGCGCCTCTCTCGGCATCCCCGGCCCTGTCCCTATGGGCTTTGTGCATGTCTTTTGAGTGTATTCAGTGTCTCCTAACTGGAGAGCATACTTTCATACAAGGAGTCTAGTCATCCTCTTTATTAGGACATACTAATTTGCTCACTAATAACTGAGCACTATAAAATCAGATATCAGAGCAGCGATCTGACCTCCCCAGCCTCACAAGCCAGCGCAACAGGCTCTGAACTGCAGTGGCTGCAGAACCCGAAAGACAAACAGGGTGACAGTGGGGAAGTTCTTACTCAAATCTAAGTACGGCGCTGCTTGCTGGTCCAGAGGCTGAGATCGCTCGGGGAGACGGTGCTGAAACATTTCTTTGATGCTGTTCCTAAAAAACAAAACAAAACAAAACAAAACAAAAAACAGGCCCCGGCTTGCTCCTGCCAGGGTCAGCCAGCAGGTGAGGAGAGAAGCAGGGATAGGCACTGTGGTATAGAACAAATGCTCGTTTTGCTTTCACCTTTCAGAAGGATCAGTATTTTCTACAAATTGGAAGAAATTCTGTCTTTGTTTCGTAGACTGGCAAACAGGCCTTATGAAGCTGAGTTACTTAAACAATTTCCCACCAACCTCTTGACCACACTGGAAAGGAAAACTCATCAAGAATTTCTAACATGCGGTGTTAGAAAGCATTTTCAACAGTTCGTATCAACAATACTAACTCAAGTTAACTGCAAGACTCTTCACAGTTTGCCAGCTGCTTTCAAATATATTCTCATTTAAATGTAACAATGGCATGTGAAGAGCAACAGCCACAGAAAATCTTGCTAAAGACAGGTGACGTCACAAGGGTGAGGACTAAATAAAGCAGTGCGGGCGTGCGGCCAGGGCAGAGAGGAGACTAGAGCATTGCTGGTTCCCTGGGAGCAGCATAAACCTAGCGATAAAAATCAAAAGAGGTCCTTTTATAAAGCAGAGTTTATCTGTAAAAGGGGATAAACAATAATGGTTATCTTACTGGGTTGTCTGAAGACTAAACAAGTTGATTTATTTAAAGTGCTCGGAACAGGGCCGGGCACATAAAACAGCATAGAGTGATAATTATTTTCTATTACAATTAACAGAAAACAAAAGAAGGGCACTACAAGACAACATTTAAGCACCTCTTCATGGGACAAATCTTTTCCCGGGAACTTACTTTCCCTCTTAAAACTGAAGGATGCCAAGAAAAGCACTGATGACTACAGAATTAATACATTTTCACCGAGTGAAATAAATTAAGGCAAAAAATAGGGCTCATATGTTAACAATTTTTAAAATATCATGCCTATGAAATCCAAGTGTCCAGAGAGCGTACATTTCATTGTTCTAAATTCCACTTTGATTCAGAAAACTAAGTGGCCTGAAAAGGAGACATTTGGGAAAAATGAAAGCTGAGCATTTCTAGAGGAAATATTCTGTGTTATTCAAAGCAAATGGTCACGATGTCTGCTCTTTGCTGAGCGTGTACCTTTTTCTCAGGCTACCCACTCGATTATTAAAATTATTCAGTTCTTTCTGCGACGCTTTAAAATAATAATTGCCACGGTCTACAGGTGCTCTCCACGAGAGCCGCACTGCAACAGTCTCGCGATGCGACTGCCTTGGGTTCCCAACTCTGAGAGCACCCCTGAGCACCTCCCTCCTCTGGTCTTCCCACCGCCCACTTCACCCCACCTGGCCGAGATGCAGCTCCCTGCTCCCTAAATGCCCATTTGTTTCCTTCCCCTGCATACAATTCAGCATATCCTCCTGGCTCTCATTTTTATTGGCAAATGAAGTTAAAAGTAAATGAAAAGGCAAAAAACCCTACCCCAGTCTAATATATCTCCATATATCTATATCTATATATAAATAAAGATAATTCTCTTTAGGTTTCATACATACCCACTCCCTTCTGGAACTCTAGTTTCTTTCTGGAACTCCCTTCTGGAACTCTAGTTCTTTTGGAACTCTAGTTTCATATACAAGATAGGACAAGCACAGATAACTTGGGCATGTGCCCTCTGTGAAGAAAAGTGACTTTACAAATCTTTGGTGCTTTATTAGACTGGACATTGCCTGGGATTCTAAACTCTGAGGGCCACAATAAACTCAGACACTACAACTCAGGCTCTGAATTCATACGAATTTTCTCTGTGGGGTGTGTGCATGTGTATCCTTTTAAACAACTAGCACCATTCGGAATTCTTAGGAGACTAAAATCAAACGTTCTTCATATATTTTCTCAGTTTTAAGAAACTTGGGGCCATGCTTCATTTCTAACGTGTGACCCCGAGGGTTAAAGTCCAGGGCAAAAGCTCATCAGGTGGTAGTGAGTTTTCGCTACTGTTACCCAGGAGCATCTATAAATCAGGTGGAAGGCAGCACACGACCCGCCCTTGTACCACATCCTCAGAGTTCCCGAAAGGTCTGCAGGACCGGAGCAGGCAGCCAGCAAGGGGTAAGAGAAAACTGGGAACTGAAAATTTGGGGGCGAGGAGCAAGGAAGACGGAGTAAAAGGGGGAAAGGATGAAAAAGAAAAGGAGGGAGAGGTCAAGAGAACAAAGACAGCAGAAGAGAGGAAACCACAGTGCTGGACCTCTAAATCTTAAACACGTGCTTTCTTTTGCATTCTGTGTCCCAAAGAGGGTGTGAAGGTGTCTGCAGTTTTCCGGGGAAACCCGCGTGGGGAGGGTTTACGCTGCACACGGGGAGACACGCCACGGGATGGCAGAGGCCGTATAAACCCAGGAGGTGACACCATCCGGTGTGAGCAGGACTGAAGGTGTCTTTTGCTCTTTATGTGATATTTATACTTTTAGGAGCTTTCACAAGGCAGTCCCAGTCTAGATGAAAGTAATTTCATAAGCTTAGAGTCTCCGTTTTTCTTTCAACTTCCTGAGGATCCCCTGACGGTCACCGTTAAGGAGGAGTCCACTCTAGGGCACCTGTCCTTGAGGACACCTAATGGAAAGGTATCCGACCACCGACTCTCGCTGAGCAACTGCAAGAGGGCTCCTGTGAGAGCGCTGGGAAGTTAAACTGCCCCCACCATCAGCTCAAACTCCTCAAAATACACGGCTGCCACTGCTTAGTGGAAAAGACGGCATTAAAACAAATTCCCCATCAGAACCAAACCAAACCAGACCAAAACAACTCTCTGATTTGGGAATGTAATGATATAAAAGCAACTTGGCAGAAACATACGGTTGGCTATAGAACAAAAAGAGCTATCTGAATGCCAACTATTGCCTCTTAATCCTTTAATTAGACCGAGTCCTTCAGCAGGAAGCACAGTTCACTGTTACTGAAAGAAATCAAGAGCAAATACAGACTGTGAGAGACCTACACACACAAGCACGTGCACATAACGATGTACTCACATGAAGGGGAATAAATACGGTGGACTCAGAGTCTAAGAAAGAAATGTATTTGTTTCTGAGAGCCATGATTTGGGACACTAAGAAGTTCTGGGAATCCGATTTGGGAAAGCGTGAGGGCGAGATGCAGCAGGGCCGGGCGTGTCCGAGGCTGTGCGCGGCTCCCGGAGTGAACCGGCTCTGCCGTCGGGCCAGGGAGTTTGCCCCAGCAGCGCCCTGACAGCTGAGAAGCCGGGAGGCCCTGGCTCCAGAGAATTTATTTGGAACCTTTCTTCTTTTTCCTCTTCTTTTTCACTGGTGTTTCATCCAGCGTACCGTCCTCTGCTGTCTCAGCTTGCTTCTGTCCCCTTTTCTTTTCTTTCCTGTTTCTGGGCCTCGAGGGAGGGTCCCGGTCATCGAGTGGCGCCACGCAACCCTCTCCACCCTCAGAAGCAGAACCAGAATTCTCGTCCCAGCGGCGATCTCCCAGCTGCCACTCAACTTGGTCTCCCTTCTTCTTGGCCTTGGGGTGGGTGCAATTCTCCACACTTTTATCTTTCGCCTCTTTCTTTCTTTTCTTCCCTGCTTTCCTTTCCACTGGGGTCTCTGAAGCCTCTGGCCCCACGGCCGTGCCCTGCGCCTTACTCTTGCGCTCCGCCATGCGCCTGGCAAAGTACTCGCGGATGGTGAAGGCACTGGTGGTCATGGGGGAGACGTCAGTCCCCTCTGCAGCGTCGGGACTGGGCTGGCCCTGAGGTGGGGAGAAGAGTAACACCGGTTACGCATCAGCTAGTCACTCACCACCGCCCGGAGCCCGCGTGGCTGGGGGGCCGGGCTCCCCCTGGACCCCTCGCCGGCCGTCGGGTAGAGCTGAGCCGCACGGTGCGGAATGCAGTGGCCACACGCACCAGCTGAGGGCCGTATGGGGTGGGAGGCCGGGGAGTCGGAGGTTAACTTCACAAGGTAGATGGTGAGTCACCCGGACGCCATTCTGACAGAATGGCCCCTTGGCAACAACCTTATAAATGGCAACGAAGTTCCCAGAGTCTCCATCAGAAACAAGGACCCTAAAAGCCCGGAGCTCTGGGGTGTCGTCAGACACCTACTTGGTCTCGCTGTGGATACACAGGCCTTTGCGCCCTGACCCACAAGCTCAGACGCCACGCGTATATGGGAGCCCCTGCTAAACCAGGAGCCACGTGCCAGCCTCGACCCTGGTGTGTCCAGAGCGTGGCCCTCTGGCCGCTCGAGAGAGGAGGCACCGGGGCTGGAAGGGCCCGTGTGCCCCCTTCCTCCCGGAAGGAACAGGAGAGCTGGGGTGCCCTCTGCCCTCAGCTGGGGGTGGGAGACATGAGACGCGCCCCCCCTACATTGCCGTGAACTAGACACCCATGGCTGTGTCCGTCTGCTTCTAAATGGAGGAATTACTCACTCCTAACCGCCGGGATTAAGTGTGGTTTACATTTTAATTTTACATAAATACACTCAGTTGGAAGGCTTGAGAAGGCTTGAGAAGAGGAAAACAAAAACGCTAACTTAATAGGCTGGGATAAAAGATCAAATGCTGGTATCACACCATATAGGTTGTGGCTGGCTGGCAGTAGGGAGATGAGGAGGTGTGCGTGAAAAAGGAAGCACCTTCGAACGGAAGCATATAAGGACTGTGCTTTAGGTAAGGTCAGTGTCTGGAATAATTCTGCCCACAGTCTTTCAAAATAATCAAGCCCTTAAACAAATACACTAAACTTAGGTTTTCATAATTACCTGGCTTCTCCCTTCACATTCACTTATTCACACAGGACGAGATGGGTGGTCCGACCCTTTCATGAGGTGGGAAAACAGTTTTCTGAATAAATCAGTTTCCAAATTAGGAGTCTGCAAATGATTCTGAACTGGGCGGGCAAAGCTCTGCTTGTGCAGCTAACTTTATTATAACCACACATATAACTGGACCAGGTATTTTCTTGTTACAGCAGCACTCAAAACCCGGCTCAGTGGGATCAAAGTAGCGTCCCGTCTGAAATTATGGCTGAATCAGTATTATATCAGTGGGCAATTGGGCTCTGAATGGCCGCTGACCCAGCAAGCTCTCCCCAAAGGGTACCTTACCAACAACATCACAGCTTATCTAATCAGCACAAACCTTATTTTACTTAGGGCTAAAACCACAAAATCACGTAGTCAGTTTCTTAAATTTCAAAAGGTAAAATGCAGAACATGTGGAATAAACCAAATGAGCTTTTTAAATGTTATCTATCAATATTCAGTTTGGGCTGGAATCCCATGAGGTAATTTTGAGAAAAATTTAAAAATAGCTGCCACAGGAGCCAAAAAACACAAGGTCACTTTGTCTTTTTGTTCCTCAGATGTTGAAAAAGAGCTGAAATTTTGCACAGCAGGATGAAAAATCTTCTCAAGGCTCTCCTGATCCCAGCCAATCCCCGCCTGATGGACGAGAAAGGTCTTGCCTTCCGTTCAGTAACGGCACACAGCCACACACGGCAAGTCTCCATGAAGCAGGCCTGTTTACATAAAATAGGTCTCACTTAGCTTCACAGTATGAAAGGAGTTGGTCTTACGTGGGCCACCTCCTCTGGAGTGTATCTGTGTCTTAGGAACTCAAATTCGAGTCATATCCTATGGCTCCTTACCTTGTTCACCTGTTTATTACCTTCTGAATTCCTGCTTTTAACAGTTAAATCACAGGAACTAAGTACTGGTATTAATCACACTTTTAATTACTAGAAAATACAAGATCATTTTTGAGTCACTTGTTGAACTCTGCGGGTCTTTCTAATCCTAGAAAATAACTCTGCTCGTAATCAAGTCCTCTGGTGATAAGGATTTTAATAATCATGGGCCACTGCACACCAAGCTCAGCGGGGCGTGGAGACAAGCCAGAGAGATGCCAGCACCCAAGGAAAGTGGAGGCGAAACAATGACTTGCAGGGGAGAGCGGTGGGCAGCCTCCCACACTCCAGGAATGTACCTGTTTTGAAAACCATGGAAACAAAGGAGGAATAGGTTGCAGACCTGACTGCTGTAGAAGCAAAGCCCAGGTCTCATATTTCATGACTTTACAAATCATAAACCCAGTTTTACTACAGTGATTACAATCCCTGTTTCTATATTCTCAGCCATGAATGCATGAATGTGAACAATGTACACCTTTTTAAGAAAATGAGTACTTTTCATATCTGGTCTCTTCTTCAAAGTAAACAAGTACTGAGAAAAGCACCGGCAACTTTTTAGTACTCTGAAATAGCAACAAACTCGCTTCTTTCCACATTTCCACTAAACGTATAATGCAACCCCCCCAGCAAAAAATAAAAAATCTGTAATACCAAATGTGACTTTCACTGCTTCATAAACTTTGAGAATCCCAATTTGCTAACAGTGTTCTAAAATCTAGTAAAATAAATTTACAAATAACTTGAAAACTTCCTGTTCCATACAAAACACTAGCAAGGGAGGTATGGTTAACTAATGATCTTACCGAACATTTGATTTAAGCTTAGGGATTTAGGAAACCTTTTCTTTTAAAATTCCAATTCCTGCTATTAACTAATGGAGAGCCTTAGATAAATCCCATAACCTCTCTGGGTCTCAGTTACTAATCAAGTCAAATAAGTAGGTTAAATTAGACCTGAAAGTCTAAAATTTACTGAACTATGAAATGACATTTGGGCTGGCCATTCCTCTGTGACACCAGACAGCAGACGAGGGATAGTGAGGCTCTATAAGCAGGTAGCAGGTGAGCTCAGCTCATAGACCACTGTCACCCCAACTGTCAGGCCAAGATGCAGGAGTGACAGCAATGCACCTACAAGTCCATCCACAGAGAATATTTTACACCACCTGTAAGAGAGCATACAGCTGGGGAGCAGATCTAGTAATACTACTTAGGAGAACAGAAAGGGCCAAATACTATTTTGCAATGAATAATTTGTAAGCATTCATTTAAAAGAACTGACACTATATATTAGAAGCTAAAATCAATAAAAGCAAAAAACTGGGGTGACTACTAACTGGAATATGAATCTATTTTAAACCTAAGTCGTGGAAATCATCCTAATATTTCTAAGAAAGGTAGTAAGAAGCTGGAACTTTTAAAATGATAATAAATTCCCATTTTGTACTTAAGGTTTTGAAGGTTCTCTTTTTAGATACCTTGGCTTGAAAGTCTCCACTGATCCTTTACATACCCTAAAAATTTCTGTTCTCAAGAGGCAGAGAGTCGGGAAGATACCAATGAAGCTATCCGGATGGAAGCGGAAATGTGATGGGTTTCTGGAACGAATGACCTGGCAATCTCTCCCTCAGCTTCATGCCTCTACAGTCTAAGATTCCTTAAGTCCTGCTTGAATGCCAAGAGATAAAATAGCTGTCCAGTCACGGCATACGCAAGGACAGTCAGGCTTTCCCCTGGGGACAGTGAGGGATAGAGTCTCTATAGTAGGAGCTAGGTAGCGGTCTCTCTGTAGAACCTCCAGCCTTTCTGTTGGCCTTGATGTCCCGTCAGTTCACTGGTCTCCTCACTCAGCTGGGGAAGGGACATGTCGCCTGCAGCTGTGCATATCCGAGGCCATGCAGTGCACCTAAGACGAAGAAGCTTTCCAAAGACACAGTTCGGTCAATGAGGGGAAACGGTAAGGGAAACAACAAAACAGTTTAAAAGATCTCTCCCTAAATTTGTAATATATCCACTACTCTACCTCCCTTTTTGTTAATTAAAAAGAAAGATCCTAAGCTACATTGAGAATCTTGAATTATTTTCCATATATTTTAAAAGCTACTATTTTAAAAATATAAAATGAAATAGTCTGTGTTGTTCTAAAACACTGTTTCATGGGTTAATCTTGTCTGTCTCAGAAAACCCCGCAGTGTTCTCATTTCTTTCAGAACCTATGAGTGTACAGCCTGTGTTTAAAAAAACATTCGACGATGGATTTTCCCAAGTGACAGCAAGGGCCTTAATTTCTACCCCAACCAATAAACACTCTGAGGGTCAGAACCCAGGAGGACTGCTCCCCAGCTCACAGAACCTCAGTGGCTTAAAGCCAGAAGAGCCCGGCGGGACTACTCCCTCCATCATGTGTGGAGACTTGACCCAGAGTGCCCGCAGCCCGGTGCACTGAAGCAAGCGGCTATCATTTCTTGAATGCCTTCAGTGTGGCAATCACTTATTATCGTATGTCACCTCACCTTGACAGGGGTAGAAACCGAACCTCAAAGCACTTAATATTCAGAAGGCCTGACGGTGGGAACTGGCAGAAGTAGGATTTGGCCCAAGGCTGCCAGGCGCAGAGCCCATCCTCCCTCCACGCCCTCCATGCCAGCATCCCAACTTCCGGCCTGCATCACACAGACCCACTTGTCACTGTTTCTCTCTTCAGAAATCATCCCAACACTGAAGTATATATCAATTGGTCCATGCTCAACTTTATGAGGCAGAAGTTAACTGATGCTAAAACTTCAGGTCGAAAAAAAGGCCACAAGAAATAGATACTACTTTCTAAATAGAAAAAAACTCTATTATCTAGTTTGCAATTCATATAAATAAAAAAATAGCCTGAAACCAGGCTTAAGAGTTGTTGTTTTTTTGTTTGTTTGTTTGCGGTACGCGGGCCTCTCACTGTTGTGGCCTCTCCTGTTGCGGAGCACAGGCTCCGGACGCGCAGGCTCAGTGGCCATGGCTCACGGGCCCAGCCACTCCACGGCATGTGGGATCCTCCCGGACCGGGGCACGAACCCGTGTCCCCTGCATCGGCAGGTGGACTCTCAACCACTGCGCCACCAGGGAAGCCCAAGAGTTTTATAATTAGAGCTGGAGAATCTTAAGGCCTCAACCTATCTCTGGCCATTCTGAATTACAAATGGGGTAGGGGCGGGGGGCGGGAAGAGTTGGATGCAAAGGACACAAGACCTTGCAGAGAGAGACACTTAAGAAATTAGCTATCATATACCATAATCATCTCAGGTGCCTGAAAGATGCATGTCGCCTTTTCTCAAATGGCTACAGAATGTCATGGGCTTGTTCTTCACTTCTTTTAGGTGCTCTGCCCAGAGGCTTTGCAGCTCAGTGAGCTGTCTGCTCAAGCTCTTCTGGGTTCCCAGTCCTCGGTGTCATTCAAACATGTCTACTGAGATGGATTAACAGTGAATTGCCCCAATATAGAGGATTCTCTTTATTATTCTCAGAAGAATGTTGTTAGTAACTTTTGGGGCAGGGATCACAGCAGTTTGGATAGAGAATTCAGGGAGGTGTTTGGGGCAGATGCACCACAAGCATAAAATCTTATCAGTTACGATAAGCATACAGTCCAGGACGAGCTTTCAAAGGCACAACGCTTTAGCTCACCAGCCTTTCTCATATGTCACTGCCGATCTTAAGTGACAAGATGATTGAAGCCTTTTGATTTCCACGTTGCGACACAGGCTGCAACAGTAACCCTTCAATGAACTTTCTCATTGAAAGAAAAAGCAGACAGCCAGAGCTCAAGGGTAATGGACTTAGCAACAGGGTCATTAGCTCTGAGAACTACTGCCTGTGATGAACAAATGCACACTTCCACCCCAGCCTGTGTCATCAGCTTGTGCTGCATTAGTCTGTGAAGAGTTAAGAAAGCTTGGCAAGTGAGTAGTTTGAAAGAACACTTGCATCTTCTCTAAACTTTCCGGCAGGACAGCTCTGACAAACACAAGTTATGTCTTGATGTCTCCTGGGAGGCAGAAATTGCGCCCATCCACTTAGGACAGCGATGAATTCAGGTATGAAGCCATTTCAGGTATGAAGCCCGTCAAGATGGGGGCAGTGCTGAGGTGAGGGGGTGCCAGGACATGTGAGCACAAAACCCTTCGCCAACAGAGGGAGCCGAAGGCACTGCCGCGGTCGCCTGTGATGCTCCCCGCGACGCTCTTCCAGATTCTTCATACACAGTTGTGTGCGTCACTCCCTTAAAGATCAAGTGCAAAGCTGCCTCCTTCAAGAAGCTGGTCCCCTGTGAACAACCTCCCTTGGTTACTACTGTGACTAGCAATTGGTTACTTGTACTTTCTGGTTTTGTATAATTTGCTTTCTAAGCATCTTCCCAAGGAATTTCTAAGTTCCTTGAGGGCAGAAATCATGCCTATTTCATTTGGGTTCAGCACAGCCTCTAATGAAGAACAAACACATGGTGAGCGCTCCAGGAAAGCACAAAAGACACCAGCCCCAGGCAGATCCAGGCTGGGAAGCACTCCCACCCCCCCACTGAACCGGAAGCTTTGTATTTGTCAGCACAGGTTCCTCTGCGTGCCAGGCGGGGCTCAAGACTAGAAGGGGCTTGGAAGGGTGGCAAGCAAAGAGAGAACCAGCATTTTGCAGTGGACAGTCTTCCCACCCAGATGAAACCACACCCTTCTAATCAGATGCCACCTTGCCTCCCAGTGCAAATCGCTCCGCTAACTTCTGCAGGTGCATCCCAGTGCCTTTTAGTGTGATCAGCCCATCACTCCCTGTGGCCCTGAGCGATGAACAGCTCAGTCAAACGATCCATACATGTCTCTTCTGGTCTGTTATTCCACAGGTCATCACGTCACCTTCTGGAAGATTAGGTAAATCGGGAAAATGGGGTGCTGTGTTTTATGGAACTATCACATGCATGATGTGGGGCGGGCTGAACATCAGCAATAAGGTGACATGCGTGGGTTGTGACTGTTCTCGCCATCAAGAGAAGAGGCTGGAAAGCAAGCGAGTTCTAGAGCACATCCAAGGCAAAGTCAGGAGATGACTCTGAGAAGACAAACAGGTGGATCAAGTTCCACGAGAAGCCCCCGGCAGCAGGTTGTTAAGGTGCAGCCTACATGTTATCTTGAGCTCATCACACAACCTGGGAAGCTGCGTATTCCCGCGAGTCATCAGAATGGTTTGCCTCCAGAGGTTAAGCAAGGAGCGATCAACATGTTGGTCATAAAGCAGAGACTGTGCGACTATGTCAGCATTTCTTCTCTTGCTTTCTATGGTACCTTTTTGGTTTCCACATGATTGAAAACACTGTTTCACTGACAATGAGCTATGTTTGCACTCACAAGAAGTTTACTCAGGGGTAAAATCTGGTGTTTTTTTCAAGATATCATTCACTCACTCACATGTGGAGTTAGGATAAACACACAAAGTCTCAGAAATAACCAGCCTCATGGAATCTGCCTGGGAAACACAATCACTTGCAGGATTAGCAAGCATCACAAGAGTTAAAAATAAATACAAGACACCACTGACTGACGGGAAGTTTTGATTTGAAGAGGGGTTAAAAAGAAAAAAATACAACAACAGAACTAGAACTACACAGCAACTCTTAACTTTATGTGAGTGTGTACATGTGTACAGTGTGTGTATGCTCATGCAAACAGGTTCTAGGAACCCAGGACCTGTGCAGGGGTTCCAGGAGGGCTCTCTGGCTGGCACATGCCCCGAGGGCCAAATCCGGCTGCTGCCGATCAGAATGGTTTTTACACTTTAAATGGGGGGAGGGAGGGGGAGAGAATCAAAGGAAGACTAACTATTTCATGACATGAAAACTATGTGAATTTCAAGTATCAGTGTCCATAAATAAAGTTTTGAATTTTATCAGTAAGAAAAATTTGTTTTCTCTCTAGTATATAAGTAAACATAACAGATGCTATGTAAATATTTGCTGAATGAATAAAATTTATTAAGAAATATAGTCTGCTTTTCGGAAATGTTAGATGTATGTGAAGTATATACACACACACACGGAGTTGGTTGGAGGGCTCTGGGTTTTGATGAAGTTCTCAATCTCAGTCTCTTGTTAACTTACTGAATTATGCTAGTGAGGGGTAGAGAGGGCTGCCATCTGCCGTTTGATTTCTGGCAGACAAGGACGAAGTTTGCTTACGAAGTGATCTGACATCAAAGAGAACTCCCAACCCACTGTAAGCAGGCAGATACCTCTCTAACGTTAGGCATTAGAACCCTGCCTGGAATTTACAGACTCAGATAAATGAACTGGACAGCTCAGAGAAGATAACGGGGGACTGGAAGGGACAGAATATCTTGCTTTTCCCTGAACAACAGCAAAGAACTACAAATAATGCCAAATGCCTCGTAGGAAGGCCAGTGCTAACAAAGCTGTTCATTTTCTTTTTTCCACTTGCCTCATCAGCTGCTCAAATTACCACTCATTACGAAAAGCCAACATAAACATGTTTTAAAGGGATGGTTCTCTATGGCAACAACCTCTCTCAAGTAACTGACATCAGAGCTACTGACAAGAGTCATACAGCCTCTGGGGAAAGAGAGGGAAAAGAAAAAAGGAGCAGGTTTCCTGCCTCCCTCAACAGTCTTAAGGCCTGGAAAGTTGCAGTGATCCATGTGACAACATTTCACAACACATTGGCCGTTACAAGATAAACGAGGCTCCTCCAAAGCTAGAAATGATCAATGTGACACAGGTACCAATTTCTTTGATTGAAGCCTAAAAATAATCCAAACTGGCTATCGTTTATGATTCTAGGTCAACTGGTTCTGTTCCCTGCTCTCTGGAGACAGGACAAAAAGCTTTTGTAAGTAGTTGAAGCCTAATGCCTGAGCCTCCAAAAGCAGAAGCAGCGGCTGACGAAGGGCCTGTCTCTTCCACCTTTACTCCACTGACTTGAAAATCGCTTAGGAATCATTAACAACTCAAATTTAGGCTCCTTATTATAGAAAGCATAGCATCTTTTGAAGATTTTAGAGAACGTACTATTCTGAAACAAGGAATAGAGTATGAATAGTTATTTGGAATAAGAAGAGAAGGGTAAATTAATTCAGGTGAATGAAGTTATTACTAAAGTCCTCTCCCTCAGCTCCTGTATACTATATGGGATTAATCGTTATATAGACCTCTTTTTAATTGACCAGAAACTAAAGTAACAAATATTTTAAAAATACTTCTAGGAGTAAATTTGGTAGGGCAAAATAATTCTATGTTTAAAGGATATTTAAGTTAGTAAGAATAACTAGATAAAATCCTGAAATCACTGAGTCGTGTAATAAAAGTAAATTATACAAGAAAAATAAGATCTTGAGGAGGCTGAGGTCCACAGTTGTGGCCATCCAGTCCTTCATAAACATCCACTGAGCAGCCCCAGCAGCTACTGTTTACTTGACCAGGGCCGGGGCCCAGACAGGAGCTCCCATCTGTGGGAGACACACAGTTAAAAAAAAAAAATTATAAAAAGGTCTGGGTAGATCTCATCTAAGTGTTCTTGCCACAATAAAATTAAAAAAAAAAATGCAACAGGAGAATTTATTTTTTAGAATAGACAGAAACTAAACAAGAAAACCAACTACAATAAAACTCCATTCAACAAAACCTCTAACCAATTAAACTGAGATTACAATTCCAAAGAGTTCATAAAAATTAAAATTATTACTGCTATTAAATAGATAATTCTCATATATTATTATCATATATATTTAAATATATCATCTCTTAGTTTCATGCAAGCTATAATTTTATTTTATAAGCAAGAAACATATTAAGGAAAAAGAAGACGTAATATTGCCTCTTTACCTGCTCAAAATCCAAAAAAGTTCCTTAAAGCAAGACCTGCCTCTTGTTTGCAGCCCATAACTGGCTCAACCTCTGTGGAGATTCAATGCCCTGCATCACAGTGCTTCCCAAACTACCAGGGGTGAAGGGCCAATTATTTTTCTTTTAAAAATCTCCTATCTATTGTGGGCCAAGATTTTTGTTAAAAAAAAAAAATTAGAAAACAAAATTTCAAAAAGACATATAACACACAAGTTCCAATTTCTAAAAATTAATCACACCACTATAAAAGTTTCTAAATGCTTACTCTCAATTTCTGTCCTGTCACGGGCTGGCCTGTGGACGATACTTTGAGTGGCACTGGTATAAAATACTCAAAGGAAAGTAAGAAAGGTGCTAAGTTCAGTGTAGTAGAAGCAGCCATGACCTGGGTGTCAAGAAATCTGACTCACATCTGAGAGAATGTGTGATCTTGGACAAGTCACTGTACTTTCTGGGCCTCAAAGCAAATCGTTTGCAAAACAAGGAAGGAGGGCTACTCAGTGACTTTTTTCAAACACGGTTTTAGCAGTGTGTGTCTTTCTCCAGACGAAATCTTAAACAGAAGGCCAATGTGTAACATACCAGGGGAACAGTGGTTGAGGTGGCGTTGGGGGAACCCAAAGCTCATGTCCTGACCCTCCTCTCCCTTTGTAAGGCCCCCGAGGCATCTTTGACGAACTCTCGGGGCTTTATGGAATACAGTTTGAAAAGCAACAGCTATGTTGTTAAGGTCCATTATAATTCTAACATTCACTGTAGCCTAGATAATTTCACAGCACTCAGTAACAGGAGACTAAGAAACTTGCAAGAATAAAATTGGACCTTTACTATTATATAACAAGCACAATTCTTAAGGTGTCATTAACTTTTGGAATTCCAACAGTTGGCTGTTGTGAGCACTGGCCAGTGACCAACGTCTTCCAAAAATGGTAACAAAGCATCAAGCCTGGTCTCTTCTATACTGTAAAGTGTTATGTTGCAAACTGGATCTTTATGAGGATCCAGATGACTGAGGATGAAGCTGAGGTTGACTGACTCTTCTGGGTCTACCTGGTGAGGCTCCAAGGAGGACCCAGAGGGAGATGGTAACGCCTACACCCATGTCACCGGTGTCCCTACCACGGTCACTCCAGACTATAGCATAAGAAGCAAAGCATCACCTCACCAGCCACCAGCTGCGCTAAAACCCAAAGGAAGGTTCCTCTTCATCTTATTTTCATTACATCGCAGGATGAAAATCTGGGAGAGAACGTTATTTCTGCTTTCCTGCCATAACAGAGGGGCAGAAGGAAAAATGAACCAATATTTCACTCTTCTCCTCCAACACTGGGCCACCTAGGTATCAATGTTTTCTTATCACAAAAGCTCTTAAAACCATTTGCTTGATCTGTCAACAAACAAAAAGCCAAATCTAATCCTTTCAGGCAAACCTACAGAAAGTCTAACCAAACAAAACAGCCCAGTGACTTACAGCTCTGGTTGTTTTGGTAGCCCTTGCCCTCAGCCCTTGCTTCTTTTTCTTTTCTTCTGCTCTTTTAATTCATGTCTTATTATGAAGTTATGTTTGTTGGTCTAGAAGACAACATACATTTTTACTGCTACTAAAACAACCTCCAAAAAAAGCAATGACCCACTTTCTCCTTTCTGGCCTTACAGAAAGTAGAGGCAGGCCCCCAAGCCCTGTTTGAAGTCCTTGCTTCCAGGAGATGGTCGGTTTATGTCTCTTGTCTGAGGACAGGAAAAGGATGCACTCTCGGCACCGTGTGCTAGACAGAGATAAGACCAGAGATTTCTGTCCTCAGCACCTTATCAGCTCTTCCTGCTACTTTCCAGAGTGGACAGCACCATGACTGGCAACAAACTAGCCTAAGGGGGGCTGGGTGGTGAGCAGCTTGGGGATTGGAGGGAGGGAGGTAGGAAGGGGTGTAGAATGAAGAAAAGAGGTGAGGTTTTTAACATACCTTAAAATGGTTTGGCTCAAATAAAACTGTCTTTTAAAAAAAACACAAATTTTACATCTCATTTTGCTAAAACTGCAGCAACAGGGACAGAAGTTTTTACAAGAACTTCCTTTCTGGTTGGAATGCACCACCACCTTCCTTGCTTTGAGCCCTGCCCCTAACTGCTTTGTGCTACTGGCTCCCGGGCACGTAGCACAAGTCCGATCTGCTTGTCGATGTTCCAGCCAGGGGCCTATAAACCAGAGGCTGCAGAGAGAATGCTTCCTACAGGCACACGTGCCTCCATTCAGACAACCAGTGTTTTCTGGGGCCACTCACCACTCCATTTCCGTATGGCAAAGAAACAAGCAAGGCTTTGAGATACTCTTCCAAACGTAGGAGGATGTCACTGATGACCTCTTTGGGGAACAAGGCTGCTGGAGCAGCTAAACTGGGCTAAACTGAGCAAGGTAATTTAAATCAGTTATGGCCTCGGTGATTTCTAAGGAACTCATGTGAAAGTGATACAGATTTGGCAGTCTTCTTCTTCTTTTTTTTAAGTAATGTATTTAATTTTATTTATTTGGCTGTGTTGCGCCTTAGTTGCAGCTGTGGGATCTTTGTTGTGGCAGGCAGGTTGTGGTGCGCAGGATTTTAGTTCCCCGACCAGGGATCGAACCCACGTCCCCTGCATTGGAAGGTGGATTCTTAACCACAGGACCACCAAGGAAGTCCTGGCAGTCTTCTTTTTAAAATGTTTTTATCATGTAAATTTTCAAATATAAGGAAAAGCAGATAAACTAGTATAATGAACACAACGTACCCATTACCCAGCTTCAAAATTTATCACAACAACCATCACCATTATAACCATCTCTACTCATATTAGTTCAAAGCAAATCAAAAGTATCATATACTTTATAAGTATTTCAGTATGTATCTCTAAAAGACAACAGCTCCAAGAAAAATCCACAACTATATTATCACATAAAAAATTTAACAAAAATCCCTTAACATCACTAAGTATCTCGTTTGTGTTCACATTGACTTTATTGACTTTTAAGTTATTTCTTATTATAATTCATTTGAATCTATTTCCTAATAAGGTTCATATATTGTGATTGGTTGATATGTCTCCTGTCTCTTTCAGACTATAGGTTCCCACCCCCTGTCATTTTTGTTTTTTCAAGTTCTTGCTGATGGAACCAAGCCGTGTGTCCCACAGAATTCTCTCAGAATCTGAATTCTGCTGAGTGGATCCCTGTGACATGGGTTAACATGCTCCTCTGTCCTGCCTATGTCCTGTAAAGGGAAATCTAGAAGGAGGCTTATTTTCCAGCACAACATGTCGCCTGATGACAAACTGGGATGGATTCATAGTTAAGTGAGCCTGAGAAACAAACCTATTCCTCCCTTCAGTTCATAATGCACACCATCATCTGAGAGATCGGTAGTTGTTAAATTTCAGAATTTCCAAGACTTATTTCACTTTGGAACCCTTTGGGGTATAACATCCCCGGCCATCCCATGGAATTAGCATAGTTATGCTGAACCTACTCTGAGACGGTCTGCTCACACAGATACTGCCATGATCTGGATAAAATGAGTAGTTCTCCTAAATCTTTGATCTACCTTGGCCTGTCTAAGGGGGTGAGCTTTTACCAAAAATGGCAGATACCTGGTAGGGAGGTGAAAAGAGGACCAGGTAAGCATTCCGTTATGAACAACCAGTCTGCTAGGTGACTTTGGGAGAAAAGGCTAGCTCTTCCCTAGCTATCCCATTATTGAAATGGGAATATCTGTTCCCAGGCTTAGTCAGAAAAATCACTCTTCCACCTTGGAATAGACGGTGGCAGAGAAATAATATGTCCTAAATCATGCCAAGTATGTAGGTATCAAGGTTAAAGACTGCCTACAATATAACCATATTTTCTCCTTGGGATTACGTGCAAGCAGTAAGAGCTGCACGGTCTGACCAGTGGGATAACCAAGTAAAGAAGAAAGATCTGGAAATCGGGTTCCCTGTAAAAGTCTGTGCAAAGTTCAAATTACAGCAGTGAATAATTTACAAAATAATCAAGAGAATAAAAATGGAGAACATAATCAGGAATCAATGGACATATAACACAATTAAAATTTAAGAAGGCAATTTCTTAAAAAGAAAAATGAACCTGACTTTGCAACCAGTTGCTTGAATCCTTTCACAGAAGAAAATTCCAAATGACTTTAAAACACTGTAATTTGACTGTACATAACCTAATGGGATATACCCTAAGGACAAGAAGAATTGGCCAAAAAAACCCTTTTTCTAAAAACCCCTCAATGTACTTTTTTTTAAATAATCAAATTATAGATGTTATTCTGTGACTACAGTACATACGATGGGAAATAAGCAAATGAGTAACATGATATTTTAATGCTTTTTATTTCTAGAATTGATAGATTCCAAGAATCTTACTGTGGATAAATAAAGATAAACGATTAATGAGGTTAAGTCTTGTGGTCCTGAATTTGAAAAAGCAATATGAATATAGACTCATAATATACTTTATCATTAAAAAAAATTACAGTTCTATCAGTGTTCTAAGGCCCAGGAACAAAGACCAACCTAGTAGCACTGAGCAACCCTACTGCCTAGATTTGGCCTCTAAATATCATTTACCACCAAAAGGAACCAGGGAGAAATGGATGACTCCAAACCTGGGGCAGCAAATGTACAAGGTGGGTCTGAAAAAGCTTATACCAGGTAGAAGGAGTGATCAAATACCATTTAGGGTCACATCAAAAGAATTTAGGAACCAACTTGAAGAGGTTCTCACTGGGCAGATGGAAAATTTCATCATAAAAAATAAAGGTGACAGGGCTTCCCTGGTGGCGCAGTGGTTGAGAGTCCACCTGCCGATGCAGGGGACACAGGTTCGTGCCCTGGTCCAGGAAGATCCCACATGCCACGGAGCGGCTGGGCCCGTGAGCCATGGCAGCTGAGCCTGCACGTCCAGAGCCTGTGCTCCGAAACGGGAGAGGCCACAACAGTGAGAGGCCTGCGTACCGCAAAAAAATAAAAAATAAACATGACAAATGCAACACATTGGAACATAAATATATTTCAATCCATGAGTGATACAGAAAAGGAAAACTCACTGGTCCCTTTCAGAGAACGCTAAAGAAGCTCTTCCATTTGAAAACTGGTAAATAGAGGAAATAAACAAAATATTACTTATTACCCCTAGGTAATCAAATAGTAGATATGTGAAAATCTCTATTCTAAATTTCATTCTCAAAATTAGAGAGGAAAAGAAAGAGATATGGAGAGGGAATCTACAGATTGAAAGAAACTTAGAGATACATCAACCAATCATTATATGTGAACCTTACTTAGAGCCTGACTCAAACAAAGAAACTGTAAAGAAAACTAAAATTGATGACATTTATGAAAATTGAAACTCTGAACACTTACTGATGATAGTATGCAATTTTTACCAAGTTTTACAGAGTATAATAATTGTCTTGGAGTTATACATTTTTAAAAAGTCCTTTATCTTTTAGGGATATGTCCTGAAGTACCTTTTAGAGATATGTTCTGAAGTACTGAAGTGTTCGTGGGTGAAATGTTATGATTTCTGGGATTTATTTATAGTAACACAGGGGGGAGAAGTGTATAAGTGTATGGGGTGCTTGCCTGTCTCTACCCACCTTTACAGTCTAGCCCTATAAATGTGCTTGCTGCTCCCCAAAGGCCCTTTGCTTTTTCAAGGATCTGTCTTTGTGGGTATGGTTTTCTTTTCTCCTTGCAAGGCCTTTCAACCTGGCAACTGCTACTCCTTTAAGACGACACACATACGTTACCTGCTTTAATCTCTGCAAGCTGAATTTATCACTACATCACGTATGTCCCCAGACCTCTTGCACAGCACTCGAGGCCTTTGCTCCAGTTGATTCTGCACATCTCTGACTTCCCAACTAGACTGTGAAAATGGGTTGTGTCTTATTCGTTTAATCATTTGTCATTCAACAATGCTCTTGGATGGCAAGGAGAAACATCTGAGTTAAGAAGAAAAAGGAATTGGAAGGGTCTGGATCAGGGGAACTAGAAACGAAGAAAGCAATTAAAATAACATTACTCAGAAGAAGAATGATGAAATAATGATAGATTACACTGCAGGGAGTCGTGACCAAGCCTCGAGCCTCTTTATATATAGCCTGTTATATAGTTATATAGCCTGTTCTACAGCCTAAACTACAGGATCTAGTAATTGGGGTCCATTAAAAAACAGAATAATACAAATGCTATGCTTTTGACTCCCTAAAAATGTAATTATCATCTTAACAGGCAGGAACGGATAGGATGGGCATGAGGGTGACTCAAATTAAATAACTGCTTTAACTAAATGAATAACGTCACTGTTTAAAAAGTACATCATACATTTTTAAAAAAGCTTTTCTTAGGATCACAAAGTAAGCAGGTAAACAATTTCCAATATGAAACTTCAACAACTTTGGAATAAGAATTAGATGAATATCTAAAGCTGATACTCTATTCACAGGTTTCAGTGATACACAGGAATAAATTAACGGCACTGATTTCCAAAGTCTGCTCAACAGTTTCCTATAAAAGCTACCTTCCTTTTAGAAAGGGCACTGACATGACTGTTCAGATTGTTCTTAGGTAAAGTACCTTCCCCAGGTCAGCTTTTCTGTTTGAGAAATAGAAACCCCACTAAATCTAGGTCACTAAAATCAAGACATAAAATAAATTTAAGTACTTGTTAAAAGCTATGTAAGGGACTTCCCTGGTGGCACAGTGGTTAAGAATCCGCCTGCCAACGTAGGGGACACAGGTTCGATCCCTGGTCTGGGAAGATCCCACATGCTGCGGAGCAACTAAGCCCATGGGCCACAAATACTGAGCCTGTGCTCTAGAGCCCGTGAGCCACAACTACTGAGCCCATGTGCTGCAACTACTGAAGCCCACACACCTAGAGCCCGCTCTCCTCAACAAGAGAAGCCACCGCAATGAAAAGCCCGCGCACCGCAACGAAAAGTAGCCCCCGCTCGCCGCCACTAGAGAAAGCCCGTGCGCAGCAAAGAAGACCCAGAGCAGCCAAAATTAAAATAAATTTATATATATATTTTAAAAAAAGCTATTTAAAGTTCAGGCCCAGAAAATGCTTCAAAACCAGTCAAGTAAAACTGAGATCCTCCATATGATTTTAAGAGTTGGAATGAGAATTATAAAAGGAGTCCTGGACAAAGGTCAGGGGACACAAGTGACTGCAGGCTGGCTGTCACTACTGCTACTACGATGCTTAAAACGACACCTTCTGATGCAGAAAAGATATACTTGTCAAAGGACACCAGATGACAAAACAAAACCCAAACACTTTGGCCTTGTGCTGTTTGCAGAGGCTGAGCGCTGTTCAAAGAAATAAAACTCCCAGTGAACTTCCTGCTCGTGGCTCACTGGGCTTCAGATTAAGAAGTAACAGAACCCTGACTAACAGAAAGACCTACCAGCATGCTGACTCCCAATAAACACAGAGAACTTATTTATCATTTACATCTTATGGAGGAAAAAAATTACCTGGAAAATTCCTGTAAAGCTTTAGGTTAAAGATTGAGTTTTAAATAGAAGTTTTTGGCTGTTATAATGTGGATCCAGTGGAATTACTTAGGATTACAATTTAATGACTGATAAACATTGAGAACTATATTAAACTACACCTAGAGCTCCTAGTGAAATCTTACTAATTTAGGGCTGGGTTTAAGCTTCTCACATTATCTCTATGGCCTAGCAAATAAACAAATCAGAATCCTCCTTAATACTTTACTTTACAACCAAAGTCTACAAAAGACAAGATTCTTAAGCTCTATCCAATAGTGTTTCAGTGATCAATTATCCAGATGACTTAAATTACAAAATAGTCTAAATTACAAAGAACTCCTAAGGCTCAGATAAATACTTATGTAAATTTCTTAAAAGAAATGCTTTCAGGTGGCTTCAAGAAATTTAGGAATGCTCATTTATAAATATTTGCTGTACTAATTATAATTAGTTCTTATCAAAGCAATCCCACTGGAACAGTTTAAACAATAAGCTGGGGTTGAAGCTGTTTTTTACCTATGGAACAAAGGTTCTTAAACCCCATACATAAATAAGAAATGAAAGAAAATCTTAAATGCAAATACTTTTCACAACACTGAACAAACCAGTGTTGGAAGATCAATTTTTAAGTACCCAATTCATGAGTGCACGCTGTGGTATATGTCTATCTACATCTCTCTATATATGTGGGTACACACTTGCCATGTGAGGACGGAGTAATGCATCCTAAGAGGAACAAGCAATGTACTGTGAATAGCTCTTTCCTCCTTAGCTAGACAAGTGTTCCAATTTGTTGCCAGGGAAATCAGATTGAAGATGGTAGGATTGGTTGCCTAAAATTTCTGGGCTGGGTCTATTGCTAGGAGATGAAGGGATTTTGTATGGCTAACATGTCAGAACTAGGACACGGTCAGCAGCAAGATTAGGCCATCCATTTTATCTCTGAAGGTGCACAGATTCCACAGGACCTGAAATGTTCAGATTATACTTAGGTAAAATAGCTTCCCTGTCTATAGAAACAGAAACCTCACTGAATCTAGGTTACTGAAGTCAGACATAAAATGAGTCTAAGCACTTGTTAGAAAACTATTTGGAGTTCACGATCCTAGTCATTCTTTCACATTTTCATTAATCCAAAATGCCCTGTAATGCTTCAGAACTATCCTTCATCACTTGTTTCCTTGTCAATGTATTTGAAGAGTCACTGAAAGGAATTAGTCAGCAGTGTTTTGATGGCCAGAGAAATGACTACTTTCTCAGTTCCTCTGATGTTCTGTAGTAACCAACCATTGTAAGTCTGTGATGTGACATCTGGTGGGAGAGGATGCCTAAGTTAGGTACAATATATCATGTGCAACCATGGCAAGAGCCTTACATTTTAGGTGAATTTCTCAGGGCCACTAAGCCTGACAATTAACTGCCAAGGCCACGCCTGTGAATGGCGACACTTTCTGAGGTCAATGAAAAAGTGAAGAGGCCCTGATATTATTCCTTTACTCTTCTTTCGCATAGTTTGCAGCGTGACAGCATCTCTTTCTGTAACACCAAGCGGTTCATCTGCCACAGGTAAACAGGGGAATAGTCATAGTAAAACATGGAAGTTGTGTGATGTTTCCTAGGCCAGGGGAGCCAGGGCAGTGTGTGTAGAAACATACTCCCCGAAGGAAAGGAAGAAAACCCCAAACCTCTCAGTCTGGCTGTTGCTCAGGCAGGACCCTTTCGGCTCTATTTTCAGAAAACTAAAACTAGCTCTAGCAGCAACTGCTGTGCTGTATCCCCAGACCCGCCCTTCAGGACCGAAGCGTTTGCTCCTGGGTCAGTCCTCTTTGGGAGCAGCCACCTGGCGTTAAGGTCACACTCCCATTCCCGGCGGGCAGGGGCCTGGCCCTAGTGACTAGTGGTCACTGCAGGGCCGTGAAGGCCCAGCATCCTGCAAAGATTTGGGGCGATTCTGAAGAGGTCCCTGTGGAGTCAGCAGAGGACTTGTGACTACATCATGGCAGCCCAACCTCTCCCCGTGCCCGATCCTGATTCCTCCCCCCGGGCACCCCTCCCAGCTAAGACTCCAGAAGCACCTCCCAATACATTTCCTTCATGCTAATTAATGTCCATTTGAAGGTCTGCTTCCCAGGGAACCAAGCTTAATGGCGTCCCCACAGCTCAGAGCTCCACTTCCATCCTTAGTAACTCACCACCTATAAGCCAATGTGTTCATTCTACTGTTTTTGAGCATTTTAAAGATCCCCCGAACTAGTCTTCCTGGTCTGAGTGAATTATCTCATGAGGCAACTGTGCGTGTGTGTGTGTGTGTGTGTGTGTCAGAGAGAGAAAGAGGTGGTGTGGCGAGGCAGGCAACGTGTGTGGTCTTGGTTACAAAACTGCATAGGTTTTAGCAGTTTACCTCTTACCTGATTTTCCCCACAAGCTCTATCATTCTTAACATGGCATTTTGCAAAATGTAACATTTTTCAAGAACACATATATTGTGTTATAACAGGGATGCCTATATTTGACATTATGCTTCATAATATTTGTTACTGGACGTTAATACTTTGGAAGAGCTTACAATATTAACTACTGTCTTTGTGAGTACATTGTGAGTTACATGAAGGCAGGAACCATTTACCTGGTAAAAGCCAGGCAAGGGGCTCCTAAATGATAAAAGAGGGGTCTCAGGGCTTCCCTTGTGGTGCAGTGGTTAAGAATCCGCCTGCCAATGCAGGAGACACGGGTTCGAGCCCTGGTCCGGGAAGATCCCACATGCCGCAGAGCAACTAAGCCCCTGCGCCATAACTACTGAGCCTGCGCTCTAGAGCCCGCGAGCCACAACTACTGAAGCCTGCACGCCTAGAGCTCGTGCTCCACAACAAGAGAAGCCACTGCAACGAAGAGTAGCCCCACTAGAGAAAGCCCGTGCGCAGCAACGAAGACCCAACGCAGCCAAAAATAAAATAAATAAATGAATGAATAAATAAATAGATAAATTTAAAAAAAAAGAGGGGTCTCAGCAGGGATGGTAATTTATGTTATAAAAGGATTCATTGTAGGGTTTAAAAAGTGAATGTATTAAATGTATTAAAGGATGTATGAAGATGAAATCAACAAAATCCAGAGTATGGAAAATCCTGTAAGACAAGAAATTCAAGGTTTCTTCAACAATAAACTGCAAGGAAAAAAGAGAGGAGTAATTGGAACTTATAGGTTAAAAGAGTCTAAAAGACATTATCAATTAATTGCAATATACAAATCTTCTTAGGATCCTGATTCAAACACACACACACAAACTAAAAAATTAAGAGGCAACTGGGAAAACTTGAATACTGACTGGATTTGATGACATTCAGGAATTGTGGTTCATTCTTCAGGTATGATAACGGCACTGGGATGGTGTGTTTAAGAGTCCTTACCTTTTAGGGATGTATAATGAAATGCTAAAATCAGATAACAAGATAGAGTGATATGATGTCTAGGAATTGCTTCAATAATTGGAGAGAAAGTGGGTGGAGTACAGCTGACATAATATTGGCCCTTGAACTGATCATTGTTGAGCTGGGAACAGATAGGTGGGGACCCTTACTATTCTCTCTACTTTCCCTACATTTTAAGTTTTCCATAATAAAATGTTTTAAGAAGTGAATGTACGTCTTGTCTGCCAGTATATTAGAACTGTCTCCGGAGTGTAGTGAGTAACCCAAGGCACCTACTCGTGAGTGAAAGTGATCACTAACTGGCTGGACTGAAGCTGGCAGTTCCATTATCCTAAGAGATACCACCTCGGGCTCCCACAGAAGGGACAAGGCAGAGGGGAACCCAACCGAGGCAGAAAGGTAATCCCATCTGTGCACTGACTCGGACGGGAACACAGAAGCCAGCAAAGCGGTGTGTTTCCCATATGAGATCATGGATTGGCCACCAAGAGCCACTGCTAATGTTAGAACAGGGTTTTTCCCCGAAAGAGTCACAATTCCTCTTGCTAGCAAAACAGGAACTGAGCCTAACAGGAATATTATGTAATACCAGGGAACTGAGGAGACTGGGAAAAGCAGGATGAGGGGTAGAGAAGAGCACAGGATGAAGGTGGAGGCGGGGAATGGAAACTGCTCGTGGGCTTGTTAAAGGGGCCCAGCCCAGGACGGCTTCCTGCCAGCCTCACCCCTTCCAGCCAGCTCCTTCTTTCCCTCCATTACCAGGCAACTTTTAGGCCATCAAAACATGCTGGGGGAGTGAAAAAGCCTATCTTCTCCATAGCTGACAAGCAGGACTGAGGGGATGCTAGGCAAAGAGAAGAACAGAGGGCCAGCAAGGTGGGGAGGCAGGCTGGATGAGCTCCCTCCGCTGTCAAGAGAGCAGCGGTCCAGCGAGGCGCCTTCAGAGCACAGCCAGGGAGCTTGGGGCCCATAAGCAGCACGTGCCTCAGGCTCCGCGGCAGAGCTAAAAACGCAAGCTCCTGAAGGGACAGAATGTGTGACTTTTTAAAAAGGTGCACCACGGTATGTACACGGTGATCCTGCTTTTGAGACGGCAGGAAGTGGTGGACACCATCTCTAGCACACGCACGGTCCTCCACACCCCAAGGTTTAATTATGGTTACCGCTGGGTGTTTGGATCATGGCTTTTTTCTTCTTCTTAATGCATACCTATAGGCAATAGTTTTTCTACAGCGAATATTTACTGCTTTTATAATAAAAAAAGTCATCTGAAATTTACACACACACACAAACAGAAAAACCCCCACAAGCTTAGGGCAGAGTGCTCTTTCCTCCAGGATAATTGCACTTAGGGCAGACTGCTGTCGTGCCAAGTGGCAGGTGTGGCCCTTGACTCTGAACCAGTCCCAGGAGGCATTTTCTGAGTTCCCTCTGCCACTCGCCCAGCTCCTTGCTTCATCCCTTTCATCTCCAGATGGTCCCTATGCCTCTCTCAAGCTTCCTCCCCGCCAAACCCACCAGCTCCTGTCTACGGGGATTCTAATGAGACCCAAGGAAAAAAGCCTTCAATCACATGAAGTGACAGGAGAAAGTAGCCCAATTACAACGAAGGAGGCTTATCAGGAAGACACAGCTCCAGGGAAGAAAGGCTTTGGCAGACGTGGATAGGTCCACAAAAAGAGGACCGCACAGCATCAGGTGAAGCGTGGAAAAGACCAATTAATAGAAACAGCAATGAAATGAGAGGCAAGTGAATATACAGCGAGTGGGAACAAAGTTAAAAAGTGTGACTGCAGGGAAGGCCCAGGACGACATGCACATTTTGCAAGCTGGTACTTCACTGCTGAATTGATCAGCACACACGGAACTGCTCCTCCCTCGGCATTCCTCAGCCCAGGGGGCCACACTACCATCCACTCATGCAGCTGCCTAAGCCGAGTCAGACCCTGAGTCCTGGGGCATCCACCCCAGCCCCTGGTGTCACTCAAATCTGTTCCTGTCGCTCCAGCTCTCTGCCACAACCTTGGCTCAGGCTTTCCATGCCTCTCTGGAACAACAGCCTCTTCACTGAATTGCCTATTGCCTCCTCCTCCTGCCTTCATTCTTACTTCCATATATCCTGCAGCCAAAGGATCTTTCTAAATTGCAAAAATAATCATGCCCCTTCTATGCCTCAAATCCCTCAGTTGCTTCCAAATGCATGCAGACATTATGGTCTAAGTTCCCGGCACGTGTCTGCACAGGGTTGTCTGGGAAGCCTTGTCTTCCAGCCCACTGCATTGAAGAGCGCCTGGCACACAGCACACACTCAAGAACTGTTCATGATTAATGAAGGAAGTAAAGCATATCACAGTAAAATAATCTTAGTGATTGAATTTATGAGAGATTTGCAAATGGCGCACCATACGCAGAAAAGGGACTCTTGCAGGTTTGATGATAATTTTAAGATCTTCAGACTAACAGTTTATCAACAGGTGAATGTAGTAGAAAAAAGGCACTAATTAAGGCAGGGGCCCCCAACCCCAGGGCTGCAGACTGGTACCGGTCCGGGCCGCACAGCAGGAGGTGAGCAGTGGGCGAGCGAGCGAGGCTTCATCTGCCGCTCCCCATTGGTCTCATTACTGCCTGAACCACACCCCCCACCAATGGAAAAACTGTCTTCCACGAAACCAGTCCCTGGTGCCAAAAAGGTTGGGGACCGCTGAGTTAAGGGACAGGATAGGATTGCTTTAATGTGAGATATATGGCCTATAGTGTACATGACTCTGATTAGCAACAAACGGCATTCTATGTTGTGTGTGCATGTATGTATACACATCACACATATATATGATATAGTTATAACCTGTGATATTACTTATATCATAACATGTATTACTTACAGTTGTAATTATACATTACAGCTCAACCTCTTCCCCAGGTAGGCATCTCCCACACCCACGTGGATGCTGACTCTCCACTCGGACTCCCAGCTCCATTCCACACTGCCTTCTTCCCAAATCATGCTCCCCTGGCTGTGGCTCTCAGTGCACTCACTCTTCCAACCCTTGTAACATCCGCTGAGTGCCTACTATGTGCTAGGACTTTGCTAGGGATAGAGATCTGCCTTCAGGAGCTTCTAGAAGCGTAAGCTTGAGTAGTTCCTGCCCTCAAATACGTATCTACTAGTGTCTGCATTCCCTAAACTATTTTAATGAGCATATTGTCTATATAATCCTCTATTAGCTGGTCTACAAAAAGTTTCAAACCAAATTATTATGTATGACACAAGAGTTTTCTGAGCCAAGAGTTATGCTCCTGAGCCCGGTTTGTTCAAATGTCTTGCGCTATTTTCCCACTCAAAAGCTTCTAATGGGCTAATGCTAAAAGAAGAACACACGGGTCCAGTGGAACGTAGGCACCTGTTTTAATTTTTATAACGAAAGGTCATTAGTCTCAATAACCAAACAAAAAGGAGTCTATTTTCAAAAATAAAAGTAGCCAGAGTTTACAAGTCATTTAGCCTCAGGGATCTCTGTCAAAGCAGCAACATGAATATAGTTAATGAACGTTGTTATAACAAATCATGGTAACACTTAAGACCATTTTAGTATACTCCTTATTACCTGTGGAGATTTAACTTAAGATAAACTTAAAACAAACATTATTGTAATGGATATCTATTAACAGATATCTATTAACACATTCAAGCAAGGAGCAAAATAATTCAAATGGGTGTGTGGGAAGCTACGCTGCCCGCATAGCTTTTTTATAAGAAAACTACATTCAAAGATTTAGGAATCTGAACAAATGTAAACTGTTAAAAAATGCATTTGCTCGTTGCCTAGCAGTTGTTTGTCAAGTAATATAATACCTCTCTTCATTGATTTTTCTCTTCAAAAATGAGAATGCTATGGAAGGGCAATGAGGGGGTATTTCTAGGAATGGACTCATAAGAACTAAAGTTACCAATGCTCACTGATTGGTAATTTATCACCAATTAAAATTTGCAATTACAAATATATTTAAAAATATATAGATTCTGTAAACATTCACACAAACACCTCCTTTAACCAAGAAGAAAAGGAACTTTTGTTTTCTCACAAGAAGTAGCTTTGTTATACATTTGCTTAAGGCTGAAACAATATTGCAAAGTAAAAAGCATCAAACCTTTTGCCTATTATCACTTTTAAATGAGTGGGAAAATAATATATGCATTCAAATTAGACTTTTAGAATTTAAAACTAAAATCCAAGTGCACCAATATTTTTAAGATGGCATTTTTGTGTGTGTGTGACATCAAAAACAAAGTGCTCTGAATTCTTGCCAGGAAGAGAAAGACCATTTATTTACTGTATTTATTCAGGGCAAACTTCCTTGTCCATGTCAGAATGCGAAATTTAACATTACTGAAGAAGAGAAACAGTGATAAAGGAGGTGGAAGTCAGAAATAAACACATCACAGCTTTCCAAATATTTAAAGAGGGTCAACGTTATGCCCACTTAGAAAGTGGGCATTCATTTAGAGAATCAGAAAATTCAGAAGTTTCTTGATTTTAACAGTGAAAAATTCTAAGATTAATTCACTCAACAACAACAACAGCAAAAATCACTTGGACTGGGTAAAGTGCTAATATCAAAGAAAGAAAAATCACCAGACCTACATGGCTAAGGGTTATCAAGCCTCCACGTCAGCCAAGTAAGTCATAGAATTCCCCTGACCTGGTTACAGACGAAGGACTTGGCTCACTCCCATGCAGTCTTTCTTAGCTGCTATAGTCAATGAGGCAGAAAGGGTCCTTTCTAAAGGTGCCAACAAAAATGTTCAACAATCAATGTCACCTTAAGTAAAAGAACGTCTTTACCTTGTAACTTCATGACATACTTTATAGTCACTACTTATAAAAAAAAATCCAAGACTCTCAAAGAATACTATATTACCTAAATAGGTAAAGTTAAAGTGATCTCACATTTTAAAAAATTAAAATCTATGATAGGGAATTCGAAATATTATGATAGTCATCAAAAAACCACCAAAAGGCCCCTACCCACAAAAATCATTTGAATCCTTTTCATGCTACCTTAGCGTCCTTCCCTTTCAACTGAACACATAATTTTCTTTTTTTAATGCTTGTGACAGCTTTTTTTTTAATTAATTAATTTTTGGCTGCGTTGGGTCTTCATTGCTGCACACAGGCTTTCTCTAGTTGCGGCGAGCAGGGCTACTCTTCGTTGTGGTGTGCGGGCTTCTCACTGCGGTGGCTTCTCTTGTTGTGGAGCACGGGCTCTAGGCATGAAGGCTCAGTAGTTGTGGCTCGTGGGCTCTACAGCACAGGCTCAGTAGTTGTGGCTCGTGGGCTCTAGAGCGCAGGCTCAGTAGTTGTGGCGCAACTAAGTTGTGGCTTAGTTGCTCCGCGGCATGTGGGATCTTCCCGGAGCACAGCTCAAACCCGTGTCCCCTGCGTTGGCAGGCAGATTCTTAACCACTGCGCTACCAGGGAAGTTCCGGAACACAGAATTTGTAAGGGTGAATAAAATGAAGCGACTCCTTCAATTGCCTGGCATGGTTTAAGCAAAGCTATTATCCCCACAGAAGAAAGGTAAAGGTATTTCATGAAGAGAACTTGCTGAAGAATTTGGATGCCAAGTGGTGACAGAGCTCAGAGATTTGGAGAAACAGTGGGCTCAAGTAAGAATGAGATGGAAGGTGTCTAGGGCTGCAGGTAATAATGGTGAGAAAAGCACATCCAATAACCACTGAAGGCATGAAGCAGCTTGCTTGCTCTGGTAAGAAAGGCTTCTATGCAGCTATGTGCAAAAACCAGGCAGAGGGCAGCCTGAGGAGGAGGCGCCCATCTGAAGTCAAAGACCCCGGCCAGGTGAGGGGCACTGGTGTCCGCCGGGCCAAGTGGAGCTGACAGCAATTTTGATTTGGTTAATTTCAACCCGAGTGGAGATAATCTATAAGAATCTGATGAGTCAGAACTTCTCTACCTTATATTCTAGCCTCCATCCTAATATTCACTTGCCCATCAAATCACATTCCAGAGAACAGAATGGGAAAAGAAATGACAATAGTTCTCTGTTATACTGAAGACCCAGCTGGTGAGGCATGGCTTGGACACTGCTGTTCTATTCGTTTAGTTTTATTCTGGTAATACATTTTCTTTAAAACATAAAATGTTTAGGACATAGGAAGACCTAGAAAACGAACTTGTTAACTTCAGATAGATTATAAAAATCTGTTACTCTGCCTACTAGAGCAGTGTTCCTCAGCTTGTTTTAAGAGGCATAAATAGGTGGTTTTTCAAAAAGAGGCGTCCACAGTCAAATAAGTCAGAGAAGCTTTGAAGATACACCATGTCCATTACCACATAAAAAACTCTAAGAAGGGTGCAGTAAAAAAAACAAAACAAAACAAAACTTGCTTTATAATTATATGTTTCATCAGGTGTTTCCCAAATGTATTCAAACATGTGACATGACAATCATCAACCCCCAGCCCTCCCTTCCCCCCTCAACAGCTATTAACACCATCTAGTGCTGTAGGGAATACCTTTTGGGAAACCCTGCCCTACAGCAATGCTGACAGTAAGAACCAATGAGAAGAAACAGTATCAAGGCTTGAACTAAAGCTGATCCAGTCTCTGTATCCCCTGACTTCAGCACAGCTCCCCTATGTCAATCTATAGCACAGGATGGCAGAACTGCAGTAAGGCTGCTGCTGAGTTGAAATCAAGACACCTGCTTTACAGCACAGGTCCTGACACTGGTTTGAATCTTCAACCAGGTCACTGAACCTCTGAATCTTCCTCAGTTTTTTTTTTTTTTTTTTTTTTTTTTTTTTGCGGTACGCGGGCCTCTCACTGTTGTGGCCTCTCCCGTTGCGGAGCACAGGCTCCGGACGCACAGGCTCGGCGGCTATGGCTCACGGGCCCAGCCGCTCCGCGGCGTGTGGGATCCTCCCGGACTGAGGCACGAACCCATGTCCCCTGCATCGGCAGGCGGACTCTCAACCACTGCGTCACCAGGGAAGCCCTCTTCCTCATATTTAACACCTGCCTTGCCTACCTCTCAGGGTTGGTATCTAATGATGTAGAATGAAACAATGTCGAGACGGTACTCTCTAAACCAAAAGCCCCATAAGAAATATGGCATTGTTATTATTGTTGTTGTTGAACGACTCCCTGTCTAATAAAAAGGCTCCAGTTTAACAGCATGGACCTTCTGCATTTAGCTCAAACCTGCCAGGGAGAGCTTGAACTGGTCAACAGTGGTTCTACTGTTCTCAGTGAAAGTTTTGAACACATGGTTACAGGAGGCAATATAGTTGTTATCCAAAATCAACAACAACAACAAAAACCTTCTAAAGACAAACAAAGTCTGAGTCATGTACATTATTGCAGTCTGGGAGTATTAATACACAATTATTTTATTCAAAATAAAAAAAGAACCTCTGAATCAGAGATGTAGAAAAAAAAAATCTAAGCACAGTTGGCTGGGACCAGAGACGTCTGAAATTCACTTGTATTCCTAGCGCTTCATCATCATGACAAAAAGCTCCAAAGCCATCTTTTGGCAATTTCTAGTTAAACCGAGGAAAAAGAAAACTAATAGCATACTTCCAGTCATAAAGAAATTAATAAATTTCTTTAAACATTTGGTAATTACAAAATGGTACAACAGCAACTAACGTCCTTTCAGTTTCTGATGGAGAGAAGAAATCTTCATTAACACGTGTTGGAAAAATCTCAGTCTTCCTACAATGTGTTTAGTTCTAAATGATGGATTAACCCAAAACAACTGCTACTTTACTTAGTCAGAAATAAAAACAAGTAATTTTTTATTGAAGTGTAGCAGACATTCAATATTGTATTAGTTTCAGGTGTACCACACAGTGATTCCACATTTATACACATTACGAATTGATCACTACGATAAGTCTAGGAACAACCTGTCACTAAACAAAGTTATTACAATATTATTGACCATATTCCTTATGCTGTGACTTATTCTATAACTGGCGGTTTGTGCCTCTTAATCTCCCTCACCTACTTTGCCCAATCCCCCAACAACTCTCCTCTCTAGCAACCACCAGTTTGTTCTCTGTATCTATGAGTCTGTTTCTGTTTTTTGGTTCATTTCTTTTTCATGTTTTAGATTTCACATATAAGTGAAATCGTACAGTATTTATCTGTGTCTGATTTATTCCACTTAGCATAATACCCTCAATGTTGTTGCAAATGGCAAGATTTCAGTCTTTTTTATGGCTGAGTAGTATTCCAAAGTGAATAGGTACCACATCTTTATCCACTCATCTATCATTGATGGACACTTAGGTTGCTTCCATATCTTGGCTATTGTGAATAATGCTGCAGTGAACACAGGGGTGAATATATCTTTTCGTTGAAGTTGTATCATAAAAGATGTTGAATTTTATCAAATAATTTTTCTGCATCAGTGAGATGATCATATGCTTTTATCCTTCATTGCATTAATGTGGTATATCACATTGATTGATTTGAAGATACTGAATCATCCTTGCACCCGTGGGATAAATCTCACTTGATTGTGGTGTATGGATTCTTTAATGTACTATTGAATTTGGTTTGCTAATATTTTGTTGAGGATTTTTGCATCTATGTTCATTATTATGTTTTTTTGTAATGTCTTTATCTGTTGATATCAGGGTAATGTTGGCCTCATAGAGTGAGTCTGGAAGCGTTTCTTCCTCTTCAATTTTTTGGGCAGAATAGGTATTAACTCTTCTTTAAATGTTTGGTAGAATTCATCTGTGAAGCTGTCTGGTCCTAGACTTTTGTCTGTTGGGAGTCTTTTGATTACTGATTCAATTTTTTAGTTTCATTGATCTTTTCTATTGGTCTTTAAAAATTTATTTATTTTATTTATTTATTTTTGGCTGTGTAGGGTCTTTGTTGCTGCGCGCGGGCTTTCTCTAGTTGTGGAGAGTGGGGGCTACTCTTGGTTGCAGTGCGCAGGCTTCTCATTGCGGTGGCTTCTCTTGCTGCGGAGCATGGGCTCTAGGTGCGCAGGCTTCAGTAGTTGCAGCACGTGGGCTCAGTAGTTGTGGCTCACATGCTCTACAGCACAGGCTCAGTAGTTGTGGCGCACAGGCTTAGTTTCGCTGGGCACGTGGGATCTTCCCTGACCAGGGCTCGAACCCATGTCCCCTGCACTGGCAGGTGGATTCTCAACCACTGCACCACCGGGGAAGCCCTCTATTGTTTTTTAAGTCTCTATTTCATTTATGTCCACTCTGATCTTTATTATTTCCTTCCTTCTACTAACTTCGGGCTTTGTTTGTTTTTCTATTTCTAGTTCCTTTAGGTGCAAGGTTAGGTGGTTTATTTGAGATTTTTCTTCTTCCCTCAGGTACGCCTGTATCACTTGAAACGTCCCACTTAGGACTGCTTTTGCTGCACCCCATAGATTTTGGAATGTTGTGTTTCCGTTTTTATTTGTCTCAAGGTATTTTTTTAATCTGCTCTTTAATGTCTTCATTGACTCATTGGTTGTTTAGAAGCATGCTGTTTAGACTACATGTGTTTGTGTTTTTTCCAGTTTTCTTTTTCCCCTGAAATTGGTTTCTAGTTTCATATCATTGTGGTTGAAAAAGATACCTGATATTATTTCAATCTTCTTATATTAACTGAGACTTGTTTTGTGACCTAACATGTGATCTATTCTGGAGAATATTCCATATACACTTGAAAAGAATGTGTATTCTGCTGCTTTCAGATGGAATGTTCTCTCTCTCTCTCTCCCTCTCATATATATATATATATATATACACACATATATGTGTGTGTATATATATATATATACACACACACACATACATACATGTATATGTATATATATTATTATATATATATTAAGTCCATCTGGTCTAATGTTTTGTTTAAGGCCAGTGTTCCATTAATTTTCTGTCTGGATGATCTATCCACTGATGTAAGTAGAGTGTTTAAAATCCGTACTATTATTGTGTTATTGTCAATTTCTCCCTTTATGTCTGTAAGTATCTGCTTTATGTATTTAACTGCTCCTATGTTGGGTGTGTGTATATATTTAAAAGTGTTATATCCTCTGGTTGGATTGATCCTTTTATCATTATGTAATGCTTTTGTCTCTCATTACAGTCTTTGTTTTAAAATCTATTTTGTGTGACATATTCCATTTGCATGGTGTATCTTTTTTCCATCCCCTCACTTTCAGCCTGTGTGTGTCTTTAGATCTAAAGTGAGTCTGTTGTAGGCAGCATATATATGGGTCTTGGTGGGTTTTTTTGTTTGTTTGTTTTACCCATTCAGCCACTCTATGTCTTTTGATTGGAGCATTTAGTGCATTTACATTTAAAGTAGTTATGGATAGGTATGTAGTTATTGCTATTTTGTTCATTGTTTTCTGTTTTTGGAGTTTTTATTCCTTTCTTCTCTTCTTTCCTTGACGACTTTCCTTGACGACTATTTTTAGTGTTATGTTTGTATTCCTTTCTCTTTATTTTTTTGTGTATGTGTTACAGGTTTTTGATTTGGGGTTACCATGATGTTCATATATAACAATCTATGTATACAGCAGTCTATTTTAAGTTGCTGGTTGCTTAATTTTGAGCACATTCTAAAAGCACTATATTTTTACTCCCCTGCCCCACATTTTATGTTTTTCATGTCATATTTTACATCTTTTTATTCTGTGTAAAACTTAACCATTTACTTTAGATATAGATGATTTTGTTGTCTTTTAACCTTCATACTAGCCTTATAGGTGGTTGATCTGCTACCTTTACTATATGTTTGCCTTTACTAGTGAGATTTTTTTCTTTCATAATTTTCTTGTTTCTAGTTATGACTTTTTCTTTTTCATTTAAAGAAATCCTTCTAACATTTCTTGCAAGACCCGTTTATTGGTGATGAACCAAAGGAGTTAAAGTTCAGCTTTTGCTTGTCTGGGAAGCTTTATTATCTCCCCTTCAATTCTGAATGATACCCTTGCTGGGTAGAGTATTCTTGGTTGCAAGTATTTTTCCTTCAGCACTTTAAATACATCATGCCAGTCCCTTCTGGCCTGTCAAGTTTTGGCTGTAAAACCAGATGACAGTCTTATATGGGTTCCCTTGTATGTATCTAGTTGTTTTTCTCTTGCTGCTTTTAAGGGTCTCTCTTTGTCATTAACTTTTGACATTTTAATTACAATGTGTCTGACAGTGGGTCTCTTTGAGCTCACCTAATTTTGGGAACTCTGTGCTTCCTGGACTTGGATGTCTATCTCCTTAGCCAGGTTAGGAAAGTTTTCAACCATTATCTCTTCATACAGGTTTTCTGTCCCTTCCTCTCTCTCTTCTCTTTCTGGGACTCCTATAGAGCAAATGCTAGTATGCTTGATGTTGTCCCAGGGTTCCCTTAAACTATCCTCAGTTTTTTAAATTCTCTTTTCTTTTTGCTGTTCCTATTAGTTGACTTCTATTACCCTGTCTTCCAGATTGCTGATCCATTCGTTTGCATCCTCTAATCTGCTGTTGATTCCTGCCAGTGTGTTTTTCATTTCACTTATTATAGTCTTCAGGTCCAATCGGTTCTTTTTTATATTTTTTATCTCTTTGTTGCAGTTCTCACTGAGTTCATCCATTCTTCTCCTGAGTTCAGAGTGCATCTTTATGACGATTACCGTAAACTCTATCTGGTAAATTTTGTATCTCTGTTGCGTTTTGTTCTTTTTGTGGGGTTTTGCCCTGTTGTTTCGTTTAGTCTCCTCATTTTACCTGTCTGTGCTGTTTCTATGTATTAGGTAAAGCAGCCATGTCTCCTGGTCTTGAAAGAGTGGCTTTGTGTAGGTGTCCTGTGGGGCCCAGTGGCGCAATCATCCTGGTCACTAAAGCTAGGTGCTCCAGGGGTATATCCCACGTGGGCTGCAATCTTCCTGCTACAGTTGGGCCACGACTGCTACGGGCATACCGATTGGTGGGGCTGGCCTCCAGCCTGGCTGTCTGTGAAGCCTGGCTGCGGACTGCTGTGGGTGTACTGGTGTGCAAGGCTGGCCCTGCAAAGTGGGAGCTGCTTTGGAGGGGTGCCAGCGCTAGCCGAGGTGACCTGCCAAGTGAGGCAGGGTGGGAACTGCTTTGGAGGGGCTGGCTGGGGTGGGGCAGGCAGTATTCAAGGGAATGCTGGGGTGGAGCATACTGTGTTAGCTAGGTTGATGGATAGTGACAGAAATGGCACCCATCAGTGCTAGCCCCGATGGGTGGAAGAAGAATTAAAAAAAAAACAAAAAAAAAGGCACTAGCACTTCTGTCCCTGGAGGAAATTCAACCAGATCCCTGTCCCCCCAGCAGAGCCCTAAAATTATCAATGAATCTCCCTCTTGTATGAGCACTCTTCAATGAGCCAGGCACTTTTCAATCTATTGCCTCTGTGCTGGGATTCAGAGTGAGTGAATCATACATGAGCCCTGTAAGAGCAGAGTCTCGGTTTCCCACAGCCCTCCAGCTCTCCTGGACATTAGACCCATTGATTTTCAAAGCCATGTTATGGGGGTTCGTCTTCCCAACTTCAGGTTCCCCAGGCTGGGGAGCCCTACGTGGGGCTCAGACCAGTTGCTCCTCATGGGGGACCTGCACGGTTGTGATATCCCTTCAGCTTATGGGTCATCACACCCATAAGCCAGGCGGGTGGATTCTGACTAGACCACATCTCTATCCCTCCTACCCATCTCAATGTGGCCTTTTCTTTATATCCTTAGTTGCAGGAAATCTGCTCTGCTAGTCTTCAGGTCGTTCTCAGAGATAGTTGTTCTATATGTAGTTGTAGTATTGGTGTGTCCACGGGAGGAGGTGAGCTCAGGATCTTCCTACTTGCCATCCTGATTCAGAACCCAAAGCAAGTATTTTTAAGCTGAGAAAATATGAAGTAGTTGCCTTGATTTCTCATGAGTAAAAGCTATACTAAAAATGAAGAATAGATGGTGAGACAGAGTCCACTCTGGATTTACCCTAGCAATGGATGTGCTTCTGAGATGACTATAAGACATAGGTAGGTAGGCTTTTTTTGAATAAATTGGTCAGCCAAATTTTTGGAAAACTTAACTTCTCCGAGTACATGTGATCTGGGTAAAGGTTTTAATGCCCACTAAAGTATGTGCATATGTGTGCGGCTCAAATACTGAGAGAAGTACGATGGGCAGCCCCAAGGAGTTACTGAAAGGTGACTTCCATACCCTCCACATCCATTTGCCCTAAACATAACTGGTGAACGAGGTATTGTGGCTACATACTATTTTTACCAGTTTTTAACTAGCACATGGTTAAAAAAGGAAAAGTCAATATGAAGGTATACTTTCAATTGATATATACATAAAAGAAAACATAAAACAGAAATTACTAAAAAGGAGAAAAAATACAACTTCTTGGTATCACTCAAGCTTACAGCTAGGACTCCTGATTATGAAAAGTCAACCAGGAGATTCAAAAGCTGTATACTGGTGCGTACTTAGGAAAGTTCCTTTGGCAGCAAGCTGCTGGAAACCGACATCCTTCCATAGCCTCATCAATTGCTTTTGCAACTCTCTCAAAGGGGGAAGACCACCCTAATTTCAGAAAGGTAAATTCTTTCAAGTCTAATGACCTAGTCAGTGTTTCTGAAACTGCAGTTATCTAGGGGTCTGTTAAAAAATAATTATTTCTAGAGGCCAGCCAATCTACAATATGCATTTTTAACAAGCTCACTAGGTGACTCTTCTGCCTGTTAAGACCTGGAATTGAGAATGGGAAGCAGTGACTAAATCACTGCTTAGTAGCGCCTCCTAGTGTCAGCTTTTCAGAAAATACTCGGTTTTCCCAAATTGTGCACAAGAAGCAAGTATTTGATATTAGAACAACAATCATCACCCAAATCTTCAGTACCAGTGGTGAGAAAAAAGGCTTGCCCTAATGGGGAAAAGCCCTCCCCTCTCCTTGCCTGTTAACTTGGTTAGGGATTATCTATGATGCCTGAGGTACATGTTTTGCCAGCACATCACTTTCTGCTCTCTTTGGAAGAAAACTTGCTCCTTCCGTCATATGAATTGCAGGAAAGTGAGAGCTCACACCTAAACACACTTCTACAGAAAATAAGAGATGAGGGCTCTTCCTATTTTCTTAGAAAAATGATTAAGTGCAGCATGATATTTAAAATGTATTTGAATAAACTTCAATATTTACAGAAAGGTTTTCTACTTTTGTCCACTTTTTAATTTCAGTGCAGTCGTAATCTATTCTATTTGGACAGAAGAAAAAAACTACAGAAAATGGTAGGCCCAGTTACATGTCTGACAGACCTGCACTTATGTTTTATACTATTAACTATACTTGAATATGTTATCAATGTAAGACAGTTTCAGTAAAACTGACAAGACTTCAAAATGTGTGTTCACGCCTGAAGCACTTCGTCGTTGTTGCTTTTACATTACAGGATGAACAGTCCCCTTCAGGCCCCAGAGGCCTGACAGTTGCTGGGGAGACGAACGGACCTGTCTGCTCTTTTTCATTTTTCTCCAGTCTGGCTCTGCTATTCACCTTACTCTGTGTTCTGTAGCTGCCATAAAAGATTCCAGTTCATTCCCACTGCATCTGCCTGGCTTATGAAAGTCCGTCTTTGATAGAGTCTGAAATGCACAGGTAAGTGGCCTAACCTAGAGGAAGTATGCAGGGAACAGCGCAGATACTTGGGCCAAAGCCAAGTGGGCAACAAGCCCACAGCTGTCTAGTATCACCCACTGCCACTCTCAGTTTGGGCGCAGTGGACAAAACATGCGTGTCTGCATGCGTCTGAGTGAAGGGGCCTGGCATCCGAGCAAGCAGCCAGGGTCCATGGGATAAGAACTCAGCGGAGAGGGAGTCAGAGTACAATGTTTAAGGCCTACGGACTTGAACATGGATCTTAGAAATTTTATCGGGAAAAACAGGTTTTTTTCCAAGTTCGGGTGACCTCCAACAAAGCTGAACAGGGAACCTGCTCCAAACTAGGGTCTAGGAAAACGTTGCTGGGCTATCTGTCACTCCCTGACTCCTGGAAAGCTAGTAAAATTCCTGTCTAAGGTGGTAGCACTCACAGGGCCGAGTCAAGACTGAGACCAGGTCTGCAGCAAGCCCGCACTCCGCCCACTCTCCTACACCGTTTACCATCCGTTACTTCTGTTCTTTAAGACTTTTGTTCTTCTTAGTTTAAATTACTTTTTTCTATCTACACTGGTCACTTCCACAAAGTGAGACCTTGGGCACAGGGACATTACCTAGGAAGAGTCTGTTATTGGGTACGAGCCTTGAGGTTTCATGACTGCTTTGACACGGCAAATGTGTGAACGAAGCAGCCAATTTAAGGGTGACCCTGTTGCTAAACTACCTTGATGCATTTGGATGTCACCACAGGGTTCTACACAATGTCAACGATAATTATTTTGTGGTTCTTTTACTGCAAGTGCTGTTATGAGTAAACTGGGTTTCTCTTAGTCACGGTTAACTAAAACAATAGAATGGAGTTTATCTACACGAGCTGGTTGAGAATAAAGTACAAATGCCTAAGGTTACACCACTCTCTCGCCTCGCCTCCCCACGGCCTCCAGTCACAGCACTTACTGAGGCGCTCGCTTAGCAGGGACAATAAACCCACCCCACTCTCCTTTCTGCACAGCAGACCCTAAGTTTAGGTAGTCGCCACCCTGCTGGATCCTTGTCATAGGTCTTTTCAGCTCTACATTTTATTATCACGAGCTCAGCAAGACAGGGACAAATACGTTTCATGTGTACACTGCTACTAAAAATAGAATGCTAGAACATATAAAAACTTAGGTGAATTCTTCCTAATATCACAGATTAATCCTGCCTCATCCTGCAGAGAGAGAAGGTGGGGATAAATAAAGAAACGGGATGGATTTCCACTGAAGACTTACAAAACTGCACCTCAAACTCAATTTCTCATATACTAAAGTAGGAGAAAATAAACACGATCTAGGTTATTTGCCTGTACTTACTTCCTACCATTTCAAAGATAATGACACTCTTTACATTTGCTTTACGTCTTAATGAGTCTCCAAAATGCGTTCACACACACACAGTTTCATCCATACTGTCCAGGTGAGGAAGCAGAAGCACAGAGCAGGTAAGTGGCCAGACAGCAGTGTGGTCCCTCAACCAGAAGTGAAGAATGGAACCCTTTCACCCCGCCTGTGGTTGCACTCAACCTCTATGGACCTCAAGTCAAGGGAGGACCTAGATGGTCCCTTTCAGTTCTAAAACCCTACAACTTGCTCAAAGTCGCACTGAGGGTTAAGTGACAGAACTGGGACTTGCACCTAAGACTTCCGGCTTTTAAAACAATCAATACTCACTGAACTGTGCCAAGCCCCCTTCTAATAAATAGAACAACTGTTATCATTCCAACCCAATCCTGGATGCTTTGAGCTTGTGATCAGTGTCTCAAGAATCCTAACTACTAGCCAGACAAAAGCATTTCTATCATTGACCATGGATTTCATCATTGCCCCATGAGAGACTCTGCTGGTCACAGACTGAAAGTGGTAAAGAAAACATCGTATCATGCAAGGGAGCCACTGAAATGTAGCCAACTTATGGCACTGTCCCTCCAGCGTGAAAGGGAAGTAAAGGACATACAAGTCATAAATCCCATCACATACAGTCCAAGGAACTCCCTCCCCAGGAGCACACGGAACAACTACAGGAATAAGCTCAGGGAGTTGACAATGCCTGGGTCACCTGGACTGCTGAAACAAACCTCTGAGACTTTACGCAGTGTGTTCCTCACGCACCAAAGACAATTCCCTCAGAACTTCTTGCTCCACGTACAAGGGTAAACTTCACTATGAAAACAACTTTCACTCCTGGAACACCAATCTAATTTGGATATTCCAGGCTTGGAAGAGCTTTGCATTCCATTCCTAAGTCAGATGATAAAACCACCATTTTTTGAACTTGTTCCCATTCTGGGACTGCAGTCCCTTTGCCAGAACCCAAATGATGACAAAAACCTATGAGTTACCCTACATTCCTAAATCTTCCTTCCTGCTTGCTACTCCCAGATCTAGATTTCCCAAGCAGGCACGAGTAGACAGAGGACAGTGGGCCCAGGAGGAACCAAGAACCCTACTGTTTCCACGCCTCAACTCTGTCCCACACAATCAAGAAGATGAACCATAAGTAAGGAACATAGCAGCCCTCTAGGTATGGGGGGGAGGAAGTGCTCACAGAACAGGGGAATTACATTCTGCAAAAGAATCAAAATATCTATTCTCTTGTGGCAGGCATCTTTCATCCACCTTTACTCCCTCTCACCTCCAGCTTCCATCTTTGATTTCTATTAATATTAACATAGATGACAAGAAGACTTGTTGAAAGGATTTAAGGGAGGAGCAAACTAGGACACATTATGACAAAAACTGGGAACTAACAGCTTCGCACTTGAAGAATGACCATGACATTGTGAATGCACCACATGAAATAACTGAACCATTCTTTGAGCAGAGCTAAATAAATGTTAAAGAATATTATAATTAGTAGGTTCCCCAACAAATTTTGTATTATGAAAACTTTCAGATCTATACAAAAATTGGTGAACTCTCAATATTCCTATCAACAGTTAACAAGGTTCTGCCACATCATTACATCATTCCTTTGTTCTTTGCTAATGTAATTTTAAAGCAGTAACCAGAAACTTAACAATGCTTATATGTACTTTTCAATTAAGAAGCAGGAAAATTAACCTGCAATTAAAACAATACATTTGGATTCCCATGAATATTAAAAAAGTTCAATCTGTCTAACTCACAGTTACCTAGTTTCTTAGTGAGCAACTATTAAAGACACTGGGCCAGGGCCTGTGAATGGACACAAGTCACGGCCGCCATCTAAGGTAGAAAAGTCAGACAGACACTATTAGAAGCGTAATGAAGAGGTAGCACACTGAGGCAGCACACATGGAGAGCAAATTCAGACGGATGCAGAGGTGGGTGAAGCAAGAGGCTGCAGAGAGGAACCCCTTCACGAAGGTATAACTATGACGCAGGCCCCCCGAGGGCAGGGACTCCTGTCTGCTTCGTTACTGCTGCATCCCCAGAGCCAAGAACAGTGCCTGGCACAGAGGCATTTAGTAAAAATCTGCTGAAGCCGTCAACGAGCCAGGACTTTAATTCCAGTGGCTGCTCAGCAGAACAACTATGTGTGCCTCCTCTTCCTTCCTCAGTGGTGGGAAGCAGGACTTGAACTGCACTGGAAGGACTCGGACAGGCAGAGTGGACCAGGTGAGGGCAATGGAAGAAGAGGCAGTAATGTGGGGAAACAAAGATGTAGGACAAAGGCTGCCTGGGGCTGGCTGGAACCGTCCTGGGGGAGATCTGCAGCGTGGGGCAACAGGCGTTAGCACTGGGAAGACAGAGCACGGCAACGTGGTGGAGGGTCTGGGGTGCGGGTGTTTAAGGGCGTGTGTGTGTGTGTGTGTGTGTGTGTGTGTGTGTGTGTGTGTGTGTGTGTGTGTGTGTGTGTGATGTTGGCGATGACTGAGCAGGACAGTAACACTACAAGAGAGAGATTCTGAAGAAACTGATGATAATAGGACACGCTGAAAAAAGGAAAAATTGGGGTCAGGGAGACCACTTCCGAGAGAAATTCAGGGGTAATAACGATCAGGACATCGGTAAACATGGAAAAGCAGGATGAATGCGGTAGGTATGTTAAACATACAAAATCAACAGGAGCTGGTGATGGTCTCAAGGGATATGAAGGTAAAAGGAAAGAAAGAAATCAAATATCATACTCAAGTCCACTATTCAACTATGCAGGGTAAATAAGGCGCACAATGATGAAAAAGATGCTTCACGCTCTTACGTTTTTCCCTGCGACTTCGGGTATGTGTTTCATTCACTCATCGTCATTCTCACCTGGAGTGACCCCGCTGATGCCTCAATCTAAAACTCAGGACCAGAGAAGTTAAAGGCTTGGCTCGGAGTCACAAGTGTGACTGCCAAGAGAGATCTAAGACTAAAGAGGAGATACTCCTGTCACTCAGTTCATGACTCTTTCCACTTCAACATCATACTAGTTTCCACTCATCTTTCCCAACAGAGCAACTGTAATTCTAAGAAAGGCACACCTGCAGCAGGTGAGGCCCATCTCTCCTGGTAGAGCACCTTGCACTCTTTCTGTGGGAGAGGAAAATGGGAGCCAGCGGCAGACACGTGACCCATGGCTTCCTGCTGCCTACAGGAATGAGCCCAAATGGCTTCCACGCCGGACTCACAGCAACAACAGTGCACTTCTGCATGCTCAGAGTACCTTCTGCAATCCACTCACACATTTCTGTGGGCTGAATTAGGAACTGCATGCTTCCATGACACACTGTAGACAACTGAGGCGTGCAGCGAATGACTTGCACTTAAATTCACAGGAAGAACGAATATTAGAGCTGAAGGAAAGGAGGGTAACGACAAATACACAACCTCCTTCACTTCAAAGTAGGGGCTTCTGCAGTCTCATCAGGCTCACGTTCTAATGGCTTGAGTAGGAGACACTCATGAGGATGAGGATGAGGATGAGGATGAGGATGAGGGAGTGGAGAAAGAAGAGGAGGGAGGGGAGGCCCACAGGAGAGGCCCAGGGCAATCTAAATTTTAGGTTATTTCCAGACGCCTCACATAAGGAAGTAAATCTGAATAGCAAATAGGGTAAGCTTTTGTTTTTTGTTTTAAAATTGGAATAAAACTAGGGTCAGGATTTGAAAACAACACCCCTGCCCAAGTCTTTTGAGACAGAACAGTTTACAATTTGGAACTGATGGGTGAGAAAAAAGGGTTGTTAAATTTTGAACAAATTTTCCTTTTGTTGTGAAAGGCTTGGATCTTAGTGTTTCTAACCTTCTTTCCTTTAGTAACTATTAGCTGAATATCCCTATCCTCTTATGGAATGGGGAATAGAGATTTTTTCCTCTAAAATAAAAATGTGTGAGGAGACAAAAGGTTTAATCTTTGGTAAGACTCAACTTGAGAGGCTCTGCTACACAGAAGCTCTGCTAGGATGCAGCTGGACGGCAGGGTGAGACAGCCGCCCAAGAAGAGGGAGGCCAGAGCACATATGCAATGACCTCCACCCATGTTCCCCAAGCAAGAGTGCCTTCTAGAGAAACTGAATCCACTGAAAAAAAGACCTGCAAAAATTCTGACATCTGGGGGTTCCCCAAGGAAAAAGCCAAGTTGCCGTGACCACTCCACACAGCACAACTCACCAGCTGAGCGGTGCTGCCTGAGCAGCTCTCAACATTTGCTCACTGACTCTGAAATCAGCGCAGACAGCAAAGGAACGTCAGGCTGTGGGGAAATGCTCCAGCAGGAAAGAAACAAACCAAAACCAAAAGAGAAAAGGAGCTCGGGGGAAAAAGAAAAACCACCTGTAAATCTCATAACATAATGCATTCAGAGACAAGGGAATATATTATATCCATGAAACAAGAACAAGATGCTATTTAAAAATAAAGGGGGCTTCCCTGGTGGCGCAGTGGTTGAGAGGCCGCCTGCCGATGCAGGGGACACGGGTTCGTGCCCCAGTCCGGGAAGATCCCACGTGCTGCGGAGCGGCTGGGCCCGTGAGCCATGGCCGCTGAGCCTGCGCGTCCGGAGCCTGTGCTCCGCAACAGGAGAGGCCACAACAGTGAGAGGCCCGCGTACCACAAAAAAAAATAAAAATAAAAATAAATAAAAAAAAAATAAAGGGACAGTCAGATGATGAAAAATAGCTCTGGGCAATTAAAAATATGAGCATAACACTTAAAATTTTAATAGAAATGTTGGAAGATAAAACTAAGAAAATCTCCCCAAAAGTAGAAAATATAGAAAAACAGGAGACAAAAGATAAGAAAAATCTGAGGAATAAGCCAAGATGTCCACCACATAACTAATGATTCCAGAAAAAACAAAGGGGAAAAAATAATCAAAGAATCAATAAAAGGTAATTTTCTAGAACTGATAGAACATGAAACTTCACATTGGAAGGCCTATCAAGTGTGTCTGGTGAATAAAAATATCCAACAACTCACATTTCCACAAGATTTTACAAATCCCAGGATAAGAAGATCCTGTTTTCTCTGGATATATGAGATCCATATATCATATATATGGAAACAGATATATGTCATGGATGGAAATAAGAACCGCGAGAAAACAGATATATGTCATGGATAGAAATAAGATATATGTCATGGATAGAAATAAGAGAAAACAGAAAACAGATATATGTCATGGACAGAAATAAGAACAGCACCAACGGATATCAGAAGACACTAGAGCAATGCCTTCAAAATTCTGAAAGAAAATGATTTTCAGTCCAGAATTGTATACCCACACAATCTGCCATGGCATTATGACAGAGATCTTCAGAACTGCATGCCTTCCCAGAAAGCTGCTGGAAGGTGAGTGAGGAGACAGACGCAGGATGCAGGACAGAGGAGGTAACAGGAGCAAAATGGAGGGGAATGTCTAGGATGACAGCGCAGAGCAAACCCAACAAGCAGTCCAGAGTGAGCGGGCAGAAAGGGTCCGAGGAGGGCGGACTTCTGGGGAAAAGACTGAGCTGACAGATTATCAGACACGTGTGACACTGCAGAAAGTTTTATATGACGTGGCTAGTAGAGGGCACGGGGAAAATTACATGGTTATGCCTTTCGTTCCCCACCAGAAAACAACACAAAACTGTAAAAGGAAATATAGTTATGGTACACTACTTGGCTTAGCAGTGAACAATATTTACATAGTCATAAAAATATAAACACCAAACACTAAAGTAACTAATAAGTGTAATACATCAGTATTTTGAATGGTAAAAGGCCTAAATCCTAACCTACCAAAATAAAAGTCCAGGTAATGTTAGACTAACACATCAAGAAAGTCAATGCAAGATATGTGCTTTAAATATGAAGATAAATACCATAAGATAATTGCCCTATAGATACCACACAAGATACCATGTAAGAAATGAAGGTGCCGTAGGAAGCAGGCTTAGGAGGTAAGGAGGCAAGGGGTACAAAAGATGAATGCTGCTTTTCGTGACATTTAGGGCAGCTTAATTTTTTAAATCTATGTACATATATTACTTTGATTAAAAACTAACAATGAATATTTAATGAGTAATCACGCTGTGCTGGAACTGTTCCAAATGCTTTATAGATGATATCACTTAATTTTCACAATTCTATTAGATGAAACTATTATTATCTCCGTTTTAAAGATGAGGAAATTAAAGCACAGAGAGGTTACGTAATCTGCCCAGTGTCTCACTGCTAGCAACTGATGGAACCGGGATTCAAATTTAGACAGTGTGGACTAAAATCTGAAGACCTTAACTTTGAAGTAAGCCAGGAAAATTTATAATCCATAATATTGGAAAAAGCTATCTGATTTTCTTTCACCTACTGATAAACCTAGACAATCAAAACCAATCAGACTAACAGACATGAGTAAGGAGAAGGCATTTATTTTCTCATACCTAAAATCCTATATTTTTCTATCAACAACAACAAAAAACGCAGCCTAAACAGCAAGAGCAGCAGAAAAGGGAAAGTTGGAAAAAATTGCAGTCACACAAACTATAGTTAAAAAATGACTAAGTTTCCTTGATATATGAATTTGTTGGAAAACCATTTATCAACAGCCTGTTTCTCTCCAGCAGAGTCCCTCAAGCCAAGAGCCATGTCATTCCCCTTTGACTGATTAATTAGCCAATCAGGGGACATTTTTCATTGTGAGGCATGATGGTTTATTCCAGCTAATGTTTGGTCTCTAATGGCGACACATTAAAGCCAACTCGGCTATTTTACCCTGTGGAGTGACCAAAAGGAAAGGATAGAAGATAAATCAAAAGAGCTCCCTTCAGTTTCCCTTCAGTCCTTAACAAAACCCCCAAGGAGCAAATGGCTGGAGGAAAGATCCTCTACCAATAAAGAGAAAAAAACAAAGAAACGAAAGGTGGAAACCCGTTCAAGCCAAGGGGGATCCTTTCCTGTTTCTGAAGAGCAATAATTTATTCTCTGTTGATTAACAGACCACTGATAGAACAGGCACCAAAAAGTCAATATCTAGCTCTTCTTGCTTTTATCAAAAGCTGTGCTCAATAGAAAACTTAGCTCTGCAATGCTTCTTCCTCACTTGGAACGATTTCACCTGCACTCTGAATTAGACGAGGCTAGCGAGGAACCTGATCGAAGGCACTATTTATACACCGACCTCACCGCAGGCAGGCAGCTGCCCACTGTGCTCCAAGTTCTCTAAGCTTCTTACCCTTCTCCACGCCCCTGACAGGCACCAAAGCACGGAGAAGTAGACGTTCAAATATCAGCGGAATATGAGTTCCTACAGAGGACAGATGTGAGTATTCACATATCCAGGGGACAGGAAGCACATCTTAACCATGCTTAGTACGCTGCTGAGCACACTCAACAAGACGGGTCTAAGCAGCCAGCCTCTGCTGTGCAAAGAGCACTTGACTACAAACCAGCAGTCTGTGTCAGATGAGATCACAAACGCGTCTCATTTGTCCTGAAGAGGATTCACCACCTCCGCCATCACTGTTACTATTTTGTGAATCTCGGATTCCTGCTATGGAGAAAAATAAAGCAAAGGAGATGGTACAGGAGTGTCAGGGTTTTTTGTTGTTATTGTTTGTGTTTCCAGCTATAAACAGGGTAAATCAAGGAAGGCCAAGTGAGATGACATTTGCACAAAAACGTGAAGTAGGCAGGGGGCAAACATTCCATGCGGAGGAGCCGCCAAGTACTGAAACTTAAGGCAGGAACACTCCTGAACCACTGGAGGAACAGCAAGGAAGCCAGAGTGACAAGAGCAGAGCAGGCAGGGAGAACCAGAGGTGAGCATGGCAGCGACTGTGAGAGCGCGTGTGAGAGCCGCCAGGCGTGGGTGTGGTCACGCGGGACTTCAGGCCACTGTAAGGACTGGACTTTTACTCTGAGTGTGACAGGGAAACTTGGGAGGGTTCTGAACAAAGTAGTGACATGATCTCAATCCCATTTTCAAAAGATCACTCAAGCTGCTCTGGGAAAAATACTCTGTAGAAAAGATTCTATGTATTAGATTCTCACAGGTAACTTTTCACATCATGGTCAAGGTGTTTATATGGCCATCTCCTCTAGCAGAGGACCACGAATTCTGTGAAGGAGCCGAGTCCTATTGTCCTGTAGCTTCAGCAATTAGAGTAATGACTGGGACACACTAGGTACTCAATAAATAATTACAGAATGGTTAAATGTTTATAACTTTGAAGTTTTTCCTGCTTTTCTATTAATAAGTACCAAGAAACTATACTTTCTGTGGAAGAGAAGAAAACAGAACTATATATAACCTGTAAGAGAATACCTTTTGTGTCTCAGTAAGTAAAGGTCATACTAGGTACAAAGAATCATGTTGGTTCAAAACTTAATATCCTTGGTAAACTATTTACTATTTTGTCTTAGTTTTCATATCTCCAAGGATGTTTATGTTGCTTAGATGGATTTCAGTGAAAAGAAAGGATAGGATAATGGCGTCCTGATACCTCTTAAACAGACTGTCCCTCAATTCTCTTAGGCATTTGATTCTACTGGTAAATGTCTGCAAAAGTGAAATTTTCTAGGACCTCTCTAGATAATCTGTACTGTCCACACCCTCTTTAAACGGGAACATTTTTTCTATCTCACTTAATCTCTGAAATTCACATTAAAAATGTTTTCCCTTTCTACTGCTAATGCAAACAGACCGATTTGCAGGATGATGACAGAAACAGTCCTGCTGGGTACAGGGGCATAAACTAGATGATCCTAAGGGTCTTTCTGTCCTTGGGATCCATTATCCTTATATAAACAAACAGACTCCAAAGGTACTAAAACACTATAAATCTTTTGGGACTAGCGACGGCACGAAATCCATTTTGAACATTTTGTTAACTTCACTCCCATCATCTCCATGGATACTCAATAAACGATGACAATAAAAAGCTTCCATTTCAGTTTTCTTTCATTTTTTAAAAGCAATGAGTTCTTTACACTCTAAACAAATGCCTATACCTCTCCCCCAAATTGTACAGGACATCATATTAGAAGGAAGATTACCACCTTAGTCATTACCTATCTTAAATGTTAATTGAAACAGAATTGATGTGCTAAGAAGTCCTCTCTAATGGCTGTAATGGCAAAATGACAAAAGCCTCTCTGCTAGAGAAATTTAAGGAAGGACTCATTGGCAATGAGTGGGTTTAGTCGGTACATTTATAGTAAATGTCAGTCGGCATGTGACTATGTACACATTTCTAAGCGTTCAGTGGAAGTTGTTACTCACCATCATAACTTTGTGTGTGTTAATTCCAGTGATGACAGTGCTCTTAGCAGCAGCAACTCAGATGCATTGGGCACTTACTATATGCTAGGGACTTTGCTAAGAGCTTTACATGGCTTGTTATTTCATCTTTGCTAGATATGTTATCATCCCCATTTTATGAAGGAAGAAGCTGAGACTCAGAGAGGTTAAATAACTTACCCCAAATCACACAGTCTTCAAACTACTCATGGGCTCAAATATAGGTTTATGAAACTCTGAAGTGTCTATTCTCAATACTATATTCCACTTAATGAGCCTCCCTTTAGAAGAAACCAGAGAAAGAGAACATTTCATTAGATGACATCATCTCCTCCGTCTCTTGGTTAAGATAATTCTACCAGGCTCACCATCAATGGATAATCACAGAACCATAGAATGACGGGTCCTAGAAGAGCCATTTCAATTATCTAGATAACCCCCACCCGCCCCCCGCCCCCGCCAAAGGAACAGCTTAAAACAAGAAAAACCATTTCATTAGCACACTATTTCTTTGGGCCAGCAATTCGAGGAAAGGCCTGGCTGGCTGGGTCTGCCCGGGGTCTCTAACGTGGCTACTGTCAAAAAGGGATTAGAGCTGGCATAGCAGGGGGCTGGCCAGGCACTTCTTGCTCTTTGTGTAGACTTGGGTACCCGCATCACTCTCCACGTCACGGCCTCTCCATGCAGGCTACTTTGGGCTCTGGGCTTTCTGACAATCTGGGGGCTCATGGCAGCTGGGCTGCTTACACGAAGGCTGAAGGCTTCAAGAGCAAGAATTTTAGCTGACGAAGCCTCAAAGGTCACACAAATCCCCACCGCTACACGCAAGTCACAAGCCTGCCCACATGGAAGCAGAGGGGACCGGGCTCCATCTCCTGATGAGAAACCAGCAGGGGTCAATCTAGAAGAGTATGTGGAATGCGAGGCATCACTGAGGCCGCCTTTGGAAAACAGAATCTACTACAGGAACATATAATTCAACACTCTCATTTTATAAACAAGAACATGAAGTTGACAGATAAAATGGGGATACCCACAACAACTGTCTCGACAGGATACCTTCACCTTGACACTCGCCATTTCTAGTAACTCTTTTAAGTCTTGAATCTCTAGGACAACTTGCTATTTTACCTCACTATTAGTTAATTTGGTATTTGAACACATCAAACACTTTTCACATTCATCTCCTGGATAAAGATCATAAGTAGATAAAGTCAAAACTGCCCAAGTACATGAGAATAAGGGAGAGGAATCAGGTAATGTTCTTTCCTTTGTAGTCTAGCAAAATGTAAAACTTCAAGTCAAGTACCTTTTCAAATGTGAGTATTTCATGTGTTCTCCTTCCTCCAGAATCAGAGAACCTTAGACTTGGAAGAGCTCACATGCACGTAGTTCAGACTCTCACCTATTACAGGAATCCCTCCAGGAAATTAACCACGAGGTACATCCTATCCAGCTGGCCAGCTCTGCCGGTCCATGCTGCCTCCCTTCTCTGAGTAGAAATCTTTCTGTGAATTTCATCCATCAGTACTAGTTCCTCCTCTGAAGTTTACCAAACAAATCTGTTCCTTTCCTAGAGGACCCCTGAAACCATTCAAAAGTTCGAAGTCAGGATCTCTCTGTAGTCCAGGCAGAATTTCCTAACTGCTCATCTAATTGTTCCTGTGTATAACATGCTTTCCAGATACCTCTGTCCCTAATGCCATGCTCTGAACATATACTTATAAAATATGGGACCCAGGCCTGAACAGAACAGTTCAAATACAGTCACCAGTACAGAAAACACCCCAAACACCTGCTGCTTTCAGCTGCTTCTAAAGCAGCAGCCCAAGCCTGCATTCAGGACAGTTGCCACACTGCATATTTTGCTTAGGTTAAACTTGTGGTCAGGTTACATGTCCCAGGCTCTAAGGTAATTCTCATTCAACTGCTACCAGATTAGTTCTTTCCAAGGATTAAATGAGACTTTACATACCTTCACAAAATTTCATCTATTTAGTTTTGGCCAAATGTCCCAGCTTAGAGAGATTATTTTGAATCTTGATTCCGTTATCAGTGGTCAAAACACTTGGGACTTCCCAGTGGTTAAGACTCCGTGCTCCCACTGCAGGGGGCATGGGTTCGATCCCTGGTCCGGGAACTAAGATCCTGCATGTCATGTGGCGCAGCCAAAAAAAAAAAAAAATACACATGCTGACAAGAATTACCGACGTCATCACTGCTGGCAGAAAACAAACTATATAAATGTATTATTTATATAGTGTTATTTATTAGTATTAATAAATACATTATATTATTATAACAGTTACATTATTAAAAATGTTATTTATTAGTATTATTTATATAGTATTATATATAAATGTATTATTTAGCTTGTTTGTGGGCTTAGTTTAAATTTACCTCTGACTAAAAGGTTCTTCATCATAAGATTACCTTAAGCAAGCACCAGGCTAGAAGGCTGCTCACCTTTCGAATGGTGATGCAGATCTGGGTGAGGCAGGAGGCAGAGTGACAGAGGTTTGCAGGAAGTGGGGACGTTCAAATGTAAGAGCCCACAGCTGGTAAGCCATTTACAAAACTCAACCCAGTTCACAAATACGGGTTACGAACATGAAAATTCAGAACCAGTGAGAAACAGCCTTCATTTCAAAGGTGTTTCAAGTAAAAAATTAAAAAAAAAAAAAAAAGAGAGAGAGAGAGAGAGACTTCTTTTCCCAGTGATCTTCCCCTCTGAGTTATTTAGGGTAGTCTATAGAACTAGAAGAAAGACTGGCCTAAAATACCCCATGAATTCAACCACCCAAAAGAGAAGAGTCTGCTTGGAAGTTAGTTTTCAGATTTGACAGTCAGCAAGATATGGGAAAGGGGATTGGTGATGATTAATGAGAAAGGGACACAAACCACAATGAAGTCATGCTTTGGTTCAAAAAGCGAAAGCTATCAGAGGAATGCACGGCAAGTGATCATTAGCTGGGTATCCTGAGAGAACATAAGAAATACATGGTTTCTAATTCAGTCAGGTTATAAAGGTGAAGAAATTGACAATTATGTGGCCCAAAGCCTATGCCAGAAGTGTGTTGTTTAGAGAAACAAAGTAGAAATGCTGGTAACACACTCTCAGTCCTCACTATGGTTTAGGAGTATTTTCTCTAGTGATAAGGCTGAATCAGGAAACAAGCTGGATAGAGGAAGGAAACTGGGAAGGTGGGGGAGGGAAAAAATGAGAGAAGGGGGAAAAAAAAGGAGTATCAGGAAGTTCAACAAGATAGGAACTAACAGAATTTGTTTTTCAGTATCTCCAACTTCAACTTGCAACCAAGTGAGAAAAGACACATACACACGCGCGTGCACACACACACACACACACACACACACACACACACTTGCGCCTCTAACTCCCAGCAGGCACTGGCCAGCACAAGTACCCGCTGCAGGTCTCACGGGGCCCTAGTAATTTCAATTCAACATATTCAATCATTTCCTTGTCTCCGTAGGAAGCGCATACATCTCCAGTTTAGGCGTACTCCAATCCAGAGTTACCGTCTTCCCATGAATATAGTCAGAGTGTAGTCCCTGAAGAGACAGGAAGGCTTTAACTTCTACCGCAATGAAAAACAGTCAAGCCTGTGAAAAACTATTCCAGAGTGAAATGCAATGTTGGAAAACCAATTTCTGGCAAACAGGATTGATTTTTAAAAACATAAAATGGCATAAGCAAACATTCATTCAATAATCCTTCCTCAAAAATCTACTCAGGACACTAGTGGATTACGCTTGGCATTGGATTGAAACTAGTTGATGGAATTTTCCTGTTCTCAGAGAAGAGGGAGTTATTTACTGATCAAAACATTTCAAAAAGAAAAAAATACTTCAAATATCAACCGTAAAGCTATACAAGCCATGATTTTTAAGATGGGTAACAAGTCTATTTTTTTAAAAACAGAAGTACAATGAAATTTCAATTTACTGAATCCCTACCGTGTGCCAAGCACTGAACAGATCACACACTGGGGACCCAGGAACAAGCACAGCATAAGTCCTCTCTCTTTAAGTAGGTCATTGTCCAGTGTATGTGACAGATGAGAAAGTCCACATGTAAAAATACAGTGGATCAGGCTTCCCTGGTGGCGCAGTGGTTGGGAGTCCGCCTGCCGATGCAGGGGTCACAGGTTCGTGCCCTGGTCCAGGAGGACCCCACATGCCGCGGAGCGGCTGGGCCTGTGAGCCACGGCCGCTGGGCCTGTGCGTCTGGAGCCTGTGCTCCGCAACGGGAGGGGCTGTGGCAGTGGGAGGCCCGCGTACCGCAAAAAAAAAAAAAAAAAAATACAGTGGATCGATTTCTTCATTAAATGTATAAAGGTCAGAGACAGAATAGAAGGCGTAATTTAAACTTCATAAACGTGTCCTGGACATCTTGAGTTTAGCTTGGGTTGTTGTTTTGTTTTGATGTGAATCTCTTTTTATTTCTACATATTACAAGCAACTCGTACTACCCTCACAAAGAAAATTTTCACTTTAAGTGATTTCTTTTTTGGATTGGGAAGAGTTTGTTTTGTTTTGTTTTTATGCATAGTCCTGGATTTAAAGTTTCTTTAGGGTTCAAGGACTCCTGTGAAAATCAGATGAAAGCACTGGACTTTATATATCCAAACACACATGCAGACAGACCCACACCCAAATTCTTTATGCAATTTAAAAGAGTTCACCAACCTCCCCATAATGAGTGTACCCCAAGACACTGCCCAAGGAGCTCTCCCATGCTGACACATTACAGATGGCAAACCTGTCACATTATGATACACCCTATATTTATATATCACTTTACGGTTTGATATACTTCCAGAATTACTAAAGTAAATGACTTAACCGATAACCTTGGGCTTTAGAGACATCAAATGATCTGATTCTACAAGGCGTTCTCGAAAGACCCATGAGACAGAAGACATAAAATCTAGCATGGAAAAGTGCAGGAGGCAGGTCACTGAAACTACAATCAGCCCTTAAAAACTTGGGTATTGATCATTACTGATATGAGCAGACTCAGCATCAGACCGTGAGAGATCCAATGAGCCATATACATGATATTCTATTTCAGATCAGACAATTCAATTAGCAACAGTGATTGCTGCGGGGAGGAACTGTGGTGGAGGGAGTGTGACTATAAATGGGGCCAGCATGAGGGAGACGTTCGTGGTGAGGGAACAGTTCTGCATCTGAATTCGACAGTGGTTACAGGATCCACAAACGTGATGACATGGCACAGAACTACACACAGATCGCACCAACATCAGTTTCCTAGTTTTCATCTTGTATGATAGTTAATAAGATGTAACCCCTCTGTACTATCTTTGCAACTTCCTGTGAATCTATAATTATTTCAAAATTAAAAGTTTTAAAAAAACAAAAAGCAAAAAAACCTCATGACGTACTAATTAAGGGCTGCTAATGTTCTGGGGATATATGTGTGTGTATGTGTATGTGTATTTAGATCATTCAGTTCATCTGAGAGACCGGAAATTACACAAGTAACATGGTACCTATGCTCCAGGAACTCAAGCTAGCTTGTTCTTAATTCAACCTGCCTACAGCTCCAATGACAAAGTAAAATGTTCCCAAAGCTGGCCCAGGCATTTGGTAATATGCTTCCAAACCCCTAACAGTTCAACTCTGATTGAAGGCAAGGTAGTGACGTTTTGAAACTTAAACTATTATTTTCAGCAAAATGAGAATCATTTTTCCACAAAGTTCTGTTAAAATATTAACTATTTATGTCTCTGGCAAAATCTCAAATAAAATTTCTACATCATAACTAGATCATTAAAATGCAGATGTTTTTTCTTTTAACACAACAAAAGTTAATTAACATTGGTAGTAGTGTGGTATAGGGGAAAAAGCACTGGCTTTGGAGTCAGAGGGACCTGGATTTCAATCCCATATGTGCCACTTCGGAGCTTGGTAACAAACCTTTCTGAGCCTCTCTGCAAGAAGGTCGATAATGATGCCTACTTCATAAGATAGTTATGAGGATTAAATAGTGTCTAGCACAGCGTCTGGCACACAAATGCTTAATAAAGCTGTAATTTCTATTATCGTAACAGCCAGGGGGTGTAGAAATCAGCGGGTTGGGCTTCATGTGAGAGGCATGATGCTCCCCAAGCCTGATGTGGACAACGCCCAAGGTTCTTTACACCTAGATGCAAAGACAGGATCAGTATCAGCACCTTATCCAAAGCACCCAGAGAGGTACTACCACTTTAACATTTCATATCACCACGGTTTCTGAGACTCCAGAATCTGACCTCCAGCAGCGCCTTGGCCTCGGTAATGCCAAAGATTGACTTGAGGCCAATGTTGCTATGGGGGTCAAGGGAGTAAAACAAAGCAATATTCCTTCCAGCTGAACACTGGAGCCAAAAGAGGTGGTGTTTTCAAACAGATCTGATCAAAGGACTCCAGCCCTCAGCTAGAAGGGCTGTTGTAATTAACATGGTAAGGTTTCTTAGCAACGGTTTACTTAGCAACAACGAAGGTGCAGGTATGCCTCAATAAAAGCGAACTCAATATATGAAAATCCATATGTGTGTAAAAGACAAATTTAAAAGTGACCGCTTTACAGACAGGTGTTTTATTTGGTGCCTAAAAAATGTGATTAGATTTAAGTACATATACACATGCAGGTGTGTGTCAAATGTAAAATACTGCAGAGATAAAAGAAACGAAATTGAGTTATTTGTAGTGAGGTGGATGGACCTAGAGTCTATCATACAGAGTGAAGTCAGAAAGAAAAAACAAATACTGTATGCTAACACATATATATGGAATCTAAAAAAAAGAAGGTCACGAAGAACCTAGGGGCAGGACGGGAATAAAGACACAGACCTACTAGAGAATGGACTTGAGGATATGGGGAGGGGGAAGGGTAAGCTGGGACGAAGCGAGAGAGTGGCATGGACATATATACACTACCAAACGTAAAATAGATAGCTAGTGGGAAGCAGCCACATAGCACAGGGAGATCAGCTCGGTGCTTTGTGACCACCTAGAAGGGTGGGATAGGGAGGGTGGGAGGGAGGGAGACGCAAGAGGGAAGAGATATGGGGATATATGTATACGTATAGTTGATTCACTTTGTTATACAGCAGAAACTAACACACCACTGTAAGGCAATTATACTCCAATAGAGATGTTAAAAACAAAACAAAACACTGCAGAGGCCCCATGCGCTCCCTGCGGCACATGCGGCAGTGCCACCAGCGGCAGCGGCATCGCCCGGGAGCTCCTCAGAAATGCAGAATTCAGGTCCCACCCAGCCCTTGTGAAACAGAACCCACAGCTTAACAAAAGTCCCAGAGGATTTGTGTACACATGAGGATTGAGAAGCCCTGCTCTAGGCAATAGTCCTGACACTACAGCCAAGGCTCCACCTGCAGAGTTACCCGTCAGGGCCTCTACTAGTGGTTCTCAAGCCTTACTCCTCATTACACGGCAGAATAAACACCTGAATCATCTGGGTAGGATATCTTTTCTTTTAATTAAAAAAAAAACACAAAAGGGCTCTCTCTTTTTCTTACGTGCTGATGCCCAAACCCTAACCCAGACTTTGGATTTCATTGATCTGGGGTGGGACCCTGACAAGAGCAGTTTTTTTAAAGCTCCTCAGCCCATTCTTGGGCAACCGTGGTGGAGAAGCACAGCTCTAGAGCAGGAGCTGCACCTTGATAGAACACAGCCTCTCCACCAAGCAGGACCTTAACTGCATCAGCAGAATGAGAGATTAAGATGTGCCTGGATATCATTCTTGCACAAAACACAGAATTATATCAAGGTTGGTCTTCTCCACACCAAGTGTACCAAAATAGATTTTCCCTGGGCTAGTACTAGGGAACTGTTTCTGGAACTCCTCAAATACAGGGGAACAGCTCGCTTTAACCAGATCATAAATGACTATACCGCCAAAAAGTCAAGTACCGCACAGTGCTGAAAAACCTTATGGCATCCCACACCAGTAAGCCCTCAAATAGACGGCGATCAGAGGATGAGAAACCTCTCATCTCCTATAACAAAAAGCTTTCCTGTGCTTACCACATAAATTCTTTTAAAATTCTACCAGAAGCCCATAAGTAATATTTCCTTCCCCGATCTGTTCAACTGTACAATTTCAAAGAGGATGCTGGAGAGAGAGGACGCAGGCTGGGGGCAATGAAGGCTGGCAGCAGGGAGAATCAAGTAATCCAAGGCAAGGATTCAGAAAAGCCGGTGCAGTGGGAATGCACGACTGGGAGAGCTGGGACAGAAAGACAGTCCCCGGGGACCCAGGGAGGGGCGAGGCACTGAGGTCAAGGCGCAGGGTGTGGCCAGGCGGGGTTGTTAGGGCAGAGCAGAGGCTCAGAGAGCATCCCTGAGGGTACTGAGGACGCTGGAAGGAGGGGAAAACTGAGATAAGCCAGGGGCGGAAGTCCTTGGTGAACCAGGCAGAGGGCCTAATCCACATCCCACAGGAACCAGGGAGGGGCGGAGCAGAGGTGTGACCAGAAGCTGGGTTGTCTGATGACCCCGGCTCTTTTCAACAGCCTCCTGTGAATGAAGCATCCAGTGCAGCCTGAACTTGGGACGCTCCCTCCCTAATGACCCACCTGCCTGGACGTAACTCAGTCGAGCTGCAGGAAGTGCCGCTCAGCAGGCCCCAGGGCCCAGGCCTCCCTCCTCTGTCCTCATGGCTACACATGCGGGGGCAGAAAAGTGCTGAAAGACTAGGAGTTTGGTCCTAACCTACAAAAGAAGTCACCAAACAAAATTTCCAATAACTGGTAATTCTGAAGTCTTTGAAAATTATATTAAGTAACAAATAGCTACCATCCTGGAAAATTTTCTGACAGTCTGGAGAAATGTCAGAAATAAATGAAACACGTCTTTTTTGCTCTGTAGTCATCAGGGCCTTGACTAGGAACCAATAAAGGAACGTGAGTATGACACATCAGATTAGCTGAGTGATAGTTACCATAGCTAGTGAGAGCAACCATATATTTCAGATTTTCATAGATATCAATAAGATCAATTTTAAATATTTTTATCCCATTATCTCCAGAAATGCATATTCTAAGAATCCTAATATTTTGATATGCAAACGACATCCAGGGCTGTGTCTTACAGTTGGAAATGGCACAAAGAACTCTGTGCTGTTTTACAGAGCCCAATTTAATAGTTAGGATCATGAATTACGGATGCACCCCATTCAGGGTGCAGTTTAGTCACTCGATTCTTGTCTTCTAGTTTTGAAACAAACAATATTGTACAATGGAGGAAATACCACATCTAAATCCCTTCCAGATTCTCCATGCCGATCCAACACTGTCTCAAAATGCTTTTCAGGTGGAAGAGCCCAGGACTGAGCGTGAGTCTGACGGTCTTCCCCACAGCCATGCTCCAGAGAGAGCTACGCGCTCTGAGCAAAGCGAGCAAAATGGCTGCCTGCAGCGAGCGCCTCCCTCTCTCGTGCAGCCGGGAGACGCTGGCCCCTTTGAATCCATCAGCAACAGGCGTTCTTCCCGGAGGTTAGTCTAGTCCTCACACCAGGAGGGAAAAAAGCCCAGAGAACACACATTCTTTTTAAAGTTCCTTATAATACATATCATCTATCAAGTATTACTATTCAGAGGATACCATTCAGCCTTTGTATGAAGCCTCTAGAAGGTTTTTTTGGTAACTTTGCCTGGAAAGTGCTATGAATAATAAATATACATAGTTCTATACACAGTTGAAAAATCAATCGTATGTGGCTTAATACCTCCGGAGTCTTCTTATTCTGTCTTTTCCCAAAAATGCAGTCAAGATCTGTTTGGCTCCGAGATGAGAGATCCTTCCCTAGAAAAACATGACACCTTCAGTAATATATTCTTTCTAAAATAAGGAATACAAATATAAACCATGAAACTCCTGAAAGCAAGATGGATTTTGGAAAAGAAATAAACAATTTTGTAAACTACTGACCTTCTGTTTCCCCTTCACAGATTACTGCAATTAAATAAATTTAAAAATCACTTAAAAATCAAATAAGTGAACCAGAACCCTTGACTTTCTCTTAATGTAAGAAACAGGCCTGAGCATGGAGATGGAGAGGAAAGCTCAATTCTACAGCAGCTCTACTACTGGTATGCCTTCAAGGTATGATTTCTGGGCCTCTGGGCTCCCCACTTAGAAAACAGATCCTGTTTACTTCAAGGAGACATGAGCTACTTACTTAGGATTATGAAATGCAGGATAAAAAAAACGCTGCTAAGAAACGTAGCTCCAAAACCCCAAATGAGCACAGGAATGAGAACATACTGCATTTGACACATAGAAGCTCAATAATTAATTGAATGAATGAATTTTTTTAATAAATGCAAATAAAATTCATTGCATTAGGGTGAAAGGGTTTCAGATTTTTCTCTTTAAATTTTTTTACTGTAATAGCTATATCTTTTTTAAATAAAGGGATACATAATAAGAGTCGGAAATTAAATGGCTTCTGGCAAAAACAGTGTCCAAAGGATCCTTGATTCTTATTAAAAACCCTAAACTCTTTAACTTAATTTCAAACCCACAAACCAACTAATTTAAAATTCACTTCTACGGAATTTCCACTTCTACCAATAATACCCTGTGAGCAGTGGACCAAATCTAGTCCCATTTGTCAACTTCACGGTAAATGTATTCTAAAATGTAACTACTACATATAAAGTCTTGAGGCTCCGGGGGAGTGAGGCTCTGGGTTAGACACCAGAGTCTTTGTTCTGCGTTGGAAGCCTGAGCTCCACTGTCACAGACCCACTTATCTTCTTGGTTTCCTGCAGCAAACTGACTTGGCAAAGTACCGTCATGACCCAGAAGGGTTCTAGTTCACTGACTATCACTGGGGCATTCAAATATGATATTGCTTAGTGACTCCATGAAATTAAAAAAACAAACACCCTTCGATTTAATGCAAAACCAGGCGCCAAAACCAGTTTCCTAGGCTGCAGTACCAGACTCATGGGTCCAGTCAGTGCAACCTGTTCCTGCCAGGACAGGCTCGTGCGTGGCTCTGTGCTGCTCTCGCCTCTCTTCCTGAGCTGGAAATAAATGAAGCTTCCTGGTTCTACCTGGCTATTACGTAGAACCCAGACAGAAGACCCCAAAGGAAAGCTACTCAAGAGCAAAATGAAGCCTATCCCAGATGGGAAGTCAGAAAATGAACCAGAAAAGTAGGGAATAAAACTGGTGGGGAGAAGTGGACAACGTTCATGAGGTCTGAGATCTATTCCAAGCTTTGCCCTCAGCAGAACCCATTCTGCACGGCAGAGCACATTCGGGTGGCAGTTTCTAGTTCAGAAAAAGGAGTTGTACTGAGTTCAAAATACGTGGCAGCCACCCATCCCTAAGCTAGCTCCTGAAATGGAACAAATACCCTAAAAGAAATGCAAATGACAATCTCTTTTACAGCAACTGAACTAAAAGGAATGCTGCAGGGGTTAAGGAAGGGAGGGTACATGCAAGATGACAATTCTAAAACAGGATGTCAAAACATGAACACGCAGTGATGAAAAACAAATCTAGAATCAAAGGGAAAGCTGTCAAGCTAGTAAAGAATGTACCAATGAAGGCGCAAGTATTTCTAAAGTTTTGGTGATGTGTTCTCGTATCAGAAATGTCTACCCTTTAGCAAAGTTCACTTAAGTAAATGTAGAAACCAGGATTGTTACAGGCCTTGCTCTGGATTTGATCTGGAAAACAAAACACAGAGAAGAATTAACAGAGACCAATGGAAAGGAACTTAAAGGTAGATAAAACTGTGAAGATGGAAGTGATGTTGAAATAGTTATTAGTTAATGGTCCTGGCTGAATAGTTTACAAATGTTATAAAATTATGGCCAGTTTTGAATAAAATATACATATTAAAAATGAGTTTGAAAGTTATTGGCCTCAGTTCTGAATGACGGTCAAATCATAGCAAATACTGTTGATAAACTTGTCTCAGAGAAAATGACAGTCAAAAAACTGAACAGAATATGAAGTATATGTTATCTGCCTGGATTTGGTTTATTTATCTACCAGTCTTCAACCGTCCATATCATTTCAAGAACCGAGGAAAAAAGGTTCTAGTAGCCAAGCTGATGTAACAAAGTCCATGAAAGGATGATCTGATACTTTCAGAGAACAGCAGTTTATTTAGGATCATTTTAGCTGTTTTTCTAATCATGAGGATTATCAGGTGTTCCTGTCTATCAGTGCAGCAAATGGGAAGAGAGGAACATGACCGCAGCCAGACACCCTTACAACACCAAGAAGTCCATATGGGAAGCAAATAAAACGATAAAAAATAAACGTAAGAACTTGATAATCATGGAAATTTGGAACCTCTTAGTTTAAGGACAAAAGTCACATAGAGCCCAACAAGTGCTAAGGCGAAAACTGTATTATAGCACTGTATTATATCCAGGACTCAAAAAACTGAGTTCTTCTACTCAGAGTAAAGGGGCAAGGGTAAGGAAATGCAGGTTTGAGAAATATGTTCGTTAAATAAAAAACACTGAAGGGTTACGTAGGTAGCTTCACTTGCTTAGAAAATTTATTTGCATTCCCCAATCAAGAAGGATAAAACAAATGATATTATATTTTGATTTTGTTTTTTAGTGAAAACACATAGGACTGATAATAAGCCTAGGACAGAAGATTAAGAAAACTTCACTGAAAGGGTAATAATGTGAGAAAATCAGGAAACCTGAGAGAATCAGAGCAGGGGGTAAAATAAGTGAGACCCTCACAACCAATAATAAGACAGTCAGAACTTTTTAAAAGCCTGCAGTGGTGCTACTTCACAGTTAAATGTCAGAAGAGCCAGAGCCTGAAGAGGAAGCGGAACACCCATCACCCGAGCCTGACAGCAGGGGGCCAGCTGGGCCAGGACACTACAGTCCGCGTCCAGACCAGGAGCCGACCACACGGACACGCACTCTGAGTGTAGTTTCCTTGTTTAAGGAGTGAAGTATCACAAGTTGTCACAGGAATGAGAAGCCTGAATAAATTACCACAGTGAAGCCACACAAGTACAGTGTACACAACCTTCCACCCACCCACTGCATGACTGGGAGCAACAAGCAATGCTCTCTGGACAACTTCTCACTGTATAATACTAAAAACCTCGAAAACGGCTTTGGAGGAATTTATATTTTCCCTATTGTTTTTTCTCTGCAGATATGGCCTTGCCAAATATTTTTCAAATTAAAAGAAACCACTGCTGAAGTTAGGCTTTTAAACAAATATGGATGAAACTAACATTTTGAAATTATGTAATAAATGATGTCAAATTTAAATTATAAATTTAGGACTAAAGAAAGGAATAATTATGTATCAGAACTAAAATGCTACAGCCAATATTTAGGCAGTAACAAATTTTACAATGCTATTTGCTACTGTAATCTTTATCTTCACTCTTCACACCAAGCTAAATAAAATGCCGTCTTTCCATGTTTTAGTTTCCTGGACCATAGATGGAGTTACAGTATGAATCATCCTCATTAAACAAGTGAGTTAGTTACTGTACTACGAGCATACCCATGGGCAAAACTCCTTATCATCCACTATGCTGTGGACATCAAAATGTCCACACAACGGCATCATTTCTGGTAAGTTCGAAAGCACAACCTATTTTAGAACTCAACAATGACTTAAAAATCTTTCATTTCACAAAAATGGAAACTGAGGCTAAAAGAGGGGAGGAGGTTGAGTGATTTGTGTGAGACAGTCATGGCCAGAATCCAGTTTCCTGTGGCCTAAGATAGTCCTTCTTGGAGGAAACTGAGAGGTTATCATTCACATCCAGTGACAACAGCTGCTCTACAAGGAAAGATTTCTTTCAGTAAGTTGAAGAACTTTAAAATAAACGTTTGGGGACTTCCCTGGCGGTCCGGCGGTCCAGCATGGAGGCGCTTCCACTGCAGGGGGCATGGGTTCAATCCCTGGTCAGGGAACTAAGATCCCACATGCCGCGCCACACGGCCAAATAAATAAAATTAAAAATAAATAAATAAGTAAATAAAAATTAACTTTCACTGTGGATTGCTGAGATGGACAGTAAATGAGTATTTTCCTCACTACCTGGATTTCTGCCTCCCTCTATCTTTCCTATTTATTCCCAATCTGCAATTCCTCTATTTTCCACTCAATCTTCTCTGCTACCTTTCTTACAATATATGTTGAATTACCCTCCCTACATACCAATGCCCCCTGCTCCCCAAACAAGGCTAATAAATAAGCAAACCTCATTTTAAAAGAGAGAAAAGGAAAGCACAACAAACCAAGCAGGTTGATAGGGTCACCTGGCAAGGGGGTGGCTTAACTAGAAACAGAAAGGAGATACTCCCGGCATCCATTAGATTAAAGAGTTTTATCCCAGCTTCGGCAAATGCTTCAGATGAAATTATGCATGTAGTCAGGTACAAAAGGAAAATGAGAAGATTCTATTCTCAAAAGTCAGAGCTTAAAAGACTGCTGTACTACCCAAAAGTCACAGCGCACTTTTAATTTCATTTGTGCTCAGCACCCCTCCTGCTGTAACTATTTTTTTTTTCCCTAAGGGGATGGGTATTAAGTGACCATTTAGCCTCTCCCGACAAGGACAGAGGGGCCAACAAGGATTGCTTTCTGTCCTGCAGCAGGTCAGGGGTGGAGAGGAACCCTGCTCAGAAGCCATACGGGAGAACGACAAAGAAGCTTCTACCCTGACAGAAAGAAGAGAGGCTAACACGACGAGCCAGACAAGCCATACCTGCCGGGACAGGGAAGGGGAACCCCAGTCTCTCCCTGCACGCGTCCCCGAACCCAATCGGCTCTCTCCTCCCTTCAGCTCTGCCATGAGCCCTCCCTCAAACCAAACCCAGTCTACCTTTTGGGGTCCTGGCTCCAAATGAGAGCCACCATTAACAGTTTAGAGTAGTGAGAATTCCAGTGCCCATTGCTATTCAGCAGGGTTCTAGATGTCAGGGAATTCCCAATCATGCCAACGAGACTAAAGCAAAGACCCGTGCTTTTCCTGGCATACAGAGGTAGAAACATACAGCCACTCTCCCATAGACGAACCATCAAATGGTGACTAGATAACATAGTTATCATACTTACACTTTAAGTATATTAATGTAATAAATAACGTTTTGTGCCTGAAAAGTACACTTAGTACACAACACTGTTCCATGGGAAAACATCTGGGGAGTTGATGAGTTCAAGTTAAATGGTTTCTTTCCAATACAAGACTGCCACCTAGTGGTGAAATAGGACACCTGCACCCACGGCTGACCGTGTAGGTACAGCACTGGGGAGTGGGGAGGTGGTGATGAAGGAAGACATGTTTTCTAACACCATTTTTGCAATGACCATGGAACACCTAAGTTAACACTGCATGAAACACAGAAACGGTGTGGAATAATAGAAGAGTCAACTCGGGAGTGAGATTTCTCATACTGGAGATCTCAACATGGCGCATAATTCTCTAAATTGGCACATTTTAGGAGCTGTTCAACACCAACATTAAGCTCTGAAAAACAGGAAAATGTAAATAAAAATGTTGAGCGATAAATTAAAATTTTCTGATCTAGCCACATAAAGTCCCTTTTCTCTTCTAAACAGCAAGTTAGCTTCCACACTCAGCTTTTTACCAAAGGACTCGTACATAGTCTAAAGCCGAACCTGGGGCCCACCTCAGAACGAATGAGTCTGCATCTGCATCCTAACAAGACCCCCGGTGACTCACAGCAAGAGCTGAAACGTCAGCGCTGCTTTAGATCAATCCAGTCAGCGCGGCCCTCCTTCCCCATTTTGTAAGTAAAACAAGTGATGCTAGTGAAGAGCTAAAAATGCTTTAAGAAATCCAGTGTGAACACAGAGATTTCAAACAAGTAAAGAAATGCTTCATTTTACCTTTTGTGAATTTCACATAATGAACACGGTTTTTGGAGATTTTGGACTTCTCTTCAAGGCTGAAAGATTTCTTTTCCTTGTTGTCTGAGGAGTCTTTTAAAAAAGCATGAAAAGCATTACATTAAACTCTCTGCATTCCATTCTCATTCTTACAGTGACACAGTCTTATTTAAATAAAATCCTGTGAGACCTCTTATGTATTACTGAACTCTAAAAATGATCAGAAATATTCTTAAACTGTGTGCCATGGATCTGGCAGGGCTATTCTCCGTAAGTTTATAACATCCTGGAAGAAGAGAAACGAAAACTTCTGTTCACACAAAAAACCTCCACATGAATGTTCATGACAGCTTTATCTGTGATAGTAAAATACTGGAATTAACCCAAAATTCCTTCAATGGGTGAATGGCTGAGCAAATTCTGGTACTCCCTTATATGGGAACACGACCCCGCAGTAAAGAGGAAGGAGCTGCTGATACTGCAACAACCTAGATGGCCTTCAAGGGCATTATGCTTAAGTGAAAAGGCCACTCTACACACTACATGACCCACCGAGACCATAACATTCTTGAAATGACAGAACTACAGAGATGGGGAACAGATGAAAGGTTTCTAGGGACAAAGATGAAAGTGGAGTTTGGAGGTTGGAGGGGTAGAAGGTGGGTGTAAACACAAAAAGGCATTATGAGGCAGCTCTTTTGTGGTGATGAAGCAATTCTGTATCTTGATTGTGGTGGTGGCTACATGAATCTATACATGTGATAAAATTGTACAGAACTACACACACACACATACACACACACAAATGAATGAAGGCTAAAAAAAAAATAGTGAAAACTGAATAAGGTCTGCGTTCTAGTTAATAGTCAACATGAGTGTCAATTTCCTAGTTTTGATGTTATGCTACGGCTACCTTAGATGCCACCGTTGGGGGAAACTGGGTGAATGGTATTCAGGACGCTTTCTACTACTATTTTTGCAATTTCCTGTAAGTCTATAATTGTTTCCAAATAAAAAGTTCTTTTAAAAAGTGAATAAAGGGGGCTTCCCTGGTGGCGCAGTGGTTGAGAGTCCGCCTGCCGATGCAGGGGACACGGGTTCGTGCCCCAGTCCGGGAAGATCCCACATGCCGCGGAGCGGCTGGGCCCGTGAGCCATGGCCGCTGAGCCTGCGCGTCCGGAGCCTGTGCTCCGCAACAGGGGAGGCCACAACAGTGAGAGGCCCGCGTACCGCAAAAAAAAAAAAAAAGTGAATAAAGGTAAGATAGATTAATGATAATCAAAAACAGATCAGAGATGCTAATTAGGTAGAGCGTGAAGGCGCAGAGCTGGCACTGAGCCACCGCCTCAAACACCAGATTTCACTGGAGGCTCGCCTTTCAGGACAAAAGCAACAACAAAAACAAATCATTGAGGAATAAACTCATGTGGTTACTCCTTTGACAAAACAGGAAAACGTGAGCCAGAAAGCAGTCTTAGTCCTTTGCCTGAAATATCAGAGCACGTAGATCCGGGGTGAGAGTCAGTGACAGGAATCTCAGTAGCTGCCTGTGTTCCCTCATCTTTATCTATTTGTCAAGTTTAGGTAGCAGAAAGAGCACATCATAGGTAGAAAAGAGACTGAATTTTCCTATGGTTATGTCATAAGGAAATATAAATACGAGGTTAGAGAAAGGAGAAAAAAGGAAATTTTCACCTTAGTAGTGAAGCAAAACAAGCACATGTCCATTAAACACATTAGCTAAGGGTAATCCCTCCCAGGAAATTAGTCATTTCAAAAGCAAAGTGTAAATTACATAGCAAGGCTCTGAACAATGTTAAGGTAGATGTTTCAAGCTTTCAGACAATGCCTAGCACAGCTTAATCACATCAACAACCTGAAACATTCTCCTCCGCGGTCACTTCCCAAGATCAGCTTGGGACTTTTTCAAAAACATCCCACCAGGAAACTTTCTGCTCTTTTCTGTGGCCAAACACTTTACATAGCACATAACAGTCTCAATTTTTTTTTTTTTTTTAGCGGTACGCGGGCCTCTCACTGCCGCAGCCTCTCCCGTTGCGGAGCACAGGCTCCGGACGCGCAGGCTCAGCGGCCATGGCTCACGGGCCCAGCCGCTCCACGGCATGTGGGATCTTCCCGGATCGGGGCACGAACCCGTGTCCCCTGCATCGGCAGGCGGACTCTCAACCACTGCGCCACCAGGGAAGCCCAACAGTCTCAATTTTGATGTTCCAAACACAAACTACCAAGCACAGTACCAGCTTGAAGTGGCTTTTACCCACTGAAGGCTTATGAAGCACCAGGCGCTGGGCTGTAAGCTTTCTGTGCCATCCTGCATTCCATCTCGGCAACCGCCCTGGAAGGTAGCTGCTAGGACTAATAAACCGACTTCACAGGGCACTGAAGCAAGAGGGCTAAAATAAGGTCCATCAAGGCGGTGGCTATGATGGAACTGGAACCCAGGAAGATCTACATGAGAGCACACATCCTTAACCTCCACACTGTGTGCCAGCGGAGCTGCGCTCACACTTCTGGGGACGTTGAGAACCTCCTGGGAGCTTCGCCACCTTCCGAGCACACAGCCTTTCCAGAGCAAACCCGAGCCCGGACACGTCCTAGGGGAGCAGTTTCTACCTGGCTGTCCACACACACGCTTTCCTAAAGCTGCTCTGTTCTATGTGGATGCATCAATCTGGTCCTCCTTCTTTGCTTCTCCCCTGCATCCTCCTCCCACTTTACACAAGGGGAGCACAGCTCTCCTCTCACCAGGATCAATAAGGAACAAGCCACAGTACTGGTGTCATGGAGGCATCCTTTATTCAAAGCCGCAAACCCAGCATTTCCAAAAAGGTTTTACTGTTCTAATAATTATTTATCAAAATTTATTATTTCCTGGTTTTGTGCATTACAATCTACTAATTAATAAAGACAACCTAATCCAAAGTAAAAGTATTTACCCTTAGGCCTTGGGGCTATGAGAAATAAACCCAAAATTTATATGTATTTGTTTTGTAGTGGAGAAACATGACAGGGTAATGAATTTTTCAAAGTTCAAGCAAAAAAAATATATTAACATATTATGGGATATATACAAAGGAAATATTTCAGAGGAAAAGATACTAGGAAACATAATATCTCTGAATATTAAAGGACTTACTTTTCTATTTCTAAAGAGATGACCATGGATATCAAGTTGCTCTGGGATTTAACATCCACTGGATACATCTGGGACTGACGGAATGCTTTTATTTTAAAATGCCAATTTTCCCAGTAGGCAGGTATTACATTCTTTGTAACTATTTAAAGCTGTGATTAAAAACATTATAGATGTCGATCTAAAACTGTGAGATAGGGTATACTGTTCTTCGAAATTCCCTCAGGAGCCCTGGGAGCAAAACAATTTGAAGATGCCTGTCCTAAACCACACCTCTGTGGATGACAGGTTAGCAGCATCCCCGTTTATTTCCAAAATATTTAAAACCACAAGGGACAAGATACCTGACAGAAGTAAAAAGCACTTCTTAAACCATGAGATAAGTCTATCAAAAAGCTGGATTGAGTCTGGGAGTAACTAATTGAGACAGGATAATTTTTAAAAATGAAATTTTAAAGAATATAGAGATTTTTGTGTCCCACAAAGGAATAAGGGTTATTTCTAGAATCTTTGCAAGATTCTACGAAGAGAATAGTATAAAATTTCTGTTTAGTTGAAAGGCAAACTGTGTTGATTCGGTAAGCAATCTTAAGGAGCTAAAAATATTATTATACCAGAAAAATATGTTACTAGGTTATCGTGTCATCTGCTTGTCAGCTTTAATTCAAGTAATAAAACCAAAAATTCATTTGGATGAAGATACTGTATTTACCAAAGATGACTTGGCAGAAAAATAATCTCAGCTCTCCTGATCCATTTCCGGGCCAGCTTTTCTGTTAAAGGACTATTCTAAAGGCTGGACGGTACTGAGTGAGACGGAGGCAGAGCTAACAGCCCTGTCCCTACCGCAGGGGTGCAGCACCCTCTAGTGGTCTTGAGGTGGAAGTTAACCTATAGATCAGTAACTCAGTTAATGATTTACTACACTTCTATGGCTCACGCAGAAAAAGACTCAGCCTGCACAGGTGAACCAGTGGATGGGGTTGCACACGGACAGGCACCACCACCTGGAGTCTGTTATGCCCTCGCCACCTTCCTGACAAATAACACAGGCTTCCCCGAGTCACTTTCAACACTTCCCTGACCGCCCTTGCGGGAATCCATCAGGAAGGCCCAGCTGCAGTGATTGTGCTCAGCCTGGGCAATCAGCACAAAGGGACCTGTCCCGAACCAGGGTTTTCATGCCTATTACAATGGCATTTCTCAGTTAGCAAACAGTAATCAAGATACCATCAAATTGGAAAAAAGTAACTTTCCAGCTATCACTGTCAAATCTCAAAAGCAAACTGCTCAAAAATCTGCTTTCTCTTTTCCACAGCTCCAAAAATGAATCTCATAGCTCCTTCCTCTATGGAATCCTGGTGTGATAATTTCTGGGCAACCCTATCACTTGAAAAGTTACAAAGTATTCTCTAACTCAGTACATCAAAGGAGAAAGTTATGATACCAAACAAGATGAGAATTTTCCCTGTTCAAGAATGAACGTGTGGGGCTTCCCTGGTGGCGCGGTGGTTAAGAATCCGCCTGCCAATGCAGGGGACACGGGTTCGAGCCCTGCTCCGGGAAGATCCCACATGCCACAGAGCAACTAAGCCCGTGTGCCACAACTACTGAGCCTGTGCTCTAGAGCCCGTGAGCCACAACTACTGAGCTCACGTGCTGCATCTACTGAAGCCCACGCGCTTAGAACCCATGCTCCGCAACAAGCGAAGCCACCACATTGAGAAGCCCGCGCACCGCAACAGAGACCCCACTCGCCGCAACTAGAGAAAGCCCGTGTGCAGCAACGAAGACCCAATGCAGCCAAAAATAATAAATAAAAATAAAATAAATTTATTTAAAAAAAAATGAACCTGTGAATGCCTCTAGGTAAAAGAACCCAAACTCAAGAGCTTCTGCCTCCATGACGATGGTCACAGTAAAGGCCACCTCAGTCTGACACCTTAATCATGTCATTGAACCTGTTTACGAAAAGTGATGGCCATTATACAACACCAGATTTTCATTAAGGTAGACATTGATTCCTGATACTCAAATTGTTGCAGCCGTACTCTTTAGTTAACCTTCATTACAGGTTTAACATGACATAAATTACACTTGCCATGTTCTACCTCCAGAAAAGGGCCCATGCAATTTTCAGGAATCTTTTATCACCACAAACATCACCACACGTAGGAGTACTTGAAGTCTGTACAATTAGTTATAAAGCAAACCCCTCGTTACCACCTCCAGGGTTAGAAACAGAACACTACCTGCATCTAGAAGCATCCTGCACCCCTGTGCCTCTTCCTTCTGTAACAGGGGTTCTCAGCCTCGGAGGTACTGCATTTTGGGCTGAATAATTTGTTCAGGGCAAGGAGGAGAGACACAGCTGTGCTGCATCTCCGGCCTCTCCCAATCAATGTCAGTAACATCCCCCCAGTTGTGATCACCAAAAAAGTCCACAGATATTGTGAAATATCCCATGGGAGGCAAAATCATCCCCAGTTGAGAACCATTGTCCTAACAGTAACCATTACCATGATTTTGGGGATAACCACCCTCCCCTTACTTTTCGTTCTGCTTTTAACCATTCTGGGGGGAGAGGGGGTAATAGCCATAGAAAGTGCCTAAAGCACAATGTACTCACATACCTGTGTAACTACCAACTGGGTCAAGAAACAGAACAAGAATAACAGCCCAGGAGTTCCCCATGAGCCCCTTCTCAATCCCAAACCCCTCCCCCTCCCCAAAGGTAATCACTGTTGTGACTTTCACAGTAGAGTACTCATTTCTACTAAGAGTAACTTTATAACAAAAGTTATAACAAAATAACTTTGTTTTAACAAAGTAACAAAATAACTTTACCACCCAAGTCTAGTACCTAAATATCATATTTCTGCATTCCATTTGAAGTTCTATGTAAGTGGAATCACACTGCATGTTATGTGTCCCACTTCTTTCAGTCAACATTGAGTTAATGAGAGTCTTCGACACCAGAAGCAAACTACAGCCTGTGGACCAAATCCGGCCCACCACCTACTTTTGTAAATAAAGTTCTATGGGAACATGGCCACAGCCATTTGTTTATATATCATCTCTTGCTGCTTTCATACTCCAACAGCCAAGCAGTTGTGACAGAGACGCTTCGGTCTGCAGAATATCTCTATCTGGCCCTTTGTGGAAAGTCTGCCAAACCCTGCCCTATACTCTCACATGTAACTGTACTTTATTCTTCATTTCTTTGTATTTACAAATGTGGCAGTCTACTTTTCTGTTCTATTGTTGGCGGACATCTGGGTTATGGCCAGTTTGGGGATACTACAGATAGTGTTTTAAGTATTCTTTCCTTCTGACTGAAGGATGTGCATCCTTGGAAATTGCCTTTATTTATGGCCTACTGATGGTAAACTTTTTGTCTGAAAATTTATTCTTGAAAGATATATTTGCTGAATGTAAAAGTCTAGGTTGCCAGTTATATTTCCCTCAATATATTACTCCAATGTCTTTGGCTCCCATTGTTAAGAACTCTGCTTTCATATATAACTGTTGCTTCTTTGAAGATAATAAGTATATTGTCTCTGGCTGCATTAAGAATCTTCTCGCTCTTTTGTGTGTGTGTGTGTATGCTGTTCTGCCATGATGCTATGTTGTCACATCTGTTATTACATTTGCGAGTAGAGACTTTTAATGTAATCTGCATGGACTCTCTCAATTTTCTTAATCTGTGGATTTGCTTTATCACCAGTTCTAGACAGTCTTCAGCCCTTACCTCCTTAAATTTTTTTTTCAAAGTACCATTCAGTCAGAACTCTTTTTTTTTAAACTTTATTTTAGTTATTTATTTTTGGCTGTGTTGGGTCTTCATTGCTGCACATGGGCTTTCTCTAGTTGCAGTGAGCGGGGGCTACTCTTAGTTGCGGTGAGCAGCTCCTTACTGTGGTGGCTTCTCTTGTTGTGGAGCACGGGCTCTAGGCCCACGGGCTTCAGTAATTGCAGTACGCAGGCTCAGTAGTTGTGGCACACGGGCTTAGTTGCTCCGCGGCATGTGGGATCTCCCCAGACCAGGGATTGAACCTGTGTGCCCTGCAGATTCTCAACCACTGCGCCACCAGGGAAGCCCCTATCTCCTTAAATTTTGCCTCTGTTCCATTCTCTCTCTTCTTGTGCTGCTGAACTTTTATTAGATATTAGATTTTCTCACTTTATCCTCCATCTAAACTTCTACTCCATATTTCCATCTTTTCGTCTTTCACACCTGCATTATGGATACTACCTTCTAATCTATGGTCTACACTTTCTTCAGCTGTGTCTACTTTATTAAACCCAACAGCACATTCAGTATCCAAACCTGTGTGTTAGAAGCCACCTAAAGTCATCAATAATGCAAACTTATGAATACCTGACGGGAAAGAAAAAGCTTAGGAAACAAAGAGATTTGGATAAATTTTCAAATAAATCCCTCCTATCTTTGCTACTCTCTCTCAACTATTCAGGAACTGAAAAAAATTGGGAGATCTAGTTATTTTGGTATTTACTTCATTTCTTTCTCTCACACTAGATTTGAAGTTTCTTCAGAGGGGGAATGAGTCTTTTTATCTATTTCTGTATCCTTAGTCTTCAAACAATACCCTCAAGAAAGTGAAAAGACAACCCACAGAACTGGAGAAAATATTTGCAAATCATATGTCTGATAAAAGACTTGTACCTGGTATATATTAAAAATCTTTACAAGTCAACCACAAAGACACATAGCACAGTTTAAAAATGGGCAAAAAATCTGAATAGATACTTCTTCAAAGAAGACACACAAATGGTCAATAATCATGTGAAAAGATGTTGAGCATCATTAGCCATTATAGAAATGCCAATCAAAACCACAATTAGATACACCACTCCCACCAACTAGCATGGCCATAATCAAAAAGACAGATAATAGAAAGTATTGGCTGAGATGCAGAAAAATTAAAACCCTCATACACTGCTGGTATCACCCAGCAATTCCATTCTAAGTATAAACCCAAGAGAAATTAAAATATATGTCCACACAAAAACTTGTAAGTTAATGTTCAAAGCTGCATTATTCAAGATAGACAAAAAGTGACAACAACCCATTGTCCTTCAACTGATGAACAGACAAACTGTAGAATATCCATACAGTGGACTATTATGTGGCAATAAAAAGGAGTGAAGTACTGATACATGCTATAACAAGGATGAACCTTGAAAATATTATGCTAAGTGAAAGAAACCAGTCACAAAAGACCCATGTTGCAAGATTCCATTTATATGAAATGTCCAGAATAGGCAAATCTTTTTTTTTTAACATCTTTATTGGAGTATAATTGCTTTACAATGGTGTGTTACTTTCTGCTTTATAACAAAGTGAATCAGCTATACGTATACATATATTCCCATATCCCCTCCCTTTTGCGTCTCCCTATCCCACCCCTCTAGGTGGTCACTAAGCACCGAGCTGATCTCCCTGTGCTATGTGGCTGCTTCCCACCAGCTATCTATTTTACATTTGGTAGTGTATATATGTCCATGCCACTCCCTCACTTCGTCCCAGCTTCCCCTTCCCCCTCTCCGTGTCAAGTCCATTCTCTACATCTGCGTCTTTATTCCTGTCCTGCCCCTAGTTTCTTCAGAAACTTTTTTTTTTTTAGATTCCATATACGTGTGTTAGCATACGGTATTTGTTTTTCTCTTTCTGACTTACTTCACTCTGTATGAGACTCTAGGTCCATCCACCTCACTACAAATAACTCAATTTCGTTCCTTTTATGGCTGAGTAATATTCCATTGTATATAAGTACCACAGCTTCTTTATCCATTCATCAGTCGATGGACACTTAGGTTGCTTCCATGTCCTGGCTATTGTAAATAGAGCTGCAATGAACATTGTGGTACATGACTCTTTTTGAATTATGGTTTTCTCAGATATATACCCAGTAGTGGGATTGCTGGGTCATATGGTAGTTCTATTTTTAGTTTGTTAAGGAACCTCCATACTCTTCTCCATAGTGGCTGTATCCATTTACATTCCCACCAACAGTGCAAGAGGGTTGCCTTTTCTCCACACCCTCTCTAGCATTTACTGTTTGTAGAGTTTCTGATGATGGCCATTCTGACCGGTGTGAGGTGATACCTCATTGCAGTTTTGATTTCAGAATAGGCAAATCTTTAGAGTCAGAAAGTAAATCAATGGTTGCCTAGGGTGGCTGGGGGAAGTGGGGAATGAATACTACTGGGTACAGAGTTTCTTTGGGGGGTGATGAAATGTTTCATAATTGGTTCTGGTGACAACTCTGAATATACTAAAAGCTGCTGAATTGCACACTGTAAATGGGTGAATGGTAGGCATGTGAATTACACCTCAACAAAGCTGTTAACAAAAAGTGCAGCGACTCCCTGCCCTGTCCCCTGACCCCGCACTCTTAGCTGGTTCTTCTCATTTTCCTTACTACATGTTTCTCAATAATATTCTCATGCTGCTATTTCTTACCAATTTTCAATTGACTTCCAAAAACGGAACTAAGGAACAGGATGCAGTTTTAAGTTGGCAACTGAGTATGGACCTTGTTGAGAAGGTGCACAGAAGCTATCTGGGGGAAGAGTGTTCTAGAGAGAGGGAGGAGCCAGTGCGAAACCCCAAGGCAGGAGCACGCTTGGTGTATTCAAAAACCAGTACAGGAGTCGGTGTGGTCAGGATGGAACTGGTAAGAAGGGGGAGGGTAGGAGACAAAGTCAGAAAGGGAGAGGGTCCATATTGTGTAAGGCTGCGAGTCCGCTGCAGGGGCTTCGGCTTTTATCCTGAGCAGCACAAACGGACTTACATTTTAAAAGAATCACTCTGGCTGTTGGGCTGAGACACGCTGGAGGAGTCTGCGCGTGGACGGAGAAAGATCAATTCAGAGCAGCAGCTCCCTGTCAGGGCATTCTGCCCAGGGGACACTTGGCACTATCTGGAGATATTTTCGGTGGCGACAACTAGGGGGAGGGGGTGCTAGTGGCACCTTGCGGGTAGAGGTCAGGGATGCTGCCAATCATTCTAAAATGTGCACGACATGCCTCACAGCAAAGAATTATCTAGCCCAAAACATCAGCAGTGCCATGGCTGAGAAGACCGGCTTCAGAGGCTCCTGCAATAATCCAGACAAGAGATAACAGCTGCTCAGACCATGCTGCTTACCGTGCAGGTGACATGGAGCAGTCAGGGTCTGAATATATTGTAAAGGTAGAACAAACAAAATTTCCTAGTGGAAAAAGTTCTTTGGCTGGAACAGCTGGAAGGATGAAGTTGACATCAACTGAAATGGGGAAGATGGTGGAGAAAACAGGCTGTGGGCTACGGGTGTCAAACAGTTTGCAGGGTGCAGGTGGGGGAGGAGTCTGGACCTGCTAGGTGCCAGGAGTCGACGACACCCTGAATGCAGACACTGAGCAGGGCGTTCAGGAGAGAGGGTGAAGGAGTAGAGGGAAGTGTGGCAGCGGTCACCACACATCGCCCCGTGAGACTGGAGGGCGTAAGAAGAGAGCCAGGGCCAAGGAAAGATGAGAGAGGGCCAAGGCCGGAACTGCGGGACCCCGGACATTGTCAGGCTGGGATAAGGGAAAGGCAACAGAGAAATGTAAACTGAATAAAAGCTTTACCTTATCATTCTCAAACTCGTAATGGGGAAAAAAGTGTTTGCTTATGACTAAGGTTAATTCAATGAGAATACCCCTAAAACATAAACAGAAATGACTATTTGTGAGAGCTACAATCGATTAACTTTCAGATATAGGATGCTTACAGTAAAAAAGAGTTGATAAAAGTATCTTAGATCGAGATTACGTCTTCTATAAGCCTCATGGATAAAAAGCAAAGTTTCCTTACCTGCTGTTTCCTGCCCATGGCAAGTGTTCAGTTCGGCCAGAAGCTGGTTAAAATCATCCTGATGAGCAATCCAGCTGTCCTGAAAATGCCAAAAACTCAATCAGAGACAAGCCTGTAGTCTACCTAAGCTGCGATAAGATATATATTGGAATCAGGGAAATCTGGTAGTTAATGTGAATTTTTAAATGTTTCACCAAAATATTATTTTATAAATTTGAATGAAAAAGAAATAGTATAATTTGAAATGTAATTTATCTATATCATTATTAAAAATGAGGAGCTTGGAAGCTTAAGCCCTGACTTCAAATGTAGGTGACTTATCAAGTCAACTTATAGTCAAATAAACAACAGGCAACCTGTGTGCTAAATGTTAAAATAAAGCAAAATAAAATATTTTTTTTCTCACTATGGGAAAATTATGTAGGTCAAAGGAAAAAAGCAGTGACAGATTTGAGGGCTCTCTTCTTTGCTCATTTGAGCTGAAAGTATTTTGCCCAATTCTGCTTGCTTGCATCCAGCCCAATTTCAGAAAACAGCAGTGGGGACGGGAGGAAGAAGGACTCCAGCTTCCCTGAATCAATCAGCACCCATTTATAAGGGGCTCAGTTAATAAGCTCATCGTAACAAAGACGACCTAGCTTTAAAAGAGAATGAACATCTCCAAAACAATATCAACCTGTGGGCATCAGGGTTTCAATTCGGGAACTTGCCTCATGCGTACTTTTTAAAGAATGCTTAAGGTTAAGGTATATTGAATAGGTTTACCGGGCAATGCTTCTCCTAAAAAGTTAAGTGTATCTGTATATCCACCTCTTCAAAACTACCTTCAAAATCAACCTTACATAAACTCTTTTTTTTTAAATTGTCCAAGGTGTGTTTATTAATTGATGAAAATAGACAATATTGCTAAACATTCCATCTAGTAAGTGTGTGACATTCCAAACATTTTGAAGTACTGGTCCTGGATTTTGTCCTCAGAAATAGAACATTCCCCTGCCCCTTTTTTCAAGTGTATTGAGATCTAGTTGACATATAACATTATATTAGTTTTAGGTGTACAACATGATGATTTGACAACATGTATATGTTAAACTCTTCCTTTAGTGGTTTAAGATTTTAGCTGTTAGCCCAAACAATTTTAGCTGCTCCAGTCCACTACTCTGAGCTATTGAACTAAGCAATGTAACCCAGTTTACCTAAAGTAATTCCCCAGATTTCCTACCAGATTCTGTTGGCTGCAGAAATGTAAGAACAAAGCTTTCAGTTTAGATCCTTTCTACAGTGAGCAATGATACTGAAAATGAAAGGCAGGGTAAGCCATGAACTTTTAATTACAGGGTCATATTTTCAAAGTGTCAGTGTTTTAAGGGGAAATGTGAATAAATTCAAGTGCTATACACCAACAGTCAGACAACGGGACAGACACTTTCTTTCAGTATTTCCAAAATGAAATGCCACCAATTTTAACAATATAAGCTAATATTACAACGCAGGGAAAGATGAAAATTCCTCTCTGTCCTGAAATGAATATTTCTTTAAAAAGAACACTTTTTGCAAAGTTCAGCAATAAAGCTACTTTGGATCTCTTATGCATAAGCAAGTAAAGAATCCCATAGGGCAATGAGGCAAAACGATGACACGTTACAGATGCCCAGCAGCTTAGTTATGGGCTCCTCAGTTATCGAAAACATGTATGATACACGCTTGAACAGCTTAAAACTGATCAATCAATTTGACTGGATTAAATTTTTTACACTGACAAAAATATCAATTATGCAAGGAAAACCCCCAGCAGACGCTGTTGCTCACTTCATTATTGATCGTAGCTCCTAGTCCCAGGTGGTTATTTTTAACTTGAACTTTAATATGATCTGTGGCTCCTTGCTCCTGAGCCCCTAAACCCTGTGGAGATTAAACACAAAGAGAGTTAGCATTTTTATCAGGTATAAAAATACCTCTCTTCCTTCATCAACTGTTTGATTAATCACTAAACATCTAGGAGGCATTATCCTTGTTCTCAAAGAGGACACAGTCTAATGGATTCTTACAAGATTCTGTAATATCAAGGATGCACTTACAATAATGAATGCCAATCCTGCAACCTGTGACCCACTTCAAGGACCATGGAAACACTAAGGAGAACATCCTTTCTCTGATGCTCAAAAGCAGAGTGCTACTGCCAAACTAACAGAAGCCCATCAGAGGCATTAAAGTCTATGGTGCTTTCCATTAAATAATTTTACAAAACAACACTGAGGAAGGGGACCCCAAGTCCCCCGCATCATTAACCCTCATTTGTAAAGAGTCCCAGAGCGCCTGGTGTACTAAATGGCACCCAAGTGGCTCCAGCACAGTGGATGGAGAAAATAAGGTGATATAAAGGGGCCAGACCTTAAGGACCTTGGAAGCTATGGGGAGAATTTGGATATTATTTTTTAAAACAATGGGAAACCACCGAACTTTTAAGCAAAGGAATGACATGATCTAATTTCTGTATTTTAAAAGCTCATTAAGGCTGCTATATGGCAAATGGCCCAGAGGAGGAAAGGAAGGGAGTCAGGGAGGCAGCTGAGAGGATGCTGCGTTGATCAGGGCAAGCAATGGCGGTGGTTGGTCCAGGATGGGGCCCCGGATAGAGAGGAATAATGGCTGGGGATTCGGGAAGTGAGAGAGGTCAAGGAATCAAGCACGACTCCCAGGTTTCTGGTTTGAGTAAGGTGATAGGGTGTTATTTGCAAAAATGGGGAAAACTTGGGAAGAAAAAGATTTGTGGGGGGCGGGGGGGAATCAAGAGTTTTATAATAAAAATGATCTACTTGAGATGAGGACAGAGAAGGGACTAGGGCTGAACCGCAAGGAATTCCAAAGCTCAAAAGTCTAGAGGAGGAAGAGCCAGCAACAAAAATTTAGCAGTGGCTGGTAATGTAGGACGAAAAACCGGGAGAGAGGGCAGTATTGTGGAAGCCAAGACAGTGGTATTTCAAGTCAATTATGTCCAGTGCTGCTAAGGGATAAAGTAATGTGAGAACAAAAAAGGATCCATTGGATTTAGCAAGATCTTTAAACACCTTGACAAGAACCGTTTAAGTGCAGAGATATCAGCAGAAGTCCTACGTGAGTCAGGAATAAAGGGAATGTGAGAAAAAGGAGAAAATGTGTAGTCTAGCTTTAAGGGTGAATAAAATCTTACTCTAAGCAACATAAAACTCTGATGGTTAAGTATGATTCCAAACGCAACTAATTAAAAGGCACCATTTATGAAAATCACAGCAGGTTAAACAATAAACAAAGACAGCTGACGTTTATGTTCAGTTCTAACTCTATCATCACAAGGTCATTATAATTTAATTATTTCTCCAAAATCACTTATTGATCCAAAATAAATTTCTCCCAGTCTCCTAAGGAAGATGTATTCTCCTGATCTGAAATCTCTCTGCCTGGCTCCAATTTCTTTGCTCTTCCCCAAGATACCTTTCCTTTAGACCACCCCATCTTCTCTAGCATCCTCTGGCCAAACTTGGAGTCATCATTACTCCACGCAGTGTTTCTTGGATCCACAGCCCACTTCTGCTTCCGCCGACCTGTAAATGACAAATTATCTCATTAGCAACTTATCTTTCAAACCTGGAGAATACCTCACAAGTACACACATACCTAATGCATACATACGATACTTGCATAAATACAACAAACATTATGTTTTATTAGATACAGATGCAGACTTGGCATCCAATGGAGAGTATCAGCTTGGATCATTTATCCTGGTTTCCCCAATAACTGTATATTCTGAACATACAAACTGACCTTATAAGATTAAAATAAAAATATTCCCCCAAATGTGACAAATCGAAACACATGAGGTACCATCAGCTGGGCCTTCCAATTCAGCAACTGGCAGCAACCTAAGGCACCTGTGACACCAGTGTCACTATCACCAGCAGCAGTCATCACAGACATACGTTAAGTGCCAAATGCTATCCATACATTCTCAGGTTCAATTTTCACAGTAACCCAATGAGGAGAGATCTGCACTTTTCAGATGAGAAAATCTGAGGCCTACAGAAAGAATGTTCCTAATGCCCCCAAGCAAAAAACAGAGTCTTTATACAAACCAAGGTCCTACCAACTCCAAAGCTTGTATTTTTAATTCACAGCATACGAGTCATGATCTTGGGGAGAGTCACCCTCGGTGCAACCTACAGATACTAATCATCCCTTCTCACAGAAACGCCCTAAAGCCATATGACCCCTTTTCTGAACTCACACAGTAAATTACCTGCTGCTTTTTTTTGTCATTTAATTAACATTCTTCTGTATTATGGCTGTTTCTATCCATCTCTTATGGTTGCTATTATGCCATAATCTCCTTAAGGCTCACATCCATGTCTTATTCTTTCCTATGCTTCACTGCAAGAAGTGAAAAACACTTTGCCCACAGCAAGCATTCAGGAAAAACATGAATGAATGTATGAATGACTGAGAAAGGAAAAAGGAGGGGAGGCTGAAGAAAGGAGACAAGAAAAGGGGAAAGATAAAAAAAAGAGGAAGGAAGATAACTGAATTGAGGAACTGCTTTGAGTCCCTACAAGTTTTTTTTTAATATATATAAATAACTGACCATTAGAAACTCAAGTTTATCGCTATAGTTTTAAGGACAATTATGGCAGAGAGAATGAACTCCAAAAGTTATTAAACAAGCATATGAAACCCAAAAGTAAACTCTGGCCAAGCGGGGAATTTGGAGGTCAGGTGTCATCATCATTCACCTACTGCACCAATGGAAGCAGAGCATCTCACTGTCAACAGCTGCTCACGCCGTGGCAGTCTCCTAACGAGTATAAAAATATCAGTCTCCAGTCAGAGAGGCTCAGTGTACTGCATGTAAAATCAACAGAGACCTGTAACTATCCACACCCTAGCAAAAATAAGTAAACCTTTACTAAGCATGCAGGCAGAAAAAGACTACTTACAAAGAAAAATGAGTTGGGCTCCAATTTAGAGTGCTTTGCAGAAAAAAGGTGACCCCAAAATGCTACATGTGACTAAGTTACCACTTATCTAGTAAATACTCAGCTAATGAACAGCATACAAGATGGGCCTTGTTAACCAAGCCTCTCTCTCTGTAAGGCTGCTTCCTGGTGTGTGTCAGAGTTCATGTCTCTACTGTAGTGTCTGCCAAGGGTCTCCGACTGGGGCTTGTATGAAGGAGACATTTTTGAGAATGACTGCACCCACCCTCTGCAACAAAGACGGCATACAGTTTATGTCACAAACGTCTATACAGCAGACTCTAATGCTGACACAAGACTGGAGAGGCAGCGAGGTCAGCTCCTCTTCCCCAGGGAAATGGCAGGTAGCCTCACCCAGCGGAGTAGGTCAGCTACTCCGCTCAGGGTAGAGTGCCCTGAATCTGCACAATCACTCCTTGGGATGACGGCGGCGGGGCGGGGATAACCGTCCTCTAGCAGGGACTCCTCCTACATGGAGATCTAATAGGATACTTCCAGGGTAACCCCAATAAACAGCCCTGCACACAACAGCTGCCAGGCCTAATTCCATAAGGTTTATGCCAGGATTCAGCTTACTCTGAAAAGTGTGCTGAGTTCCAAGAGCCAGGGACAGAATTTTTTTTTTCTTTGCCCCAAGACACTTTCAGATATTCAAGACCTCAAAAAATATATCATTCATATATTCTTATTAAAATATTATTCAAGACATATTCAAGGTTACAGAAACTGCAGCATAAAATCTTAATGCAATGAAATCCATTAACTATCGTGTTGTCATTTGATTAGAAAATGTAATAACTGCAAGTGTCAAAAACTGGTCTTGAAAAGAGTCTATGAAAAAAAGTAGTATCTTGATAAAATATGGGTCTAAGACTCTGAATTAAATAAGGACTGAAAAGTGACAGTGATAAATGAAATTCTTCTCTTACGTTTATATAAGCGAGATTTCTTACCTTACATAGGGGAGAACCAATAAAATAATATTTGATAACTAGAGAAATGCAGGATAAAAAATGTTTTTGAGAAACAAAGCAAACTACTAGATTTTAAAAATGGGATAAGTGACTGTGGAGAAGATGAAAGAAAACAAAATATAGTCCATATGGCAAGAGAAAACAAAGGAAATTAGCATACTTACTGAAGTGAAAATGTTCACTAAGATTAATTAGGGGAAAAAAGTAGGTTATAAAACTGTACCTACAGAATTATCCCAATTTTATAAACTATCAGAGAAAATAACTGCTAGGTAGTGAAATGGCAGACTGGGACTTTTCTATGCTTCTATTTTCTCATTTCTAAAATAAGAACACCAGTCCCAAATATCTAATCATAAGGGATGCCACTGACATTAATTTAGTAAATTGTTTAAAAAAACACAAAATATTATATACTATTAATGTCAAAGATTTGATATTTTGGAGTCATGGTGGGAAGAGAACGGAAAATATTCTCATGAAATTATGCAGCTTGAGTTGCTGATGTCCACAGATGGCACTTCACATCTGTATATCATTTCATACTTTGAACTATTTTCACGTTCACCATCTCATTGATTTAAGCCAACCTAGTAATGAACATAATCAAAGAAGTTTTTAATAGCCCCAGAGAAACTGATCAGGGAAAGAAACATAAATGAATAGCAGAGCCAGGGCTAATGTTCTCAAGTGCATGCTGAACTAAGCATACATCAAAGAATATTAAAACCACAAGAAATCTTAGCCACACTGGTTACACAGATGAAGAAATAGAGCCCACAGGGTCACACTCTAAAACACACTCCTTTCTTTAAGTCCCTGTTTAAAAAACAATAGAAATCTGCTGACCCTGGTGACAAGAACGTAAAGATATAGCGATAACTAGATCAATTTTGTCACTTTCCACCTCAATGACCTTGGGGTGAATTATTTTCCTCTGAACCTCAATTTCTGCCCCTGTAAAATGTGAATGGTGCCTTACCCACTCCGTTTTGTGTTCCCATTCCTCCACCCCCTTAGAGGATGCCGACAGCATTTATTTCATGGAATCCCTGTGTAGCGTCTGTTGGGTCTGTTAAAATTTAGCAGTTGTTTCTGCTCCTCGCTCACCAGACACTTTCAAAGATACCGGCCGGCTTTTCAGGACCAAGGCACGACTGCCATCTGGTGGCCGGCAGCCTTAGCTACAGGTATCGTTCAGAAGTTAAACAGCCTCTCCAGAGGGAGGGAATTAACGAACTTCACAAAGTGATGGGAAATGTCAAAGGCAAACTGAGGCAGGGTGGGGCGTTGAGGCCAACATTCCTTCCATAGTAGAGTGTTAGTAATTCCAACTACTAAAGTCAAAACCGCCACTGTCTTACTTATAATCACTCATTAGCCCCGCCTCCCCTAAAAAACGCTAACTTCTTGTATTTGATGCTTCTAACCCCTTTGCTTTTCTTTTTCTTGATTCAATACACTTTCAAGAACGGGATTTCACTGCCTGAAGAGATTCTGCTGGCCCAACCGCCTCTTTTTAACCAGAGGAAGCTGAGGCCCGGGGAAGTGAAAGAGCCAGTCCGGGTTCCCCCAACCGGTGTCCGGACCCCCATTCGAACCCACCACTCGCGTGTTCAGGTCTGAACGTGAGAACAAGCATCCCAAGTGGGCACTCGCAGTCTCTCACCAGCAGACCGCAGCTAACTTTCGGGGAAGGCTGGGCTGGGAAATCTCCGCGGCAGCCAGGGCAAGCCGAGCAGGGCGTCCGGGACCCCGGCCCCCCGCATCCCCCGGCCCACCGTGCGCCGGCGACCGGTGCCCACCGCCACTCGGTCCGGCCGCCGCGTCACCCGGAACCTTCACCCTCGCGCCCGGTCGGGCCTCCGAGCCCAACACTCACGCTCAGCCAGCATCGACATGTCGCCGACCCTGTGACACCGCGGGCCTCGGGACCTGAGCGACGGTGGATACCGCTCGGCGGTCTCGCGGAGAAGCTAGAACCACGAGCCTCGCAAGCCCGGCAAATTGCAGGGGCGAGGGCGCGCGCTGCTGACGTCAGTGAGGCGCGACTCGCTCCCGGACCGCGCGGCGGCGAATGGGCGGGGCGCGGGAAGCCTGGGACTGCATTTGGGTGGATGCTGGGTAGACTAGCGGTTTCCAAGGTTTGTTCCAACTCCAGCATTCCGTGTGTCTATGAAATATCTATAAGGATCATCCACTAAAAAGAGCTGTTATTAAGTTTGGAGGGTTTTTTTTATTACAGAATCTTGATATTTTAAAATTGTCAGCTGGGAGTAGATATTGCACTTTTAAAAATAAGGTGATTCAGTGTAAGACATTCCATCTTATTCTTCAGTCTCATGGCAGACCCGCATAGAGCAGGACTTCTCAAACTTTAATGTTTGGGTGAATCACCTGGGGATCTTGTTAAAAATGCAGTTTCTGGTTCAGCAGGTCTGGGATGGGGCCAGAGATTCTGCATTTCTAACAAGCTTCCAAGGACGTGGATGATGATGGGCTTACTTTGTGTAGCAGGCCATTAAACAACCAAAGGTATGAGTGAACTCAGGGTTAAAATATACTCTTTTCTTTTTTCCTGTTCAAGAAAAGTGCTTTATGAAGAACACTTTATAAAGTGATGGTGATAAACGCTTTCAAAATATTTCAAAGAACTGAACCAAGAAGGTATTTAGGTAAGTCATCTATGCTATTCCCCTGCCATCAGGCAAGTAAAGACCAATATCAGGGACCGATGGTTACGCCTTCTTTTTTTTTTTTTTTTTTTTTTTTTACTAAATTTGTTTATTTTTGGCTGTGTTGGGTCTTCGTTGCTGCAGGCCGGCTTTCTCTAGTTGCGGCGAGCGGGGTCTGCTCTTCGTTGTGGTTCGCGGGCGTCTCATTGCGGTGGCTTCTCCGGTTGCGGAGCACGGGCTCTAGGCACATGGACTTCAGTAGTTGTGGCTCGCAGGCTCTAGAGCACAGGCGCAGTAGTTGTGGTGCACGGGCTTAGTTGCTCCGCGGCACGCGGGATCTTCCCGGACCAGGGCTCGAACCCGTGTCCCCTGCATTGGCAGGCGGATTCTTAACCACTGGGCCACTGGGGAAGCCCTCCTTCTTTTCTATAGCTCTGGTAAGTCTCATGTCCATCCCTCCCATCCCCACACCGTTCACATGCGTAGAATTGTAAAAGCTAGCTACACATTCTGTACAGTCACAGAAAGGAATTCTTAATGTGTTGCATTACATCTTTATATTCTATTCCAGATATATCACTAACAGTTTATCTATAAAAGAAATAAAGCTGAATCTTGCCAGTTGAATTTAGCTCATTCCTAAAGAGGCACCAGTGTGACACAATGCAGGGCTGGGGTGGGGTGGGGGAGGGGAGGGGAGCAGTCAGAGAACATGACAGAGCCTAAATTCTGCTACCGGCTTGGGGTGAGTCCTTGGGCAAGTCATTTCACCTCTTTTGATATCACTGTTTCAATCTATGAAAAAAAGGATGATCTCAGATTATTTCCAAATCTAAAAGACTTTCAGAGAATTACTTTAATCCAATCCGGTTGCTGTTACCCAGAGAGTGGAAGGCTCATCTCTCCCTGGAGGATTTCTCCTGCGGTCCTCACCGAATCTTCCTCAGGCCCCACAAGGAACACAAGTTGAGAAGCACCTACCCACCCTGAGATCCAGTACCCTAGAAATGGATGCTTGATGTCTTGCTGAGATTTATTTACCCATCCTGGGGGAGGGGGCGGGGGGTGTCTGGTTTTGCCAGGTTGTTCCCCCTGCGATCCGCTTTAAACTCCACCCCATTTCTGTTGCTTATGCCTCTGAGTAGGGGAATGTGTCGCTGATACTGTTTCTCTTAAGTCGACAAGCCAGTGAATGCCAACTCAGGACTCTCATCCTCCAGGCCTCCCGAGTAGTTTATCTTGTCCTCTCTTGCAGTCTTTGTCTGTTGTCAAAGCTCAAATAGGAAGACAAACCCTAGCCAACTGCTTTGTGCAGGGAAGACTCTCTCTTGACCCTAGTCCAGGAACACCTCCCGGCTCCCCGACAGCAGTTCTGGCCTGCAATTCCTCCTCTGTTGATCCTCCCTATCAAAATGTTATGACTTCAGGGCTTCCCTGGTGGCGCAGTGGTTGAGAGTCCGCCTGCCGATGCAGGGGACACGGGTTCGTGCCCCAGTCCGGGAAGATCCCACATGCCGCGGAGTGGCTGGGCCCGTGAGCCATGGCCGCTGAGCCTGCGCGTCCGGAGCCTGTGCTCCGCAACGGGAGAGGCCACAACAGTGAGAGGCCCGCGTACCGAAGGAAAAAAAAAAATGTTATGACTTCAAGCTTTAGCCTCCACAAAATCTGTAAAGCTCAACAATGGAACATCGTGTCCAGAGATCAAATCACCTAATGACATCAAAGGGAAAAAAAATCTGATTTCCTGACTGCCTTATGATCGTTTTCTTTATTGTCTCAGGTTAGCCTTCTCTAGTTTTGGAGCAAGGTGGTGACACTTCAGTCTCCTTGTCTTGAGATAGTTTTAGGACTGTAGGTGGTAGTGGGGAGGGTGATGGGGGATGGGGGCAGGGAGATGCCTGCAAAGGGAATGCGTAGACACAGGGTTGGAGTTGGATGATGAAGGAGGATGGGCTGACTTGGTCACCACGTGAGAGGGTTTCCAGACCTGAGCTGCTGGCCGAGGACCCCTGTCCTGAGGGTGGGAAAGCATCATATCAGGCAGGGACTGCACTGTGGCAGTGATGATGGACACCCTGGGATCCCCTAGGAGGTTCCCCGAGCCTCACTGTGGCTCTCCCTGACCCCTCTGGCATCTTCCTTCCGGCTTCTGCTGCTCTCTGGGTAAGCAGTGCACAGCCCAGGGAGCTATGTCCACGTGGTCTGTCCCCCCCACCATGATTTTCCTTGGTGCAGTAATTAACAGAATGGGCTCCAAAGTTACAGAGTTCAGATCTGGCTCTGACACCTGCAAGTTATGTCTGCTCTCTGATTCCTCATCTGCTATCCCATGGGGTTGCTGGGAGGATTAGGTAGAAAACACATGAGGACACCTTGTGGGCTACAGCACTATAATACTGTAGGCAGCCATGGCTGTTTACCCTGAGAATTACGGGCAGGTCTTGGGTCGAATCTGCCCCATCCTTATTCTTCATGTTCCTCTCTCATCTCTTACCGAGTACCAGTTGTTGACCTTGGGCAGCTCACTAAATGTCCTGTGCATCATTTTCCACATCTAGCTGATAAGGATAATGCTGGTACCTGCCTCAAAGGGTTGTGGTGCTGATTAAATGAAGTGATTTAATGAATGTCTTAAACGAAGTTCTGAAGTACTGGAGGACAGTGTTTGGCATGGAGAAGGAACTCGAGAAATGGCTCTGTCTGTATTTGAGTGCACACAGTTTTGTTTTTTAACTGCACACCAAGGCCACCATCTTACTTTAAGGAAATCTCTATAAGTGTTTTAGGGTCATCTTTTACTTACACAGAGTTCATTCACATTTGATCTCTTTTAAAAAACTTTGTTATGAGAGATACCATTAAGTAAATAATACCATTCGCAAAGCTGTAGGAGCCCCATTTTTTAAAATTCCACTTAAAAAATAAAAAGTATATATAATAGTCTACATATACAGTTAGCATATGCATGGAAAAACTGGGGGAGACTATATTCCAAACTCTTAATACTGGCATTTTTAGGGGAGTGGGGAAAGGAATTATGGAAGACTTTTCATTTTCTGCAATACATATTTGTATATCATCAGAACTTTTAAATCATAATAACACGTTACTTCTTTATTATATCACAATAGTTTAAATATATATATATCCTATGTATTAATATGCATGCTCCCTATAGAAGTGTTGTCTGGTGGAACAGACATAAATATCTTGCCTGGAAATTTAATCCCATCTTATCCACTCAATCCAAGACACACTAGAAACCTGTCACGGGCACAGGTGACAGTAATCTGTCAACATTTTGGAAACCACTGGACACTTTTAGCATGTTCCTGAGGCAGAGACAGACAAAGAGGGAACCGTTGGGAATGATGCCCAGCGGTACAGCAGCGGACCCTGTGGACCTGTGGGCTCTGCCACGAGTCCATGTTACTTCAGACTCCCCTCAACCTTGATTCTCTGTGGCTTTCCAGCTCCTACTTCTGAATTTCTCCCTTTGGGGGATCTTTGACCTCCAGGCTCCCACTTCTTGATCCTGGCTCGACTTTCTTTGGTTTTCTGGTCCCTGATTTCTTGAGGACCTCTCCTGCCCCAGGTGCTCAGACACCACGACCACCTGTCTGGCTCCATTCGGGCAGCCCTGCCTGGCATTGGCCTGTGACACAACTCTGTGGAAATTTCTAGATATCTGAGAGGGAAGCTTCAAATGCGAAGACATCAGTCATATGGCTTTGCAACTCTCTTCTGATTAAAATGACATCTGCAGTATTTGCAGGCAGGCCAGCCATCTATGGTCTCGGTCTCTGTAGATTCATCCAAGTTGTCGCATGTGTAACAGTCTGTACCTTCTTTATTGCTGAGCAGCATTCCCAGGTATGGATGTATCACTGTTTCATCATCCACCTGTTGTAGGATATCTGGGCTGTTTCCAGTTCTGAACTATTATTACAAACATTCCCGTGTGTGAACATAAAAACCATTGCCTTGCAATAAATGCGCAAGAGTACAATTGCTGAGTCATCGGGTAATTCATGTTTAAATTTGTAAGAAACTGACAAAACTTTTTTTTTTTTTTTTGGCCACGCAGCCATGTGGCTTGCAGAATCTTAGCTCCCCGACCAGGGATTGAACCCGGGGCCCCAGCCATGAAAGTGCTGAGTCCTAACCACTGGACACCGGGGAATTCCCAGAAACTGACAGAAAGTTTTCCAGAGTTGCTGCCCCATTTCACTTTCCCATCCACGGTGTATGAGTGCTCTGGTTTCTCCGCAGCCTCTCCAGCATTTGGTGTTGTCACTATTTTCGTTGTATAGTGATATCGTGTGCAAGGCACTCCCAGTCCTGGGTTGAGCGCTCCCTTCCTGTGGCACTCAAGGTCTTCATGGGACCACAAGTCAAATGCATGGACTGAAATCTGGGGACAGAGGCGATCAGACCAGGCCCAGACTACACAGGAAGCTAAAGAAGGAGCTGGAAGGAAGAAAGCGAGGTGGAAAAGCTGAGGGACGGGGCAGGGCACAGAAGAAGTGAGTCTAACTGGCCTCAGCAGCACTTGCTAGGGGGCCTGGGGCTGATGGGTGGTGTGTTGGGAGTAGAGTGTCGTGTGTGTGTGTGTGTGTGTGTGTGTGTGTGGTCAGCAAGTAGGAACTTGACAGTGGTTCACCCAGTTAGCCCCTCACCCAACTCCAACTGCTAGGGACCAAGACAGCCGAACTTGTCTTTACGAGTAACGCAGAAAAGAGGGCCCAGAATCACAGATCCCCAAGTGCAAATCCATACGGCACAGGGGAAGACCCTGACGTTCTAGACTCATGTTCTCCATGTAGCTGGAAAGGGTCTTCTACATTGCCTTTGATGAAACCATTTAGCAAAGCAGGTAAACACAATTTTAGGGAGGATTTTTGTCCCCTACATGGCCCCGTATCCTAACTTTTGATTGCCAGCCTGCATTCGGACTCCAAGAGCCAGTAGCCTGGGGTCTGGGGTTTTTCCTACCTGGAGAGGGGGGGTGGTATCAGCGTATCAGGAGGTGGCCAGGGCCTGAAGGGCCCACCCACTGACCTCCCCCCGCCCCCTGTAAGGTCTCTTCCTCTCCTGGGGGTTGCCAGCTGCTTCTGAGAAGCCTTTGGTCCAGTCAGAGGCCACCTCAGCTTACACTGCTGCCAGTAAGCACCCAGAGTTTTCCACTCCACACTCATCTGTCCCTCCCCCTCCATGAACAAAGGAAAAGGCACACGTACACACATGTTATTAAAATGAACTGTTTATATATCTCAGTTGAGTCAATACATTATAATGTATTAAAATGGAAAGGTACAAAATTGAAATAAATACTTTCTGATTCATGTATAAATCTTTTTTTTTTTTGTCAAGATGACTTTTATCGTCAGTACATGTCACAAGAAAACATTTAAAATGACACTGAAACAATCATTTAAATCATGGTGCATGGAGGAAAAAGGTAAAGAAAACAACTTTTGGCTTGTTTTGGCATGAGACCTTGATACAATTTGGGTTCCCCAAAACCATGTGAAGGGTGATAAAATAGAAATGCTCAAAACCGACTTAAAAAAATAAACAGGCTTTACAAAAACCCTCTTTTTGATGAACCCGGCCACTTCTCTACATGGTCTGCACTTAACAGTAGATACATTCAGTATTGTCCACGGGAAGACAGCAGCTGCCTTTCGTTTTAAAGAGCTTGGTGGAGAGGCTGAAGGAGTATGCTGAGGTGGAGGTGGTAGGATGTACAGGAGAACAGAAAGTCTGGACGGTCTTCAGGAACGCCTCTGAGAATGGGGGTGTGGAGGGTCTCTGGAGCAAGTGTTGGCGCTGAGAGCATGAGTCCAGACCTGAAGCAAAGCAAGTGGGCAGGATGGAAACAGTGGCTGCTGTGGGGCAGGGTGGTCTCCCCACCTGAGCAGTTCTGGGTTTGCCCTCAGCCTGGGAACGTTTCTGTCTCAGCAAGAGGCTAACCCAGCGCTTTGGGGACAGGGCTGGGACTCTTTTCAGGCACAGCAGCATGGGGGAGACGGGGACGGGTGTGGGGCTTCAATGAATGCCACGGAAGGGGCTTCCTCCTCTGGTTCCCGTCTTAGGTGGCTGTTAAGGCAATAAGGACTTCAGCAAACTAGAAGTTAAGGGCAGCTAAATTCAGCCAGATTGAAGGCAAACAAAAGGTGAGAAAGAGTCCCTTTCTCCTCGGCTACCTTCCCGCCCCAAGCACGGGAGGTCTCAGCTCACAAAGCTCTGAATCTATAGTACGCGGTAGCAGAGGGCTTGCCCTTTGGAAGCTCCATGGAAAAGAAGGCTCATCCCTGGCTTTGGGCAACTTGACCCAAGTTTCCTTTCTCCAGACTCTCTTTCCTGAGGTCCTCTCAGGAGGGCAAGCTATGGTCACCCAGCTGTTGAGTGAAAAGTGGAAGCACCAAGGTTCATGCAGAGTTGGGGCAAGTCCTTGGCCGCAGACCATCTGGCCCATCCCAGTGGCCTTGAACACTGTGTGTCCTGGAAAGCAAGGCCTGTTGTTCGAATGCCCCCGTGAGACCTATGCTCAGCTGGAGAACAGGACTAGCCCTTCAGGGTTCAGAAATGTTCCCCCTGCATCAGATGGAATGACGGCTACGAAGTCCATGGGAATGTGAGGTCCTGGGAAGGTTTGTGAGCTCATGTCTGGGTCCTCAGGGGAGTGAAAGAAGCTCCTTTGACCTGAATCCACTCACAGGGAAACGTACAGAAGACTGAACAGAACAGATGGAAGAATCTTTTCCTTTGCCCGTGTTCTGGAGTGAAGGAAATAGACCTTGACATGCTACGGGAAGGATAAACCTTAACAGTTGCCTCCATTCTGGGCAGGCTGCTGGCAAAACGCAGGGTGATTTGACCGCTGAGGCCTAGAATTGAAGAATTGACTCTCAGGCAGTTGCTAAAAGGTACAGCTACTCACTCCAGCAAATGTGAGGTCAGTAAACAAGGCAATATCCCCTCTATCCTGTAGCACTAGGTTACAGCCTAATGCCAGAGCTCTCCGTGAGATGCCTGGGGCCCGAGGATGCAATGACTTGGACACAGTGGCAGCTGTGATCTGATTACTCAGCACCCCCTCAAAAGGGGGCATTCATGGGGACCCGATGTGCAGAACGAGAAATGCCGTCTGGGGGGCCAGTGCCCCGCCTGACTTTTCTCTTGTGGAAGCCGTATGATTTTGGTCCTAAGCAAAATGGGTAACATTTCTTCCAGGAATCCCAGGATTATAATAACAAATCTATAATAAAGTCAATGTGATCATCGAGCTGTGAGGGTACAGAAGAAACAAGACTGGTCAGGAGTTGATCATTGTTGAAGCCCATTGGGAGTTCTGTGGGAATTCACTGTACAATTGTTTTCATTTGTGTTTAAATATATGTTTTGAAATTATCCACAATACAAAACAAGGCCCCTTGGACGTTCTCTAACTTAATCCCTCATTTTCCAGACAGAACCCAGTGGTTAAGCACCCAAAATCACATGGGGAGTTCAGGCAGTACCGGTACTAGAACCCAGCGTTCTTTCTGTAGGGATTAAGATACATGGGCTGGATTGACATACTTAAATCAATGTCAGGTTCTTGAGCTCTGCTCTTACCACGCTGAGAAGCAGGGATTCTTTTGTTTTTTGGGTTTAAATCCTGCCAATTAGCCCTAAGAACATAATAATAATGGCAAGTACCCTTCTCCCATAAAGCCACCAGTGGCGCTTTCTGTGAAGGCTCTCTTTGGTCCCAGCATTTCAAAGGGAAACACTGTCCCCTAAGGTTTCCTGGGACAAAGCAGTCACTGTAGCTGCTTCTCAAGGGAACCACCACCAGGAAGGGCACTGAATGTCCTTCCTGAGCTCCTGGCCGTGTGCAGTTTTCTCTGGAGCCTGGCTGAGGGCCCGGTAGGGGGAGGGGAGTGTCACACTTACGACGGGGGTTGGGGGGGTGGGGGGGTGGGGGGGGTAGAGGTGTAAAGGGCTGCTATGGCAGCCATTGAAGGGAATAAATCCCTTTAAAAATCTTCAACCCAGGTTACTCGATCTCTTTAGAGAAAGAGCACTGTAATCTAATTGGAATCAAAGACATTCATCCATTTAAAAAGAAAAAGACTTTTAAGAAGTGGAGGCTTGGGAAAGGGAGACAGGAGACGGGGCTCTTCTCACAGTGATGACACGGGTAGGGAACCAAGGGGCCTCGGTAGCAAGTTGTAGACTTTAGTTTGAAAATTAAAAATGTTCTAGATACATCCTTGTAAGCTTATGAGGACACACCTCAAAGGGTGTATTCCCAAAGGAAATCAGGCCATAAAAGCCAGGCAGTTCCATGTTCCCAACAGGGAGAAGGTGAGGTCAGAAGACCTGCACCAATTTTAGAAGAATAACACCCAGGAAAGTTCCGGGTCCATCATTCTGCACAAGGAAACCACGCTTTGGGTTCTGGTGGCTCAGCTGAGATGCAAGTTAGCAGAGAGAAGTGAGATTGAAAAAAAAAAACCAAAAAACAGAAGGAATTTATAGTAAGAATTATGAACATGAGCCTGGATTTTAAATGTGTGGGCTTCCCGAAACAGCTAAAAGAAACTGTGGAATGTTCTCGTAGAGAGATGACATGCCTTGGGCATGGAAGATGTCCAGGAAAGTTGTAATGGCTGAAGGAGAGATGGGGTGCCTGGGTGGATGGACAGACCCCTCCGATTATCTAGAAAAATCTGTTCTGGCAAGAGACTTACTAAGTTATAGATTTCAACTCTGCTATTTCTTACTCTCATTGTTCTTCCTTGTCCCTCAAAATATAGGTTAAATAAGATATCAGCTCATTTTTTATTCAATACCCTAAGCTTCTTAACTTGGTTTACAGGGGGCTGGGTTTGGAGAGGGCGTGTGTCTATGTGTGTGTTCACATTGCCCACAGTAACTGAGAAAATAGATGCATTTCTTCCCCAGAAACTTATATAAAACATGACGGTTTGGGAAATATCATCTGAATTTCACAAATTAAAAGAAGGTCTCTGAGCTACCGCTTATAAGTCAGGAGAGGGACAAACGAGCATCGCCTTGGGGATCTGATGTAAATTTCTAACTGTGTTCCTTTGAGAAAATTACTTCCTCTCTCTGGACTGGAGTTTCCTCATCTTGCCACTATGCGGTCAACCTTGACTCTGAGGGAGTGTAGCAAGTGCTACTCAACCTAATGAAAATGTCAATATATCCTGAAAGATGTCCATGGCAATGGTCAGTAATGGGCTCGGTGCTCACGGTCACGTACGTCCCAACAGGATGAAGTGCCCATGACAAGCAACTGAGCTCTGAGGTCTCCACTCAGAAGAGTGAAAAGAGCAGTAAGCGCTTGTTGCCACCTGGTTGCCTGTCAGGACTGATATTTCACTGCAAAGCCAAGAAGCCTGAAGACCTCAGAGAACTGGCTGTGTCTCTAGATCTGAGGTGGAAGGAAAGGCCCATTTGGAGACAGTTGAATTTTTCTGCCAAAAGACCAACGTCTGCAAAACCACAAATGCTGGAAATACAGGTGCTTCTAATACCAACTGTGCATGTTGTTTCCTAGCAGGGTAGGGAGAGTCTATCAGTTTTTGGTGGGAAAAAATAGAGCAGCAATCTCCTTGTGTGCTCGGGGAAAAGCAAGCCTGTGATTTTGACTCGATTAGAGAAAAGATAGGATTCCAGGGGACAGAAAGTCAATTCCATTCACCAGAGATATTGCCTACCAATCCCACCTCCTTCCAAGCTGGGCAGGAGCCACCTCACAGAAGAGAAGACTTCAGAAGCCAGGGTAGTGCCAAACCAGGGTGGCTCGTGCCTTTTAAGACACGTCTTTCCCCTGAACAGGCCTAGATGTCCTGAGGAGGAGAGAGGATGCTACCAGCACGGTCTCCAGACACACGGCAGTCACATCTCTTAGGTAAAGACCACTCTTGCTGTAAGTGCACTGAAGATTCAGGAAACTGTAGTTGCCTCCCCTCGTCCCACCCCAAACACTGCCCTTCCTCATCTTACATCTGGGGAAACTGAGGCACAGCAAGGACAAACAGTTTTTCTGCAGCTCTCATACTGATCTAGTGACGCACCTGGCAGGAGAACCCAGGGCCCCTCTCTCTCTCCCTCTCTCATTCTCATTCTCTCTCTCTCTCTCTCTCTCTTTTGATATCTTCCATTGCCTTTCTGCTTCATTCACATTTAAAGTCTGTCTACCTGTCTATTTATCTATAATATATGTTCTCTTATGTATAAAATATAAATAATTTGTAGATTTCTGCTTAACTCCCTGTCCTTTTCTCTTCCTTTACATAACTTGGTTTGGAAACAAAAATAGATGTTCCATGGCGAGGGAAAACCACAGTACTGCTCAGAGGAACAGACCTCTGGAAGGAGAGATGACAGCCTTTGTCTGTTGGGCTGGGGGTGCTTCAGATCTGGACTGTACAGCAAATGAAACGGAACACAACTCATCAGAAATCAGCAATGGAGACATCTGTGCCAAATGACGTGAACTTCCACCACCTGGTTTTAAGGAACAGTAAATACAATAGAGATAGATAGATACACTATGCTGAATCTCGAGTCATAAAACAAGTTGTAAATAGAATTATGCTAAATTAAAGACGGACATCATAGGGAATAGTCTGGTCAACAACCAATCATCGTTAGAATCAAAAAAGTAAACCGGCCTTTTCACTGAGTACCTCCACGACATTTCTCAATGCACTAAGTACATTTTAACCATGCAAAAATACACAGACATCTTAACTAGGTTGTTTTTTTTTTTGTAAAAAAATCAAACACCAACAATATGCATTTTTTTTTTTTTGTTAATTATATTGGTTAAAGTAACAGCCAGTGGCTGCCAGGTATCAGATATATCATATACATATTTTTATACAGAATCTGGACAACACAACATTACACATCAGAGAGAGAAAGAGAGGAAAAGAGAAAGAGATAATTTGTTCCTTGGTGGGTTTGTTGCTGTTCAGTAAAAAAAAAATAAAGTAAAAATATGAGAAGCAATGCTAAGAAGGAAAACACTTCAACAAGTTAGGAATACATAGGGAGAATTGCTAATCAGAAGTACAGGAGGAAGAGAGTTCATAGTTAGGTCTGTGTCTAGAATTTTCTTCACTAAGAAGCAAAAGTGCACAACAGGTGTATTGGTTTGGAAAAGCAGAAAGAGCGATTGACATCATGCTGTCTGGTTCCCAGCACGTTTCCAGCGAGAAGAAAAAAAAAAACCATAATCACAAATTAATTTCACAAGTTTTGTTTTAAAAATGTCCTCCCTTACCCAAGAAGCTGGGTAGTGCAGGGGTCGGGGCAGCTGAGTTTCGAGAGTCCTTGGCAAAGGTTTGGCCAAAACCGTTGGCCTTAGATTAGTTGGAGATATGAGCTGTCTGTGGGAATTCACGCAGTGGAATGCGACGTCGGCTCACTGGGTCCCCAAGCTCCCCGTGCCAGCTGGTGATCTGGTGGAGGGAGTGCACAACCCACTGACAGGCCTGCTAGCCAGGCCCCAGTCCTGCCCCTGAAATATTTGGCGTCAACACGATCCTAAGAATTCAACCTGGAAAGAAACAAGACCTTGAACACAAGCTATGGAAGCACTACCATGGTCACGGTTAGATACAAAAATGTGAAAATTCAGATGTAATCAAAAATACAAAATCAGTTTCGATAAGATTTGCTTTTCGTGTGTCTGTTTGTTTTTAAACCATTACAGTGCAAGGTGTTTTCAAATTACAGTAAAAGTTATGTGTCTGCTTACAGTAACTAGAGTAAGTAGCTGATTTTGCTCTGCTGGAATCAGAGGTCCCTGATAAGTGAGGATGCACCAGTCTGAAATCAACCCAGCACAAGAAAAGGATGTCTCAACAGAAACACAGTTCACCAGGGCTTTCACCCCTTCGAATTGTAACGAAAGATGGTGTCCTTTGCGCAACTCATTAGCGTGAGTTTCTTCCTCCGTTGAAAAAAAGAAAAAGAAACGGATGGTATTAAAATTCCAACAAGAAAAGGACTGGAAATCTGGGGCTGAAGGGCAGAGCATCTGAAGGGAGTTTCCCGCGTCACTGAGCTTTCCCATTGTACTTAAAAATAAAAAGAACTGTTTCAGCATGAGCCTCCTCGGGCAATGCTGCTTTGTGCTTCAGTCCCGCTCCACACCCCCCATCCCAGGCTGCTGGGAAAGGAAGCAGCACCACCTCACGGGGTCAAAGGAAACCGTGATGGAGGTCACGGCCTTGTACCATCAAGAATCGCCCCCCAGGAAAGGACAACGGAACTGCTGAGAAGGGCCGGGGGGCCGGGGGGGCAGGGACTGAGGAACCTTCGTCTGGCAAAAGGACGGCCCTCGTCAAGGCCACTCTCAGAGCCAGTTCTGGAAAGGATGCAGAGGAAGGAGTCAAGAACCGCAAATCATATCTCAGAGGAAGAGCCACCGTTGCCCCAGAGCCTGCCTTTGGGAGGTGCGCCAGTGGCCCAAAGAGGGCCGCTGGCTAAATGAAGTGACAAGGCGACAGCCTTCACGTTCATGCTGTGGGAGAGGAGAAGAAGGAAGGGTAGTGAGGAATCATGCTTTCCCACTCTAGAACCAACCGTTGGCCTGGGTCAGGAGATGCAAGACACCCTGGAAAGCCTCAAAGAGCCCTTGTCTCCGTTCCAAGGGGAGCGGGCGGATGTTGGCAGCCGTGGGCACAGACATCAAGCCAGAAGCCTGCGGGGGCCACACAGAGCCCCCGTTCCTCCCAGCCCGTCTCGAGCCTCATCCTCGAGCCCAGACCCACGCAGAACTCGCTCTGAATTCTTCCTAACTCAGTGGGGCAAACTCTTCCCAGGTTTGTTGAAATTAAAAGGGACAGTTTTCGACAGCCAAGGCTGTCACTCAGGGCCTGGGATCCGCCAGTCCTGCATAAGGGGTGGGCAGCCCAGTCTCCCATCCCCCTGGGATGTGGCCCGGGTGGCGGAATCTACCTGCCTCACACGAGTGACCTGCGTAGGTGAGCGACCCCTTTACTCATACCCACATCCCCGAGAAAGAGAAGAAGCACACATTCCTCCGTCCTCTACCTTCGAAATAGAGTGTGAGGTGCTGCACTCAACTGTTTGGTTGTGATCTGGTCACTGGAGGAAATCTGGGCTTGCTCTGCACATTTTGCTACGTTCCTCAAGAAAAGAGAGCTCCACCAGACCCTGCAGGCCCAGTGCCTCCGCACAGCTCTGGCTCTGCTCCCCAGTGGGGAAGTGGACGGCCATGCTCAGCTGAAGCACAAGGCTTCCCCCCAGCACACCTCCCTGGCTTGTTCTGACCCTAGGGGTTGTGGAATCAGGCAGACCCTGTGTGTGTGTCCATCGTTTTTAGCATAAGATGCTCACGCATCCTTATCCCTTTGGCCATAAGAGACCCTGCGCCTTCCTAGGCTCCCCGATCCCGTTTCTTACCCAGCCTACCCAGAGTTCACTACCCAACCCGACCTGTTCTAGCAAAGCAGTTGCTCTAGAAACATTCTCTGTGCTCGTCCCCCAGCTCTGACTCGAAATACAGCCCACAGCCTGGTCCTCTGGTGTACAGAGGTGGTGGGACTCCAAACAAGCCCTCTGCTCACAGCTCTGGGTGCCACTAAGGGGCTGGTTACCTCCAAGCCGGCTGCGGTCTACAGGGACCGCTGACCATGGGTCTCCCCTCCAGTGGAGGACTTTTCAAAGGTGCAAGCTGCTTTGCCCGAATGGCCTCAGCAAACGCCTGCGTTCTTCCTGAGCTAAATTCCAGAAGCTCTGCCCGGCTAGATCTGCTCTCTCCAAGTGGTGTGTTTCTAATCTGGCAGTTGGCCACTGAAATATCATTTGAGGATTTGTGATCACAGGTGTATTTACACGAGCGAAGAGACAGGATGAAGTTAGGGAATGAAATGATATGTAGTGTGGCTTGAAGGCGAAAGAAATGCTCCAAGATCCCTCTGTGCTGAGTTCCTACTGCTGTCCCCAGGCAAACGTGAAGCCTGGTGAAAATGTACAGAACTGGGCTGTGACGCCCTGTTTTGGGTTCCTGGGACTATTTCGTACTATTTACCATTAATTGTGGAGCTGCCCTGGCTGAAAGAGATTTCCAGGAGTGGTGTTGCAGAGCATAGGTACCATCATCCCGGGGACAATGGTGGGGGAAGTGGGGTGGTCAGTAATCTCTGCACCTCCAATACGGCTGATTCTCCTCTCATGACGAGCAGATGCTCTGGTCGTTAGCCCAATACACTTAAACTGTTTGACAACCACAACAGAAGAGGGATTGAGGGAAACAAAATGTTTTTTACCTTCAAGATACATATTTTGAGTATGTTTATTAAGACGGTGAGAAGTTGGCTTCATCTTTTCTTTTAAAGCAAGAGAAATATAGTTGAATTGATTTCGGAGATGTTTACATTCCATTTAAGGAAGATCTCCTAGGTTCTTATAAACATGAGGATGAGTTTAAAAGGAAAAGCTACCTTTTTTCCCCTGGGGTATTTTAGTTCACAGTCTGGAGACAATTAAGAGCTTCACAGACATTTGTTGAGTGAGTGGGTGTATTGATAACAGAATTTTAGGCTGGGAAGGGACCTTAGGGAGTGTCGTCTTCATTTGGCAGGAGAGAAACTGTCCTTGAGCTGATTCAGTGGGTTGGTGGTGATTCCAGTGGCCCTGCTTCTGCAGATGGATTGCAGGGAAGCGGGACCCTGCTTGGAGGGGAGATGGGGCTGGAGCACAGCTCTCCTTGGCCCTGTGATGTAACAGCACATCTTCCTAAACAATCTGTGTTTCTGCCACCAAAGTCCTTCTACCCTGCTCTCACCCAGCCATGCTTAGAGCAACTGGATAAACTACTGATAGGCTTATAGTGGTCCAGGTGGCTGAACTGAACTAGGAATTAACAATTAATGAATTAACAATAACTTTTAAAAGTCCACTATTTCTCATCACTGTTAAACATCGAGGACTTAAAAAAAAAAACCCACCACCTACTGAATAATCTGTAGCTTTAAAATGAACTTACTTGGAGATTAATATGTAATATTTTAGAGATGGGCACCTGGTTAGTGATGGATGCAATAAGTGTGACATGTCTTGACTTCAAAAACTCTTTTGATAATGCAGACCTCATTATCATTATATGCCTTGACCTCAAGACATACCTCAGCATTCACCATGAGAACAGAACAGTGCCCCCAGAAGGATCATTCTTAAGAGGAATTAATGACAATCCTTCGTTGGCCTAAAGGGGCATTGTGAGTGTTTTGTGGGGACCAGCCCAGGGCTTCGTATTTCACAGGGAACCTTAGAAGGTTAGCTGACTGATACAGTCATGCAATTGCGCCTCGTTTCTCTCGTGGCTCTTCCTAAGGGAATAGCCTTCTCTCTTGTTCTCTGTAACCCATGTACACGTTCATAGCATATTGCAGAACCTACACCTTGTAAGCCCATAAACTCAGGATGGAGGTATGTGTTCGTGGACATGAAGAAATGATGGCTAAGAACAACAGCTAGAATGGGGTAGGAATGTTGAGTTTCACATCTCCTGGAGGCAAGGCAGGAAAGAGGTCTCCTGGACTGAATGTTGAAGTCCTAATTCTTAATGTGATGGTATTTGGAGGTGGAGTCCTTGAGAGATCATTGGGTTTAGATGAGGTCATGAGGGTAGAGCCTCCGTAATGAGATTAGTGCCCTTATAAGAGGAGGAAGAGACCAGAGCTCTCTCTTTCTGCCACATGAGGACACAGCAAGAAGGCAGCCATCTGCAAACTAGGAAGAGACCTCTCACCGGACACCAGACCTATGACACCTTGATCTCGGACTTTCCAGCCCCCTGAACGGTGAGAAATAAATGTTCGTTGTTTAAGCAACCCCCCACCCCCAGTCTATGTTATTTTATTATAGAAACCCAAACTAAGACAGAATCCTTTCCTGAATTCCTCATCTGCATCCCTTTTAAAGCTCCAGGTCAAGGCTAACATGATTATGGATGAAGCAACCTGTTTTCCTTCTAGAGCAATCTCTCTTCGGGAAAGGGGGATCTTCTCATTACTCTCCTGTCTCTGTCTCTTCTTTCCGGTCAAGCCATTTTTCCCAAGAGAGCATCGCTTTTGAGCAGGGCTCCTGGTGATCTTACAAGAGGTATCTGCTAAAAATGGTGGTCAAGGGAACCAATATATTGGCGCACACTGGGGGTTACTTTTAGGGAAAGGAGAGGAAGAGCAGGGGACACATTGTGTTAAGGTCCTAAATCCAAAGTGTGCCACCCACGAGGAAGGCTCAGCAGTCTTTCAGAAAGACAGGTGGAGGCAAAGAGCTGACAACACCCATGTCATCTCCTGCCCATTAGAGCTCAGAGAGCTGTATCTGGACTCATCACTTTCAGGCTTACCCTTCAGCCCTCCATGTACAGGTTTTAGTTCCCCGCCCAGACTGTGAATTACTTGAGGACAGGGCCTAGTCCAATGCCTGGGATACTTTCTGGTTGAAGGGTGAGTGAGTAAATAAGGAGACTAAATTATGAAGAGAATGAACAGACTGGCCGTGAGTCAAGAGTCCTGAGCCCTTGGTTCTCAAAGGAGGGGCTCTCCTTCACCTCAGGAAAGATTGCTGCAGCTTTGACAGCCGGGGTGAGGCCTAGCCAGGTCTTCACAAGCTTCCTGAAGCAGAGTTAGAGCCAGGGTTGTCCCGGGTCTGTGGGGCAGTCCTTCTGGAGGCAGGAGCTCTTGTTGAAGGCAGAGCTTTGCTGTCTGCATTTTTTGTTTTGTTTTGTTTTATTTTTTTTAGCAGCTTGGGCTCCGAAAGATAATGGTGACACTCAATGCCCTGATTTCTTCTCTACAACACGGGTGGATCCTGATCAAAAGGCCCTCGGGAGAAATCAGAGGAACACCGATTGACTTAAAAATACGTTGTTTAGGCCCTTTTTTTTTTTTTTCCAGAGCACCACTGGAAATCAGGGAAAGGGTTTCTTTCCCATATGTCGACTCAAGCTGATACCTTGAGCATCAGGGGCCTCGTACCCTGATAGAGTAGCAGGGGCCCTACTCTTTGCCCATTTCAGTAGGAGTTGTTTATACCCAAGTCAAGCCATTTGGGTTGTTACAGGCTTAGATAAACGTCTCGCTGTAGGGTGGACCCTCAGAGTTCCATTAGGCAGCAAGAAGGAAAGAAAGGTAAGATGACCCCACCAGTCTAAGTAGGGGTGCGCGCCTTTTCAATCAAGACACCTGAGCCCACGTCATGGTTTGTCTTTCATTAATCAAGGGAAGTTGGGCAAATCATTCAAACCCCTATGTCTCTTTCCTCCTCTGTAAAATAAAGCCCTACATGAGGTTCCCACAGATAATAAGGTCACTATTAACTCATTCTTTAAAAATAACTTGCGCAAAGTAGCAGCCCACCTTTTCTGGATGGAGGCTAGGCGGATACGTTTAGTCTGTCAGCCTCAGGGATGCAGGGGGTCATCATCCCTCTCATTCTAGAAAGAGTCCAGGCCATGGATTGGCAGCAAAGACTTATTTTATGGAGGTTAAAGAGGGAATGACTATAATGAACCAGACCAAGGAAATTAGGGGATTCCAATTAGAGGGCCAAGCCCGTGTATTCTATTAACAGGGTCTAATGTTCAGAACATCCACCCCTGCATGTCCACTTAGACATGCTGAGAATCTGAGGTCTGTACCAAAGGCCAGGCCACTCCGAATGGGAAACATGAATTCCAGGAAGGGACCCATCAGTGGGTAGGGTCTCACGCTTGCCCTGCTTCTTTGTGCCTTGCATCTCTCATCCAGTGTCTGAATGTCTTTTGTTATTTACTCTCAGAACATGAAATTAAGCCGAAGAAACTGGGGTAATCTGTGTGTAAGGCTGAAGGAACTGGGCGCCACTGGGGAAAGGGTCGGACAAACCCCAATTTTTCTTGGCCTCCTTTTCATCGATACTCTTTTCGTGGTATCTGGAAAGGCCCAGAACCACCACAATAATTATAGAAGAAACTGGGCCCTTCCCCAGATCCCAAAGACTCAGACCCCCTTAGGATATGCTGTGCCCATAGTGACCAGCTGCTACAGGGAGCACCCAGAGCTGGCTGAGGTCTGCAGGCCTGAGTCCCTCTGGGAGGCTGCAGTGGTCTCAAATATTCTGGAAGGTTGGCCTGAGCAGGACTGAACTGAAACCTCATTAAGAAACAGAGACTGGGCTCTTCTGTGTCTCGTGGGCAGCTTTGGGCTTTCAGAAATCCCATTCATCATTCAAGCCTTCCTCCCCTTTGGCCTTAATTCAAACCTGGAATGGTCAACGGACACCCTCCAATCCCCTGATTCGCCCTCACCCGCGGAGATATGCCCATCACCACCACTTGAAGGCCTCATTCCTCTGGCTTCCACCGCACTGGGTGGACCAGAGGAATGGGTTTTAAACAGACCAAAGCTGCAGGGAACTAAACTTTGAGCCAAGATGTGCACGTGAACACACATGAGGACCCACAAGCCCGGCTCTGGGAGCTCCGTGAAGCCTTCGAGGAGGGAGAGGGTTTAGCGACAAGGGAAAGCCATTCTCTGAATCACATTACCAACTGCAGAGAAACCGGTTGCAGCTTGAAGGACTATTCTTTCAACGAGGTTGGGTGAATGTTAACAGACGGTGACATTGCTGGAAATTGTCTTGCTTTCTCATCAGAAGGCAGGCAACGTCTCGAATGAATGACGTCACATGACTGTAGGCACAGTCAACTCAACTCACCCATCTTCAGGCATCCTACGGAGTCTCCAAAACCCAACTCAAATCCCAGTCTTTTTAAAGTCTCCTCTTATATCGCTACTTGGAAACCTTGCTTCCCATTTGAGGTGCCCCTAGCACCGTGCACTCTCTTAGGGCTCTGTTCTTCACTGTATTATACTTATTTATGCACGTTTCTTCCCTCTCATATTTAATTCCTTGAGGTTTGTTTTCTCTTTGGAGCCCCTTCTGCCCTAGCCCTGCACTTGGCATAGTAGGTGTTCAAGAAATATTTGAGAGCCAGGTGACTGACTGAATTTGAAGTGGGAATACTGTCTGGCAGGAAAGCTCCGGTGCGGTGAAATCAGTTCATCATCCACCACCTTGTCCTCGCAAGGAGCGTCAGTGCGTGGCAGACCCAGTGGTCCAAGGTCAACAAGTCTCTACCACTGCTGTACCATACTTCAAATTCAAGGTAAGAGAAATCCTTAAACCATCTGCCACATCCCACTGAAATACACTTCCCACCTCGAATTTCAAAGCGATTTCAAAGTATCTCAGGCACAGAAGCTGCCCTTGTCTCACAACAGCCCACCTAGAAAGCAGCCAAAGAGTCAGAAGTGGATTCCAAGTTGGAGATTACCCCGGAGGTTCAGGAGCAACGAACAACGGTAAGCAGGGCTGCAAGCTTCTCTATCTAGAACCATCACATCCCAGGACAGCGCCCTCTCCCTTCACAGGGATGGAGAAACACCCAGACTAGTCACAATGAAAGAAAATGGACAGCATCCTCACGGCAGTACAGAAACTTCCCACAACGACCCGACAACGACGTCAAGACCAAAGACCAACCCGCCACGCAGACACAAGGTCTCTGGACAGAAAACGAAGGGCAGAGAAGAAAATACCTTTTCACAATGAGGTGAAGCTCAGTGCCCTTTCCCCTGTTCCCAGGCTCGCTCTGTCATGTTGGGAATTCCCTCTCCACCAAGGGAGCTTGGCTTGGGAGCCAGCAGTGGGACACTACGTGGACAAAACTGGCTGGTCTGGATCAGAAGTCGCGTCACGCCCTCACCTATAGCGTCTGGTCCATTTGGATCCTTCCTCTGTAAGAAACAGACGAAACCTGGTGCTCAGGACTACAAACACACCTACCCCAGCTGCAGCAAGAAGTTCCTTCTGTTCACCCCGGAACCTCCTAGTTAGCTGTGTCCTGTAGAGATCTGGAGGTACAACGGGTCTGGTCATCCAGGAAAGGTGACACCAAGTGTGGAAATGCCCAGAACCTACATGGAGAGAGAAGTCAGCCCAGTATCCAAACTTCAGAAGGGTCTCCAGCAAACAAGGCCTCCCCTGTGGGAAAACTGGGGACCTGAGATGAGCGGAAAGACAGAGCAAAGATAAGACGGTATGGATGGCTCTGTAGGTAACTTTCTTCTGGCATTGGGTGGGCTGGAAGGTGGTGGTACAAGAAAGGATCCCATAGAAACTCACCTAAAAACGGGCTCCTCTGAATCTACAATAGTTATGTCCCCAAAAGAACAGGGAATAATTAGAATTGTGCTTTCTAGTACCTAAAACACAAAGCAAAACCTTTCTTAAACAATTATTTCAAAAGAAATTTGGGAATCTTGGAAAGCTCAGTGAGGTGGCAAATTCCTCAGAACCAAAAACCAACTTTGGAAGTATACTGTCATTGTGCCTACGTGTGTGTTTTGTGTGTGGGTGTGCGAATATATCATATATTTCCACTCACCTACATATAGATATAGATAGATAGATAAATATATATTTATCATTAGATTTTTTCCCCCTTCAGGTCAACACCAGTGTGTTCCAACTTCAGTACATATTTTATCTGCATTTCGACTGATACACAGACCATTATACTATTAAAAGAGAGAAATAGCTGAGAACAGGCAAAGTATAACCTAGCCAGAGTTGTTTAAATGCCGGTTCAGCATTGTTAAGGAGAAAAGCAAACCTCCCCAAATACAAATGAAAATGTCTCTTCTTAATACACACAAGCAATTCTTTATGATCTTCAGAAGAAAACAAAACAGGAGGAAAATGGAACATACTATGAAATTGAATTGTAAGCATTTTTCTTTTTTGTAGTCATTGTAAGTACTTTAAGGGAAAACACTGCACATGTAGAAATGATTCTCCCCCGCTTCGATTACAACTCTTCCCTAGCTCTCTGGAGCTGGGGGATAAAAACACATGTTCACTCAAGTAACATTTTAAAGGATCTTTAACGTGTAGACCTTTCTTTATCCCGTTGAAGTTGAGAAATGTCTTCCAGATTTTGGCAAAAGATGCAGAAAAACAAGGGTAACTGAACCATACAGAGTATCTAGGGCTCACGACCTAAGTTGCTTAGTTAAAGGAAAGTCATTCTGTTCAAATTACAGAAGAAGGGAATCAATTGCAGACAATCCACCTTGCGATTTCTATTCAAGATCCCTTCGCCCTGTCCTGTAATTGGTCAGGATTCTTCTGAAGAACTTGGGTCTTTATGGCATCGCTGGCTTGCAGACTACAAATGTTTCCAGATCGCCATCCCTCTGAACACATGGTATGGAAGAGGGTTTCACAAGGTTTGGAGAATATGTAAGGGCTGGGCACAGGGCACTTGACCACCAAACAGCACAACACATAAAATCGACCGAGAGAAAACGGCGAAGTCAAAAAGTTGAAAGCTGCCAACTCAGGTGAGGATGCTAGGGAGTCAGTGGGTACCATGTTCCATGCCGAGAGATCGAAATGAAAGAACCGAAGTTGGACATAAATCAACATTGAAAGCTTCAAGAAGTCTAAGCCAAACCAATGTTTCCTTTTTCCCCCTACGCACAAACCTTTTGTTCTAAACCCAACAGCATCGAGATCGATACTTCTATCTGGAAGATTCAAGTCTGCAGAGACGCTTGCCTTCCATTTGATCACATGAGTCCACAGAAATAAAGCACCTTTGGAACCAAGAGTTGTTCAAGAATCCTAGTTTCTTATTCAACGTGTCAAAAAAAGTACCGTTAAAATAATCAGAATAATTCATCAGATCACAAACAATAATATTGACTCTAGTGAATAGGCAAAAGGGCTCCCAGGACAGTTCACAACTAAGAGGATAGAGCACAATAAAAGGCTATGACATGTCATGAAGAGTCTGTGTTATAGCTTTGAACTTTATTGCAAAGCAAAAAATATATATTTTTTTATATATATATTTTTATCTACATTTCACCTCTGACATCGTACACAACACGAAAGCACAGGAAACCAAAAAACTCATAATGAGGTAGATACATAACACTTACAGATGGAGGAGACTAAAGAGTTCCAATCTGGCTTAATACTGCAGTCACCAGTGTACGCATTTTCAACACAGCAGCAAGCATGGATTCACAGGGCGAGAAGCCCAGTGATCTCAAACCCAAAAATAAGCCCCATTGAAAAAACACCTGCTTCAAGATGAAAAGAAAAATATTTTTAAGTCAGGGAATCAGACGTGTTCAATTAAAAGCCCTGGTGTAATAAAGTTTTTGTTTTTGCTTTTGTGCCCAGGAAAATATATATAATTATATATTTATATATATATATATAGATATATATAATTTTCACCTATGTAATTGGAGTAACCTGTCCCACAGGGCTCTCCTTTGTATCCCTGCGGGTGGGGTTGCAGCAGCCTTGGGAGCTCAGCGCTTGGGGGATGACAGTAAGGGTCTGTAGATGCATCCTCACCTCTGCAGCCACTGTGCCAGGGACCGCTAGCCTCTGAGGGCCCTTGACACGTGCCTGGGAACAGCTGGACATCAAGTTAGCCCTGAAGTCTCTGGCATGACTTTACCTTCCTAGGATCACCTGCTCTCCTAGGGGGTGAGGTCAGAAGCACCTACTGGTTTGGGTGGCTGGGATTGTCCCTTTCCCTTTGTCATTTCCATTTACAGTCTTTCCGATGGAGAGCTTAAAAGGCCACGAAGAAGGCCATCTTCAGCCTCAGTTTTTACTATAAATGCATTTTCACTGTAAAATGCACTGTCAGGCAGTGGTAGCTGATGAAAAAACCAACTCCGTCCTTGTCTGATGTCTTGAACGGGAGGAGGATGGAGTGAGGGAAAGGGACCAGGAGAGGACACCTGGCTGATTGAGGCAACCGGTGGGAGGACGGAACCATGAAATGACGAACCAAGGAAGGGTCAGCTCAGACAAGAGCAGATGGAGATCTAAGGGGCTCCAACCAGCAAGCCAAGGAGAAACTTGAGTTTGTTGCCAGTGACTCAAAGGCTCCAGAGACCCTAGAGAAAGTGCAGAGGAAGTGAGGCTCAGAGACACCGATGGGCCTAAGAGTGGAATTGAATCAAGCTTCCTCAGACTATTCAATAGTTATTTTGACTCTGGATGTGATCCTGCTCTGGTTGGGATTTGCTCTACCGGGAAATAGCTGGGAACAGGTCAGCTCGAGCAAGAGGGAACCCAGAGGGGTCCAAGAAGAATGCCTGGTGAGTTTGGGAGAATGGCAGGATGGGGGAGGGGACGGGGTGGGAAGCCTGGTACCCGAGCAAGTGCACACCAGGGAAGCTTGAAGTCAACCCACGCCAGGCCCGGCCAGGCCCTGTTCTCCAGAATCAGAGTGCTGACTGCACTGTCCCGTTTGTCTGTGGGTCTTCTTTCTCCCCTGCTGGACTGTGGATACCCTAAGAGACCCTCTTTCCCCTCTACCTCCCCAGCGCCTGGCACAGCGGCTGGCACGTGGAGGGCATCACTTAGGCTGGATTGCGTTTTTAGAAAATGCACCCAGAGAATGGTTTGGGGAAGAAGGGAAGGTGTCCACAGTGTTGTAAGAGCTTTAAAGACCCTACATTTTCCCCCCAGACCATACCCAGGAGCCTCCTCCTGTCTTCCTAGGTACATCTCAAGGCAAGACTCACATGTGAATTTTGAACATAAAACATTATCCTGAGAAGGAATAATACAGTGGCAGGACCCAGCGGGAGAGGAACTAAAAACAATCTGTCTGAGGATGTGTGAAAACTGAGTCACAGCAAAGTGGACCGCTGTCTCCAGCACGGCTGGGCCAGCAGGTTGTGAGGGAGTGGCGCAATCTATCTGAAGTTCACATAATTTCAGCAGGCAAAGACAAGGTGAGCTTATGACCATCCTTCTCAATTGATTCCCAGTCTTGCCCTCCAGGAGTTCCCTGGGAAGGGGAGGCCGAGGGCTCAGTAATCCAGAGACTAGATCCCTGTCCCCTCGGAGACCCAAAGCAAAAGGAATCAGTCTGGTGAGCAACAGACAGCATTGGAGTCATTACAAGGGCGGACTGTCTGACCACAGGCATTCACTAGGGAGCGAAGGCAAAGAGTTTTTACCTCGGAGGCCTTGAGAAAAAAATTGATATCATTTTGTCTATGACTGTGCGGACAAGCAAAAATTAGGTGGTGTCTGAGTCTCCTTCAAACCCTGAGATTCCATTGCTCCTTTGTGCTCTGAAGAAGCCCGAGCTCTGCCCAAGGACTGAGGGATTTTTCTCGTGGGTAACTGCTGTGACTATAGCAGGATTAAGCGTGTGTGTGTGTGTGTGTGTGTGTGTGTGTGCACGTGTGCGCACACCCAGTTGGCATCAAGCTGACATAACTGTAATCAAGCGTATGAAGCAGGAGGCTGACCTATGTTTGTGGGGAAACAGCACGTAGGGTTCTTCTCTCCCCTCCTCCAACTCTCTCTATTCTGCCCTTTCCTGCCCCTTTCCTCTCCCGGGTTCCCCTCCTCTCTCATTTATCTTGTTTTTCTCCCTTAATCAGTTCACATGACAGTGAAAATCACTTTCTTAAGCTGAGTAGTTTCATGTTGGTCATTTCATCCCCTGGCTTAAGAACTTACAGTAGGTCCCAACAGCTATCATCCCAAATCCCAATGGATCAGTTCAGTTGTCAAGACGTTCACAAATGCATTTGCCTGTCTCGCTATTTTCTTACCTTTCTGGTTGGGACCCATCATGGAGGTCACCAAGCTCACCTGTGTTTCAGAGATGAGGAAACCGAGGCTCACAGAAGGCAACTGACTGGCCCAGGAAGTGGGGACAGGAAGACGATGTAGGTTCCCAGGCTGCTCCCTGCTCCAGCCTTGCATGGGGAGTTTCCTGTCTAGAATTCTCCTTCCCTCTGTCATGTCATAGCCAGTATCTTTAAAAACCTTCTCAAAATTTATCCCATGAAGCTTAAATTTCTGATTCTGTCCTAATTCCAACTGTTCAACTCTTCTACGGGATCCTTAGAGAAATAATCCACTTGTCCGGAAGTCACCTCACCTTTCAAGATCAGACACACAAAACCCACCACTACAAAACCCTAAAGAAGGAGATACAGAAGTTCTCAGGACACCAAAATAGACATCTCACAGCATTTGCAGGAGGAGCTCTCCAAGAACTCACATGGAAAACAGGCGTCCTTTTCCATGGGGATACCCTATTTCATAAAACGTCACTAAGCTTTTAGTCCCCTAAAACCTCACACTTCTCCAGCTTCTATGGCCATCTGCAAGGAAACAAAAATGTCAAGACAGCCCTAGCCCCAAGCTGTACCTACCAGGCACTCTGAGCTACCTGGCCTTTGTGAACTGTTGGGAAATGGCACGAGGGGGAGCCTGGAAGACCAGTGGGACCAAAGATCCAGGTCTGACCCCCAGCTGGACCCCTGGATGACCACGGGACCCTGTGCAATCACAGAAGCTCCCCAAGCCTCAGTTTCCTCATTTGTAAAATGGGTGGGGTTTCTCACCTTGCCAGAGTATCAGAAGGATTTAGGTGAGATCATTGTATGAAGGCACTGGGACAAAGCCTTCGTCATCATTGGCCTCAGTTAATGTTAGCTGCATCTGACTTCTCCCAACCTCCCAAAGGGCTGACGTCACCTGTGCAGGTCACGCTGGTCTTGCTCTGACACCCTCGATGTTCCTGAGACTCCAGGAGTCCTAAATACTCCTTTCCTCTAAAGCAGCTGTCCCCTCCCCCAGAGAAGGACACACAACATCTCTGACGGGACTCCTCCTCCACTGCCAGGTGGGCTCTGGGCTGCGCCTGACTTCTCTGGCATCGTGGCATCTGGAACTCTATACCTCTGGGCCCCTCAGGGTCTCAGGTGCCAGTCGATGGCCAGAGCCCACCTGACAGAGGGTCAGCCCCCACCCCACAGCAGGATTCATCCCCTCTGAGGGGGAGGGCTCTACTCGGCAAACGTTCTGTTCGTGCTGCAGGTGAATTGCCACCTCCAGACAGGCACAATCCCCGGGTCTAGATTTCTGGCGGAAACTCAAGGATGCCACAGCCCCCAGAGGTGGGCATGTCCCTTCCCAAAGAGGCAGGTTGTCACAGCTCCAAAAGAGGTGCTGGACGCTCTGACTCGGCCCTGGTTGAGGAGTGGGGGATGAAGACCACTTCCACCCTTTACCTTTGTTGTTGGCCCTGAACTCTGAACTTCTTAGAAGACCCAGAGCCTCTGGGTCCTCTAGGCTGGTACCAGGGACTGAGCTCGGTTGGGCAGGCAGGAGAAGAGTGGGGTCACAACGTCGACAGGGCCCCGCCAGCCCCCAGCCACTTTTTTTTTTTGGCGGTACACGGGCCTCTCACTGTTGTGGCCTCTCCCGTTGCGGAGCACAGGCTCCAGGACGCGCAGGCTCAGCGGCCATGGCTCACGGGCCCAGCCGCTCCGCGGCATGTGGGATATTCCCCGACCGGGGCACGAACCCGTGTCCCCTGCATCGGCAGGCGGACTCCCAACCACTGCGCCACCAGGGAAGCCCCCCCAGCCACTTTTTAAGCAAGGACAGGAGTTGAGAAATCTCCTAGTATCCTGGAGCTAATTCCCTTGATGTTTTCTGAGCTGTAAAGACAAGCTGGCTTCTGGTAGAGGCTCCTGGGTCTGTGTCTGATAGACCTAAAAGTGTCTCGAATGGTACCTCCAAGGGTAAGAGAACTCCTTTTCAGGAGGAAACGAGAAAGAGTGAGTGATAACTTCCTGGGATGGGTCTTAGCAGGTGTGACCTATGGAACAGGACAGAAAGCAAATGCACAGCACTTAAGTAAGATCCCCTGAGTCACTAAGAATATGTGTAGGATGAGCAGGCGAGGAATGAGGCTGACAGAGAAAATGCACTCTTGTCAAAGAACCGACCTTTTTCATTCCAGAGGAACTCCATCCGAGCTCCCACCAGCCGTGGAGTGGAAGCAGGTTGTGCCGGAGCAGTTAGGCAGTGTCTGAATTTATCTTTTGAAAACTGTCTCGGATGGCTCGGCCACCTTGTGCAAGATTTGTAAACCGTGTGCAAAACTCAGACTTGTGCAGACAACCAGAGAAGTAGAGGACCTGACTTCTGTGTGCAGGGCTGCCCCTGCCTAAGTTGTGCTTTGTCTAACCTCAGGATCTCTCTTCTTCCCAGCGACTCCTTTTTAACACCTCGTGAAGATGGGCTTGGCCAAGCTGGGTAGTTTGTAAATGAACCTGGACCCGCTCTTCTCTGTAGCTAAGAGTGTGTTGCAAATACCCTCAAATGACATGCCAACTGAGGACTGACTTCCTCAGCGTTTTAGAGGTCAGGTTCTTGAAGACTTTCTTTATGTCTATCTTTTACATTGAAAGCAGATGCAATAACCCCAGTCAGTGGCTGCCAGGGGAGGAGAAGGATCAGCAGGAAGCAGCGCAAAGGCAGGGAACTGGGATTTGGCACTGGGTAGAGTGCGGAGGGATGGTAGGTGGGAAGGATGAGGCTGGCATAAAGCTGGGTAGGACATATGAGTTCACCCTCTGGGATAGGTTACTCCATATAGAGGACCACACATAAGGAAATAAAAATCCCCAGGTCAAATCCTGCCCAGAGTAGCCGGCTCCCCCGCCAGGGTCTCTATTCAGGACCAAGGTGTAGGTGCTAATTTAGCTGCAGGTCCACAAAATTTCCCCGCCCCACCCCCAACCCCCGAGGTCACACGCTCATTGTTCCACTTAAGCCAAATTTTTTTTCTTGCGTTAAGTCAACACATCCCCCAAACTTCCTATAAAAGTTACACTTTATAAAGAAAGTAATTATTTTGAATCAAGAAGAGGATGGAAACCAGTTTGTAAACATGTAACCGAAACATAAAAATACACATCAGTTCACTTATAGAACCAAACAGGGTTACATTGAATCATTGAAAATGAAAGAAAAGGAAAATTTTTCTCGGGAGCTCTTAAATTTAGGAAAAGAATCACTGTAGCACGCTCACCTTGAACCAGGGGTTGGATACTGTGGTTCTGGTACAAAGGAAAATCTGTGCGGGAGGTGGAGAGTGGAGGTGAAGGCGGGAGGGATTGCATAGTTGTGAAACAGTGGCTTCTCATCAAGGTGAACAAGTGCGTCGTCTGATAAAATAGCATTTGATAATTTTTTTTTTCTGTTCATGTCTGTTTATGGTATTTTTCTCTGTCCATCAAACATTTCATCCACTGAAGCATATATACAGTACACACACACACACATGCTAGCACTAAACACCTGAATTACACAGCCGTACTTAAAAGGACCCCACAACACTTGTTCTGGGCAAAGTCTGTATTCATCGATACACTTTTGCTACAGCCTAACCCCATTTCCTGTCAAAACTCATCTTTTGGGTTATTTCTCTCTTTAGCAAAGGAAGGGGCGGGTGAGAATGGGGGCACTGAGGAAAGCACCAGAAATGGTTCTATTCTCTTATTGAACTTCTGTGGAAAGGCCTCACATTTTGCCTAGGGGTTCACTGCTTTCTAAGAGATGGGGGGAGACAACTGCCTCTTTTTTTAAGCTTTCTTGAGGTAAACATTATTTGTTAACACCTTAGGCGGCAGACGTGTTTTACAGTGCTATCAGAAACCTTAGAATAAGGAGGAAACAACACCGAAGTCTAACGTCGATGCTCAGAACATTTAGAAAGCACGTCTCTGTTTTAATTGATTTTCCTGTCCTCTCATTCAGCCAAACTCCTTCTAATAGCATATAGAACAGAACAGAAATAAGAGTAATTTCCTATATCATACTGGGCATCCCTTATCTCATCCTACCATAAACCTCTCTTGCTCATGTCCTAAAAGTTGTGAACCAACTGAAAATTAGAATAAAGATGAACATACGTTACACTTTTTCATTCTTTCTATCTGCCTCAAGCATATATATATATATATATATATATATATACACACACACACACACACACATATATATGATAGTTTACATCAATATAGGAAATAGCAAAGGTCTTTTAGTTACATTTTATACAGAATCACTGCATCTTATCTTTATCTTCTATTCTCTCTCTCTTTTTGGATAAACAATTGGCTATAACAATCAATAGTAAGGCTTCACAGAAAGAATTCTGCATGTTTTGTTTTTCTCTAAGAACCAAAGTCTATAAAATGAGGTTTGATTCTAGCACCTTATACAGTGTTAGTGACGTTGTTTCCTTGGGAGAAATTAGCACTACCCACCCCTTTAGGTGAGGTCTATCAGTTACACGATTTTCATAGGTATTGCCAAAGGGAGGGCATACAATGTGGTGGAGATGGAGAAGCAGGAGGGGGACAAAGCAAAACCCCAGGATCAAAATCTTAGCAACATACAAACAAAATCTTAAAAACATGTCAAGTTGCCGTCTCCAAATTAATAATGCTTTCACGTTTGAGTGCCACAGATGCATCCTTTGAAGTTACCCTTCCCTATGAGGTAAGGAAATATGAAGTCTATTTTAGATGAGGGAACTGAGCCTGGGAGACGTATGCAGGTCACAGAGGAAACCGTCTGGATTAAGTCACAGAGTCGGGGATCCCCAACATCTAGCCTCTTATTCCCAGACTGTCCCCTGTCACCTCTGATTGGTGAGCTGAGATTTTGGAAAAGCAGCTTTTTGGCCACTGATGAGGAAGCAAAACAAACAAACAATTTTAAAAATATCAGCACCAAAGGAAGTTCAAAAGAAGCTGCTCTTTGCTCCCTTAGCAAACATTCCATGTTATGGAGACAGCAACTTTCACAAGAAAGGAGAAGAAAACTCATCACAGGAGTAACCCATCTCATTTGTTGGTGTCCTTCCCGGAAGTCAAAACTCTCTCCCCAGAGCTGTGAGTTCCAGTTGAGTAGTGTCGATTTTTTTTTTTTGCAGAGGAATGATCAACTCCCATCAAAGCTGCATCAGAACCTCAATTATATAATTATATAACTATAGTGATATCTCTATATATCTATTTATACATGTATACGTTAAGTCTTTTACTGCACGGGCACACGATACCAAGGAAAAGCACTGGCATTGCTGTTTGCTGCAGGTGGCTGCCTTGTCTGGAGTTACATGAGAGAAGCACCACGAGAAAAGGCACCACAAGGTTTCGAGAAGTTAAATTGTTTGTCGTCACCGCCCTGACCTCGTTGTGGTAGGTGAAAAGAAAAATCTTTCATCTTTAGAAGAACCCTGGGGCAAGTGATTCAAAAATGACCCCAACTCAGGTACACCTGTCCATTTCAACTCACCAGGGAGAGAGGGAAGAAAGAGCCTGATGTGGTTCTTTTTAGTAAATTTTTTTTGGCTAATAGAAAAGGAAAACGTTTCCATTTTTTAAAAGAAGCCGGGGGTGGGGAGGGGCGGTTACTGAGACACTAGAAACCAATACCTCCTAAAAAAGTGAGAATAAGAACCAAAATCTTGTGCTAAGGAAAGTCCTCCACGGACATCTGTCTTTCTAATATGATTCCTTGGTGGTACAATGCATTAGGAAGAAAAAGAGAGAAAATGAAGGAATTACATCCGTAGGCACTGTTAGCCACAAATAGCACCGGCTCTAGATTAATGAGGACAGAGAGATGTCCACACCTGTCCACATCGCTGAGAACCATGAGTGTTGGCTTAAAATCAACATTAGAACTACTCCATCCTTATAGTCTGGCCAAGAAAACGGGAAGTCGTTGGCCATTCGGAGCACCGAGAATGATGTGTGCCACTGACGAACCAGAAAAGAAGAGGGGGCGGACTGCAGAGTGCATGGTAAATGGCATCTTAATTTTTATTAGTGACTTGCCGGCCTTGAAATAGCCCTTCGTATGTTTCTCGTTGCAGGCGAGGGCCACACTCCACACGGGGTTGCTGCAGAAAGGTCTGGACGTGGGGTGAGGGGGGCAGAGCCTTCCTCACCAGCCACTTTCCTTCCCTCGCACCTGGTCTGGGTTGGAAGAAGGAAAGCCGACTGGGCATGCTGGTGTGACCTGCAAGGCTCCCGGGATTTGCTGTCTAAGCCCACGGTGACAGGATGGGGGCGCCTGAGACCAGGATCAAAAGGCTTGCAGGGGGCTTCCCTGGTGGCGCAGTGGTTGACAGTCCGCCTGCCGATGCAGGGGACAGGGGTTCGTGCCCCGGTCCGGGAAGATCCCACGTGCCGCGGAGCGGCTGGGCCCGTGAGCCATGACCGCTGAGTTTGCGCGTCCGGAGCCTGTGCTCCGCAACAGGAGAAGCCACAACAGTGAGAGGCTCGCGTACCGCAAAAAAAAAAAAAAAAGAAAAAAGAAAAAAGAAAAGGCTTGCAGGGACCCTTCTTCCCAAACCCTAGTCAATGTGACAACACAGGATCCTGCTCAGAGGGAGTCTGACACAGCAGTCTCAGTGGCATGCGTATTTAAATTGAACTATTGCTTTTCCTTCTGGTTTCTTGAATTGGGGTTGGTTTTTTGTTGTTGTTTTGCCTAAGTTGGTGTTCAAATTCTGATGCTTGTCTATACTGAAATTGATACTCCCATTTCAGTATGAGGAAAAATGAATTATTCCTACCACCTTCCAGCAATTTGAATTATTTATCCAAACCTACTTTGGGGGCATGGACAACAAGGGACAACCAAAAGGCTTTTGACAGAAGAAACCTCTGTTTGTAAAGGGCCTCTTCTAGCACCTTCCTGGGACAGAGAGAAGCCACCTGGACACACCACCTGCCCCTGCCCCCACGTCTCCTTTCAAGCTCTTTTCCACCCACATGCCTCCTGCAGTAACAGACTTGGCTGTTTGGGAGTCAGTCTGCCCATGGCTTCAGGAGAACGGTCTCTGCCCATCTGTTCCTTCCAGGGGTTCCTCAAACTTCCTTCTAGACAAGAAATGCACTGCTGCCCTCCAAGCCCCTGCCTCTCCATTGACTCAAGGTCACTGGCGTCCTGACCACAGTCCCAGCAACCACAGCGGGTAGAGTCTGGACAGGAACGTGCAGTGCTGAGCTGCCAGGACAGGGAGGACTGGCCCCGCCCCCAGCCTCCCCAGCTTCTCCTGCCGCTGCCGGCCAGCAGAGACGGCAGAGAGAAGGGAAACCCACATGTGTCCCTAAACGAGACCAAGGGCCAGGCGATCCGTTGGTCTGTAGCTCTGGAGAAGGGAAATACTGATGGGCCCAGCTCAGAGGTCTCCTCTTACTCTCAGAGTCAAGTGCTGCCTCGGCTGGAGGGGCTCAGCGTTCCCTCTGCATCTCTATGTATTTATCAGCCCGCCTTCTGGTGGAGTGCTTTGAGTTTCCAGCTGAGTCATAGTGGCCAGAGTGTGTTAGAGCCAAAAGGAACTTTTTGGAAACAAAGAAATTGATGACTGGAGAGGCTAAATCATTGGTCTAAGATCACACTGATTTCCTACTGGGAGTCTTTACACTGCCCCGTTAAGACAGGTGGAATGCCATTCTTAGCCTTTACACCTTCCACGGTTCCAGGCACTGTTTTTCCTCTCTTGCTGCATCACCCATGGGCCAGGACTGTGTTGTGTATACAACAGGTGCTCTTAAGAGCTTCCTTTTCCATCCAAAGGGGTCCATTAATTAGGCAGCCTAGGTTATCAGCCAAAGACATAAGGATTCTCCTTGGCCTGTAACACAGGCTTCCCATACGCAGTACCTGTGCAGGTCAGGTGTGATAAAGGGCAAGGGTACCTCCTTAGCCGTCCCCCACCTCTGGCTAAGGCACTTCCACATAGAGCTGCTCAGGAGAGAAGGGGCTACAAATAGGCTCATTTACATTCCCTTAGGTTGAGAATTTTGTCGACAGCAAGGTGGCCATAAACCTGCTGTATTTGGGAGGTTCAGCTGATAGGCTTAACCTTCAGCCTAGAGTTCACTGTAAGTTATCTTTAACACCAGCAAACTCAAGAGTAAAGGAAGGCATGGTCTGAGCGGTGGAAGCTGTATTTAGTCACCCAGCTGCTTCATGAAACGGAGGAACTGATGATGAAGATGAGATACAGGAGAAGGGAGGAAGAAAAGATTCCCAGCGGGACGCAAGGGCGAGTCTCAGAAGGATGACTAAAGCTCCCGCAGCAAACTCCCACCTCGGCAAAACAAGAGAGACTAGGGCACTTATCATCCGATTGGAATTGCCAAGTTCTAGAACGTTCCTTTTATAGGTGCGTGTCTGATCATTTGTTCAGTGGGGGGGATGGGGGCAGCAATAGGTGGAATCTCAAAATGAACGGTGTTTATGACTCTGCTTCCTTCAAACCCTCAAATACACATCCAAACCAGTTTCTCAGACCCAGCTCACACTCAAGAGTAGTGAAGAGAATATTGTGTTAGCCCTTTAGGGAAAATTACAAATATTATGCACTCAAAGCTTTGAATTACCTGAGAATTTCGAATAGCTTTGCTCTATAAAGAGTCAGTTAGCAAGTCATCAGCTTCATTGGGGTTAAAATTGGAAGAATGATTGGTAGAAAAGTATCCTAGAAAAACTAAGCAACTGTCAGGAAACGTCCTAAAAATTAACCATTATCTGGGGAAGAGAGATTGGATTCCAGCCTTTTGACCCTGCAGGCAGCCTCTCCTCACCAGGCAGATGGGTTGGGAGAGCCAGTGACCAGGTGAGCCCAGAAGTGCCCAAACACCCCTGCAGGGTGAGCTCAGCAAGGCCGGAGCCACAATTCTGTGGCCTGTCTGCCAGGCGTACACAGAATCGGATCGCTGAGAAGCTCCAGCAGCTGTCAAACCACAGTGACGACCTGCAGATGCTGAGAGATGGCGGGGACTTGATGAGAGTCTATTTCTCTTTCTGTCTTTGCCCTCTCTCCTCCTCCCTCCCTCCCTCCCTCCTTCCTTCCTTCCTTCCTTCTCTTCCCTCCCTCCTTCCTTTGCTCCCTCCCTCCCTTTCCTTTCCTGCTCATGGATTTTCTTCGAATGTGCACATTTTTTTTTTAAGTAAAAGAAAAAAGCCACATTAGTCCCTCCAGGATGGTACTCCCACATTCCTGGGTCCCACCTCCGCATCTCCCTCCCTGTAACACCAATAGAAAAGAGCCTTCTTGGAAACACATCTTGTCGAGAGTCCATGCAGGGAAAAAGATAATGGAACTACTATACACTGGGGACTGGTGCTGGGGATAAAGGGACAAAAAACTGGGGGAGGAGGTGTCACGCATGCTCCTGGCGTGGTGGTCTGCAGCAGCTGGCAGCGTGCCACACCACCGGGGGTTGGGAGGCACAGACGTGCACATGTGACAGGTCAGGGGAGGGAACCCCAAAAGCTGCTCCTCTGGAGTGGGCTTGAAAAGGTTTCCAGGGGTCTTGTTCAGACCCTGTGGTTTTTCTCCCACCTGACACAGGTGTTTTGGGTGGCAGCTCTTGTCTGGATCCCAAACATTAGGACATGGCTCCGCCCCTGGCTTCCCTCACTCTTCCGGTCAGAGGAGAAACCTCAGAATAGGATGCAGGTCAAGAGAGGCTTGTGACGCAAAGCACAAGTTCAGCACCCTTTCCGTCCTGGTACCTCCCAAAGCTCTTTTCCCCTCTGTGGAAGGACCCTTCCAGCATCGCCACATCCCCTGGCACTTTGGGTCACGTGCATCCTGTCACCTGAGAGGGAGGGAATTCGAATGACTTTTCCACTCCATGTACACCTGTTTCTTCCCAGGTCTGTCCCCAGACTTGTGACTGTCACTGCATTGGGGAGGGATGTGGCCCGGTTCTGAAGTCGGTTCTGCCTCCTAAGGGCGATTGCTCTGAAATGTCTCTGTTAGAGTCGCCAGGAAGGGGGTCACATTCCCCGAGTCGCTGGGGGCTTCACTAGGCAGCCTCACGCCATCTGCAGATACTCATACTGCACGACCACACCCGTCAGGCGTGAGTTTCAGTGGCCGGAGACGCTGGTGGCCGAAGGACATCTAATGCTGCCTGGGCTCCAAGCAGTAACTTCCCACCTTCCTTGTCCACCTGTGCCTCCCTCTCCTTCCGCTCTGAGGACCACCGTGCTAACGATCAGAGTTCCTAGGTGTGATCTGAATTCTCAAAAGTGGGGAGCTCCTCAGTGAGCTGCTGCCCGGAGTCTCCGGGTTGCTCTGGAGACCTGCTACCCGTCCCAGGTGTAGCAGAAGCAGGCACATCCCAGCCCAGGGGAGCCTTCATGGCCCCGGCCAGGGAGAAAGAAAAGCCCATCTAGGCTGGGTCTATTTCAAGTCCGGCAAGAGCCCTAACATCAAAATACTCTGTTAGAGCAACTTTTTAAGCCCTTTAAGAAAATGACATATACAAATGTGTGTGTGTGTGTGCGCGTGTGTGCGCATATCTATACACAGACACACGTGTCTGTGTATATATATACGTATACGTGCCCAAGATTGGCATATTTATGTATCTCGATGTGATTAAGAAGCTTACAATGCAGTTATATGATCATGGACTTCAATCAGGACCCTCACTTCTGCACAATTCACCATAATCTCAAAATCTCAGATCACCTCACAGCTTATGTGTCCACTCTCTCTCTCAAGCATTTCATAATCACTATAATTCCAAACAAATAAAAATGAAGCCCTCGGTAAGGAGGAAGACAGCGTCCCCTGTGAGGTTGGAGGGGCCCCTACCGAGCTGTGGGCAATCACTTCCACAAAGGCTTTTTGTTATTTTGATGAGAGGATGCCCTAGGTAGCCCAGGGACTGAGAAAACTTGTATTTTCACTTGGAGGCCCAAGTTGGCCTCCTAAGTTATTGGAGAGTGTCCCGGGCTGTTTAAGTAACATAATCAGCCCCTCTCTCCCACCCTCCAGCTCGCGCGTCTCTGCTGGGACCCAGGGCCGTGCCTTTTAAAGGCGTATGTATTTAACTGAAGGAAGAGAGGGAGCCTGTCCTTGACCTCAGGCAGGCTGGCCAGCGGAGAGGCTGGGGCCACAGCTCGGAGTCCTGCGCAGTTAGCGGAAGCACGCATCAGTGGAGGCATCCAGGCCAGGGAGAGGCTGAAGGGGCTGAGTCTGGACAAGCGGCCCCACCCGGAAGTTGTGTGCGCGTAAGGACTGGCCTCGTGGAAAGAAGGCCCTTTGGAATCAACGCCGGGCTTTGGGAGCTGTCAGGAGAGCACAGGCTAGAGAAGGGCAGAGAGACGGCCGCGGAGCGCAAGATGCTCTGGGGCCAGGCAGCGCCAAAGCTGAAGACATCCTTTCCTCGGGTCCTGGGTCGGAAGGAAAGGACCCAGAGCCCCTGTACTACCTTGGGTTCCTGAAGGAACTCACACGGGGATCCCCCAATCCCGCATCCAAGGTAGAGGGGACCACTGTGGACCACTGAGTCCCACATCTTTTCTCAGCCACAGAAGAGCCACGTTTCAAACCTAATAACCTTCCCTTTCTCTTTGTTCCCTCTTCCCTCTGAAAGGCAGAGAAAGTAATTCTCTTCTTTCCCTAAAGACTGGCATCATATCATACTTTTCAGAGTAACAGGTGGTTTCACTCTGGTTCTAAGACACAGAGGAAGCCCCGCTGAGCTCTGAGGATGGCTTTCTGGGGCACGAAGATTTCTGAGGATTCTGGGAGACAGCCCTAGTGGTATTGAAAGAGCATTCCTGAAACTATAGGGGACTGCGGGCACTTCCAGAAGCTTTGATTTGGGGCTAGATTTCCAACCTGCTTAGCTCAGTCGGTGGTTTTGGCTCTTTTAGAAACTAGTGAACCTTGGGCACAGCACTGGAGAAATAAATTGAGATGTGCTATATTTTAGATTATTTCAGAATCCAGACTTGATTCCTTGAGTGTGTTTTGGAAGGGAAGAACTTCGCACATGGAAAAACAAATGTGAAATTTAAAAAGGTTTCATCTTATGTGAGGCAGCTAAGGAACTCCAAATTCCCCCACCCTGCTGCCACCACCAAAGAAAAAAAGGCAGTCACATGTTTTGATTTGTTTTCTAGCGATGACCCTTGTCTTTGGAAGCCAAGACTTTCCAGCAAACAACAGTGTACCAGACTCTCCAAGGACACAAACCGACCAAAAAGCACCCAGCTATTCCAGCACAGCATAAGCAACCGTCTTCTGGGTCTGGAGAGAGAAGATGGAGGCTATGGTAAACTGACGCTGAGCCCGGAGGTATGACGGAAACAATGGAACCTCATCTGCTGGTCACAGGACACGCTCACTGACCCCCAAAGGGAGAAGGGTAACCAACATTTGTTTGCTTCTCAGAAGAGCATTCTCTGATGGAAGATTTATAGCTCTCCCTTCTTGCCCAAATACTTGGGAAAAAAAGGAGAGTAGCCTTTTGGGGGTAGAAAGACAGAGAACATCTTTCCTGACCCATATTGAGAAAACTCTGTTAATTCTGTCCTCTTGTATTGTTTTAAAATATTCATTAATCAAAAAAGAGAAAGGGAGCTAGATCGTCTTCCCCTTTCTCCACGGCACCCAGATGGTGCCTTGCACACAACAGGTGCTCAATGAATGTTTAAAAGGATTTTAAATAGGAAGCAAACTTGACAATAGTGATACTTTTATCCTCAGAGTGCTTTCCCAGACATTAACGACTTTATCCTCACAACACCCCTGTGAGGTAAGTAAGTAATACTCTTCTCATTTTACAGAAAGAGAGTTTGGCCCCAAGAGTGACTTCACTTAGGTCTGCAGAAGGATAGAGTCCTGGGTTTTTACTTCCAATGACATGATCTGTTCATGAGAGCATGCCTTTCCTTCCCATAGATGCTTTCTCTGACCCTTTACTGAAACAATAATGCTTAAATACGTCACTCCGTAAAATCAATTTCCTCCTTTTGAAAAGAATATGCCTTGGTATTTCTGCCCCAGAGTGCGTAGGAAGTAGCGATTAGATGGTGGCCGCCGTTTTCTTTCCACATACTTCTGGGAACCCTCTTCTTCTTTATCACTCTTCCTGCACATCTACTGAGTCATTTTGTTCTCTGTGGCTCCATGTGGCCGACTTCGAAGTCCTTGTTCATAAATGCCATACAGTTCGTCCGCCATCCATCCCGGTCAAAAGAGGAGTGCCGATGAGAATGGACGTCTCATTTATTCCTTCCTCTGGCTACCATCAGAAATGCTTGTGGAAAGAAATAATCCCAGCACGATTTGGCCTATCCACAGAACGATCAGATACAAAATCAAACAGAAGTCATTATTGAATTCCAAACTATGATCTGGTCCCTTGTGCTGTCAAAACAATAATATTAACTTTGGAGAGCAGAGTCAGAGCAGGTGGGAAAGGAGCTCTCGTCAGAGCTGCACAAAGAGCAGAGGAGGATTTGCAGCAGTACCTGGACCTTTAGGACAGGCTCAGGAGGTGCCTTTTTTTGTTTTCTGTTTTTTTTCGGGTGAGAATTTTTACATGAGAATACACCTGAACTCCCAGGAAAGGACCAGAGCCAGAGCCAGACTGACTGAGCTACAACTGGTGAAGCTTCTAGAATTTTCCTCTCCAAGAAGGTTCTCAGAGCCAACAGAAAATCAGTGTTACAGCTGGCCCTCCCAGGGTGCTGGTGTCGTTCTCCACTGCTCCCACCTGCCCTCACTCTGGTTTAGACCCTAAGAAGTATCATACATGGAGGTCCTTAGGATAGGTCTGCTTTCTTGCTCAAATGGTATCTTGATAGTTGAATTGATAATAGCCACCCCATAGTAAAAAGGAAAAAAAAAGAAAAAAAGGAAAGAAAAACTCAACTGAACGTTTCCAATTCAAATGATGAGGGAAAAAAATACCCGGATTTGGATAAAAACCATTAGTGATATATCCAGCAACCCCTGTTTGTCTCTGAATCTTTGCCTGCAGGCTCCACTCAAAGCACACCAGGGAATGATTAAAACCCAACATTGGGACCCACATTTTGCCTGAAGGGATTTAAAGAAACAACAACAATGAAGTTTTGTTTCTGTATTCTGCAGAGAGGCAAAGAGAAGGCCAGTCCGTTTGATGAGAGGAGCCTCAATGTTGAAAAAGATTGTAAGGAAGAACAAAAGCGAGAGCTATTTCCTAAAGAGCTTTCAACCACCTTAAAAACGATCTCCAAATACTCTCCAAATTCACCCATCCTCTTGTCTGCCCAAAGCTTAATGAATCTCAGTTTTCAAACTGATCCGTCCCTATATTCTCCAATACTTAGGAAAAATTAACATCAGGACATTTGGTTTTAGAACTACGAGGGGCCGGCTTGAGCCAGGGGACTGCCGGTTGCCTAACCGGAGTCCCACTGTGCTGGGTTCACAGTGCTGTGCAGTATCTACGAACTACGGGTATGTGAGACTTTTCCCTGTCCAGCCGTGCTGCTTGTCCTGGGAGCTTCCAGGTGGCCCTGCACCCAGAACACACACTACCTTTCTGTGGTTCCACTTCCCAAGTAACGAGGCCACCACTATTCCTTATATGATGCCTCCGCTACAGGCAATAATGACTGAATCCTCACAGCATCCCTGAGCAGGAAAGAAGCTGGCCTTCTTTCTCTCCACTTTACAGATGGAGAAACCAAGGCACCGAGAGGTGAAGTGAGTTATCCACGATCACAGTGGGGACCCTGAATCAGCCTGTGATATTTCCTGATCTTTCTGGGTCTAAAGATGAGCTTCTAGGAGGTCTACAGCTGACACAAATCTCCCAGCCCCACTCTAGCCCGAGGACCCCTGAGCTATGGTGAGGATGGAGAAATCGACCAAGGGAGTTCATCTACTAGGTGACCAGGTGTCTGTACCCACCATGTCAAATGGCCAAAGGCCGCTTCTAGAGAGATGTTTGCTGGGTGACCACTTGGCACTATATCCAAAGGAAATTATTCCTTTGTTCTCCTTGGTCTGAGGATGTATTTTAGGAGTAGACCCTCCTGGACGAGCATGAGTGAGCTGACTGACTTCAGTTTCCCGTGTGGAGTCTTGCGATTCGTGTTAGGGGTTGGCAAGGGCAGGCAGCTCCCATTGGGGCGTGCGTACTGTTCTGCATGGGATGGGGCACACCAGGGCAGGAGCCCCTGAGGTCCTGCCTGCTCATTTCCCATTTGGTCTATTCTTAGCCCTTGACACAAAGTGTTGGCTGTGTGCAGGGGGAACTCCCACGGCGTCCGTCTGCTGCCCTCAGGAGCTGCCATGAATAGGACTCCCAACCTTTGGCTCCAACACATACCAGCCTTGTCCTGCCAGCCACTACGCGGAAAGGTACAGAGGATAAGAAGGCACAGCTCCTTCCCAGGAGGAGGGGAAGAAGCAGATGGTGCCCGGGAGAGTCAAGTAAGGCAGACAGAAAGAGGCAGGCAGAGGAATAAAGCTGCAGGTAGATCAAGGCAGTGCCTTTGTCTTTTGATATTTGGCCAATAGCATAAGATGCAGTGTTTCAAGCAAGAAATGAAACCTTTAAAATAGCTCAGGATAGGTGAGAAAGAGGCTTAGGTTGCCACTGCAGGAAATGAGACTAAGCATCATCTTTTTCCCCCAGGGAGGCGCTTCGAAAAAGATCTCTGAGAAGGCAGGATGGCCTTTTCACAGGCTTTGCAACTGGGACAGGGAAACACTGATTTCAGATCCTCTGGGACAGTCCTCTTACGAGCTTATGGTTTTGTAGCCTGCGATAGGCTGACCACTGCAATTTCCATGTCCAGGAGGTCAAGCTGTGGATGAGAACGGAATGTGGCTTATCTGGATGGAACGTTTGTTTCTGTGCCGTGTGTATGACTGTAATGTTCGTACAGCAGTGGCCGGTGTTGGATGAAGGGATTTCATGCACGTCTGGGCTTTAAGAAAAGGAGCGGATGTTGACTTAGATTCACTTCCTATAGGACACCTGTGTGTGCTTCACGAGGAAGGCTGCCAGACAGAATCTAGTACTCGATCAATGTCTGAGAACGAAATGAGCAGAGCTGCTACGTCTAAGGCAGATGCAGGCCCTGGGGATGAGTCTGCCCTGTGCGTCCTCCCCTTTCCCCTCATGCGGAGGCTCTTCCCGGTCTCCCCTGAGCTCTTCGAGATTTCCCTGGCCATTTTCTGGTCTATACTGGGAATATCACTGGAATCAGGGGAAAGTCATTGCAATAAGCCATCTTCTCTTCCCACTCTCCAGATACAGACCCCCTTCCCCATGCCAAACCTGGTAGTGTTATTTTAATATTTTTGGTGAAGAAATAACAGATTTTAGTTTTTTGATGAAAAAATCAAATGAATGTGCACAAGGAGTGTGCCCTTCACGAAGACACCCCCCAGCCGCTGTCATCATACCTCAGAGGCCTCAAAAGGGCTCACTTTGAGTAAGAAGCCACTTTCCTTGGCAAAGACAAGGCCATCATGTGGGCCAAGCGAATGCTAGGGAACCGACCCCTCCTCCCCAGCTGAGAGCCAGCAGCGGGAGGGTGTGGAAGCTGTGTGTAGAAGACGCCCCAGCCCCCTTCAATTTAGGGCCTGACACCCTCTCCTCCAGCCCAAAGGCTCTGAGCGGGCACACTGTTGTTCTCCTCTTCCCTCTGTTCCTAGGTAACGGAGAAACAAAATTTTGCTACGGTCTGGGGCCATTAGGGCCTGGGGCTCCTTAGAGCTCTCCCAACCCCCAGGACCAAGGAGCAGAACAGAAGGGGAAAGAGGAAGTATGCCTCCAGCAGAGGGCCTGTCAACACCGTGAGGGGAGTCTCGGTGCATACAGTGAGGCCATGCCTGTTCAGAGGGCCTCTGGACAAGATCGGCACCGGAAACCCCTTCTTCTGCCCCTGTGACCGTATGGGAGGGGATAAAAGGAGAGGGAGAATGGGGGAAATGATGTCATTCGATGCTTTTTAAGAACCTATAGATTTTTCTTCCTGAGAATAAGGCTCCTATCGGGACAGGGTCTGATGTCTGTGGTCCACCCTCAGGACCACGGTCCAGACAGGTGTTTGTACTCTTTTAAACCACCCTGGGACTCAAAGGGGCTGTGGTTATTGAGGGGATGGGTTAGGCCTCTGGGTGTCTGGGGTGACTTTGTGCCTGGGGAGGTGGGGTTTGGGGGATCTGGGAGGGATGAAGGGGCCCCCCCGGGCCGTAAGAAAGTATTGTCTTTCTTGACTGAAGAGGGACATGCCGGCAGCATGTACCACCAACAGAGATGGAGCCTGCCCTCCACAGCACTCCCGGCCCCCTGCCTGCTGGGACAAGTCTGACCCCGCAGAACAAGGGGAAACTTCTGGAGACAGAGTGGAGGAATGTGTTGGAGAAATGAGAAACTCTGGGGGTGGGTAAGGTCATTGGGGCTCATCTGCTGAATTTAAGTCCTCTTAGCTCTGGTGTGGGATGTCACAGGCCTGTGACAGTGAGCTCAGGGGACACCGCCTTGATGCCGTCTGAGGGGACTGAGGTTTCACGCAGGGGCCCAGAGAAGAGGCAGACCTACTGAGCAAGGGAGGAAAAGAGCTTACAGAAACGATGCTAACAAAATCAGCCTGATTTTAGAGATGCCACCATCTTTGTTCTTCATTCTTTTCTGAGAATGAAAAGAAGGGCCAGATTTTCTGTGGGGGATTGTGGGCATATCTGATGGGGATGCAATAAGGAAAGTTAGTTTCCTATTTTATTCTCTAGCTCCTGGTACAGTATGCTTATCTCCTACCAGAACTAAATTTTGGAGCTTGTTAATTAGTTTTCATCAGGAATTTCTGGGCAAGAAGTGGGCCCAGAGAGTTGTTTTTTTTAAACATCTTAAGCATTCCCTTGGGGAGCAGCTGGGGCAGCATGAGCTGGTGCCTCAACGCCCTTAAGGGTTTGTCAGGGGTCAGGCAAATGCTGATTAACATGGGATTCCTGGGGTGGGCTGAGGCCACCACCTCTCATCGGGTAAGAGGACAGATGAAAACTTTAAGTTTCCCTCCTCCCTCCCACCCTCCCATGTTCTTTCCTTCTTTCTTGACTTTTGTTCCTTTTCCTGTCTCTTTGCAGAACCGGACTTCCCTGCTGCTGCTCATAGATGCGTATTTTCATCCTTAGGAAAGGCTGCGGCACGATGAAGGGAGTGGGGAATAGCATGTCAGGGGAGCAGGGCACCCTCCTGCCTGAGTCCTGTGGAGCCCAGTCCAATGCAGGTGGAAAGAAAGGCTTCCTGAAACATCCTGTGGTCTTCAACTCTGTTCCCAGTGGCTAAGGCTCCAGAGAGCCCTCCCTGAGTCACCCCGACTTTTGGCGCTCCAGGTCAACGGACGTCAGCAGTTTTCTCAGTTGCGTGTAAACACACGCATGCACACGCGTGCACACTGAATGTGTATTAGTAAAACAGAGGTGGCAAATTAAAGTCCGTGACTGCGTCGAAATGAAAAAGAGAAAGGAACTAAATCTAAGAACAAACAAGTCTGAGTGGCCGAGGTCCCAGAGGGATGCACAGGATGGACCCCACTCAAACGGCCTCACCTTCTCCAGCCTCTGCAGAGTAAGCCATGAGCTAATAAGCCCTTGGTAGGGAAGCAGAATAAAAAGGAAAAGCACCTCTGACCAGATTGGAACTCCCAATTAATCGCCAAGGGGCCCCAGCCCTCAGAGGGGTGGGGACAGGCCAGCAGGGCTGGTCCTCAGCAGGCCTGGGTGTGCTCTGTGCGGAGTGCTTCCTGGACATGCCCTCCTGCCCTCTGCCCTCCGTCCCGCTGCCAGGGAGAACCCGAGGGGACAGCCACGTCGGGGAGGGAGGGGGCAGGACGGCACTGCAAATTTAGTAATAATCAAGGAAATCAAAGGGGTCTGAACAGAGAAAGGAGAATCCAGTTTTACAACCCAACTGAAATTTAAAATTTGTGGGGTTTTCTGTTTTGCTTTGTTTGTTTTTTACAGGTTTAGATAAACGATGAAGGGAGGAAAGGAGAAACCTCTTTGAATAATATATATTTTTAAAAGAACCCCACAAACATAAAAAAAAAATTCCTCAGTTTTTGAACTTCTCTTAAGAGTAGCTCAAAGTGAGGTCTTGCACCCTAAACAGTTATATCTGGAATTAAGAAAAAAAATCGCCGCTACACACAACAAAGACTAACAGTATTTTTACTTAAAAATATTGTGTGTATATATAGAGACTTATATATATATACCTTTTTTGTGGAGATTTTTTTTCTTTTTGTGATTTTTTTCTTTTCCTTTTTTTTTTTTTTTTTTTTGTGCCCAAGTAGAGATAAGATGGGATTGAAACGATGCCCTAGAACAGAACATTCCTTACAAGGGCAATACTTTGAAAAATAACATTTAAAAAATGGTTGAACATACTCGCAACACCTCCAGAAATTCAACTTGGTACAATGAGGAAATAAATAATTGAATCAAATCTTCACCCCAATGACACGGTCTCTAAGACCCAGAGTATGCTGCTGGTGTGACTCTTGCCATCATAAAGGGGCTCAGGGTAAAGCAACATCCCCTCCCCCTGCTCCCCACTTCCCAGCCCCTTACACTCCACCTCAGCAATACCCAGAGTCTGTCATATATTGTTTTTTCTACATTTCTGGCAAGACCTTGCAGCAGACACACACACACACACACACACACACACACACACACACACATGTGTGCTCTGGGAGCACACACACACACACACACACACACACACACACACACGACACACACAGAATTTCCCACTCAACCCAGATGCACCGAGTGAGCTGAAGAACTTTCAGCCAACCACAATGGTGAAAGACAGAAGCACCAAACAGTCTTTGAAATGGGTCAGTTATTACAATTGAACTTATTTTTTATGTTCTAATTTTCCTCTTTGTGTTACTATTTTTAAAAAGCACAAACGAAAAATGAAGAATTCTTTCCAGATCAATTTAAGGCTTCCCACCAAATGGAAACAGAAGAGGCCTTACACAATATCACATGGGATAAATGTATACCTTTCACGGCCTTAAAATGACAGAACAAATCATTTTTGCCAGTCACTGATTAAGTATTGTGCCTTTAAATTGATGTCATTCTTTTTGCTACTATGCTGAGTTTTATTATTACTGATTCTCTTTGATTACATATATGGAAATCTCCTTTAATTTGCTTTAGAATTTCCTTTTCTCATCGAATTATTAGGGTGGTTTTTGTTTTGTTCTGTTTTGCTTTTTCACCAGGAAACAAATGTGATTCTTAATAGGTGAACGCTAAAATGGCACCTAATCAGCCTTCGAGGAGCTTTTCCAACCATCTGAATTTCAAATGGCCCTTTGGCTCCAAGAAGGGGCTGAGAAGTTGGGGGCAGGGACGGGAGAAGGGGGAGAGAAACCAAAAAGAGGGAGGGGTTTCTATGCTTTTGCTTTTGGTCAATTTGTTTTCTTCAATACAAATCATCAGATAGGAAGAATGATTGCTTTGTGTTTTATTGGTTGGTTGGTTTTTGTTCCGTTTCTAGATTGGTTTCATTTGATTGTTTAATTTTCCCTCTCCCAGTGCAAAAATCACCAGAGAGTTTTGCATGAGAAAACGTGACAGTACTTAATGAAACTCAGCACCTAAGGGCATAAGGCAGTTGAAGGTTTTGTTTGTTTGTTTGTTTGTGTTTGTTTTGTTTTGTTCTTTCAATCAGCACCAATCCCGTAAATGACCTACACTTGGTGTAAAGGTATAAAACTTTGTTTTTCTTTTGGAGTGGAGACAACTCCTTCTTCTCCACCGTATGAACCATAGTGTGGGATTTTTTTTTCAATACTGTTACTTATGTGTAAAAAACAAAAGAAAGGTTTTCTTTTTGTTTTTACTTACAAAACATAGAGAATATCTTTGTATACATACAGCGACTGGAAAGAAAGCTTATCTGAAGGGGTTGTGACTTATTTTCTTTTTGTTTTTTGTAGCATTGGTGGTGGTGGTGGTAGTGGTGGTGGTAGTTCTGTGTATTGAAGGAAGGGAGGAGTTATATTTCTTGCAAGCGGCGTTTACCGCAAACCAAACTTAAGGTCCCCTTCTCAACTTGGGTCAAGATGCTCTTAGAGTGAAGACTCATACTGTAGCAACTCGTAAAGGAGCGGTCCATCTCGATACCGAATGCCTACCGCGGCGGGGGTGACATACTGCAGAATGTTAATAGTCCTTCTCAATCTCCTGTCTACAAAATGAGCATCCCAAGCTGGGTATCTCTTTCTTGGCATGTCAATCTTAATGAGGGGCCCTTCTGGGAGGTAAGGACGCCCCAACGGGGTAGCGGGCCCCATGGGTCTCACTTGGAAAACGGGCAAGCAAGTGTCAGCCGTGAGATCCTCCTGTTGTTCCGTTACGGCTCTGGTAGGCGTGACCTGGGTCCCCCGGTACCCAGGGGTCTGAGGCGCCATGGGCTCAACATCGGGGGGCAAAGGGATGCCCCAGAGCAGCTCGGCACAACAGGAGCTGGCCAAGACCTTAACTCGCGGCCCCGTGGGATGCAGCACACCATAGTATAAGAGCATCAGTGCAATCCCAGCCACAAAGCTAATAAAGACACAACACAGTGCTGGCACCGCAAAGGAGTCAGTGGTCTCCGGGTCTCTGTAAAAATACCAAAGGAACGTCAAGGCAGCATTCTCGGTCAAGACTATCGTATAATATGCAAACATTCGATATCGAGTCCGCCCTTCCTTGACGTTAAACCAGCAGAAAATGTACACGATCCCTACCACCATGTTGAAGAGGATCTCCTCCCACTTGGACATGCAGAAGTCTGTTCCGCCATGGATAATCCAGAAGGCCATGGCACACCAGTGAACCACCACGAAGATCCCGAAGTAGAGCTGGAAGATGGAAGCAAAGAGGGCAAAAGAGAGAACTCTGGATGAGATGGTGAAGAGGCGCCAGAAGAGGTGGATGAGGGCCCCTCTGTAGCTCATACTCTTCTTGTCGTCCCTGGAGTCCCGCAGCAGCTTGTGATAGGAGGCTAGCACCCAAGCCAGGGACATCAGGGAAGTCACAGAGGAGACACCTGCCGGAAAGACACAAACCCACACAGTCAAAACCGTGGACCTCAACCGCCGGGCACAGCAGGGCTGCCAGCCGAGGAGACGCCCACACACACCACGATCTAAAGGAGGAGGGAGAAAGAAACACAAAATCAGGACCCGAACTTGGAGGCCATGGCTGCCCCCTAAGCTGACAGCTTGTGAAATCTAGCTTCAGTGTCAACGACCCAGTCCAGAACTTCTGGAGACCCGCGGCTCAAGAGTGAAGCTGAGGTTGGCGTGCCCTGCCAAGGGGCTGGAGAGCCAGGACCGCTGTGCTGGCTCATCACCTCTGCTGTGGGAGGGACCCCACGTGTTCTATTGTAAGAGATCATAAGCTCACGGCGGGGTCGGCGTCCTTGTCACTACCAGGCTGTGCTCTCAGAGCAGCCAGCAGACGGGATCACCGATTGTGAAGACCGAGAGCTTGCTAACGCCCCAAGTTGCACAACTGTTCTACTTTGAGAAGGCTTTGGAGTCACCCTTCCCCTTCTCGCCAGCTCGCTCAAGGCCAAGGAGCCCTTAAGGGGATCTTCTTCTATCTGGCATTTCCCCATCCACTCCCTAAGGCCACCCTGATCAAGGACCCGGGGATAGCCTGTGTTTCTCTGACTGCTTTCGCATTCGCTCTTGTCTCTCGTGGTCTCCCCACATTCCTTGTTGCCTTCTCCAATCAGCCACTGCTCAAGGTTCCCTGAGGCCTTGACTGGTGAGGCCCTGTCCTTCTCTGCTTCTGTCCTGCAATGAGCAGTGTAACTTGGGCTTTGGGGATGCCTTTCCCCTCCCTAGCCCGGTGAGCTCTCCAAGGCCTCTGCACATCATTACCTACATGTCTCCTCAACGAGCAAGTGAATGTGTCTGATCCCAACGGACGGTCGAGCAATTTTATTTATGACGCTGCCTATGTGATATTTGTAACTCAGTCAATCTAAACACAATAAACAGTGGCTGGAGTCTCTCCAAATCCACCCATGAGCAGGCAATCATGAAGTCAGGCATCGTCATACCATCTCCTCTGGAGCAAGACCCCCTTGCCCCTCTGCTCCTTCAAGCATTATCTCCACTCAGTCCGTCTAGTGCCTCTTTTGTTTTTCTTCTCTCCCCAGATTTCAGAATTAAATGCAGCTAAATTCAGCTGGAGCCCTGAATACTACCCCATGGGCCACCATCTCCTAATCAAAGTCCCCACCTTCACCCCAGAGCACGATTCCCCTACGGCGTTCTTCCAGGCTGACATCAAAGTGACCTGGTCGTTTTCTCTCCTAAGGCCAAAGGTCAGATCCAGGAGCCTCGTTCATCAAGAGACCCATGAAGCTGGCCCAGAGCTCCAGCCTTCTGTTGGTCTTTCCCCGGCCCCTCCTCACCTCTCCACTTGACCCTCAGTGAAGGATCAAAGTCCTCTGTCGCTCCCTCCCCCCCGCCCCATGCATTTGTCCTTCCCCACCCAGCCCACGCGGCACCTCCCTTCCGACATTTCAGGGAGATGCACCGGTTTGCAGCTTGCAGAACATTAGAGTCTGATGCCAAAAACCAGTGTGCTGGCAGTGCACAGAAAAAGCCTGGAAGGTTAACTGTGACAATGAGTATGTGTTGCGTTTGCAAGAATCACAGCCAATGTGGAAAATAAACAGGGAAGAAACAATCCCAATTTCTCCATAGAAGCCAATCTTGAAAACACCTGATGATTTTCCTCTCACGTTTCTGGAAAGTTCTGAACACAATACTTATGTGTGTGCTGCTTTGCCCTTTGTACACACAGGGCATTTCCACCAGCCTCTGCTGAAGCCATGTGGTCTCTTGCGACCATGTCACAGTGGCTATGCTAACCTTTCAGAGCCCCCTGTGTTCGTGTTCTTTTGAGGCTGGGGCAGGGAGGGGAATGGGTTCCCTTGGGAGTCACGCGATTTAGGCTGTAGGTTTCTGGACGGCAGGGAGCGTGCAGTCATCTTGATCGTCTGGGCCAGGCTTATTGCCAACACTGGAGCATCGTCGGAAAGCTTCTTTGCGGCATTACCCCTCTCCTGGTGAACCCAGTTCTTGATGCTGAAAGTGATACATCTCAGAGGTGCTACCGACCCTCAGTGATCAGGGGGATCTCTACAGCAGCTGAATGGAAAGAAGGCTTGATTTTTCTGTTTCTTCTAATAAAGCAAAAGGTATTACTTCCCCTGTTTGCAGAAAAGCACAAGCTCATGAAGTAAGAAGTTAGCTTTTGCCGAAGCGCGGTCTAATCCAGTCTAACTCTGAGTGTGCTCTTGAACAAACTTGGGGTGCAGAAGCAGGACAGCCCCTCTGCTGTCACCGTCCTGATTTCATTGTTCGGTGTGCTGTGATGGTAGCCCCATCCATGCCCAAAATGAGCAAAGAGGAATTCAAACGTCCACTGACCACATTGGTGAAGCGAAATTCAATCCTTCATCGTCAATCTATCTTCTGGGTCACCTACGCCACTTCCAGATCCATGCCTGTGGTTTCAGGGTATTGCAGAAATCACTCCCCTCTAAGCCGACGCACACACGGTCCACGGTCAGCACTTCTGGAAGTTCTCTCTAGGATGTGGCGTGAATGTTCCGCAAACGTCATAAGACATCACTGCTAAATTACAAGGGGGGCTCGGGAGACAGTCACATGGAGGACCGAGAGCTGACACTTGGCCGGGGGCCTGTGGGCTGGCTGATGTCCAGCCCCCGTCTTACCTCTCTGCCTCATCTGCTCCCGACATGGTGAAGTTGTAGATCGCCAAACGTTATATCCTCTGGAGCTTCACAGACCACCCACTTCAAACCCACATATCCAACAGGAAACAGAGGCTACCCCAGAGAAACTACACACCATGATTCACTGAGCATGTATCTTATTTAGAAGAACCCTGTGATGTAGGTACTTGTTATGGGCAATGTCCCCACCTCTCCCACCCCCAAATTCTTATGTTGAAGCCCTAACCCCCAGGACCTTACTATGTGACTGCATTTGGAGATAGGGCCTTTAAAGAGGCAATTAAGGTAACATGAGATCATTAGGGTGGCCCTAATCCACCCTAATGACTATTGTCCTTATGAGAAGAGATCATTTGGGCCCACAGAGATGCCTGGGATGTGCTCACAGAGGAAAGACCACGTGAGGACACAGCAAGAAGACGGCCGTTTGCAAGTCAAGGAGAGAAGCCTCAGGAGAAATCAACCCTGCCGACACGTGATCTTGGACTTCTAGCCTCCAGAGCTGTGACACAATAAATTTCTGGGTTTTTAGCCACCTAGTCTGTGATATTGGATACAGTGTTCCAATTCCATTTTTTTGATGAACAAGATATTTTTCAAAAATCATACTTCTATCAAGAAGTAGAATTGGAATTGAAACTCAGACTCCATGGCCTTGAAAGTAGCCCCTGTACTAAATGGACCCTCCAGATTTGGTCTTAGAAGGGATTGGGCCCTCTGGGTGTAAAGGGTTTGAATCTTTTGCCAAGAGTGGATGGGAGGTGTAGTACCTACAGGTATCTGAGAGAGGGCCCTGAGTATGGAGCTAAAAACCAAATCTGAATTCTCTTCCACTTTCCTCAGGAAAGTAACATTCAAGCCACAAAGAAAGAGATGACTCCAGCAGAATTAACTGAGATCACTTTCCCTCTGTTAAGTGATTAATCTTCAAAGGCCTGCAGCGTATATTATTACAGAGGGAGGAAGTGCAGGGTTTTCCTCCTGCAGTGGCTCACTTGGAAGATTTCTGTCTGGCCCGAGGTCAACCCAAAAGTCAATGCATTATCCTGGCCAAGACCCCAAGACCACAGCAACCGGCTGTGGAAGCAGCCTCGTGGCCCCCAGTGAAATTCTCAGACAGGCCTGGGCACATTTATGATTCCTCTCACTTACAGCTCCATCATTTTCTGCATTGCAAAGATCAGACTGGAAATTGTAAAACACTCCACGTTCGGCTGTGACGAGTTCTGGGCAGTGACCTTCACGGCTTGCTCTCTTTTCCTGCTGCAGACCAGGAAGGGGGGATTGCAGCTGGCCCACTGGGTGAACCAAGTTCAGCCCCACCATCTGGGAGGTCACTAAGCCAGAGCCTCGTGGGGCCCACTCCCTGAGAAAGGCTTGGGACAGGGGCGTTGGGGCTCTGATCACCAGACCCAGGGGCTAAGGTTTCCGGAAACAGGATGTCCACACCTTATGACCAACGGAGCAAGAGCATGAGGGGCTGCAGCCTGCAGTTGGAGGCCCTTGACCAAGGAGGGCCAGTCCTCTGGGAAGTCACCGTCACCACCAATTTGGTGGTGTCCCTGCAATACCCAAGGGTCACTGTCAGTTGAACTGTTGCCAGTTGGGGAGCAAAGCAAAAAATGAGTGTGGATGTCCCACCACGTGAGAAGCAGACAGAGTGACAGGGTGTCAGGGGGAAGGTCGGGACCCTAAAATCAGAGAGGGGTGGGGAGCAGATGAAGTGGAGGAACCAGGAGGAAAGGTGTGATGCCGTGGAAGGGACCAGGGTGGCAGGAGGGCCGTCATCAGGGTGAGGTAGGGAGGCTGCAGTCTGGCAAGAAGAAGCAGGGCCATGACCCGGATGGACCAGAGCAGAGCGGCACTGGGGGCCAGTGAATGGGAGCCAGAAAGGGGACTTGAGGAGAAACCAAATCGCGAGACAGTCTCGCCGGGGGAACGCTGCACGCGGGTTCAAGGAGCCTCTGAGAAGCTGCAGGAGCACCTGGATTGGCCCCAAGGCTGTTTGTGAGCCTGGGCGAGTGGGGTCCACTGCTGGACTTTGTTTCCCAGAGCAGGGGCGGTGAATGCCCGGCCCTGTCACCAGCTGCCCTGTTCTCCCTTCTGCCACAAAGAGCTCCCTTCTGGTCCCACTGCTAAATCACACACTGGAAAACACTCGAGGAGGAGGGACTGGATGGGGCGCTGAGCAGAGCAGAGCAGGCGCAGAAGAGTCAGCCGTGCAGACTCCTAGCTCCCAGCTCCCTCCTATCAGCGTGTCTCCGTGGGCAAGCGCCGCCAGCTTACAAAGAACAGCCCCCTGGACCCTGCACCCTCTGCCGTGAGATCACACCTCTCCCGTCTCTTCTGCAACCTTCTCGAGGATCACCTCCTTGCTCCCTTAACTCTCCCACCTCCCTTCACTCCTGACCCCCGAGTCACAACCGAGAGCTCTCGGTGAGGTTGACGACCAATTCCTAAGGGTGGCATTCAGAGGACTGGGTCCATGCATCTCCCCCTGACTCTGCCATCTGTCATTTGGATTTACTCTGCCTTTCACACTTGACCATTAGCTAGTCCCCAGTTATGGCATCCTTTCCCTGCTGGGCTGTTATCCTCGTTTTACAGGTGAGGAGACTGAATCTGAATTTAAGAGATGTGGATGTGGCCACACTCCCGTTGTGACTCACCTGATTTATATGGCATTGTACCCCCATGGGCGGGTCCCCCAGAGATTCCCCAAACCAAGAAACAGGCTCAAGTTGCTATTTGTCTATCCACACGTCAAGGTCAACATCTGCCTCTCTCAGCCCTCACCTCCTCCCTCCTTTTACCACTGAAGCTAAGGTTTGGGGGAACTCCACCACCTGCTCGTCTAATTTCCACTGTCTATTTTCTCCAGATTGAGCTCCTATTAGACGGGCAATTCTTCTCTTTCCACCCATCAAACTTCACTCATCTTCCTACATTTTAAAAAAGCCCAGTCTGTGCTTAGAAATGCTCTCAGAAAAAAGATAAGGCATTTGTGGGCACAGCTCTCTAAGCATCACTGCCTGTCTCCTGTACTAACCTCCACCCAGGAGACACAGCAAGGGAGTGATGATACAAAGGTACTTTCCTACCCGGGCCACCAGGGAAAGGAAACCAGCCTCAAGGATGCCATCTGTGAACCAGGCTCAGAGACATCAAGTAACTTGGCCAAGGTTACACAGGAGTAAGCAAGAGTGCGACCACCGACCCCTGGGATTATCTCACTCCTCACTCACGGTCTGTGTGCTGGGGCCAGTCATCCTGGCTTCCGAGATCCAGTTGTCAAGTTGGCAGGAATTTTGTGGGCTGGCTGATGTCATGTGAGAGGCCTGAAATAGGTGTGGTGGGAATATTTACACCACAGAAATTGGCAAATGCTACAAATTAGGGTTCCTTCCAACCCTGCTAAGAACTGGTTGTTAAGCATTTACCAGCACACCCCTTACACTTGCTGAACATTGTTGCCGATTAGAGGAGCCTCATAATGTTCTCCTCCACATTCCTACTCCACACTTCTAAGCAAGTCAGACGCACTGCCTGGCGATCAGTCAGAATTATATTCTGTGAGTCTGATGTGGCAGCAACAAAGAAATCAATCTCTTTTTTCAACTTACACTGAAAATACATCCACAGTAAATAATTTAAGGTCTAACAGTTTTCTTTGAGCTATAGACTTTTGCAAGCACTGACATATTCATTTTAGTCCCATTTGGAGAGAGTGTGATCCCCACGTGAGGTTACCACATGGGGTCACCTTAAGACACTCCTGACATTTCCAGACTGACCTTTAGGAAGGGTCATAATAAAAGATAGCATCCATCCCTGTGGATGTAACCCTCAGGACAGACACACCGGTGGCTGAGGCAACCTGAAAAAGCCCAAGGCCAGTCAGGGTGGCGTGGTGTAAACATAGGAAGGAAGGGAGGATTGGAATAATTCAGGAGAGCTGACATCTGAGAAATTATACCTTAACATGCTCCTTAACGTCAGGGAGATGGTCCACGGGGGACAGAATTCAAATCGGGCCACCACAGCAGTAGTCTCCGTTACAGAGCATTGTCTTACCATGGTTTCTGTGACAGATCTCTTCATTGACTCTGAATTCAGGCTCATTATGTCACCTGCTAATCTCTAATAAGTTTCCATAACAATAAAAGCCCCTCTACTGAACAGCTACCTTGGCCCAGACTCTATGCCGTGACACCCATTAACCGGATCATTCTTCCCTATAAATGTATCTGAGGCTGATTTTAAGATGCAGAAATGAAGGCTCACAGTCTAAGCCGCTTTTCCAGATCAAGTAGTTAAGAAATCACAGAACTGGGATTTGAACACAGGCTACCTAACTCCCAAACTCAGATTCTCTTTTGAATCACTGGAAGGGCATGTCTTCCCATCCCCATTCATAAGTGAAGGAATTAGCATTCAGGTTTATACATCAATTTCTTATCAATTTGGTAATCGAGCCCCTCTGATCATCTCTGTGAGCACCGGTGGCCAATCTGTAGGCCTGCAAAGCCGAGGACCCACCCTGGAGGCCCCTCCCTGAGCCTGCCCGTAAGTGCAGAGGTGGTGACACCTCTTTTTCATCTCTCTTGCCCAGATTGTTGGGAGGACCTCCTAGTGGGTTTCCCTGCATCTGCCCTCGTCCCGACAGGCCACTCGCAATTCCACCTAAGTGACTAAGCTGAGGTACGTCTCTCCTCGTGGCCTCCCAGGCATGGCGGCCTGTCAACGGTGCCTGACTTTCAACCTTTTCCCAGGGAGGCTATGCCTTCCCGCCCTGCTGAACTCAGCTGTGCCCGTGACCTGTCCCAGCCACTGGCACATGAGCAGAAGCATGTGTGTGTCACATCCAGGAGGAAGGACATGCTCCCTCACCCGCGCCGCAGTGACCTGTGATAGATGCGCAACAGCAAGAAATGAACTGAAGTTGTTTGAAGCCAGGGCAATGGTTCTGGCCTCTAAACCCGGCACGGCCAGCCTCTCCTGCTGACACACCGCTTCGCTCAGGGTTAATGCCGTGGCCTTATACGGCCTGTAGGGCCCCTCGCGACACTGCCTGGAGTTACAAGTGTATGCCATGGAGTCCCCACCCACGCCCTTCACCACCTGCCTTCTCCGATGGCCTCAAACCTAAGTCCCTCTCATGGCACCAGACCTTCATCCTGGGCCCTACATGAGACGGCCCCTTCCTGCTCCAGGGTCGCCTCACGCCAGCCCCTCGCTCCCCCTCTGTCCCACGTGGTCCAGGCACAGTCCCGCCTCAGGGCATGTGCGCTGGCTGTGTCCTCCACCTTGGGGGCCCTTCCCCAGGTCCCCAAGTGTCACCTCACTAAGGCCTTTACCAGAGCTCGGCCTCTCAGCCAGGCCATCGCTGGCCAGCACACTGAAAACTGCAACCCCCCAATGCCTCCCCCACCTTCCAGGCTTCATTTCCCACCTTGGCATCTCCCACCACCTCCATACACTTTCTCTCTTACTCATTCCCCTTTTCCTTAAGTTCGTAGGTACCGTGATGCATGTGAGCCCCCAAGGGCAGTGCAGCAATTGGTCAGGTCCTTCTGAAACTATGTGCAAAACCGTGTGGGTATTTTTCTCACGAGACAGTCCACAGCTGTCCTGATTCTCAAAGGGGCCCATAGGGAAAGGGGTCTGTGACCCACCAGCCATCTCCCTTCCCGCTATTTTCCCCCGGGGAAAGGGGAATTCCCCGGGAGCCTTCATTTATGCCTGTGTCCTTTAGAAGAAAACCTTGAGGGTAGAAGACGGAGATGAAGAGGAATAACATTCAGTGAATGTTCCCAATGCATCAGGCATTATGCCAGATACTTCGCCTAAGTTATTTCGTTTCATCCTGACAATAATCCCCTGAAGTGTCTACTGGTGTCCCATTTTATAGGAGAGGAGACCAAGGCGCAGAGAGGTAAAAGGATCTGTCTAGTTACTGCACGAAGCATGTCCTTTTATTCTGATGGTTTGCCTTGTGGGGTCTTGTGGATCCTGGAAGGACCGCCCCTCCCAGGTTTAGCAAATTCCTCAAAATAGCAAACCACAGAAGCAGGAAACATCTAGAATAAACAACCTAACCTTGCACCTCAAGCAATTAGAGAAAGAAGAACAAAAAAACCCCAAAGCTAGCAGAAGGAAAGAAATCATAAAAATCAGATCAGAAATAAATGAAAAAGAAATGAAGGAAACAATAGCAAAGATCAATAAAACTAAAAGCTGGTTCTTTGAGAAGATAAACAAAATAGATAAACCACTAGCCAGACTCATCAAGAAAAAAAGGGAGAAGACTCAAATCAATAGAATTAGAAATGAAAAAGGAGAGGTAACAACTGACACTGCAGAAATAAAAGAGATCATGAGAGATTACTACAAGCAACTCTATGCCAATAAAATGGACAATCTGGAAGAAATGGACAAATTCTTAGAAATGCACAACCTGCCAAGACTGAATCAGGAAGAAATAGAAAATATGAACAGACCAATCACAAGCACTGAAATTGAAACTGTGATTAAAAATCTTCCAACAAAGAAAAGCCCAGGACCAGATGGCTTCACAGGCGAATTCTATCAAACATTTAGAGAAGAGCTAACACCAGCCTTCTCAAACTCTTCCAAAATATAGCAGAGGGAGGAACACTCCCAAACTCCTTCTACGAGGCCACCATCACCTTGATACCAAAACCAGACAAGGATGTCACAAAGAAAGAAAACTACAGGCCAATATCACTGATGAACATAGATGCAAAAATCCTCAACAAAATACTAGCAAACAGAATCCAACAGCACATTAAAAGGATCATACACCATGATCAAGTGGGGTTTATTCCAGGAATGCAAGGATTCTTCAATATACGCAAATCTATCAATGTGATAAACCATATTAACAAATTGAAGAAGAAAAACCATATGATCATCTCAATAGATGCAGAGAAAGCTTTTGACAAAATTCAACACCCATTTATGATAAAAACCCTGCAGAAAGTAGGCATAGAGGGAACTTTCCTCAACATAATAAAGGCCATATATGACAAGCCCACAGCAAACATCATCCTCAATGGTGAAAAACTGAAAGCATTTCCACTAAGATCAGGAACAAGACGAGGTTGCCCACTCTCACCACTCTTATTCAACATAGTTTTGGAAGTTTTAGCCACAGCAATTAGAGAAGAAAAGGAAATAAAAGGAATCCAAATCGGAAAAGAAGAAGTAAAGCTGTCACTGTTTGCAGATGACATGATCCTATACATAGAGAATCCTAAAGATGCTACCAGAAAACTACTAGAGCTAATCAATGAATTTGGTAAAGTGGCAGGATACAAAATTAATGCACAGAAATCTCTGGCATTCCTATATACTAATGATGAAAAATCTGAAAGTGAAATCAAGAAAACACTCCCATTTACCATTGCAACAAAAAGAATAAAATATCTAGGAATAAACCAACCTAAGGAGACAAAAGATCTGTATGCAGAAAATTATAAGACACTGATGAAAGAAATTAAAGATGATACAAATAGATGGAGAGATATACCATGTTCTTGGATTGGAAGAATCAACATTGTGAAAATGACTCTACTACCCAAAGCAATCTATAGATTCAATGCAATCCCTATCAAACTACCACTGGCATTTTTCACAGAACTAGAACAAAAAATTTTGCAATTTGTATGGAAACACAAAAGACCCCGAATAGCCAAAGCAATCTTGAGAACAAAAAAAGGAACTGGAGGAATCAGGCTCCCTGACTTCAGACTATACTACAAAGCTACAGTTATCAAGACAGTATGGTACTGGCACAAAAACAGAAAGATAGATCAATGGAACAGGATAGAAAGCCCAGAGATAAACCCATGCACATATGGACACCTTATCTTTGATAAAGGTGACAGGAATGTACAGTGGAGAAAGGACAGCCTCTTCAATAAGTGGTGCTGGGAAAACTGGACAGGTACATGTAAAAGTATGAGATTAGATCACTCCCTAACACCATACACAAAAATAAGCTCAAAATGGATTAAAGACCTAAATATAAGGCCAGAAACTATCAAACTCTTAGAGGAAAACATAGGCAGAACACTCTATGACATAAATCACAGCAAGATCCTTTCTGACCCACCTCCTAGAGTAATGGAAATAAAAACAAAAATAAACAAATGGGACCTAATGAAACTTCAAAGCTTTTGCACAGCAAAGGAAACCATAAACAAGACCAAAAGACAACCCTCAGAATGGGAGAAAATATTTGCAAATGAAGTAACCGACAAAGGATTAATCTCCAAAATTTACAAGCAGCTCATGCAGCTCAATAACAAAAAAACAAACAACCCAATCCAAAAATGGGCAGAAGACCTAAATAGACATTTCTCCAAAGAAGATATACAGAGTGCCAACAAACACATGAAAGAATGCTCAACATCACTAATCATTAGAGAAATGCAAATCAAAACTACAATGAGATATCATCTCACACCAGTCAGAATGGCCATCATCAAAAAATCTAGAAACAATAAATGCTGGAGAGGGTGTGGAGAAAAGGGAACCCTCTTGCACTGTTGGTGGGAATGTAAATTGATACAGCCACTGTGGAGAACAGTATGGAGGTTCCTTAAAAAGGTACAAATAGAACTACCATATGACCCAGCAATCCCACTACTGGGCATATACCCTGAGAAAACCATAATTCAAAAAGAGTCATGTACCAAAATGTTCATTGCAGCTCTATTCACAATAGCCCAGAGATGGAAACAACCTAAGTGTCCATCATCGGATGAATGGATAAAGAAGATGTGGCACATATATACAATGGAATATTACTCAGCCATAAAAAGAGACGAAATTGAGCTATTTGTAATGAGGTGGATAGACCTAGAGTCTGTCATACAGAGTGAAGTAAGTCAGAAAGAGAGAGACAAATACCGTATGCTAACACATATATCTGGAATTTAAGAAAAAAAAATGTCATGAAAAACCTAGGGGTGAAACAGGAATAAAGACACAGACTTACTGGAGAATGGACTTGAGGATATGGGGAGGGGGAAGGGTAAACGGTGACAAAGCGATAAAGAGGCATGGACATATATACACTACCAAACGTAAGGTAGATAGCTAGTGGGAAGCAGCCGCATAGCACAGGGAGATCAGCTCGGTGCTTTGTGACCGCCTGGAAGGGTGGGATAGGGAGGGTGGGAGGGAGGGAGACGCAAGCGGGAAGAGATATGGGAATATATGTATATATATAACTGATTCATTTTGTTGTGAAACTGAAACTAACATACCATTGTAAAGCAATTATACTCCAATAAAGATGTTAAAAAAAAAAAAATAGCAAACCACAAGTGCTTTTCATATGCAAACCAACCAGTCCAGAACGCACACCTCTTCTATTGGGCTCTGACACTCTGGGCCACTATCCCCCTGTCCTAATCACCCCAGGGCCAGGTACCAGACAACTAGGGACAGCGCTGTGCCCCAGAGCCTCCTGAAATTATTCAGACTAGCCTATGCTAAGCCTGCTTCCCCTGCCTCACTCATTCCTTCCCTGGGAAACCACAATAAAGGCTCTTGCCCACATTTTCCCCTCACTCCCTCTGCCTGCGGATGGACACTGGTGCTTCCCCAGGTGGCCCCCCACCCCACGGTGTGGCATGCCCTCTCCTCTTGGGATCTCTGAGTAACAAGCGATCTTTTCAATGGCAGTTGTCTCCTGATCTGTTGCCCTTGAGACGCCTAAATAACAACAAAACCTGTCTTTTAAAACAGTTACAACATTAGCAAACTGTTGGAGAGGGAGCTTCAAACCCCGTATCTCCAGCTCCAAAGTCCCCCATGGCCTGGGGTTACAAGGCTAAAGCCTCCAGGAATTCCCTTGTCCCATGGGCTCAAATCCAAGCCTCCACTCATGGGGCCCAAGACCTCTGTGTCTGCTCCCAGGCCCGTGGTCAGGACCTGGTGATATTAACGCACTCACAGAGGCAGGAGAGCACCGTGGTTCTGAGTGTGTGCTCTGGAACCAGGCTAGATTCTGCCACCCTGCTGTCAAGTGATGCTGGCATCACGCCTGTCTGCTCACCTGTAAAAGGGCAACAATAACTGGATGCTCTTCTTGACGTTACCGTAAGGATCAAAAGACAAATGGCTACGCAAGGGCTACGCTCAGTGCCTGGCCCTTGGCAAAGTATGATGCCCACATATGAGCGGCTGTGAGTAGAGACACGGACCCCCCTACGCACGCTATGTTGTCTCAGGCCCCTCGGCCCTTGCTCGTGTCATCCCTCTCCCCTTTCCTGCTCATCCTCCAGGGCTGAGGTCGGCACCATCTCCTCCTGGGACCCCCTTCTGACTCCCCATGAAGGCACGGTACCACCTCTGCACCCTCCACATCAGCCTATGCATTCCTCTTCGACGGCCACTATTTTATAGTCACGTTTTCTGCTGAATGTTGGTATTTCTCCCTTAACTGTGACTTCCCTGAGGATAGCACTAACATTTATTCTTGAGGGTAGAAAAACTGGCTTATCCATTCCGGTAATCCCCATGCCTGGTGCAGAGTTGTCACCCAACAAATGTGTCACCTGCACAGATACACTTTCCCAAGCAAAGTCACAAAAGGAACCCCCAGATAACCACGGTGTTGATGCCATGTCTTGTAAACAGCTAGCTTCACTAGCTTAGTTAAAGAAAGCCACCTTCCCCGCTCTATCAGTGTCCTATGGCTGCTGTAACGAATTATCGCCAACTTAGTGGCTTGAAACAGCACAGACTTATTATCTGACAGTTCGGAAGTCAGAGTCTGAAATGGGTTTCATTGGTCCCAATCCGAGGTGTCTGTAGAGGCTCCAGGAGAAAATCTGCTTCCTTGCCTTTTGCAGCACCCACAGCTGCATTCCCTGCATCCCCTGGCTCACGGCCCCTTCCCTCCTCTTCAAAGCCAGCAGCATAGCATCTTCAACTCTTCCATTTGTCACATCGCCTTCTGTCCCTCTGATCCTCTGTCTCCTTCTTATGAGGACCCCTCTGATTATATCAGACACAACTGGATAACCCAGAATAAGCTCCCATCTCAAAATCCTTAAGTCAATCACACCTGCATAGTCCCTTTTGCATAAAGTGCCACGTATAGGCTCAGGGGATTAGGAAGTGGACATCCTGAGGGGCCATGTTCAGCTGACACCACCCACAATCACCCATTTAATAGCAGGGCAAAGGTCCTCAATGGGAATGTTACGTTCCCCCATTGCCCCCCACCCCCAGGACATCTGGCAGACTTTCTTGGTTGTCACAGCTCGGGGTGAGGGTGCTGTGGGCATCTAGTGGGTAGGAACCAGGGATATTGCTAAATATTCTGCAGAGCACAGGATAGCTCCCCAATACACAAGCAAAGAATGATTTGGCCCCAGATATACTAGTGCTGAGAATGAGAAACCCTGTGATGGGGTTCCTGTTCCTATTTCCTCAATGTTCTTAAGTTACAAACAAACTGTGAACCTGCATGTGTCAAGCAGCTGGAGATTCAGGCTTTCTAGAGTTCCTCCTGAGAACTGCTCAATATCCTGAAAGAGGCCCCTGGGGCGCAGACCAGTGACCTTGGGAGAGGTCATGAGAACAGCCTCTCTGCGGTCTGATACCTGGACAAGGAGTCTCTTCTGAGCAGCTGACCACGAGCTGACGGTCACTCTGGGAACATGGGGGAAGGCAACAGCTCCCCTCTCAAGGAGCTTCAAGGTCAAACACTGGTATTTAAAGGACCGGGCAGGAGGAAAGCTAAATCCAGCCCTCTGATTCGGTTGCCTCTTCTTTCTAAGATGCTGTCAGAGCTATCGAAATACCATCTTCACAGCCAACTAGGTAAAGGCAAACTTTACAGAGTCTAGAACAAATGTCAGCCACTCAGCTGGTCTGGCACAAGCCTCGCGGATGCCCGGATCCTGGTGGGCCTGAAGCACCCTGTGAAGAAATCCGTCTGCTATCCCTGGAAAGTTCCAGCAAATCCACCCTCATTGAGGAGCAAACAGCCAACCAGTCTCAATGCCCTGATGCTCCCGGACTGACTGCATTTCAACAGAGGCCGTGAGATGCCCTGGAAAGCATGGGCTTTGGTACAAGCAGACTGAGCCTTAGTTTATTGTTTGTGACCCATGCGCACAAACATGGATTTGGAATATTCAATGTATATTTGATATATGTACATCTTTGATGTATTTACATACTATACTATATATTTATATATCTATATATAGTGTATATATATATAGAGAGAGAGACAGAGACAGAGAATGTGTATAGTACAATGTACATACGTGGTGAATATATAGAGTGTACATATACAGTATCCTACGGCAATAAAGGTGTGCCTACATGTCCTATTCCCCCGTACACACGTGTATAGACTCAATTATATTTGAAATGGTATTATTCATGGGTTACTCGTTATTGCCTGTCTCCACTAAGATGTAGGCCCCCGAAGGGCAGAGACCCGCCTGCCTGGCTCACCTCTGTTCCCCCAGAGGCTAGCACAGGGCCAGGCGTGCTCAGTGCAGATGTGTTTCAGGGAGCCTGTGTGATGTATTATCGTTGACTGTCAGACTTACCTATAACATTTTTTTTGTGTGTGTGGTACGCGGGCCTCTCACTGTTGCGGCCTCTCCCGTTGCGGAGCACAGGCTCCGGACGCGCAGGCTCAGCGGCCATGGCACAGGGGCCTAGCCGCTCCACGGCATGTGGGATCCTCCCGGACTGGGGCACGAACCCGCATCCCCTGCATCGGCAGGCGGCCTCTCAACCACTGCCCCGCCAGGGAAGCCCATACCTATACTATTTTGACAAAGGCCTAACCTAACTGATTTTCTCACGCAATCATGCCCTCCCAAGAGAGAAGCAGGCCTGCAGCCGGGGGCAAGAGCATCTCCAGCTCAATCTCACCTTGCAGGTTCCTGGGATTCCAGGTTTGTAAGTGGGGGGAGATGAGGGTCCTGCTGGGATTCTAAGCTACAATGATGTAATTTAATCTAAACCCCAAAGTCATTCCCTCACCCGAGACACAAAGTAACCGCATGTGTAACCCTTACCCCTAGTCCCCAGGTGGCTTCCCCTCTAATCTCACAGGGTCCCCACCCATCCCCTCTGAGTAGATTACGGCAGGTACGATTATTCCCAACTTAAAAAGGAGAAACCGAGGCTCAGAGAGGTTAAGTGATGTGTCAGAGATCCCAGCCAAATTAACGGGCAAGGGGGGTGGCTAGAAGCTGGCGCCCACAGCTGGAGTTCCCACCTTTTCTCCTGTCACATCCCCCCTCCTCCCCCGTGAACTGCTCCTCCAGCCAACCAGCTCTGCGTCTCCCTGACAGGTCACCGCACGATCTGACCACCGCAAGAGAAATCCTTGGAGGAGAAGGGCTTGGGCCAAGGGCAGGGGCACCGCCCACTTCTGCACCAGGGACTGAAGGGTGGGGAGGAGGGAGAAGCAGGAGAAATGGGGGGGACAGAGGCGCGAGACTGGCCATCGCAGGCTGACTTCGCTGCTGCTGCTGCGCCCTCAGCACTGTGCTGGGCTAGAACCAGCACTCTCCACGGTCCTGGCCTGGTTACAGGAGGAACGGCCCCTGGAGCCCTGGAAGGGACTGTGTCGGGAGGCTGCGGAGGGCTCTCAGACCGCTGTTGAGCTCCACGGCAGCTCAGGCGAGCAGCCTGGCGAAGGGAGCAGAGCTGCCAAGCAGGTGACGTCGCCCAGCCAGAGCCTCGCTGAGCAGGGCAGCAAAGCGGGCCTCGGATGGGTGATTGCCAGGGGGCCCCCTTTGTGACACAGACAAATGTATTTCACTTGCTCCTGACAAAACCCCTCTGAGGCAGGAGTTACGATGCGTGGTTTACAAACGAGAACCCCGAGGCTCAAAGAGGTTAAGGGCCTTATGGGACTGATGCAGCTTCTAAGTGCAAATCAGAGTGTGAAGCCAGGTCCACACCTGTTACCACTCAAAACAGGAGGCAGCACCTTTTCTTCTAGGCGACAGTCTCAGGAGACTACCGGAGGGACAAGCAGAGAAGGCCTCAAGGTACTTGGTTATTACTGGGGCAGGGTGGGGGGGTGAAGGGAATGATGGGGTCCCCAAGAACAGCAGGAGATGGGGATGAGCTCCACGCAGTCACAGGTGGGCAGGTAGTACAGCGGGCAGGCTCCTGAACCCCAGGGTCTGGCAGCCTGGGGCACGTGGGGTCTGAACACATAAGAGGGCCTGGAATTGAGAGAGGACTCAGCTCTCCGCTGGTCAGCGTCAGACCCAAACGTCACTCCAGGTTGGCCAGGGAGTGACTGCCTCACCCCTAGGACTCCTCTTGTTGTCCTGACCCACCTAACACCTCCAATTGTGTCTAGAATGGAAAGGATCCCTTTTTTATTTTTACAGATGAAGAAGGTGAGGCTCAGACAGGAAGGAGAACAGCTTCCAGGGACTCCCCCATTTCCTTCTCAGGGTCTCTTCCATTCCACCCACTCCCCAGGAGTGAGAGATGTGTGACACAGGAAGACATCATTCATGAAATCTGTAGGCCTTCTTTCCTTGGAAATCTTAAGAAATAGAAAAGATCTTTTGAAGATCACTTAATTGCCGTCTTTCCTGGAGCTGGGAGTTCCCACGAGACCTTGAGTTTGCGATTGCCTCTAATGTGAATGTCTAGCCTAATAATTAAACATTGCTCCTGTCCGATTCTTGCTCAGATTCCCCCACTTTTCTCTTCCTTACAGTCACAGCCTGCCAGACTGAAAGGACTTCAGGAGTCCCTCCTGCCCTTACTCATATTACTCAGGCTCAGAGATGAGATGGGAGAGATTTTCCCAGCATCCCTTGCCACGTTCTAGCACAGTGGACTCAGGACCCAGGGCTCCTTCAGCTGCCCGCCTCCCTATGCAGGAAAGTTGCGGGGTGGGAGACAGGAGAGCAAATCTAAGAAGGGTGACGTGTCTCTGTGGGGCAATGAAACTGTTCTGAGATTGGTCGTGGTGACGGTGACAACTCCGCGGATACGCTAACAGCCATTGAATCGTACACTTCAAGTGGGTGAATTTTACGGTATGTAAAGTGTATCTCAATAAAGCAGTTTAAAATGTTTTAACAAAGCAGAAGAGGAAGAGATGCTCTGCTGGCAGGACCCCCGGGGCAGGGCTGAGCCCAGGCACGACACACCCACCTTCCCAGCCTCCTGGCTGCTCCCCAAACACTGGAGTCACTTTCTTAGCCCAAGGCCTTGCCCTTGGCTGTCCCCTCCTCTGGTACACTCACCTCCAGAGATCTGTGGGCTGGCTCCCTCCCTCCTTCATATCTTTGCTCAGAGGTCCCCTTCCTGCCACCCCATTGAAGACTGGGAGACCTTCCTGCAACACTGTTGAAGGCTGACACGGCTCTGCTGCCCCGCCCCTCTCTCTTCCCAGCTTTAGAGCTCTGCTGAGTACCTACCATTTTCTAATAGCTGTTTTGTTCGTTGTCTGTCTCTCCCTACAAGAAATGCAAGCTCCACGAGAGCAGGGCTTTCTGTCTGTTTTGTTTATTGCTCGTATCTGTCCCCAGTGCCTAGAACCATGCTTGGTGCATAGGAGGTACTTAATAAACAGTTACTGACTAAGTGGCCCCGTTACAGTTACGGCTCAGGCTTCTGAACTGGCAGCACTCGGCGCCTCCCCCGAGAAGCCCCACTGGCTTTGTCCCAACGTTTCATGCACAAACATTTTCAGGTGGCCGATGGTTATTTCATCTGTGTTAACTGTAGTGAAACTGATTTAGCCTGCCTTTCTCAAACGTTTTCTGCTGCTTTAAGAACGCTCCCTCATACGTACATACTGCCTTTTCTTTTACACTTAAAATTTGTTAAGAGGGTAGATCTTACATGTGTTCTTATCGCAGTTTAAAAAAAAGAACTCTCCTCTCTTTTTGATGCACCAAAAGTGATGTCTCTGTTTAATATCCTTGCAAACTCTGTTTAGAAGTGTGAGGTTTTAATGTTCTGTCTGACAAGAAGCCACTGGGAGCTGAAGCAGAACTGGGAGCTGGAGTTGGCTGTTCAGGGCACCCTGTGTGTAGACGCCAAGCGGGTATCTGATGGGCAAGAAGGAGGGGCAGCTTCTCAGAAGGAGACAGAAACAGAGCTGGGGAGAGTTCGTACCCCGGGGAAACGAGAGAGGCCGAGTCTGTGTTCTGGGGGGAGAAGGAAGGCGTGTCCCTCTTCACTGCAGTTACAGGTGAAGATGCAAGACAGCCAGGGGAAGGGCATGAACAGGGAAGCGCACATCTTCTCCTTTATCTATCCTGGAGGCTAAGACCGAGAAATGGCACGAGCAGCCTGGAGCTGAGATCCGAGGCTGGAAGATCGTGGTACCAACCTGGTCTGCAACCCCAGAGCATCTCTCAGAGCTAGCGGCTCCAGCTCAGCACGGGGCGGGGGTGAGGGCCAGGGGGAGTCAGGGAGAAGGGGGCTACTCCACCAGGATTAAGTCAGGCGGTGGCTCACACAATAGGGGATCGGGGGCACCGAAACCCCCCATAACTCTGCTCAAGGTGATTCATTATCTGATGGTGTTTGATGCAGTGAAATGGTTGTTTCAATAACAAAGTTTACTCCTTGGTAATGAGGAAAGTTGAGTAGGAAATTCCCAGGTCTGGTATAGAACACAGATCTGTGGTCATGGGCCACACAACCAGACCACCCTCACTTTCTGGGTGGCAGCTTCACCTAAGTGTAACCAAAATCCTAAATGATCAAGGAGCCAACTTTTGTGTCCCAGATTTGGAGGGTAACAGCTAATGTCCATATGAGCGGGACTGGAGAGACAGGACAGCATTTTTCACATTACAGAAAAGAACTCTCCCAAGGGGAGAAACATGGACGTCTTTCACTGTGGGGAGGGGAAGGCAGGGAGGGCCGTTTAACCAAGCCCACAGCCGAGAAGCAGACCCTGGCCTTCGCTCCCCTGAGAACCGGAACCTGGAAGCCTAGCCCTCACGCAGAATGGAAACCTCATCCGGAGAGGAAGCCCGGAGAGGGAGCTGAGTGGGATGACTTTCGTCCTCACTCGGGAAAGGAGGAAGAGCTCCTGGGGTGGCAGCTGAAGAAAAAGGTACAGACGGGAGCAGAGAAACTGGACGAACACCTGCCTCTCTGCAGCACTCTCTTGCTGGAGAAAGGAGCAAATGTGAAGCTAAGGTACACGCCACTGGTGGGCTTCTGATGTAAGCGGAGCTGACAAGTGACGTTAAGAAAGAAGGAAACTATTAGGGAGGTTAACACCAAAGGGACGGAAAGACAAGAGGCCTATTTGTATCTCAGAGCTCAACGTTTGTTTAAAAGAAAACCAATGCTTAAGGGCTTGGTGTTTAAGAACACCTACCGAAGGGTAGGTATCTTTGCAAACCCATTCCTGACACAGCATCTTGCCTACAGCAGAGCAGGTGCCTGACAAGTGGGGTCGTGAGGCCACGGGCGAGTGGTCATCAGAGCCCTGAAAGGAGGATAACTCCTCACGGTGAGCTCAACCCCAAAAGGCAGGCTCAGGTGCCGTGTGGGTGTCGCCAGTGGCGCTCGCCAGCCCTGCCAATGTTCACGTGGGAGGGTCAGAAAACCCAAAAAGCCAGGAAAGGTGACAGAGCTACGAACTCTTGACCCAGTCCCCGTAGAGGGGATTTCTAACAGCATACCCTGTTAGAAACCCCCAGCCCTCCTTCTATCACTGCCTGCACCAGGCCTGCTAAGTCTTGTTGATTTCCGCTCCAGAGCAGCCCTCCAGCCAGTGCACTTGGCTTCCACCCCCAAACACTCCAACCCCACCGTTTCACCCCTGGACCTCCACCGCTGCCTCTAACCGGCGTTCCTGGCTCAGCTCTTGTTTTCCTCCCTGCACAGCAGGAGAGGGAATCTTCTTTAAAAGACTTCCTACATAACCCTCCCCGCGGCACTTGGTATAAACCCAAGCTGCCTTCCCCTCCATCCTCCGCACATCACTCTCCTTCCCCACACCGCCAACCTCCAGCTATGCTGAGTCCTTTCATTTTCTAGAGCAAGCCAGGCGTTTCCTATCTCAGGGCCTCTACGCATGCCGTCCCCTCTGCCTGGAAGGCTGTATCTGCTTCTCCCATAGCTGGCTCCTCAGTGTTTCTGCTCAGCCGAAATGTCAACTCTCTGGAGAGCCTTCCTCTGACATTCCTGCTCAGATAAGCTCTCTCCACACTCCACCCCGTGTACTGTGGTCTTGGCACCCTGATTGTTTGCTTAAGGCACTTCCCACAGCGTGCTAGCTGTCTAGCTGTTTCTGTTATGTCTCCCAAGAGAGAATGGAAGATTCATGAGGGCCCGGACCACATCTGTTCCCTGTTACCCTCAGCACGTAGTACGGCTCCTGACTTAATGCATCTTGTTGAACGGCAGACTGTATCAAGTGCCCATAATACGCCAGCCAAGGTGCTGTAGAGGGGTACGTGCAGCTCGTTAGACCTTCACCACCACCCAAAAGCAGTTATTATGCCCACTTTACAGATGAAGAAGCCCAGTTAGGAAATTAACGTGCCCCGTGTCGTAAAGCCAATAAATGGTGGAGGTGGAATTTATACGCAGCTCTGTCGGGCTTTTCTCACTATTCAGGACTGTTTTCCAAACTCTGTCACAGCCTAGAAGCCTCGTGAAGCTTTCAGCAGACAAAAGACTCACTACTAGTGTAAGTGGCATATCAGATAACATGCCCCTTTTATATCTTTATTTAAACTTTCAAGACACCAGATTTAAGGAAGACCCCACTGAAGTACCCAAATGACTCTAGCATAAGATTTCCATGATTTATTATTACTGTTACTATTGGGTTAGCCAAAAAGTTCATTCGGGTTTTTACGTAAGATTCCTTAAGGTGTTACGGAAAAACCCAAACGAACTTTTTGGCTAACCCAATGTTATATTTTGACTCGAGTCTGGTTTTGTGGGTAAATTGGATACAAATCCATCTTGCAGGCCAAATACTGTACTGCTAACCCAGTGATAAAAGAGGAATAAAAGGTGGATAGCTGGCAAAAGTGGAAGAGGTTGGCATTGGACAAGATCCATGGAAAACTCACCTATTACAGCAATAGTGATCTTTCTAGCCATCTACTAGCATTACTAGCCATCTACTAGCCATTTCTAGCCATCTACTAGCATTACATCTACTAGCATTACAGGTGTCACCAAAAGCCCACCAAACAAGGCCAGTTAGCCATGATCTCACTAGTAACTCATGGTCCAATTCAGAAAGTGTATCTGCGGTAAGAGCTCGACCATCACCAACCACAAAATGACCAGATGCGGCCCGAGGCCCTCGACATTCATCACGTCAAAAATGCTCAGAACAACCCTCTGTGGTAGGTACCAATATTATCCCCATTTCAGAAACGAGAAAACTGAGGAACAGAAAGGCTCGGTCACTTGCTGAAGGTCACACAGCTGTCCAGCAGCAGGCGGAGTCACCCCATCTTTCCAGGCCACGGTCCTCTAAGAACTCACAGAGTCCACATCGCCAACACGTCCCTTCCAAGTTCACAGACTTTCTCTCCTCTCCTCCAATATCTACTATTTAAAATGGTTTTCTTTAAAGGGCATACATTTCATGCAGCTTTTTATGGGAAAAGAGAGGGAAGGCATCTACCACCATAACACAAGGGTCCAGTGATGAGCAGATATTCTAGAAGTTAAGAAAGAGGAACATGGGACTTCTCTGGCTCCAGTGGTTAAGACTCCGTGCTTCCACTGCAGCGGGCACGGGTTCAATCCCTGGTCGGGGAACTAAGATCTCACATGCCGCACGATGTGCCCCCCAGATAAATAAATAAATTAAAGGGTTGAAATTTTTTAAAAAAGGAAAAAGGAACATGCCAAGAGCTTACAGTCTATGCTCCATGACAGTGACGGCCGGTTTCCTTCCTTCCCATCACCCCAGCCAGCCCTGCAGACCCTCATCCTGGGGACTCACAACCCAACAGCAAAGATTGCCACTGACCTCTATCAGGCCCAGCAGTCCCCAAATGTATTTAACTGTGCAAGTCTATTTCAAGAAATAACTATTCCACTCACCAAACACGTGGGGAAGTGCTCCCCCAACCTCTGAGCCACTGCCATGAAAAGACGGGCATGTGGGCAGAAGAGCCAGGGAGTGCTTCCCCAGGCCAAAGTAGCCTGGCTCTTGTCACTCCCAGGCTCCTGCTGACAAAGGCTCGCCCAGCGGCCCCTTAGCCTTTGCTGACATGGGCCGCCTGGGCTCCCATGTCAGGAGGACCCCTAGGAAGCAACATCGGCTGCCCCTCGAGTTTCCTCTCTGGGGACTTCACATCCAGCCTCTCTGCATTTCTAACCTGAGCAGTGATCATAGAAAGAGTGGGCTCAGCAAGGCAGCTGGGGCAGCATGACCCACGGGGCGGAAGATGGGGGATCACCTAGGATTGTGCCCGTGCCGCTTCCCTGGCAATGTGAAACACACCCCCTTAGATGCCTGCAGAGCTGGGTAACAAAGTGTTCTACGTGCCGAATATCATTGCATTCCCCCAAAATTAGGTACGGTTGTCATCTCCCCCGTTATACCAAAGAGGCATAGCGGTTCAGTGAAAGCCCAGAGCTTGGGGCCACGTGGGGCAAGGGGGTGTCCCGCTGGAGAGCACCCCCTACAGGTGCTCATTCATGAACTTGGTGGGACCCAGGGCCCGCTGGAGCAGCTGGGGAGCTGTGGGCCCAGAGGTGAGGACCCAGGAGGCCAGCAGGCCCCACTGGCCAGGGAGAGGTGGGCATGGCGAACAGACCCTCTGCCCCAGCTGCCTTGCTACTCCAGATCACACATGCTCGAGCCCTCTCGAGTCAGGAACCTCTGGGCTGAGTCCCTGCAGCAACAGCCCTGCTTGATTATTCCTCACGACGGGAAGCTCTCTACTTCCTGAGACAGTCTTTCCATCCCTGGACGGCTCCTGCTGTTTGAAACGTCTCCCACATGTAGAATCGATAACGGTCTCCCTGCAGCTCCCTCCAGACCCTCTGGAGCATCATCCTTCCCTGACATCCCTTCAAATGGTGAAATTCACATAGCTCAAGTCCTCCCCAGGCAAAACGTCCCCAGGGCCCCCCAAGTGTTGTGATCTCCAGCCCCTCGTCACCCTAGACCTTCTCCCCTGCTGGGGCTCCAGCCCTGCTGAAATGGGCTCTGACACGACAATGACACTTGCAGGCTGGTCTGACCTGGGGTCTGCCCTGACATTGGCGACCTGGGGTGAGACTCCACCTTTACCAGAGGAGGCCAATGTGGAAAGTCAGGTGGGCAGTCAGGTGGCCCCCAGAGGCTTCCCGCTGCTGTAGAGACCAGTGTCCAGACCGGGCCCTGGGCGCTCCGAGACCATCTGGGGCCACAGTGGCCAGGAGTGGGGAGGTGCGGCCAGTGGGCGGGGCACGCTGGGCTCTGGACCCCCATCCGCATCTACCTAGAACAGAGCTACTCGAGCCTGTTTTATAAGTGGGGCTGCTACATTTTATACATGGGTCTACAGCAGGAGCACCACAGCTTACAAACGTCTAACACTGCTAATGCCTCTCGGCTAAGGCATCTTCCCCATAGCCCGCATGTGTGCAAACACCGTGGCTCAGGCCAGCGCCAAGATAAGGGGCCTCTCCCCCCCCAGGACTGGGAGACTAGGGCTCTCCGCCCTGCTGCTCCAGGGACACGGAGACCCGGCTCTCCTCTGCTCACATGACGGCGGGGCAGGCTCGCACGCAGGGGCGCAGAAGTCCTGTGCGGGGGAGTGAGGACTCGGGGTCAGGGCGACGCCCCCAGCCCCGGGGAGGGGGAGGGGACTCACAGGGCAGCGTCTCGGCGCGGCTCTTCTGGATCATTATGCAGAGCTGTAGCACCAGTTGGGGGGCGCTTTCCAGGAAGGTCTCCAGGAGGCGCAGCATGTTAACGTCTGCATATTCGTACATCATAGCCCAGTAGAAGCGTCGCTGGTGTTCCTTCTGCCGCTGGCTCTGAATCCCCAGGTACATGGTGCGGATATACCTGCCGAGAGACGGGACAGAACACAGAGAGCATGGGTCGGCGTGGGAGCTGTGGGAGGGTCAGGCCGTCCCCACAGACTAGCATCCCCTCCTTGGCGCTGAGGTTTTCCGGGTGCTTGGACCAGCTCCAGGGGTTCTGCCGGACCACAGACGGGGTGCTGAGGCTTCGGGGTGGGGTGGGGTGGGGGCAGGCCAGGGAACGGGTCCCAGGCAAGTTGTCCCCTCCCTGGCCTCACTTTGCTCATCTGTAAAATAAGAAATGGAAGAGTGGGACCAGGTGATCTCACAGGCCTGCCAGGGAAGCACCACAGGTGAGCTCAGGGAGCAGGTGGGCTGGCCGAAGTTCCGGGTCCCAGGGGGAACCTTCCTGCAGGGTTTTCACGTCTCTGGAGGAGGAGGGAAGGGAATTAGCATTTATGAAGCTCCTACTAAGTATCATTGGCTGGCTGGCGACTGCATGTTGCCTGGGTCCCAGGCGACAGGCAGGTGTAGTTCCCACGTAGGACAGACAGGCGGGACTCACTTGCCCAGGCTCCAGACCCGATGGCGGAGCAACCAGGAGGCGGCCCCAGGCTGCTGGACACCAAAGCTCGTGCGTGCCCCGCTCTACACTAGGGACGGCCTGCAATGGAGCCTCTATCCAGGTATAGCCCAAGACTCAGTCACACAAACCACTGAGCCCACTCCACCCAGGAGGGACAAGGGGCAAAGGGAGCAGGTGCAGGCAGAGGGCACGGGCTCTGGGTTCAAATCCCGGCTCTGTCATCTGCTCACTGTGGGACCTTGGACTAATTACCCAACTCTGTGTCCTTGTTACTCTTCTTTCACACAGCAGAATCACAGCATCACACGGCTGGCGGGAAGATTAGGGAGATAATCCGCGTGCTGGGCACGTATCCAGGTCCACGTGAGAAAGCCCCCAGGCCTGCCTCACTGTCACCTAAACTTCGGAAGCTTGTCTCCTAGCCACAGTCAAGGGGAGGATGGAAGGTAGCGTCCAAGCCAGCCAGCCGTCTCTGGGGCCAGGCCAGGCCCAGAGGAGCCGGCAGCGCCGGGACAAAAGCAGGGTTCAGAAGGCACACTTTGAGGGCCTAGTTAGGATCAAGAATACGCATATAAACTGAGGCCACAGACAACAGGACAGAGCCACACTTGCGTCCCTGGCCGCCCCCTGGGAATGTATATCATTGTGTCTTTTAAACGGCCGAGCCGGAATCACAGAGGTTGAGAGCATGGTCGACCCCCCTACAGAGTCCCCACTGTCCTCAAGCACCGTCAGGGGCCTACTTGGGGCTGCTGGACGGTCCCTTCTCTCTGTCCCCATCACCACCGCCAGCCTGGTCCCCGCCACCACCATCTCTCCTGGATCGAAGCAGAAGCCTCCTAACTGGTCTCCCAGGGTCCACTCTTGCCCCAGAACAACCCATTCTTTGCACAGCAGCCAAGGTGCTTTGTGAAAATCACAAATGCAATCACGTCACCACCTTCTTTCAACACGCCCGTGGCTTCCCGTCACGTTCAGAATAAAATCCGAGCCCCTCCCTCGGCTCATGGGGTCCTGCCCGCCCCTCCTGTCCCACCGCCCGGTCTCTCTCCCCGCGCCCCCTTCTCATGTCTTCTCTGTCTCTCACGGACACCTGAGTTTGTTTGTGTTCACGCCATCTCCTGGCTGTGGATGCAGAAGGAAGACTCCTGCCCCCAGTGCTCAGACTCCTGCAGGGCAGCACTGTCACAACACGGCGAAGGCAGCTCATGCCCACGTTTACACCGGATTCCTGAGAGGCTCACAGGCAGGGGCTCTATACCCCCCACCCCCTGGGAGCAAAGGGAGAAGTGGGTGTTGCCCAAGAACCTTGCATCGACGTTAGTGAAGCCCATGCTTTAGAGGCAAAGACGCAAAAACATACATTTGTAAAATAATTTAAAACTGTAATTGATGCCCTCTCCAGGTCCAAAACAGTGGGCCTCCCTCCTGTGCGCTAAGCGTGTACTGGACCCACAGAGGAACGAGTGGGCCCCCAGAGTGGGCATCGGGACACAAAGCAGCCCACCTGAACCATCGGTGTGACCTGAACCACACGTGCTGGTGACGGCGAGCGCATCCGACACCTGACGAACACCTGATGGCTGCTTCTCTAGATTCCTGAGAGCCTTTAAGGGACTGGATCTCTGAAAAGACCCACCCAGGAGGCTGGGACGGACACCTTATTTTCTGCACATACACTCCCTGGAGTGAGCGGAGAACAACCCTGCAGAAATCTAAGGGGAGGGAGGCACTGCAGCGGGGACGGTGTCGGGGCCAGCGTGGAGAGGCCGGGGCGCCAGCCTCGCCAGGCACTGCAGGCCAGGCATCTTCCGGAGGCCCCGCCGTGCCCTGTGGGGCAGGTCTGGTTGTCATCATTTAACACCTGGGGAAACTGAGGCTCTGAAGTGAAAGGGCCCTGAATTCTGTTCCGTTCCATGTTCTGTCATTTATTGGCTGCGCCACTTCCCACAAGTCATTGCCTCTCTCTGAGCCTCCATCTGTAAGTTCCCAAAATCAAAGGACCAGGGGAGGGGCTAGGAAAGGGGCAGGAAGGTTGTTGTACCTGACCCGTAAAGCTATGGGGTCACTGAGAGACAGAGACAGAGAGACACAGAGAGACAGAGACACAGGGACAGAGAGAGACAGAGAGGCACACAGAGAGACAGAGACAGAGAGACACAGAGACAGACACACAGAGAGAGAGAGACAGAGACACACAGGGAGACACAGAGACAGAGAGGCACACAGACAGAGACAGAGAGACACACAGAGAGACAGAGACAGAGAGACACAGAGACAGAGACAGAGAGACACAGAGACAGACACACAGAGAGACAGAGACAGAGACACACAGGGAGACACAGAGACAGAGAGATACAGAGAGACACAGAGACAGAGAGGCACACAGAGAGACAGAGACAGAGAGACAGAGACAGAGAGACACAGAGAGACACAGAGACGGAGAGACACAGAGACAGAGGCACACAGAGAGACAGAGAGACAGAAACAGAGAGACAGAGACAGAGACACACAGAGAGACAGAGAGACACAGAGACAGAGAGACACAGAGACAGAGACACAGAGACAGACACACAGAGAGACAAAGACAGAGAGACAGAGACACACAGGGAGACACAGAGACAGAGAGACACAGAGAGACAGAGAGACACAGAGACAGAGAGGCACAGAGACAGAGACAGAGAGACACACAGAGAGACAGAAACAGAGAGACAGAGAGACAGAGCGGCACACAGAGAGACAGAGACAGAGAGACACATGGAGACACAGAGACAGAGAGACACAGAGAGACACAGAGATGGAGAGACACAGAGACAGAGGCACACAGAGAGACAGAGACAGAGAGACACAGAGACAGAGAGACAGAGAGGCACACAGAGAGACAGAGACAGAGAGACACAGAGACAGAGAGACAGAGAGGCACACAGAGAGACAGAGAGACACAGAGACAGAGACAGAGAGACACAGAGACAGAGACACAGAGACACACAGAGAGACAGAGACAGGGAGACACAGAGACAGAGAGACACAGAGAGACACAGAGACAGAGAGACACAGAGACAGGGAGGCACAGAGACAGAGACAGACATACAGAGAGACAAAAACAGAGAGACACAGAGACAGAGAGACAGAGAGGCACACAGAGAGACAGAAACAGAGAGACACACAGAGAGACAGAGAGACAGAGAGACACATGGAGAGACAGAGACAGAGAGATACAGAGAGAGACAGAGACAGAGAGACACACAGAGACAGAGAGACACACATAGAGACATAGAGCGATACAGAGACAGAGAGACACAGAGAGACAGAGACAGAGAGATAGGGAGAGACAGAAACAGAAAGACAGAGGAACAGAGAGAAAGAAAGAGACAAAGTCGGAGACAAGGACAGAGAGAAACAGAGATGGAGAGACAGAGAGGGAGACAGAGACAGACACACAGAGAGAAGAGACAGAGAGACAGACAGAGCTCTGCAGGAGAGAATGGAAAGAGAAAGAGACAAAGGAGAGGGAAGCTACATCAGAATTTGGGGCCAGAAAGAGAAGACCGACTAGATGAGGTGGCAGTAGGAAGAGCCTGGGTGGGAGGTTGGCCCTAAGGACCTGTGGTCACAAGTAGTTGGGAGGCGCTGGGAAGTCCGACTCTGAATCTAGGGCAGAGGGGAGGGTCAGATTAGTCAGATTGGATGATGGCCCGGGAGGCAGAGCAGTGGGGGACGAGGCGCACAGGTGAAGGTGATGAAGCAGGGCTTCGGGTCCAGAGCCTCCACACCAGCACCCAGAACCGCCCTGTGGCCGGCGGAGCCTTGGTGCCATGGGTCTCCCAGGTCAGCTGTGGTCTCTGTGCTCCAAACCTCAGCTCTGCCCAAATGCGGCACCTGCAACGCACAGTACTGTGGGCCACAGACTCCCACAGGGGCCAGACCACAAATCTATATTCTCTCAGGGGTGCACTCGGACCACAGCCTCTACCTCTCCTAGACTCAGAAGGTGGCTCAAGGTGGAGGAATGATTATGTAGCAGAGCCAAGCCTATGCTTCCAGGTCCCAGGCCACGGTAACAGCGACACTCAGGTTCACCTAGTTCTGCCCTACCAGGGCAGAGGGAGCAACTCGATCCGCCCCGCCATCCCCATGTTCCCCGAGCCACAAGCCCCTCTGCCCATCTTGGCCAGTGCAGTGGAAGACAACGAGCCCAGAAATGCTGGTTCAACCGTAACACCTGCCAGAGAAACCAAGCTTGCATTTCCTCTGTGAGAACATCCCCAAATATGGGAGTAGATGAGGGTGGGAGTGGACAAAGCCAGAGCCTCTCCCCACCGATGAGCAAACAGATGCTAGGAGCCCAGAGTGCACTGGGATCGAGTCCAAGACCCAAACTGGAAATCCTGCCTCGCAGGGACACCAGCTCACACAGTCACCCACCGTGGAGGAGGAGCTAAATCAGAGTCCAGTTCAAAATTCCCTATCAAGGGCCTTCGGCCTATTCCACCCCCTCTGGCTCCTGCACCCCTCTCTTCTATCCTTAAGTCCTTGGGTTCCCAGTAGACCTTGTAAAGTCCACAGTGGGTCTAGGTGATCTCTCCGCCCGCCCAGCCAGCGGCCTCCTGCTAAGCCTTCAGCCCCTGTGCAAAGACAGCCTTGGCCCGTGGCCACAAGGTGGCGCCAGACCCTAAGCCACGCAGGAAGGCTGCTCCGCGCACTGATCTCATCCCCAGCTAGCGGCCCCCTAAGGCCTGCACCTTCCGACGCGATGGCAGCGTTGGGGTGCAGGGGGCAGCAGGCGAGGCCTGGGGGCAGGCCCAGGTGTGACGAGTCCCCATGGGAAAGCCCGGCATCTGCAGGCGACACACGGTGGGTTGCTGCTCCCTTACCTTCTCCCCTTCCCTGGCAGGTTCCAGAAAGCTCACCTTCCCCGGGAAAGGTAGTGCGGGAGAGAAGACACGCAACTCTCCTCCTCCTGAATTGCTTCCGCCTGGATTTTGTGTAGCCTCCTGTCACACCATTCTCTCCTAAGAATCATGAAACGCACGGATCTAAAAGCAGGGGTACAGCGTGTCCCCATGGAGTGAGGACTCAGGAAAGCTGGCCCTGGCCTATGGTCTGCAGGGCTGCACGACCTTGGGCGAGTCACCCCCGAGGCCGGGCCTGCTGGATTCATCCAAAACAGAGGGCGGACGGGAGGACCTCTAAGCTTCTGCCTACCTTTCGTTAACTCCATCCTTCTGTGGCTTCTTAGAGCCTTAAGGATGGCCTAGCATCTTTACAGATAATACCCCTGTTTATGTGGCACTCATATATATGTACCGGGCACTGTTCTGAGCATTTTGTACTTATTAGCTCATTTAATCCTTCCAACAAATGTATGGGGTAGATGCACTATTACCCTCACTTCAACATATGGTAAACTGAAGCACTGAGGTTAAGAAATGTGCTTCAGTTTACCCAGCTAAGTAAGGGGTTGAGGAGGGCTTCAAGCCCAGCAGTCTGCTTTGGGGCCAGTGCTTTTCAACTCCTACCCACACGCCCCCTCAGAGGTAGACCAGTTGTCCCTTCTCTTTTAAACTTGGTGCAACTTGCTCCCTTCACTACAGTGGAAAATCACTGTTTGCCCCCAACACCTGGGCTCTCTTCCAGGTCTGTCACTGGCTGTGTTGCCTTGGGGAACATCTCCTACCCTCAGGGAGCCTCAGTGTCCTCATCTATACAATGCCTGGCCCAGAGCAGGACCCTAGGACAGGCTGAGCAAATAGATGCCCCCCCCCCCAAAGGGGCTCTCCTCCTGTCTTTCCTTCGGTCCACTCTATTCTCCTTCCAAGTCTGTATCCTCCCCTTACTTTGTAAACCATGGAACTGTTTAAAGTTCCTTATACCTCCAGGAGAACTCTCTATAGTTTTTTGAGCACATTTTCACTTTTATAGCAGCTCTGTGAAGGAGACACATTTGTCATCTTTTTCCCGTTGGTTCATCTGAGACTCAGAGAGGATAAGTGATTTCCCCAAAGTCACACAGTCAGTCATGGTTCAGGCGAATCAGAGGTCTTGCCCAAATCGTGTTACCCCATTGGGAGTCAGCTATAGCTCTGCCTAAATCTAAGGGAAATGAGTGATTTCTGCAAAAGCAGGAGGCTGAATAATTTCACCTGTCTGGACCTATAGGCCCCTGAAGCAGCATTTTGAAATCTCCGATTGTGGACAGCAACTCATCCTCAAAGCCCCAAACAGGACTGAGTCTAGGTTTTGTGGGGCCTGAAGCTTAGAGAATTTGCTTTAAGAAAAAAAGTAGTCTACCAAACATTTAAAGTAGAACTAGCCCGATTCTACACACTTTTTTCCCCAAAAAAAATAAAAGAGGAAAGAACACTTCTCTGTTCGCTTTATGAGGTCAGCATTACTCTATCAAAGCCAGACACATACAAGAAAATAAAACTACAGATAATATCCCTTATAAACATAGGTGCAAATATCTTCAACAAAATACTAGCAAAACAAATCCAGTGATATACAGAAAGAATGATATTCCATAGCCAACTGGAGTTTATCTTGGAAATGTAAGGCTGATTCTATATTCAGAAATCAATAAATGTAATCAATGATATTAACAAGAAAAACCACATATCACATTAACTGATGCAGAAAGAAAGCATCTGACAGAATTCAACATCCATTCTGTTTTTAAACTCTCAGCAAACTAGAAATAGAAAAGAACTTCCTTAACCTGACATAGATGAAGGATAGCTATAAAAATTAACAGGGAATTCCCTGGTGGTCCAGTGGTTAGGACTCCGCGCTTCCACCGCAGGGGGTGTGGGTTTGATCCCTGGGCAGGGAACTAAGATCCTGCATGCCATGCAGTGAGGCCAAAAGAAAAAAAAAAATTAACAGTTAATATCACACTTAATGATAAAAAGACTGAATTCTTTCCTCTTGAGATCAGGAATAAGGCAAAAATGTCTAAGCTCACCCCTCCTATTCAACATCATACTAGAAGTCCCAGTCAGTACAATAAATCAGGAAAAAGAAAGTATATACAAACTGCAAGGAACGAAATAAAACTGTCCCTATTTGTAAATGACATGATTGTCTAGATAGAAAATCCCAAGAAATATACACAAAAAGCTCCTAGAACTAATTGGCAAGTTAAGCAAAGTCTCATGATACAAGGTCAGCATATAAAAATTAAATATATTTCTGTAGACTACTAATGAACAATTGGAAATTGAAATTTAAAAACATACCTACCACTTAAATTAGCTCCCTTAAGGGGACAGGAGGGGCAAGATAGGTGAAGGGGATTAAGAGCCCCTTGCATCACAAGGACGCAACGCTCAGCACAGGGAATACTGTCAATACTTTATAATTACTCTGTTCAGAGTATAATCTATAAAGATATCAAATTACCCTTCTATATACCTGAAACGAATATAATGTTGTAAGTCAACTATGCTTCAATTTTAAAAATACCTCTATATTTTTGTTGTATTTCAATATAAGCAGCCACACCTCCAGGGGCATTGGACCCTTATCCTGGGTGGGCGTGGAACACACTCTCACAGCCACACACACACCACCTACATGAACACTCCACACAAACACCACACAGACACACATGCACCAACCACCACGCACACGAACACACTGCACACGTCCAGGGCTCCACCTGTAGAGACACCTGTAGCCCATGATCACATCCCTGTGTCAACATGATCCAACCCCAGATCCCTGAGGGGGTAGGTCCCTGCCTGCCCCGACCATTCGCTGTCATCACAGCAGGCACAGAGGAAAGCCAAACGCGCATCACTTCCTGGTAGCTGGGAACCCACCCTAGAGAGGACGGGGCACTGCAGCTACCAGTCAGACAGCATCCTGCCCCCGACATCAAGGACAGAGCTGGGCCAGCTGCCACCGAAGCACCCAAGGGTTCACTGACATCTGAACGTGCGCAGCCCCCAGCCCTGTTCACACTTGTCCCGCTTCACCTCCACCTGTGCCTGATTGATTCGGGAATCCTGACTTGTGGTCGCAGCAAAGGCACTGAGGGCTACTGTGATGTTGTGTGATCTGCACTCTCATCTGGTCCATCTTTTGAGGGGTGGAGGAGCTCCCCCCTTGTGTCCATTCCATTGCTGACCACATCCCAGGGATCTAGGGCCAGGTGGCCATGCAGTAGCTGTAGAAGAAAGTGGCCCAAAAGGGGGGTGGGGGAGGTTTCAGGGTCCCGGGCTACATGGGGCTTGTGCAGGAACCTTGTCAGTCTGGGGCTTGTCACCCGCTGAGGACTGCTGAGCTGGGTCACCAGGCGTTAACGGGGGCTCCAAGGCTGCTATGTCAAAAAGGCTGTGCTCCCACCTGCATGACATAGATTCTGTGCCCAGGTAGGAACCCCCGCGGCTGTTCCCTGTGGTCCCAGGTCAGGATAGAGAAAAGTCCTTCAAGCTCTTCCAGACCATCACAGATCTCAGGGGCACCAGCATCCGAGCTGTCGCAGACAGGATCAGGGTTCAGCTTGCAAGCATCTGCCAGGTTATTATCATCGCCATTCCCATGTTACAGATGAGGAAATCAAGGCTAACCTGGACTCAGTAACCTGGGTGGCTCCCTATTGGCTGTGCAGCCAGGCCAGTCTCCTGCCTTCCCCCGCCCCACACCTGCCCCCGACCCCTGGCCACACGTGATGGCCCTCCCATCCCAGACCTTCCCAGCATGTGCCCATCTCTGTGTCTTTGCTTCTGTTGTTTCCACGCCCAAGCAGCCACCCCTGGGCCAGGCCCAGCTCTCCCCACGTGCCTTACCCCATGCCTACGTCCAAGTATTTCCCTCCCATCCTCCCCTTATACTGGGTCCTCAGTATAGTAATAGCTTCCATTTACTGGGTTCTCCCTACAAACCAGACACAGTGTAAACTCTCTACATGTATTAAGTCATTTAACATGAGAACCTTACAGTCATGTACAGATGAAGAAACTGAAGCACCTGAGGACGCCACTACCGAGACTCGTACCAGGCTGCTGGACTCCAGAGAGGGTGCTTCTAACCCAGAACACTATATTCTCCTGTTCCTTATCTTTCTCTCATTCCCTCTCTCCTCAGTTCACTTACTTCTTTCCACAATTCTATGAATTAGATTATTAGCCCCATTTTACACATCAGAAAACTGAGGCTCAGAGGGGTTAAATGGCATGCCAAGTTGGAAAGCCAAATTTCAGCCTCGATTTGTTTGGCTGTGCTACACGCCTGTTTTCCACCCCTAGAAGCCCCTCCCCTCCCCTGTTACAGCTCTCCTCGCAGCCCACGCTGTACTGGAGTCACTTACGTACAGAGATGCATCTCCAGCCAGATCTTAACCCCCAGGAGGGACGTCTGTACAGCCGCTGCCCCCAGCCCACCATAGTAAACATCAAATCAGAGGCGCTAAGGTGAATTTGTCCCCTACTCTGACAGTCTCATTTGACCAAAGAGATGCCTGCAACACTACCTTCAAATACGTAAAATACATGTTCCCTGAGGCAGACGACCCGAATGGGTGCAAGGAGCACAATTAAATCAGGAAGGATTTGGGTTGGAGACAAGAGATAACTTACCAACCAGCCTGACGGGATAAGTTACAACGAGGCAGGGTTTTTGCCCCTCTCTGGACAGTTTCAGAGAGAAGCAAAGCTACGGGGCTGTCAGATGGCAGAGGTTCGCAACTCACGGAGCACAGGGGCTGCAAGTGTCCTCTCAATTTATCGTAGGCGCGGCGCGGTGTACCCAGTGTCCGCTTGGGCACACACATGTGTGTGTTCATACACAAGTCCTAGCCGAGGACCCCCTCAAACCACCCAAATGCAGGTCTGGGTGGCTCAAGGGGCCCCCAAGCTGGCACAGCAGGAACAGTGCACCAATGCAGCCCTGGCTGTGGGCCATGGGCTCTTTCTGAGTCTGAGAATGGACTCTGCAACCTTCCACTGCCAGGCTGGCCCGGAAGCCCCTCTGATTCCCCACCTCACACTCCCGCCCACCCCCCCAACTCCAGCTGAGATGCCTTCAGCGTGTAGGAAAGAATGGAGGGGCCAGCTGCCAGCTCAGCCCCCGAGAGCAGCACATCAAATCGGAGCTATTTTTAGCCCTTCTCTCCAGCATCTGACATCAGCTGAGCAGTGGTGGCCGGCTTGGGGCACGCATCCGAGAAAGCAGGCGTGAAATGGCATTGCTTTGCCGGGCCCAGGGGAGATAGCAGAGAAAAGCTTCAGGGAAGGGAGGTGGCTGCAGTGGGTACCACCGGCAGTCTTCCTGGATGTAGGGTCTTGGTGGCAAGGTGGCCTAAGCATCCCTCAACACCCCAGGGCTCAGCACAGCAGAACGTGGGTGGAAACTTCCCCACCAGCCTCATTTTCCCACCGGCACAGTGGGGCCTGGGCTACTGCTCCTTCTCTGAGACTCTGTAAGAAACTTGATTTAAAAAATCAAAACACCTTTGCAAACCTACATGTTGGAGAAATGCTTTTTGTTCCCCCTTATAAACTCCCAGAAAGACAGAGACCAACACGTTTTGGGGGTTTTTTGCTTGTTTTTTCTTTTTTTTTTTTCTGGCTGTGTTGGGTCTGTTGCTGAGTGCGGGCTTTCCTCTAGTTGCGGGAGCGGGGGCTACTCTTCGTTGCGGTGCACGGGCTTCTCATTGCAGTGGCTTCTCTTGTTGCGGAGCACGGGCTCTAGGCACGCGGGCTTCAGTAGTTGTGGCACATGGGCTCAGTAGTTGTGGCTCATGGACTCCAGAGCGCAGGCTCAGCGGCCATGGCTCACGGGCTAAGTTGCTCCGCGGCATGTGGGATCTTCCCGGACCAGGGCTCGAACCCGTGTCCCCTGCATTGGCAGGCGGATTCTTAACCACTGAGCCACCAGGGAAGCCCAAGACCAAAGTTTTGAGGTTTGGGTTTATCTTTGCATACCTGGTGCATGGCACACTGTCAGACACTCGGTGGGCACTTGGTGTTTGTCTCATGAATGCATGAAGCGACTGGGCAGGCTGCTAGTAAAATCCTTGCGCTCTAGGAAGTTCATAGTCCAACCTTGTGGGGCAGGTGTAAGGAAAGCCCCCCTCTTCTCAAAGCTCAGGTCAGCCTGGATCCTCCGGGAGCAGCAGTGGCAGAACCTGGGGCCCTCTCTCCTGTTCTTCTTCCCCCCACCCCTAAGTTGTCTTCAAGCCTCCCTCTCTGGCCAGCTGAGTCCCCAGTCCTGGATGAATACGTGACTGCATTCCTCTCTCCAGCTGGCACAGACTCTTTCCAACCAAGAGAGCAAGCCCATCACTGGCGCCGCCCTTGTGCTTTTCTGCTTGGAGTTGGAACCACTGCAGTGCCCACCGTGGGAAAGCCCGTTTCACCTTCCCCCAGATTAGAACTGAAGACTCTGACAACGGCCCAGCCCGTGCTGCTCTGCCTGCATCCTGGTGCAACGGATTTGCTCGATCCGAGGCAGCCGGTCCGCACCCAGCTGCCTGAGCAGTTTGGGAGGAGGTCGGCTCCACCCAAAAAAAGGACACATTAGTGTGTGTTCAAAGTACCTCACAACCAAGGCAAAAATCGTATATTAACGCATATGTGTGGAATCTAGCAAAATGGTATAGATGATCTTATTTGTAAAGCAGAAACAGAGACACAGATGTAGAGAACAAATGTATGGATACCAAGGGGGAAGGGAGGTGGGAGGAACTGGGAGATCGGGATTGACACATACACACTATTGATGCTATGTATAAAATAGACAACTAATGAGAACATACTGTATGGCACGGGGAGCTCTACTTAATGCACTGTGGAGACCTAAACGGGAAGGAAATCCAAAGAAGACACATACGTACGTATACGTATAGCTGATTCATCTTGCTGTACAGTAGAAACTAACACAACATTGTAAAGCAACTAGACTCCAAAAAAAATTAATTTAAAAATTGAAAAGAAAAACAAGACAAAGTACCTCATGACCTTGACGGGGATCCAGTGGCCCACAGTAAAGTCACGTGCACCTCGGTTGGAGCTCTGAATCACGCGATCAACATATAAACATGAGCCTGCCCCAGGGCAGCGGCCCTGAGGAACCCTGGGCACTTGGCAGGAGGCCACGCCCATGCCTTTGTCATAAGCCTCTCGTGCAGGGTGTGGCTAACATGTCCCAGCGCCCCTTTTCTAGCCCATACTGGGTCTGCGGCAAACGAATTTATCTGAAACGTTCAAGGAGGTGTTCTGGTTTCCTGATACTACCTCTTGGGGCTTATTCTCCTTGTGGGCCGTCTTGTCCTTTCATGTGCCCTGAACTTGTCCCTTTCAGACTCTCAGGAGGGCTTCACTGCTGCAATCCAGCCCCCTCCCAGACGTACACCCCTGTTGCACGCCAGGCACTGCGCCAGGCACGGGGACCCAGCCCGAGTCCCCGTGTCCTTCCTCTGCATCATGCTGCCTCTCTGACCCACGGGAGATACAATCTCTGCACCAGTGTCGGGCACGGTTAGTGGTTTAGGCTCCGGAAACTGCCTTCCAGCTGTGAACGCTGCCCTTGGAGGGTGAGGGATGGGTCGAGGAGGAAGCCATGGGACCACTCACTGATGGGTTTGACCCTGGCTTCAAGGCTCTTCTACTGTGTCCTGCTGCCACCATGTCCTGGCTCTGTGGCCTTGGGGACGTTCCTCCCCCGTGTTTCCTTCTCAGTGAAATGAGCAGGTAAGACCAGATGAACTCTCAGGCCCTGGCACTACCTTGACCTCACAGGCCTCGTAGGGCCTGGTCTGCTTCCCAGAGATCTTTCCAGATCAGTGGTCACCCTGGAGGACCTGGGCCATCTCCTCTTGGGCACCCCCCCCCAAACCCCCCTGCAGGTTGCTCTCCTGCATGGGAGAGGCTCAGGGCTGCCCGGGAGAGCAGCCTCTGCCCCTCCAAGCCCACTTCTGTATTCAGGTCCCCATCCCCACTCTGGGAAGCCAGACAACATCACGTGTGCTGCTTCCTGGAGATTTTCAGGGAAGCAGGCTAGAAATAGGAATAGAAGGTGACATTTAGTCGAGTTTGCACTGCACCAGGAGTGAGGCCAGTGACGTTTCCACATCTTAGAGCCCATCTCCAGGTGATGCCCAAGCCCAGCTCGCTTACCAACGCCCTGGGCAGTCCAGCCTCCCCGGGAGGCCGCCAAAGTCAGACACGAGAGAGGGCACCCAGGCCAGAGTTCGCTGTGTGAGCCTCACACTCGTGCTGCTCTCTCCGCGACAGTGTCCCAGTGAGCTGCTGGGGACACAGGGGATGTAGGAAGAGCACTGGGCTGAGAGGACGCCTGGCAGCCAGGGCTGCCTCTGCAGGTGACTGGCTTTAGAGCCTGGCAAGGGGCTTTGTCCCCCTTACCCGACCCCAGCCTCCCCATCCGTAAAGAGCTGAACGATCATTTCTAACTTCTTTCCGGATCTCCACGTCCAAGGGGGCAGCCGTGCAGACTCTCCCTAACTGCTCCACGGCCTGCAGGGGGCCGGGCCCATCTTGGTGACGGCTGCAGTGCCTGGGACGAGGCCACAGAGCCGGGGCAACACCTCATACATGTAGGTAGGCTGAGAGCTGGCCGTTTCCACCTGGGCTGGGGGCGGGTGGGCTGGGAGGCAGCGTCTGGCCTTGAGCTCAGATCACCTGCTGCGGGGCGGGGGGGGGGGGGTCCTTTCTGGGTCCGTCCCACCAGATCCCCTGCTTTCAGGCAGTGGCACTACCTCTCAGGCCCACACCAGACGGGGCTTAAGAAGAATAATAAACAATACAATGACTCTCTGGTTTCTCTCCCTGTTTGTGTACACTCGCCGCTCCCTCCGACACACCTGCACTGACCTTTCCTCGTCACCTTCTTAAGGTTCCAGCCAGGGGTGGTCTGGAGTCTCCCCTGCAGTCAGGGCAGAAGGCGGTGGCCCCCAGCAGCACAGGGCACAGGCTGTAAGTGCGGGGGGCCAGCCCTGGGCCCAGTCCCCTCCCTGCGGCTCTGACCTCTTGCTCTTGTGGCCGGGAGGGCATGTCGTTCATGGAACAGTCACCTGACAGGAGTTCAGGAGGCCTCCCACGTGCTGGACACAGAGCCAGGTGCAATCGGGCCCCAAAGGAGCTCCCATCCAGCAGGGAGACAGGCAAGGGCACCTAAGGCTAAGTGGAACGATGCTACTGAACACGGCGCATCTATTGTTCCCCCACTTTGCAGATGAAGAAACTGAAACACATGGGCATAAATAACTCATCCAACGACACAGAGTCAAGGGCCAGAGGCTACGGACTGTACCCTGAAGCAGGAGGGGCTCTGAGCACAGAAGAGGAGCTCCTAACCCAATGTGGGCGAGTGAGGAAGGTTCCAGGAGGAAGTGAAGTCTGGGCGGAACCTCAGCTACCAAAGGGACCAATTCTACAGCCACAAGCCCCTTTCCCAGTGTCGCCTGCCTTGACCCAGGGCGCACGGGCTGAGCTCACGGTTCCTCCACCATGGCCCTCTCCTGGATCTTCCTAATGAGAGATAACCCATGGGGCTGAAATTGGGAGCCTTCTGAGGTCACGAGCTGGGTTGTTCTCACCTTGCCATCCTCCCTAGCCCATGGATGGATGGATGGACGGACGGACGGACAGACGGTAGGATGGATGGGGAGGGGGTGGCTGGGACCAGAGGAGGCCAACGCTGAGAGAGAGGAATGGCTTCTGAGCAGGGGAGGGTGGGATTCCGCTGCCTCCTGCAGGCGGTCTCGGCCTGGCCAGTGGGTAGTATGGGGGCTTCTCTTTGCTCTCAGTCCCCAGACCCTCTAGGCCCTGCTAACAGGGTGCCCCTGAAGCCAGTGTGGCACAGGGCACCCTCTCAGCCCAGTCTCAGATGCCCCAGCCCCCAGGGGCTCCCGAGGCCAGGACGCAGCAAGCGCCCCTCCTAGGAGCCTGTGAGAGTAGAGCATCCTCCCTGGGCCAGCAGCCCCAGGCAGGGCAGAGGGTGGCTACAACAGGGCCCAGGGGCCCAGGCCTTTTCTGTCATCCCCACTGACCAGGCCTGAGATGGCCAGAATCACATCAACATCTTAAGCACCAATCGCGTCAATCCATGAAATGGGGATAAGGGTCTCTTGTGGCTTCGCTTTTGATTTCCTACAGGTGCAAATGAAGAAAGTGATAAGTCCGTACAAGTCTCGGTCTAAGAATATGTAACAAGACTATAAAGCCTGGCCTCAGACACAGAATGCTTAATTATTCATTAATTCATACCTCAGCACATCCTGAACAGAATTTGAGATGCAAGAGCACATGATACAGCTGAACGGCACCACAGACCCTTCGCTCGCAGGCCAAACCATTCCCCTCCCAAGGTTGCCCGTGAGTAATTGTTGGACATTTTCTACGAGGCAGGCAGTTTGCTAGAAGTTTCTCGTGGGCCACCTTACACAACCCTCATAGCTAGCTGCCCCATCAGGCAGGTACTATTATTGTGCTATTCTATACATGAGCAATCTGAGGTTGACCCAGAGATGGTATGTTACCTGCCCAAGGTAACACAGCAAGGATGGAAGAGCTGGGATTCAGCCCCAGAACCCAAGCAGCATGCTCTACTGTCTCCCTGTGATGGTGTCTTCAAAACCGCCACGAGCTACCCAACCAGAGTCCACCAGCTTCCCCAGGGACAGCTACCCTGCGCAGTCCCTTGTACCAGGTACTCGGGAAGCCTGGAGAACACGGCATCTCAGGCCCCAGCCCTTGAACTCATGTTCCAGGTGGAGGCAGACAATAAACAAAGGAGCAAATAATTATGTAACATCATCCCCGGGGTGGTAAGTGCCTGGCGCGAACAAAGCCCAGGGATAGAGACGGCGGAATGCGCGTGGGTGCGTGTGCGCAGGCGTGGAGCCAGGGGCCCAGCCATGCGGAAGGAACAGATGGTCCACAACTCCGAGACGGGAACGGGCTTGGGCAGGGGCTGCGGGAACGCGGCGGGTCTGCAGGCTGGGCAGGCACGCGGGGAGACAGGATGACCTGGGGCTCATCACCGAGGAACGTGGTTTTAGTGCCCAATAACAGTAGTAGCTTCTTGTGTATTACACATCGTACTGTTCCCTTCTGATCTTTGTGCCCCGGTCTCTCCACCTCCTTACACAAGTCCCTCGACCTCTCAGGACCCCAGTGTCCTCACCTGTAAAATGAGAAGCCTGGCCACGTGGCCTTTACCGCCCCTCCTCTCACTCCATATCTACTGGCCATCAGTGGGCATCTGGGACCAGAACTGACCTTCCCTGGGGACATGCAGCCCGACCTGTGCTCCCTGCTCGGGTGACGTCCTCAGGGAGGAGGCTGTCGAGCGCCTCCTGGGCAGGGGACCCCGATGGACATCTGCACGTGCTGGGATGTCCGGGAGCCCTGTGCCCTTCCACGGTCCACTGTTGCTTGGTCCAGCGTGAAATGGGCCGTGCATGGTAGGGGGCCTTGGTGGGGAGCTGACTGGAGGGACAAGGTTTCCTCCTTACCAAACTGAGCTGGGTGTGGGGAGCCTGAGCCCAGGGAGGGGGTCAGAGCGAGGAGTGGGCCTCCAGCCCCTAAGAAACTGGGATCAGCTTCAGCATGAATTGGAACTGGGACTGGGTGGCTGGGAAGGAGAAGGGCCAGAAGTACAGGTGTGTCTTTCTCCTCTGGGCTCAGCACAGGTCCCCAGCATGGCCTCTCACTGCCTCTGTGAGCCCGTCTCAGGCCTTTCCAGAGCTCCCACCCCATGCCTCAGCCCCACCTGCCTCCAGGCCAGCCCAACACCGCTACCTAATTGCAGAACACTTCCATCACCCCAGAAATTCCAGACCCAATATCACTCACTCCCCACCCCTCATACCACAGCAGCTGGCAGGCACTAGTCTACTTTCTGTCTCTATGGATTTGCCTACCCAGGGCATTTCCTATACATCGAATCATGTAATATGTGTCCCTCGGTGTCTGGCTTCTCTCACGTAGCACACTGTTTTCAAGGTCCATCCACACTGTAGCATGTGTCAGTACTCTAGTCCTCTCTATTACTGAATAATATTCCATTACATGGATATACTACCCTTTGTTTATCCATTTATTGGTTGATGGACATTTGGGTTGTTTCCACTTTTTGGTTATTATGAACAATGCTACTGTGAACATTCATGTACAACTGTTTGTGTGGACATGTGTTTTCAGTTCTCTTGGGTACAGAACTAGGAGTGGAATTGCTGGGTCATATAGTAACTCTAGGTTTAACTTTTTGCGGAACTGCCAGACAATTTTCCAGAGTGGCTGCACCATTTTACATTCCCACCAGCAATGCAGGAGGGCTCTAATTTCTCCATATCCTTGCCACCATTTGTTATTAGCTGTCTTTAATTTTAGTCATCCTCGTGGGTGTGAAGTGGTATCTTGTGATTTTCACTTGAATTTCCCTAATGACTAATGATGTTGAGTATCTTTTCATATGCTTATTGGCCATTTGTATATCTTCTTTGGCAAAATGTTCATTCAGACCTTTTGTCCTTTATTAATTGGCTTATTCATCTCTTCATTACTGATTTGTAAAAGTTCTCTATGTAATCTGGAGACTAGTCCCTTATCAGATATATGATTTGCAAATATCTTCTCCCATTCTGTAGCTTGTCTTTTCACTTTCTTGACGATGTCCTCTGAAGCACAAAAGTTTTTAATTTTGATGAAGTCCAATTTGTCTGTTTTTCCTTTTGTCGCTTGTGCTTTTGGTGTCACGTCTAAGAAGGTTTTGCCTAACCCTAGGCCATGAAGATTTATTTCTGTGTTTTCTTCTGAGAGTATTATAGTTATAGCTCTTATGTTTAGGCCGATGATCCACTGAAGTTGGTCTTTATGTAAGATGTAAAGTAAGGCCCAAGTTCATTCTTTTGCTTGTAGAGAGCTGGCTGTCCCAGCACCATTTGCTGAAAAGAATATTCTCTCCGCATTTAACTGTCTTGGAACCCTTGACAAATATCAACTGCACATAAATGTAAGGATTTATTTCTGGACAATTCTGTTCCATTGACCTACATGTCTGCCTTTATGACAGCACCACTATTTTGTTTACTATAGCTTTGTAGTAAGGTTGGAAAACAGGAAGTTTAATTACTCCAGCTTTGTCATTCTTTTTCAAGATTGTCTCTCTCACTCTCTCTCTGCCTTCTAACATTTACTGAGTGGACACCTATGTCAGATGCAGGTCTAAGTGCCTTGTGTGTATTAATTCACTTAACGTGACCTGTGAGATAGGTTCTACCATAGTCCCACTTTACAGATGAAGAAACTGAGGCACAAGGAAGTCAGATAACTTGCCTAAGGTCACACAAGTGGTAGGTGGCAGAGCTGGGAGGGGAACCCGAGCTGTGTGGCTCCTGTTTCCCTGACAGACACCCAGAGAGATGCCAGACATGGAGTGAGCTAGTCTGGGGCTCCCCTTATATAGAGAAGGAACTGGGGTTCAAAGAGGCTTGTCCAAGGTTCAGTGTGACAGAGGCAGGATGAGCTCCTGGTCTCTGCCCCCGCTGGCCACCTCCTCTTTCCATGCAGCCCTGCATGTTCATTTCAATGTGGATGACTTGTCAAAATGCTGGGAGGGACACAGTGGCCGTGCAGTGATTCCCTTGGCCCCTGGGCAAGAGGGTGGGGCCATGATGCTGGGCCCAGCCCTCCACAGATCCATGGTCCTTCTCACAGCGAAAGGGGCCCGGGACGGGGACTGCATGGGGTCACTGTGCCCATCACTTTGCAACTAGTACCATCCCTGGGCCAGCAGCTATAAGCTCCAGGAGCTTAGTGGCCCCGTCTCCCATGCTTGTGACCCTGCAGCAGCCAGCCCAGACCCTGGCAGGGACCCAGCAGCTCTGGCTGATGCTGGCTGAACGGGGTGACCAGGTCGGTGCTACAGGCCCCCCATTTGGGTGCTAGTCTCTCGCAGCTGTCAGTCAGCAGCTTTCACTGGATTCGCACTGCCTGGACCTTACGAGTGCTGGGTGAGACCTCCCTGCCCCTCCTGGCCCTGCAGAGGGTCCCACTGGGCAGAGCCCGGCACTGATGCCACAGCTGTCTGAGAACGACAGGCCCACCAGGCCAGCAAGGTCGGGCTGGGGTGGCTGAGACTCCCCTGTCCCGTCCCCCCTGCAGTCCCAGAGAGGAAGTGGGCTCCTGACTCCTGAGCCACCTGCCCCAGCACCTCCCTCCTGGCCATCCCAAGACACCCTCCTCAACACGTCCAGGGCCAAACCCTTCCTCACTCCCTTGTTCACGCTCTGTGGCCTCCTGGGTTGCCCTTCTCCCTTTCACTCCTCATTATTCAATACCCAGCCCCAACATCCCTTCTGGGAATTGTCCGATTCCTCCCCTCCCCTCCGCTCCCCTGGGGAGTGTGTGGCACCCTCTCTGTTCCCCTCCCGTCCCGGCACCTGTCACCGTGGCACTCAGCACGCTCTATCGTACTTGTAATTTTGTGTTGCTTGTTTTGCTTTTCCTTTGCCTCTTTCATGAGAACGTGAGCTCCTAGAGCAAGGACTGGGCCACACGGGGCCAGGCTCGCAGCTGGTGCTCAGTTACTTTCTGTGCGTGAATGAATGAATGAGTCTTGATTAAATCAATGGATGGATCAGCAGTGGACCGCCCCCGGGAAAGCACTGGAAAAGTCACCCCGTTGTTCAAGCGGGTCTCTCGCAGCTCGTTGGATCACTGCTGCCCAAGTTCCCCACTGATGCAGCTTAGCAAGGCTCCTGGAACCCCTGCGGGAGCCCCCAGGGGCCAGCTGGGAGCCCACCTCCTCATTCCCGGCCCACCACCCCCCCTTAACCCAGAGTCGGGACTCGTGTTCTTCAAATTCCTTTTGTCACAGAAGAGAAAAAATGATCAAGCTAATTCACACTAAGATGACAGTGGCTTAAGGTACTATCCCTCCAAACAAGGGAGAGAAACGTTTCAAATAAAAGGAATGATGGCTCCTGGCGTCCCAAAGGGTTCCCGTCGTCGCAGCATGGGCCATGTCCCCCGCCCCCCCAATCCTTCCTTCTACGCGAAGAATGGCCCTGCCTCGCTCCAAAGCCACCTTTCTGTAGAGAAGAGTCCATCTGACCAGCCACAAAAATTCGTCCTTGAACCCAAAAGACACGTGTTTCCCCCAAGCAGACAGAGCAACCAGTGTACGCAGCGCATCATACTGTCCCGTTTCCTTTGTGTCTGTGACACAGGCAAGGTGGGCTTCATCATTCCCCTGCTACAGATGAGAACACCGAGGCCGTGAGGTTGCCTCACTGACTCTCACCTACCAAGACCTGAGGTCAGGCACAGCAGCCCAGGCTGGTCTTCTGGCGTCTCCAAGATCACCCTCCGTAGCCACGTGGCTCCCTGCTCCTGCTACCTCCCCGCAGCTCCATCCATCATCATCATCACCCTGGAGTACTGTCACCCTGTTTACAGGGAAGTCACTCCCAGAAATGTCTGCCTAGGACTCTGTTATGAGCTAAACTGTGTATGTTGAAGTCCTAACCCCTCCGACTGTGAGTATATTTGCAGATAAGATCTTTAAAGAGGAAATTAAGGTAAAATGAGGCCATAGGAGTGGACCTTAATCCAATGTGACAGGTGTCCTTGTAAGAAGAGGAGATTAGGACACAGGTAACACACAGACTAAGGGGTGACCATGTGAGGACACAGCAAGGAGGCGGCTGTCAGGGACTGAGCTGTGTCCTCCCACCCCCGGTTCATATGTCGAAGCCCTCACCCCCACTGCATCTGAAGGCAGGGCAATGAAGGAGGTGGTTAAGGTTCAGTGAGGTCCCTAACCTGATGGGACTGGAGTCCTTATAAGAAGAGGAGGAGACACCAGCGATCTCGCCCTCTGTGCTCACCCGGACCAGACGGAGGGCCGCCTGAGGACACGGGGAGCAGGCGGCCATTCACGAGCCAGGAAGAGAGGCTTCAGCAGAAACCAGCCCTGCTGGCACCTGATCTCAGGCTTCCAGCCTCTGGAACGATGAGAAGATAAGTTCTTGTTGTTTAAGTCCCCGGTCTGTGGCACTTTGTCATGAAGTCCTGGCAAACTAATGGAGTCCTAGGACCGTCCATAGAGAAGGGGCATCTCTGTTTCTTCCTTCAGCTGACGCTTTCTGGGTGAGTGCCGGCCCTGTGGTCGTCTGGCAAGGAGGTGGGTGGGTGCAGAGTGTGGGTGAAGGGGCTCTGAACTCAAGGGTTCAAATTCCGGTCCCCTTCCTGCTGTTAAGACAGTCATTCCTTTGACTTAAGCCAAAGGAGGTAGCATATCCCATCTCGCTTTGCAAGAATAACAGAAAGTTAGAGGCAGAAGGGGCAGAAATCCAACCAATTCCTTTACAGACAAAGAAAACTGAGGCTCCAGGAGAAGAGCCTGGCTGTGATGCAGCCCAGGTCTCCTGGCGCCTGGCCTGCATTTCTCTGCCGTCTTCTGCCTCCTCTCACGGGTCCTCTTCTGGGGTCAGGCGCTATGGGGGGGAAGGGGGCGGGCAGGAGAGCTGGCTACCATGTTACTCTCACAATTTGCCTCCGCTGGAAAGGAAAGCTGCAGAACCTTCCTCTGGGGCCTGGGGGACAGATCACCCCCCTCAACCCAGTGGTCACTGGCTTGCCTTCACTCCCCTTTACTTTCTGCACCACCCACCTGGCTGGGTGGCAGCTTGTCACGCCTCTAGCCCTGACTTGGGGTCCATCTTCTCGGCCCTGGGGCGCCAGCTCCACCCTTTCTACGAGGCAGGAGCAAGCCTGCCCCACACTCGAAGGAGACATCTCCCAAGGGGCAGAGAGCTCACCTGAGGGCAGGAGGGACACTCAGGCACAGTGATGCGCACACACCACTGGAAGGACAGCTCTTCCCACCTTGGCGCCAAGAGGCCAGGCAAGCCCCAGGGGGTGAGGGGTCCTCAGCCAGGCAGGGGGCTTCCCAGGAGAAAGCAGCAGGGGCCAAAGAAAGGGGCCACGGCCAAAATCCGCCGCAAAGTGGCCGCTGCCCCCTCTGCATCTCCCGCACCACCTCCACCCCACTGGCGGGTGGGGAGAGAGACTGGACCAGAATTTCCAATTAAACTGCCTTCAGCTTCTTGGGTACAGGTGAGGCCTCTCTCACAGCTGCGTCCCCATGGGAAGGAAGACCCCATTCCCTCCAGACAGGTCCTTCCACTCAGCTGGGCATCGCAGGCCTGAAGGGAGCTTCCAGAAGCAGACCCGAGGTCCCCTGCGTGTCCCCTACCCCACTCACTCCCCCTTGGCAGTGACAGGCTCCCAGCGACTGAGGGATTAAGTGTTAACGTCTGGCGGCCTCCCAGGAGACAGACAGGCAGGCCCTGGGGTACCGATGCTGCAGTCACTGACGGGAAGAAGAGATGAGACGGGCGGCTGGACAGATGGAGACTCCACCTGCCGAGGCCCACTCTCCCTCCGTGGCGTGTTTCCATCCCTCCCTGGCGTCCAGTCCCACTGCCAGGGTAGGATGGGGCTCGCCAAGGGGGACCTTCACCCCAACCCAGGGCAGGCCTCTCCTTCCCTCCTCCGAACCAGCCAAATTGGAGACTGAGGAAATCCATTCAGATCAGAATTGGTCATGTTTGGTCCAGAAACTTGAACTAAACCACATGAAGAGCCGACAAGTATACCTAATCTCAGAATGAACCCCACTATATTGTTCTTTTTTTAAGCTGATTTTTTAACTGCTAAAAAAAAGTTATTATAGTTAGATTCGTAATTAAACACAGACGTTTCCTATATGTACTAGACCAAGACAAGTGGAAGAAATCATGGTGATTTGTAAAGTCTGTTGGTCCAGGGATGTGCTGTGTGACCTTGGGTAAGTCACTCGCCCTTTCTGGGCCTCAGTTTCCCTCATTTGCGTCAGGCTAGAAGATCTAAATGGCTCTTAGCCCTGCTTATCTAACCCCTGAATCTCAAAATAGTCTCCAATTGGACTCTGCACTGCCCTTCCATGAGATTCAGTTCCCCTGCCTGGATGATAACCAAGGCAAGTCGTCTGGAAAAGGAATGTTCTATACGTGCCATCTGTGAGGAGCCTGGGAAACGGGACCGAACCCTGGGACTCGGGGAGCCTGCTGACTCTTTGGAGCCGGCACTAATGTAATTATGTGATTAGGACGTTCATCTTGGTTTTCACTGCGCTTCACGTGGTTACATCAAAAGTGACAATGAGCTGCCTGGTGGGTGACACCATTCTCCCAGAAGGGCCCACGGAGAGTTATTCTGGGCGGGGGTCATCCCAAGACACGAATATCCATTGGCAGGACGGGCAGTTTCGGAGACGTCTGTCACCTGGGAAGGGGCGTGCCCGCTGCTGTCAGGGGTGAGAGTCGCAGAAGCAGGGGTGGGAAGAGCTGAGGCCACTCCCACCTCCGTTCTCCATTTCCAGATGGAGAAGCAGGCCGGTCACTAGCTGACAAAGGCGGTACCGTTTCAGCTGCAATTTCTCATCTTTGCACGGGCTGACTCACTCCTTCGTCTCTATCCCACAAGGCACGAGGCGCGCAGCTGAGAAAGTAACACCAAGTCTGAGAGTCCCTGGAGACGGGACACAGGGGAGGCGTCAGGAATGATGACTGTGCTGTGGGCATCCTGCCCTGAGGGCTGGGCAGCCAGGCCTGGAAGCAGCACCTGCTTTGGGAAACGGGTCCCTCCTTCTGTGCAAAAGACACGTCTATGCTTCAACGGGAAAACATTAAGCCCGAGAAGGGGCCCCAAACTTCCCGGAGGCCGGAGGACACTCCTCTCCAGGGCTCCTGCTGCCAGAAGTGGGGTGCTGATGCCCTGAGTTCTGACCACCTCGCCTGCTCACCCTGGGCTCCACTTGCTCTGGGGCTCCTGCACGTGGACGCACGCAGGGATAAGGACAGTCCACGTGGCTTTCCCCACCCTCCAGGATGGCTGAAGGGTTCCTCCGGTGCCTCTCCTCTCACCCCTCTGCAGTGAGCTTGGCATGGAGACTGCAGAAATGACAGAGGAACTGGGCTCCCTCTGCTGCCCCCTGTCCCCTGTGACCCCGGAGGGCAGGGAGCAATGGATCGACATTATAGGGAGACCGGTCTTGCCCACCGTCTCCGTCAGCTGGGACTGCTCTAACCAAATACCATAGACTGCGGTCGCGGGGAGCACTTAAACAACAGACAGACATCATTTCTCACATTCTGGAGGCTGGGAAGTCCAAGATCAAGGTGCCAGCAGGCTCAGGTCTTGGCGAGGGCTCCCCTCCTGGCTTGCAGATGGCGACCTTCTCACTGTGTCCTCACACGGTGGAGAAACAGAGCTCCGGTCTCCTCCTCTTCTTATAAGGACACAATCCCGTCACAGGGGCCCCACCCTCATGGTCTCACTTAAACCTCATTACCTCCCAAATCAGGATGCCATTGCCTTAGGAGTTAGTGCTTCGACACATGACTTTTGCGGGGGGACACAAGCCTTCAGTCCGTACCACCCAGTTCAGAGAAGACAGGAGGAAGAAACAGAAGAGTCAACCGTCTACGGAGCTGGATACCCCGTGTTCCAGGGGCAGGAATGGGTGGGAGGTCCTTCTCAGGGTCCCTTCCAAACAAATGGCTGGAGCCATGAGGGGTGAAGGGAGAGAATTCAAGGTGTCCCCCGCTCTCAGGTGCGACCCTGCCCTTGCACAGCCCCAAGAGTGACGGCCTCCTTACTTTGTGCCCTGGCGCCCCGCTCACCTCACGCCGTCTGGGCCCTGTCTTCAACCTGCCCGAGGTCCAGGCTGCCTCCTGATGGGGAGTGCACACAGATCTCTTCCCAGGGAGGTGGGTCCAGGTATAGTTTCCAGGATGTCAAGGGAAGCCTCAAACCCATTAACCCATGACTATCACGCAGTATTAGAGGCATACCCTTGACAGCCCAGTCCCGGGGAAAGGATTCACATGCTCCCAAAGGCAGGAGAGAAGCAGATTAGAGTGTGAGCTGAGGCCTTTCCTCTGATCAGGGAGTAACCCTGCACCTCTGCTGGAGGGGAAGGGAAAGAAATCTTGTGAATTTCCACCATGGGACTGCCACTGAGGCATGATTATCTGATTTGATCCCCAAAATAGTCCAGCGAGGGAGGGTTGTTCTCCATTTACAGATAAGGAAGCCGAGGCTCAGAGGTGTCAAAGGATGTGTCCAAGGTCACAGAGAATCAGAATTTCGGGTCTGACATCAAAGCCGCGTCACGTCCCAAGGCCTGAATTTTCACTCACTCTCACTCCCTCAACCATTTAACCACTCACACCTTCAACAAATAGTATTTAAGAGCCTGATACACAGCAGGAATTGCTCTAGGCGCTTGGGATACAGCTGGCATCAAGAGAACAAAACTAGGGCCATGTGACAGGGAACGCCTGGGCGTGCCCAGGTTGGACTGACCAATAAGAAGGTCTCTCTGAGGAAGGGACACGTGTCCTGAGACCTGAGGTCCAGGGCAAGAACGCTGCGGGCAGAGGGCAGGGTGAGGGCCCAGGTCCCCGGAATGGCTGAGGCACGGTGAGCAGGGGACAGCAAACACCATGACACGAGGTCAGAGAGGAAAGCAGAGGTGACCCACGAGCCCCCACAAGAAGGTGGGTTTTTTCCTAAGTAAAAAGGGAAGGCTTTAGAATGATAAGATTTAAAGATTTAAACGGCAAAGTGACAAGATCCAATCTACTAGTTAAGAAGCTGGCTGTCTTTTGTGTGCCCACCAGCGGGGAAGCTGGGTGCCACGCGGTAGCCAATTGGCTCTTGGCCACATTCTAGACAAGAGAGGGCAGTGGTGTGAGTGACGGTGGGCAGTGGGGAGGACAGACGTCATGACACAGAACGGCTTTTAGACCGAAAGCCGTGTGACTTCCCACCAGCCTGGCCGGGGCCGGCGGCTGAAACAGGAGTCAGGGGTGGGACTCGCTATGAGCCGGAATGCAGACACCGCTGACACGTGGAGGGAGAAACAGGAAATCTCCGATGAGCGAATAAATGAAGAAACCCAGGAGAATTTCAAGACTGCCCCTTCGGGCAGAACCTCATGCACAGGGACCCACCTGGATGGGGGATGGAAACGGCCCCAGCGTACCATCAGGATCACCCTGGCCCCAGGGGGCTGGAAAACAGGAAATGTGTTCTCCGAGTTGCCTCTTTTCACTTTTTTAACGTGAGGGTGTGGGTGTCTCGAGAGAAAGAAGGAAGGCCAGGGACTGTGGCTGGGACCTCTCACCATGCCAAGGGCCACAAGAATAGTTATTTCACTGGTGATAAAATGGGGGCAGTTCTCACTCATCAGATACAAATGCATGTCTAATTACACACCACCTTTCTAGAGTAAAAGCGGTGCCTTTTCTTCAGGGGAGAGCGCCAAGCGCCCTCTCCCTTAAGTGCTGCCCTGCCTGCACTGCCCTCTGAAGCGCAACGAAGGATCTTGGTTTAACTGCCACTGTCACTTCTGGTGCTCGGGGGCTGGTGCCCGAGTGGCGAGCAGGGGGTACCTTCTGCGAGCACGGAGGGGACATATTTTCAATCTTTTTTAAGAGGTAAGAAAATGCAAACCATAAGCAGGCTTACATGCTGTTTTCCGAAGCATAATATTGTCATACGGTGGAGAGGTTATTAAATCGCCCAGGGCGACTCAGTTCCTCAACCTGCTTTGGGTGACGGAGTCTCCTGCTACATTTCTGCAGCCCCCCAACTCTCTCTTCAGCCCAATTTGCCACTGAGGGGTTGGGAGTTTGGCTGTAGCAACCCTCAGAGGGATGCCCCCTGGTGCTCTAAGAGGGAGAAGGGCTTCACTGCCTCCTTCTGAAGCTGTGGGCCAGGGAGGACTTTCTCTAGAGGGTGCACGTGTATGATTATTTCTTTTTATATTTTGCCTCTTTGGAACCTGCAAGGGGATTTGGTGCAATAGCACTTATCTCCCCTGCTCCCCTATATTTAAGCTGAGATATCCTGTTGTTGAAGCAGATAAGATCTGTTTTGGCCCCTGTCTGAATTTCCAAGTAACGACTGCCCTTTGAACCTGGGCATCCTCACTGATCCCCCTGCAACCACCCTGGGCCCCTACGGTAGACTGAATACCCAGTACAGCCTCCTACTCACTCAGAGGCACACGGCCACGGACTCAACAAAAGCCCCCTGCTTCCTCGTGTCCTTGCCCACCTCTCCCCCTCACTCATTTGGCTTTAGTCCCACAGGTGCTCTCAAGCCTGCTCCTGCCTCAGGGTCTTTGCACACTACCTGCTCCCTCTGCCTGCAACACTCTTTCCCCAGAGGCACACACAGCTCTCCCCTTCAGGCCTGTGTATCACAAGGCCTCTCCCGACCACCCCATTTCAAAGCGCAGCTCCCTGCCCCCCACCCCCCAGCCCCCGCCAAACACTGCTCGTCCCCTTTTCTGCTTTACTTTTCTCCAAGCCATCTTTACTATCTCTCCTATTCCCACGACTTCACTTAGGTACCCGTTTACTGTCAGTCTGCCCTCACTAGGATATCACGGCACGAGGGCAGGGAGTTCTGCTTGGTGTGAATCCCCAGCACCTACCACAGTGCCTGGTGCAAAGTGGGCTCTTAATCATTCATTCAGTGAATGAAATGAATAGAAAATGAACTTTGGGGTCAGTCGGGAATTCACCTCCTAGCTCACAGCCACGTGCCACTGGGGAAGTTCCTGGACCCCTCCCTAAGCCTTCGTTTCTGTGTCTCTGTAATGGGCAACGTAGTACCCGCTCAGAGGGTGGCTGTGCGCAGTGTGTGAACAATCCAGCACAGTGAGTGGCACAGAGCAGAGACGCAATCGATCTTAGAATTCCACCATCTCCTGCTACGCGCCCACCCCCAACCTTCAGTGGCTGCAGAGTCGGTGGTGGTGGAAGAGCCCAGTGTGCCTGGTACCCCAGGTGGGGCATCCCAGCCACCCGGAATCCACAGATGGGAGGGCGTCCCCAGCCCTCAGGCATCAGCCCAGGGTACCACCTGCGGTCTGTGAACTCTGAGAACCTTCTCCTGGGTGCCTGGGCTGCATTCACTGTCCCAACTAACCTCCCCGGTGCAGGGCTGCATCTATGTGTCCCAGGAGACAGCCTGCATGGAGAGGCAGTTGTGGGAGACATTAGTGGCTGATTCTCTGAACCCTCCACCCCACGGCCTCCAGAGGGGGCTCCCAGGACACCGGTCTTCTCAGCTCTGCAGGACTGAGCACACTGAACCCCCAGGCCTGTCCTGAAGACACAGCCTTGCTCAGGGCCGGAGCTCAGCCCCAGAGGCACAAAGGCACAGGTGGAGGAACAGTTCCCAGTCACAGGACCCCAGATTTCCCACGTTCGGGGCAGGAAAACAGTCATGACACACACCCCTCCGCAAGCACCGTGGTCCCTGAGGGCTCTGAGGGCCCACAGACACTCCTACACGAGAAGCTGCCAGGCTCGCTGTGCACCGCTGGCACCTAGCACAGCGCCTGTGCACACGGATAATTTGCTGTATGGACGCAGGGAGGAAGAATACAAGAATATGGCTATCCTTCTGGCTTTCTGGTCATTTTACAGGATAATCGCAGGCACTCAGGGGCCCTGTGGGAGCCGTTCTGGATTACGCTCTTTCCAGAAGGAAAACCAGGACAGCAAACAGCTCACTTGAGACATGGGGGAGTGAGGGCTTGGGGCCTGAAAGCACCATCTCTCCCTCTCCAGCAGCTGCAGGGTGTTGCCGGGGCAACAGAAGGCTGTCTGACAGCATTTGGCAATTTAACTCTTACTTCGCACAGAACATGAAAGTGAGAACAATTTAACAGATGTTCTTGCTTCTGACAGTTCAGACGATGGAGAGAAGCTTGTGATGCATCTGGCCTGGGCCAAGCAGAGGCACTTCTGATTTCCATGTGGTGCTGTCTCACGCCCAGCAGGTGTGGGCCGCCTGGCTCCCTGGGAACCAAAGAATCATCTTCCGCATCCCGAGTACTAGGCTTCCTCCAGGGCACCAAGCTCACCTTTCAGCCCAAGCTGGGCAGATGGAGCCGGGATCCTTTTCAGGTGCAGTGATGCCTAAAGGTCTATAGCGGGGGCTCTCAAACTTCAGAGTGCATCAGTATTGCCTGGCGGGTGAGGAGAGGGCTGCTAAAATACAGACTGCTGGACCCCACCCCCAGAGTTTCGGATTCAGTGTGTCTGGGGTGGGGCCCGAGAATCTGCATTTCTAACAGGTTCCCACAGGTTTCTGGTCCCTCACCCAGGGACCACCCTTTGAGACGCTGGCGGGTACAACCTTGCCACTCAGAGCACAGTCCTCTACCAGCACGGCTGGCACCGCCTAGACATCCGTTAGGCACGCGAGTTCTCAGGCCCTGCTCTCAGAACCTTGAGAATAGCATCTCTGGGGGCGGGGCTCAAGAATCTGGGTTTGAGCGAGCCCTCCAGGCGAGTCTGACGCACCCTGAGAAGCGCTGGGCTAGGGCAGCAGTTCTTAAACGTTCACTGCACATTAGAATCACCCAGGGAACACTTCCTGTGCTCAGGCTGCACGCTGATCTCTGGGGGTGGGGTACAGGCCCCTTCGTGTTCAGAGCTCCCCAGGTGATTACAATGCACAGGCAAGCCTGAGAACCACCGGTCTAGGTGGTTCTACACAAGCGTGGTCTTAGGACCAGCGGTGTCAGCATCACCCAGGAGCTGGTTAGAAATGCAGACTCTCAGACCCTACATCTCCTGAACCAGGATCTGCATTCCGAAGAGACCCCTGAGTGATTGGTGTGTACAATCAAGTGTAGGTTCCACTGATCTAGAGACACCCCTCCGCCCATACCTACTGAACAGATCCATGAACAAAGCATTTGTCTTCTCTGAGCCTCAGTTTACTCATCTGTAAAATAGGTTTACTACACAAACCAGGTTTGGATTGTATCGATTAGTAGATGAATGGTCTCCCTCTGAATCAAGCAGGAGGGAGCCGGACACGTTCCCGGATTGTACAAAAGCGACTGCCATCCTAAAAGGTCAGGGTGCCAGGCTTTGGCAGCAACACAGAGCTGAGCGGGGCCTGGGGGACGAAGCCTGTGTGCTGGACCCAAACCCACCACGTTGGATAACAGCGTGATCCCAGCAGGTCGAGACGCCCTCCGTGCCTCAGACTCCTGTCTGTAAAATGAGGGCATCGAACCAAATATCCTCTCAGATATGCTGTGGCCTGAATCCTTGTCTGGAACCTAACATATGATCCCACAAATACTTATGGAGTGTCAGCACGTACCTGTGCTGCATGGTGCCAAGGCACAGAGTTTCAGACTAACAACATAACAGGCCCACCACAGAGAATGTAAACACAAAATGACCGGGACTCAGAATTGCCCCAAACTCACCGAGACGCTGATGTTTGCAAGATACTGTCTGTTAACTGCTCATTCCTGTAGATTCTCAGTGCTGGCCCTCATCAAGACGGATTATTAATTCATTTGTTAGGCCTCAGTTTTAAGTCAGGTCACATACACAGAGTTCATTATTTTAACTATAGAAAGCCCTTCCCTGGGATAAAATTTAAGGTCTTTGCCCTCAGGTTTTATGAGGGAGCAAAATGAAAGCTGTCCATTTGTAACAAAATTTCAGCCAGACCTTGTTGCTTCGGCCTTTGATATGAGGACTCGGGTAATAAACCCCTTCAGTGCCAGGAAGATGTCTCTCCCTCTTAAGGAAAATCTGAAGCACCCTTGGATCAGAGAGTGTGATATGTTTCCCTTTCTGCCTCAGCTGCCGGAAAGCTCAGAGATAAACGGATCTCTCAACCGTAGCCCCATTCAACTCAGGCACCCTGGCCCATCTCCTCTTTGGTCTCTTGTAACTGGGATTTTATTCTGTATTCTTTTAATTTTCCTGTACAATTGTGAGCAGGCTTAATACATTTTGGAATTGAGTAGGGATAAATATTTCAGAGAGTCGTAGAATGTGAAAATTGAAAGAGACCTTCTCTTGGGCCAAGAAAAGGTAAGCAACCTCCTAAAATTAGTCAGTGGTTTGGGACTAAAAGGGACCCAAGTCAAGGTCCCCCTGCCCAGTATTCCTAACTACCTTCACTTCCACATTCTTCTCTGGGGACCCTGGCGATACCCCCTCTTGCCAGTGGGGAAGCTGAGGTCCCAAACGGGGAGGGACGTGTGTCAGCCACATTCACGTCGGGGTGCTGGCTGCCCGCCCCCCCGGCCCGGCATCCCATGTGCTCTTGCTCAGACCCTGCGCCAGCATGGAGCCCACCGTGGGAATAAGTCACCCAATCAGAAACATTCCTATCTGCGAACCCCAAACTCCCAGCCCTTCCCTGCCCCCGACCCCTTGGCAACCACAAGTCTGCTCTCTGTGTCTGTGAGTCTGGTTCTGTTTTGTAGATAGGTTCATTTGTGTCATAGTTTAGATTCCACATATACGTGATATCATATGATATCTGCCTTTCTCTGTCTGACTTCACTCAGTATGAGACTCTCTAGGTCCATCCATGCTGCCGCAAATGGCATTATTTCGTTCTTTTTTATGGCTGAGTAGAATTCCATTGTATCTATGTACCACATCTTCTTTATCCATTCCTCTGCCGATGGACATTTTGGTTGTTTCCATGTCTTGGCTACTGTGAACAGTCCTGCTGTGCACAGAGGGGTGCGAGTATCTTCACTTTGCTGCACAGCAGAGATTGACACGACATTGTAAATCAACTATACTTCAGTAGCAAATGAAGTTAAAAACAAGAAGCACTTGCGTCACTTCTTGCACTGGGTGACAGATTCGAAGGAAGCACTTCTCGGGGCACATTTTCCGGTCTTGATTTCCAAAAATGCATTTATCAGCCCCTTCTTACAACACTCCCTCCACCTCTGTAAATCCCACTAGAACCCAATCCCAGGAGTGACAATCAGTGACGTGCCTCCGGACCATGGACCTGAAGTATTTGTTAAATATTCCTGCACCGATTAGCCATTGGTTGGAACACCCTGAGCAGCCCTGCCCCTGATTGCCCTAGGGTTCATCCTGGCACAGCAGGGGCCTCGGGGCGACCTCCCTCCTGAGGAGATCAGCTGATGGCTGTGCCTCACCGTTTGTTCAATATTTTGAATATGAGCCGGGCCTCAGCAGAACAGAGCTTTCTAGGAGACATAACATGGAATTTGGAGTTTGACATTAGACGGAGTTTGAGTATGTGGTTTGCTAATTACTAACGTAGGACTTTGAGCAAATTACTTAACCTCCTTCTATCTGCCTTACAGAGTAGATAGGACACGGACAGAACATACACGTAAAAGTGCTTTGTAAACTCTAAAGGGGCCACTGGTTATTGTCAAGTCATATGGTCTCGGGATGTATCAGCACGGAGGGAAGAGAGCAAGTTCGTTAAAACTGCACTGGGAGTGACAGACCAATTAATTAAATGTGGTCCATCCACACAACAGGGTGTTATTCAGCCTTCAAAAGGAAGGAAATTCCGACACATGCTACATGGATGAAGCTTGAGGACATTACGCTACGTGAAAGAAACCAGTGACAAAAGACCAAATACCGTGTGATTCCACTTTCGGGAGTTACCTAAAGTAGCCAAATTCATAGAGACAGAAAGTAAAATGGGGCTCTCCAGGGGCTGGAGGAGGGAGGAATAGGGAGTTAGGTATAGTTTCAGTTTGGGAAGATGAAGAAGTTCTGGACCTGGATAGTGGTGATGGCTACACAACAGTGAATGTCTTCCATGCCACTGAACTGTACACTTAAAAATGGTTAAAGTTAAAAAAACAAAAGGTTAAAGTAGTACATTTCATGTTATGTGTATTTTACCACACACACACACACACACACACACACACACACACACACACACACAACTTAAAAGAGAACTATGCCAAGAGTCACACTCTGTAAGTCCCAAGGGACAGCCTGGCACCTCTGGGAGGAAGCTTCCTAAGTTTTTGTACATGGAGTTTGTAGCAGTTAATTTGGTCATTCAGTAGTAGTTTTGCTCTTTCTCATTCCTTGAGAACATGCCTAATAGATGAAGCTTCAGATTAGATTCTTCCGGATCAGGAGGGTATTACTGTACATCACGCGGAAGTATTCCTTGAGAACACACATCACAGGACCAGAGATCCAATTAACAGGAATGGACGGAACACTTATTCTGAAAGAATGAACTTGACCCATGTTCTAAGCTAATACTTTAAAGTTACCCATTACTAACTGCCATGGATGTCCCAGTATCTCGGTGAACACCACCAAGCGGTAACAAAACCATGGTGGAGGAGGAACACACTACAGGCGCCATGCCTCCCAGGACAGTCATCGAAATGCCCACTGCCCAGAAAGCCTGCAAAGCATCCCCTACTTTTAGGATCCGTGTCTGCTGGGCTCCAAACTGCAAAGGGAGGAAGGAGTGATATTAGCTAAGCCTCAGTGTACCAGACTTTCCACGCACTCTTCATTCAGTCTTTCCAAACTCCCTCTGAAATTCCCACTTCATTGATGAGAAAACTGAGGCCCAGGGAAGGTGTAAGGCTACTGGTATTTCTTGAGTGCCCACTTCGTGTTGGTACCATGGCTAGGTGCTTTCCAAACGGGATCTCCGTTTTCTGGATATTACCATCATTCCTTTTTTTGTTTTGTTTTGTTTACAAGTAGGAAATTGAAGCTCAGAGAGGTGAAGCCATTTGCTTAAGGTCACACAGTGAGTGAATGATAAAGCCAAATTGGAATTCTTATCTTTCCAACTGGCCAGTGGTGCTTCCTGTTATGTCCCAGTGGCCACTGTGAGACAGTAGGGCAGGAGGGAGGAGAAGATACTTCAGGAAGGGCCTGGCAGCTAGCTGGGGCTCCACGGATGCGAGTGGACTCTGATATGTTAGTCTGAAGAGAACACTGTGCTGTATGTTTCTAACTTTAACAGATAAGCCAGGAATTAGAGTAAAACACGTCTCCTTAGGAGTGTGGAATGAGCAAGGCCTCCTACTGATAGGAAGCTGGATGGACACAGAGGACAGCACCTTCCCACAGTCACACAGTGGGACCAGTGTTGCTGGATCCTCTCCTGGGTTTCTCTTCAAAACAGCGCATGGGCAGCACAGAGTGGTGACCACCAGCTTGGGGGAGGAAGATATCACAGGGGAGGCCAGGGTCCCCCTCCTCAGCCCGAAACGTGGACCACATGCCCTGCCAGACCCTGGTCACAGGGCAGCCCAGCCACGTCCTGGGCTCGGGCCTTTGCTGGAAAAATTATTTATTTCACCCCCATCCCCAGCTTTGGTGAGGGAGAGGTGCCAGGTGAAGAGCTGGATTGCCGTCTAGGGTGCCTAGAAAATGGTCTCACTTTCAGCCTCATTCTGCACTTCTCCCTCTCGCCAAGAAATGTCACCTTAGTGAGATTCTACTTCTTCTCCAAGAGCTGCTTCCACGGAAAAAGGCTCCATCTGTACCAAGCAACAGAGGAAAGAGCACAGAACTCGATGTCAGCGCATCAGGGTCCATGGGGGGAGGGGAGATGGTGTTTGTTCCCCTAAATTTATATGCTGAAGCCCTAGCCACCAATGCGATGGTATTAAAAGGTGGGGCCTTTGAGAGGTGACTAGGTCTAGATGAGGTCATGAGGGTGGGGTCTTCATGATGAGATTAGTGCCCTTAAAAGAAGAGGAGGAGAGCTCTCTCTCCCTCCGTGAACACACTGAGGAAGGGCCATGGAAAGGCACAGCAAGAACACGGCCGCCTGCAAGCCAGGAAGAGAGCCCTCGCCAGGAACCAAATCTGCTGGCACCTTGATCTTGAACTTCCCAGCTTCCAGAACTGTGAGAAGTAAATGTCTGTTGCTTAAAGCACCCAGTCTATTTTTTTTTTGTTACAGCAGCCTGGGCTGACTGAGACTGATGGGGCGTTATTGTTCAGTGCGTACAAGAGTTTCCATTGAGTAGGCGACTCCTGGAGATGGATGGGGCTGATGGCAAAACCATGTGAAGGCACTTAATGTCATAGAACGGTACATTGACATGTGGTTAAAATGGCACATTTTATGTATATTTTACCACAATTTAAAAAATAAAAATTTTAAAACAGCACTTGGGTTCAAAACCCAGCTTTGCCACTTGGTGGCAGGCGACCTGAGTGGGGGGCTGCCTAGCCTCTCTGAGCCTCAGTTTCTTCCTCCGTCAAGTGGTCCCATCCTGACCTGAGCAAGCCTCCCACAGGTGGGTCAACAGCTACAGGGGACCAGAGAGGACCAGTAGCCACGTGCTGGCCAAGAGCCCCTGAGCTGCCCCGACAGAGGGCTGCAGAGGGGTGTGGCTGACACGACCTCACACTCACGAGGAGCCACAGACCTGCTTCTTCCAGGAGGAAGAGCACAGCAGTGTCAGCCGACAGCTGCCCAGGAAAGAAAGCACCTCTGGCAGATCCCCCAGCTCTCTGAAACGGCAGGTTCAAATAAAGCTGCACTGAGAAGCAGACACAGCGAAGCAATGTGTTCCCACCCTTCATGCCCTGAGAGGGCAGGACCTGGCGCCTTCCCCCTGGGGAGTGTTCCCACACCCTGGCCACCAGCCCGATCCGGGCGCACGGCTGGAAGGAGGAAAAGCTCTCTGCTCAGCCCACCCTTCCTCTGTGGGCTGGAGAAAAGGCAAAGAATCTGGTCCACGAGCTTTTCAAGACGGGGAGGCACAGCCCCTGTAGGAGCCCTGGTCGGGGAGTCAGGAGGCCGGGATGCAAATCCCAGCTGGGAGATGAGGGCAAGCCGATGGTCTCTGCTCAGGCCTCACGGCCTCCACCACGTCCCGCTGGGAGACTTAGGTTCAAAGCCCCGCTGGGTCACACAGGCTATCCACTCAGTCTCTGAGTCTCCTTCATGGGGAACAGGGAAGCACCGGAAGTTGCCCCCACATTGTGGGAGGATCTGTGAGGTCAGGAATGGCAAAATGCACTTGTCGGATGAGAGGTTAGAAGGGAAGGGCCCACATCGTCCTCTATCATCCGTGTAACGAGGGGATCTGCACATGGGAAGCTGCCATGGGGAGGCCACAGGGGGCCTCGAATGGCAGCTGGTCCAGGTCCACATGCTGGTCGGGGACCCGAGAGCCAGAGGAGCCGGCAGGTGACCACCGTGCATCCCACCTGGTCTGGCAGGGCAAAGAACGTGCACTCAGGCCATCCCCACCCGACGGCCAGCTGCTCTCTGGACACTGTCCTGTTCTCGTTCATCCAGCAAGCGGTTAGCAGTGTCCACGAGGAGCCCAGCAGTGAGCACAGGGGGACAGGAGGGGACAGCTGCCCCAGGAGGGCCAGCTCCAGTCCAGGCTGAGCAGCAGCGGAAACTGTGCCTTTTCCTCTGCGTTCTCAGGCCTGGCATGGGAGGCCCGACAAACGTTTGCTGAATGAGCGCCCATCACAGAGCCACTGAAGCGGCTCAGCAGCCCCTATTCCTAAGCGGCTCACCCACCGACTTTCTCACTCCTGGTCTCTGCCTCTGTTTCTGTCTCTAGCCCTCTGTCTCACTCTCACAGCAGGCTACCTAAGACACCTTTGCTTTAATCCCTCCCAAACCGACGTGGCCCCCCCGAAAGCCACCGAGAGCCAGTTTACGTGAGGACCCACCTGAGTGAGGAACGGGTGTGTGGACACAGGGAGTCTGAGCACACACGCCATCAAGTGTCTGAGCTCGAAGACCCCAGGCAGTGACGACTCCCCTGCTTGTGTCACTCAGCCCACCACCTTCCTGAGGCCTGGGCCACGAAACGCTGAATGACTACTAGCGTCTAAGGATGCCCCCCAAATGCAACAGACGTCAACGGTCAAGTGACCTGCCCGAGATCACAAAGCTAGTAAGGTTTTCTGAGCTCACATCCAGGACCCTGTGCTTCTGCCGTGAGACCTCGTCTCTTGGAAGCTCCCATTAGGAGCAGCCCCACGGCCTCCCAAGGCTGGCTGGCACCACGGAGGTTGTCCAGGCCAGCACTCTCGTTTGACTAAGACGGAGCCCGGGGAGAGTGACCTGGCTGACCAGTGGTAGAGCAGAGTCTAGAACCCTTGCCTCCGGTCTCCGCCCCGGCCCACACTGCCCTCTGGTGACCGCCGGAAGAAGACACGTGAAGACCGACCGGAGAAATGATCTAACCTGCTGCGCAGGGTAAGAAAGAAGAGAGTGTCTAATGATACAAGCAGTCTGTCCGCGGGCCTTGGGAGGGGGTGAGGCCCCCATCATTGGGGGAATCTGGGAGCAGACTACATGACAACCCTGGATGTGACTCAAAATATGTAACAACTGATCCTACACAAACACAGCCAATCGTCACCAACAGCCGTCACGGCACCAGGACGGCTGGGCTTGCGCACCCCGAGTAATCATCGCTTTTGTCACCACTCTCAGAAAAGGCATGACGGCTGGAGTCCCTCTGTCTCTGAGGGTCTGTGACGGAGGCAGGCTCTGGGATGGGGAGGCGGGGCTTTGGAATGAGCGAGTTACTTAGGAAAGGCACTTAACCTCTGCGGTTGAGTTAGGCTGAGGTGCGTGAGTTCTTGAAAAGTGCCATGAGAACACACAGCAGGCCCTTAACTAATGGCAGCTCTTATTTCAGCAGCTGATAGTGGTGCAGGTGATGACTGAAGACACAGCTTTTGGGGGCAGAAACTGTCACCTGCATCTCTCCAACTTCCAGATTTTTGCTCTTCTGACTCCACATCTGAAACCTAAAGGGCCCACCGACTTGAGCCTGCTTCCCATTCCATTAGAGGGAATGATGGAAACGAAGGAGACTGGTCCCTTGTTCCCGTGGACCACCTGGCACCCCAGGGACATCCAGTGACGCCCACCTCTCCCCCACTACCACCCAAACCATAACTCGCCCCAATTCAGAACAGATTTATAGGAGAGAATAGATTTATTGCCTGATATGCATATTTAATGACCTTCAAAGAGTTCATAAATACACCATGCAATTTATTGGTATTTAATGTTATGCATTAATTAATAATTTTTATGCCCTCCAACATGTGCTAATTTGAAAAACGTAATGTAACTTTCAATAACTCTTGTCAAAACTTAATAAATTTCCATGGATTTATACATCCTGGGAAATATACTCCATCTCAAACAAATTAAATAATGCATGTAATATGGGGGGGTGGTTTGAACAATTTATTAAAGCTTGATTTAATAGGAAATAGGTGTATTTGATGAGCTTCTTATTAGGGACTCATGCATTCTCTTCCAAAGAAAGAGAGCGCGGCACCCCAGGCACCCTGCTCGCGGTGGCTACGGGAGCTGCAGTGTTAGCCTCTGACCCTAACACAGAAGGAAACGGGCTGCTCTTGCCCTGCCTGCCCAGCTCTGTCCTGGGCCCTCCTCTCTTCTCTGCATCGCTTCTTCGCTTTGACAAAGGCGCTCATCCTCAGCGCCCGTGGATACGCCCACATCCACAGACTGCTGAGGCCTCCCCACCCCAAATCAGCGCCCCAGGCTCAGCGCACTGGTGCAGCTGCGGGGCCGTGGCCACCGGCCACCCTCCCCGGCCCCAGAGGTAGCTGGACAACTCTCCCCCGACCCCCCGACCCCCCAAAGGTTGGTGTACAGCCTTGTCCTGCCACTAGGAAATCAGGGGGCTCCCATGGCCTATGGGCAAGGCCACACTCCTCAGCTGGACATTTCAGGCCTCCCAAACATCGTCCTGCTACCTTCCCAGCCACAGCTCTCACCCCACACAGAAGGTCCCCTTTGGGCGAATCACCCTGCCGCCATGCCCAGCCCCGGCCGGGGCTCCCACCTCTACACCCAGCCCTCTGACCTTCCCCTGGCCTGGAACTCCCGCCACTCCCCTCCTCCTGTCGAAGTCCCCTCTGAGTATCAGGACCCAGCCCCATCTTCAACCTCCTCTCGGCAGTCTCTCTGAATCCCCAGCTGGAAAAGAGCTCGTCCTCCCCTGCGGGTCTCCCGGGGGAGCGTACCTGACTCTGCCCCTCTTCCCACCCTCTCCCACCAGGAAGGGCTCCTTGAAGGGCTGAGGCCCGCTCACCCCGTCCCCCCAACCCCTGCAGGGCCCCGTGGGGCTCAATACGCATTTGCTGAAGTAACAGATAAAGGAAACTAATGAATGTTCCTTTGTACTTGCAGAAAAAGGAACATGACAGGTGCAGGAGACCTGGTGGCCCCAGGTACATTCAGCCCCACCCAGCAGCCAGCGTGTTCCTGGTTCCTGAGGGGACTGTCTGGAGCCCAGGTGACTCCCAATGAGAAGAGGCAGCAGTGTCACCATGTCAGACCCAATCCCCCTGACAGTCTCCTCCCCAGCCAGCCAGGTCCTCTACAAAAGGTTGCTCTAGCCACCTTGAGGCTGGAGGGACTAGAGCCAGTCCTAAAAGTAAGTTCATAGGGAGAAAATACCAGATGAATGCAGATACTTTTTTCACCTTTAAATTCCTATCCCATTTGCCCCCAAAACCTTTGTCATCTGCTACTGTTCATCCACTGTCAGGTAGGCCCAGGTAAGAGGATGCACGAGTAAAGAGCAGAGCCACAGCTCATGCACAAACCGCAAACCTGGAGATAGACCCGTGCGCTCGTGGATGTGGGTCTGAGTGCAGACACAGGAAGTAAATCAATTTTCTGAGAGTGAAATCATTAAGAGCTCCTATGGAAGGATCAATTCCATCAATCGTCCATGCGGTTTGGGATCCATGGCAGTATTGCAGGTGGGCCTGGGGTGCTCTGAATCAAGGCACAGCACGGAACCAGCAGGCACAGCAAAGGAGGACCAACCAAGAAGAGGAGACATTTCTAAGAGCCAGCAAGCGCTGGTGACAGATCAGACATGAGGGTGAGGAGGACAAAGGCTTTGCGAAGGGATGAAGGGGTTTCAGGAAGAGCCCAGGTCTTGCTGAACCCCACTGGCAGGGGGATTGGATAGAAGTATCAATAGTTTAAGAGGAAGAGAGAGTCTACCATTTTTAACCCTAAATCTAAAAATTTCTAGATTACAGGCACAGGGGATCTGGAATAAACCTCCCAATTTAGTATTGACTATACTTGCCCAAGTAATAAAATATAACACCGTTTCTTTTAAAGATGTCCAGGCAGTGACATTGCCCAGCTACCTTCTATAACTTGTTCCAGTGGCTGACTATCTCCGTGTCTAGCAATTTCTTCCTTATAACTAAGTTTAATCCTTCATGCTCTAGTTTAAGTCTTTCTTTGATTATTCCTTCTTTCTCCAGTGGAAGTGCTACCATTTCATGGTTAATAATAGGACCTATTATTATGTAGAGATGTCACATCTCAAAGCCAAAGGATGGCTAATGAAAAAATGGGTAAATCCATGAATTGTGCTTTTATTCCAAAGACTAATTGTTTAGGAAAAGCTCTGGCTTGGAATAAGGCTAGCTGCTAAGCCTATACAGAGTAAGGCTCATCCCATCCAAACAAACTTTCGTGCACTTAAGGCCACAGTCAACACAGAAGCCTTAGTTGCTGCCCCACGGCAAAGCTGCCACGAGTAAAGGACCTTCAAGTGGAGATGCAATCATTTTGTCGCCGTGAAGTCTGCACATGTCAACTCAACTCTTTATGATGTCTCTCTGATCAGCTCTTTTTCAAAGGCAAATGGCAGGTGGCAAAATTAATATGTGGCAGCAGAGCAAAGATAAATAAAAGATACAGTGAGAACTGCACTTTCCCTTTGATTTCTCCCAGTTGAAAATCATCTCCAAGAGAGCAAACGAAACGTTTACTTTTACAAGAAAGAAGGGAGTCTGGGGAGATGTCCCCTGTGTCCCGGCTCCCCTGTCTAAGATGCCTTTGTACAATGTGTGCAAAAGTGACAGGCACACCCGCTCCCCAGGTGCCGCCGCTCCCCAGGTGCCGCCCCACCTCTGTGAGACGGGACGCGCGGCGCTCTTTACAAGCACCCGCCTCTCCTACCTCTGCTGCTCCGTGCCTCCATACGTGGGCCCTGAACCTGTGTTTGATCCACCCCCCAAGGCTGAGAAGGAATTTTAGCGGCTCTGTTGTGATGAAGAGAAAAATATGGAAAATGTTCTATTCGCTGTCAAGTTAGTATTGGGGAAAAGGCCAGAGTCCAGGAGAGATCCTTCTGGAGTCAGTTTCATGAGCTTACAGGGAGGGATTTGGGTGCAAGTGAAGAAAAGAATCAGAAACTGATTTGTGGCTGGAATTAGAGCCCCTGGCATTTCTCAACCCCTCCGCACGCTGTGATCTTCACCTGCAGATGCTGAGGTGGCGGAAGGAGGGTGGAGTTCGGCACAATGACGGGAAAGTATTGGTGGGGGGTGGCGTGACTGCAGGTCCAAGGACACGGTGCGAAAAGAGCCCCTGGGGAGGAACGACAGGCTGGGAAAAGACCCCTGGGGAGGGGTGGCCCCATCTGGACCCCATTTCTGCTCCTTTCCAGCTGTGTGACCTTGGGCAAGCCATTTAACTTCCCTATGCCTGTTTTCTTATCTGTCCAATGGGGGTGCAGGCCAATTACCTTATAGGTTCGTAAGAATCAGATGAAAGAATATATATGAATATGTCTTGCAATTTGTAAATAGTATTGTGCAAATGTAAGCTCTGAGATGGATCTGGAGAAGAAAATAATGTAATAAAATAAACCTAAGCAAAGTAAAAGCAGAATTAATATTGATAAAGAATTAATGAATCAACAATTTTTTAAATGGTATATGAATTCAAGAACTGCTTCTTTGAGAAAAAATAAAATAAATTGCTAGCTATCATAATCAAGAGAAGAAGGGAAGAAAGCACAAATGCACAAAATAAGAAATGGGATGGGGAAACGATCACAGAAGTTATTAAAGGAAACATTTAAGACTTATTTGCTCCATTCTACCCAGCTAAATCTGCAAACCTGAATGAAATGAATTATTTTATAGAAATGTGCAAATTACCAAAACCAATCTTGAGAAAGATAGAAGAGGTAAGGAAAATAATTATCATAGAAAGAAAGTTGTTACAGAGCTGAACGTACTAAAAAGAACTGGGCCTAACTGGTTTTATAGAAAATTCTATCTCATCCTTAAGAAACAGACAGCTGCCATGCTATTTAAACTGTTCTAGAACACAGAAAAAGAAGGAAAGCTTATTAATTTTTTTTCAGATAATACCAGTATATCTCTGACAACAAAACCAGAAAGACAAAAACATAAATAAAACTATAGACCAATCTTACTTAGAAACATTGCAAACTCTTAAATAAAATATTAGCACACAGAATCCAGCAGGACAGTAAAAGAAAGACATTGTCTCAGACGAGTCATGTAGCCCACAAACGTAGGGATGTGTTAGGAGGTCTATTACCATAACTTTCCATACTAATGGATCAAGAGAGAAAAATTATATGATCATCTCCATAGACACTGAGGGCATTTTATAAAATTCTATATCCATTCTCAATCAAAATAAAACTCTTTATCTTAAACTACAATAAAATTCTTAACTTGCATACACAATCACACACACACACACACACACACACACACACACACACACACACACACACACACCTCTCAACTCAAAAGGCTGTATCATGCTTATCTGGGAAACATTACAAGTATCCCAGGAATGTCTATTAGCAATACAAATTTTTAGCATTGGTCCAAAGGTACTAGTGAACTCAAGCTAGAGACAGAGAGAGAAAGAAAGAAATATAAAAACTGGAAAGGAGGAGGTAGAACCATTACTATTTTCAGGTGAAAACGCCAGAGAATCAACTGATAAGTAAAGGAATCCAACTAGGTTGTTGACTACAGTATTAATAAGCAGTAATTACCAGCTTTCCAAATGAAAACAACCAGTGAATGAAAGAAAGTACCATATAATAGTAACACAAAAGACAAAATACACACCAGGAAATGTGTATGAAGAAAATATGAAAGCTCGACTATGACTTAAACAAATGGAAAGGCGACCTGTGCCCTTGGACAGGAAGTCCCAACATCGCAAAAAATTTTAAATTCTCCCTAAGTTAATCTGAAAACTTAACTTGACTCCAATAAAAATACCAACAGATTACCTAGATGAGCAGGTTCTCAAATTCACATGGAAAAATAAACATAAAGAATACTTAGGAAATTTCTGAAAAAATAGGAGTAATAAGAAGAGACTACTAATAGCTAAAAAATATTACAAAGCTACATAATAGTTAAGACAGTGTAGTCCTGACACTTAAGATACAGACAGATCCACTGAATAGATTAGAAAGGCCAGACATTGACTGAAAAGCATATTGGGATATATGGCCACAAGGATGGCGTTTATTTCAAGTCAATTGGGGATGCAGAGGGATTGTTCAATAAATGATGGTAACACGGATCACTAGACTTCTGGAAAAGTGAAAAGTGGATACTACTTCACAACATACAACAAGTAAATTTCAGATTGATCAAATATTTAAACATAAAATGAAATTATATTAGAATTAGGAAAATATTTTATAATCTCATCATTCAGACAGCCTTGCTAAATATGACATTATGCCCCACACCATAAAAAGGATCTCTAACTGTGATTTCTTTAAATAAATTTTATCATGAAACAAAAATACCATAAAATCAAGGCAAACAACCAACTGGGAAAAATTTTGTAACTCATATTAAAGATAAAAGGACCACGATCATCTTTATATTTCAAAATCTTGGTACTATGGAGAAGCTTTAAAAACTGATTCTGCTACAAAGAGGTGGTTGAACTCTGATCAACAAGAGAGGGACTTGTGGGGGGTTTTTTTTGTTTGCTTTTTTGCAGTACGCGGGCCTTTCACTGTTGTAGTTTCTCCCGCTGCGGAGCACAGGCTCCGGACGCGCAGGCTCAGCGGCCATGGCTCACGGGCCCAGCCTCTTCGCAGCATGTAGGATCTTCCCAGACCGGGGCACGAACCCATGTGCCCTGCATCGGCAAGCGGACTCTCAACCACTGCGCCACCAGGGCAGCCCTGAGGTTTGTGGTTTTTGAGAAAGAAAAGGAAATGGGAGGCAGCAGACTGAACAGTTAAAGAAAAAAAGCTTTACAATTAGACACACCTGGGCTTAAATTGCAGCTCTACCACATATGAGCTGAGTGAATGTGGGTAATATTCCTTTTTAAATTTTTTTATTTTTAGATAAATAAAGCAAATATGGCAAGATATTTATTTATTTTATATTGGAGCACAGTTGATTAACAATGTTGTGTTAGTTTCAGGTGTACAGCAAAGTGATTCAGTTATACATAAACTTGTCTTTTTCAAATTCTTTTCCCATTTAGGTGATTATAGAATACTGAGCAGAGTTCCCTGTGCTATACAGTAGGATCTTGTTGGTTATCTGTTTTAAATATAGCAGTGTGTATATGGCAGTATTCCTTTTAATCTCACCTCTTTTCAGTTTTCTTATCTATAAAGTAATGATACTAAGATCTTTTTCACAGGTTTGCTTTAAGGATTAAATGAAATGTATGTGATGGGCTTAGCTGAGTGCATGATATATAGTAATCTATAAACACTCCCTATGTATTAAGAAAGAAATGTTTAAGCAGCTTTAAATCGTTAAGAAACTCCAAAATATGACAGAGAAACACATATGGGTATAGGTGAACAATTAGGTGCCACAATACTATGTCCTGAAGAGGTGCCTTCTGTCCGAGGAATCTCAAGCGGCATCACTAGTTCATCAGTTCACTCAAAGTCTCTCAATGATCCATCTGATAAGAGCAGCAGCAGCAAGTAGCACCAATTTACAGCTGAGGAAACGGGGAAACCCATCCTTCCGCCTGTTCAGGCCCCAAACCCTGGAGTCAGCCTTGACTTTTTTCTCTCACACCACCCACATCCAATCTATTATTACTATTGTAGACTTCAAATATATCTTCATATTTTAACCACTTCTCACCAGTCCTCATGTGACTGCCTTAATCCAATCCCCTTCTCTTTCACCTGGATGACTGCCTGCAGGAAAGAACTGCTACCCTTGTCCTCAGAGTCTGTCTTCACTGAAATGAGAGGGATCCTGTTAAAAGGTAAATCGTCCTGTCTCTTCTCTCCTCAAAAATCTACGACTCCCTATTTTACTCAGATCAAAATCCAGAGACCTTACTTCAAAATACAAATACCTTACTTCTGCACAGTAAAGGAAACCAGCAACAAAATGAAAAGGCAAACTATGGAATGGGAAAAAAATTTTTCAAAGCATAAATCTGATAAGGGATTAATATTTAAAGTAGGTAAAGAACACATACAACTCAAGAGCAAAACAAAACAAATAACAACAATCTGATTTTAAAATGGGAAGAGGAACTGAATAGACAATTTTACAAAGAAGATATTCTAGTGGCCAACAGGTATATGAAAAGATGCTCAACATCACTATTCATCAGGGAAATGGAAATCAAAACCACAGTGACCTATCACCTCACCTGTTAGAAAGACTATTATCAAAAAGACAACAAATAGGGCTTCCCTGGTGGCGCAGTGGTTGAGAGTCCGCCTGCCGATGCAGGGGACACAGGTTCGTGCCCCGGTCCGGGAAGATCCCATATGCTGCGGAGCGGCTGGGCCCGTGAGCCATGGCTGCTGAGCCTGCGCGTCCGGAGCCTGTGCTCCGCAACGGGAGAGGCCACAGCACTGAGAGGCCTGCGTACCACAAAAAAAATTTTTTTAAATAAAATAAGACAACAAATAAATAACAAGTGTTGGCGAGGATGTGGAGAAAAAGGAGCCCTTGTGCAATGTTTGTGGGAACGTAGATTGGCACAGCCACTATGGAAAACAGTATGGGGGTTTCTCAAAAAATTAAAACTAGAGCTACCATACCATCCAGTAATCCCACTTCTGGGAATATGTCCAAAGGAAATGAAATCACTACCTCAAAGAAATATTTGTACCCGCCCCATGTTCACTGCAGCATTATTCACCATAGCCAAGATATGGAAACAATCTAAGTGTCCATCAACAAATACACGGATAAGCAAAATGTGGTGAGTATATACACAATGTCACATTACCCAGCCATGAGAAAAGAGGAAATTTTACCAATTGTGACAGCATGGGTGGACCTTGAGGGCACTGTGCTAAGTGAAACAAGCCAGCAGAGAAAGACAAGTACTGCATGATCTCACTTACATGTGGAATCTTAATATTCAAATTAAGATAAAACTCATAGAAACAAAGTAGCATAGTGGTTGCCAGGGACTAGGGAGTGGGGGAAAGAGGGTGAAGTTGGTAAAATGGTACGAACTTTCAGCTGTAAGATGAATAAGGTCTGAGTATCTAATGTACAACATGGTGTACATTTTTATTTTTTTTTAATATCTTTATTGGAGTATAATCGCTTTACAATGGTGGGTTAGTTTCTGCTGTATAACAAAGTGAATCAGCTATACGTATACGTATATCCCCATATCCCCTCCCTCTTGCGTTTCCCTCCCACCCTCCTTATCCCACCCCTCTAGGTGGTCACAATATAGTTTTCTAAAAAAATCCAAAGTCCTTACTGTGGCTCCCAAGACCCCCCTCCTCTCCCATGATATGGGCCCGATTTCCTCTCTGACATCATCTCCCACTACCTTCCCTTGTCCTCTTCCCCCATCCAGCCCGAATGGCCTCTTGCTGCTCCCCAAACATTCTAGGCAAGCTCCTGTCTCAGGGCCTTGAAGGAACCTGCAACACTCCTTCCCCAACATCTGCATGCTTCACTCCTCACTACTCTCAGGTGTTTACTCGAGAACCACCTTCTCTGGGTCACGGGTACACGAAGTGAGTGATGCTGTCTTCTCTACTTTGGAGTGTATTTAAATTTTTCCACTAAAATATTAGTTAAGTCAATTTCTCAATGGGGCTTTCTCTGGCCATCCCATCTAAAATTTCAGCACTCCCTCCAACAATACTTCATATATGAATCCCCTGCTTTTTGTTCCTTGTCACTGTCTAACATTTTTCTTAGTTATTTTATCTATTATCTGACTCCCCTCTAGAATATAAGTTCCATGAGAGCATGGGGGGGGGGTTGGTTTTTTTTGCCGTACGCGGGCCAGTACGCGGGCCTCTCACTGTTGTGGCCTCTCCCGTTGCGGAGCACAGGCTCCGGACGCGCAGGCTTAGCGGCCATGGCTCACAGGCCCAGCTGCTCCGCGGCATGTGGGATCTTCCCGGACCAGGGAACGAACCCGTGTCCCCTGCATTGGCAAGCGGACTCTCAACCACTGCATCACCAGGGAAGCCCGAGAGCATGGGCTTTTAATCTGTTTTGTTTGCTACTGACTCCCCATCACCTAGCACAGCTCCTGGCACAAAAGAGGTGCCCAGAAAATTTTTGCTGAATAAGCAAGTAGATGAATACACCCAGTCATTCTCTCTGAGACATCCAGTGATTTTGTTTGGTGAATCTTGGTCTCCTTTGGAACCTTTTGCTTTGCATTGTTTGGAAATCCCCAACAGGCCTTATAGACATTATGTAGACCTATAGACACCACCATCATTTCCCGGAGAGCTGAGAACCCCATTGTCATGCAAGTGTCACCCACAATCTGAAGGAGCAGGGACTCTAAGCTCAATTCCATTTCCCCCCAACCCTTTTCTGCTTTTCCATGCAAGGCGCACACAGACACGGGAGCTGTTGAGGAGTGGACTGTATAGAATTCATTACATATTACATACAAAGGGGAACGATCTGGGCCTGTTCTGAGGTCCATCAGTAACTCAGAGCCAAGAGGTGTAACATGTATCACAGTCACAGAAATTGGCCCCAACCTAGGATGCCAAAGGAAGAAAAGAGGTCAGAGAGAGTTACTCGTCCCAATTCTTCACAAAACAAACTTGCAAAAGAAAACAAAAGAGAACCGTGGCTCTCTGAATTTAAGGTCTACAATCTGCCACAGGCCCTGCTGTGGACTGAAGTTGCAAAGTTACCCTTCCGTTCAGTGACTTGTGGAGTGTTTTCCAAGGACAAAAAGTCACAGCATTCTTGATGACTCACAAAAGAGACAGAGGACACCAGCCTGGACATGAAGGATTTACTTGACATTGGCAATGAGATTCAGTCCTGACAGTCACTGAACACCACTGGGACCCAGCTACATTCTTCTGTTGATTCAACACAATTACCTGTGTTAAGTACCAAGAAACAGACTAGACTACAGCCTAGTAAGGGGCCTGGGCTCCATGAAGGTTATATTATATAGGGAGTTGGGTAATGCCCAACAGGGCCAATATCCAGGTGAGTGCAACCACCCAGAGAACCCAGTGGTTAAACAGAAAGAGTGAATAATTGACTCATTTGCTTGGAATAAGGGAAATGAATAGTGAACCATCAAGTCTGACAAAAATTGTACATGGGTTAATACTTTTCTTATCATTCCTTTGGTTGAACCGTCTGTGATAAAAACAAGATAGCCAGAGGGGTCACTACACAATGACTTACAACTGGACGTACAAGTTAGCTGAAACTTGGCTAAGCCAAAATCACAAAGCATGTGAGACATGAGATCACCAATATCTACATTAGACATAATTCTAAACACCACATCCATTTCAGTAGTTGAAAGAAGTCACAGGGAAGAGAGAGGAGGCTAAAATAACAGCTCTCAATATAGCAGAGTGGCTGGAAGCATAGGTTCAAATCCTGGCTCCACCATCTGATGGATAGGTAACATTTAGTAGTTGCTTAGCCTCTCGGTTTTAGTCTTAATTTATCCATAAAGTGAGCCAATATCGGTATCTCACAGAACTGAAGTTATGAAAATTAATGAGATCATGCACGTAAAACATTTAGAATAGTGCTTAGCACATAGGTGGTGCTGAAAAAGTATTATTAATAATATTGTAATGATGCACATGTAAAATACACATGTAAATATCCTGTCTAGCTTACAGACTATTAGAAAAAAGTGCTTCCTTATGAATGGGAAGTGGTCTGGCAGAGATTATGTGAGAAACAACGTAGCCAAGCCAGTCCCTCCCTCTTGGTATCTTTTCACTAACTTCTGTTTGTTACATGTGATGGCATCAGATGAAATGTCATGATTCAGTCTTGATCAGTCGGTATTCATGTGATCAGATGATCTACACAGAAGATCACAAACTGGGAAATCAGGTTATGGTCACCATTGCACAATGTGATCTACAGGAGGTTATCATTCTCTCCTAGAAAGCAGTGGCATTCCTTGTAAAATGCTGATTGAGGTCATGATACTCCCCACCTCACATGAGGGGTTGTAAAGGTGACAGACCCTTTATACACGCGCGCGCACACACACACACACACACACACACACACATTAAGTTTTGCAACAGCCTGGTATCTGGATGGGTAGTGGTTATACACACAGTAATTTTCAATGCAGTGTTAGCAAAGAATTGCTCCAGTACAAAGGAGGTATCCAGGGGATTTTAGGGTGGGGCTACCTCTGGCCATTGTTCTGAAAAATCTGCTCTGTGCCCTCACTCCCCACCCACCCACCCAGTAGCTGTCCACGGTCACAAGCCAGTGTGGCTGGGAGACAGTGCGGAGCAGATGCAGAATAGTTTACCGCTGTTCTCACACCGGGAGTTGCTGACCATGGTTCTGAAAAGCCTTCTCTGGTCCAAACAGGAGCTGTCCATGGTCACAACCCACTGTAGCTCACTCTTGTTCTCAGAGTTCAAAGATTTGTCCTAGCTGAAGTTGCCGTCCCCTTTCCCCTTGAAAGTTCTAGTTAGTTCTTCCTTGACCCTCTTCCTCACAGACTAGCCTGGGGATCCTTCTGATTCAGGGGGTTCAAAGAAGCAGGTTCTATTTCAAGATTAATTTGGACGTTAAGATCTGAACAAGATGAGTCTATCTTTTCTGGGTCCTCAGGATTGCTACAGGTCCCAATTTGCAGCAAAACAACCGTTCAAATCAACATAAAAGCAGACTCTAAGGGGCCTTCCACACAAAGAATGACCCAGGTTCCAGAAAGGTTTTCTATGGACTTGAGTGAGCAGTCAGTGAACCTCTAGACCCAGACCAGAGTAGAATCATGGTTTCTAGTCTAAACTTCATTAAAGGTAGAGTTGCAGGATTACTGTCTTCAGTAATTTATCTTCAGTATCTATCTCTATTGACTCAACTTTCTTTCCTCATCCTGTGTAAGATAGCATTTTTCTTTTTATTCCTGACCATACAGCTAGATTGGAATTGGTTCAAACACTGTTCTTCTCTGGTTTTGCTGCCAAATATATGCATACATACATATACAGATATAGATATAGATAGATATAGTAAAGCCTAGTGGGAAAATAGAACTGGGTAATTCCAGTCTCCATTTAGATCTTGGCTCCATATTTCAGCTTCCTGTTTATAAACAGGTGGTTGACAACGGATATCATGAGACAGCCATATGATGGGTACAGCAGGAAGCACAGAACTGGGCAGGAGTCCTACCCACAGGCCTTCACAATCTAAATATCAAGATCTGCACTCTTCAGGGAATGGAGATCTATAAATAGCAGAGTGATGATATCATCATCTCCCAGCCTGTTGCTGTTCAGCTATCAATTATTTATCAAAGAGCTCACCAAAAAAATTAATAGATGGTGGTAAATTCTATAGCTGCATTTAACCATAAACACACACACACACACACACACACACACACACACACCCCACAGACCAACAGATTTTAGTGGCTACTGATTAGAATGAAGAATTCATCTAGCCCACCCCTCCAATTGTATGCTGGGGATCTTGAGTCTAACTAGCTCCTAATGCTCCCTCCTTGCCTAGAGGGGCAGGTGTGCTTCTCTCGATAATTCAGTGGCACTGTCCATAAACAAGGTCTCGATTTCTTTGAATACTGAGAAACTCGAAACTCGGGGTTCAACTTTGAGTGAGCAGCAGTCTGTGAACCTTTAAAATACATCTGACGTGTTAAAGGGAACTCTCATCCCTCTTGTTCCCAACATAAAGTGAGGCCTAGGTTGGACATCAGGAGGAAGGACCTGGGAGGGAAGCCTCCACTTCCACACGACCTTGAACAGGTGTCCTGACCTCCTCCATCTTGCTAACCAAGCAGCCACTGTGTGTCAAGCAAGTCAATCCTGTATCTGGACAGCAAGTCTCCAAGAGGATGGCTGATGCTGGGACTGGTCTTTGGGGCACACCCACAGCCCCTGGGAGAGCATTGCCAAATGGAGATTGGTGACCTCAAGCTCAGCTCCCCTAAGTTCCTGAATGGTGCTACCCTCACGCTGACCTGGAGCTGAACACCACCTCAGAAGGTCGGAGGATGTCACCTTTCCCCAGTGACCTTGGATCCTTACACTTCTTTTAAAAATTGGTGCCGTTCTCTCTTAACAAATAAGGAGGAAGAGAAGAGGGTAGGCGGGAAATCGAGAAAAGATTCTGTTTAAAAATGTCAACGTGCGCGTATCTACATTTATATAAATAGAAACCAAAGTGGAACGTGGAGGGGCACATGCTATTTTAAGGACAAGCTGCAGTCGTAAACTCATCTCCCGAGTGATGCTACTTTCTGGCCGTACGCCCTGGCGTCCAGGCGAGGCTGTGGTGCTTTTTATTCTAGTCACGTTGAACGCCTCTTACGAACCCATCCATCTTAATCAGCACCTACCACTCGCGGCAGCCCTGCAGTCAGGAGGCAGAGGAACAGACAGCAGGAGGGGACGGGGTGTGAGGGCAGTGGCGAGAGGTGACGTCATAAAAGGAAGGAAGGAGAGAAAGAGCTGTTGACGTGGGGGAGGAGGCCCCGGCCCACCCGGTCGAGGGTGAGCTGTGAGGGGCCTGAGTCTTCAAGGGGGACACACCTCAAAGCTCAGGTTCCAGGAGCAGGTACCCCTGCAACTGAAGCTCCTGACGCAGGGAGGGTAGAAGGGGCTGCAGAGGAGGTGGGAGGCCGAGTGGCTGCCCCCTGAGTCTTCCCTCTGCTGCACTCCTCCCTCCTTGCCTCAGCCTGAGCCCATCCCTGGCCTGGAGTCCTGTAGTCATGGAGCAGCCCTGCCCCCAGCCCACCTGACTCCTAACCCATTCACACACCCTGGGGCTCCTCCTCTGTGGTCCTTTGGAATGCTTCCATTGGAGTTTCAATCATCCAAAAGCCAGGCTCTTGCAAAGGGGGTCTCGGGCTCCCCACCCCACTCAGCCCTACACAAGCTGCACATCTGCAGCCTCAAGCCACCCCAAGCTGGCAGGACTGCGTCTGGGGTGAAGTCTGAGCTCAGTAAACCCCTGTGCTCACCCAGCCTGGGTCGGCCCCCATCATGTGGCCTAGATCCCGCGTGGTATTCCACTCATCTGCTGCAGCCAGAAACACTAGAAACTGCATTCTCCTTGGCTGGGCACCTGAAAGCCCTGCCAGCCCCTGGGCCCTGACCTCAACCCCTAGCTGGGAGCTGAGGTCCCTCTCTAAGCACCCATGATGCAACGTGGCCACCCACCAACATCACAACCTGGGAGCTCCAGGGAAATCCGCACCGATCTGACTCCAGCCTGAGCTTGTCATACACCTCCAGACACTGTTCTTTTGAGTGACTGCATTGTCCTCACTGGGCCAGTTCCCCAGGCCTGGTTCCTGGCTTGCTCCTGAGGGTGGCACTCGGCTAAGCCTCTTGGAGTTTGATGCTTCCCAGGCAGGACTCAACTGCAGGACTTGGGCTCAAAGTTCAGGATTTGTGGGAAACCTGCAGGAGACTCCATGCCACATGGAAGGTGGAGGGGGGCGCCCCATGAGTTGACTGTCCTCAGCCTGGTCACAAGGTCACCGTTACTCTAAGAACCAAATCTGGAAGCTAGGCTCAACGATTAGAGTTAGAAACGACCTATGTGTTACTTCCACATTATCTCCATATGCAGGTGCCTCAGAGGATGAAGGAGACATATTTATTAAGTACCTATCCTCCACTTACACATGTATTACTCCATTTAATCAGCAGAACAGCTAGAAAAGAGAAAAATCATACCCATATTACAGATAAAGAAACTAACTCAGAGGACTTTGGTAAATTGAGCTCGAGAACTAATAAATGGTAGAGGCAGAATGCAAATAAAAATCTGTCTAATCCCAAAGCTCATGATGTCTTCCTCCCTCTTAGCCCAGGAAAAGGACAGAAAAAAAGCAAAGGGGTAGGGAAAAGAAAATGGTGATGTACAGAAACAAACTTCTTTTATCACAAGTCACATCTTTGCCAAGGCCAGTTTAAGAGGTATGTTCAACCCCTGAGCTACATTCACCAGTCTGGTGGCAAGGTCTCCCTTGTATTCAGACAGCATTGTCTGAGAAAATTCCGCAACAAGGGGGACTTAGGCTAGACCCACATTGTAAGAAGCCACCTGCCTCATCAAGCAGAGACCACGCAAGATGTATAGACAAGAAAGCATTTTTGTCTTTGCTACCAGTGTATGCTGGTAAGAGGCAGGAGATCAGAAAAATCAATTTGTGAGCTATTAAATTTGGTGTGTTAATTCGCGAGGCTGAGCCAGAAATCAGGAAAGCTGCCTAACTGGAGGCTATAGCATAGCAGAGGGTGAAATTACCGGAGGAAGGGGAGCCTCCTTCAAGGGGGATGCTACAAATGTGAGAGCAATAAGCCCACCAGGGGTGCGGCCCCTCCTCCAGGTATGGCGAGCAGGTCGGCCCCAGCAAGGTCCTCCCAGTCAACATCTAGTTCCTTCAAAGACAGGCTCTGGGGGCAACCCATGTCCCCCATGATCAATATCCTCGGGATTTTCTCAAGATGCTTCCTCATGATTGGTCCTACTGCTGAGGGCCTTAAGGTCCCCACATCCCAAGGAAAGGGCTACCTCCCCCCCTCACATCACCACCAAAATACTGCACCCCCAGACGGGGTCTCCAGCCTTTTTAGTGGGGGTCAGTCACCTGCTGAGAATCCTAGAGTAGCAGTGGCCACTCTCTGCAGGATAAGACAGCTACGCACAATGACCTACATGTTTACATTCGATGCCGGGCTTCAAGGAACTGTCAGGCTTCAAGGAACTTCATGGGAATATCAGTACCAATGAGATCAGGACTCGACTGCATGGCCAGGACTGAGTTGGGCTGGGAGCTTTAATCTGCATTTGCTCCAATCTTTCTCTCTCCCCTCATGTCTACCACAAATCCGAGCTACCTCGTGAGACACTCATGGGAATGACTTTCGTTCCAGCCTGGATGATATTCAGAGATGCAGCAGGGCAGGGGGCTGAGCTCTGTGACTGGGTCTGGGGTAGGGGATGACTCACTCTACCTACTGCCTGGGTAGTTGTGAAGATCTGGTGGAATTATGTCTATGTACTAGCCAGCGTTCTCCAGAGAAAACAGACCAGTAGGACATAGGTAGAGATACAGAAGAGGGGATTGTCTCACGTGGTTACAGAGACCGAGAAGTCCCATGATCTGTTGCCTGCAAACTGGAGAACGAGGAAAGCCAGTGGTGTAATTCCTTCAGTCCGAGTCCAAAGGCCTGAGAACCCAAGGGTGCTGATGTCCAAGGGCAGGAGAAGATGGAGGTCTCGGCTCAACAGAGAGTGAATTTGCCTTTCCTCTGCCTTTTTGTTCTATTGGAGCCCTTAGTGGACGGGATGGGGCCTCCCCACACTGGGGAGGGCCATCTGCTTTACTCAGTTCACCAATTCAAATACTAGTGTCCTCTGGAAACACCCTCGCAGACACACCCAGAAACAATGTTTTACCAGTTGTCTGGGCACCATTTAGCCTAGGCAATTTGGCATATAAAATTAACCAACACAGCCTATAAACTGGACAAAAGTTAGTTTGTTCCAGAGTCAGTTCTCCTCCTAGGCTGGTGTTCACTGTGACTAATGGTGCTGGGGGCAATATTGCTGGACCATCACGACAGGGTCCCAGTGATTAGGAATCAGCATATTATTCTATTGTTTGGTGACGTCTGGAGAGGTTACGCATCTGTGCACATTCACACGCCATTCATCAATTACCCACAGATCTCATACCCTCCCCTGACTTGGTTTGGCTCCAAGTGTTGGAATCTTTTTTTATAAATTTATTTATTTATTTATTTATTTTTGGCTGAGTTGGGTCTTTGTTGCTGCGTGTGGATTTTCTCTAGTTGCTGCAAGCAGGGGCCACTCTTCATTGTGGTGCACGGGCTTCTCATTGCGGTGGCTTCTCTTGTTGTGGAGCACGGGCTCTAAGCATGCGGGCTTCAGTAGTTGTGGCTTGCGGGCTCTAGAGTGCAGGCTCAGTAGTTGTGGCGCACGGGCTTAGTTGCTCTGTGGCATGTGGGATCTTCCCGGGCCAGGGCTCAAACCCGCATCCCCTGCATTGGCAGGTGGACTCCCAACCACTGCGCCACCAGGGAAGCCCCAAGTGTTGGAAACTTTTTGACAATATCTCGTCTCTTCGCTGAACACAGTCAGCTGAGGACTGGGTGAACGTGATGGATCAATGAAAGATTTGCAATTTACACCGGCCATGTGTCCTCAGGTGAGTCACCCTCTTGGGCCTCAGTTTCCTTACCTACATGATCACGGAGGTTGAAACAGATCCTCTCAAAAACTCCTTCAGGACTAAGTTCTGGGATTCTATGCTTCAGGTGCACATAAATCTAAATGGAGAGAGAACTTTTAAAGGAAGCAATGCCTAGAAAATTTAATGTTTTTCTTTGGTCATCATTATCTACTATCAACTTCTCAGATCAATAATATTTTCCATAGATATTACTAAAATATACCTTTGTAACTCACTGTGATTCTCTCTGGTCTACTGAGGGGCACTTCCGGGGGTGAGGGGACCAGTGAGCACACTAAGCTTCACCATAGCTGTGTCTCCAAAGTTCCAAAGCTCCAAAGCTCACTCTCCTCCCTTGTCAGTGATTTCTGTCCTCTCCTGACAATATTTTCTGATGGCCTCCAGCTAATGTGAGGAGAGGCTTTGAGTTGCTTTTCTATACACTCTACTTTTTTCTTACGTGCTTCGTATTCGGCGGAAGTTAAGTGTGAAGGAACGGAACACATCTCTACTCTGCTGAGAGCAAGAAATAAAATTTTCCCAATTACAGGTTTCCTCTGCAATTTTCCTCTTTGAAGAAGAATAAAACATGACACCCACCCATCCCCATTTTCTTAGCTTTTTGTCTTCTGTACGCAGAGACGGTGTCAACAGAATCGTGCATATGTGGTTATGTAAAGACAACTTCTGTCCATGAGAAAAGGACTGGCCTTAGGGGAGGGGGAGAGAAATAAGCAAAGTCCTTCCCCACCAGCCAGACAGATGCACGCACGCGCGCGCACACACACACACACACACACACACAGGCACTCACCATGACCTTTCTAACCATATGCACTTTTTCTCCATGGAGGACACCCCATGTCTTCATAGTTTTTCTCTCAGACCACAACATCTGTACTGACTTTCATATTTTCTATATATACTTTATTGTAAATGACTCCACTCAACAAAGACTTATGGGGCATCCAGTATATGTCAGGCACCTGCTTAGCCCAGGGACTGCAGCAACAACAACAATATGACCTATAAGTATCTCATCTTTTCTGTGAGTCAGATGCCGTTCCAAGAGCTTTGCATGTTTTAGCTCCCTCAATCCTCACAGCAACCCCAGGAAGGAAGTACTATTATAATCTCCACTGTGCAGATCAAGAAGATGGAGCACAAATTAACCCAAAGCCAGAACAGCCAGCAAGCAGAAGAGCCAGGCTCTGAACCCAGAGTCTATGCTTTCAGCCACCTCAGAATATCACAAACCCTGTTCTCTCCTTCTAGCTGGTGAGTTACCATTTAAACAAATAATTAAGGCACCACGGGTAGAATTTCTTCTTACAGAAGAGAGTTACGGAGAGGAGGCCATTCCAGGGGGAGGGGATAGCACATGCAATGGCCTATGGACATGAACATCTGCAGGGGGGCATGAAAAGCCATGAGAGTATGGCTGGGTAAAGAATATTGGGTGGTGTGATGGTTAATTGTATGTGTCAGCTGACTGGGCCATGGGGGCCCAGACATTTGGTCAAACATTATGCTGGGTGTTCCCGGGTGAAATTAGCATTTGAATCAGTAGACTGAGTAAAACAGATTGCTCTTCCTAATGTGGGTGGGCCTCCTCCAATCAGGTGAAGGCCTGAATAGAAGAAAAAGACTGACCCTTCCCCAAATAAGAGAGAATTCTTCCTGCTTGACAGCCTTTGAACTGGGATGACTTTTTTCCCATCTTCAGACTCACACTGAAACATCAGCTCTTCAGGTCTTGAGCTTGCCAGACTGCCAACTACACCACCAGCTCCTGGGCCTTCAGACTCAGACTGGAATTACACGTCAGCCCTCCTGGGTCTCCAGCTTACCAGCTACAGACTTTGTGGCTCATCAGCCTCCATACCTGTGTGAGCCAATTCCGTATAATAACTCTCTCTCTGACTCTGTCTCTATCTCTATTTTTATTGGTTCTGTTTCTCTGGAGAACCCTGGGAAGTGCTGGGGGAAATGAAAATAAAAGATACGTTGTGTCCAGATAATGATGGAGGCCATGAAGGATAAGGAGCTAGACAAAGCTGTCTCTTGCCACCCCCGCAAGAGAATTCCTGTTAACAAGAGGCCAAGCCATAGACTCTCAGAGCAGAATGTCGGGGACGACTGGAAAGGGACCCACAGTGACCATAAAATAGCATGCCAAGAGGCATTTGTGGTCCCAATCACAGGATCCAGATCTAGAGATGAAGGGGAATTTAGAGAGGTCCTAACTACCCGCCTCCCCACCCTGCCCTGCAGTTTATGGGAGAGAAGGCTGAGGCCAGGGAGGGGAGCGCAGGTCTGGGGTGACATCTGTGTGTGCGACAGAGGGGTTGTCACCACCTTCCCCCAAAGCACAGTCCGGAGCTCACTCCCCAAATCACCCATCCTCCCACCAACCCAGCTGGCCCCACTCAAGACATGCCTAGGAAAGCTTCCCCACGATTCAAGGAGGAGAACGAGGAAGTGTGGTGCCACACACACACACACACACACACACACACACACACACACACACATCCCTTGGTTGTCATTTTGAGCCTAATTGTTTTAACACCAGCTGTCAGGTCTGCAAAATTCTTCTCTGGTACCAATGACCTGCAAGAGCTAGAATAACAAGGATGTGTTTAAAAATAGTCCAGATTCCTAGAATTCAGTTCTCCTCACCCGCCCTTCTCCATCTTACTGACAGGCCTGGTTAGAACTCCACTTAAAATTTATGAGTACAAAGCCAAACACTGTGATTCAGATTTACTAGGAGTGGTAGAGGAAAGTGGTGGACAGGAGCAGAAGCTGAAGATGCAGGGACCTGGGCTGCTTTTCTGCAAAGCAGGCTGGAAACCTTGGCGGATCCTCAGCCCTACACCCCCATGGATTGACTTTCCCCAGCTCATCAAGCTGGGCACTCACTTCCTCCACTGCCCCCGGGGCTCCAGGTCTCCTGGACCCTCGCAGACAAGCACCCCAACAGCTAAGATCTCAACACCCCTTGGTGGTGGGCCCATCAGCTCCCTGCAGCCCAAACCCCACAGACTCTGCTCCTTCTGCCTCCAAGCAGTATGGCAGCAAGGGAGAAGGCAGCTCTGCAGGCAGACAAGCTCAAGGTCAAATCCCACACAGCTGCTAACTAGCTGCATGACTTGACAGTCAAATTCCTAAATCTCTCGCAGTCTCAGTTTCCCATCCGTAAAACCTGGCTCCCATGATCATTCTAAGAATAAACACAGGGGCTTCCTTGGTGGCGCAGTGGTTAAGAATCCACCTGTCAATGCAGGGGACACAGGTTCAAGCCCTGGTCCAGGAAGATCCTACATGCCGCGGAGCAACTAAGCCTGTGCTCCACAACTATTGAGCCTGCGCTCTAGAGCCCACGAGCCACAACTACTGAGCCCACGTGCCACAACTACTGAGCCCGCATGCCACAACTGCTGAAGCCCGCACGCCTAGAGCCCATGCTCAGCAACAAGAGAAGCCACCGCAATGAGTAGCCCGCACACCGCAACAAAGAGTAGCCCCCGCTCACCGCAACTAGAGAAAGCCGGCCTGCAGCAACAAAGACCCAACGCAGCCAGTAAATTAATTAATTAATTATTTTAGAAAAGAATAAATGTAAAGTACAGGGTACCCTACACTCCACGACTGGAAGGTAACAGAAACGCTTTTCTTCCCCTTCCTAAGCCCAGCTGTCTTACTCTTTCAAACACACTTAGGTAACAGTAAGTCAGGGAAATTTCAGTTAGTTCATAGCATCATTAATGAAACCGGAGGCAAGTTCAACATCCAACCTTGAGGAAATGGCTAACTTATGATTCATCTCTTCTATGAAGTCATGTGCAAGCGCTCAAATTCTATTTTACTGACATGAGAAAACACTCATAACATGATGTTAAGAGAAAAAACCAGCATGCAGATTGTATTTACAGTGTGATCTCAGTGATGTGAATGAAAACATGAAAATAAAGCTAGGCAAAACGTTGACAGATTGTTTCTGGGCAGAGGACTTATCAGTGAGCGCTTTCTCTTTATTTATGCTTTTTCATTTCCAGAACAAAAATGCTTAAAGAAATCGACGGCCTTTTCTTGTTTCAAAAGAGAAGAGTTGGGCCACCATCATGGGGGGGCAAATAGTCTCTTCCTAGACGACAAAATTAATTTAAAGTTCCGAAAAAAAGCTGTTTTCCATATTTGACCAAACAGTGAGGTAGCCCAAGGAGACGGAGAAATGAGTCTTGTTCTACACCTGGTTTGGTTGGTATAAATGAGTTGAGAGGAAGCTTCAAAGTAACTAGCCTTCCTCCTGCGGACGGGGGTGCGGGGGAATCAACGTGTGTAGACGGAGCCCCACCATTCACTCCTGGGACAGCATGAGATGCTCAGCTCCAGGCCATTATGCAAGTCATGGGCAGGGTCAGGAAGTCTTCTCCCAGGACCCCAAGATTTAAGGCCAACCTAGAGAACTCTCGTGTGGCTTATAAACGGACAATTCAGAGGATTCAGAGAAATACGAGAGAGGAAACTGTCTGACCCTTCCATGGGTTTAGTTAATAGACATGTCCATCCGTGAGGACAAGCAGAAAGCTCTGTCCTCGGAGGAACCTCAGGGAACACCTAACCCAACACGCTCAAGTTATAGATGAGAAAACGGACTGACTGAGGTGAAGTGATTTTCCCCAGAGTCATCAAGCCAAGAGGTGTGTTTGAAGCTCTGCGTGAAAGAGCAGGAGCAGAGCCCACATGCAGCCTTACTGCCCTGGTGCCCTCAGGTGAAGAAACAAGGTCACTGCAGCTGAGCAGTGCACAAGGCTGAAATGGTGTCTCAGTGAGAAACAGTGCAGCACGACATATCGTTTTCTTCCTAGCTGAACACACAGCTGCATTTGGATAGACATATATGTTTTAGAGCATAATTATTCTTTCCTAGAGATTCTCTCGGCTATTTCAAGCCCTCAAGCCTTTGCCTTTCTGCTTAGGAAGGTGCACCCCTCCCCCAACTTTTTTTTTTTTTTTTTTGGCTGCATTGAGATTTTGTTGCTGCGCGCGGGCTTTCTCTAGTTGTGTTGAGCAGGGGCTGCTCTTCGTTGCGGTGCGCGGGCTTCTCATTGTGGTGGCTTCTCTTGTTGCGGAGCACAGGCTCTAGGCACACGGGCTCAGTAGTTGTGGCGCACGGGCTTAGCTGCTCCGCGGCATGTGGGATCTTCCCGGACCAGGGCTCCAACCCGTGTCCCCTGCATTGGCGGGTGGATTCTTAACCACTGAGCCACCAGGGAAGTCCCCCCACCCCGCGCCCCAACTTTAAACAAACTCTATATGTATCTGAAATCTGGATTTAGGGGGAGGAAACAACAGAATAGTTGCTGGCTTTCTCTAATGATTTAGCATATGGGAAATAAGAAACAGAGCTAATGCTTATTGATCATAGGCTAAATGTTAGATGCCATACATATATTTTCTATTCTTATTCAAAAACAATCCTGTGAAGGAAGAATCCCATTTTTGATGGGGAAACTGAGGGTCAGAGGATTAAAAGTCACCTGCTCAGGGTCACCCAGTTAGGAAGCGGCCTCTTATAATGCACTGCCCTGAGGCTCCCGCAAATAGAAGCTGAGGTAGACAGCTAGGGAGGGGCAGAGCCTTGGTTCTCATATATTTAAACTATTATCTCACAAGAGTGATACTTGATTCCAATTGAGCAGCAATTTGTCTACTGTGTAAAGAAAAAATCTCCTCTCGTGGGTAGACCTAGAGACTGTCATAGAGTGAAGTAAGTCAGAAAGAAAAACAAACATCATATAGTATCGCTTATATGTGGAATCTAGAAAAATGGTACAGACGAACTTATCTGCAAAGCAGAAATAGAGACACAGACATAGAGAACAAACATATGGATACCAAGGGGGAAGGGGGTGGTGGGATGAATCGGGAGATTGGGACTGACATATACACACTACTATGTATAAAACAGAAAACTAACGAGAACCTACTGTAGAGCACAGGGAACTCTACTCAGTGCTCTGTGGTGACCTAAATGGGAAGGAAATCCAAAACAGAGGGGATAGATGTATATATATAACTGATTCACTTTGCTGTACAGCAGAAACTAACACAGCATTGTAAAGCAACGAGACGTCAGTAAAAATTAATAAAGAAAAAGAGAAAGTCTCCTCTGCTTCCTAGAGACGGCCCCCAGATGCCAATTCTGGGCCAGCCAGGCCCACTCAGACACTGCTTCCCGGTCCCCCTGCATCAGGCAGCTGCAGGGATGAAGGGCTGCTGCCACTGCCCATCTCGGAGTTAGGAAAGGGGCGCAAAGAGAGAGCCCGTGTGCTGAAGAGGAGCTGGGACAAGGTAAAGGTGGACTTCCTGGGCCCGCAGGTCACCAGAGCAGCCCCTGCAGGCCGCTCACCACCAGTCAGGGGCAAGTGGCTCAGCCCGAGGCCTGCCCACCCAGGGCTGGGACTTCCAGGCGCCCTCGGCCCTGGGCACGTCAGGCTGCCCCAGTCCCCACTCGCTCTCTCACCAGCCCCTGTTCCTCACAGCACGTCCTTCCAACAGACCTTGTTTCCTAGTCAGACCTCTGGGATTATAAGGATGACTCTGCCCTTCTTCTCTAGTGGATGGATAAATCCATGTTGTTCCTTATGTGGGTTCCCCCAAATGCAGACTTATTCCGGGCTCCTGCCCGGAAAGCACAAATCACTTCAAACCACCTCCTCCTCTGTACACTTTGTGCAAGTCTTGGAGGCCAGGAATGCCTCCCCTGCCCCTGTCCTGGGTGGCCAGCACCATCCTCCTCCAAGACCCTCCCTTCTGAACTCCAAAGTAATTTACCTGCGGGCCTCTTTCTTTGTCTGGAAATTACTGTGTCCACATAGGATCTTCCCTCTTAGACGGAGCTTGCTGGGGGAAGAATCACTCAGTGCACATGCACAGCGGTTTCAGAATCCTTACAAAGAAGAGGCAGACCTACTAGAGAATGGACTTGAGGACACGGCAAGGGGGAAGGGTAAGCTGGGATAAAGTGAGAGAGTGGCACGGACTTATATATACTACCAAATGTAAAACCTTCAACTGGTAGGAAGCAGCCACATAGCACAGGGAGATCAGCTCGGTGCTTTGTGTCCACCTAGAGGGGTGGGAGGGAGACGCAAAAGGGAGGGGATATGGGGATATATGTATATGTATAGCTGATTCACTTTGTTATAAAGCAGAAACTAACACACCATTGTAAAGCAATTATACTCCAATAAAGATGTTAAAAAAAAAAAAAAGAATCTTTACCAAGACCAGATGCTCACAGTGCTTGCAGTTCTTTCCATTGCCAGGGGAAGAAGGTAGGAGAAAAGAACTGCAGAGAATACACACTGTCCAGTATCAGTAGCAAGTGGAAAGGACGGAGGTGTAGGAACCGTCCACATCCCAGAGGCTGTCTCCCCTCCCACCCAGCACCGTCCCTGACAGGTGACGCACCGGTGACAACTAACGGCTCTCCCCACCGGTGACCACGGGACAGCCCAGGCCACGGTGGACATGTGAGTTCAGGGACTGTGAGTGCTGTGGCCTCCCACCCAGCCCCACCACCCTCAGCGCCAAGATGTGAGTAGCACGCTGGGCACCTGGAGTGCCAGGAAAAGGAGGCAAAAGGGAAGCGGGGCGCAGTCTCCATCCTCAGGTGCTGGTGCCTACTCCAGCTGGGATGGAAAACTCATTTGTGGGAATAATCTGGGCACAGTTACAGAGCAAGTCACTTCCGGATGGAAACCAGGGGTTTGAACGGGAGGGCCTCATGGGGGCTCTAAAGGCCAGAAAAGGGAGGTGACTGGCCCGGTTAAGGACAGTGCTGAGGGTAGACCCCAACTCTGTAGCTCCAAGGTGGAGGCTCTACCCCCTGCGCTGCCTCAGCTCACAACATTCACAGCCAGGGAGGACCCCAAGGAGGCTCGGCTGGGACTGAACAAGTTAATTCGGGAAGGGTACCACAGCCCCCGGCAAAGCAAATCAGCCTTGAAGTAACTGATGTACTTTTTACTATGTATTTGCTCTATGCGAGACACTGAGGAAGCAGAGAGGAAGCTGCACAGCACCTGCCCAAGTAGTGATCACATTCTAACAGAAGGACAAGTACAGCATTATCCTCGTTGTCACCACCACCACCATCATCAACGCCCTCATCATCGCCCGGTCGTCATCACCACCCTCATCATCGCCACCATTATCATCACCACCACCATCATCATCGCCCGGTCGTCATCACCACCCTCATCATCGCCACCATTATCATCACCACCACCATCATCATCGCCCTGTCGTCATCACCACCCTCATCGTCACCACCAGCATCACCACCACCAGAATCACCACCGTCATCATCACTGCCATTATCATCACCACCACCACCATCATCACCACCCTCATCACTACTACCATCACCACCCTCATTATCACCACCACCATCATCATCGCCCTGTCGTCATCACCACCCTCATCGTCACCACCAGCATCACCACCACCAGAATCACCACCGTCGTCATCACTACCATTATCATCACCACCACCACCATCATCACCACCCTCATCACTACTACCATCACCACCCTCATCATCGCCCTGTCATCATCACCACCCTCATCATCACCACCATTATCATCACCACCACCACCATCATCACCCTGTCGTCATCACCACCCTCATCGTCACCACCAGCATCACCACCACCAGAATCACCACCGTCATCACTACCATTATCATCACCACCACCAGAATCACCACCGTCATCACTACCATTATCATCACCACCACCAGAATCACCACCGTCATCATCACCACCATTATCAGCACCACCATCATCTCTGTCATCATCACCAATATCAATACCATATGACCATCTACAGCCTTGCCATCATAGCTACCGTCCTGATACTAATACTCTAATACCTAATCTGTGTCAGCACTGTGGATTACATTCATCATCTTTAATGCTCAAATATTCCTTTTGAAGTAGGAATTATAATCCCCATCTTACAAATGAGCAAAGTGGGGCTCAGAGAAGGCACACAGCCTGCCCCAAGTGGTACTATGAGAACTTGGATTCTGGAGCAGGTCTGCTAGACTGCAAAACTTTCCCTCTTTTGCCCTCCAGGCTACCTCCATCAACAAATAGTTACGTTAACATGTAATAAATGTTCTAACACACATAGGCAAGGAGCTTTGGTTAATTCTGCTGTGATGGCGAGCCAGAAGTTCACAGGCGAGGATGTAGTCGAGGTGAACCTTGGGAGGGCTCTCGAGTCCTGGTGGAAAGAGTGATGGCCATGTGTTCCAAGGAGACTGGGAAGGATGCTGGGCGATCAGGGCACAGCAGTCCTGGAACACTGCAGGAGTGAGTAATGAGTGGGTGAGCGAGAGTAGTGTCAGCTGGGACCAGGATGCGAGGGCCGCACCCCCTGAGCCGCTGAAATGGAGTTAACCCTGTGTGTTAGGAGGAAACCTCGAGTCTTAGGCCAGGGCAGTGAAATGCTCAAATCTACTTTAAAAAGTTCACTGCGGGGTGAAGATATATTGACAAGGATGTTTATGAGTCTGATGTTTATAAAAAGTGGCAACTGCTTACCAGGCTAGGAACAGAGAACTGCTCCAGTGAACCTGTTGCTAATCCAGACAATGGAATGCTCTGCTGTCATTAATCACGGTGATGTGTAGCATCCAGCAATTCATCCTCCAGGTATTCATCCCAAAGAAGTGAAGGCAGGGACCCAAACAGATATTTGTACGCCTGTGTTCACAGCCGCGGTATTCACAACAGCCAAAAGGTGGAAGCAACCCAAGTGTCCGTGGATGGATGAATGGATAAACCACATGTGGTCTAACCATACAGTAGACTATCACTCAGCTTTCAAAAGGAAGGAAATTCTGACACGTGGATGAACCTTGAGGACATTATGCTAAATGAAATGAGCCAGACACAAATGGATAAATACTGTATGATTCCACTTACATGAGGGACCTGGGGGAGTCAGATTTATAGACATGGAAAGTAGAACGGTGGTTGCCAGGGGCTGGGAGGAGGGCAGAAGAGGGAATTAGTTTTTAATGGGACAGAGTTTCAGTTTGGGATGATGGGAAAGTTCTGGAGCTGGATGGTGCTGATGGGAGCACAGTATGAATGTACTTATCAGCATTAAATCGTAGCCTTAAAAATGGTTAAGATGGGGCTCCCCTGGTGGCGCAGTGGGTGAGGGTCCGCCTGCCGATGCAGGGGACACGGGTTCGTGCCCCGGTCTGGGAGGATCTCACATGCCGCGGAGTGGCTGGGCCCGTGAGCCATGGCCACTGAGCCTGCGCGTCCGGAGCCTGTGCTCCGCAGCGGGAGAGGCCACAGCAGTGAGAGGCCCGGGTACCGCAAAAAAAAAAAAAAATGGTTAAGATGGTAAATTTTATATCACGTGTATTTTACCACAATAAAAAATGATGATATGGGCGTGCATTAACACAGAAATACGCTGTAACATGCTGGTTAAGGAAAAACACATGTTATGTTATAATCCTAATTTTTTTTTTTTTTTTTTGGCTGCACCATGTGGCTTGTGGGATAGTTCCCTGACCAGGGATCAAACCCGTGCCCCCTGCAGTGGAAGCGTGGAGTCCTAACCACTGGACCGCCAGGGAAGTCCCCCTAATCCTACTTTTAAACATATATGTATATGCTAGCCCAAATATTAAAAGATACGAATCAAAGTGTTAACAGTGGTTATTTCTGAACCATGAGATTACTTTGTTTTTTTTTTTTTGTGGTACACGGGCCTCTCACTGTTGTGGCCTCTCCCGTTGCGGAGCACAGGCTCCGGATGCGCAGGCCCAGCGGCCATGGCTCACGGGTCCAGCCACTCCACGGCACGTGGGATCTTCCCGGACCAGGAAACGAACCCGTGTCCCCTGCATCAGCAGGCAGACTCTCAACCACTGTGCCACCAGGGAAGCCCTGAGATTACATTTTATTTTCTTCCTCTGCATATCTGTGTTTCTCAGTTTCTACAACGGACACTATAACTTATAATAAGAAATGTTTTCAATTAAAGAGAGGAGGAAGAAAAATATGCAAGACAGATTGATGGCATGATGGATTCACTAGGGAGTGGGATGAGAAACAGGCTGGGGAGGAAAAAACAGGAGGAGAGCCAGTGAAGCGGCCTTGGCAGCGGGACTTTGATTCATTCATTCATTCAGTGCCCACCTGGGGGAAACCGGGGCAGAAGGAACAGTATCGCAATTTTCATTGTTCACTCCTTACCTGTATGTTGGATGCCTGCGACAGAGCCAGTCACTGGAGACACCAATGTGACCAAGATACTCTATCTGTCTTCCCAGAATGTACGTTCTGTGTTGGGAGACAGAAAGACAAGCCACCAAGTGGTATGGAGCAAGGCATCCGTGGATGTGCAGAGTGCTGGGGACACAGCAGAGGGACACAGGAGCTGAGTTAAACGGGACTTCTCTGCGAGCTTGGGGCCTGCAGACTCATGCAGGCCAGCCCCAGGGGAGTGGAGTTTGGTGTTCCAAGCAGAGGACACAGAGCACAGTGTAAATGCTCAGAGGTCACAAGAGAGCCTGGCAGTACAATACCAACAGAACCTGTAGGATTTCTTCCCCTGAAGACATCACAGAACAAGCAGACATCCCTGCCCAGCTGGATACGGGGTTTTCTGCGGCTGCCTCTGCACGTTACCCATCTATCAGCCATCTCCCTCTTCTCCCTTAGTTTACAGAAGCTCATCTCTGATCCAGCTGCAAAGTGGAGAAAGTAGGCTCCTCCCCTAACCCAGGGGATGAACATGATTGGTTCAAGTCAAGCAATTAATCCTGTATCCCTTTTCCGGTGATTAGTGTAGAAGTAGATATATCACAAAATTCTGGCCAATGAACCCTTAGAAGAACCCTGCTAGGTGGCTTCTAGTTAGGATTTTGCTCCTCAGTAAGAGGAAAGAGCTGCTAAGGAAAAGGTTCATTTTGTACCTGCCCCCTTAGATCCAGCTTGGGATGCTGCTCTGACGCTTGGAGCTGTGGCAGCCAATTTATGAGCATGAGGGACAGGCTAGGAGAGTCGCAGAGACAAGGGTCCAACCTCCTAATATTTTTGAACTGCAGACCATTCTTAGAAATGCCCATCTCCAGCATTCTGTTATGTAAGATAATTAAATGCCTTTGTCATTAAGCCTCTGCTAGTTTGTTATTCTGTTCCTGCCGCCAAATGCACCTTACGTCGGTTATTCTGTGCCTGCCTCAAGACCAAGAGCTAACGCGACAGCTTCTGTGGGTCTGGCACACTGGGATGTGATCCCGATGGTCATCTGACGCCTGAAAGCCAATATTTCCCTTCCATCAGGTCACACCTCCCCTGCAGCCTTCTACATGCACAAAGAAATAAAGCTATTGACTGTTAATAAAGCTGTAGTTTCCACCCAGCTATCAGCATCATTGCCCTCAATATTGATGAGTTGCGTGCAGAACAGATTATACCAAACCCACAGAGGAAGATGGGCTGATGGAGCCAGCTCTTCCTTTCCCCCAAACAAAGCACACTCGGTCAAAGAAGCAGGAAACAGAACAAAAGGAAAAAAGTCCACCCAGATCTCATCTACTCGTTGTGGATGCAAGGGTGGCCACGTCTGCACCAGGGGTACCAGAGGGCCGTCTTTGAAGGCCCTGCCTTCCTTTTAGACGCCCTTGCTCCCCTTCCCTAGAGGCAGAAGAGGCAAAACTCAGGTGAATGAGGCAACCGGCAGGCAAGGAGCTTGAGATCATAGGGACAGATGGCAGAGCTGGGCTGTGCAGGGCCCAAGAGCAAAGCAACCAGGGCTGAGTGGGCTCTGCCTGGGAGAGAAGAGAGCGGAGCACGTGTCTGCCTTATTCAGAGACTGAAGTGCATTTCTGACCGTTGCATTCACCCAGGGAGCAGGACGATGCAGCCCTGCACCAACCAGGTCCTGCCGCGCGGTTCCTACACGCACTGTGATGCACCTGGGGAGAAGCGGCCTGGTTTAACCACGCTCGCATGTCGCTCTCACGGCGGCCGTCCTGCTCAAACACCCTCAGTGGCTCCTGCTATCTACAGAATTGAGCCCACTCCCTTTCGCCCGGCCCTCCACAACATCCCCCACCACTAAGGGCTTGTCGCCCACTCGGCTCCGGTGTGCACCCAAAGGCCAAAGGCTGGCGCAGGCTCTCAGGCAGCCCACGGAAACCCTGCGAACTACCCCAGGGCTTTGATTCCCTCTTCCTCAGCGAGGCGCCCCTCGCCACTTCCTGTCCTCAGGCCACCGGGGCTCCACGCCGGACGCAGCCTGTCTGTCTGGGCTGAGGTGCTGCCGGGAGCCCTGGGTGAGCCACAGGCCAAGCTGCTCCAATCACCCCCACCGCCAGCAGCCACAGCAGGCCCCGGGGGGCTCCCCAAGCTGAGGGACACCGGCTTACGTGCACAAGGACCTTCGAGCTCATAAAGAGCAAAGGCCTGAAGGATTATTCCTCTTAAACTGTTGTCTAAAATTGTGTAAGGGGTTCGTTAGCACAGACATGGAACCAGGCCCCGATTTACACCTGTCTTCAAGTCAGTGGATGTGGGCTGGTCCTATTCCAGAGCTCCACAGCCTCTGGCAAATTGCTCCAGGGTAATATCTCTCTCTCTCTCTCTCTCTCTCTCTCTCTCCATGAAATGAGATAGGGCCTGATGGAAATAGCATGAGTTATGGAGTAAGACAAATTTGGGTTCAGAATTGGTCCCAGTCATTCTATAAAATGCCTGACCAGCATTCCTCAAAACTGTCAAGGTCACCAAAAACAAGTCTGAGAAGCTGTCGGTCTAGACAAGTCTGAGGAGACATGATGACTAAATGTAATGTGGTGCCCTGGGTGGGATCCTGGAAGAGAAAAAGGACATTAGAGAAAACTAAGGTAATGTGAATAAAGTATGGACTTTAGTTAATAATAATGTATCAATATTGGTTCATCAATTGTGACAAATGTTCCACACTAATGTGAAGTGTTAATAACAGGACAAACTGGGTATGGGGTATATGGGAACTCTCTGTAACACCTTTGCAATAATTCTGTAAATCTAAAACTGTTCTGAAATTAAACGTTTATTAAAATATAATAATAATAACTGGTCCCAGGCACTTAACAGTGGTGTAACTTTGGGAAAATGATTTCCCCTCCCTAAGCCTCAGTTCCACGTTATAAAATGGGATAATAATAACTACCTCATGGGGGTGATGAAACATGTGTAAAATGTTTTCATAATGCCTAGCACACAATCTGCACTCATTAAACATTCCTTTTTTAAGTCCCAACCAAGAAATATATTTAAGATTCAATAATAGCAAATAATTAACCCATATTTAAAATTTCCAGTTTTCCCCAAAATGTCCTTGATAACCTTTTCCTTGGCCCAGTATCAAGGCTCATGTATTCCATTTTATTGTCAGGCCTCTTTATTGTCCTTTAGTCTACAACAGTGGCCCCCTCCTTCCCTTTTTTTCTTTCATGACACTGACACAAATTTAAACCAGACATTCCCAGGAGGTCGAAGAGCAGAAGCTTCCCACCAGAGTGGGAGCTGAAACCTGGCTTGAGTGATGTGGTCATTTTTCACTCCAACCCCCTGTTAAGCCACGCCCTGCCTACCACACACCATGCATTTTACTAAGGACACTGTATACATTGTCTCACATTTCTCAGCAACCTTATCAAGTCAAGACCATTATCCCTATTTGACAGATGAGAAAACTGAGGCTCAGAACAGTTAAGTGACTTGCCAAAGTCCTACAGCAGTCACTAGCAGAGCTGGGATTTGAACTCTGGCTCAAAACTCAGGTTCCTTCCCAAAAACCAAAACCACAGTCCTTTCAGGGAAGCTCCCCTTTACTGGGAGAGACCGGCATGGAAACAAGCCATTACAACAGTACAATGACAAAAGTGCCAACACACAAGCAAGTGGGGGACACCACAGGAACCAAGAGAAAGGAAGTGGGAGCCTCAGGGGATACCAGAGAGCCTTCCCAGGCAGGGGTCAGGCGGGGCCCCGGGAGCGGGCAGCACCCTGTCCTGCAGCCACAGAGCAAAGGTGCCTTCGCCAGAAGGACACAGGTGCACAGGGGATGAGACGGGAAAGCAGGTGGGCACCGGGATGAGGAGGGTCCTGAAAGTCTGCATTCATTTTTGTATCTGCCCATTCATTCATTCACTCACCAAATATTCGTGGCGCTACTATTAAGTGCCAGGCCTGTCCTGGATGCTAAGGATACAGCAGAGAACAAGGGTACACAGACGGCAGCCTCACGGAATTTACAATCTAACTGGGAAGGAGATAATAAATAAATAAGTGATACGCATGGCAGTTAAGTGTAGGGAGCAGAATAAAGCAGAGGGGACAGGGAATACCTGGAGCCAGAGGGATGGAAAGGCCTGGATGAGATATCTGAGTAACGATCTGAAGGAGGGAGTGAGGGTGGCTGGCAGTGAGAGTGGCAGGGGAAGAACATTCCAGGTGGAGGAAGCAGCCAAGGCAAAGGGTAAATTGAGGCTGGAAGGGAAGAAGTGCCCGGTTGAGGGGCCGCTGAGGGGCCGCACTGGTACCATGGGAGCAGCACACTATCCCTACGTGTGCGACAAAACAGTTCAGGCACGCTCGTGCCGGGCACCATGCTGCCAGCTTCAGGACCACCGGATGCCAGTGACAAGAGCCTTAGCGATCTTCACGCTCATTAATGACCCTGGTGGGGAGGATCTGGAACATGGTGGGCAGGGCCTTGAAGCCCCTATCAGAGCACATGGTGAAGGGATTCAACTATGGCTAGGGCCAGCCCCACAGGAGCCACCCCTGGCCTGACATTCCAGGTCCCAGGACCCCCCATCACACCCCAATACCCCAACCCTGACTGCCGGCATGGCGACACATGAGAAGGCCATGGCCCAAGCCTCTATAGGATCTCAGCTGCTGGAGAACTGCCATGCAGATAAATTTCACCTGCCAAGTTACTAAACCTCTCCAGGCCTCTATTTTCTCATCTGTGAAATGGTGATAATAATGGCCCCTATTTCCTAAGAAGGATGATATGACTTAATAAATGTAAAGTCTTCACAACACCATTTGCACATAATAGGAACTCAATAGCTGTGAGTGGCTGTCCATTATTAGGGTGGTTGTTCCTGCTGCTATTATTATTATTATCAATATTACTGACAGTAGCCCCAAACTACACTCATAGTCTACCTAAGGGTTTCCAGGACCACCGGGGAGGGAGAAGAACTGGAGAAACGTAGACAATGGAAAAGACACCCCCTTCCCTCAACTTGTCTTCCACCCTCGCACCACCTACCCAGCTTATGTGCCTCCCCCCGCCCATTCACTCCTTCTCCTCCAATCTAGTGTCCCTCTTTTCTCTTGGTGTCAATAGCGCTCCCCAGGAACGCACTGTAAATACATTAGCAGCTCATTAACAACCACAAACGAGTACATTTTGCCTCATGTCAGGCCATGTCTAATCAACTGCTGTAATAAATGCAATTCTATTCTAATAATCGTCTGCACTCCCAGAGCATCCTTCATCCAAGGCCTTTCTGACAACCCTTGGCCCCCAGGAAAGAGGCGGTGCCTTGCTGAGTTGCAGTATCTGGGCTTATAAGAGCTATAAGAGTCCTTACATATCTGTAGACCACCCTTTCCCTCAGCTTGAAGATAAAAAAAAGCCCAGAGAGGGAAGTGAATTTCCCAAGGTCACACAGCAGGTTGGGCGCCAAGTCAGTGGGAACCTGGGCTTCCAAGCTAGCATGTATTGCTCCACAGCAGGCATTTAATCCTCAAATGACCCTCGAGGGCAGGTACCATCAGTACCTCTGCTGTGTGGAGAAAGACAACAAGGCTCAGAGAAGTTAAGGACCTGCCCAACGTCTCCTGATAGCCGTTGTAGGTAAATGCAGAGGGAGGAGACTGAGGAGACTGACCTTACCTACCGTGAGGCTTTCTAGGAGTCTCTCGGTCAAGGAGGAGCAGAGGAAAGGGGGTCTGTGGGACAGGAAGGGGACGAGAAGGATTTACCACAGCATCTCGCAAAGTGACCTCTTGGGATACAGACTCATAAGGCCACAAAAGTGACACATCAGGAAACAAGGCCGTGTGTATTTATTGGAGATGCATACTCCTGCCCGAGGGCTCTGTCTGGGTCTGCCTGGCAGAGGCAGGCTCCAGACAGCGAAGGACTGACTTTCACAGCAGCAATCTGTCGCCACAGATCCATCAAGAGAGATCCTTTAATATCTGGCCCCCTTCTGTGATGCCACAGTGCCTAGATCTGGCCCCGAAGCTGTGCTGCTGATGGGAACCAACACCACCCATTAACCCAGAACTAGTGCAGACAGAGCAGTCCCCACAACGCATATGGAAACCAGTGCTCGCACATTTATATGGGTGCTCTGCCTTTGCTTGGCAGAATGAGTTCAACAAAAATCAAAACGCACTTCAGAAGGTTCCTTAAGGAGTAGGGATCTGCTTTATGAAGTCTGGGGGCCACAGAAGAACCTCTGGAGTCACCCTGTCCATGGCTCTGTCTTCCAGCCCACCTGTACCCAAGCCACGCATGCGGAGGGCTCCCTGTGAGGCCACCCAACTCCTCCAGCGTCCGTTCTCCTCCTCCTCCAACATCCAGGCCGGCAGGACAGACCCCAACCCATCCCCGGCCACTGCATGAAACCTCAGCTTTGTCCAGCCATGCCTTTCCTCACCCAGCAGACAGGCCTAACGGGCCAGAAGGGATTTGTTCGGCTCTCCAGATCCATCGTAATCTGAGCGCTTAAAGGTCCCCCAATGCCCATTTAGACAATCCCCATTTTCTAACAGCCAGTAAATACTCTGGGACCGGGTGAGCATTTTTAAAGGTCCTTAAATAGCTCATTTGCATAATCCATATTTTCAGAGCCCCTAAGCATGTGTCCTGCCTTCCTAATCTCAATCTTTATTATGCGTGAGGAAGAAAAGGCTTCCAAGGAGTGTAGCAGCCCTTCACAACCCTTCTGGGAGAATTGATTCTTGTTTTCAAAAATGACCACGTTTTCAAAAGCAGGCACGGAGCTAACCACAAAAGGAAAATATTTAAAGGGAAGCTGTTAACCTGTGTAGGCCTGCAAATGTTCTTTCCTTGAAGGCAGGAAACTCCCCTGCGGGCTCCTAGGGGTACTAATTACACACTGGCCCCTGCAAATGCTTCAGTGAAGGTTGGAGCCCTCCCCGCTCCCACACTGGTTCCCTCCTGGAGCCTCTAAGAACACAGCTTCACCTGAACATCTCTTTCCGGATCACTTTTCCAGTTTTAGTCTCAGCCCAAAGCCCTTCCTGCAGAAAGGAACGGAAATTTGCCAGGAGAAACTTAGGTGTCAGGATTGTGGGCTGTTCAGCAGGAATCTTGGGTAAAGCCTCTACCCTGTGGGCAACAGGAAAGTTGATTCCTGCAGAAGAAAGCCCCAGGGGATAGTGAGAAAAAGCCCCCAGGAAGATGAATCCAAGACAAGAAAGATGCCCCCTGCAGCCCCTCCACTCTCTTGGATGGAAAAACAATCTGTCCTGTTAGGAAGGACATCCAAATTCCAAAACACCTGCAACCACAGTCAAACATGGGCACCCCGCCCCCCCTCCCCAAACACACACAGAATGTTGAGCCAAAGAAGCCAGGCCTGAAAAGTACATACTGTATGACTTCGTTCCTATAGACTTCTAGAATAGACAAAAAGAACCTACGATGAGAGAAGCCAGGACCAGGGGTACCCTGGGTTTGGGGCTAGAAAGAAGACGTGGGGCACTTCTCAGGCGCAGGTAATAGCCTGATCTAGGTGCTGTCTCCCTGGGGAAATGCACAAAGCGATACACTTTTTCTTTTTGGAGGTAATCCAAATCCCCTTAGTTCCAGTTTCAACCTCCCCCCAGTTTCTCCTGGCATGGCTCTCAAATCCCCTCCTGCTGCACCTTATTTATCCAGAATGCCCAACTATCTGTGAAAAGGGTCACTCCTCCTTTGTCCAGATTTTGGATTTAGGAAGGGTGGGGGGTCTTTATAGTAACACGGACATCTCTAAATGGACGAGGGGCTTCTTTGCCGTTCTTTGCCCCGTAACTCCCACACCTGCTAGAAACCCCACCACATTAGAGAGGGGTACCTAATGGGGGGTTGGCGGTGGGAAGGCGTGGAAGCAGCTGGCAGAGAAACTCAGTCAGGTCTGGCAAAGACGGATGTCTCCCTGTTGAGTGTCTTTGAAGCTGGGAATGGGCGCCGGGCCAGGTGGTGCCGGGTTTCTCCAGCCTCAGGCAGGCTGCAGGGCTGGATAACCTGAGACCCACTGCCAGGCCCTCCAGAGACTGGCTGAGCTCAGAACCAGAAGGAAGGAGGGGGCAGAGAAAGCTGGGGAGGCGGGGGGAGGAGGGAGACGAAGGGAATGAGGGGGAGGAGTGAGGAAAGGCAGGAGAGAGGAAGGGGGGAAACTGACCGGCTCTGAGAGCCAGCTGGGCGCTGGTGGGTGGCAGCGCAACCCTGCCGACTCTGGCCTCTCCCGCTACATCTCGGGCTGCGGGGCCGGCAGCAAATGGGGAGGCCAGAGGAACTTGGACACTCGGGACTCTCAGCGGATCCGTCGCCAACATCCTGCCCTTCCTGCTTCACACACACACATCCCGCCCCAGCCCACTGGCCTCGCCCCCTGCCCCCTGCGCCCTGCGCCGTCCGCCCCACGCGCCCTCCTCCGGGCACCTCCTCAGACTCCACGCAGCCGGGCCTCCGAGGGGCTCGCGCCCCGGAGGCGGGGAAAGGGAGAGAGGCTCCACAAAGAGCCCAATTCCCAGGTGGGACGTTCCTCCGCCCCCACCGCGTCCCCTTCGTACCCCGCCCCGGTGGGGAGAGTCTGCGGTCCGCACAAGCAAGTCAGCGCCGCGGCCGCTGGTGACGTCGCGCGCCCAAGCTGGCTACCCCGGGTGAGTGTGCGCGCGCGGCGCGAGCATCCCGCTCGCTCCCGAGCCCCTCCGCCCGGGAGCCCGCCTACCTTCCTCCCGGCTCCGCTCGGCGCCCGTCGCCTTTGCCTGCACACTCCTGCCCGGTGTCGCCAGGGCTGTTACCAGGAAGTCCCAGTTCGCGTCCCGAGAGCGCTTCCCGGGGTCTGGCTGCGGATGCGCGGAGCCCTCGGCGGGGGCGTTCGAGAGCCCCCGCCTCCCTTGTCACGGCCGTGCATGGCATCATTCCCCTGGAACCCTCGTCCCCACGTCTTAGCCTTCTGCGGCCGGCGTCCGAGCCCCACCGGTGCCCCCTCTCTTCCACACCTTAGCTCGGAAACAGCACATCGTTCCTACCCACCACCTCATCTCTTCCCGAGCCCAGCCCGGAAGGCCCAGAGCCAATCTACCCTTCTCTTCCTCTAGTTTCCCAGTTTCTTCCTAGTTTCCACCTTCTCTCAGACCCTCCAGCGCCCAAATCCTGAGCAAGTCACCTTTCAGATGATTGATAGAGAGATAGATAGATAGATAGATAGATCGAGGGACAGATAGAGATACGAATGTATACTGAAGGGACAACCCAGGACCCCAGTTTGGCCAGGACAGCACCCAGGCTTTCACAACCTGCTTAATAGAAATGAAGCTGCAGCATTCCGGCTGCATAAGCTGTGCAAACTGTAAAGTGCTTTACGCCCCTTTCTAACTAACCACAGTAGCAGCTTAGACTGGAAACCCAAGTTCTGCTTGCAGATAGTTTGGGCACAGCTCCGATTCTGCCAGGCTTGCCTACCAACATCACCACACTAATTCATCTGTTCTGTCAACCAGCACCCGCTGAGCCTGCTGTAGACACACACTGTCGGGTCCTGTCGCCCAGAGACCGACAGGGCATGTGCCTGCTCACTGGGGGCTGACATTCCGGTGGGCATCAGACCCCCCCACAGTAACTCCATGTGACAGGTGCCCTGGGAGAGGTTAAGGATGGAGAATTATGAAACACTGGAGGGAAGGCATTTGACCTGGGTCTTGAAGAGAGGGTTGGGAGTTTCCAGAAGAAATGGCCTTTCAGGCAGATGCACCAGGATGCACCCATAGGAGTGGGTGCCCCATCTTTCCCGGGATGGGAAGCAGATTGGTGGGACCGGATCACAGTTCCCTAAGGTGATGGTGGGTAGTAGACAGCGTCCAAGAGAAGAGGAGAAGGTCGGCTGATGCCAGGTTGAGAGAGGCCCTGACCACCAGCTTATTTCTTCTGTTCCTGTGCCCTCTGCTAGACCTGTCCCCAGGCCTCTGGGCCAGCTCTTCAAACTATGGACACATGACAATCCGAGAGTTAATCGGCCCTCCTACTGGAGAAGCTCCGGATGTCACAGGGTTGCACTGCTGTCAGCAGGCCCTCCATCTGTCTGACTTTAATCCCCCCACCCCCATCCAGGCATGGCCTCCCCCTCAGGGTGACTCAGCTCCTGGCTCCTTCCCTTCCTGCCACCAGCTGAGACGTGTGACCGGTTACCATGGTGACCGCAAGGAGCCCGGTTCGTACCTGTCTTTCCGGATGAGACCTGGATGTCTAAATTGCTCCTGAGACCTGGATGTCTAAATTGCTCCTGAACGGAATGCCTGGGCACAGCTGCTCACCTGCAGAGGTGTGTGTCAGGCGGCATCTCAGGGCCCTCCCCCCCTGCACGAACCCGGGGTGGGGGCAGCGGTAGGGAGCGGGAGACCAATGACAGATGCCTCCACCACGGGGACTCTAGGCTGGTATTTCTCTCCATAAGATGCGGGTCTCCAGAGGGAGGGGGACAAAGCACATGAAGGCAGGAGCTGAGAGCTACCATCCAGTTTGTCTGTGGAAAAACCAGGACTTTCCACTATTCCAGGTCATGACACATGTGTATCCTTCACAAATACACTTGGGAGAGATGCACGCTTATTTGTCAAAGGTTATCATTCTTATCAGAGTTACACACCCATGCTCACAGCACCAAAATACTCTTCCTGGCACGTGGCCCATTACTCTCCTGCCTCAAACATTCCATAGCTCCCCAGTGCCGAGAAAGAAGATTCAAACCAATTCCTCACCCTGGCCTCAGCCCCCCTTTTAAATCTCTCACAGGCTACCTAGTGACCACACTTGCTGTTCCCTGCCCCATGCCACAGCCTCAGCAGACTGCTTCCTGCTTCCCAAAGGGTGTCCAGCTGCCATGCTTGTCTTCAGCTGACCATCTGCCTGGGCTTCACTGCACAGTCACTTTCTCAAGTTGTCCTCAGCCTCAAGGCTCAGCCCCATTCCTCAGGCCCTCGGCCCCTCTCTTATCCCCAGTTAAAATTTCATCCCCCTTTCCTTCTTCCTGGTTGCATTTTTGGGACCTATTAGAAGACAGTCTGCCATGAATCACACAGACTTGAGTGTATCTGTCACCCCCAAAGGCAAACACATGGTTTTGTTTATTTTTGTGTCCCTCTGCTTCTCGGGGGGCCTAGCACAGGGCCAAAGTGAATGGGAACTGCATGGCACTGGTTCACCCTCTCTCTCCTCTCTAGGCAGGCTTTGAAGACCTCCACCGAAGATAAATGAGGAGACCTTGGTCGGACAGTCATTCCACGCTCATACATAGATCCCTCACCCCTGGACTTCCAGACCCAGTGAAGTGGCACTGCCTCCATCCCAGCTTCCCAGAGCTGCAGCTGCCTGAGGGGATGTGGGCCGCTGGGCATTCTCTTCTGGGGGTGGAGACAGGGCTCCCTGGCATTAGTCAAAGGCGGCAAGAGACTCGGGAAATGGGCTGCAAGAATGCATGGATGGTGCTCCGGTCCCAGCCCCAGGGCACGGATCCCACCGAGTGGTGGGGCCTTAAGCAGGTGGCAGCAGGCTCTGGCCCCCAGGACACAGCTGGCCGAGGCTGTGGCTGCAACCCCGAGAGGCCCCAGCTGAGCCTGCACACAGAGCTCTTGGAGGCGAGGCTAACGTAGTTAATTGGTTCCAACCCTCGGCTAGGAGTATGAGCATTGATTGGGCACCGTGGGGCTCAGAAGCTGTAACCTCCGCGGATGCTTCACTTCCTTCTAAGCTTGAACCGAGAAAAGGGAAATACGATCAGAGGTCGTGGTGCTCACTTCCCAGCTGGGCTGAAGCATAAATAGTGGAGGAGGAACCACTAAGAAATCAATGGTGAGGAGGGATGATGGCTCTCCTCCCCCAGGCGGGGCATGGCTGCCTCTCCGGGGAAGAGCCAGGCCCAGTCAGAGCAGATGACAGGAAACAATGAGCCACGTTCCCGCTGCCCAGCCCCAGTCCCCTGGCCTGTCTCAGAAGGGCTTGCATCTGCCCTGACTCTTGCAACACGGGGACTTCCGGGCTGGGGACAGGAAGAGGGGACTTCACGTAAAGGTCTTGGCACTTGAGCATGGGCTCTTGGGGGAGACGGGGACTGGCCCCGCTTAATGCAGTTTAACGCAGGAAGTTAAACCCTGCCTTTAACTTTGGCGCTATGCTTGACCCCCGAGAAGTAGAGGGACATGAAAATAAACAAAGCCGCGTGTTTGCCTTTGGGGGTGACAGATACACTCAAGCCTGTGTGATTCATGGCAGACTCTGTCTTCTAACAGGTCCCCAAAGGCAACTGTGTGTGCCCCCCCACCTCCACACAGAGACCCCAGCCCATTCCCCTGCCATTCCTCCATCCTCACAGAAGCTCATCCATCGTCCAGTCGTCCAAATATCAGCTCATTCAAGAATTAATTCAGCAAGTAAGAACTGAGTCCCTACTCTGCACCTAGCCCTGCGCTAAGCTCCTTGTGACCTCCCCTGTAAAACGGCGACGGTTCTGCCTGCGCTTCATAGGGTATTTGTGAGAATCAAACGAGAAGACAACTGCCATGTGCTTGCAGCCTGTGAAGTGTTATGAGGTATGGCTTTGACAGGGAGAAGCCCTTTGGGTGCTTGCGAGAGAGGAATGTTCCAGCCCCTAAGGGACTCCTTCCCCTCCCTTGGTCCTTGCAATCCCAGCCAAGGAGCCCTTGATTGGCATTTACGGGCTAGTTTCTCAGGCCAACTTTGTACTTATTCCTAATATGAGGATTTAGTATATATTTTCAAGACTTTTACAAAAGTATTCTTCCCCAAAATTTGCTGTATGACCTTAAGCGGGTAGTTGGCCTCTGTGTGTCAGTTTTCTCATCTGTAAAATGGGAATAATAAGGGTAGCTGTCTTACAGGACCGCTGTGAGGATCTGAAGAGTTAATATATATGGGGTGCTTAGAACAGTGGCTGGCACGCAGTGGGTACTATGTAAAGGTGAGCTACTTAGGACCATGATGAGATCTGCCGGTGGGACGGGAGGATTCAAGCTAACATTTTATAAAGGACCCAAGGGAGCCTAGTGGACAAATGCTTGGCTTTAAGACACATCAAGCCCTGGTCTCCCCAGGCCTTAACCAACCTCCATATAACAGCTTCCTTGGGAAAGAGGCTGTCTTACAAACTCAGCCTGGAGATTCCGTGTCCTAAGACACTGCAGCCTCTGAGAGAAGACACAACAGAGTCTCAAGCAAATAAATAACCCTGACCAACGGCTTCTGTGTCCGCAACAGCATTTACTTAGCCCCTGCCTCCGGCTGAACACTGGTCTGGACACTGCAGAAAACGAAGAAAAGAAACAAAGCACTGGCCTTGAGGAGCCTACAGCCCACTGGGGAACTTTTCAAGAAATGTAACCAAAGCAGCCCCTGCCCTGTCCAGGCAGTGTGTCCTAGACAGAATGGTCCCTCTCTTAGAGAATCTAACCCTTCTTACTCGCGTGATTATGCATGGAACAGACAGTAGGGGGCCAAAAGCACAAGTCTAGAAAAAGGGACTGCAGAACAGTGCTCCCATGAGCACTCCTGAGAAAGGCCTGCAGGTCATGCCAAGCCCACCGTCCTGCCCAGGTTACCATGGCCATCATTAGGAGGAGCGGCACTTTTCACTGTGGACTCGGGTTTTTGTCCTCTGCGATCAATGAGCCAAAACGCTTGCAGATAAGAAGAGTCCACAAGGCAAGGTCCACTCCAAGAGCAAGAGCACATGACGACATTAGACAAATGCCAGAAGTCAGGTCCTGGATACAGTGTATGGGACAAAGACTGGGCATCAAAATGCCAGACTGAGTCATCAATCAAGGGATGAAGCGGGCAGTGGAAGCAGAGGAGGACTGACATGCTTCCACCTGTTTTCTTCTCTAGTCCTTACAACACAATTAAGGTCGATTATTCCCCTTTTACAGATGCAAAAACTGAAGCTCAAAGGGGTTATTTGTCCCAAGGCTCCTCAGTGGTTAAGTGGTAGAACAAAGACCCGAGTTTTTTTATCCCTAAAGCCTGAGTTTTTTCAACTATACCACACAGCCTACAAAAATAGAGCAATCATTTCCATTTCTATATTTGTTCTTAATATTTAATTAATATTTACTTCATCAGACACCCCTTAAACGTCCTCAGTGTCCTAGGGCGGCAGCTAGGCATCTCTAACCCAAAGCTCCTGCATCGCCAGGCCCCAGGGAGGGAAGCGCCGCTCCTCCAGTCCCTCTCCACTGGCGCACCGCGCCGGCGCTGACAGTACAGCTCCAGTTTGTTCAAACTCCAGACCGAAGGCTCAGACTCAGCTTCTGACGTGCTGAACAAAAAACAGGGGCAGGAACTTGTCTCAATCAGTGAGTCAGGGTGGTGGTGAGAAAGTGCCGGGGCGGAGAGGACAGCGCTGGTGGCGGCACGTTTCCCCGGGTCGCGCAGCAACCACCACCACCACCCCCGCCCCGAATCCCGCCCTGGCCGCCACTGGGGGGCGCTGCTCTCAGACCCAGCGCGTGCCAGAATCACCTGCAGACCCCTGACCCACCCCGCTCTTTCCCGGCGGGTGGCTGGGGTGCCTCACAGTCCCCCCCCAAGGCATCTGATGCTCCATAGGCCCCAGTTTGAAAAACACTGCAGGGGGCAGGGGATGCGGGTCCTAGGCTGGGGCAGGCGGCTGCGGTGGATGGGCATGTGATGTCAGCCGGCGGTGATTACTTTCTAAAGAGATGCTTTCTGTCTTAGAATCTAAGATGGTCCCTTGGGGATGGGAGCGGCAGGAGGGGCATAAAGAGCTTCTAGGCCACCCCTGCTCTATTTGGTGGGGAGGAAACCCACACCCAGAGAAGAGGCCTTCAGTCTCTTTCAGAGCTGCTTTTCTTTCAGTTACCGTTTCCCAAAGGTGCCCCCTCCACAGACAGCCTTCCTCCACTGAGAATTTCTCCCCTGCCTCTGCATCACCTGGAGAGGCACTGCTCCCCTCCTCAGGCCTGCCTGTCACTCTAGACCTTCTTTCACTACTGAGGCAATCGTCTTTCCCCAGCTAGGTGGGCTGGGCAGGTGGGAACATTTGCAGAAGGGGAACTTAAAACCTTACAGGGTGAATCATGATTGCAATCAAACCTGGGAAAGTCCTCATGACTATATCTTCACCTACATTACAATAAACACATTGCCGCACACACAGTCCTCTACCAAACACGTTTACACATCTTAAAGTAGTCATGAAAGATCACGTACAATTAATTTCCAGTTTCCACCCTTTGCTCCACGGAAGTGGTTCAGGGATTCCCTCTCCCAGAGATTTCATGAAATGCTGATAAATTATTGTTGCCTTGTTGCAGACAACATGCCTATTAAGAGATGTGTGTGTGTGTGTGTGTGTGTGTGTGTGTGTGTGTGTGTGTTCTGACTCTCCATCCAAATGTTCACCGTTTTTCATTGGGCTGTTGATCCCTGTCCCCTTGCCCCCCATCACCCAAAGCTGCCCAACCTTTGAGTCTGTTTCCTCATCAGTGAAACAGGAACACAACAGAACCTTATTGCAGGGATGCTCCAAGGATCAGAGGACGTAATCCACGTAAAGCGCTTAGTGACGTGTCTGGTACATCATAAACATTCGATAACTGGTAGTAGAAATCTGTTACTGGGATTAACGAACCAATGTACACCACGGATGTGGCTATCCTCAGCCCCGCCTCATGCCTTGCTCACCCACCTCTGTCCATGAGGCCAAATGACCCAGGCTTCTATGAGGTGCCCTCCCACGTTTCCACTACCTGCTGGCAGGTGCCGCCTCTGCTGGCCCCCGTGGCGGCCCTTAGAATGTGGAAGAGAGTGTAGAATTCATGCTTCTCAAAGAGACAGTACAGGTGAGCAGACAGCTGCAAAGAATGGGCATTTTGAGCCCTGGGAACGCCCAGAACTGGGCTGTCCCTCCTTCCCTGGGGTTGCAGGCATGTCCTGGGGTGGGGTAGCAGCCATGGCTGGCCCGGTTGCACGGTCACCACTAAGCTGATCAAAGCCTGCTCCCTAGCATGGCTGTCTCTGAGTCCCCGTGGATACCAGCAACTGAAGGTGCAGGAGGCGTCAAGGGGTCAGATGTCCCCGGATGACGGCTCTGACATGAACAGGGAGAACAGGGAGCTCCCACCTTCTATAAGACCTTTGAGCTGATTGGAGTGTGTCACACGGGGGTGAGACAAAATTCATTTCATCAAAAGTTCAAATGCCTGCGACAAATTTCCAGACACTTTTGTTCCGGCCTCATCTCCCGCACACACACCCATCTGCTGGCACCCTGCACTCACCTCTGCCAGCTTCGCGTCTACTCGAAAAGAAACTTCAATCCACTGGTTACATTTGATGTCCCTGCTGCCTTTCAACACATTTTTACATAATCTGACTTTAGAGCCTTTTCTTTACAATATGCTTCGCTTCTAAAAGGAACTGATACTTTGGTTGATGGAGTCTATTCAAAAAATGCCTATTGAAAACCTGCTTGGGCCGGCTAGGATCTAGACACTCTGGATGCAGGGAGAGGTTGGTGCGGAGATGGAGGGATGCAGGAGACACATCTTTTCCCTCCAAGAGGCTTAGAGTTGGGGCAGTGTCAGGGGAGACAGTGATTCACACACTAGCCTGAACACACGCCCAGCTTGGTGAATACTCCCAAAGAGGTGAACACAAATTGCTTCGGGAACAAAAGCCTAATTCCTGTGTTTGCACAGGCCTGTGATTGCAAGTTTGTGAATTCATGAGTTAGAATTTATGAATATACAATCATGGTGCATGAAATAGAGCTCTTGATCTAATAGTACTAATACACGCTAGATAGACTGTGACTGGATGAGTGATTAGCAAAGCTCTGGACTGTGATGTTGTAGAGGGAGAAATATAAACTGCCTATATTTATGAACAGCTGCACTCTTCAGTACGGCAGCCTCTGGCCACACGTGGCCAGTGAGCCTGGGAAATGTGCCTGGTCCGAACTGAGATGTGCTGTGAGCACTAAACACACACCAGATATCAAAGATTTCGTCCAAAAAAAGTGTAACTATCTCATGAACAAATGTTATGCTGATGACATTTAAATGATAATTTTTTACATGCTGGATTAAGTGAGACATCATTTTACATATGTGTTATTAAAATTAATTTCACCTACTCCTCTATTTTTTTGAATGCGGCTACTAGAAAATGTAAAATCCCGAACGTGGCTCACATTTCTGGTCCACGTTATATTTTATTGGCCAGCACAGATCTAGAACATTCGTATCTGTTACATCATTTAATTCTCACCACAATTCTACAAAGCAGGCATTGGCCCCATTTTAAAGCCAAAGTAACCAAGGCTCAGAGACGTGGTGAACTGGCCCACGTCACACCACACAGCTCATTTGGGTCAGAGGCTCAAGGGCTCACCGGCTTCCTCACCTGTGCCACGGCACTCACGCATCCCTGACGTGGTGCAGGAAGAACAGAAGGAGAGGGAGGACGTGGCATTCGGGCGGTGTCAGTGCCCGTCCTGTGGCACAGCCTGAGAACGACCCCTCCGTCCAGTGCCTCTTGCCTTCAAGGCCCACAGTTACAGCCCCCCGAGGCTGCGCTGGGAGCCTCCTTCTTCCAGGTGCTGCTCCCCGCGCCCCTATATCATGGTGCCCCCTCAGTGCGGCATCACCAGCACAATGAGAGTGGCTCCTGAGGGCCCACCCTCCTCTCTGCATCCCCCGGGCTCGACGCTGCGGTCTCTGAACCGTCAATGCTCAAACGACTGCTTCATCAATTCACTATTTAAAGTGAGGACTGGCCTTCTGCACGGCCACACTCCTTTTTGCTATTTTTAAAATAACAGACTTTATTTTATGGAGCAGGTTCAGTTCAGAGTGAAACTGAATGGAAGGTACAGGGGTTTCCCATAATAGTCCCTGCTCCCCTACACACAGCCTCCTCCACTATCACCATCCCCCACCAGAGTGGTCCGTTTGGTACCACGGAAGAACCTACGCTGACACGTCATAGTCACCCAAAGTCCACAGTGTACATTAGAGGTCACTGTTGATGTTGTCCATTCTGTGGGTCTGGACAAATGTACAATGACATGTATCCACCATTACAGTATCACGCAGAGTGGTTTCGGCACCCTTGAAATCCCCTGTGTTCCACCTATTCATCCCTCCTTCCCTCCAACCTCTGGCAACCACTGGTCTTTTTACTGCCTGCATAGTTTTGCCTTTCCTAGAATCTCATATAGCTGAAATCAAACGATATGTAGTCTTTTCAGGTTGACTTCTTTCACCTCATAAGATGCTTTTAAGGTTCCTCCATGTCTTTCAGTGGCTTCAGAGCTCATTTCTTTTTATTGCTGAATAATATTCCATCGTCTGGACGTACCACAGTGCATTTGCCCATTCACCTACTGAGAGACATGTTGGTGGCTTCCAAGTTTTGCCAATTATGAATAAAGCTGTTATAAACATCCACGCGCAGGTTTTTGTGTGAACATAAGTTTTCAGTTCCTTTGGGTAAATACCAAGGAGCGCAGTTGCTAGATCGTATGGTGAGAATATATTTAGTTTTGTCTAAATTGCCAAACTGTCCTCCGAAGTGGCTGCACTGTTTCTGCACTCCCAGCAGCAGGGAATGAGACCACAGTACCTTCGATGAGCTGACACCATGTTTTCTTGTTTCTAGGGACTCCAGCTTTGTGCTCCCTGCCTACCCAGCTACCCAATCTTGCAGGTGCCCCTGCAGGCTGCATTTAGCACTCAGTACACTATATAACGTTGCTCCTTAATAATGATTATGCTAATGGCAAGCACTTAACAAGAGCTGGGCACCGGGCAAAGCTCTTCCCATGTACCAGCCCATCAATCCTCAGAGCAGCCCTGTGGGTGGGACTGTCATTCTCCCTGTTTACACGTGTAGAAACTGAGGCTCTGACATGTCCAGTGGCTTGCCCAAGGTCACCCTGCTGCTGGGTGGAAGTGGTGGGATTTGAACCCTCTGCAGTGAGCCTTGGGTTGGGAGGCTGCTGGTATGTGTCTCTCCATCTTTCTCAGCTGTGAGCTCCTTAAGAGCCAGGACCACACCTCACTCACCTGCAATCATGCCTGTGCCTGGTGCCTCCCCGGCAGCCGTCAGCAGATGCTGCCTGAGCCCTCGATGACCCTCCAGTCCTGTGTCACAGGCAGTGCTCTTTCCTCCTAAACGAGCTGTCCCCAAGAATCCCGCCTTGTTTCTCTGCCATTCTCTCCACGCCCCTTCCTCCCAGGCCCTGCACCCTCACAGCCCCAATTTTCCTTCTGGGCTGATGACCCCCCAAGTCCTATACCCAACCTGGCTTTGTGTGAGGACCTCCAACTCCCTTGATAACCCTGACCATCCTTAGCGTTTCTCCCTTTAGAAGGCCCTTGCTGCCCCCTCATATTCAGTGTTATGGACCAAATGCTTGTGTCCCCCCAAATTCATGTGCTGAAGCCCTAACGCTCAATGAGACGGGATTTGGAGGTGGGTGACTGGGAGGTGATTCGGGTTCCACGAGGTCATGAGAGACCAGGGCCTTTAGAAGGGGATGACGGAGCCAGAGCTGCCCCTCTCCACCACCTTAGGACACGGCCAGAGGCAGCTGTCTGTGGACCAGGAGGGCTCTTATCAGAACCCAACTACACTGGCACCCTGATCCTGGACTCCCAGCCTCCAGAACCATGAGAAATACGTTTGTTGTGTAATCCCCTCAGTCTATGGTTTTTGTTGTAGCAGCCCAAGTAGACTATGACATTCAGCATGTCAAGTAAAGACCTCATGGTCTCCCTTGCCAAGTCACCCACCCCCATTTCCTCAGTGGGCTTCCCTTTGCCCTCCTGCCTGTCTGAAACCTGAGATTCTCTAACTCCTCTTACTCATATTCTCACCTCGCAATTTTCCCTTCAAAACTTCTCTTGGACACACTACTATATATAAAATAGGTAACCAATAAAGACCTACTGCATACCCCAGGGAACTCTACTCAACACTCTGTAATGGCTTCTATGGGAAAAGAATCTAAAAAAGAGTGGATAGATGTATATGTAACTGACTCACTTTGCTGTACAGTAGAAACACGCAATACTGTAAATCAGCTATACTCCAATAAAAAAAAATTTTTTTAATTACAAATAAAAAACTGCTCTTGGACTAATCCTTTCCTTTTCATCCCTGCTGCACCATGCTGGTTGGAGCTATTTTCCATCCACTTTGGAACAATTGTTACAGTCTAACTCAGCGGTCCCCAGACCCCGGAGTAGTGGCCCAGGGCCTGTTAGGAACCGGGCCGCACAGCAGGAGGTGAGCAGAGGGCGGGGGAGTGAAGCTTCATCTGCCGCCCCCCATCGCTCGCATTTCCGCCTGAGCCATCCCCCACACCCCCGTCCGTGGAAGAATTGTCTTATACAGTCCCTGGTGCCAGAAAGGTTGGGGACCGCTGGTCTAACTGGTCTACCAGTCCATCCTACACACAAATCTGCAGCAATAATAACACCCAAGCCACATACACACATCACTCCACAACCTGCTATGGCTCCCGAGTGCTCGCTGAATTAAGACCATTCTTTATTCGGTAGTCACGATCTGCAGTAATCCGGGCTCCCACCCTGTGCCTGTCTCAGCTCACCCTGCACACACCTCCGCCCCAGCCCAGCCAGCTCCCTCTCTCTCTCCTGCCCAAGCCGGGCTCACTTCCCTCTCTGACTGGCTCCACATACTGTCCCCTGGCCTGAAATGCCCTCATCCCTTTTCCCTTTCCATCTGGATGCCAACAGGTCCTCCAGAATGGTCCCAAATCCAGCCATGCCAGGACAATTGTCCTGAGAATGTCGGCCTCACGGGATTGCTCCTTCCAGACTGCCTGAAGCCAGAACCCTGCGCAGCCATTGTTTTCTTTTCTCCTAACACCTAGTAGCCAGAGTCCTCTGTGCACCAAAAGGGTGTTTTACGGGGAGGAGGCACCCAGAAATCCTCAGACTGAATACCCTAATCAACTCAAAAGTAGAAAATAATTCTAGTGACAAGCCCCAGTAAAATATAACCTTCCTCTTGAGAAATATGGCTTGTGTCTGAATGACAGTCCACCAGCAATGACCCCCTGCAAGGGTCCCTTAGAACCTGAGACCCTGCAAGTCGAAGGGATGTTTCTGGCGGGGCAGTGGGTTGGGGGTGTGGGCAGACGACTCAGTTGATGTCCTTGTGGTTCTGAGGACAGGACCAGGTTCCCCTGGCTCAGCCTCCTTTTGGGCAGGAGGGAAGCGGGCCCTGCTGGGCATGTCAGAAGACTCATGGCACAGACTGCTAACCAGCGATAACAACGATCTCCAAGGTGTGGAGGTGGGGATGGTGTGAACTGAAGCCTCCGTACTTCAATACCCTCATCTGAAAGCCCCCGGATGGGGAGACCAGCCAGGGAAAGCCTCCCTCAGACCCATCATCCAGCACACAGGTCGCTACCGTTTAATAGATGTGAGCCACGTGCCAGGACTATGGAAACGCTCTAAGCGCTGTCCCATGTAATTACTACAAGAACACTATGGAGTAGGTGGTCTTCTTACCATTTTAAAGACTAGACAATGGAGACCCAGGCACAACTGGTAAAAGCAGAGCTGGCATAGGGGGCGCCCAGCGGCCATCTCCCCGGCCCACAGTGAACCTCCCATCTCTCTAACCGCCCCTCCCCCACCATGGGGTGGGCCCTGCCAGCCTTGAGGAGATGACCCTGTCCACTGGCTACTGTTGGTTTGGCCAGAGACGGACTGACTCAGGCTGGGCCAATCAGAGGCCCTTCCCCTGATCCCTCCCTGTCACCAGAAGAGCACTTGACCCAAACTGAGCCCAACAGAATCTGGCGCTGAAAGAGAAAATGCTGAGGGGGGCAGGTGGAGGGAACTGCCTGGGATCCTTTGGACGTCCACCTCCTGGTCCATGGTGACCCCAAGGCCCAAGCTGCACTCTTGCCTTGGGTCTCATGGGATAGCTCCTTTGGGTTGTGCTAGCTCAGTGGTTTCTCTTGCGTCTAGAAGGCTGCTGAGCGATGAGGTCTGACCACACAAGCAAGCCCTGCAAAGACCAGCATGGCCCACAGGGGCTCCTGGCTCGGGAAGCTGGCTCCATGGTGGAAAGGACCACTCCACTCCCACCATGGAGACGGGCCATGAGAACAGAACCACAAGGCTGTGAGGGTCCAGGAAACGAGCCCAGAAAAGTGGAGACTCAGGAACACTCAGCAGCTGTCCGCCAGCACCTGAAGACCTGCCATACACACAAGGAGGGATTCACACCGAGCTGGACGAGGGAGAAGAGGGAGGGCAAATGAAGGCGAGGCTCACAGCAGCCAATTCCAGTGCACCTGCAAGGACCCCGCTGGAAAGTCACGCTCAGATTGAGTGCCAGCTCCTCCCCCAACACCCCGCTCACTTCCCTGGCTAAAATGAACCTCACATGTGAAACTAGGACTTTATTCACACCTCCCAGTCAATACATCTCATTTCTACTCAACATTACAGTAAATAAATATACAAATCTTCACTCCCTACTAGACTAGAAAGAATGGAGGCAGAATCCATGACTGATTCATTTTTGTAACCCCAAAGCCCCTGGCCCCCAGTCTCCAGCCTGTAGGAAGAAAGTGTGGGAGGATGTGTGTTGAATGAGTGCACCTCGGGACCCCCAGCAGGTAGCCCGTGCCCTGCCATAGGGGTATCCCCATCCACGGCTTCTGAGAGGGAGCTCCTGGTGGGGGGTCAGGAGACAGGGTTTACCACGAGGTCCCTTATAACTCCTGAGTTCCAGCGTTCTGGTGCCCCTCTAGGGGAATCTTGCCTTTGCTCATCTAGTTTTTCCTTTGCTTCCTTCACAACTTGGCACTAGACGTAGGGCTGAGAGCCAGATAGCAACGAAAGCTGTCAAAGAATATCTCCCCGCCAGAAAAAGCAAGGGAAAACAACATCTTGGTGGGTTCTTCCAGGGGAAGAAAAAGTGAAGTAGTCTCTTTCTGCCTTCTATGTGTTGGCCTGAAATGGCAGTTTTGCAGAGGGAAAACATATTTCTTCCGAGCAAAGCTGTTTGTGGTGTGAAAGATGGAGTGTGTGTGCTGAGCACCGAGACACAAATTGGCCTGAGGCTCAGCTACGCGTGCTATTTTCACAGGAGTTTACGTTGGGGAGGGAGAGGTTGAGGAAAGGAAAAAGAAAATCTTTGTTTTGTGAAAATGGAAAAAAAAATGTTGGCCTGGATCAAATTCAAACCTGGCATCTGGTACGAAGACGGCTTGTAATAGAGACGTGCTGGGCGAAGGAATGGATATCAAGGGGCAAGCACCCCATATGCTCACTCCAGGCTCACCAGAGAAGGCGCAGGCTCATTCCGCAGCAGGATGGCTCGGCACCTGAGCCATCCACAGACTCGAGCACCCAGCGTCTGCTCCAGGGCATGGCCAGGCATCCTTCTGAGCCCTGCCCCTCCTGTACTCCCGGGACCCACCTCACAAGGCTCTTGAGAAGACTGAAGGAGACAATGTCCATAGAGGCATTAGTACAAGCCATGGCCCCTAGTGAGCACTGAGGAGTGGTGGTGGCTTTGCTGGTGATGGTGGCTGTGATGATCATGACGGTGATGATGGTAATGGTGATAATAATGATGATCATGGTCATGACCACGACGGGAATAATGATGATGACGGTGATGATAATGGTGGTAATAATCATGAGGGTGACGATGAGATGATGAAGGTGATAATAATGATCATGATGGTAACGATGGTGATGGCTCCTGCCTCACCCACTGTGGGCACTGCTCCATAGCCCCTTCTTCCCCTCACAGCTCTACTAGCCCCTCAGACTCAGAAAGGACCTGCCTCAAAATATGCAATGGAGAAAAAAGTCTCTTCGTCAAGCAGTGTTGGGAAAGCTGGAAAGACACATGTAAATCAATGAAGTTAGAACACTACCTCACACCACACACAAAAATAAACTCAAAATGGCTTAAAGACTTAAATATAAGACAGGACACCATAAAACTCCTAGAAGAGAACACAGGCAAAACATTCTCTGACATAAATCGTAGCAATGTTTCCTTAGATCAGTCTCCCAAGACGATAGAAATAAAAGCAAAAATAAACAAATGGGACCTAATCAAACTTATAAGCTTTTGCACAGCAAAGGAAACTATTATAAAAAATGAAAAGACAACCCACAGGATGGGAGAAAATACTTGCAAACGATGTGACTGACAAGGGCTTAATTTCCAAAATGTACAAACAGCTCATACAACTCAGTAACAAAAAAACAAAAAAGCCAGTCAAAAAATGGTCAGAAGACCTACTTAGACATTTCTCCAAAGAAGACATACAGATGGCCAAAAGGCACATGAAAAGATGCTCAACATCACTAATTATTAGAGAGATGCAAATCAAAACTACAATGAGGTATCACCTCACACCAGTCACAAAGGTCATCATTAAAAAGTGCACAAACAATAAATGCTGGAGAGGGTGTGGAGAAAAGGGAACCCTATTACACTGTTGGTGGGAATGTAAATTGGTGCAGCCACTATGGAGAACAGTATGGAGGTTCCTCAAAAAACTAAAAATAGAGCTACCATATGATCCAGCAACTGCACTCCTGGGCATATATCTGGAGAAAACCATAATTAGAAAAGATACATGCACCCCAATGCTCATTGCAGCACTATTTACGATAGCCAAGACATGGAAGCAACCTAAATGTCCATCGACAGAGGAATGGATAAAGAAGATGTGGTACATATATACACAATGGAATGCTACTCAGCCATAAAAAAAGAATGAAATAATGCCATTTGCAGCTACATGGATGGACCTAGAGATTACAATACTCAGTGAAGTAAATCAGATAGAGTAAGACAAATGAATTCATTTGTATCATATTTTAGATTCCACATATAAGTGGTAGCTACCACTTATATGTGGAATCTAAAATATGATACAAATGAATTCATTTATAAAACAGAAACAGACTCACAGACATACAAAACAAACTTATGGTTACCAAAGGTGAAAGGGAAGGGAGTGGATAAATTAGGAGTGTGGGATTAGCACATACAAACTACTATATGTAAAATAGATAAACAGCAAGGTCCTACTGTATAGAACAGAGAACTATATTCAATATCTTGTAATAACCTGTAATGGAAAAGAATATGAAAAATTATATATATGTGTGTATGTGTGTATATATATATATATATATATATATAGCAGAAACTAACACAACATTGTAAGTCAACTATACTTCAATTAAAAAAAAAAGAAAGGACCTGCCCCAAAGTCCACCTGGACCAGAGTTGCTCCAAGAGCAGTCTGAGAACACCTGCATCGGAAAGCTCCCTCTGTGGGTGAATTACGCGGATCCACACAGGGAGCCAGTACTAGACCCAGATCCTCAAATTCCAAGAGCAGTGTGCCTGCCACCCTAGCATCGCCTGTCATTTCTCCCACAGTGATGTGCTGAGTGCCAGCTGTCTGCAGATCGCTGTCCGGGACCACAACCAAACCAGACAAAGTTCCCACCTTCGACAAGCATACATCCTGGGCGGAGGAGGAAAGGAGACTATGGGAAAGTGGTGAGTGCGAGGTGAGGGTAACAGAGGAGGGGCTGAGGGAGTCCAGAGGAGAGAAGCAGGAAGCCTGGAGGGACTCAGAGGTCAAGGAAGACGGTATGGAGCACAGAAAATTTAACTGAGCTTTGCAGGATGAGGACTTGCCCAAACTAAATTAGGAGAAGGACACTGAGGGCAGAGATGAAAGCATGAGCAAAGGCCAAAAGGCAAAGTGTTGAGGACGTTTATGGGAAACAAGAGGAAGCTCCAGGTGCGACGGGGCCACACAGAGCGCAGGGCCAGCGAGCCAGAGACATGGGCCTCACGCTGGGCTGAGCAACCTGGCTCTGACCTTATATGCAACAGGGAGCCCTAGGGGGCTTTCCAGGAAGGGGGCGGCGTGCATTTTACGAAGGTCAGCTTGATGGCAGCTTAAAACTGGACGGGATGGGAGACGACCTTGGCCCTGAGCTCAGGCCCCGAAGGGCGCCAGCACCCAGGGAGGCCAGTGGCTGCCAGGCCTGTCTACCCTCTTACCTCCCCGTCCCCCGGCCTTTGATGGGGACAGGGCTGACAGATGGCAAGGGTGTACGTGTGACATTTAATGGCCTCAGCATGCTCACCTCCACATATCCCAGCCCAGCCTTGCCTGCTCCCTTGCACCAATGAATCAACACAGGCTTCCCCTGGAGTGCGTTGCTGATGTGCTGGCCACCGGCAGGTGCCCCAAAGACTCTTGAGTTTCAGATCCATACGTGCTTAGTAGCAGTGTGACTTTGGGTCAGTTGCAGATCCTCTCTGAGCCTCAGTCTCCTCATCTGTCAAATGGGGATGACGACACTTACCTTAAGGGGCTGCCCTGAGGTCGAGAGACAAAGTACGACGCGCGCAGCCCGGTGCCCAGCCCCACAACCTGGTGGCTGCTCGGATGATGATGATGACGATGACAGCGATGACGTAGCACCCCATTTCCAGCTCGCACCATCGGCATCACCGCCAGCATCAGCAGTACCATCAAGTCATCGTCCCGAGTCACGGCCGCTCCCGCCCCTCAACAGCCCGCAGGAGCCAGGAGACCGAGTCACCGACGGGGTCCTTTGCTTCGGGCCCTGAGCAGAGTGTGGCTCCAGGAGCAGTGGAGCACGAGGCCGGATCTCGGCACCCAGACAGGCTTGTCTAACCCCCCCCCGGGGCAGAGGATCATGTGGGGTGAGCTGGGCTCCGTTCATCCACACAAAGGGTAGCCTGGAGGGGGACCCCGAGGCCCGAGAGTGAGTTCTGCTCTGCAGCTACACTTCTGGAACCTGAGCCGCATCGCGGGGTTCTTGATGAAGAAAGAATTCAGGGCTTCCCTCGTGGTGCCGTGGTTGGGAGTCTGCCTGCCGATGCAGGGGACACGGGTTCGTGCCCCGGTCCGGGAAGATCCCACATGCCGCGGAGCGGCTGGGCCCGTGAGCCATGGCCGCTGAGCCTGCGCGTCCGGAGCCTGTGCTCCGCAGCGGGAGAGGCCACAACAGTGAGAGGCCCGCATACCGCAAAAAACAAACAAACAAAAAAAGAGAAAAAGAAAGAATTCAGAGGCCTCAAGTGTCCCGTGCTGCCCAGAAATAGCAGGAGAAAGGGTTTCACAGATATTGATAGTAAGGGCTCCTCACAGGTGTATGGACAGTGGTAGGTCTGCATACAAAACACTCTCAGATCCATCCTCCTGTGCGGAAGGCAGAAGGAGATTAGTCAGTTGACGCTGCAGACGAGGACACTGGGCACGGCGAGGTGAGGGGTCTCCTCGAAGCGCCGCAGCTCCTGGCAAGGAGAAACGCAGGTCTGACTCTGCATCTAGTGCTCCTCTGTGTCTGATTGAAAGTTACCTGTGAAAGCCCCTTCCTCACTGGCAGAGAGAAGAGCATTTTAGAGCTTACAGGACTTTCAGAAAGTTTCTAGTCTGCTCTCCTAGGTGGTCATCTGTGCTGGAATTGTGAAAGGAGGGGGACCTAGAGAAATACCCTCTGTGTCCCACCTCAGCAAGTCATATGTGTTTAAAGTAAGAAGGACCCCACAGAGATCTCTGACCAGGTCATTTTCAAGCTGTTGAACTAGAATCTCACCACTCACTGTGGGCCAGCGTCAGCATCACCCGGGAGCCGGTCAAGAATGCAAATTCTCAGGCTCCCGCAGACCTGCTGAGTCACATCACTGTGGGTGCGGCCCAAGAATCTGAACTTTACCAGACCCTCCAGGCGACTGCACGCTATGTTTTGAAAATTTGGCACGCTAAACCTGACGCATGATAAAAGCTGAGAAACACTGCTCTCAAGAAGTTGAAGGCAAGTCTCATTAAGTCGATATAACTATGTTTTCAAAACACAAGAAAAGCAACCTTAACGCTCTAAGTTATGTGCCAAATTTGGACACCTCAGAGGCCACCAATACCATTAACTTGGGCTTATGTCACATTTGTGCAGTGGGACCCAGAAGCCCCTCAAATGTGAACTCCCTGGAACATGGCCGTGGCCGTGTAGAGGTCTTTAGTGAGCACAGAGCTGGGCACACCCAGCCCTGTTAAACACAAGAGCCTGGGCACTCCGAAGGCTCCCATGGGCTACGCTCAGAGAACGCCAGGCATGTATAAGCTTGAAACACCTTCCAGACTCAGCATGAAAGGCAGATGTGCAGCCTCAGATAAAACGCAACCCGTCATGCTCTCATCATTCCACAGATGACGTTAGTGCCTTCTGTGGCGTTTTGTCTGGATTAGTATCCTATTCACATGCGTGATAAGGAATGGACATGGGTTAGAGATTCTACTGTGAAAAGACAATTATGCAATACCCTCCATCACGTCTCTGGATCTGTTTCACTCAAGATGAAACAGCTCAACAATTATCAGTTGAGCTGTTAGAAAACTCTTACAACTACTGATTTGAGCTGATGAGGATTTTCTTAAGACTGTGTCACACACACACACACAATGGATGTAATTAAATGCCAAGACTGATGTGTAAATATATTAACTACAATCCCTAATTTCGAATATGAGTGTTGTCAGGATGGACCCATTTTTCTCATTTACTGATTTGATAAAAAGTGAATATTCTAAGTCTTAAGGTGGGGACCCTTTTTTTTATGAGAACATTATTGGTATCTGTTTTGTATTTTGGGACTTCGTGTCGGATTTAATTTGAGAAAAAGATGCCTCTGTTTTAAAAGTGTTAGAAAATTACTAATTCAGGCCAGCCCTCTCATTTTATAGATAAGGGATCCGCATCCCCGTGAGGTTTGGGGATTCACCCAAGGTGACACAGGTATTTTAAAGTATAATTAAACTAGGAAGCAGGGAAATACTTGTTGTGCAGGGGACACTAATAAATGGAGGGGAGGGAGGAAGAATACACTTCAGGCACTCGGAGAAGCAATTTGAGTCATTTCATGAGTTGCGTGGCTCTCACCCTCCAGGGGTTTGGAGGAACAGCTGGCTTTGTTCAGTTTGAGTCGTTTCATGAGTTGCGTGGCTCTCACCCTCCAGGGGTTTGGAGGAACAGCTGGCTTTGTTCAGTTTGAGTCGTTTCATGAGTTGCGTGGCTCTCACCCTCCAGGGGTTTGGAGGAACAGCTGGCTTTGTTCAGTTTGAGTCGTTTCATGAGTTGCGTGGCTCTCACCCTCCAGGGGTTTGGAGGAACAGCTGGCTTTGTTCAGTTTGGCCAGAGCGGGTTAGGTGGGCTTCTGTGGCTTTAGCTACCTGGTTACGTTCACCCACTCTCTACCATGGAAGCCCCAAAACCCCAACTCGCAGTTCACACACACTCTCCGCTCCAGGGAGGGCAGGTCTCTCAGATCCAGCCACAGCGACGGGTTCAGGGAGGACCAGAGCCCAGCCGGAGCCAGTGAGACCGGAGGAGACTTTGGCAGAAGGAAGAGTGAAGGGTGGTAACTGTCATAGAGGACCAGAAAGGAAACAGCTCACCACTCAGCCCCACTTTACCAATGAAAGGCCAAGAGGAGGAAACATGCAAATGCAGTCAAGTCTCAAAAACCCATTATAGATCTACCTTACAGGTCTGAAATAGAAAAGAGGCGAAGTGTGGATAAAAAAGGCAGGGGCAGGCACCACCGAAGGAGCGAGACTGAGGACCTGGGGTGACAAGGAGTGACCGGCCAGTGAAACCAAGCGGAACTGCAGCCTCGAGGGCCCTGCAACCACTATGGTCGGGCCAAGCCCACCCCTCCCCTCTTACCAGACACCCCCTGTGGGGGGGGGGGACGAGTGTTTATGGGCTGGAAGGACGTAAGGGACCTCTGTGTACCTCTGTCCTTTTACAGATGAGGACAGTGGAACCCAGACAGGGACGTGGCTGGTACCAACAAAGCACTTGGAGCAGAGACTCATCCACGGTGAGCAGGAGGAAAGAGATTGCTGGGTATGAGGGGAGGAGAGGTCACCTGAGGACCACACGTCCTCCACAAGGATCTGTGCCAACTCTCATTCGTACTCACCCCTTCCCCAGCACAGCCCCCAGGACAGCGGGTGCTTGAATACATGTCTGTTGAATGAATGAGCGATTGTCCCAGGCCCTCCCTGTGCCCGTGCTCCCACTCAGCACGCAGACCGGGGTGCTCACGCTGGAGTCCACGGAACTCGGGGAAGCTGCTCTCCAAAGAGCAAAAGGATGTCAGCCCGTTAGCAGAACAAGTTTCCCATTCACTCCTTAAAAGCATAACTTGCTAACTGCTCATGCACTGAATTATTCATGCCTCCACGGCTGGGGTTTCCCACCTTTCAACAATCACTCACCTTTTCCATCCTGGCTCCAGCCAGTCCCCCACCTCCCTCAGTTTAGGGAGGGGAGGAAGTATGAAGAAAGAGTAACCCCAGGCAGTTCCTTAGAAAGGCCAAGGCTTTGCAATGAGAAGCCCAGGGTGGGCGGCTGGCAGGCAAAGGAGCCCCCCCTTTCCACTGCCCTTCCACCTCCCTTCCTTCCTTCCTTCCTTCCTTCCTTCCTCCTTTCCTCCCTCCCTCCCTTCCTTTCCTCCCTCCCTCCCTCCTTCCCTTCCTTCCTCCTTTCCTCCCTCCCTCCTCCCTTCCTTCCTCCTTTCCTCCCTCCCTCCTCCCTTCCTCCCTCCCTCCCTCCCTCCCTCCCTTCCTGCCTTCTTTCCTTCCTCCCTTCCTTCTTTCCTGGCCCCAGCAGCCTCCTTTCCTCCCATCTAAAGGGGATCATTGGTCATATGTGTCGCTTTCTCACAGAGAAAACCAAACCTCAGAATTTGGGGGCCTGAAGAGGCCTCCTAGATTCAGGTGCGTGTGTTGGTCAGGCGGACACATGAGGGCCCTCTGTGTCATCTTGGACATCTGCCCTGGGTTCTTTACGGACATCAGCACATTCTGTCCCTTCCATCGGAGGCCACTTCCCCAGCCGCTGTTGGAGTGTAAATGCTGTTTAGAAACTAGGGAGCAGCTCGCTGTACGGTGCATCTCTATAATAAATTCTAGAAATGTTTTTCACGAAGGGTTCATAAAAACTTGGAGAATGCTTGTAACAGAATATTCAGGGGAAACAAGCAGAAGAGAAAAGTGTAGGGAGAGCACAATATCAACTTGGCTTTTGAAAATAACGCTGACCGTGCAAATGTTAACAAAACAAAGGAAAGGAACCAGAGGTGAAAGTCGATGACCTCTGGGTAGGAGGTTGTGGGTCATTCAGAAATCAAGGTTTGATATTTTCCGAGTTTCATCCCATGAGAACGTACTGCTGTCACGGTCTGGGGGTAGGGGCCTGGTCTGGTGGACACACATCATTATCAGCTATGAACATCTCAGAACAAACGGATTGGACAGACCAGCTGAGCAGCTGGGCCAGACGAGACAAGTGAGCAGGGGAGTTGGGGTAGAAGATACCAGTCCCAGAGCAGGAGCCGGCCAGGACCCGAGGACAGGGCGGAGGAGCAGAGGGCTGGGAAGGAGGGAATGGTGAGGGAGGTCAGCGCCCAGGAGAGGAGGGAGCAGGGCCGGAGCCCTGGGAAGTGGGGGACGGGCAGAGGCTTGAGGGCAAGCCCACCTCCATCAGGCCCAGGCCAGGGAAGGCAAGACCTTGGGGCTTCACACCATTGGTGGAATAAGACATTAAAGATGGCTTTAATATACTCAAACTGTTCCAAAAATTATAGATATACAAATAGATATATACACACATGATTATGTGTATAAATACAGAAACTACACATACGTGTGTATAAGGCCCTCCTGCCACCTCGGCCCCCGGGGCCCATAGGCCAGCACCATATTCCAGCCCTGTAGAAGCCCTTTATGCCCACACAAGCAAAGAGGAACACGCTGTCTGATTTCCGTCTCTTTACCAACAGGAAGCATCTGAGACACTCCTGCACTCTGCCCTTTTCACTTCGCACCACTTTGTCCACTTACCACTAACACCGGGGTCCCCAGCGTGGTCCCGTCGCGGCCCCTGACGTTGCAGAAGTGGGGCAGCTCTGCCGGACGCCCCTGGCACTCGGGCCCTGAGAAGGCCCTACACGTGCCTCCTCCTGCCGGGTCTCTGGAACTCAGTGAACGTGGGTGGCGGACACTGGCCGCCCCGCCAGCTAGCCCAGCCTGAGCGCAGCCCGGCTGCCAAGCTGCAGTCCAGGGGTGGACGCAGCCTGTGGGTCACGCTGCCAGGTCCCTGGGCGCCACAGTGCCCCCACCAGCCCAGGATGGCCCAGGCCACCCAGAGGGGCTCCTTTTCAGGTGGGACCTCCATGGAGTGCCCAGGGCACGCTGGCTCCCCAGGGACTCCATGCATTATGAGACGATAAAAGATTTAAGCTTATAAAATATAAAATATTAACTTAATTGTCATAAATAATACATGCCCAATGCACTTCTGCTGAAGAAAAAGGGGGAAAAAGAAAAATGACAAACGCTCTAAGTGGGAGGACTCGCAGTGGGCCAAGGATGAGAAGCCAGGGTTGGGGAAGTCTCCCAGGCAGGCCATCGTGGAAACTGCTAATGGGAATTCAAGCCTCCCCCTCCCAGGCTGCCCACCTCCTCCATGCAGCCTGCCCTGACTTCTCCTTCCTTCACCTACCTAGGGCTCTCCGGAAGTTCTGCCTTTAAGAAACTTCCCACTCTCTGGCTGGAGGAGCTAATTTTTGGTTATGCATGTCCTGGTCTCTTTGCCTGCCATCCACAGAGCCCCTGGAAGCAGAGACTGGATCTTGTATGTCTTTGAATGCGTCCTCCTTTAGACAGAGACAGCCCCAGAAACTTCCACCACATGAATGAACTCCCCCCCCACCCGCAATGGCCTGAGCCCTAGGCCTCTCTCTGTCACCACAGCCAGCATGGAGTGTGCTTTGTGGCTGATCAAACACATCTACAAATGTCCTCTCACATCACCCTGCCACCAGCTCTGTCTTGTAAGCACATGGGGTGATGGTTTTCCCATTTTACAGATGAGGAAACTGAGGCTTAGGGAAGATGAGCAACTTGCTAAAAGACATTAGCTTTCTAACCTCAACTCCAAAGACCTTTGCTTCCCCATGGAAATATCTTATTTGTTCTTTGCATTATATTTTCCACCCTAAACTCACTCTTATAAATGTTAATTCTATCCATCCAGTTCTGATTGTCCCAATAACCCCAGGAGGTGAGGAAGGGCAGGTACCCCCATCCCAGCCCCTACCTCCTATGGTCGGTGGGACTAACTACGCTAAGCTTCTCTCTAAGGGAGGTATTATGACTACTTACCTCGCAGAGTTAGTTCCTGGGAGGGGTGGACTAAGTGACTCATCTATAGCACTCAGCGCCGCACAGGGACTGCCCCAGCTGGTCTGGCCATCCCCATCATCCTAGCCACGGGGAGAAGCACGGGGTCTGGGAGACGGGGGCCACCAGCCTGCGGCCACTTAGCATCTAGGTCTGCAGCTGACACAGAAAGCAGAGCCCTCGCTGCCTGCCCAGAGTCCATGGACGTGTCCAGAAGGCTCCTCTGGTGGTCCCCACTGTGACTTCCCTGTCAGCTGGCCTTCCCCACCCAGCACACACCCCCGCACACACACGTGCAGCCCTCAACGCTCACCGTCCTGCAGGGATGGGGGACACAGGGACACAGGCGGGCAGGGAGCGAGAAGGCAAGGCTTCCATAGAGACAGGAGTTCCTTTTCCTGCCAGGGAAGAGCTGAACTTCCTCTCTGACTGATCCGCTCTAAACAGTGTGTTTTTTCAGAACTGCAGGCGAATAAAATTGAAAAACAGGGACAGGATGCTGCTTGCTGATGGCGTGTCATGACCAACTGATAAGGCTTCCACCCGTCCGACCAGCTGCCCCCAGGCCCGGACCCTCCTGAGACCAGATGGAGGGCAGAGCCTCACAGAAGCGGAGAACCTGGGGCTCACGCGGCCTTCCGCCCCCACACCCACATCACTGACGAGGGAGGCAAGGCCCCGGGGGGGAGACGCGACTTGTTTTAAGGCCAAATTGTATGCTAACGCCAGGGCTGAGGGCCACCTCCTCGGCACCAATGTGGAGTCCCAGGACCCAGATTCAAGTCCCAGCTCTGCCGCTCACCAGCCGTGGGAGCCCCTGCTCAGCCTCAGCTTCCCGGGGCCTCAGCTTCCAACACCTCCTCCCAAGCAGAGTTACTAGGAAGAGTAAATGCCCCACATTGGGCCTAACAACCAACTGGAACTTAATACATGTTAGTTCTTCCTCCCAGACCGATGCCCCGCCCACTTGACACGCCTCTGACAGGGCGTCCACCTTCTACACACGCCACAAAATAGATAATCCTTAGCTCTTGATGAATTACGAAGTGCTCCCCCAGCTTTCTCCTGTTCCCCTTCTTTACTGAATTTCTGTGGTCTCCACCACATCCAGTATGCTGGTGTGGCTCAGTGGACACCACCAAGGAAACTGGAAGAACAGAAACATTTAATATGTCTCAACACTTCTAAGTTAAAAGGCAACGGCCATAGGGTGACTATTATTAAAAACAGACAAACAGAAAATAAGTATTGGTGAGAATGCGGAGAATTGGGACCCTTGTGCACTATTGGTGAGAATGTAAAACGGTGCATCTGTTGGAGAAAACCATGTGGCAGTTCCTCAAAAAGTGAAAGAATTACCATATAATCCAGCAATCCCACTTCCGGGTATATACCCAAAAGAATGGAGAGCGGGTCTCAGCGAGATATCTGCACACCCACATTCACAGCAGAATTATTCACAACAGCCAAAAGGTGGAAGCAACCCCTGTGTCCATCAATGGATGAATGGATAAACAAAGTGTGGTCTATACATACACCGGAATATTACTCAGCCTTAACTAGGAAATTCTGACACATTTCAACACGGATGAACCTGAGGACATTCTGCTAAGTGAAATAAGCCAGTCGCAAAAGGACACATACTGCATGATTCCACTTCTAGGACGTACCTGGAGTGGCCAGATCCATGGACAGAAAGCAGAATGGGGGCTGCTGGGGGCTGGAGGGAGAAGGAAGTGGGGAGTTATTTGAGTACAGAGTCTCAGTTTGGGAGGATAAGAAAGTTCTGGAGATGGATGGTGGTGATGGTTGCACAACGATATGAACGTACCTAATGCCACTGAGCTGTGCACTTAAACACGGTTAATTTGGTAACTCTGATGTTGTGTATTTTTACCACACACACACACACACACACTAGCCACAACAGCAGCTATGACAGAACTACATGGTCCCAGGAACTCTGCTAAGTGAACCATGCTTTTTTCAGCCGCACCTTACGACAACTTTATGACTAGTGGTAAAAGTCCCAGTTTTACAGATGAGGAAACTGTCCTTAGAGAGGTTAACTGCCTTCCTAAGAAGTTCTCAAGCATAAGCCTGTTGGACCCTAAAGCCTGCGTTCCCTTGACCACGATGAACAGGACTACCTTTTCTGCAATAACAAAGTGATTTTCTGTCTCTGTCTCTCTCTGTCTCTAGTCTCTCTGTCTCTGTCTCTGTCTCTGTCTCTGTCTCTCTCTCTCTCTCTCTCACACACACACACACACACACACACACACGCACGGTCACAGCAGTAGCCAGAGGTCACATGTTGCTCTGGTGACACTCAGTCATGTGGAAAATCAGCGCCTACATGGATGGTAGGGTTGACTTTGGAAGCCATCAGCAAGCAGCATCCTGTCCCTGTTTTTCAATTTTATTCGCCTGCAGTTCTGAAAAAACACACTGTTTAGAGCAGATCAGTCAGAGAGGAAGTGCAGCTCTTCCCTGGCAGGAAAAGGAACTCCTGTCTCTATGGAAGCCTTGCCTTCTCGCTCCCTGCCCGCCTGTGTCCCTGCGTCCCTCTGATGAAATGGATTCAGACCTGCAGAAACCCACAGAGATCTCTTCACACGCCTGGTGGTTTGGCTCATGGACAGGGCCTGAGACGTGTCTATCTGTTCCGGGAATGCTGCTGAATGTAGACGTGCATGAGACACACATGACATTTGCAGGGAGACTCACTTTAAACACAAACAAACACACACACCCCCATCCAGGCCCTAGTGGGACGTCCTGACTCTGAGACAAGCCGATATGCTCCATCATCCCCGACACCCTCCCGCTCTACTCCTGAGGAAGTCACGGGGCTAAAGAGGGAAAATGGGACCCGGGACGTCAGGGGCTTCCCTGAAAACCTCAACAGTTTTGGGAGTTTTCCCGAGAGCCTCCTGTACCTCATAACTCAAATCAACAAACAAGCAGGAATGGAGGCCCAGTGCCGTGCCAGCCTGTTTCTGGGTATGAGGCAGACGGCAGTAAGCAAAACAGACGAACCCACGGAAACACAATTTCAATGGCGGCAGATAGACAACTAATTACTTGCTCAGGCAGGTAAGCAAGTAGTAAGATAATTTCAGAGTGTTGAGCACTGTGTATAAAATAATTAACTAGGTGATGTGATAGAGTTACAGGCAGTGCCTGAAGCCCAGCCTTCCAGGCCAGGGCTGGTCTGTACATCTACCCTCCTACAGCCACCACAAGACGGCTGGGGATCTGAACTGAACAGTCTGCAGGTCCCGAAGTGCACTCCTGTCCAGTCCTGTAGCTTTCCTAGCTGGCTTCCATTTGAGTCCCGCCTTCGTGCCTGGACGGGGGCATAGCCAGCTTCAGGGTCGCCAAAGGCCAGGCCAGGACTGCATGCACACCTGAGAAACACCTGAGGAATGTGTTAAAAATACAGAGTCCTGGGGCCAACTCCCAAGGTGTCTGATTTTCTAGGTAGAACTGGGAAATCTGTATTTTTTCAAGCACCCCAGGGGGTTCGGATGAGCCCCGAGGTTTGCGAACAACTGATCCAGGCAGTCCTCACAGGGCCCTTTCAGGCTGAAGATGCCACGGGGGGTGGGCTCCCTTTCTGGGTTACTCTTGGACTCACTCAAGGCCCATGGCCTTCGGGACTGGAGCTACTCCTGGCTCCGCCGAGCCCTGGGGCCGACCTTGGCCTCTGCTCCATTCCTCCGTGGCCCGAGTCCCCCTGTACCTCCCTACCACACTCCCCCCAGCCCGGCCGCCTGTCAAGTGAAGGAAGCGGGGCTTGGCTGGCTGCCCGGGCACACGGCGGTGGCAGTAGCTGCCAGCTTTTATCAATGGGATCAACAGGGCGTCTGCTGGGAACGAGTCAGGACAGGTTCCTTGTCACGGCTGCCCTGGCTGGCACTGTGGAGGTCACCCTGCAGAAGTGGCTGGCCTTGGCGGCAGGAAACTTTTCTGGGGAGGGTAAGTGGGTCTGGGCTTTGGGGAGCTCAGAGGCCCTCCCTGGGATGGGCACGCTGTTCGCTGGCTTGCTGCGAGGCAGCTTATTCTTGTAGATGTCTTATATGGAGTTCTCCTGGCTAGAACAGACCTACTGGCTTCACGAAATCTTCCCTTGGCTTCTCCCACTGCCTCATTTCATTCTTATTTGCTGAGCAGCCAGAACCTCTGTCTGTTTCCCTGTTTCTCAGGACACGATCGGGCAGAGGGCTCAGAGCTCTCCTTAAGCTGGTGCTGTGCGTGGTTAGTCTGTTTATCTGTAGAGAGATGGATGCCTGAAGCAGAACCAGATGCTGCGAACACAGCCTCGGGCTTGAGGCTGGCTGCCCCCCGCCCCAGCTCCCCAATTCCCCTCCCCAGGCCCCTCCGCTGGGGCTGCAGGATAGCACCGTCCAGGGCCTGAAGACCCAAGCCTTTCAGGCCCCTGGCATCTGCCAACACCACCACCACCAATTCTTTACTGGGAAACGCGAGGGGAGGAGGCTAAACAAGAGAGAAGGAAACTAAACAAAGCAGCCTGGGCACTCAGACCCACCTCTGCGAGGCAGGAACCTGTGCAGGTGCTGGATGCTCCCACCTCCCCCAGGGGCTCATAAGGGTGGCTCCGAGGGAAACACCCAGCTGATAAAACCCAAAGGGGGGCTTCCCTGGTGGCGCAGTGGCTGAGAGTCCGCCTGCCGATGCAGGGGACACGGGTTCGTGCCCCAGTCTGGGAAGATCCCACATGCCGCGGAGCAGCTGGGCCCGTGAGCCATGGCCGCTGAGCCTGCGTGTCCGGAGCCTGTGCTCCACAACGGGAGAGGCCACAACAGTGAGAGGCCCTCGTACCGCAAAAAACAACAACAACAACAACTTAAAACCATCCTTGGACCTCACAGTCTCCTCCAGCCACCACACTTATTTGTCAGCTTCCCCTTGGAGCAGAACATCTCAAAGAAACCATCAATACCCACTGCCACCACCTGTCATTCTCTCCGTTCAAGCTTTTGTCCACGCCTCCCACCAAAACCACTCTTGTCAAAACTCAGCAGAGACCTTAGTCTTCCCAAGTCCGATGATCAACTCTCAGTACCCATCTCACTTGGCCTTGTAGCAATAACCAGTGGGCCACACTCTGTTGAAAGCCTTTCTTCTCTTGGTCCTCAGACAGCCTTTTAGGTCTCTTCTAGCTCACTGGCCATGCTTGGGCTCCCTGCTGCCCCCTCTTCTCCTTGTCCTCCAAAATGTTGGAGAGCTCAGACCTGAGCACAGGTCTCTCTCTTTACTCTCTCCCTAGGTGATCTCATTCAGAGACCTACACACTGAAGACTCCCAAATTTATGTCTCCAAGTTCTATGTCTGCCCAAGTGACTTAGTCCATTACTGCTGCTATAACAAAGATACCATAGCTCACATGGCTTATAAACTACAGAAGTTTATTTCTCATAGATCTGGAGGCTGAAAGTCCAAGATCAGGGTGTCAGCACGGTTGGGTTCTGGTGGGACCCTCTTCTGTTTGCATCCTCATATGGCAGAAAGCAATGAGAGGAAGGAAGTTCTCTTGTGAGAGTAGTACATTTCATAAGGGCACTAATCCCATTCATGAAGGCTCCACCCTCATGACCTAGGCATCTCCCAAAGACCCCCCTCCTAATACCATCACACTGTGGGGTAGGGTTTGTAGTGGGCATCATCCAATCCATTGAGGGCCTGAATAGAACAAAAAGGCAGAGGAAGGGTGAATTCTCTCTCTCTGCTGGAGCTGGGACACCCATCTTCTCCTGCCCTTGGACACTGGTGCTCCTTGATCTTAGGCCTTCGGACTTGTACTGAACTACCCCACCAGCTTTCCTGGGACTCCAGTTTGCAGATGGCTGACTGTGGGAGTCCTCAGCCTCCACAGCTGCACGAGTCAATCCCTCATAATAAATCTTCCCTGTATTTATATATATCCCATTGATTCAGTGTCTCTGGAAAACCCTGACTAATACGCCCTCCCACAGCCAAAGGCCTCCCACCCATGACTTCCGATTACATGTACCACAAAATCCCAAGTCCTCTCCTGCCTCTGTATCCCTACATCTCTCCCATCCGCTCTCTCCATTCCAGCCACACTGGCTTCCTTGCTGGTCCTCGCACATTCCAAGCATGTTCCCACTCTGGGACCTTAATATTTGCTGTTCCCTTGCCTGGAAGGTCCACCCCCAGATCTTCTCAGATCTCATGTGCTCTTTCCCATCACTAAGGGCTCCACTTAAATGTCACAGCCTAGATGCCCTCCCCTGACCTCCAGCCCCACAGATGCCTCCCCTTCCCTGGCTTTTTTCTCCATGGCATTTATTATCATCAGAGATTATAAACGATTTATTATATTTGTTTATTGCCTTCCTCATGAGACTCCATGAAGGTGGAAATCTCTGTCTGGTTCACCACCATCCAGTGCTTACAACGGAGCCTGGCGCACAGACGTTGCCTGGTAAGTACTTGTCTGAGGAGGGAGTGAAGGAAGGAGTGCTGAGGGCACAGGGCATCTCTTCCGGCCTGGCCCGCTTTGCTCTCACTCTGGTTTTCTCCACCCGTTCCCGCCCACCTTGAGTCACAATTGGCTGTCTCTCCTCCCTTCTCTCCGTTTCCGGTCAGGATCACCTCACCCACCCGAGGCTGGCCCACAGGGAAAGCTCAGGGACCTCCATGAACCAGGTTCCTCGCTTCTGAGACTCCAATCACTGCAGGCTTCCTCTCTTTGGGAAGCCCTCTGGGCTCCCTGAGGGCTGTTGGTCAGGGCTGGAGACATCTCCATTGCTGAAACCCTGCAAACTTGACCAGCCATCAGTGCCCTGTGGTGCCCTTCCAGCTGCCTTCCCAACCAGCTACTGATCCAGGCAGAGCAAGGTAGAGAAAGCTGTGAGACCTAGTCCACCTTCTGGTCTTATGAGTGAGGAAACTCAGCCTCTATGCAAAGCAGACCCTCCCTACCCATCCATCCACTTTTCCTGCTTCTTTGCTTCCCAGCAGTTACAGCAAAGTTTAACTATTTAGCATATGAGTCTGTTTATTAGCTGCCTGTCCCACAGAAGCTCCCACTAGAAGGCAAACTCATCGGGGCAGAGACTGAATGTGCCTTGTTCACCTTGTGTCCCCAGCATCTGGCACTTAGCAGGTGCCCCATAACCAGCTCTTGAATTAATGAATGAAGAGGAGGGTAGTAAGTTGCCTATGAACACCCTTCAGGGAACTAGAAGGTGAGAAGAGGGAAGGGAAGCAAGAAGAATGCAGGGCCAGAGCACCCTGGGGGGAGAGCCCCAGAATAGAACATCATGGACCACACAAGCACCGAAGCCCGGCTTCCTGATTCTCGGGCAGCACGCTTCCACTGTCTTCCACTTGCTACTTCAGAGTCCTTCTTTCAGCACCTGGACCAGCATCTGTACACACCGAGCACCGTGCAGGCAGGGGGCATACGGCAGCGCTCCCGACAAAGCCCTCACCCTCCCAGCCCGAGCGTCCTGGGGGAGGCAGATGGCGTGCCTGATTCCCACTTCACACATGCTCAGAGAGGTTCTATAACTTGCTCAGGGACACACAGCCCTGCAGCAGCAGATGCCCGGTTTTGATTTATGACTGCGTGCCTGCCCTGTGTGCAGGAAGGCCCTGGGGCTCGCTCTCCCCGCTCGCCACTCACACACCTCCACCTTTTCCCCTCTTGCTCAGCCCCACTGCCTCCCCTCCCTGCACCTGCCAAATGAGACACGGTCACATCCACACGTCCAGCGACGCATGCTCTGTCCTCAAAGCCGGCAAATCAAGAGGTAAACAGGTGTGGGACTCAGTGCCCCAGATGAGAGCACAAGGAGGGACAGGAGGGAGAGACGGTGGAGGGAGCCAGAGAAAGCCTGGCAGGGGCAGGGGCAGGGGCAGGGGCAGGGGCAGGAGCGTGAGGATCCAGCCGCCACTCAGACGGCAGTGCCGCAGCCACTGGAGTGAAAATGCACAAGGCACCTGCCTGGTGAAAGGTCCCTGTATATACCTATGTTACCATCACCTCTAACAGCAACGATGATGCCTGTGTGTGTGCCTGTGCGTGTGTGCGTGTACACACCCATGCATGTGCAGCTCCTCCGGTGGCAATCCTTTCCCTGCACCCAGAGAGCTGCCAGCCTGACCCAGAGCCGCTGGGACAACCAGCCCGGGCTCTGCTGAGAAGGGCGCCCGCCCTACCCAACCAGAGCTTCGGGGACTTGTGCACCACTGCCTGATCTCTGGCCGGTTACCTGCCCCCTCACACCAGCACCCCCAGGGCTCAACCCGTGCAGATAAAACTGTCACTCGCCCATCAGGGCCATTTGGGGTCTAGACTCAGACACTTGGTGGCAGCACTGAAGAGGCTTTAAGTCAGGGGTGGGCCCTGCAGAGGCGTCCAAGGGGCTGACTCCCGGCTGGCCCTTCCCCTGCCCTGTGGTGACCTGGGATGGGCGCAGTGTGTCCTCTTGGATAAACCACCTCCTGCCGGGCCTCACTCTCCTCTGCTCTGAAGAAAGGAGGGGCAGGACGGGAGGTGGGGCTCCTCTGATGTCTAAGTAATCCCGAGCCCTCCAGGGACCTCTCCCTCTCCTGGGAGTCGCCGTCCCCCACGGACCTGGGTGGACCCGTCAGTCACGGGCAGAGATCAATCCCTGATGCTCTTGCACCGATTAGAACGAAAGCTGGCTCTGGGGAGCTGGACCTCTCCCTCATCCCTAGACAGCGCAGAGTGGGCAGCGGGCGGCAGCATCTCCCAGGTAGGACCACAGTCCGGCCCGGTCCCCCTGCTCCCCTTCCCAGCTCCCGTGGGCTCCCACAAACATAGGAGCTCCAACCACCCTCTGGGCATGTGGGAATTTATCAATGGCTCCCTCTCTCTGGAACAACTTTCACTGATCAACTCTGTTTCTAGCCTTCTGTTCCTGAGAATCCCCACGGGGACCAAGATTCACTAGCTCTGCCTTGCGAAGAAAAACACCCCCCGTCCACAAAACACTTTCCTTCTTTTGTTCTCTCCAGCAAACACATCCCACCCCAGGAGAAAGGAGGCACCCCCCACACCCCACCTAAGCAGGGAGTGTCGGGAGATATTCTCTAGTTCCTTCAGCTTCCTAGAATTCAGTGATTTAAAAGCATCCTCAAACACACACAAATACACGTGCACACGGGCAAGCCCCGGCAGAAACACGGGAGAGGGAAGGAGCCGCTGGACCACTGTGCTGCAAAGGTGGAATCACGATGGATGCTTCTTCTTCTTTAAATTCTCTCTACTGTTTTATGAGAAATAAAATAGGATGGGAATAGTGAACATGGAATCAAAGGGTCCAAGTTCCAAGAACACAGACTGTCATGGTTGCTGGGTAGGCAGCACCCAGCAATGATACCTTATAAATCAACGTCTTTTAGTGACGTTAGCAGCTTAAGGGAATGGAACTTCCTTCCACAGGAAACAAGGCACTGTGAGGGGAGCCATATCCTCCTTCTTCCACTAGACATGGCCTTTCCCACGTCCAAGGCAAGCAACATCTGGAGACTGAATGCTGAGCAGGACCAGAGGAGGAGAAAGACTGCTCAAGGAATTCAGTCTTAACTACTAACTCCCCACTGAGGACCATTAGAAGCCATGAGGCCTGAGTATGAAGCTGTGTGCCCTGGACAAAAATGTCACCCATGTACAGGTGTTCAGGTTGTGCACTGCCCAAGGATGTAATGTCTTGGGGTGGTGTGCCATTTACACTGTAAACATAAGCCAAGTTATCTAAAGAGTGTGTGGGTGGGCACTGCAGTTCCAGGCCTCCTGACTGAGTCCCACGGCAGCAAGAGAAGGAGCCCTCCTACATACATCCACCTGCAACACTCATTAGTACGTGCCCACGTCATGGCACCATATCCCAACTACGCCCCGGGAGGGACCTGAAGTCATTTCTTTCTCCTGCCTACCCCCTCCGGAAGCCCAATTCCTGCTCCCTCTGAGAGAACAACATGGAATGGTTGCCTCAACTTGGTGGTGGGTGGAAAGAAGGTGCGGGGTGGGGAATGGATAGGGTGTGATGTTGCTGGCCTGTGTGTGAAGCCAGCAATGGGGGCTGCCGCGGCTGCTGCCCACTGGGCCCTGAGAGCTCCCCAGGCAGCAGTGGGCTGGACCACCTTGTACATAACTACAAGAGTTACTCAAGGCAGGGCCCGCTTCCTAATTCATGCGAAGGCCCTATGGGCTAGCAGAGGCCCGGGTGGGGGTCGGGCCTGCACTCTCCTCTGTAAGAGGGGAAAGCCAAGGACTTCCCTGGAGGTCCAGTGGTTAAGACTCCACGCTCCTAATGCAGGGGGCCTGGGTTCAATCCCTGGTCCGGGAACTAAGATCCCGCATGCCGTGTGGTGTGGACAAAAAACAATACAAAATTTAAAAAATTAAAATTGAAAGGGGAAAGCCAGAGGGCAGCCCGAGGGGGCACATCCAGGGCTTTTGTTTGGACGTTTGTGGGAAGAGGGCTCACCCTCCCTGAGAGCTCCAGGCCCCGCCTCCAGGCCCTGCCCTGCATTCACAGCTCTCCTGCCCGAGTTCTGCTCTGTAGCTCAGGCAGTAACCTTACATGGAGGTGATTCTGTTAAAAACAGAAGGAGGCCTCCTGCCACTTCCATCAAACCCTGGGAAGGCAGAACTCAGCTGAGCCTGACTGCTATTCCCAGGAGACTGCCTGCCTTTTATTTATACGTTTACTGGGAAGTTCTTTACTTACATTGTTGAAATTTTCATTTCCCACAAGCTCCTTGGTTCCCCAGACCCCTTCCATTCCCCATGATGCGGAACTACCAAGTTGCTGCCGACTGCCAGCAGCTCACAAGGCTCTTCTGAGAACTGCTGGGTAAATAGTCCCCGAGTTCACTGGGAAAGTGGCGAAAGAGGGGGCAGCAGCTTCTCTACAAATAACTGGGCTCATGGCTGAGAGACGAACAGCTCCCCCAAAGGCAATTCCGCCGACAGACTCATCCTCATAAAAGCATCTCTCACAGCCGGAGTCGGACCCCAGCTTTCCCGTGACGGGGTGTTGGGACCACTGAGTTCCAGAACAAGTGGTCCACAGAAGCAGCCACACGCGTGCAACAATGAACACCTCTGTTGATCTGGGGGAAACCTGAGGATTATTCCTACTCTTCGCAACCCACTAGCTTTTCTCAATGGAAGAGGGAGACATTAACCGCTTTTCATGTCCCTCCGGCCTCCTGTGTCTACCTTCCTGCCCCTCTCACCTTCCCAGGCTCCAGGCAGGTGGTCAGCTGGGAAGAGGAAGCTTTCTGTGTCCTGCATCACCCCTCTTGGCTCACCCCCGGCCTCACCTCTCCCAGCCCAGGATGGCCCAGACCCGGCTGAGGAGCCCACAGGCAAGGTGGCGTCCCCCAACTTCAGTGCCCACCAGCCCAGATCTGGGGCCTGGTTCTCGGCGGCCCAGTTCCCACGCTCCTGCTCTCTCCCTTCCCACGGCTGCTGCGGCCTCCCCACTGCCTGGCCCCACCCACTTCAAGCCTGGAACAAGGAGCTGAAGCCCCACGCTGCTCGAAAGCCTCGCTCAGCGCCCAGAGACCCAACCCATCTCACAAGCACCTGCCTGCTACTCACCCCCACTCCCTGTGCCCCGGTTTTCCACCCAAATGAAACGATAAACAAAAGTAACATCAACTCCCCTACATGGCATCCTCCCCCCCGCCCTCTTTCATCCCCTGCTTTATTTGTCTTTATCACACTTGCCCCTACCTAACTCACTACACGTTACTTATTTCTCATGTTCTCCATCTCCCCTGCACACTAGAATGGAAGCTCTACAAGGGAGGATCTTTGTCTGTTTTGTTCACTGTTGTGAACCACACAGGGCCTGGCACACAGTAGGGGCTCAACCACTGAGTGATGAATGAATGAATGAACGAACATACAACGAGAAGCGACACATGTCCAGAAAGCACCCCTCTTCATGTGCATCATCTTAGCTCATCCTTGTGAGAGCACTGTGAGGTAGGAACTTCTGTCTTCATGTCACACTGGCAAGAACGTTCAGCGAATTCCCAAGTCACAGAGTCGGCAGGGAGGTTCAGGAGCCCACTGTAGCTTTGTTCAGCGTGATGGTCCCCGAGCTCAGAGGAATGAGGAAGGACCCAGGCCCGACTGACCCCAATGCCCAAGCCCTTAGACATCACTCTCTGCTTCTGAGCTCCCTTCCCCATATGCCGCATCTGAATCACAGCCCAGAGCACATGCAGCATCTTACAGATAATGAACATACAATAAGCATTTGTTAAATGAATGAAATGAAAGAAAACAGCTTTAAAATTGCTTTGTCTGGGCTGATTGAACCATAGTAGAGTCAGTGCATAATAAATTTTGAAGATGGCAACAGATACAGATGAATGGGTAAAATATATACGAAGTTTCTCATAAATATAGCTAACACTTTTTCACAATTTTCACACATCGAAGTTCACTCTATTCTTCACGTGTTACTTAAGGGTACTTCTACGGTAGTTTGTAATTATTGTCATGCATGACACTGTTCCTGTAAGTATTTCAACCCTAACCTTCCTCTTCAACATCTAAGTATTTCTCTTAAACTCATATTTTGCAAGTCAATGTAAGTAACTTCTGTCTTGACCAACAGCAAAAACGTTGCTTTGAGCCAAATAAAAAAAATTGTTTGGCAGATGGGGGAGTGGGGCAGTGAACAAAATGGGTGGAGGTGGTCATAAAAAGAAAACAAATTGTTGCCTGTGTCTTGTCACATGTTTGTTGCCTTAATTCTACACGACCATCTTCATCCTCCTGGCTTATTTGATTCCCATGCACCGTTCTAGAATATTCCAAGACTGAAAGCTCCTTGAGAGCAAGGAGTATGGTTTCCTCATTCTATTTGTGTTCCAACAGCACACAGCATGAGTACCTGGTAGGGGGCAGTGTCTTTCAGTCGAACTGGATGAATCTTTAAACGTGGAGGGAGAGTAAATATTCTGCAACATTCTTCCTGATTTTGAAAGGAATGTATATTCACTTTAGGACGTTTAGAAGACACAGAAAAGGATACAGAAGAAAACAGAAATACCTTGGCATTCGTTGGATCCCATCACCCTGAGATCGGTACTAGCACACGGACCACCCGGCACGGCGCAGTGACTTAGCCTCTGGACCAGAGGGATGGGCGGGTAAGGCTGCCTCGGGGCAGGCCGGCCTGGCACAGCTGCAGCAGATGCCAGGAGGTCCTAAGGATGCCTGGCTTCACACAGAGCTGAGTGCCAGAGAGGAACTCTGCTACTTGGAGGTGCAGGAAGCTCAGAAGGTGTGAACGTCGTTGCAGGGGGCCCATGTTTTAAAATACAGTGTTTTGGAAAATGAGAGTTTCCAACAGACGCCTGGCACTGAAAAGATACTTGATTATTCATAGATCCAATAGGAGGGACCACTCTGGGAAGCACCAGGGTCAGCCAGGAGGCAGCAGGAGTGGGGGACTGTATCAAGAGGCTCTGCTGTGGTTTCTGCAGGAAGGAAGGGCAAAGCAGGATAGGCAGGCTCAGGACCAGCCAGTCTGAATCACTTCAGTGCGTGCTGGGCACGGGGCTGCCCCCAGCTGTCTGGTACCTGGCCCTGGGGTGATTAGGGAAGGGGGACAGTGCTCTGGAATGTGAGGGCTGGGTAAAGGAGGTGGCGGCGGCGGGGACTGTATCTGAAAAGTGCACCGGCAGGTGAGCTTCTCACTATCTCTACGAATGGGCTATCCCTGGGAGGGGAGCTCCCTCTATGGTCAGCGAGGTCCCAGATGTCAAAGCATCAAAGCACAGGCAGTAAATGACAGTAACACAGCCCTTCTGAGGGGGCACACGCTCTCGGGCTCGAGGAGCCGGTTCATTAGCCCTGGGCCTCCAGGCCCCACTAGGCCTGACCACTCTCCTCCAGGAAAATGCTCCCCCGGCCTCCATTCCAGGGGCAAGGCCGGGCTGGTTCACACACCTGCTTGCTATCCTCAGGCCACTCCCGGGAAGGACAGAGAGTAGTGAAGGACTCGCCCCGGTCACCCAGGGGATGGTAAGGCTGAGTTCATCACAGGACCAGTGCTCCCAGTGATGGGGAGCTGGGTGGCAGAGCCTAGGGTCCCTGCATGGAGCCTCAGACTGTCAGGTGGGGGGACCCTGGGAGTGCATCCAGACGAGTCCATCATTTTTCAGAAGAGGAAACTGGCTGAGAATGACTCACAGAATCAGGATCACAGTCTAGATCCCCTGTTAACTCTTACTGTGCTCTCCCCACCCCACCGCCCTGAGTGATTCAATAGGAAATTATTTTATCAATACTAATACAGCTGTCAACATCATCGTCATCTTCCTGATTTTCATGCGAATGGAAAAACCCCACTCCTTTGTCCCCAGTGCAGTAAGAAAGCACCGACAGCCCCCAAACCCGGATGGAGACTGGATTTTTCAAAAATTAGGTCAGGCAACCAGGATCCTTGGGGGTTCGACTGGTCTTAAGCTCTGATTAAAGCCCGCATCTGAATGAGCAGAGTTTCGGGTCTCCAGAGTGGGGAGGAGAGAAGAGGGCTCAAGGGCGGGGGGTGGGGTGGGAAACCGAGGCCTCCTGAGCAGAGGCCGCAGAGGCCCTGGGGCCAGGCCAGGGCTGGACAGCAGGGGCAGCAGGGCTGGGGTGGAAGTGCAGGGAAGTAGACTCTGCTTTTTACCCACTTAAGGCTCAGAACTGTTCTCCAACCAGGCCGTGAACTTCCAGACTTCTCCGTCTTTGCATTAGTGGCCCCCTCTGCCCGTCCCACACCCCCTCAACCTGGTAAACCCCTCCCCAGCTCTCAGATCCAGTTGCACTATGCTCTCCCCTGTGAAGCCCTTTGAATCCCGCTCCCTGCCCCCCACCCCTGACCCCAGCTCTGGAGGAGAACCCATTGTGCCCTCCACAATGAGGGGTTATTAAAAATCACCACTGAGAGCAACTAGCTCATGCCTGCCACTTAGCACACATTGTTCTTAACCGGTCCAAGTTCCCTGCAAGTAGGTGTTAGTATCCCCACTTTACAGATGAGGAAAAGTGAGGCTCAAAGAGCTGAAGTAACCTGCTCAGAACCCTTCATCCAGCAAGTGAGGCAGAATCTGGACCCCACCCAGTTTTGCCTGAATTCCACACCCAGCGTCTATCCTGGTGGCCAAACTGCCTGCCTGGCTTTCTAGCTAGACTGTGAGATCTTCGAAGGCAGGGACCCTGGTTCATGTCTGGCAAATCTTCAGAGCTCAAAATTTTCTGATGGATGAATAGACAAACAAATGAATGGATGCATGGATCGTGGGATTCTCCCACCTTAAGGCAAGACCATTCCACATGTGTAGGTTTTATACCAGACCAAATGTGTTGCTCTAGTCCTTTTATTCCCACAACTGGTAGGAAGATTCAGTAGGACGGTACATCAGGGTGACAGCTGAGCTGCTATATCAAAGACACCCCCAAAAGGCAACGGCTCAAACAAAATACGATTTGGATTCTCTTGCATGTGATAGTCCAGGTGTATAGGCAGCTCTGTTCCAAGAGGTTCTATCAGAACGTAAAATGGTGTCACCTCTCTGGAAAACAGCCTGGCAGGTCCTGAAAAGTTAAACCTAGAGTTACATGGGACCCAGCAACTCTACTCCTAGTTCTGTACCCACCACACAAAAACTCATCAAGAATGTTCACAGCAGCATTATTCATAATAGCCAAAAAGTGGAAAAAACCCAGATGTCCATCAATTGCTGAATGGATAAACAAAATATAGTACATGCATGCAATGAAATAGCATTCAGCCATGAAGGGAATGCAGTACTGATACATGCTACAACATGGATAAAGCTTGAAAACATTATGCCAAGTGGAAGAAGCCGTTCACAAAAACCATGTATTCTAAGATTCCATTTATACGAAATGTCCGTAACAGGCAAATCCACAGAGACAGAAAGTAGATTTGTGGTTGTCAGGGGCTGGGGGGAGGGGAGCAAAGGGGAGTGGCTGCTAAGGAGGACAGGGTTTCTCTGGGGGATGATGAAAATGTTCTGGAATTAGTGGTAAAACCACTAAAATATATGCTTAAAATGTTTTTTATTGTAAAAAATAAAAAAAGAAGCCATCCTATCAAGACTGGCTAATGGGTCAGCTGTGCCCTTCTCAACCCATGGCTTCCAAGGTTGCTATACTTGCTGCCTTTCCCAGCCAGTGGAGAGGAAGGGTGGAAAGCCTACATGTCCTTCCCACGTAAGGAAGCTGCAAGCATGAATTCTGCTCAGGGTCCATGATGAGAACTTGGTCTCATGGACACACCGTGCCCATGAGAGGCTGGGAGATGTGGTCTAGCTGAGCAGGCCAGCCGTGTGCCTAGAAAGAAGAAGATGGATTCTGGGGGGGACTGGGCAAGATAAGAATCTTTGCCCAAAATGGTAAATTAAATGATAATTGACTCTCATTTGGTTATTTACTCTGCAGATATTAATAACAATAGGTAGCACTTATGTAGTGCCAGGCCCTGATTTAGGTACTCTGGCTGCATCATTTTAGTTAATTACATTAAAACTTTATGACATATATTATTACACCTATTTAAAGGTGGGGCAGTTGAGGCACAGAGCATTAAATAATCTACCCAGGGTTACCCATCTAGTATGCAGCAGAGTTGAGAGCTGAACCCAGATCCACTACTGTAGAGCTGTTTGTTCCTCAGTAGCCAGAAACCGTGAGACAGTGAGACCTGGTATGATTTATGGGTTCAGACCACTCATACTTTTCTTCTCCTTGGTGCTACTGGTCACCTCCGTTCGTGCCCTCACTGGGTAGACCTAAGGCACAGACACTTAAGAGAGAGCTCAGTGCACTCCTTCAGTGAACGACAGCTTGCTCAGTGCTCTTGCACTTTGGTGGGTACCAGCATCATCCGTGGAGCCTAAGGAAGCCTGTCCTCCTGCTGGCTCAGAATCTCAGAGCAGCGGCCAGCGTGTTCCTACAGGCGGTCAGGTGTAGGTCAGATGAAGCGTCTGAGAATCACTGGCAAAGCTGACAGTCAGCCAAGGTTTGCCCACGTGGCCAGAGCGTTCTCTCCAGTCAGGCCCCTTGGGCTAAGTCACCATATTGGATCCTCCCCGATCCTCCCATGAAGCCGGTAGGTATTATCATCCCCATTTTACTGTTGATGAAGCAGAGGCCCAGAGAGAGAGCTGGGGCCCCCTCTCCTATCGCCTGTTCATCCACAGCGCTGGCCCAGCTGTGCTGCCCTCCAGGGACAGACACCATTCGCTCTGTGATTTGCCTCAGGAGCTGAGCACTGGGACAATCGGAACTCTGCCCATGGATCGCCTATAGATCACCCTCATCCAACACTGGGATTACTCACCCCACATCTGCCACCTCCTCAGACCACCAGACCTCAAGCCTTCACCAGGAGTCACCTGGAGAGACTGCTAAAAATACAGATTGCAGAGCCTGTCCCAGAAGGCTCTGATTGGAGGGGTCTGGGGTGCGGCCTGGAACTTGAATTTTTATCAGACACTCCAGGGCCAGCCTTGTTTGGGAACTACCTTTCAGATTGAGTTCAATCCCCTCATTTTATGGGATGAGAACACAGACCCAGAAGGGTCTCGCCCTTTGCATCAAACCCTGACTGGCTCCCTCCCGCTCTCAGGCACAAGCCCAGCTCCTCCCAAGCTAGTTCCTCCTCCTAAGGATCTCTTTGCAAATGTTCGGAAAGCTCCCTTACCTCCCTCTGGAAAAGTTCTTCCCCATCCTCCTCCCACTTTGCCTAATTGCTGCTCATTTTCTCAGCTCCACAGCACCTCCTCCAGGCAGCCTTCCTGGATCCATTAAATGGCAGGTTAGTGTTCTCTGACCTCGCACTCTATCATAGCACTCGTCACACTGCACTGCAAGACCTGTTTACTTCTCCGTCTCACTTCAATGTGGTGAAGGCAGGGACCACCTTGGTCCCTGCACTGGTCCTTTCATATTATACTGTAGATCTTTGTTGAATGAATGAACGAACCAACGAATGGATGAAATAAACAGCATGAGCATCCCACAGGCCCCTGGCTTAAGCTTCTTCTCGTAAGGAGATGGGACGGAGCCCACTGGGCCCCGGGCACTGGGCGGCGCCGCCGGCCCCTCGCGTGGGCGGGCGTCGCAGTGAGAGGGAGGGACTGTCCGGGCAGGCAGCTGCAGAGCCATCTGCTGCGCGGGCGGCGGCGCCCGCCCCAGTGTTTGTTTACAAACCCGGCTCTGCGTGCGAGAGAAACACGGCTCCTCTTCCAGGCGCGCGGCAGCCGCTGCCAGCCCAGCAGGAGGGGCCGTCGGGGGCCGGGGGCTGGGGCCGGGGACCGTCCGGTAGGGCGTGGCCAGCATGCCGCCTGCCCCTTGCCTCTCCTGCAACTCCACTCCTGCCCGCGCTCCAACCCACGGGCAAGGGCCCGAGGTCCAGTCCCCCCGCTCCCCGCAACCAGCCGTGCTACCCCATCCAGAACACGGACCGTGGTAACAACAGTACCTATGTTATTGAAGCGCGTTAAGGATTAAGTGAGGTAATGCACACAGTGGCATCTTATTAAGCTATTGTGGTGTCACTGTGGGTGATTCGATGGAGCTTAAGCTATCACAAAATGTCTCTCTAGTCTGATTTATCCCCCAACTCAGGAATCCCCTTTCAGACAGTCCCAGGTGCAGATGATAAGGCCTGAGTTAATATTCATGCAGGAAAAGAAAAAATTCATTTCAAAAAATAAAATCATTCTGATATAAGTGTGTTTCTAGTGTTCCCATTTTGGGTACGGTATGGTACAGTACGGTATGGGATGGCATGGTATGGAATGGTGGCTGCCATTCCACCCTGCAGCCACAAGCCCCAGGGTGAGCTCAGAGTTTGGGGAGGGGAGCAGGGGGTGGGTGACTAAGGAGAAGAATCCCAGGCAAAGTCCACTCCTAAGCGCAGGTCTGGAGAGGGGGGCTGGCTTCCATCCCAAAGGTGAGGATGGTCACTCAGGTTCCAAATGGCTTTGGGCGGTGGTGGCTGCGAGCAAGGCTTTGGAGGGACAGCTATGAGAGGGCAATACTGGCAGCCCTCCACTTTCCCCTCCACCACCCCCTCCCACCGGCTCTACCACAGACCTTCCCCAGACAGCGCCTGTGTCTAGATCTCCTGCTTTCTCTGTAAGCTGGCGGGGCCTCCATGGCGCCAGAACCGGGCATGACTTGGGGGTGTTCCCCATACGCTCTCCAAGGGTAGAGGTGGTTTCGTGCTTGCCCTGGATTTTTCAGTACCCAGGGGCTTGCTTCTGTATGATTATTGGTTTGTTCGGGTTTTTGTTACAGATTGAAGAGGTTACAAAGTGATGACAAAGAGGAGGTCATACCTTCTGCCCACAAAGGGACTCACATTCTAGCGGGGGAGACAGAAAAAGCAGGAACTGCCACTATCCTTTGTCTACCTACCCTGTGCCCAGTGCTAAGTTTGGTGTTTCTCTGGTAATAAATACTTACTGCATCATGCACTGGGCCCTGAGGATGTCTTGTAGTCAAGGAGAAGCATTTAAAAATAATTCCAGTGACAATACATGAGCCATCAGGGAATGCCTCCTTTAATCCGGACACCAACTTGCTAACAACGCTGAATAGTAAGTATGATTATCCCTGTTTTACAGATATGGAAATGACAACTCAAAGAGGAGAAAACTTATCCCCAGTCTCCAAGCCGGGGTTTGGAGTCAGGTGCAAAGCCATGTTCAGACTGCAACAGCTGCCTGGGGGAGGGGGTGGAAATGGCCAGTTTCCTGGTTCCCGACTGGAACAGCTGGGTTATAGGAGCACATTCAAACCGTGGATGGTGAAAACTCTTCGCTGAGGCTAAAGCAGAATAGGAGTCCACTTGGGGAGCCCATTTAAAAAATGCTGAACCAGTAAAAACGTAACTAGGAGCCACCACCCGACAGTCCCGTCTGGCAGAAGCCAAGGCCCATCGGGCCCACCCCCAGGTCTGGGTAGGCGAAGAGAAGCCTCTCCCCACTCTCCCTCTGTGCAGATCCACTCATCAATTCTGTCATTCAACACACCCTGAAAGACTGTCTTGCCTAGAGAACTCCAGCCCCAATCCGGGAGATGGAGACACAGCAGACGCAAGGTTATTAGGGCTGGAAGGGCCCTGTCCAGGGTGCTGAGGGAGGACAGAAGAGGAAGGAGGGTTAAAAGTCCAGTCCCCTCTAGCGGGGAGCCGGCGGCTGAGAGCAGAGTAGGCCCATTCAACCTCCTTGGCCCATAGACTGAGAAGGAGGAGGAGGCTGGGCAGAGGAAGAGGGAGGGCGGGAGGACAGCTGTCGGCCAGCAGAGCGAGGACTTAACCTGAGCCCGTTAAAATGAGTCTGAGTCGCTGTGCATGGGTCAGGCGAGGACGCAGCCGGCATTAGATGCTGCTGCCCTTAGCTCCCTGGCCTGTGTCCCTCAGCTGCGCTCGGCCCTCTGAAGAGCAGACAGGAATTGTAACAGGGTGAAAGCAGGACGGCAGCAGGCTAATACACCAGGGGAAAGCAATCTGAAAACACAGGACTTCACGGCAGGGACAGGCTGGGATAACCAGGATGCTGAGAGAAACCAGACCTGACAGCAGACAGCAAGTTAGATCTGATCTGGAGGTGAGACAGGGCGGGAGGAGAGGCTGCTTGCATCTCTCCTCCCCACCTGCATCCCGACTCCTGCCCAGCCTCACCTGGCTGGGGCCTTCTGGCTGGAAAGGCACTCTGCCCAGGGCATACGAGGTGCCTGCCACGGGCTGGGGTGTGGGTTTCAGGAAGCAACACCAACTAAGGTACCCCAGGAAATCTGGGGAGCCAAGGCTGGAGGGTGAGGAGGAGCTGCTGGGCTTCTTGAGAGACCCAGGGGGTGAACATGTGATCTGTGAGCCAAATGTTCACAGGCAGAATCAGATCTCCAGTGAGGTTGATGCCTGATTTCTATGTTCCTTCACTTAGCCCCACCCTCCCTCAATCCCCCAGTAAGAATTTATACATCACATGTGCAGAGACCAAGGTCTCCGGCTTCATGAGTCAGGAGTCATTTCTTCAATGCCACCTCTCCTCTACGTGCTTGGTACAACATAGGACCCAAACAAAATGGGGATCGAGCAACTGATTAAATGCACTACAGATAGAGAGTTTCTTTTACGGCAATTTCACTGAGTTCTTCAAAAGAGCAAAGAATCCCACAGGAATAAACATAATTTTCCCCTCATGAGACATGCTCTTAAAGTGTGAGTTTCATTTATTTTATGGAACAAACCTTTTTTTAATACTATGATATAAGCAGCTATGTATCTACCAAAAATGTTTCCCTCTTTCTTCCTGGGCATGCAGTCAGACTGCATTTCCCGGCCTGCTTAGCAGTCGGTGTGGCCACAGGACTGAGTTCTTGGGAAGTGTGTGGAGGTGAGCATCCTTTCCAGGTCTGGCCCATAAAACTCTCCCATGGGTAGCTGTCCATCCTTTTTCCCCATTCACTGGCTAGGAGTGAAGGACTCTAGCACCCCTGAAGATGCAAGAGTGAGTAGTCTGGGTTCTTGAATCACCCATGGAAGGCTGCCACGAATTACCCCATTATACTCCTATGTGGACGAGAAATAAATTTAAATCCTGTTAAGCCACTGACACGCTGGCATTTATCTATTACAGCATCCAACATTAGCCTACTCCCAGAAGCACTTACTATGTGCACAGTATATGACAAGTCAGGCTGGGGTGGCATATGTACAAGTCAGAGTCCAATTTGAACATGTGGGGCAGGGGCCACGCCAGGAACGTCCCCAGAGACTTTTGGCTCAGTGCAAATTTGGGGCACATTGCCCATCCCCCACCCTTCCCCAGCTGCAATGTGGACCTGGCCACAGATACTCACTAACCACCTCTGATCAACTCTCCCCCTTAGCGGCTCTCCTGCCAGACATTTGGACTTAACTGACATCCCCATTCTTTTTCAATTAGGGATTAGTGACTGCATCTCTTTCTCTTCAAACTTCTTCCCTGAGCTAATAATTTCCCTTAAAATCTTCCAAACTTGCCGTCGGGTCTGACAAAAAGCTTACTGAGTGCCTTGCTCCATCTCTCAATTTCACTCAGCCTTCTAAAGTTCCCTTTTATAGCGACGCCCATCAACCCCTCCATTTACACCGTGTTTTGGGTTAGATCTCTTTCATGCTTCACTTCCCTACACGGCAGCCTCCTCACGCCCTCCAGTCTCTTCCTCCGCTCTGCCCTGTTTCCCATTTCTTTTCCTATAAAAGGCTCCCTCCATACTCAGTGCACTTCCCCCCTTCCTAGCCCTCCCACCACAACTCCGCTCACTCTCTGAGACACATTCCCTCCCCATTAATCTGCCAACTAGGAAAGAAAAGTTAGAGCTTCCCTTCCGATCCCTATTCATCTCTGTCGAGACATGTAGATAACTATTAAAAAATTAGTTGGCCATTATCCCTCGTACTCCCCTATCTCCTGTGGCGGTGGCCCATTGTCCTCTGATCTCATACGTCCTAATTTCTCATCACGCTAAGGGGAGAAAAAACCCTCCATCTTTCAGGAAAGGAAGCATAACAATTTGTAGGGAAGAAAATAAATTGCTTAGTCAAAAGGATATTGCAAGAATCATCAGGATTCGTTCTCGACTTTCACCTCTTTAAACGTTCCGTTTTCTGCCATCTTAAGAAATATACACATCAACTTCTATCAGATCTCCTTCTACATGTCAAATACTTGCATCCTCCATCCTTTCATTCCTTTTTTTTCTCCAGGTATTTATACGTCTTCCACTTCCAAAAAGATAGATCACAAGAAGGCACAAAAATAATAAAATAACTTATAAAAGAATATAAACCAATTAAGGAAGGGATAAGATCTATGAATCTGTGTACCTTAGACTAAGGATTCTTACTGTCATTGGGCATAAAACTGAGCCCTAAACTCTGATGCAAGTAGAGTTAATGACAAAGTAGAATGGGAGACAGGAGGTGTGACAAAGATCTCAATGGTTAATATTAGGAAGCATACCGTACATGACTGTCTTGTTATTCTTGTAATAAAGTCTTGGAAATACTTTAAAAATATTTCTTCACTTCCTGCCTATTTGCTAAAAGGATACGACACAACAAAAATCATTATCATAAAGACAAGAGACATGCTAAGTGGGAATATATATGTGGAAGGAGGGATAATTATAACTTTCTTTTAAAAGCTAGACTCAAGGGGATGAACACAATGAGTGCAGAACTTAGCTGGAAGCTTCCCAGCACCCATGGTAAAGATGGGAATTTGGGGAGTTCACGGAGCTGGATTTTTCCTAACTACAGTTACAGAGAGCATTGCCTCCTAGCTATGAACTATAACAGGAAGTTGTCTCATGGGTCTTGTCACTGCCCTTAATCTTTAGAAAGAACTTTGCAAGGATTTTGTTTTTTAATCACGTAATCCTCAAGTTTCTTGGTGTACTCCACTGTCCAAAGGCTTCGTCATCTTACCCGACTCTGCCTCCAGTGTGACTTTATCCTTTGACTGGGTGTTTCCCAGCCACTTGGGCACCCTGACCTTGATTTGCACCAGATTAGCCACACCAACTGCTGTCGTGTCTACATTGTTTTCCTTTAACTCTACTTGCATTTTACTTAATAAATTTCATGTCATCCTAGGAAATCACAGCTTTGGCGTGCTAGCTGCAGGATGTTCTCCCTAATGCCCAAAAATAAAAAGAGCCTATAAATACAGATAGAAGCCTATAAATACAGATACCATTCTTGAGATTCTGTAAGTGTAAGTCTAATGTCACCAGCTCTCCTCCTCTTTGCTTTGTCCCAAGACAGTTCATAAGGGAACATTTGCCTGAGAATGTTTCCCTCGAGCTTCCACTCAACTCTGCCCATGCTGGTGTCAGAAACCATCACAGCTGACATCCTCCTTTCCTCTCCGCAGCTAATGGAAGCGTTCTTATTCCTTCCTGGCTTGTGAATGACCTCCTCCTTCCTCACATTCCACCCTAACTCTGCCTCTTCCTCAAGTCCCACCTTCTCCATGAAGTCATTCCTGGTATCAACCTTGAACCTGGACTTGCTTCCACGAACTTCCAACAGCACTCACCTGGCTCCCAGCAGCGGGCCTAAAATACATAGTAAGCTCTTGTGTATACGCTCTAGCAGCTAAGCACATACTAGATGCCCAGTAAACACGGCCACGTGTCAGGGCTGAGCACTGAATTTGGGGTCAGGAGCCCTGGGTTCTTGGGTAAGTCATCTTCAGGCTTCTGTTTATCCAGCTATAACACGGCAGTGAAGCTGGCAGAGGGGACCTCATATTTCCGAGGTCCCTGCCATCTTGCCCCCACGTTTTGCTCCTGCTCTCTGTGGTGCCACACTGCCGGCTGTGTGGATTCCCCCATGTGCATCCTGACTTTGGCTTTCTCTGCTGCGAGCGCGCCCTGCATTTCCCACTGGTGTGTCCTTCCAGTGGAATCTTCAGCAGTCAGTAGCTGTTCTTGTCTGTAGAACAGCTCTCTCTGCTTCTCGCCTTCTGCTCATGGCAGGCACATCCCAGCATCCCGGACAGTCCTCTGTCCCTGATCCTCCTTCTAAAACCGCCCTTAGTATCTGCTCGTTGTACCCAGACTACTTTCAACCTCCAATTTCTCTGCTCAATTTCCCTGTTTCTATTTCTATGGCATCTTTAGGAAGACACTGACATTTTTGTCCCGTATAAATATAAACCATTTTTTCTGCACACAAGCCACAGAGCATTGGACTGACGACGACAGGCATTCTACTTGTAGTTCTACCTACTTACTGGCTCTGTACCTTTGGGAACTTGGCTTAACCTTTCTGAGCCTCAGTTTCCACATCTATCCAACAGGGATGACACTGCCCGGGCATCTCTTAGTTACCAAACAAGACCGTGCTGTTCACGGTGTGGCTTTCTGCAGGGCCTACCTCTGTTCCTTGCTACTTCTTGGGCTCAGATCAAGTCAGCCCCAAACCCCACAATCTAATGAGGCCAACTCCGGGAAGAGCTTTTCCCCTAAAACTCATGCACAGATTTTAGAGTTTACATGTCACTTTCTCATACACAGTCCGTTGATCCTCACACACACACAAACTGAGGTACAACAGAATATTATTCAGCCTTTAAAAAGAAGGAAACCGCGACACACAGTACAATATGGATGAATCTTGAGGACATTATACTAAGTGAGATAAGACAGTCACAAAAAGGCAAACCCCATCAGCCCTCTGTATCCGAGGGTTCCACAACAATTTACATAGCATTTACATTGTATTTTTGTAAGTAATCTAGCGACGATTTAGTTCACCGGAGGATGTGCATAGGTTATATGCAAATGCCACAACACTTTATATGACGGACTTGAGCACCTGCAGATTTTGGGACCCACAAGGGTCCTGGAAGCAATCCCCCGCAGATACCGTGGGACGACTGTATTGCATAATTCCACTTATGTGAGGTATCTAAAGAGGTCAAATTCGTAGAAACAGAAGGTAGAATGGTGGTTACTAGGGGCTGGAAGAAGGGGGAAATGGGAAGTTGTTTAATGGGGACAGAGTTTCAGTTTTGAAAGATGGAAAATTTCTGGAGACCTGCTGTCCGACAACGTGAATATACATACCGTCACTGAACTGTACACTTAAAAATGGCTGAGATGGTACATTTTATGTCACGTGGAATTTACCACAATCAAAAATCTCTTTAAAGCTATCCAACCAGTCCAATTTTTAAAACGAAGTTCTATAATCAATGTGGCCATTTTCCCGATGAGGAAGCTGAGGCTCAGAGAGGCTCACTGAGGACATGCATCCAGGTCTTCAAAATCCCGACCTCCCACCCCCAGTGCCCTGGGGAAGCACGAGAGGTACACCTGAGCCACAGGTGTGAGCACACAGGGCCCCAGAGCCCAGACCCCTGTCCTCCCACACGGACTGAGGCACATGGGGGGCTGCCGTCTCCCTGCAGGGCTCTCTTCCACTGAGGGTCCCGGCAAGAGCCTCCCGCCCTTCGCCACAGCACAGAGGACCCTTCAGGCAGGGCGGTCCTTTGTCCCCAAGACCAGCTGAGCCCTCCTGTCCCCCCGCCCCCAGGCTCCTGGGGCCTGCAGTGTCCTCACGGTCTGGATGTCTGGCCACTGCCGCCCCACACCCGGCAGCTCCAGCGGCCTCAGGCCGGGGTGAGCCCAGGGCTGCCTCTCCCGCCGCTGCAGGTTCTCCTGCTACACGACCCAGTTCAGCTGGCACCTCGCAGGGAGCCTTCCCAGGCCTCCACGTGGAATGAAACTGCCCTTCCCTGGGTCCGTGTCAGGCCTGCTTCCCGTCTGGGGCTCGTCACTCTGCTCTGCCTTTGCCTATTTCCTGTGGCCTCTTCCCTGGACCCTCAGCTCCCAGAGGCAGGAGCTACGAGTCCTCCCTCACCTCCCGCTGCTGTGAGGCCATGGAGCGAGATGGGGCTGCGCAGGTGTGGGCGGAAGCTGCAAGGAAAGAGGAACAAGACCCCAGGCCAGGGGGAGTGTAAGGACAGGGCTGCGAGCACGAGAGAGGCCTGTGGAAGTCGTGGCTTAGGGCACCGACGGAGGCCGGTGGGGAGCGCAGACGCAGCGGAGGCTGGTGTCTGACTCACTCGGCTGCTGAGGGGTGGCTCTGACTGTCCCAGCAGGGCAAGGGCAAGAGCATGGCGTGGCAGCTCGAGGTTCTAGAATAAACCTGCATATGTGGCTTGAACTTGCATCCTTCCCTGGATTCCCTCGAATCCCAGACACCTGGACCAGGGTGATCTTGACCAAGTCACCTCCCCTCTGAGCACAAGAGTCCCCTTCTCATATCAGAAGGGTTGAATCTGACGATCCCTGGGTCCCTGGGGTGGGCCCCACACGGTTGGATCCAAGAGTCCAGCACGGGTCTCATGTTGGAGGGAGAGAGAAGGAAGGGAACTCCAAGTCTGCCCAGAGCCCCGCGCTGCCCCCGGGACTCTGGGTACTGGGACAGCGGGCCACACCTATCAGGCAACAGCATGAGGGTGTGGAGGTGGCCTGGGGGGACGCTGGTGGCAGAGGCGTTTTATCTGTGGTCAGATATGTGAACTGTGCCAGGAGCTGCCTGCTGGCGGTGCCACCTTGTGCTACAAGAACCTGTGACTGGCACAGTCTGAAGTCAGAGTCCTGTCGGCGTTTTCCTGAGAAGGGTAATCGTTCATCAGCTGTGCAACTGATATCCAGTACCTTTACCCAAACCCCCGTTCCTACGGAATTCATGCATGCTTGCACGATTTGAATATTGGGATTCCCTCCCGATGAGCAGTACCTAAGGACTGTAATGAACTCTGGAGGCTGTGTTTAAACAAATGTGCTTAACACATGCTGGCTGAGAGCCAGCTCTGTGCCAGGTACCGTGCTGGGTCTGGGGCGGGGTTAGAAGGGTAATTCAGAGATGCCTCCTGCCTGCAAAGATCCACAGTCCAACATGGGAGAGGAGACCCATACAGGAAGGACTCTGTCCAAGGCAGAAAGGGAGACGTGCCCAAAGGTGACAGTGGTCCCATAACTGCCCCCAATTGTAGACACTCTGTAATAACAGCCCCCGTCCATCTGGAACAGCCCAGATGTAGCCTTTCATTCTAACATAGGCACCGATCAATGCCGAAGATGAATTAAACTGATGAAAATCAATCCCAAAGCCAGCTTTTCTCTCCAGACCAAAAATTTTCATCAACGACGGAGAATTAAACGATGCCACTAAGTTCTGAGGCCCGCATTGTACCGAGTTCAATCACAGGTTGTGAAACTAGATTAAGAAGTAGAAACCCTTGCCAGGAAGTTGTTCCGCTGGCCCTCGGCAAATGGAGAGGGTTCAGAGTAAAACGACAGGCCCTGAGGTGGACAGTCCTGTCCAGCGGCCACTCAGGAGCCGCTCCCGGGCAGGTGGCCCGGGCTCTACGGCCCGTTCAAGAGGCCCAGAGTGCAGGCAGTAGGTTCTGGATTGCTGCCAGGAAACAAGCCAGAGACACGGAAAACACCCAGTGGTCTCTTTGGCTGGTTCGAAGCAAAGAATTGGAAGGGAAAACAAAAAATGTTGAAACATAGATTCGGGGGACATCATGGAAGGTTAGGAATTTTAGACGTTTAGGGTGTCTGAGCAGGAAGGTAAGACTTCAAAGAGGCAGGTTTGCCTACTCTTGGGGCCATAGGGAGCCGGACATTTTTTCAAAGTCCTGTCTCTGAGGTGCCCGGCGACAGCCACAGGTCTGCCCTGTACCAGCTCCAGCAGCCGCAGAAAGGACGGAGCCAGGGCACGCACAACTCTGGTTAGCAGGAGCTACGCTCTTTCTCCCACCTCGGGTCTCCCCGACCTCAGCAGCACCCACACGGCCCGTGGCCCACCGTCAGTTGCCAGATACAACATCTGAGATCCGCCCTGCAGCACTGCCCAGCCCCGCCTGAGCAGACAGAGCTTGCGGCCTCATGATTCATTCATGCATTCATCTACTCACTCAATCACTTCCCGGGCCCTGGCTGTGTACCAGGCACTACGCTGGATGTAGGGGATGGATAAAGAAATGCAGATGATTCCTGACTCACAGGCCCTGCCCTGGAGAATACAGCCTAGACCTGCGTTCCCTCAGCAAACACTCTCTGAGCACGTGCTATGCCCCAGAGCTCCGCTGGGCACTTGGGGACACCACCCCTGCCCCAGGAAGTTCACAGTCCAGTTGGGGGAGATGGGCGGAAAGACGGCAAAGTGTATATGCTACCCAGGGTGAGCCTCGGGGCCCTGGCCCCCAAGGAGAAATTTCCAAGTGGAGGCCGCATGCCAGGCCCCATTGAGGCGATAACGAACTGTTCTGGAATGAAGTTCTAATGCTGGAGCATCTGTAGGAAGCAGTCTTCTGGGAGCAAGATGAGAACCAACAACGCTGAGACCCAGGATGAGGGAGGAAGGCTGACAGAGCGGCGGGAAAAACCGCTGGAGCTTCGGCAGAAACCACAGTCGTTTTCCCACAGGGCGGTGGGCCAGCCCTGGACTCAGAGCAGAGCCTCGGGACAGGAGAGGTTCCAAATGGCCCACAGGATGCAGCTGGTGGCACCATTCTGGGAAGCCGAGGCACTGGGCAAGGTGGGGAGGGGAGGGGAGGGGAAGCTGCCCCAGCCCTTCAGGGGATCCCACAAGGTAGCCCATCACATCTGGGGGTGGGATGTGGGAACACTGTCAAGCCTGGCTCCGGGAAGAATATGATGGGTCCACACCGGCCATGGGTCCCTTGGTTAGAAATGAGCCAAGTTCCCCCTACTTTATCCTATCCGAGAAATAAACAGAGACTGGGTATAGACAACGAAGCTGGGCCTGAGTCTGCCCTCTAAGCCGACCGCTTTACTAGGGTCGGGGTCAGTTTCCTCCCAGGGTTGGGATTAGGGAAAATGTTCCCAGCTTGATTCCTCCTGGTGAAAGTTGGCTCTTGCCAGTCAAGGTTGGTGACGAGAAGGACTATGATGAAGCCCCCACACGAGACAGTCCTTTACACTCACAAAGGACTCCATACACGATCACAACTTTATCCTCGAAACAATCCTGGGAGGTACATAAGAGAAGCAGGTGCTATTGTTCCCAGTTTATCAATTCAACAAAGTGACCTGATCTCCGAGAGACACTTGCACATCCATGCTTATCGTGACGTTATTCACAATAGCCAAAAGGTGGAAGCAACCCAAGCTTCCATCGAGAGATGGATGGAGAAACATAATGTGGTCTATCCACACAATGGAATATTATTCAGTCTGAAAAACGCAGGAAATTCTGACACAGGCTACACTGTGGATGAACCTAAGTAAAAGAAGCCAATCACATACACACATACAAAATACTATATGGTTCCATTTATACAGAGTACCTAGAGTAGTCAAATTCATAGAGACAGGAGGTAGAAGCATGGTTGCCAGACGCTGGGGAGAGGAAACAGGGAGTTGGTGTTTAATGAGTACGGAGTTTCAGTTTTGCAAGATTAAAGAGTCCTGGAGATGGGTGGTGGCGATTGGTTTACAACAATGTGAAACTACTTAACACTACTGAACTGTACACTTCAAAATAACTAAGATGGTAATTTTGTTATGTGTATTTACAATTTAAATTTTTTTTAAGTTTTTGTAAAAACTGACTTGAACCTAGATGTCCTGACCATCAGGTCACAGGCCTGCTCTCTACACCGCCAGCTGAGGAGTGATGGTGGCACGGACACCAGGAAGAGACACAGCCTGGATCAGACCAGCAGCTGGGTGAGAGTCTCACTGGCCTTGTGACCTGGTCTCTGCCTCTCTGAGATTCAATTTTCTAAGCTATACATTGAAGCTGAAACACAATAATGGAGTAAAGTATCCCAAGCCCCAGGCAGGCACCCCATGAAAGTCAGAGTGGGCTAAGGATGGGTCCGGCTAAGTCCAGCCAGGACCTGGGTCCTCAACCTGCCCATGGGTGGATGGGCAGAAGAGCGTCCCCTCATCCATGGCAACCTCGCCTCCCAAGCCACGGGGGTGAGAAAGTCCAGTCTTTCACAAGTGAGAGTCTCACTCTCTTGTTGCTTCAAAGAGTAGAAAGTTACGCCCAGCTGCCGGGAAGCCCAGGCAGCAGCGAGCAGTGGCCAGAGTACAGGCTTGGGGGCCGAGGGGCCTCAGCGCAGCCTCTCACTGTGTGACCCTGGACAGGTCCCTGCATTTCTTCAAGCACCGCGGGGAACCGCCGGGGATGATGGCTCCCCCTCAGGGTGACTGAGAGGGTTAGAGGGGGTCCTGGGCTTTGAGCGTCTGCAAAGAGGGGGGCTCAGTAAGGTTGTCTCCTTTGAGAAGCACCCTGGAGAGCTTCCTAGAAGGTTCTGGGGGTGTCCAGGGCCTACAGCTGCAGAAAGGAGGTTTTAGGGCTGACCGAGTACCCACGCTGGGGACGGGAGAAGAGCCAAGGAGGGTCCTGCCCACAAGCGACCTTCCCTCATGCTAGCTGGGCAGAATGGACACGGCTGCTGAGCGTGTGCTGTGGACCAAATGTGTCCCCCCAAGTGTACTGAGGCCCTAACCCCCAATGTGATTGTATCTTGAGGTGGCGCCTTTGCAGAGGTACCTAAGGTTAAATCGGGTGGTAAGGGTGATAGCCCATGACGACTGGTGTCCTTATAAGAAGAGGAAGAGACACCAGGGATGTGTGCACAGAGGAAAGGCCATGTGAGGACACAGAGAGGTGGCCACCTACAGGCCAAGGAGAGAGGTCTCACCAGAAACCAACCCTGCCGACACCTCGACCTTGGACTTCCAGCCTCCAGAACTTCGAGAGAATTAGTCTGTTGTTTAAGCTGCCCAGTCAGTGTTACTTTGTTGTGGCAGCTCAAGCAGAGACAACAGGATATCATCAGGCCCACATCACTTCTCTGCTCAAAATCCTATGAATCTCTGCCCCCCTTCCCTCCCCCACTGTGCCCATCCACCCTGGCCCTCTCTCCATCCCCGACCACACGGGCTGCTCCCTCCTAGCACAGCAGTGTCCACCACAAATGCGAGCCACAGATATAACTGTTTTCACATGTGTGTAATTTAAACTTACATTTCATGTATGTAAATTTAAATTTTCTAATAGCCACATTTAAAAAGTTCTTCTGGAAGGTGAAATTAATTTCGCTTAACTCAATATATCCAAATATTATCATTTTGATATGTAACCAATATAAAAATTATTCGTGAGCTATTTCATAATTTTGAATTTCATTCTAAGTCTTTGGAATCTGGTGTGTATTGGACACTTACAGCACATCTCATTTGCACCGGCCACGTTTCGACCACGCTCAACAGCCACCCGCTACCATGTTGGAAAGCACAGGCCTGCAGTGTTCTTCCTCCAGACTCCACAGGGTTGACTCCATCTCCACCTACAAAGGTCACCTTCCTATGAGGCCCAAGCTGACCATGCTGCTGAATAACACCCCTCTGTTTTAGTCCATTCAGGCTGCTATAACAGAATCCCACAGACTGAGCAGCTTATAGACAACACACATTTATTTCTCACAGTCGTGGAGGCTGGAAGTCCAAGATCAAGACCCGCTTCCTGGTTCATAGACGGCCGTCTTTTTGCTGTATCCTCACACGGAGGAAGGGGCGAGGGAACTGTCCGGGGTCTCTTTTATAGAGACACTGATCCCATTATTGGGGGCTCCACCCTCAAGACCTAATTGCCTCCCAAAGGCCCCACCTCCAAATATGGCCACCTTGGGGGTTAGGATTTCAACATATGAATTTGAGGTGGACACAAATACTCAGTCTAAGCACCCTTCACAGGGTAGTTGCAGGGCTGCTTGAGGACGCCACACAAAAGCATTCTGCACAACACCCAGCTTGCCCTGACTGCTTTATCGATGTTAGCTCCTAATTAAGTGCCATTATTATTTTTTTAATAAATTTATTTATTTTTATTTTTGGCTGCGTTGGGTCTTTGTTGCTGCGCGCAGGCTTTCTCGAGTTGCAGCGAGAGGGGGCTACTCTTCGTTGCGGTGCACGGGCTCTAGGTGCGTGGGATCAGTAGTTGTGGCGCACGGGCTTACATTGCCCCGCGGCATGTGGGGTCTTCCTGAACCAGGGCTCGAACCCGTGTCCCCTGCATTGGCGGGCAGATTCTTAACCACTGCGCCACCAGGGAAGTCCCAGTGCCATTATTATTGTTGTTATTGTTATTCAGAAGCAAAGCGCTTCTCCACCAAGTTCCATAAAATCTGGTAATAACTGAAAGAACCTGGAATTTGGACTTAACGTGTCCCACGTTTGAATGCCGACACCAGTCCTCGCTTTCTGTGATCTTACAAGTCCCTTAGCCTAAGACCCACTTGTATCATCTGTTAAATGGATGGAGTAATACCCAGGGTTGCAGGAGAATAAAACAAGACGACAAATGTGAAAGTGCTGGCGAAGCAGAAACAGCTGTGAACTACATTCGCATTTACAGCTCCGAAATCTAAAAGACTCGAAACACCAACAGCTTCTTCATAATTCCTGGAGGCGAGATCTGCCCCCAACCGACAGGTTATTTATAATCTTTATGAGCTTGCACATTCTTGTGCTTTGCTGGGGAAACATTCACGGGTTTGATTACGAGGTGCTGCCCAGAACCTCACACTCAAGAGTTGTGCGATATACACACATGCACCATGTCACCTTTCAAAAACCCCAAATTCTGAATCGCAAACACGAATGGCCCCAAGCATTCTGGACAAGGGACCACAGACGCCCCAGTATAAACCTTTCGTCCTCATCCTCACTGCATGCCAGGAAAAGAGTGTAGGAGGAAGATGGGCAGCCCTGGGTGGGTGAAGGCCCAGCGCGACACTGTGCACCGGGCAGGGCCCAGAGGAGGAGGTGACTTTCCAGGCCCAGGCCTCCTTGGGTCACCTTTGGCTGAAGCAGCTAGAACAGCCAAGGAAAGAGCCTGGGGCTGTTTCCCCCCAGCCCCCTCTATAAAGTAGAAACCCTGCACCATCTTCCCAGCTCCAGAGCGAATCTGGGCACGGATTCTGGTCTCCATGGCAACCGCTCCAATCTGTGTCAGTGTGAACGCCAACAGAGTCTGCTGCTGCTAAAATTACAGGAGGGGGAAACCCTCACACGCTCAGCCTTTTCTGCTCCTCAGAATCAGGACCCCAGGGGATTCACAGGAGAGAAGCTGAGCTCGGGAACAGCCTCAGGGTCCAAGTGCCCTGGCCCGAGATGGCCCTGGGGGTCAGGGGTGAGATCTGGGTGGGCAGGGGGGCAGGGGTGAGGAGAGCACTTAACCCTCAGTTGGAAGGGCCTCACCGTTGACCTGGATCTTGACCCCGGGCCATCCCAGACAGCTGTGTTGTTAGAGCTCTCTGGGGAAAGGTATTCTACAACCTCCCTTGGTACCCTATTCTAGGGTTTACTGAGTCTTGCTGAGTCTACTCTACTTGCTGAGTCTAGACCTATTTTTAAAACTTCATTTGGAAGGATAAAGTAGGGGAGGGAATTCCAGAGGGAAAGGAGAGCTGACACTGACTGAATTTCTTACTCTGCACCCTGAGCCTTTATCAACATCATCAACTTCAGTCAGCACTGAGAGCCTGTGGATCACTGTCACCATCTTACAGATGAGGAGAAGAGGCCCAGAGAGCTCTCGTGACCATCCCCACACCCGTCCCTGCTCGCAAGCCCGGGAACTTTGCTGCATGCTCCTTCTGCCAGGCACGCCCCCCACGAGCAGTCTGTTCCAGTGCCTGTGCGGCCCCAACGCCCACCCTCGAGACCCCGCAGCAGGGGCGCCACTGTGCCCGGAGCTCCTCGCACTGTTGACAACCCCCCAGCACTCAGCATTCTCACCTCAGAGCCAGCAGTGTGCGTTTCTCTAACTCCACCCCCAAGACCCCCAAACGAAGGAGTTTCATCCTAGAGGAAGTCTGACACCAGAAATGCGTCAGGGCAGGACGTGCACTGGGGCCCTGACAGTGACCCAGGCCTGCTGGCACGCCACGCTGGCCGTCGGGCCCCTTTGCATGTGTTCCTCACTTACTGTCCAGCGCCCTGTCCTGTTGCCAGGTCCTAGAGCTGCCCTGTTTTCCCAGCCTAAGGATCTCCCCGCCCCAGGTCCTTTGCACGCCCTATACCCTTCCTGGAACAGGCTTCTGAGCTCACCCCGTGCTGGCTCTTCCTTTCCGTTGGCTTGACACCTACCTTCTCTAACAAAAGTCCCCACCTCAGTGTCTTCTGAAGTAGCCCCTACTTACTCTCCTCCAGCTCTGCAGGCCCACTAGGCACGGCACTGATGGGCACTCATGACTGACTGGTGCAGAGTCACCCAGCCTCTCTGGCCCAAGGTCCCTGTGCCTGACAGAGGCCGCCCCCGGGAGAGAGGTCCAGGCTGGTCTCAATGGCAATCCAGGGAGGTCCTAGCAGTTGGCTGTTAAGAGCCCATCTGGAGGTTCTCGGCACACCAAGGATGCTGAGAGAGGAAGGGGGTGCCCATTCAGCCAGCCCTGCAGGTGGGATCTCAGAGTGATGCCATCCAGCCCCCAAGGCAAACATCCCCTCCCTGAGGCGGCCCCGTCCCCATGAGCAGTCTATTCCAACCAACCTCAGCTGACAGCCAAGGCAAAGGGACCCATGGGCCGAACCAAGACCACAGGGGAAAGTGAGCAAGGCGGAGAAGCAGGGCACCAGTGGGCCTTAAAACTCCAACCATTCTGCACCCTGCACGCTGCTCCTCCAGGGCAGGAAGCAGGACCCGAGGGCCGGGGGCCGATCTCCAGCCACCGCTTACAGGAAGAGAACTCCTTCTCCCCGGCAGAAAACGTGACTTCTGAGCAGACGCCCAGTGTACACAGCCATGCGTGGGCAGCTTCTCCTTGTTGGTCGGCAATGGCAGAAGGAAGGGGTAGGGAGATACGACCTAAATATGTATCAGCAGGGAAATAAATGCATACGTTTTGCCGTATCATCACAGTTTGATTCAGGTTATATCGAACAATGGAATAAATGCAGCCTTTAAAAATAAGGAAGTATTGAATAGATCTGTATTTCTGACTGGAGATATGTCCACGGTGAGAAAAGCAAGTTGCAGGTGATATGTCTCCTATTACGTTATTTTTGTGAAATAAAATCTGTGCTCTGTATATGAGTTTGACTAAGCATAAACAGTGCGGAAGTCCATGTCACCCCAGCAGTTAACACCTGTCACCTGTTGGAGGGGAAGGTAGGCTGGGGCGGGAGGAAGGGCAAGGAAGAAAGGGGAGAATGTGGTTTTGCTTTATACACATCTTTGAATTCTGTTACAAAGACCAGGTAACATTTTGTAATTAAAAAACCAATAAAGGGGGACTTCCCTGGTGGTCCAGAGGTTAAGACTCTGCGCTCCCAATGCAGGGGGCACGGGTTCAATCCCTGGTCGGGGAACTAAGATCCCACATGCCACATGGTGCGGCCAAAAAGAAAAAAGAAAAAAAAACCAATAAGGTAAAAAAATTCCAGAAGGTACCCAAATACCCCCAAAGGAGAGCACACGCTTGAGATCAGCGTCCTCCCTCAAATGGGCAACACCCTGATATATCTGCAGAGACCCACATCAAAAAGCAAGAAAAAATGCCCACTTGCAATTTTTCATTGACATCTTTTTTTGTTCTTTGCCTAATTAGAAGAGCCCGGCCTCTCCAGTCATTTTCATCCCCATAATAAGACAGCTTCCTAAGCAAACTAACAAAAAGAGGTCTCTTCTCACACAATTCGTCCAAGCTACAGCATATGCCAAATCAGGGATTTGTCTCTTTATAAGAAAGGACAGATTTTAGGAGGAAGGTAAGGAAAGAGGAAAAAAGAAATCAGAACACGTCAAAAGAGACATCGCTTGCAATTCCACTGACCTGACTATCGGGCCCATTTTAGCAGTTTAACTATTTATCTATTTCTCCCAGCAGAATGTAATGATCGAAACCTTGGAGATGTAAAGGCAGTGCTTGCCACTGGGTCGAGTCTGTCCCCAGCCTGCCGTGCTGAGGACGAGCTCTGCAAGCCTCCCTGGCTGCTCTCCAGAGCTGTCTGCACAACCCACTTCTGTCCAGCTGGCCGGCCAAGAAGTCTCTGCTGAGCATTGGCTCGTGCCAGGAAACAATCTGGGGGAGGAGACAGACAGCCCCCGCCCCCAGAAAGCATATAACCTAGTCAGAAAGAGAAGAACTCAGAGGGAACGGCATGAGAGCAGTGTCTGGCTGTTCTCGGCAGCTTACACCAGCCGGTCAGGCTCTGTTTGCCCGTCTGTGTTGCCAACCTCCTTGGGAAGGAGAATGGATCTATATTATCATCCGCATTTTACACAGGAGGAAACTAAGGCTCGTTGAATAAGATATGTATAATAAAATGACAAAATGTAAAGGACACATCAATGGTAAATAATCATGAAGGAAACTCAGGGGTCTGTGATTATTTGGGACAAAGCCCTCCATGGCAAAACTTTTGGTAAAGTCAAAAGGACTAAGTTTAGGTAAAAGTAATACAGGGAACGAGGAGAGGTCGCCCCTACTTTCCAGGCTATCTACCTCAAAATGGCATAGTTTCCATGCAGAAAAGACCAAATTCTGAGGAAACTAAGATTACTGAGAAAAGCGAAGGTGCCCGAGAAATCCAGAAGAGGGACTGTAACTTTAGCATGACCTAAGCTTCCTAATGCAATAATGACTCAAATGGAATAAATCTATTCCTGCAGGGGCAGAATTACACAGTTCTCTGTGATCCAATGTCAAATAGGTTATCCTTTGATTAAGGTCTTAGCATGGCTGAGAGTTTTGTTGAAATGATGTCCATTATCTGCACAGCAGTTCATCTCAAATCTGTTTGGCCCAGTGTATTTCAAATATGATTTGATCATACACCAAAACTGTGGGCATTTAACGCATTTTAAACGAGAAATTAAATGCATTTGCCTTGCCTTCTCTCCTGGGGCTGCTCCATCCCAGAAATTCCCATGTCAGCAGGCTCAGGTGAGCCCTCAGTGGGAACGTGGCTCAGCCTGGATTTTCCCTCCTTTCCCCACGGCTCTCTACCCCGATTTCTGACCATCAAGTTGAAAGGGAAGCTTACAATCAAAGAAGATGTAAACAAGAATAAGCCCTGTCGGCTTAATGGGGAGAGAGAGAAGCTTTAACGTGCGTTAATTAGTAGGGGGTTTACTTTGCAATAGTTCATTAGGAGTCAGCGTTAGTCCCACTGTTCTCCTCAGTGTCAGTCGGGCTGCAGTCTTATGGCCGCAGTTAAAGGCGGCAGAAGCACATGCTCCTGGCCCTTCGAGGCCAGATGGGGCACCAACAGACCAGAGAGGCTGTGCACAGTTCAGGGAATCCACTTAAGGATGCTCCTGCCTGCCCGCCCTCTCTGCTAAGACCTGGAAGGAACGAATGGCCAGGGACCCCAGGTGGAGGGGAGTCAAAAGTCAAAGCAGGGCAGTTTGGGCTCTGCTGACAGACAGCTCCTTCTGCCACCAGAACATGCTACCACGTGGCCAGGAGCAGAGAGCTGGGAGTAGGAAATCTGAGGAGAGCATTTCTGCCCTGAACACAGAAAAGGTTGTCCAGCCGTGCTTGCGGGGGCATCTGCAAAGCGCAGCCTCACTCTCTGTAAGATCTCGCTGACAAGCGGGATCCAGAATATCTCATCTTGGGATGGGGCTCAAATAATAACATGCCAGCCGTCCACACCTCGCCATAAGGCAGGAGCAAGAGCCCGGCAAAGTTGGAAGGGGCACAGTCCAAATGGCTGGTGAATCTCAAAATCTGAGCTGAAGTAACGTGGGTTCAACCTGCAACCTGGGACAAGGTCAAAGAAGGGCCCTCTGCTCCAAGAGTGGCCCCAAAGCCTCCCTTCTGCCCTCGGCAACCCAGCTTTCCTGAGTCCCTCTGGACTGGGACACTCTGCCACGATCTGACAAAGCCCAGGATTTAGTGGACACACCCCACTTTCCTGAACAGGGACTGGGCCGTGCTGCTACTCTGATAACTCAGGGTTCAAGGACTGAAAAGGAGCTGAAGAAGCCAGAAAGGATAACAGCAGGTCCCTGGGGGTGGCCTTCCCATGAACGAGAGCGGGAGCAAGTGAGCAAGGCTTTCTGGGCTCCCGGCCCTTTCTAAAAAGCCAGGGGGCGGACTGACATCTCCGAATGCCCCTGCCCTGGAACTCGCGGCTCCCACCACAGAACGAGGCCAATCTCAGGACCGCCCTCTTTGAGATTCAGTGGCCAGTGGACGGGGGGCGCCTGGCTGCCTACAAGAGCTGGTGGGGGCCCCTGCCGTCACCCCCACGCCAGGCTGGCAGGGAGCCCCAAGTGCAGCTGGAGGGCGGGGGCGAGGGGTGACCACAGCACTCTCCCCACCCTCCTGCTCTTCCCCCTTCCCCGCCACCGAGGGCCGGCGGAGCACACAGGCCTGAACCGTCAACTCCTCTCTTATGTCATCTCTGTGGGATCTGACTGGGCTGTGGCATCCTCACTGGGGTTCGGGCTTTATTTGTGTGCTTTTACTGCGCTCCTGGGTGGGCTCTCCCCAAGCCCCAGTCAAAGTTTTCCCTTTCACCCTGCATGCGCTTCCCCTTCAGGGCCTGGGGCTGTTTCCATGGGGGAAGAGGGCGAGGAACTTGTTTCAATGTGAAAAAGCCAAACGCACCAAGCTGTCCACACCCGCATTAGATGTCAACGTTAACAATCTGAAAACAATCTAAGTGGCCAAGCAAGAAGGAAATGTTCAGTATCAATGGCGCTCTGGTAAACTGTCATAACTAAAAGTAATTACGAAAGACACATAACTGGGACCTCCCTGGTGGTCCAGCGGTAAAGAATCCGCCTTCCAATCCGCCTTCGATCCCTGGTAGAGAACTAAGATCCCACATGCCTCGGGGCAACTAAGCCCTCGTGTCGCAACTACTGAACCCGAGCGCCTCAACTGGAGAGCCCATGTGCTGCAAACTACAGAGCCCACGCGCCCTGGAGCCTGAGTGCCACAACTAGAGAGAGAAAACCCGCACCCCGCAACTAGAGAGAAGCCCGCACGCCACAACAAAGAGCCCGCAACGCAACGAAAGATCCCACACGCCTCAACAAAGACCCCGCGTAGCGCAACTAAGACCCGATGCAGACAAATAAATAAATAAAATGGATGTTAAAAAAAGACACAACTGTAAAGGGAAGTGACTTGTATTATATTAATTAAGAAGGGGAACACAGAATTTGTATGCCTACTATGACTGCAACTACATATTTTAAATTTTTGTAAAGAAATGCAGTAATACATATCTATATTTTAAAGTTTTTGAGGTAGGAAGATAAGTTTTAAAAAAACTCCTTTAATAACATATTTTTACAACAAAAGAAAAAAAATAAGGAATCTGGTGCAAAGGTGGCCCTCAGTGGGGTTCCCTAGTCCTGTCTCTGCCTGGTCTCACCATGTGGCCCTGCCCAGGCCTCTCTGAGCCTCAGTTTCCACACATACACTGAGTAATAAGTTACACAGTGTTAACTGCCAGTGTATCTTCCAGTTCTGGTTTTCTACAGTTTTGTCCACCCGCAAACAGTGCTTACTGACCTAATTAAACTATGGCCTCGACCATCAGTATTTACCAAACCAAGGGAGGTGGAAATCTGGCCGGAACACCATCTGTGCGCACTGTGCCCTCAAGAGCTCAGAGCAATTTGCCACATACGATTTCAGCCGCGCTCGACTTTGCACAAACAGAAGCTACTATCTTGCTTCGACGCTGGATCACTTAGCACTTCTTCCCAGAATTTAGGTATGATTTACACTATCATCATTTAAAAATAAAACTCTCCTGTCTCTAAGAATTGCACTGTTTACGAGAGAGCATATCCTGATTGGGAGGGAAAGAGAAAATATTTATTCAGAAAGTTCTTCATGTTTACATAGCACCTCACACTAATGAAACATCTACCGGATCTTAATGGTGAGATGAAGGTGTAAATTTAGAGCTCCACCCACCAGCCTGGCGTTATTTCTGATTCAGTCCAAATCTGTTTGAAATAAGTTACCAGACTTCACCAGCTTTCAGAGTTAATGTGTGGGATCTATTTTTTCCCCTTTTACAAAGAGGCACTTGCCAGTAACAGTTTAGCTATTTCCCAAGACTCAGAGAAGGTTCTCCATCCTTTTCTGTCAGTATTGGGACTGATGCCGGCTTCGAGGGAAGGGGCAGTTACTCACACACTGAATGGAAGAGAACTCTAGCACCCTTCGTCTTCCTCACCAATTCACCACCGGTCAGCTCCTACGGAAACACCGGCTTAGACCTATGAGATGAAGCACCTGCCGGGTAATGGAATCCAGGGGATGCCCTCATCTATCTATGAGGCAAATCCCAATCTCCTATGCCTGAGAAAAAAGCCTTTGGGGTCTGGGGCCCCAAGCTGCACCCCTAAACTGTTTCTCATCTCCCAGCTCTGCCTCTGCTGGGGATGGCCTCACCGCCCCATCCCCACTCTCCTCTGTCCCCACGGTCACCTCCTTCTCTTTCTTCCAAGCGCTCCTTTCTGGCTTTCCTGACCCTTAGGCACTGCCTTGCCTTCTGTCACCCCAGAAGAGCTCTACAAGCATCAGTGCTTGCCTCATCCCACAACCCTCACAAGTTTACCTCCGTGCCCCCTACCCTGTGCCAGGTGAGCTGTTTAAGGGCAGGGGCCACATCTTCCTGTCTCTGTATCCCCGGCAACAAGCACGGTTCATTCGATTCAATGGGTATTCACGGCATGCCTGCCCTGCGTGCCAGGTGCCAGGTTGCACTGTTCCTGCTCTCAAGGAGCCCACAGCCCTGTGCAGGGGACCTGGCCCGGGGAGAGTGCCTGAGCACATGTGTGTTAGATGTGAAAGGGGTGTGTGTGTGTGTGATGACTGCATTAATCCTCAAACCAATCCCATGAGAAGAGCTAGTTTTCCTCATTTTATAGAATGATACTGGCCAAGGGTGGAAAAGTGCAGTGGACAGTGATGGGGGGGAGGGTGCCAGGGTGGGTAATGACCCAGCATGGTGCCCAGGAAAGAGCCTGCCAGAGGTCAGGCTGCTAGTAACCCTCTTTTCTGGAGAGAGGTCAGCCACCCAAGACCTCTCCTCAAACACTCTCACCCGTGGGCTGCTGGTGTGGACCTGGGGACAGCAGTGGCCTCCCCCTCCTGCCATCTTTCCCCCAACTCCTTCCCACCTCAGCTCAAACTGTCTCTCTAGAGGAAGGCTTGCTGGGCAAGAAGACTCAGCTCTCGCCCCCCTGCCATTTACTTCAGTGCCCACCTCTCTGGAGAATTAAGTGACTTGGTTTGTCCTAGTCCAGTTGTTCTGTCAGGTCTTTCCGGTGGCTTCCGTGGGCCAGTGTTCTACACATCAGCAAGACTGGTGTTTGCCAAACTGGGATCTGCAGATGTCCTGCCTCAGCATCACCTGGGGAGCTGGGAAGACGCACCTGAGCCTCATCCCAAATCTACCGGGTCAGAATGTCTGCAGTGGGAACCCAGGGCTTCACAAACTCCCCGGGGGATTCTCATGCTCACTGAAGACTGAGCAGCACCTACAGAAGGAACCAAGTCTCCAGGTGGGCCTGGGTCCCCTGGAGGACACTCAGCAAGTGCTCAGGGCACCGCAGCTGTCCACGTTCCCTCAGGGGAAGAATTAGGAGCAGAAGTCAAACGTGTTTTTTTTTTTAAAAAAAAAAAAAAAACAGTGGAATGCACGTCCCTAACCCAGACTCGTGCTAATGCACTGCCTCGGTGGTTTATGAATGTTTGCTTAAATGTAAATAAGGTATTTGAGGAAAAAAAAAATCACACTACAGGTAAAACACAGAGGTTTAATTCGGTTGATCTATGGAATATTCTGGAAGTCTGAGCACTAATGAGCCCAAATCCCTGGCTGCAGATAAGCCTGGCACACAGTAGGTCTTCGAGCAGTGCTAGCTGTTACCGTTGTTATCGGTAACTGTCAGCCTTTGGCAGAGGCGGGCATCAAACATGGAGGTGCTCATCAGATCTGTGTCCTGTCACTTTATTAGTGCAGTCACTGAAAAGGATCCTAATGGGATGAAGACACTATATCCTGCCCGGCCCACATAAAGGCAACCAGAGACCGACACCTCTGAAATGTCAGAAAGAGTAAAAAGCTTTCAATGGCCTCAAGTCGAGCCGTACACACTAGAAAGCCGCATGCAGAGGTTAAGTGACTTACCTCAGCTACAAAGTAAATCCCCAGGGGAGGCAGGAATATAATCCGGGTCTCCGGTGTCCCACTCTGATAGCATCTCCTTTCTAGATCCTGCTGCCTCCTCGGTGAAAGGGGAGACTTCAAATAAAAAGTCAGTGCAGTAGTTTGCTCCGCTACCAACAGAGGCAGTGGTGCGGCTGCTGCCTGCATCCTCTGAGAAGATTTAACGCCAGAAACATCTGAAACAGAACAGAGGCCTCGGAGGTCACTTGGCCAGTCCCGTCCCACAGGGCTCGGGCCTGCCCTTCCTCGAGATCGCCAGGGAGTGGCTCCGCGGCAAGGCTGCCCCCTGCAGGCGTCTGCCTTCGCTCAGGGCTGAAGTGTGGACAAGTGGAACACCCTCCACCCAACACACGCTCATTCTCCTCTGTCTTGCCCTCGCCACCCTCTGTTCCAGGGTCTGGAAGTCCTTCTCTTTAGCTGCCTCTTTTCCTCCTACCAAATCTTGTAAAATCAGGGCGGGGCTGCACTGTTCAAAGACGGCTGAACCTATCCTCTGAGGAGGCATGCGACAGTGTCTCCACGAAGAGCACTTTGGGCTGCCATTGTTGGTTGACCACCCACCTCCTTCCTCCCCTCCTTCCCTGCCAGCAGAACTCTGATCTCGAGGATTTTCCTCCCCTCAGGGAAAGCGGCAGATCTCAGGTTTGCAGTGGATTCCAGTGTGCCTGCTAAATCTCAGCAACTCCATCCCTCCTGGATGGAGGCATAGTAACATGATGGGTCCTGGCCAATGAGGCACGGTGGAAGCCCACTGTGGGAAGTATGGAAAGGTTTCCTACTTCTTAAAGAGACACACGTGGAAAGAGACCTTCTCTTCTTCCTCTGGCCACTGTCATATCGCAATACTACACTGGGATCACTGAAAGCCACTTTGCAGCCCCAGTGGGACCCAGCCTGACCTTCTGAGGATGGCGGAGCAATAAGACGGAAGGAGGCTGGGTCTGTGATGTCATCTTTGAGCTACTGAATGAACCAATCCTAGAGTAACATTACCTAGTGACTTCTCGTTAAATGACATAACACATTTTTCTTATTACATAGGCTACTTTGAAGTGCATTTTCTGTACCTGTAGCCCAAAGCACCCTGATGAGAAATCTCTCTTCTCAATACGGTCTTTGCATTTAATTGATGAGACAGAGTATAACCAACACAAATTTCCAAACTATGTATAGGACCAAATACTACACGTTAGTGTAAGTGTTTAACATTTTAGAAATTTTTCCTGCATGACTGGAATGTAAGTTGAACTCCTTCATTTCTAAAACCTAAATCCATAGTGGAGTCTTTTACATTAAACCAGAGTAGTGGCCCGATGGTAAACGGGAAGGGTTTTCATGATGCTTACAGCTCTAGGGAAAGGGTAGTCACGTAGTGTCTCTTTGTTTATCAACATAAGCCGGCAGGCTCCCTGGGACAGGGAGAAGCTGAATATTAACCGAAGACTGTGTTCCTTTTACTGTGGTATTGTTTAAATTCAGGAAAACACAAACAATTTTGCTTGAGGTTAGACAGTCTGGAGGTCAAACCATGACTTTAAGACAAAAGGAATGCGACAAATAATCAGTGCCTCTGTAGGCTCCAGTGTAAGCAGGGATACGGAGAAAGCTGCATGCATTAATGTGCAGCTGTTATCCTTCTTTGGACCTGGAACTTGCTTTCATCCTCCTTGTATCTGAGTTCCTGACAATGGAGGAAAATGGAAATTGACTTCCCCTTCTAGCCTAAGAGACTGTGACCCAGTACAAAGTCCCTCAAACCAGAAAATGAAGCCCAGGTTTGCAGGATGGGGGATGGGGTTGGGTGACTCCCAAACTCGCCCTCTGGAGATTATACCTGGGCTACTGGGAGGAAGTGGTTTCTGCCAACCCAGCCGGGAGTGCTGCGTATTCTTTCTGAACTCCCACAGCATCTATTACCTGGATTTCACACAGATTGCTGCACAAACATAGCTCCGCACTGTACTTTTAAACAAGGACAACACAGAGAGAGCCAGTGAAGAACGATGGCACTGGGGGCGCTGAAGCCACGTGCTGAGCCTGAGACCAGGGAGGGGCACTGGGCTGCAATGACGCGAGCACTGTGCCAGGAGTCCTGAGAAGACTGGGTGCCAGGCTCAGCTCCGCCCACCCTATCCATGGGAACACCTTGCACATCTGTAAAGTGAGAGAGGCTCTAAATCCCATTCCAGCTCAACATTTCCGTGCGATTTTTTTTCTCTTGGCCACACCCTCATTGGCTACTCATTCAACAGATGCTGTATTTATGAAAGCTCACTAGGTAGTGGGCACTACAGGGATACAGTGGGAATGAGATGTGCTTCCTGCCATCCAGTGGGAGATGCTGGCGGGCCCAGGTGGTGGGAGGAGCAGGCACTGCCCAGGGTGGGAGGAAGTCACGCCCAACTGCAAGAGGAGTGGGACTCAGGCAGGGGGAAAGGGTGGGGCTGCCCGACCCTACCTGAAAGTGTCAAGAAATGGTGGCATGTCCGTCCGCTGCCTAAGAAGCTCAGAGGGCAGTGTTTACAGTGCAGAACCTGGAGCCACGTATGTGCCTGACCATGGTCAACCAAGAGAAGCCTTCTGTTTCTCTGTTTCTCCAGAAGCATGGCCTTTCAAGAGAGACAAGACTGGCTTGGAATCCCGGCTCCACCGTTTACTACATTTGTGATTTCAGGCAGGTTAACTTCTCTGAGTCTCCATTTCCTCAACTTAAAAATGGAATTCACACCTGTCTCATAGAGTCAGGAAGCTGAATGGAGATGATATAGGAAATTGGCTAGCACAAGGCTCAGGCCATAGAAGGAGACCAATGAATGGTAGCAGTTATTATCATGTTTGCCCTTCCCTTGCCTATTAGGTGTGCTGTCATGGTGGCAGCAGCAGGGGTTGCAGGGACATTCTTTTTGAGGAGGCACCTGGTATTACTGGGGCTGGAGACTGGAGGATGGCTGATCCTACTGTTCTAGCTCCAAGCATGGAAGGCTACAGCTCCACCTCTTTCATCCCCCCTCCCTGGAATTCCATCTAAACCTGAATGTATGGTGGTGGCAGGACTTGGAGGGCTACCAGACAATATTTTCAGATTTATGGACAGATCCTATTCTCCCGATTTAGATCTTGACATAGAAGACTTCATTTCATGAAGGGACCACTCTAATTTCAAAGCAAAAGAAAAATATACATGAATCTGATTTTTAAAGAACTACTGCCTCACATAAAATGAAGACTCAAGTGTAGAAGATGAAAAATATGTAGATGAAAAGATTCCAGGCAATATCTGCATCTGGCAATATTTTAATGATAAAATAATTAAGTGGCTTTTGCACCATTTTAATGCAAGGGAAGCCCTTCATAACTGGAGCCTCTGTCTTTGTCTCATATTCCATGTAAGTATGAGGCTCCTCGTGAAAGGATCCTGCACGCCACTGAAGAGGGAAAGGGCTGGGAAACACGATGTGTGGGAGCTGGTCCTCGCTCTTCCATGCAGTAGCTATGGGACCTCAGTGTCCCCGTCAGGGCAGCACAGGGACTTAGTGAGCTGACCTCTGAGAACTTGTCTGGGACCAGTGTTCAGATCTGAAAAACAATTTGCTCTGACTCTATCAGCACCTTCTCCCAAGACATGACTGAAGTGGTTGGCACAGTGCTAGGTGCTTTGTCACCTATGTCATCCTACTGAGTCCTAGCAACATCCCCGAAAGGGAAGCACCCTCAGGGCCACTTTACAGAGGGTAGTGGTTTCCATGATATCACAGCATTGTGCGGGGCAGGCGGGGTGGGTTAACAGGGGTGAGAAGAACAGGACAGCATAGGAGAAAATTGCCAATGTGTCCGCTGGTGATACAATCCAACTCACCCATCTAAACAGAATAACAAACCAAATTTTAAAAAAAATCCCGGCTCCCTGAAAAAGCAGCAGAGGGAATACAGACTGCATCTCTGTCTTAAAGCAGGGCTGATAGTGACTCTGAACCAATTTTTTTTCTGCCTACCTGGTAAACTACCACCCCCAAGTGCTCTTCCTGCTACCCTGCCCCACCCCTGGGGCCCCAGAACTAATCACAGTCCTGCAACTAAAGGGTTGTCCTGGCCCAGCAGGGGCCCCAGCCTGAGGGAGCATCATTTGATTCAGGGGCCTTACAAGTCTTACAGTAGCTTAAATATTACTCCTGTCTATAAGATCCTTCCACTCAGTCAGCTGTGGCCATTAACTATCCAGCAACCAGCTCCCATGCGTTCACTCAAGCTGGCTGTGAAGCCATTACTTACTCTAAGCTTTTAAGCCCCAGTTGCATTTACAATGATGGCCTTTTAAACACATGCCGAAGAGCGCATGTACTATTTATGTTCACATTCCTTAGAGAATCAAGACTGGGGAACTGGACTCTTTCTAGAATCCAAGTCACCATCCCTGTCCCACCTGAAGACCTCTCTGTTGGGTCAAACTGGTGAATCAAATACCTAGGAGGCCCAGAGCAGAAAGATGTGTGGTCAGAAGGCTCAGAAGCAAGGTGGGGGGAGAGCGGGAACCGAGGCAGGAAGCATGCCAAGATGCAGCAGGGCAGGAGGGGCTCAGTCAAGTGGCGGGGGCACCAGGGCAGCAGGCGCTGGGTTTCCCGGGTCTCTAGGGGCTCTGTCCCACCTCACACAGCCCAGAGACACAGAAAACACGCTTCTGAGTGTTAGGAAGGTCACATCAACACTTAAATTCCAACAACAATGTTGACCACGCTTTGAGATTACCCAGTAAGGGAGGGGTGGTGCTGTACCCGTGCGAAGCCCGCAGCCGTGTAGGAACTTGATCACGTTCTGCAGTACACCTCCTAATGCCAGCGCCGGCCTGGTCTTGGCAGACGGCCTCTGGACCCTGTTAGGCAGGGCTAAGCTGGCACTGGTTCCGTTACAAACTCACATTTACCTCTCTGGCCAATAAGACAGACATGCCAAAGCTTAAAGCAAAGAACAGGGAAGAGGAAAACAATTTTTTTTTCTTCTTTTTTAGACGGTGTCATACTCAATACGGTGACTTCAGGACTTCATCAAAGTTTGTTACTGAAAAGGAACCCCTGTTGGCTTTTGGCAGTCCAGCAGCCCTCTCCCCACTGGCTGGGCCCCTAGCCTCCAGTGTCAGCCGTCTTGGTAGCAGGTGGTGGCCGCTGCCCACCCTGCAGGTGGAAAGCCCCAGCCAGTTCCTACTCTGGGAACAAGCCTTGGGGAGAGGACACGTAACTCGGTCTCAGCCAATCAGATGCGCTGACCAGGCCGCAGGACGCCTGGAGGTTCCAGGGGCACACCTGCAACTCTGAAGAGCTTGTTCCTGCTAGGGTGACTTTGTCAGGGCCTCTGCAGCTTCTCCCTGGTCATCTGTCTCCTGTCCAATCCGTATTCAGGCACCCAAATTCTCCCTATACCTTCATGCTTATTCTTCCCACCCCTCCCCCACTCAGCCAAAGTTGGATCCCATTATTTGCCACCGCGGAGGCCAGACGCGTCATTCACACTAATGGTAAATGAACAGGACCAGCATTCTTGAGGTCAGGGCTCCACTAATGCCAAGACTCAAAACAAGCTGCAACAGACCCACTGTTCTAAAAGACTGGGATCCACCAGCAGATCCTGAATCCTGCAAGGAGGATAAGGTCTCCCTGGAATGCTACGTGGGCACCACTGCTGGGGAAAGCCCAGCCCTCCACTACATTTAGACAGCGTGGAGTTTAATCCCACAGTGAGGTTATCAACAGTGAGAAATGATGAGTTTCCCATCACTAGAAAGATTCAACCTGACACAGAAGGCAGAGGAGAGACTTCTTTCTGGGAAGAGCAAAGTCCCGGAAAGCCTCCTTCCAACTCTGAGTTTCAAATAGCCTCCCTGGGTAAAGAATAACCACAAAAACAAACAAACAACCAACCTGTGACTGGTTGTTGGAAACATAAAGTTAGCCACAGTTAGACTGAAAACTGTTTCCTGGGAGTGTACTGGAAAAGGAAGGGGTGCAAAGAACATTAGTAGCTTTCAGAATTCACAGACACCTGTTTCGAAAAAGTGCTAAGAAAATTCCATTCAGTGTGAGGTCAGAAAGATTTCAGACTCACACCTCATAAAACTGCGATATCAGAAGACAACTTCAAATCCACACCTGTGTATCAGCTTACATATAATAAAGATGTTGTTAAATATCTACTTGAGCCAAAAAAAAGGATTTTACAGAAACCTGTAAAAACCTGTAAAAAAATGATAATTCTGACCCAGATCCCTTTGCAAAAGAATAAATCTCTCAGAACCAGTCTTACACAGCCAAGCATAAAACAAGGTGTTTCATTAAGGACGGATTCAGATCATGATGCCAACACCGTTTATTTGACCCACACCTCACACTGCCTTGTCCTGTTACTAATTTTTTGTGGCACCATCTTCCTTTTCTAACTTCATGCCAAGTCCCTAGAAAGGTGAGATTATGCCTGGTGCCCTGGAGTCGGGTTCTCAGTAAATGTGGAGGCAGAATGGCTCAGGAAGAATGTCCCTCTTTCCTTCAGGTGACAGATGGAAGTGAAGGCGTGACACGCTCACTAAATCCAATGAGCTGAAGACACTAAATACTTAGATTCGAGCAAGGAGGATTAAACCATAATGTTAACATTGCTTTCAACGTTTTGGACATACACTCTGAAATTTGTTTATTTCTTCAAGTATATTTAATGATATTAAGTATATGATATTAAATACATAAGCATATTTTTGTACTTGCTCACAAGTGCAAAACGTTAAAAATGAATAGGATGGTACCTGCCGTTTGGTGCCTAATTTGTTAAATAAAATAAACTGTAATATGATAAACACCATCTTAGAGGTATAAGGCATTCAGGGGCTTTTGTGAAAGTTGTGATTATTTGTGGCAGAGTAAATCTGGGTAGGTTTTATGTGCCTTGCATATAAAAGAGGCTCAATAAGTGGATGAACGGGTGGGTGGCTGGATGGATGGGCAGATGAATGGATAGATGGAAGTGGGTGGATAGAGAAATGGATGGATGGATGGATGCATGCATGCATCGATGGATGGATGGATGGATGGAAGGAAGGAAGGGGGGTTGGGTTAGTATAGCTAGGGAAAAGTGACAAGGAAATTCCTGCCAAGAAAACCACACAGGCCAAGACAAAGGAGCAGGAAAGCATCAAGCATAACTTGGGACCCCATGGCAGCAGGTCCAATGAGGGAAGCGCTAAAGTAAAGGCTAGAAATCGTCTGGGACCCAGGAGTGGAGGGTCATAGTGCCTCATCAGGGGGTTTAGACCTTGTCTGATGTGGAATGCCAGATGGAGGGAATGGAATTTGACTAGTCAGGAAAAAGGAAATCTTAGAAACCTTCTGAATGGGATGGAAGGAATATTTATTATATGCTCACTGAGTGCCAGGCTAGAGCTAAGTGCTTTTTAAAAATGAAATATTTCAAGCACATAAGAAAAGAGAATAATACAAGGAACATTTATGTACCCACCCAACTTTGTCAAAACTTAACATTCTGCATGAATAGCTTCATTTTCTTTGTGAGAAACAAATCACTTAACATACAATTGAAAGCCTCTCTGTACTTTTCTCCACTCCATAACCACTGCATGAATTTGTTGTTAATTGTTCCCGAGCATATTTTAATATTTTTGCTAGATAGACACTTATTCATAAGCTAGATACATATATGTACCCACACACATATAAATATATACACATATATATGTAACTATATATAATATATAAATAAACATTGTTTGGCACGTTTTAAAATGTGATATAAATGGTTTCATACTGTAGATCGTCTGTGTTTGCTTTCTTCACTCAACATTTGTTTTCAGACTTAGCCATGAGGATACAAATGCAGTTCTGTACAGTACAGAATTGCTGTAGAGTATTCCACTGAAGGACTATCCTCTTTCCTTTTAATGGATATTTTTGTTATTTCTGATGTTCCTGCCATTAAAAACAAGGCTGTGGAAAGCACCCCTGGTGACGGGCTGCTGCGCGGTGGGCACCCACGGCCTTGCTCTCTTGCTCTCTGAGACGGTGGACCAGCAACGCGAGTTACTGTTGCTTGACATCCGCGCCTACGTGTGGTGCTATATGATGGGCGTGAACCCAAATTTCTTTTTTCTAATTTGCATTTCCTGGATTGCTAATGAGATCAAACATCGTTTAATATATTTATTGGTCTTTTGATTTCCTGCCTAGATACTCTCTGTTCATATCTTTTGCCCATTTAAAAAAACTGGGTCTTTTTCCCTTGTTGTTTTAAAGGAGGTTATTTATAAGTTCTGAATACTAACCGTTTGTGAGTTACATGCCCTACAGATATCTGCACACAGTCTGTGGCTTATCTTTTAGTATTGTTTTTGGTGTACATGCTTCAATTCCTAACTACAGCTCATGAAAACTGTTATCATTGCCTCCGTTTTAGAGATGAGAAAACTGGTCCTGTGAGACTTGCCTGAGACCCCTCGGCCAGACTGGGGAAGAGGGACAACTTGAGCCCAGGTCTTTATGACCCTAAGACCCTGGCTTCCCCCAGCTACACTTCTAGACCATCCTCTCTTTCTGGTGATAAGTAATCATCCACTCTGGCAGCAACAGGTGGTGCTGGGAATGGATGGAAGGGAAAAGAGGCAGGGGCTACAGGCAGAAAAAAATCCACAGAAACTGACCAGTAACCGGGTGACAGGGCCAAGGACAAGGATGCGGCTGCGTCCGGGTGCAGGAGACAGAGGTACTTCTAAGGATACAGAAATACAGGAGGAAGGTGTTTGGAGCCTGATTTTTAACATGCTGAAGTGCTGGCGTGAAGTGGTGTTGGAAACGTGGTGCAGGACAGCGGTCCCCAACCTTTTTGGCACCAGGGACCGGTTTCGTGCAAGACAATTTTTCCACGGACAGGGGTGTGGGGCGTGGCTCAGGCAGTAATGCGAGTGATGGGCAGCGGCAGATGAAGCTTCGCTCGCCCGCCCACCACTCCCGTCCTGCTCTGCGGCCCGTTCCTAACAGGACGCAGACCCGTAATGGTCCGAGGCCCGGGGGTTGGGGATCCCTGGTGTCGGAGACTTCGAGGCCTCCTGCAGACAATCCCTGCCGCTGAGGGTCTGGGTGAACGGACAGAGAGAGAGAACGTGGAAGGAGAGGAATCAAGTCCAGCTCTGGTGGCCCCAACTCTATCTCACCCACGGGGTCGTGAAATTCCCCAAGAATTCGTCTCACGCAAATTCTTCTTCCTTCCACACCTGACACCCAGCACGACACCAAGCTCACAGGAAGCATTCGATAAACGTTTGCTAAATGAATGAAAACTGTTCTATCCGTTACACAGGTCCACAATCGCTATGGTTCAGAATTTTTTGGCCCTTAGGAAAGTAAGTACAACAGCCCACTGGAGTTTAAGGTACAGCTCCATTCTGCAGTTAAGTGTACACATATTCACAGGAAGTGGGATAAAGAGAGACCATAAATACCCTTAAAGCATTTAGGTCATGTTTTGCTGCCAAATGAACTTGCACCAAACTTAAGAAAAGAGTTTCGTGTTTTGTAACGTGGAATTGCAGATAAGGGATCGCGAGCCCAGAGAATTGTTTCGTAAGCTTTTCTCACTACAGTGCAGAGTCGAAATACATTTTCCACTGAAACTCATTACACTCACACACACACACCACTACGAATGTAAAACTGAAACAAATGTTTTATTAAATAATACTCCCTTACAGTATGTGAGGCACTTTGACATTTTCTATTTTATTCTATTTTTTATTTTTAGAATTCTGATTGTAGCCAATTAAATTGAGGTCAAAGCCCACTAGTGGGTTTGAAAAATACTGCCCAAGAGCCCAGCACAGTGCTTTGCACACAATAGCTATTGGGTAAGCGTCTGTTGAGCAAAATGAAGAGTAATAATTGTACAAACACCACTGTGGACTTTGTACATGGAACACTCTGACCTTGAGACCCCCTCTAGGTTTTGGGTAGCTAGGAGGGGACCCTGGCGGTAAAGATCTGTATCCCCTGGAAGCCAGGATATGAGGGATGGGGGATATCCTGGGTCATAAAAGACAGAGAAACTGCTTAGTTCACAAATCTGCCAAGAGCTGGCCATGGTCCTGCCTGGCAAAGATGAGCAAGAAAACCAGAAAGAGGTGCAAAGATATACTCTTCCTCCTGGATTGTGATCAAGAAGCTCACTTTGCTCTACTTCTTGAGGAACTTTGGCCAGAAAAGAACTCAGCATCCCTTTCAACCTCTTTCAATTCTTCTGGCCCGCAATCATCAATAAATTGGTTTTTCATCATGAAATATCAGAGCTGAAAGGGGCCTAAAGACCACACAAATCAGCCAGTCGGTCCCCTCATCTCATGGGAGGCAGTACAGGCAGGAAGACCTTGGGGGCTGGCGCTGGGACTCACAGTGCAGAAGACCCAGCCGGCTGCCTGCCTGCCCGGGACGCCCATGGCGTCCAGCTGTGCTGCACATTTATCTCAAGCCATAGCCTCCACCACGGCACAAGGATGGTGATGCAGGAAAAACTCTGGCATGAAGTTCGGTGCCTCCCTTGCTCCCTGAGCTCTACCATGGACTGGATCTCGCCCACCAGCACTTAATCCCCTCATACACTCTCAACCTCCTAGTTATGATAGAAATTTTAGGCACCATGATCTTTTCTTCTTCTTCTTCTAATTACCTAAGATGCATTCAGATCTGGTTTAAGCATTTTATACATGAAAATGATATTAAAAATTGTGTACTTCAGGCCACATCTGTCTCTCCCTTTTTTGATTTTTTATAAATAATAAATGTATTATCTGTAACATGAAATTTAGCACTTTATACTTCAGTGTCTTTATATTATCTCTTTTTGTTTGGGGCATATGTAATTTCTCTCTCAAACTGGTCAGGGGAACTCAAACACACAAAGGGACCTCTCCTTGGAACCCTCTGCCTCCTGCCCCTAACACCCAGATATCCTTCATCAAATCATCTGGAGCAGTGAACAGACTGCGGGATGGTAGCACCAACTTTAGTGGGGTAGCCGCCAGCTGCCAGACACTGGAGTTAAATTACCACCTAGTCCTCCTCTCAGCCCTATGGGGCAGCACCACCATCATCATCATCGTCATCATCACCATCACCATCATCACTATCATTTCCGAGGCTCTGAGATGCCAAGTTCTTGGCCCAAAGCCAAGGATGGTCTGTGTCTTCCTCTCACCTCCCATGGGTAGACTGGCTGCTCCTTAGAACGCAGGATGTTACTTATGGGTGGACACTAAAAAAACATAGGTTGACTTGTGGGCAAATTCCTTATAAAACCTTTCAATGAGACAACTCCAGGCTACAGGAGTGTACTTTCACTCCTATCTGATCTATGAGCATAATTCAAATCTGTTCAGAGATATAAAACTGGCCATTTTTGGTTTGACTTTCTTTTCCCGAGTTGTAAACACTAATTTGCAAGGTCTACACCCCATTTCAAATGAGATACTACCATATATCAAAAAATAATGAATCATGGTTAAAAGAAACATATAAATGTGAGGTATTACATTCATAATTTGTAAATACAGTGTATCTTCTAATATATTCTAGATGTTCTTCAAATAGATTACGTTCTATGTATTCCTCAGATATATTACATTTGTAAATATATTATCTCTTCCAATAAAAAAAAAAGTCCACTTGCCATACTGTAGTGGCAAGCGTGTGGGTCAGCCATGGAGCTTGGACACAATCACATGCATGTGCACTAAATGTGGACTTGGGAGACTGGTGCTTCCAGAGACCCATCATAACATTGTAGGGGGCTCCCCAGCACTCCGCTCTGAATCCCCTTCTTCATGAAAGCACTCTGCTCTTCATTATTAACAGACTGTAAAGGGTAAGACAAAACACACCCACCACACTAGTAAAATTTAATGCTCAAAGCAAGGGGTGGGGTGGGAATCATGTGCGACTTGGCTCTGCAACTAAGTCTGTGGACTTGTGTAAGGTACTTTTTTTTAAGCTTCAGATTCAGTGGCTCTGGGGTGTAACTCAGGCACTGGTAAATTTTTAAAAGCCGTAACAGGTGATTTTGATGTACACATTTGGTTAAAACTAGCTCACATTTAATTAGTGGTTGTATTTTCCTCAAAATGCTTGCTGCCAATTCCTAATTCCACTGTCTTCCAATTAAGTCTACAATTAAAACTAACTTCAGTCATTTTATTTCAGGACTGCAAAGACATTTTAAAGTATAAATGCAGAAGAAAGCATAAAATAAAAGATTGGGACTTCCCTGGTGGCGCAGTGGTTGAGAGTCCGCCTGCCTATGCAGGGGACACGGGTTTGTGCCCCGGTCCGGGAGGATCCCACATGCCGCAGAGCGGCTGGGCCCATGAGCCATGGCCACTGAGCCTGCGCGACCAGAGCCTGTGCTCCGCAACGGGAGAGGCCACAACAGTGAGAGGCCCACGTACTACAGAATAAATAAATAAATAAAGTAAAAATAAATAAAAGATTGAAAAATTTGACTAAGTAAAAGTATAAATTTTTCTAAATGTGAAAAATACTATAAACAAATTTAAATAACAAATGAGGGAAAATACGCGTACAAGTGACAAAGGTTAATATGTTAATATACAGAGCTTTCAGGGATCATTAAAACAACAACAACAACAACAACACAACTCCTAGAGAAAAATGAGCCAACGACCTAAGAGGCATTTCACAAAAGGAAAAACATGTAAGAAATACAGTCTTAGTGAAAATCAAATATATGCAAAGTAAAACAAAAGGATACCTTTTTCAACGGTCAAAGAGGTAAAGTTTAAAAACAATGCCCCAAAATAGCCAGGGTGCATGTTAGTTAAAGGTGTACATTGGACAACTGTTCTGGGGCATGCTCTGTTAATATTTATCAAGAGGCATCAATCATCTAACAAATATTTTAAATATATCTTTAGAGTTGGTAATTCCAATTCTCAGTATTTATCCTAAGGGAAGAACCAGAGGTGTGTATAAAGATTCGGTACAAGGATCTCCCTTGCAGCATAACATATTAAACAATAGGAAACAGACTAAATGTTCATCAATAAGGGATGACTGGGTACATCTGTGTGATGGAATACCAACTAGTCCAAAAAAGAACACTCTTAAATAATATTTCAAAATTTGGGAAAACAATCATTCTAATATTCTTATGCGAAATAATAGGTTACAAAACTTAATAGTAAAAAAAAAAAAAAAAACTTTAATGGTGTCAATTTGTTAAAACATGTTCTTGAATGATACCAAAATGGTAACAATAGTTATCACTGGGTGGTAGGCGTATAGTGTTTATTTTCTTTGTACTTTCCTTTAATCTCCAAAACTTCTGCAGTGAACGTGTATTATGTTTATAACAAGACACCATCAGAACACTGCAAAATCAAGGCACTCGTGTTTTCGAGCTGAACAGATGCCAAACGAATCAAATCTTTCTATGCTACCGCTCGATTGCTCAGTGGCAAATGCCTGAGAGTTTGGAAAAGGAAGGAAGACAGACCAACATCAATAATAAAGCAGCCTTTCCCTAGAAAATAGTCATCGTGAAAGTAAAAGGCCGTATGAGAGTCAATGGCCTCCAATCTCATGGACCCAGGGACAGTCGGCTTCCTCTTGCCAACTGGGGCCCAAGACCCGAGGCTCACAGAGGCCACAATGGGTTTCCACGCAGGTATCTTTCCCTGTTTGACAATATTTAGTGATTTCTCAGCATAATCCATATGAAGAACAAGCATCATCAAGACCTCACTGGAAGTTATCTTAAGACCAATTAAAATCTAGCTGAGATAAAGACACTGTGTTTCCTGTCAGCAAATCTTGAGTGAGACTGAGACCATTTGCACAGGATTTGCACATCCTTTGCCCCATGTGACAAGTACAGTGCTCCTTGAATCAACGCCACTGAGCCCTAGAGCTCTACTTCCATCTGGAATGTGGAAGGTAGCCTCTAGTCAAGGTAAATCCGATTTTCCCAAAGACAGTTAAGTTTGTCACCACCAGGGCGCTCACCATCTGCTGTGTCTCCTTGTTGCCTACAAATGTCAAGTCTAAGAACTCACACATGACCTTGATACCCCCCTAGTCCATCAGCGCCGCTCAGGAGACCTCAGGAGACACAACCGTCGTAATAAAATTCCACGTTATTTTCTCTACTGGGTTTCCAAAAATGGTATTTTAGTTCCACACCCCCTTCCTGTTCTATATTCACGATGCAACAACTAAATTAGAACTAGCCTAAGAGGTTCCATGAGGAGTTAGAAAACCTGGGTTCTAACACAACTTTAGTCACTCTACCTCTTGGAACCTGTCTTATTATGTGTAAAAGGAGGTCACACGGGCACTGCTCAACTCACAGGGTAGTTACAAAGTTTCCATGGACAAATGCTTGTGAAAGTTCTTGGTAAGCAAGAGTCTTGCTACTCTGTGTGATCCGTGGACCAACTGTACTGGCTTCACCAACGAGCCTGTTAGAAAAGCAGAATCCCAAGTCCCACTCCAGAAACACTGAATCCGAATTTGCAATTGAACTAGGTCCCCAAGTTGTGTGCATGTGTGTGCGCACGCACACACACACACACACACACACACACAGAAGGACTGAGCTGGGTGTTATTTCTGAAAGCTGGCATGTGATCTAGAGGACCCCGAGGACAGGATGAAAATGAGGTCCTATTCTTACCTGTCTATGGTTTTTCCTGATGCTATTAATGTCATGTGTACTTCTCATCCTTAGAATTTTATGTGTTCTAATGTTCTAATGTCTAAATACTGGAAAACAGTATTTCAGTAATTTCCTAACTAGAGGGCAGAAATTCTGTCTCCATGCTCATCTCTGAGTCACTTACAGTTTGGATTACATGGTCATGCATGTTTGTACTACGTTCCTTTTCAGTTAAAGATTTCTTACAGAAAACTTCAAGATACCTCCTTTACAGTAGCTGAAGGATTGATTATTTATTTATGCTTGAACAAGTGAGCAAAATCACTTAGAAATCCTGTTCCCTTAAATTTCAGTCTATTCGTATTGTTGGAGGAACAGTCTTCTTTGTTCCTTGAGTCTTAAGTGGGAGGAGAAATACAAATTCATCGTTTCAAAAGTCGTTTTTAAATAGACTTTCTAGTCTAGGAACTTTCTAGAACATTCACCCATAAAAATATTTAAAATCATTATTAGCTCCTGAATTTCGTCTGTAGAAGTCTAAGCTGGAAAGTGGTGGGCCTTAAGAATTTCGCAGGAGAAAACAGGCATACTGCGAGCTTCCTCCCTCTCCCCTGGGCCTCCGGCTTGGGGGGTAGGGGGTCAAAGCAAACCCTGAGGCCGGGCATGTTGTCTTCCTCCCACTTGTGCCCTTCTCCTGCACAAGGACCACACACCACACGAGCAGCCACCACCTCCTCATGCACACCTGGCTCCACATTACAGCCCCCCTCCCGCTGAAAAAAGCTCCCCTCCCTCAGAGCTCTTCTCTTAGTGTGAGGATGGCAGAAGGGCAGTCTTGTCCAACCAAACTCACGCCCTGAAAAACTGCAGGCTCAGTGAGTCTGTCCAGATGACTGTTGTAACCCTGGCCTCCAGCACGATACCTGGCACCATAGCTGCTGCCCAGAAAGTATCTATTGACTGTAGTCATCCATTAAAACGTTTTCTAAAGGCACAGTCACCATCCAGCTGGGGGACTGTTAGCTGCAAGGGAACATTCAGGCAGAGAAGGGGCTGGAAGCAGGAACGACCTGCTGGCCAGGCCGCCTGGCCTGAAGACCCTGCCCCGAGGCTCCTCTACGGCAGTTGGGGCTTTTTTTGTATGTCTTTTGCTTTCTTCCAGAGTCTTTAAAAGCTCCAAGTTTCTTCACAACTCCCAAAGTGGGAGCAGTGGGGGATTCATTCATTCACTCCTTCAAATATTATGTATTTGCTGAGTTTCTAACATATGTCAGGTGTCGTTCTAGCTTTGAGGAAACATCCAGGAACAAAACAAAGACCTTGCCCTCTCTGAGCTTATGGCTTAGTGGAGGAGACAAGTCTTTCATGCCAGGTTGCGATAGCTGCTAGGAGGAAATAAGGGAGCTAATACCAGAGACGCTGTTTCGCACATCTGATGAGGAGACAATTTACAGAGAACTAACGGAAGCAAGGCGGGGAGCCCTGTGAACCCCTGGGGGCACGTTACCAGGCAAAGGGAACAGCGAGGGCAAAGGCCCTGAGATGGAAAGGAGTGGTAATCACCAACGGGGCTGGCTGATGAGCAGAACCGGTGACATAGCTATGGTTTTTAAGTAGCTCCCATTTTTGGGGGTAAATTTATTTATTTTTGGCTGCGTTGGGTATTTGTTGCAGCGCACAGGCTTCTCATTGCGGTGGCTTCTCTTGTTGCAGAGCTCTAGAGCGCAGGTTCTGTAGTTGTGGCGCACGGCCTTAGTTGCTCCACGGCCTGTGGGATCTTCCCGGACCAGGGCTCTAACCCATGTCCCCTGCGTTGGCTGGCTGATTCTTAACCACTGCACCACCACGGAAGTCCCAGGAGCACCCATTTTTAAGAAGAGGGAATAGACCTTATGACTTCAACCTAAGCCAAACCTTCCATGTAACAGGGCTCTGAGTCCTGGACTCCTTGAGTTCTGCTTATTGTGTCTAGTGCACAATGGCTCAATCTAGAAACCATCTAAAAACCTTGAGGATGAGAAGTGGCTGGGGAGGATGGCATAGATATAAAACCCTCTGAGTAATCCAATTCGACCACCTCCAGAGAGGACATTTCCCTGAAAGAACTAAAGTAACAAACTTAACCCTCCTAAAAACTTCTACACTGAGAAACAGATCGGGGTTTCGTGGTAGAATGTTCAGCTTCCTAGGAGAATGTGTTGTCTCTTTCATCCGCCTAATGAGAACGGTAAACCGTGGAATCAAAGGAGCTTCATGGGAAGAAGCTAGAAAGTCCCGAGTCTGGCTACGATACGGGCTAAGCACTTACATACCCAAGGCTTCTGCGGGCCGCCGCCTGTGAGTCAGGGCTCTGGAAGCGGCTGCAGACGCGCGTCGTGAGCCACAGGTGTTCCCACCGCGAGGTGACACGAGACGCGGTACCCTCCGCGCCCAACGCAGAGGCCACAGCCCTCAACCCACCTGCTGCTGTCGCCACGCAGGTCTGAAGACGTAAGCCGTCGCTGAAGTGCACAGGAAAGGGCAGGCATGCGCACATGCACGCACGCATACGCAAGGCACGCACGCACGCACACGCACTCGCACGCACGCACCCGCCCTCCCCCGCCCACACACCCTGCTCCCAGGTAACGTCTTACAGCGCAAAATCCTAATATCTTGTATCTCAGTTATAAGCATCCCCGTTTTTGGAATTGTCCATCACTTACACCAAGGAGATGATTGGGTTAGTGCAGATACTATACAGAAGGTTATTTATTGAAACTGAGTTTATAAGGGTGAAAACTGGAAAGAACCTGAATAACGAGAATCGTAAACCACTAAACTTCCAGCAATAGTGTTGGTTATATCTGCATGGAGCACCCATTACAAAGGATGTTAGCAAATACTGTATACTCCTGAGAAGAAAGAAGTCTAAACTGACGGTGATCAGGATATTAATAGCAGTGAAATGGTGGACTCTGCTTTTTATTTTTCTGTGCCAGCTGAAATTTTTACAAATCATATGCTTTTTATGAGAAAAAAAAGTTATACGCTTTTGGAAACACAGGTACTGAGAGATGGAAGAGAGGAAATTACTACTAACCACCTTCTCCATTCCTCACTTGCCAGAGATTATAAACTGCGAACCCCCAAAAGCCAATGAATCTTTGCTATACTCAGTGGAAACTCCCACATGGGAGAAGCCCCAGAGGACAGCACTGGTCCCCTGCTGCCTGTAGAACTTAACCCCTACTCCCTCCGTGGCATTTGGGGTCCTCCATGATCTGTCTCATTTTCACCACCCTTGAGTTTGACCTTGCTCAGCCTGGCCTGTCCTTCTAACCCCCTTGCAAAGTATGTGGCCCCTGGGGCCCCCTCTAAAAGCCCATCCTTTGTTAGTGGGCCCTCAGGACTCTCAGTGTCAGATTCTGCCATGCAGTCCAGCTTGTTATGACCTTGCCTATCTCCACAAATAACGTCATGTAGATGCCATCTGGGCTGGATCCTGGGAAAGATTCTGGGCAGAAGGAATGACAGTGGCAGAAACAAGGAGGAATGTGCACAGCTGGTCTTAGACGCAGTGCAAGCCTCTAGCATAGATCAAGGAGTGGCAAGAAAAGCCATACACCATTGTTGGAAATGTTTCAATATTTTCTCTCTTCCTTAAGATAAACCTGTTGCTCAGCTCCAATTACTACAAACATCGTCTTTCCCAAATCACACTTTCCAGGGAGGTCTCCTCTGATCTCCCTGTTTGAAAACTGACACCTACCTCTCCATCCCTCACCAGGGTCCTGAGCCCATTCTCTTTTTCTGTTTATTCCACAGTGTGATAATTTACTTGTGTCTGTTTACTTCTGCCAGAATGTAAACTCCACGCTTTGTGTGTTCTGTTTCCCAAGAGTCCAGAGCACAGTAAGCATCCAGTATGTTGGAGGAATGAATAACTTACTTAGGTGCCATGTCCAACTGTACTGCGCTTCTCAAGATCCCCTATGGAATAGCTTTTAGAGGAAATGATTTTGCTGGAGACTCTCATACTGAAAAAGGTGGGGAGAAACAGGAAACAAGACTGGCAAGCGACAACTTCCAATTGTTGAGAAACGTGGCCTTTTCATTCACTCAGCTGTCTAAGGATGCAGAAACTCTGCCCACTTGATGCCCGGCTGGGCACCAGGGTAATCCAGTGCTCAGACATTTCATTTGTGAGGATTCAAGTCTCCATCAGCAGGAGGAAGATGAGGACAAAAACAGAACTGGAAGAGGCAAGAGTTAATGTGCAGTACTCAGCTCTGTGCTGTTTGGCCATAAAAACATCCTGATAAACCAGTGATAACTGTATCCGAATCCAGTATTTGCTGCACTTTAATAAGAACTTTTACCCATCCCTGTGCCACTTCCCTTCTATCACCTCTGATTCTTGCTCTAAATTTCAAATCCTTAAGGTGCTCATCAACTTCACTACAAAAAGTTGGTAGTGAGCCAGAAAGATCTGTGGGGCAGGAGACCGAGAATGGAAAGACAAGAGAAAGGGCTATTACAAGGTTTTACACGGTACTCAGACCAAATTGATATTTTTTTGATCAGAATTTAGGACATGGAAGATGGAATTCTAGATCAGCAGCTGACAGCAATTTTTTAGAGGAAATGGCAACCACTGAATTAACTCTACTTGTTAATCTCAATTTAACCACATTAATCTAAATAATCTAGGGGCAGGGAGAAACAACAATTTGCTACAATGACTTCCTGGAAGGATGTTATAAAACAAGCAAACAAGAACTGCTTGTGGTGGTAGATGTGAAAAGCCACGCTCCAACACCTGCCTCAGACCTCCTAAAATCCAGCCATGGCCTTCAGCCCCGACACCAGGGGGAGTCCTGCTGAATCAGGGCCAACAAGAACCAGGGGAGGTCCCAAACGAGATCCACGAACCACCCATTCACCTGTCTTTAGCCTGGTACTTAGACAGAATAATCCCTCCCTTTTTGAAGTGGGAAAACTAGCCTAAAATGATGTGAATATTTTAACATTTGCTAGCAGATTCTGCAAATGGGGCTTTGAAAATTGCATAACTCATTCTGTGATGTGGTTTTCTAAGGTCAAAATGGGGCCTGGAGAAGCCTCTGAGAGCAACTCAAGAGCTAAAGAAAGTCTTAATTCCTAAAGGAAAGTTCCTGCGGTATTATTTGACTAAAACTGTTACTTGGTTTGGAGCAAGACTGAGATATTGATGAGAGAAAAAAACTAAATCCCGGACTTACACCTGTGTTATCAAAGGCCCATAATAAGAGACGTGTGCTTTCTCTTCAGAATACAAAACTGCAGATCTACCAAAATTTTGGGTCATATTTGAGGTGAAACGGTTTCAATCAATTATTCTTTTTCTGCTACAAAATTAAGAATGCTCAAAATATTTAATCCAAAATTTTAATGGGAAAGTAGTGCCTTCCAGTAGTGAGAAATTTAAAACTCTTGCTGATTGTTTTCCACCCTTGGGAACGGACGTACAGCACATAGCAAATGAGGTCCAAAATCTCTCTCAAACCAATTTCATCTTATTTAGTAATTTCATTCTTGCTTTCAAGTTCCAGTGAATACAGAAAGCAGGTGTCTGCCTCACTCATCATAGCCCTGGGTTTAATAACTCAAAGTTGGGTCTCCTAAGAAAAAGTCTCTAAGGAAAACACTTAATGTAGAATATGACAAGCTTTCCCTAATGAGCAATTCAGTGAGAATTTTGCAACATCCCTGGAGATAAAGGGAGGTACTTTGGAGTATTGTAAATCATGACTAGAGATCACTGACTTCCTCCGAACTTGCCTACAAGCACCTGTTCAGGAAGGATACCGACCTTCATCTTAAAGCTGCCAAAGGAAGAAATCTCAGTATCTTTCTTGGAAACTCACTCCTTGACACCTTTTATATATATATATGTCACTTACACGAGTGGCTAGCACATAAGTAGACGAGACATAAAAATTGGTATTGTGTGGCTTATACTTTTCTGAAAAATGCCCTTCTGGTGGGGGAAAATGAAGGTGATCACCCTACGGCCCAAACACATCTCGGAGTCATCCTTAGTTTCTCCTTCTTCGGGATTCTTTTCTCCGGTTCTTTTAAAACTAATAAAAGTAGTCTGGTCACACAAGACTATTCAATCTTGAACTTTAGTATTAGAAATAAGCGGAAATAAAAATGTTATAACCACTGCATAGTTCCTGGTCATATTAGTGTAGAATTTCCTGCATGTTGATGACTATTTATTTCACAGGTTGAAAAATCACCTGCAAAGTAGTAAAAATAGTTTCCTCAAAGTTTGTATTGTAGCAGATCTTTGCATTATCAGTTCATTTTCACACAAAACTACCGGCAATTTGTCTGACAGATTTCCAGACAACCACTGGTTGAAACAGGATACCAGCTATCCTTTTAACTGCTACCCATAATAAGGTTATGACAATGACTCCCATGACACAGCAGTGCTGAAGTAATTATCTACACCTTCCCAAACTGTTCTCTGGCACCCTAATCACCCTATGAGTTATGGGTTGTGGGATAAACAACTGGGACCTTAATATGCTAATATTGCACAGAATATTGGAATTAACATTCCAAGAAGTAGCAGCTCCCAGCCTTCCGATTTCACAGGCCAATACAAAAATTTTTAAATATCTTTAGAGAACTAACTTGGGATGGCAAGCTTTTCATTTTTACCAAATAAGGGCATACAGTAGACAGGAGGACATAAAAGTTTAAAGGACATTTCTTTTTTTTTTTTTAACTGAAAAAATATTTTGAAGTCCTTACACTGTCTTTGCTTTTTTTTTCCTATTTTGCCTCAGATCAACACCCTTCCTCTGCTGCTCATTCAGGAACTGTGAGGATAGACTTCTAGTACCAAGCCTGACCTTGCATTCAGGGTCCACGGGTCACAGCTTACACACACTGACCCACACCACTGCTAATTCCAGATGGGGATCTTTCTTTTCCCTTCAAACTACAAATCCCACCTCCACCCCATTCCTACTGACTTACTACTGCTGTTAACTTGGACAGAAAACGGTCACAAACCTCCTATTTAGACCATCACATTTACAGATCTTTTTGTTCATTTCCTTTCCTTTAACTCACATATTTTATTTAACAAAAGTATCATTACTAAAAGCTCCTTCAGAGTACAAAGCTACTTTATTTGGACAAAGTTTGCTGCATACACAGAAATACCTGATATGCATTTCCAGCCAGCCCAATCCCAAGCATTTGGTAATTACAGCCAAAAGTTTGGAAACTCTTACTGGAGACATGGACCCTGTTTACAATATTTTTATTTTATGTGGAATGTGCGGCAAACAAACACACAAGAGCAGCTTCTAAGGATATTTGTACATTCCATGAGAAGTAAACATAGTATTGTATGCTGTAAAAGTTTACTCAAAAAAATAATTTCAAACTCTTAGGCTTTAAATAATGAGACTGTTTAAGTTTAATTTTATTACAGCAAGAGTCAGAATATTATATACAGTATATACTCCTTTACACAAAACACATTTGCACGTGTTTCTGAAAGCTACTTGTAAGAAAAAAACGTTTAGAGTACTATCACATTTTGAAAATGTCAGGATAATTTGGTAATATTTTCTAAGGGTTATGTTACTTTGTGTATTTTTTAAAGTAAGACATACCTGGATGGTCAATGTGGGTTCATGTGGGTTAACCTCAAATCTGGCATATTTTTGGACAAATCTTGCTTTCAAAATCTTATTGATGTGATCATTTTCTCTGCACATGATTTGTTTTACTAGCATCTGGGGGAAAACATATGGATCTCTCCAACTATCTCATTAACTCATGACTCTAGGACCTAGGCAAGCTCACAGAGAAGTCAGTTCTGGCTCATCCTGTGCCTGAGGCAGGGTGAGGGTTCACTCCTGGCCTCAAGAGGCCTGGGTGGTGAGGGAAAGAGTGGACAGTCACACCCAGCTGAGCATCAGAACAGAGCAGACGGCCAATGGAGACACCTGTCAACACCACAGCTAAAAAAGCTCTATTTTAAATACAATACTATGAACTTTTATAGGCAAATCTTAGAGAGCCAAGATTGCTAAGTCTGGATCTATTCTATTTCCCCGCAGGCAGGGAGGGAGATGGAAATGCAAGGACACAAGTAGACTCCTTCAGAGGAAAGCAACGGAAACCTCCCATCACAGGCAGAACAAAACAGGACAAGAGGGAAGAAGCCTGGACAGTGCTGTTATAATTCTATCCTGACCTAAGACAAAGGGGCTAAAGTTGGGCAACATTTAGAAGAGCTGAAAAGGAAATGGAATAAAGTTACCTGGGAAGGAGAAGTGGGATAGATTTAACAGATTCTGATCAATTTTGGAATCCTGTATGCTCAACGTTTTCCCCACATTTAGGTCAACAGTACAGAAAAAAAAGGACAGAGAACAAGCATCTGGGCACAGATGAACTCAGGCTCCTCTCTCAGGGCAGGTGAAATTGGGAGGCACATGTTGTAAAAGTCCAAACACTATATTCCAAAAGGAACACAGAAACACCTTTGAATCGGAACACATGACGTCTAACTTTAGTTAAGCTGAAGGACCCAGGCTCCCTCCACCAGTGTGAATGATCAAGAGTCGACTGTACTGACGGCAGTGTTTTAGAGGCTAGAGTTGTGTTTTTCTTACATTCAAGATATATGTTATCTGTCTACAGGTCCAATTCATAAAAGACATTCAAATTATGTTTCACGTACAAAAGCGGTGAAGTCTAAGATGTTTCCAGAGTGTGCTGTGCTGTAATCTGATGATGATCTTCCATCTTTCTACTCGGTCCCAAAATTACTTCCTTCAGATTTCTTGATTTTTCAAGGATGACCTTCTCAGTGAAGCTGTATTTGGCAGAAAAGTCCCAATGAATGCCGTAACAAGCAGTTGATCTGAGATTCCGAAATGGAGATTAGAGCCACTCAAATGGAATTTTTTGTCAAAACACGTTTCTAGTAAGATAAATCAAAGCATCCCTCTGTGTCAAAATATGAACTGAAGGCAGTTTTCTCTAAAGTTACAAATAGATTAATAAAATTCAGAAATAATCATACACGCAGGAAACTTGAAAGGAATAAAGAACAAAATATCTAGGAATCTCAACAATTTTCCTGAAAATATGCTACAAATTTCAGAGTCACAAAATAACAGAATCCCAAATTTCCAGTCATTATGTTAATTTGAAGTACACATTTCACACCATGAATGTGATATCCTAAAACATGAGAAAAAAAGTTACATTTAGGTAGAACACCTTTATAATGATTAAAAATTTTAGGAGAAATATGCTCATTTTTAAAAACAAAACATTAATATTCAACTGACTATGAAATAAATGCCCCTAAACCAGCAGGAGGTAGGTACTACCTAGGAGGGCTGTCCCATGCCTCAGGCCCTATTCTTACCATTTGCACCTTTGGGGCAGCCCTTTGCAGAGTTTTTGCTCCATGACATCACAAAGCTCTGGACTGTGGCTTCAGTTCAGTGGGTAAGGCAGTAAGCATCCTTCAGGATCTGGCGCTCCATTCAAAGGTGACAGAGAACTACAGACGGAGAGTGACAACAAAGCTGGAGCAAGGTCAGAAGTAAAATGAAGATGGTCTTTTAGATCAGGGCTTCCTGAATGACAACCAAGGGCCATCCCTCCACCCTCAGAAATGGAAGTTTTGTTGGGGAAACGATCCATAGCTTTCTGCCGGTTTTCAAAATGGGGTTTAAAACTTCCAAAATACAAATGGCCATCGTTCGAGGCTCACTTTCTCTATGTGCCCCTATGTACTGACTGTACCCAAAGATCTAATGATCCCTGGGTAACTGAGTCAATTTCTGAATCCTCACAGCGATGTGCAAGGCAGTGAAGTGCAGTGATCCAAGAAGGTACAGACCTTCCCATGAGACATACACACTAGAAATGCTATTGTAGTACAACTTTAAACAAATTTAGGTTTTATTTAGAAGTTTCTAGAAAGCAACCATCAAATTCTGATTATATTCATGCCATCAATTCTCTACTATGTTCAGTATTCTGCATTATTTCCTAAAGTTATACAGCAGGGATGAAAGACCCATTTTTAAAATATTTTCTCTAATATTTAAGATATTTATTTTGAATTAAGCTAATCTTTGAGCTACATGCCCATTCATAACATACCAGAATAAAATCAAACTCATTGTTAGTAAATGCACTGATATTTCCCAAGATCACCTGCCACTATCCTTAAAATACTGCGGCATGCCAGTGTGAAGTACCCAAATTAAATCGGAATGCCTCCTGTCCAAGGGATTTCACACGCTACCTCATAACCTCCAGGAAACGAATTCCCTGCCCTTAGTGCACCTTCGGTTAGTTATATAAGAGCTTACCACCCCGCCCCCATCCCCACCATCATTTTCATTCTTAGGCTCTTAACTTTTCCCCTCTCCTGGGTCTCTTTCATTTGTACTCACAGTGTTCACAGAATCTAAGAAGATCTTTAAAATATTCATTCCAGTAGGGACCAAGTTTTTTCCTGCCTAATTCCTTTAGGGTATATCAAATGCCTAGGCCCGGTCAATATTGTGGCTAGAATTGGCTAAGAGGAAATGCCTCTATTGACAAAAGTATCACAGAAAGAGAGTTTTGTTTTGTTTTTTTTGCGGTACGCGGGCCTCTCACTGCTGTGGCCTCTCCCGTTGCGGAGCACAGGCTCCAGACGCGCAGGCCCAGCGGCCATGGCTCACGGGCCCAGCTGCTTCACAGCGTGTGGGATCTTCCCGGACCGGGGCACAAACCCGTGTCCCCTGCATCGGCAGGCGGACTCTCAACCACTGCGCCACCAGGGAAGCCCCACAGAAAGAGAGTTTTTTAAAACCAGTTGTAATGGGAAAGCAGCTAAATAGGCAACACATTTAGATTAAAATATAACTTGATTTTTTAAAAAATCTATCTGATGTTTTCATTGTGCCATTAAATATATATCAGCCAATTCCTCTTTAACCAAGCAAAGCAAGGGAGGAGGGGGGAGGGTGCGGTTACAGTGTAGTTTATTTAGCTTCTAAATGCCTTCTAATAGAAATGTTATGAAAACTTCTGTTCTACACCAATTTCTGTATTACTGGATAATCTACCAATAATAAAACTTGCAATAAACAAATAATTAACATCCTACTGAGCTACCACTCAATCTCTGTAGTTCCCTGAATTCTACTTATCCTTTCCCTTTAATCCTTTTTCAAGTTGCTCTGAATACGGTCTTTAAAAAAAAAATCAATCTTTCTCCAGTTTTGGTCAAAACGATAGGGAGGCAATCATATTTGACCATCAAAATAACTACCCACCCAGAATGTTCCTCAAGTTCCTAATCCCAGCAGGAACAGGCCAGAGAAGATAACCACCAATAATGGAACTCCAGTCACCCAAGCACTGATTCTCCTATCAAATACATCTCCACCCATTTCTAGGGTCAAGAATGACCTAGTTCACATTCTGGGTCTACATGAAAGTAGCCTATAGTTTTAGAACAGTGTACATAGAATATAGGCAACTTTCAATTTTTTAAGGGAAACAGCCCTTCTTGGAAAGTCAGGTTTTGTTCCTTCTCCTTTTCATTCACACAGTCTGCCTCTTGGCATTTTCCTCTCCAAATTTATTCACTCAACAACAGGGGGAGAGGAGGAGGTGAAACTGAGCAGCTCCTTTCCCTCCTCATTGGCACTTCCGTCCCACATAATAATATCTAACTTGAAAACTGGCAGCATTTTGCCACAAATGTATTGGATATATCGGATAGAATTTGCATATTCTGATATAGACCATGTTGAGGCCATTTCCAGGTTGAAGTTTTGTAATTACTACCTTTAGGACTGTCACCTGATGATTTTTTTAATTAATAAAAAAATATGGAACGCTTCACAAATTTGCATGTCATCCTTGCACAGGGGCCATGCTAATCTTCTCTGTATCGTTCGAATCTTAGTATATGTGCTGCCGAAGCGAGCACTCACCTGATGATTATTTTATCTTCTCTCCTCCTGATCAAAAATTACCTCTGATCTACGTAAGCTACACTACAAGGTAGGCAGGCAAAGAAGCTGACCAAATTGGCACGGGAGGATTACATAAACTGCCTGGAAAAATATGAGGTCCATGAGAGCCCCCAAATCTTCAAAAGATAATTGTCTCCAGAGTATGACACTAATAATGATAGCTGAGAATTTGAGACATGCATGCTAACTTAGAAATACAAAATTATAATGCCTATTCTTTTATATACTTTTTATTAAATCTATTGGTTCACCTAGAAAGTCATTATATATACAAAAACAACAATTTCCAGAGTTCCTAAATATTTCCAACATATTCAACTTAGGGATCCAAGATTCTGAACATGCCATCACCAAAAAAAATTGCAAACCTAAAAAACAAAAAGGAAAAAAAATTAAACAATGTCAAAAGGAAAAGACTTTCTTAGAAAAGGTCAATATTTACTTTTATAATTTTCAAAACATTTTAAAGTTAATTTTTTTCTCATTTACAGTTATATGCTTGTAAGTCTAATATTAAAGTTTTCCTTAATAACAAGGCAGTTTACTTATAACAAAATAAATATTAAACTATACTCATACACATTACCTATTTAAATATTTACTGGGTCAAAATATCTTCATATGTACAGCTTCAGGCTTTAAAGTGGTATTAGATTTGTCTTTATTTTCTTTGAAAAGCTACCATTAAGGTAACAGACATTCAGATGCATAAATGAAATTACTGATTTCATTCTTATTAACTCATACCTTTAGAAACTATGTTTTAGCCAGTTAGTAGTGGTGAAAGTCTCTGTGCTTCTATTTCATTAACTTTTAGCACATGAAATAAGAAAGATGACCTTCAAAGTTCTTGTAAGCTCAAAAAGGGTCAATCTAGATAGGCTTTATTTGAAAAAGAAAAACAATTTTGTTTGGGAAAATACAAGAAATGAGAATTTCTAAAAATAAAAATAATCAGTAATTCTCATTAAAATATTAATACACAAAAATGAACTATATGAACAATTCTTCTAACTACAGGCTTAAAAACCATGCTATTTAGACCAGCCTATTTAATTTTTCCATAGAAAATCAGGAGTTCAGAGTTCACATTTCCAAAAGAAGAGTAAAACAACAAATTAAGAGATAAGATAAAACAAGGAAACAACCTATTGTACATTGCTTTTCTTTAGAACAAGGTTAGGCTGAATTATCTAAGTATAAGTTGAGGTCACAGATATATAGTCATTGCACTCCAGTCAACCAAAACAGTGCCTGGATTTACGTAACATGTGAATAAGTCTATTATCATAGAAAGTCACATACATGAATAAGAAGAATATATTTTATAAATTTTAAGTCACTCTCAACATCTGAGAAAATACTGTCAGTAAAATACTATTTGTAATACTGTTTTTAAGAAAACACTGTTTGTAAGGAAATGAGGTGATGTTTAGAACTATATTACAACTGAGCCTCTAGAAGAGAACATGAAAATAAGCATGACTTAAAAAAATAATAATAATTCTTATTGTTGTCAGTTCCTTAGAATTTGCCCTCTGCGTTACTCTCTGGAATAGGATGACAATTTCATTTTCTCAGCACCTCATCACAATTAAACAAACTGATGCATAATTTAGACTAAATATAAGTACATTTATAATATTATTTTTGCTATTAATGCTGTTACATGTAGTACAGGAAATGAAATAATATGAAGAGCCACTTCTTCTGAAAAAGTGGCTTAGTATAAAATTCGAACTTGAGCAAAGAATCTACTGAAATTCTATTCTGGGGGGGTGGAGGGATAGTGATTGCCTTATCAGCACGGCTATATCAACACATTTAACAGGACATGGTCCGTTGGAATAAACTTAATAAAGAGAGCCACTACACTCCCTGAAAAATGTTTTACTACAATAGAGTGCTGTTATCTTCAACTATAAAATATATTTTGAACTAAGATACATGTAATAATTAGAGCAGAGTTTAACTGATACAACTAACATTCTTAATGGGCACTTTACCTTTTAAAAAGTAAAAAGCAAAAAACACACACATACATAAAACATCAAAATTCTTTATGACAGAAAAGCAAAGCTGTGGCAAGAATCCTTACTTCCTACTCTGAAAACCTTATGAAGCCCGTAGTCCCTGTTAAGAGCAAGCTGTATTGGTTTGCAAAGGAAAAACATTATTTCAATCTGCAAATACCTAATGGGCTCAGGTGCTTTCGTATAATAAATATTTTGTTGTTACTTAAGTACCTCACAAGAGCTCATTTTTTTTAAAGTTATGTTTAAACAACTCTTAAAGGTTTAATTAATATGTAGTTTTATATAATTAATCCTTTTGTTACTAAACACTTGAACCAGTTTAGTTAGAATGGCAGCATGTTGTTTAATACCTTTTGTTCACAACTTAAAATTTTAAGCTTAAAAAGAAAGGAATTGGGGTAGGAGAGGAGACATGGAAAAACATGAAGGCCTCTCTTTGTCTCAGGCTTTGCCATTACCATTCTGTCTGCAGTGGTTTCAGGACGAGGCGATCGCACACCTTCTAGCCAGAAATCAGATGGCCTCAAAACAACCTCATTTCAGTCTTAGGCCTCATGTCTTTCGCTTAGAGCTAAAAATAAAAATACATGTGAATGAACAAATGGTCATGAAATGAAACCTTGAACATGACACTAAAATGTAAAATATTAGAAGGCATTATTAATCTCAGAAAAATGAAAATGTACACATTTCCATCCAGAGTACCACAACCTTATTTAGAAAGTGTGCTCTTCTTACCCTGTCAGCTTGCTGGGTATAACAATAATGACAATTTAATTCCAAGGTGGTTCAACAAAGCAAGAGTAATATTTTATTCATCTCCTGAGATTATGAAACATTTATTTATTTCTTACAGAGTTAAATATAACAATATCATTAACGAAGCTAATGATGTTAGACAGCAACTTAGCACTTCTTTACGCACATAAACCAAGGCAAGAAAGTAAAGTGTAACGCTGAACCAGAACAATGATCTGGCCCTAAGAAACACATTTTTGTGTATTTAGAACTCCTAGTCCAACAGTAATGCTAGTAGTAAGTGAAAATTAACCTGTTTCTACAAAGTGAGCGTTCACTCATTCCACAAATATTGAATGTTTCGAAGCACTGGAAGTCAAATGCTGAATATGAAAGATGGTTCCAAACCTCAGCGAGTGGGGTCCTAGCCTTTTATTTCCTAACTTTTTGTCTCGGGTCTTGGCTATAATGCTAAGGGGACAGAAAATAAGGATTGCTGTTTCCATGAGAGGAGGAGATCGGTATGTATCACACGACAGCTGAATGAGACTGCAGGACTGGAAACAAAACCCACTCAGAAGCCCCACGCTCATGCTGCGAGTGAACGCCAGTCACCAGTCGGTCTCTTCCCATGTGAAGCTTGTGTTTTCAAAACCCTACATCAATCCTGAAAATTAATTATCCTTCATTTGGAGAGCACTGGTGGTTTCAACCCCAAGTATAAACATCTCAGACTACTTTGTAAGGTTATGTCAGCCAAGAAACTAAAATCACTTAATAGAAGAGTACTTCATTCACCTGAAGCCACAATTTAAAATCAGAAATTCTGCTGCCAAAGCTACTTAAAGAGTTGGCCTTAACTATAGTGTAATGAAGACAAGTATCTCATAAATTTTTATACCATTCATACATATCCATTAAATTAAATACATAAATTACCATTAGAGTCTATACTAACATTGTTCAATGTTTTTCATTTCTCTGCTTGATCTATACCAATGAAATTCTTTGTGTAGGAATATGGTACATTACCAAAAAATATCAAAATATATACACATGATTCAATTTAAGCTCTATGTTTGTCTTAAATCAAGGGTCTATAAACACGTCTGAGTTAGCTTATCTTCCTTCATTTTCCATGTGAATTCCAACTAAATTTAATATCTGGACAACTGGTACAAAGTTAAATGGTTTGACTCTGAAGTTTCTAGGTCTCAGAACCACACTTTAGAGGAATAAACTGTAATTTACACTTAAGTATTTAGAATAAAGAAGAAAAGAACTGTTTTGAGTCATATCTAGGTTTAGGCTAAGGCTTGCCTCAAGTGAAAATATTAAAAACAAAATCAATGAGCTCTGAAGTCCATTTCCCACTGATGTTCATAAGATGATTCTATAAGTTTTACCTTGTGATGCATTCACATCTTCATCAAGGAAAACTGCATGCTGGTCTGATTTGTAAACAGTCAATGTATCATGTATGTCATAGATCCCTGCTTTTTCCAGTTGCAATAAATTTCAAAGAAGACATAAATAATTGATAGATACACTTTTGCTATAAGCCTTAAACATTCACTTATCTGTAAATTCCAAATCTGTGTCTTACATCAACAAAGAGAACCCACAGTTCTTCTCAATTCATATTTGCTAGCATTCTTTGGCAAAAAACGAAAAGTAGCTGCCTCTCCAAAACTCAGGTCTTTCCCTTAAGTAACTTTTATCCTCATCCATACTATGTTCACAGTTTCATTCCCCCCTTTGCTTCAATCACAGTATGTTTTGTTATACAAGTTACAGTTCTATCATATTCCCTGAACCAATCCATCCAACCCAGAGAATGCAACAACAACAAATATTTGACCCTATTCTTTGAATTCCACAATTTTCACTACTCTCACTTTGGTCAAGACCTTTAATGATAAAGTAGTGAGATTTTAATACTCAGAAGACATGCTTTACAGCTTATTAAGGCAAGTAATTTTATACTCAGTCTTGTTATATTAATCATAAAACTCCATTTGTCACTTCAAGACTGATACATTGAGGTCTCCCATTTAATAAAATCATTGAGTGCCAGTAAGTTAATTATAATTTCAACAGGGCTTCCCTGGTGTGGCACAGTGGTTAAGAATCCACCTGCCAATGCAGGGGACACAGGTTGGAGCCCTGGTCCAGGAAGATCCCACATGCATGGAGCAACTAAGCCCATGGGCCACAACTACTGAAGCCCGCGTGCCTAGAGCCCATGCTCCGCAGCAAGAGAAGCCACTGCAGTGAGAAGCCTGCGCACCACAACGAAGAGCAGACCCCACTCGCCACAACTAGGGAAAGCCCGCGCACAGCAACAAAGACCCAATGCAGCCAAAATAAATAAATTATATATATATATATATATATATATTTTTTTTTTTTTTTTTTTTTTTTTTTGCGGTACATGATCCTCTCACTGCTGTGGCCTCTCCCGCTGCGGAGCACAGGCTCCAGACGCGCAGGCTCAGCGGCCATGGCTCACGGGCCCAGCCGCTCCGCAGCATGTGGGATCTTCCCGGCCCAGGGCACGAACCCATGTTCCCTGCATCGGCAGGCGGACTCTCAACCACTGTGCCACCAGGGAAGCCCATAAATTTATTTAAAAAAAAATAAATTTCAACAAATCATAGAATCAAACTTCTTTAAAAACAATGCCTATCTATTCAAGAGCATCCAATGTAAAATACATTCTCATGAAAATCAGTCCCTTAGTTTAGATGTTACTATAAATACATTTATCAGTCAGAAAATCTCAAATTCAAGGATTCTATAGGAAGAAGGGAAAATGCTCCAAAAAATGACATTGAGACAATTCTAGCAATTTGGAAAACTTAAGGCCAAATCTTTAACTTCATTCCTTAAGCCAAAACAAATTCTGGGTATACCACATTTAAAGTTAAAACATGAGACTATAAAAATATTTTTAAAAATTTTTTAAATAAATTCTGAAACACAGGAAGGACTTTAATTATGATTTAAAAAAACTAGAAGTCAAAAAGAAGTTACAATTGATTTTACAAAAGACAAACCAAACAAAAAATCAATTATAAACAAAAACAAACAATAAACCAAGGTAAATATTTGCATCAAATATTAATATCCAGTTTTTACAAATTGCTAAGAAAAAGACAATCCACTGGAAAATGGACAATGATTATAGACAATTCACTGAGAAATAAAAATGATCTGTAAACATATGAAAATACCTTCAAATTCACTCAAAACTTAAGAAATGCAAATTAAAACATACTAACAGATGAAGAATGATTATCAAGAATCTGGGGGATGTGGTGCTCAAATTTACCACTGGGAGAGGTGTAAACTGGTGCTAAATTTTTGTGGAACAATGGCAATATCTATAGAAGTGTAGAAACCCACATGCTTTAAACCCACAAATTTGACTTCGGGGACTAGGATCCTTTATACTTCTTCTTTCATGTAAGCAAAATTATTTGTACATGGAGACTATTTATAATGACAATACTACACCAGTAATATTAATATACAAAAAATGAAAGAAAAAATCTGGAAAACAATCCTAACATCGGTCAAAAGGAAACTGTTTCCAAAAAATTATGTGTCATCTCATATAGCTGTGGGGAGGTGTCCTAGATATACAGGCTTCACCCACTATCTATCTGAAAGGACAGTGTTCCTATGAAACCCTTCACAAGCCAAAATGGCATAAAGCAAGGAAGCAATCTTGCTAACAGATGCACAAAATAAATCGAGATAAAGCACAGATGCTCATACATTTCAAAGCTATGGTGGCTGCATGCCGAGATGCTGAGTGCAGTTCCTGGGGAAGGAGCTCAGTGGGGCCGCTTTACCTGCTTTGGGTGTGCACTGCCTCTGTCACAGCTAGTTGGAAAACAGACACTGAACCGTATTTTGCTTTCTGTCTTTTTTCATAAAAGCAAAAATCCTCCTCAGAATTCTTCTGGTTAGTGAAAACAGGCACTAAGTAGGACTTTCTTAAAAACGAAGTGGCATAAAGCGAACTTTTGAAAACTGGGGAATACCTGTATTACTAAGTGCATAAATGACACTGAACAGAAATATAATGTTCATTTCAAAAATAATTTTTAAAAGGCGTGCAGTATGAGTAAGAAAGGGAAAAACACGAAAATTATGAAAAGCTATCTAAGAAACTCTTAAAACATATAAGAATGGGGAGAAGGACTGTCTACTTATAAAGTAATTTTTGTTATATATGTAATAATTACAATTAAAATGTTTTTCAAGGATGCTTTCCTATTTCAGCATTTCAAGACTATGGATTGATTTCTCAAAATGGAAAAGAATTTATAGCCTTGAGTCACGTCTTGAGAGCCACCCTGTGAATGTGAGAATTGTTGAGGACCACAGAGGCACTCAGCTGTCACTCCTGATATATACTGTCAACATGGTCCTGGGCACTGTGCTTCTTGAAGCTGGCCATCGCTTGCTTCTTCTCATGTTCTTAAATCTGCACACCACATTGTGGCAGGCAAAGTTCACTTTCACTCCTGACTCCTATATACCAGGGGCAGGTTGCGAGGTTTTGAGTTTACTTTTAAGGACCTAATGAGCTATCCAATAGCTCAGTGTGCGTGTGCCTCAAAGTCAGTTATTGATTGTTTACCATACCCTCCCATCCGAGAGCCAGCGCCAGTCCAGTAAAAGTGTGTTGTTGCTTTGGACTTCTCCAGTGATCTTAGACTCCAAACCCAGCTCCTTCAAAATTACAGTTTTGGGACTTTGCTGGTAGCGCAGTGCTTAAGAATCTGCCTGCCAGTGTAGGGGACACGGGTTCGAGCCCTGGTCCGGGAAGACCCCACATGCCACAGAGCAACTAAGCCCGTGCGCCACAACTACAGAGCCTGCGCTCTAGAGCCCCGAGCCGCCGCTACTGAGCCCGCGTGCCACAACTACCGAACCCCACGCGCCTAGAGCTTGTGCTCTGCAACATTCGAGAAGCCACTGCAACGAGAAGCCCGCGCACCGCAACGAAGAGTAGCCCCGGCTCGCCGCAACTAGAGAAAGCCCACGTGCAGCAATGAAGACCCAACGCAGCCAAAAATCAATTATTTTTTTTTTAATTACAGTCTTGCTATATTATGTGATACCCACTATTATAAACAATACATGAAACTGGTCAGGCTTCCCAGTAAAACATCACTGAAGAAAATCAGCCTCCTAGGTAGGAGAAACAAACAATGCTAAAAAAAATATTTGTCCATTTAAAAATGGTCTTTACTCTATAATCCTGTTCACATTTGTTCCAAATCAGCACTAACCGGAGGCAGAATCCCTGAATTATTCAGCAGGTCAAGGAGGCGCGTCCACCCTGGCACGACTAGATGCTGGCACTTGCAGGAGCCCTCCACCCTCAAAAGTTTACGGCAAATGGGCCTAACAATCACGATGCATCACTTCTCACTGGGAGCCATGGTGCGTAACCACTGGCACGTACACAATTTTGAACATTTTCAACCTTCATTTTTCTTTAGATGGTAGGCCACTATAATTGAAAGTGTTGTGGAAATTATCAGCAGATTAATATTAATTTTACTTGCGCCCTCACTAATAGATCACAATTTCCAAACCCTTCTCTCTCTCTTATCTAAGGGTACACAGGGATCTTCTTCTAAGGCTAACTCTTCCTCTATCACACAGCTCCTGTGGAATTTTAATCCTTCGTTTACATCTTCTGTTTTCCCTCCAATGGCTCCTTTCCTTTTGCCTACAGACACATTCAGATCTCCTGATCCTGAGACTGAGGCACGATCCATTTCCTTGAACACATCACTGACTTTAGAATGTCCTTCTTCCTCTTTTTCTTTACTGCCAAAATGCCAAATTTGAAGAGTGAGCTACATTTGTTCATTCACTCAAAAATATTTCCTGAAAAGTGACTATGTACCAGAGCCTGGGGACACAAATTAGCAAGGCCCCCTCCCTCAGGGAGCTTATGATTCCATTTACACAGATAAGCAGATACATTTATGGATTCAAAATGTTAACTGACACAAAGGAAAAACACTGGCGTCTATAACAGTATCATTGGGGGGCTTAATTTAGATTGGGCTGCCATTCCGTACGACCTGTGTGTTTGTGGTCCTACACATTGCATAGCAGCAATGGCGGGGTCTCTTGAAAGGAGTGACATTTCATGAGATCTAAAGGCTGAGCAGAAACTGGCCAGGCAAAGAACAAGAGAAGTAGCATTCCAGGCAGAGGGAACCAGATATGTGAAAGCGCTGGACAGCAGAGAACACCGTGACTTGGGAGGACCAGAAAGAAGAGTGGTTCGTCAACAGACCCTGACGGAGAGCACACAGGCACCAGCCAGGCCAGCCATCTCACGTGGCCCGATGAGGGCTGTGGCTTTATCCTAAGTGCACCAGGGACTGTGTTCATCTCTCACCCTTAACTCCTTAGCTCTTTGCAGCCTGACTTCTACTCCTCCCACACTCTTTTAACAGGCTCTATATGTGCTCCTAACATGTAGCACCTTTTCAGTCTTCAACTGACAGTTCAGCTTGTGAAATGACTTCTATCCTAAGTTTGAAAGCACGAGCTGTCATTGATTTTTGTATCTTCCACTTCTCTCAGTATTTAGCTTAATGTTTTATACATAGTAGGTATTCAAAATGTACACAGTGGATAAATCAGTCTTGGAAGAAAACACATTGACGAAAAGTTAATTACAACAGTACAGGAAAGCAAGCATATTTAATAAGATTCCCTATTAGTAGTATATTTGAAATTGCCTTATCTTATGCCTTATTCTCTCTCACAGTGATGGAACAGGTACAAACTCAAGCAAGAAATTCCTTTAAACAAATGCCGTAATATAATTTGATCAGTCTGCGAACACATGTTCAGATTACACTGCCATTCATTTGTGCTTACTGCAGTAGCTGGGTGCATGGCAGTGGTCTAGTTCTCCCATACTGAAATTATTAAAATTAGATAACAGACATCCAGGTAAAATAGACATTTAACTGAAAAGTATGATTCCTGTTACAAAGAATACAAGCTGATGCCATCCCCCACCAACTAGCCATTATATCCTGCAAGTTATTGTATGTATGCTTCCCTTTACATGTATGTATGTATGGGCTATTCGTTTTGAAACTTTGTAGAATATGCTATTCCTTTCATTTTTGATAATTTTAGCAAATGCTAGAAGTCAATGGCCACCACATTTATAGATCTGAGCAGGAAATCAACATACTTATGTTCTAGTAAATGAAAACAAGCAGCGAGTAATTTCACCTTATTCTGGTAGGTGGGGCAAGATGTCAAGTTTCTTAGGTTCAACATTTAAGGGTTCTGCCCACATTCTATTAGAACTGTTGGTACTGATCTAGAAAGAAATGTAAGATCTGTTTATTTTAGAAAGTAATATGCTTCCTCTACCGTGAGCTGTAGATGTTTTACCTCTTTGCAAGCCTTTTCTTTATGTCTACAGAATGATCTGAGTTGTGCCCACAACCAGCCCATCATATAATTAAGCTTAATTAGATATTTTCTATACAAAGCGAACAAAATGTACTTTCATTGTTCTTGTACCAAATTCCCCACATTATGTATCTTTTATAACCAAGAGTGAGAACTCTATAAAATTCAAATGTAAATGATAAAAACATTCTCCTCTCCTTCATCCTTTGTTTTACAATGGCTAGAAGACCGGATTTGTACATTCTGAAGTTTAATGTGTATACACATATCAGAATGTTTCTGCTTTCTGATGTCTAGTTTTCTTAGAAGTAGATTAAAAGGTTTCTATCTCTTTGAGATGCTTCAGCCTTGCGAAGAGAGATTGTGTTATCTAAAAGAAATGATCAGACTAATAGTTGAAACATTTTATAACTGGGTGGTCACTTTGCCCATGATGGGAAAGAAAGTGCCTGTGTTTGGCATTGAAACAGAAATAGAAAAAAGTGCCTGTGCTGGAAAACAGAACCACACTGTCTTAATGTAGAGATGTCTATGACAAGTCCACGTTCAATGAAGTGCAGGCCATTCGCGGTTTTACTATTAACTTTACAGTGTCATTCTTTTTTTGTAATTCCCAACGACACAGGCAACAACTACAGCCCGGTCTGGGCTCATAAGAAGAAGGTATACAGTTATTAAGAGCACTAATGCACAATAAAAATTTTTAGTGTTTTCCTGGCCTCAGTCAGTAACTGTTCTAGTAAAAGGAAAGCAAATATGAAGGACTCAGGTACTTTAACTTCCTATGAGATACTCTTGCCCTCTGAAGTCACAGCCCTTTCAATGTCCTTCTCTGTGAAAAGCGACATCATTCTTCTAGTCAGAAATCCTCACAATTTGTTCCATTCCTCACCGGCCATATCCCTCTCTCATCACTGGAAATGTCCATCTTTATGGAGGGTTGCAGCAGCCACTAGAATCCCCTGATGAGTAAATTTGGTCTTCTAAACTGAATGGCAACCATTTAAAAAATTTTCACTACAGAAAATTTCAAATGTATATGAAGTAAACAGACTAGTGCCATGAACCCTTATGTACCTTCAACTCACTTTCAGTAACTATCAACATTCTGACACTTTTGTTTCTCCACACACTCCTCACTCCCCAACTTGATGAGGATTATTACTTTCCTTTTTTCCCCGAGATAAAAGTTACAACTAAGTTTTTTTTAACCATCTTAACCATTTTTAAGTATACAGCTCAGCAGTAGTAAGTATATATTTATACTGTTGTGCTGCCACCACCATCCATCTCCACAATTCATTTCATATTGTCTGAAACTCTTCAGCCTCTAAACAGTAATTGCCCATTCCCCTTTCCCCACTTCCTCCAACACCCACCATTCTCCTTTCTGTCTCTATGAATCTGACTACTCTATAGGTACCTCACGTAAGCAGAATCATACAGTATTTGCCCTTTTTTGTCTGGTTTCTTTCACTTAGCGTAAAGTCCTCCAGGTTCATGTGTTTATTTTTTGTGTCCTTCCTTTTTAAGGTTGGATAATATTCATTCGTATGTACAGACTATATTTTGCTTATCCATTCATCTATCAATGGACACTTGGTTGATTCCGCCTTTTGTCTACTGTGAATAACACTACTATGAACACGGGTGTACAAATACTTCTTCAAGATTCTTCCAATTCTTTTGGGTATACACCCAGAATTGGAATTGCTGGATCATATGGTAATTTTATTTTTCATTTTTTGATGAACTACCACATCATTTTCCATAGTGGCTCTACTAGTTTACATTCCCATCAACAGTACACAGGATGATAAACAATTATGTTTAAGAAAACTGGCACTTGGCAAAAATGTAGAGTTTACAAAGTACGTTCATATACATTATACTACATAATCCTTCAAACACAGCTGACTAGCTTGGAGGCCTGATCTCTTGGCAAGTATTCAGATTCTTAATAATGTCACCTCTCTCCGTATTTCTGAATAAATGTTTTCTTCTAATCAGACTGGTTTAAGCAGACTATATTACACAATATTAGATATGTATATAGCTAAACGCTAAAAATATTAATAGTGAGGGACTTAAAGGACCCAAATGAAATGTAAACATAATAGAATGATATTGTCGATCCCAAGGGGACTAACCTTAAAACAGCTGTGAGACATATATATGGAATCTAAAAAAAAAGGTTCTGAAGAACCTAGGGGCAGGACAGGAATAAAGACGCAGACGTAGAGAATGGACTTGAGGACACGGGGAGGGGGAATCGTAAGCTGGGATGAAGTGAGAGAGTGGCATGGACATATATACACTACCAAATGTAAAATAGATAGCTAGTGGGAAGCAGCTGCATAGCGAAGGGAGATCAGCTCGGTGCTTTGTGACCACCTAGAGGGGTGGGATAGGGAGGGTGGGAGGGAGGGAGACGCAAGAGGGAAGAGATATGGGGACATATGTATATGTATAACTGATTCACTTTGTTATAAAGCAGAAACTAACACACCATTGTAAAGCAATTATACTCCAATAAAGATGTTAAAACAAAAAACAGCTGTGAGGATCTTAACAGGTAGCCTTGACAGATACCAGCTAGACAGTTACTAGGTAATTCAGACTTTATGTTTCCTGCAGATTCCACTATGTGAGGTAGTTGTACATGGGGTGGGGGGTGAAGTAAGTGGGGTGAGCAGAAGCTATGAGGCAGCACAGAAAGCCCACAGGGAAAGCTGGAAGCAAATGGAGGAGAGAAAGCAGGCAATGAGTTCAAAGCTTATTGATGAGAAAGTTATATAATTTCCAGGGCCTAGTGCATAATAAAAATGCAGGGCTCTTATAAAAAAAAAAAAGTTAAGAATTTCAGGATGGCAACAGGAAAACATTAAGTCAAGTGCGGGGCCCTGTTCAACTGCACAGGTCGCTGGCCCAGGAAGCCAGCCCTACGTACTGAGCTGAAGACAGGACGCAGGGCAACTAGCACTGCTCCCAGCAGCAAGGGTGGGGGAAAGGCAGGAGAAGCGCCACGTCTCAGTGCAGCAGGCGCCCACAGAGGACACCGGCGTCCAGGGCACAATTCACAGGGCATATCAAGGCCAAAATGTATCTCCAGGCATTCCCAGGTCCGTTTGCTTTTAAATAAAGGGGTGGAGGGTTAACAAGCAAACATCTATTAACTCAGTTCATGGCTGAAAATGAGATTAATCACCACCAAACAGACAGGAGCACAGTAGGCAGGAAATATAGAATTGCTACGTTTTGGTGAAAGGCATCATGAAGAAGATCTGGCGTCTATCAGTACCCAAGAAAGATCAATATGGCTGCCCAAGAGCAGGAAGACAAGAGCCCTATATATTTTATCTGAAATCTGCAACATGAAGAGGGACAGAAAAGACCACAGACAACTTTTCCCTTATTGACTAAGTGCCCAGGGTTAGCCGTGGTTCAAAAATATCCTGTTAGGCAAGGAGAGGGAGGAATCCGGGGTTGGACAGGAAAAAGTTTTAATATCAGAGTGGGTCTTGGGAAAGTTAATGAAACAGAAGTCTAAAATGAGAAGAAAAACGAGAAGCTCCCAAAACTACCAGTTATGTCACAATTCCAGAAATCAAACTTGTCTACTCTTGAGTCATTCTTATAGCTTCTGAAATGTTGTGGTAATGTGTAAGAGAAGCTTGTCATTTTTTTAACGTAACCATAAATGTTAATTAATTTTCCTGATAGCATAAGCCAAACATGCTTTATGAGAAAATAAAAACTAAGTTCAAAAAGAAACTTCACAATAATATGTGGACACTCCTCTCTTTCTATACCACCTTCGGGTCATGTTAGAAATTGAAACCTGAATTAAAACCTTCTTTTGCCTTTATTTCTAAAATACAGTAAGACAATCCAGTTAAACACTGAGGAGGACTTAACTCTAGTGTTTCTGATAATGTCCATAATGAATAAAGGTAGAGTCATTTGTATTCATTTCTATTTTTAAAATCACTTAGCTTCTCACTATCATCTTGAAATTCAGGGATATCAATTTAATAATGAGCTACTTATTTTGGCCTCAATTTAATAAAGACATAAACTATTCAAACAGCAGAAAACATTTCTAATAAATGCCCACCACTACAACTATTTTCCAATGTATTATATCATTTCATTGTGTCTCTACAACATCCTCTAGTAATAACACTGGAGTAAGTGGTCCATTTTCCAAAAGGAAAAAAACTAAGCTAAAAGATTTTACTACAATAAAACAAAACTTCTAATATCTACTCTGAGATACTTTCTTCTCTCCATAAATCAGTGCATCTAAACAACAGAAAAGGTCTTTTACACTAAAACACAATTGTGTCCTATTTCCTTCCCTCTGGAAGCTATCGATATAAAGCAGCAGATCATGGGCTATCCAGGATGATGAGAAACAATGTTCCCCATTCATCCCTCAGGGCAGTAGAGATGCTAGGAGAGTTAAGAGGGCACCAAATGGAGAAGCTAAGTGAGTCCCAACTTCTTCTGTCTGAACTGCGGATTGCTTCCTTATTTTGTTTTTAGAACGGTAAAGCCTGAATCTTTTAATTAGGAAGGAGCTAAAGTCAACTAGTCCAAATTTTCACCAGTGCTGGAATCCCAAGTCTATCAAATGTTCACTCAACTTTTGCTTAAATATCTCCAAAGACAAAAAGACTGCTTCCTTGGAAAATAATCTTTCTCATTTCAGAGCAGCTCTGTTGGGCATCATTTTGGTCCTATACAATTCAGGAAAAATCAGCAATGTCAGGATATATGAATAACTCACCTGTTTTTATTGTTCAATAATAATAAGTCCTGAGGTCATTGTCTCTCCAAGGTTTGTTATTTCAGTGGCTCAGTGTCACCCAAGGCTACATCCTTCTTTTCACTCAGCCACTAGCTCACTGGTTTAGCTCTCCTTATGGTCTCAGGATGGCACCTATCATTCCAGGCTTCACGTGCAGACATAACAATGTCCAGTGTAAGATTATTTCTTCCCTGCTGAATCTTTTTATCAGAGAGGAATGCTTGTGTCTGAAGACCTCTGGCACACATCTTACTGACCAGAACTACGTCTGGCCAGTCACCAATAAGGAAAAGGGGTCTATCATGATTGGCTAAGACTAATCATGATTTGCCCCTCTGAAGCTAGGGTCTGCCTGTCTTGAAAGACAAACCTCTACAGAGAGGGTAGATTACAGAGACAAAATCAAGGTTCCCTTAGGAGGAAGGGAGGGAGAAAGGGCAGGGATATGTATAGGTGATCCAACATTTGCTATGGGTGTATGGCATCAAAAACTTGTCTTTCAGTTAATGTCTACCTACTGGCACTAGTTCTAACCTCTAGATCTAACTGGAGAAATCCCTGTTCCTTAACTGTACTACAAATTCTGTATATGAAAAACACTATTAGGTTCACCTCCTCCTCAACCCTAACTTCTTCTCTAGGTTAAATATTCCCATTTCTGTCTACAGGTGTCCCTCGGTATCCATGGGGGATTGGTTCCAGGACCCTCCTCCCTACTCCCCCATGGATGCCAAAATCTGCACATGCTCGAGTCCCTTATATAAAGGGCACAGTATTTGCATATAACCTAAGCACATCCTCTCATACACTTTAAGTCATCTCTAGATTACTCATAATACCTAATACAATGTAAATGCTATATGAATAGTTGCTAGTAGGCAGCAAATTCAAGTTTTGCTTTTTGGAACTTTCTGGAATTTTCCTAATATTTTAGATCCAAGATTGGTTGAATCTGCGGATGCAGAACCCACAGGTACAGAGGGCTGACTGTATATGACTTCATACCTACATGGTTACCATCTTGATCGCTCTGCAGTTTGCCAATGCCCTTATAAAATGCCCATGATCCTCTTAAAATGTTTTGTACCAGTACAACAGGCTAATTACCTCCCATGTGCTTAATACTACACTTCTATCAATACCATCTAACATTATGTTGCTTCTCTGGTACCATCCTTCTCCTGGCTTCCAATAAACTTTATCTTCTTACAACCAACACTTCGAGTTTTTTTAAAAATGATATGGTACAAAACTCTACACTTGGTTATGCTGTATTTCACCTTACTTTTGGCCTATTTTTCCAACCTATCCAGGTGTTGCAATTATCTTGATTCTGAAAACTAACGTGTTTGCCTCTTTCCTGGTTTTCAATTACAGAAATTCAGATTTAAGCAAAGCTCGCTCATGTTTATCTCTCAGCTTTGAAGAAGCAGGGCTATGTCACCTGGCGAAAACATCTTATGTCTCACACAAGCCTTCTGGGGTTAGATTAGCTTGTTGAATTTTCAAGGTCCAGAGACTAATCCTCACAGGGTCAGCAAAATGATCGTTAAGTGTATCGAGTACAGCCATCTCCCAGGGACCGACTGACTTTCAACGGACTAACTCAAACCAGAATACCAATTCAGCAATGTTAAGTGAAAATTACAACAGCCAAGGGGACCAAGAGAAATGAGAGCCCTCTGGCCAATGTATTTTCACCCACGCCTGTCCACAGACAAACCATATTGGAAACCCATATATTAATCAAAGGGAACCAGATAATTGAATCATCTGCTCACTGAGCTCTTTCCATGTAGACGTGCAGCACGGGAAGCCAAATCATAATCAAGCATTTGTTTAGTGAGCACAGAAATCTAAGCAAAAGAATATCTAATATATCTAATACATATTTATAATATATATATTATCTATATATAGCTATTATATATATAATATTGTCTAATGTATATATTTAAAAACAGTTATCTAATATATATTTAAAAACCTCAGGGTAAACAGTCTTGTGTGTCATTCTCCACCACAGGGTTATTGCTCTAGTACAACTGAGCAGCAGATGGGGCTACTCTGATTGGTATTTGAATAAACAGTGTTAAAAACTGTCTCCGTTATCTGACTAACCAACTCCCCTCTGACAGTCCCACTTCTTAATTAGATATAATGTACCCTACCCCATGGGGCTATGATCAAGCTCAGCTGGCCTGCAAGTTAGTCTGTTTTATAGACGCTGGAGTCATACTGATTGAGTTCAAGGCCAACACCTCCTTCTGGAGGCTCTAGGGGAACTTCTAGAGACTGCATCACATGCATTCACAGGCTCACGGCCCCTCCCTCCACCTTCAAAGCCAGCGTCAGCCGCAGTGCAGCGTCTTCAAATCCTTCTGCCTCTGACCCTCCAGCCTCCTCCTTCCACTCGTCAGGCACCCTTAGATTACATACCCTACTTAGCTAATCCAGGATAACCACGCCATCTCCAAATCCTTAATTACATCTGTGAAGTCCATTCTGCAACGTGAGGTAACATACTTACAGTTTCTGGGGATTAGGATGTGACACCATTGGAAGATCATGTTTCTGCCTACCACAGAGCTACTGTACTGTAGTCTCACCACTGATTTTATGTTAGCCATTTTAAATTTGGTGGAAAAATTCAGCTTATCTTGAAACTTCTATACTATTAACTAAGGAGGACATGGCTACTTCCATGCATAGCTCATACTAAAATCAGACTGCATTTTTCTATTTCAGTTTTCACACACAAAATGGCAGATGTTTGATTTATCAATGGAGGAGAAAAGAAAATATGGGTTAAGCAATCACTAAAGCCTTAACACTGTACCAATTAATACAGGACAAATTAGCCAGAATGAAGTTAATATATAAAAGGGAATCTAAATGCTTTATTGAGTTTTTCCTATTAAAAATAGGAAATATGCAAAGGATGGAAACAAGCTACTGAGTTTATTAATCATACCCTAAACTCTGTCATTACCAAACAATTGCAACCTTTCCCGTCATCTCAATTTCAAACGCCCTATGCCCACCACCGAATCTTCCACCGCAGTGGTCCTGACTGCTGCTTACCTCCTCCTGGAGATGCCAGCGCCAACAATTCCCCAACCCTGATGGATCCTTCAACTCATTGATCCTACCACCTTTTCATTATCCACACTCTGTCCTGATCCTCACGTCCTAGTGTAGACCTTACAATCCATCATTGTAATCACTCCCTTTGAATACACTCTCGCCCCTCCCCTCTCTCATCTCAATGGTACCCCAGCTAGCAAAAACCCAACACTCTAATACCCAACTTTCTGCCTACTTCATGCCAGCCCAAGAACAGTTTAACATGGAAGGAGAAAAACCTCCACCACTAACTTCAAATGGCCCCTTACAGCTGCCCCTTAATCAAACTACATTTCCTTAATCCACCGATTCCACTTTCCCAGGTAATTATCTCACACCCTCCCTCTCTGCAACCCTGAAAACCTTTCTTCCCCAATCCTCACTCTCCGCTGATAGCTGTTGCTTCCTGTTTCACTCAGCAAACAGAAACCAACAGACCCATCTCCCCTCATCCTCTACCCAATGACTTGCGGCTTGCCCATATACTCTCCTCTCCCTCCCGTTGGTCTGGGTTAATTGCCATTTCTTCACTTCAGCCTTTGGCCTCTTCCCTTCTCTTACCAACTTGAGGCTGCAGCTCTAGCTCTAGCTCCCCTCTCTCCTGCTTCATCAAATTTTTCCTCTCTGTGGATCATTTCTATAAGCACACAAACAGGCTGCAATTTTCCCCATCACACGCACTGCCTCCAATCACCTTCCTCCCATCTTCTCCAGAGCTCACACACCAGGTGCTCGCCCTTAACATACCGCAGAAACTTCTCATCAAGGTCATCAGTAATCTTTGTGCAACTAAATTTAACAGTCAATTCTTGGTACTCATATTATTTAGCCAAGATGATGAATCTTTTTCCATGAAACACTTTCCACACTTGACTTTCAAGACACCATAGTATTCTGGTTTTCCTTCCACCCTACTGGCCAGGCCTTCTCACTGCCCTTTGCTGGATTCCTCTCGTCTCCCTAACCCTAAAAGTTAAAAGTGCCTCAGGGTTCAGTTCTCAGGCTTCACTGTCTACATTTACTCCTTTGGGAAAGCCCTTCAGTCTCAGGACTTGAATCACCATCTGTGCTGAAAACTCCAAATTTTACATTCCAGCCTAGATCAGAGCCCTGAACTGCCACCTCCTAGATCACAACTGCCTATTCCATCCCTTCTCTTAGATGTCAGGCAGGTGCCTCTGCATGTCCCCAACCAAATCCCTCATTTCCCTATAAGCCTGCTCCTCAGTCTTCCTCAGCTCAGTATACGGCAACTCCATCCCATCCAAAACCTTAGCATCACCCCTGACAACTTTCTTCTCCTCGAATCCACCATCGTTTCCATCAGCAGACCCAATTAGTGCTACCTTCAAAATAGACCTAGAATCTGAACACTTACCAGCTCCACTGATACCATCTTGAGCCAAGCCATACTGCTAACTGATCTGCTTCCACTCTTATCCCCCTATATTAATATATGCTATGGTCTAAATGTTTGTGTCTCCCCAGAATTCATTATGTTGAAATCCTAACCCTCAAAGGTGACAGTATTAGTAGATGGGGCCCTTGGGAAGCGATTAGGTCCTGAGGGTGGAACCCTCACGAGGGGGATTAGTGCTCTTATAAAAGAAGACCTCAGAGAGCTCCCTCACCCCTTCCATCACAAGGAAAAGGAACAAGGACACAAGGAAAAAGCTCCCACTATGAACCAGGAAGAGGACCCTCGTCAAAACGCAACCATGCCGCCACCCTGATCCTGGACTTCCAGCCTCCAGAACTATAAGAACCAAATTTCTGTTGTTCAGAAGCCACCCAGTCTGTGGTACTTTATTACAGCAGCCCAAACAGACTAAAACAATACAGCAGCCAGAATTTTTTTTTTCTAATTAAGGTTCATGGGTTGCCCTATTCTCTTTCTCTTTAAAAATAAAGTGAAATTCATGTATAGTGAAATTAAACAGATCTTAGGTTTCAATTCAATGAGTATATCCACTATATAACCAAGACCCCAATCAAGATTCGGAATACTTCCAACTTTGGGCTATTATGAATAAAGCTGTTATGAACATTCCTATACAAATCTTTTCAAGGACATATGGTTTCCCTGGGTAAATACCTAGGAGCATGAAGTGCTGTGTAACAGAATAGAAATATGTACATGCATGTTCACAGCAGCGCTATTCACAACAGCCAAAAGGTGGAAACAGCCCAACTGTCCATCAACAGATAAATGGTTAAATAAAATGCAGTAACTCCATACAATGGAATATAATTCAGGTATAAAAAGGAATGAAGTACTGATACAATGCCGCATGGGGATGAGCCTTGAGAACATTATGCTAAGTGAAAGAAACCAAACACAAAGATCACATTTGTATAAGATATTCAGAATAGGTAAATTCATAGATACAGAATGTAAATTGATGGCTGCCAGGGGCTGGGGGAAGGGAAAATAGGAAGTGATTACTTAACAGGTACAGGTTTTCTTTTAGGGCAATGAAAATGTTTTAGAACTGGGTAGTGGTAATGGCTGCTCCACACTGAACATACTACATGCCACTGAACTGTTCTCTCTGAAATGGTTAATTTTATGTTATGTGAATTTCACCCCTCCCCCCCAAAAAAACACCCCACACACAGGATTTTATTTTATATTATTTGAAACAGAATCTCACTCAGGCAGTTTAGGACAACACAAAACCTTGTGTCAACACCACTGTATGTGGGTGAGTTGGGTCATTTCACTAAACCACATGGTCTGGAGCAAGTCTCTTCAACTCTGCAGACTTCTGGGGTTTCTTTTCATGTGTAAAAGGAAGATCCTTCACTGGACTGTTGTGAGGATTAACTGAGATAATGACAATAAAAATACTTTGTAAAGTGCTAGGCATAAAAAATTAACCATCTTTTCTATTAGGACCAATAGGGGATATGCTCAGACTGGGAGGCCAATGATGAATACAGGTCTCAGGGAGGCAGCTAAAAATATTTTGAAGAGCTAGTCTTATAAGGATGGAGAGAAGAGGCTCCAAGTCAAGACACACCAGCAAACTGTCCTCCTTTGGCTTCTATGATGACCTAACTTGTCATGAGTCATACGTAAGATTATCCCCGGTGCCCCAGTCAATGATTTAACACTGCGCTCAAAACGAGCTTGAGAGTGTTGCCATTGAGAGGGGCTGAAGAAAGATTACCTGAGATAAAAGAGGCCACTTTCCTAAAGCCATAAGCTAAAGAGCCCCAAGTGCGCAGGAGATAAAACAGGGAGCTGACCAACTATTATGCCATCTCGAAGTTTAATCTCAATTAACACAGGTTAACAAACTAGAGTTTGACTACAGTAATTTGCTTACATCAAGGAAAAACACTAACCAACATATAAGACTAGCCATCTAGAAGTAGCACTAACTAGATTTAACATGTTCAAATTTAAATGTCCTTAAAACTCAATATGCAACAGCTACACAAATTAACAAAATACTGATAAAAACTATGATCACTTAACCAACTCTATGGCAGGTACCGTGCAACATAGTTTACGAATATTATCTGCATTCTTCATAACATCCAAGCACTATCCCATTATGCCAAGCAACTTGTGCTGAATCAAATTAATCAGAGGCACCTCTGCAGCTTGACCTCAGGTGGGGCTGACTTCAAAGCCCATACTCCATCCACTATACCCTGCCGCCTCTGAGCCCCGAAGGAAATTCTAGGGTCCTAAGTCCTCCTAGATTCTAAACCCAATTGAGTGCAATTTCAGAAGGTGTGTAACTAACCAAAGGTCTTACTGTTAGAGAAAAATCGGATTCTAACACTGGGGAGCCCTATTAGACAGACTGAAGGGATTAATTCTAGAATGGAATCATGTTGATTGTACTTGGTTGAAATACAATTGTTGGTTCACGGCCAGTCTGGACTTCAGGTCACAATCAGAGCCCATCCAACAGGAGGCCTGGAGAGCTGAGTGACTGCAGGAAGACGCAGCCCAGACCTAGAATAGTTCTTCTGATCTCTGCCGATGCCCAGGAGCCTCGTACAAGTAAAGGAATAAATATTCAGAAACACAAGAGTTCTAGTCACTTTAAGATTTAATTAAGGGGGCTCACAGGCCAATTACCTAACGCAGCTGCATTTCGTCTTCTTTCACATACAATGCTCTCAACTCAAAAGAAAGGAAAAGACAGGCTATAACTGAAGACTTCTTCAAGCATGCAGGGAGAAAAAGCAATCCCCACCAGGAGGAAAAGAAATCAGGCTGGCCTCAGACTTTCCTGCAGCCACATTAACCGGCAGAAGGCAACAGAGCAGCACCTCTCTAGTTCCAAGAAGAAACTATGACCGAGAACATTAAAACCTCCTTTCCAGGAGTTCCTCCAAAACTAAGGGCCACAGACAGTCTGAAGCACAAAGGGTGCAGGGAGCCCAGCACCCGTGAGTGAACATTTCCTTCACCTTCCTGCGATAAAAGCCAAAGGACTCCTGTGATCTCTGTCAGGGGTTTCAACGCCTACATTGAAAACCCATCCCAGCCATCGGGCCTTTCAAGTCCGGGGCTCCAGTCACCCCTTCTGCCTCTAACCTCAGCCACCCACTGCTGCGGTCAGTGCACAGCCCCATCACCAACAACTGCACCCCCTCCAAAATCGTGCTTTTAAACATACCAGCGACGCTCCAACCTCATGAAGGCCTCCTGCTGACCACTTCTTATGCTAACCATTACCCCATTCATTCATTCAACATTCATAAAATGCCCACTATATGCCAGGACTCTGCAAGATGTTTAAGACAAAGATGGGGGTGGGAGGATGGGACCAAGTACCGCCTCTGCTCTCTCAAAGCTAACACTCAAAAGTGGGAGGCAGACCATAAGCAAATCAAGAAACACTTGAGTGGTATAAAGGTAAGACACAATGGGGATAAGACGCTGGCAGACTAGAGGGATAGAGAGGGACAGAAGGTTTTATACTGTCACCAGGCTGGGTCTACGGAGGGTTCATCTGTGCAGAGAATTGATGGGGAAGAAAGATATACCAAAAGAAATAGGTGTATCAGTACTAGTTTCATAGTAGAATTTAAAAAAAGCAATAAACAAGACAAAAAGGAATATTCCATAATAAATTGAATAATCCACTAAGAAGATAAAAATAATAAATTTTATATACCCACCAACACAGCTCTGGTAAAAAGTATCACAAAACTTGGCAAATTAACATTCACTGAGGGAGGCTTTAACAAATTTGGTCCGTTAGGGTTGCTGTAACAAAATACCAATGGGTAAGTTGGATAAATGGGGAGCTTATAAACAACAGAAATTTATTTCTCACAGTTTTGGAGGCTGAAAGTCCGAGATCAGGACGCCAGCATGTTTAGGTGAGGGCCCTCTTCCCCGGGGCAGAGCTGGCATACTCATATAGCAGAGCGGGGCAAGGAAGCTTTCGAGTGCCTCTGTTATAGGGGCACGAATCCCATTCATGGAAGCTCTGCCCTCATGACCTAATCATCTCCTAAAAGATCCACCTCCTAATACCATCACCTTGGGGGCTAGACTTCTACATAAGAATCTGGGGGGGACACATTCAGACTATGGCAAAACCCTTCTGAGAAATCAAAATATGAAGCAGGCAAAAAATAAGTAAGGACATAAAGGATTTGAAAGACCCATTAATAAGCTACATTTTACACACACACACACACACACACACGTGTACTTAACAGAAAATACACATTCTTTCCAAATATACATTTGAATATTCACAAACACTGATCACATATTAGGCCATGAAGAAAATCTCAACATATTCCACAAGAAAAACCAAATCTGCTAGCCAAACTGCAAGGGAACTGGAAAATAACAACAAAAGGCTATTAAATACAGCCATTTACTGGGAAATGTAAAACACCATTTTTTAATTCAAGAGGATATAAAACTGAGTATTTTTAACTAATTAGGAATGAACAGTGCAAAGATGACTACTTCGTACTGTGGAACACAGTCAAAGCCACAATGTAGGTATCTTGCAGGAGTTCAATGCACAGTGAACACATGAAATGACTCAAAAATATTACTATTACCTAAAATTTCCATTCTCGCCAGCCCTGCTTTATGAGGTAGTAATGCAGAGTTTTCAGGTGAAAAGCACACAGGTCAATTTCAGGGGGATTCTGCCCCACCCCTCAAGCACTGTACAGTGCGCTACAAGCGAGGAGCTCTGGCTACAATGCCAGCTTTGCCTGCGTGGGCTATTTAAATGCTCTGAGTCTCAGCGGCTGTGTCTATACAATTAGGAGGATTGGCTAAATTAGATGATCTCTGAGGTCTCTTCTAACCTTCAGAATTAAATCACTCTAAATGCAGAAGCTCTTCGTGGTAACCTATTTGAAAGCAAGCTCCTGTGTTGTGCACATTTCCCTGCTCTACAGCAGAGTGCACACCACAGATTAACCTTTCCTTAATGACAGTCACCCTAGTGAGTATTTCCTATCGTACCTGTGCTTTAAAACAGATACCACAATTCAAAAGTGAGAGTAAGATAAATTTCTGCCTTCAAGGAGTATTTCCTCTTCATTTGCCAAGTGATTTCTCAATTTAGAAAGATATATTATTGGGGGGTGGCGGGAGGGGGCGAAGAGAGAGCGAAAGACTCTCTCCTTTTTGTGGAAAATACTGGTTTTAAAAAAAGGTTTATCACTGCAAAATCAGGTATTTAAGTGACTTTTAAAGTCCACTGATGGGACTTTAAAAAATATCTGATCATTGGGGCTTCCCTGGTGGCGCAGTGGTTGAGAGTCCGCCTGCCGATGCAGGTGACACGGGTTCGTGCCCCGGTCCGGGAGGATCCCACGTGCCGCGAAGCGGCAGGGCCCGTGAGCCATGGCCGCTGAGCCTGCGCGTCCGGAGCCTGTGCTCCGCAACGGGAAAGGCCACGGCAGTGAGAGGCCCGCATAACACACACACCAAAAAAAAAAAAAAAAAAATCTGATCATCACACATTTCTTGAGTGGTTCATCCCTGACTTTAAATGTTACCAAGCATATAGATCTGCTTTCCATTTCCACAGGAAGCCCACTAGATGCCCAAACCATCTCTTCTTCAAGAGTTAATAACTGACTCTAGAAATTGAATAATATTCACGGGACACAAACACCATAAAATACCATTTTTAAAAAGATTACAGGGACTTCCCTGGTGGCACAGTGGTTAAGAATCCGCCTGCCAATGCAAGGGACACGGGTTCGAGCCCTGGTCCGTGAAAGATCCCACATGCCGCGGAGCAACTAATCCCATGCGCCACAACTACTGAGCCTGCAGCCCGCGAGCCACAACTATTGAAGCCCGCGCACCTAGAGCCCATGTTCCACAACAAGAGAAGCCACCGCGATGAGAAGACTGCGCACCACAATGAAGAGTAGCCCCCACTCGCCGCAACTAGAAAAACACTGCGTGCAGAAACGAAGACCCAACGCAGCCAAAAATAAATTAATTTAAAAAAAAAGATTTACGTACATTTAGTGTCAAATGCTATATAACTTAATTACAATATCTTAATTCTACCTGAATTGTAATTCATCCTAAATTTATTGTTTTTGAATTTTGCATTTGCACCTAATTTTTAAAATCGAGGTGAAAAGGAGGACAGGAAAATAAGACAGAGAGGAATATTTTCTCCTCTCCTCCAGCCAAGTCAACTGTCTCAAAGAATGATCCTTTCCATTTTTCTGCCAGTTCACAATAAATGGGAGAAAACAATTCAATCTTCACTTTAAAAAATCTCATCTACTTGATATATAATAAAAGGGGATAAGGAAAAGGGATATTGAGGTACAAAGCTTAAGTGTCAATCTTCATTCTTGTGCCAGATTGCATGGGAAAGCCCTGATCACACTTCTTACATGAAAGGTCTGACAATAAAGTAGTAAAATTAATTCTTCAAAGCCACAGAAAAAGAAATCTCATTACATATTCAAAACATATACTTCTAGAAAAAAGACAAGTCATTTTCAGACTAGCATTTAGCACTTAAGATAAAGTAAAACTACTGAGCAGCTGGTGTCGTTGTTGTTGTTGTTGTTGAAATACAGCTGATTTACAATATTGTGTTAGTTTCAGGTGTACAGCAAAGTGATTCAGTTATACATATTTTTCAGATTTTTTCCATTATAGGTGATTACAAGATATTGAATATAGTTCCCTGTGCTGTACAGTAAATCCCTGTTGCTTATCTATTTTATGCACAGTAGTTTGTATCTGTTGGGTGGTTTCACTTTTTAATTTATTTTTGGGTTGCTGTTAAACTGTTCACTCTCAAAGTTTAATTATTTTAAATGCTTCCAAAATGATATATTTTTAAGCAAAGATGTAAATTCAGTTCCTCTTCACTTTATAGTCAAGACCTGCATCTGAAGTTTTTAAGTTTCCCAAAGAACAAGCATTTTACAATGGTATTTACAATAGAGCAAGGTACTAGTATGGTAGGTCTTTAAAGGGAAATTCAGGGTTTCTCTTTTCTCTCCTCGCAGTATCCATCCATGTTCCTTGGATTCATCAGGATCTGGGGCAAAAACCAGGGCCTGGACATTACACAGAGACAGTGCCAAGGGCACTGAGATACAAAGGAAAGGGTCATTCAAAGTCTGAACCTAAATGGTATGGTCTCCTTGGAATTCTTTAGGCTAAGGGACTAGGACCTCCCCACTATGGCTAATACTTGGTCCTTAAAAAAAAAATCTTTCTTTGGCTACTCTGCAACTGGTTCTCATTCCTACCTACTTGGGATCTGCTCTGACCTAGCTCTGCTCTGGGCACTTTGCCTACAGGACAGTCATTGAGAACCCTGTATGAAATACTATATATATCCCCTTTAGACTAAGGTAGATTGTAGACCTTCCATCACAAGCCATGGGACACCCAGACAAAGTGAGAAGCAATGTGAAAGTGACATGGTAATGAGAAGTTAAGTTAGGGGCCTTTATAAAGAACATTGGATCCATGTATGTACACACCTACTAGAATCAGCATAACATCATCAGAACCTTCAGTCCTTCTTAATATTCCACTTCACTGCAGCAATGTTACCACTAATCATGTGAAAAACAAATGTGTTCCCAAATAATAAATTCTGTAGTCAAACTATCTGAACTCTGAGAAGACCCAGAAATGATGTCATGACATCACACACAATGTATCTCTGACTAAATAGGCATTTCCTGGTCCCCTAAATCCTCTATCAACCAGTCGTTTCGCTTCGTGTACCTTCAGGCATACCGGGGTACTCTTTTCCTGGCTTGTCTTCTTCAGCATGTTTCATTTCAAAGTGTCTCCCGTCTTAAAAACAAAAACTAACCCCACAGCAAATTTTTTTTTTCCCACAGCAAATTTTTCCTTTTGGTATCTCCCAGGCCCACAAAGTACCAGACAGAAGTTCCTCAAAGGATATTTGTTGAGTAAATGAGGTATACTCAAAAGCTATCAGCAATTCATCGGAAAGGAGCAGAAACAAATAAAAAGATGATCAACATTATACACAATTAAGCTCTGCTGAAAAATTACTTTTTACCAACCACATTGGCAAACATTCAAAACAATCTGTTGGTGATGCTGTGGAGAAATAACCTCCTCACATTGCTGGCGGGAGTTCAAACTGGTACTAGAAAAGAGAAACCCTGAATTTCCCTTTAAAGACCTACCATGCTAGTACCTTGCTCTAGTGTAAATAGCCTTCATGGAGGGCAATTTGACAATAGCTATCAAAACTGCACATGCACATACCCTTTGACACAGCTAGTGGACTTCTAGAAACTTATTCTGTAGATATATTAACACATGTGTGAAGATTAGATGTGTTATGTGTATGCATGTGTGGTATACATATACACTTACCATATTACGGCAGCAACGGCAAAAGATTTCAAAAAATGTAACTGTCCATCATAAGAGGTATAGTATGCTACTGTTTATGGCAAAAATAAATATACTTTAATGGTAATATATTTACAAAGGTGTGTGTGTGTGCACGCGCGTGTGTACAGGCAAACGACACTGGCTGCCTCAGGGGAAGAGAACCAGCGGCTGAGGGACATGGATGAAAGGAAGACTGTGAATCCCTGTTTACCTTCTGAAGGTATTTTATACCATTAAACCATTCCAAAATAATTTTTACCTATTAACTTTAGTTAGGTCATGAAATTTATGTTTCTAAGGAATTGTCCCTCTTCATAAATTTAAAAGAAAAACTCAATAAAAGGTTTTCCACCAATTCTCTATTTTAATCACTACTCTCTTCTTTGTATCTTACTTGTATCTTTCAAGTAAACTTCAATTCCTAAAATCACACATACATTTCCACACAGAAATCTAAAAAGGCATAATCCAGATTAAGAATCTAAAGGAAACAGAACGAGGGTATACTTCTCCCATCTATATGACAAATACAGAGAAAGGCCGAAAGCTGTAAAGATATAGAAAATGAAAGCTGTTTGCTAAGTGGAACCCGAACACATACACGCTCAATTTAATACAACATCGAGTCTCTGGATTTTATTTTTTCATCGAAATTATAGGTACAAATAAGGATTACTGGAGCAAAAAAGAACTGCCCAGGAGAAAGAATCTCTAAAACAGAGTACAGAGTACATAACTAGCGTTACTTCCTAGCACTACTGATCCAAAGAGCCATATTTTTTGTAATACTTGGACCTTAAACTTCAACATGACTGGGCCCACCCCAGAGATTCTGGTTCAGGTCCGGGTTGGGCTCAAGAATCTGCATTCCTAACAAGCACCCCAGTGATGGGATGCTGCTATGCCAGGACCACACTTTGAAAAGCACTAACTCCATGCCTTCCATTATATCATGGACCCAATCAGATCATGCCATCTCCTATTTTAAAACCTAGCAATGACTTCCCCTCACTGACAGAATCTGCCTATGAGGTCATTCATGACCTGGCCTCCTACCTTTTGCCCTGATTTTCTAGAAAAAGCCTCATCCTCAAATCACCTGTACTTCCCCAAAAGCATCCTTTAGGCTCAAACCTAAATAAAAAACATAAATGTCTCCACATTCCTCTCAGATATTTCTGAAACCTGGGCAGGGCACAATTAGCCCTGCTGCTAGCTCCAGTCCAGTCAACCCATGGCCATGCTAAACCGTGCAGCTACATGGCAGCAGAACAGAGCCACCATTCTACCATGGAGTTTTCTCAAAGAGCTGTATGCAGGGAGGAAATGTCTACTGAAATTATGCTTTACTTCTTCCAAGAAACCAATACAGACTAGATAATAAAAAAGAAACGATTATAAAGACTACAGGGGGTCAAGGCTAATAGAAACCTTTCTTCATTTGCATATTCTAGCCAGAACAGTTAGGAGAAGTTCTCTCTCAAACCTAGACAGTAGCCCTCACATCTCAAGACTTCATAGATGTCTCTTTAAAGTCATTATCTAAGACTAGGTTCTCTACTACCCCACTCTAGGGGAGGGTCAAGCAAACTGCCACCATATCTCAGCCACCCCTAGTTTTCTGGAAGAAAAGGAGAGCATGGAGAAGGTCTAAAACCTGCTCTTCTGCGTCAAATGGAATAAGGAAAAAATATTTTTCCTAAATGGAAAAATACCATTCTACAAGGTGAGCAACGTATGTACAAAGCACAAGCAGCAGAGAGATTCTGCTGAACTGAAATAAGAAGAAAACAGGTTAGCTCTGAATCTCCTTCCAGTCTTTTTTTCCTTTTTATCTTCTCCTCTTAAATCTCAGGCTTTCTGAATTGTACAAGAATTCTAAGCTCTTTAGAATTAACAAAGAAATACTGGAACAAGGCTGACATATAAAACATACCAAAAAATAAGACTTAAGTCCAAAATCTTATTTCTTGAAACAACTCTCCCTTGACCCACGGTAAACGCACTAGCCCTTCCCTCTAACTGCCCTGCCTGAGGCGGCAGCAACCCCTTCCATCTTCCGAGACAGAAGAGCAGTCAGTCAGGTAGGCTCTTCTTATCACTTCATTCAAACAACATTCTTAAAACACTTGCCTCTACCTTAGAAACTGACTACCTGCTAAAACTCTGCCCTTAAAATCCATTCCAGAAAAATTTTATAAATGCAAGGATCATAAGGAGATCCTGCACGTACTTCCCACAATGAATCACCTATACTTAGGACAGATCTCATGTCAAAACATCGGCAGGTACGGCTTTCCCACCATCTTCTCCAATTAGTATAAATAACCAAGGATTAGAATTAGAATTTATTTTATTTGAGGAACAGAACACTGGTTATATATCTAATATAAGAAAAGAAACTACATTTTTCAAGCAAGTTTCTTTATTATTCAAAACAATAATTCAATATAGAATGTCATAGGTACCCAAACTGCTACTGAAAGAATGCTATGATTTGATGTCTAAACTATACTACTGGTTCTCAGATGGTTTTCCTACATTCATTTTCCATTCTATATTTGATTTCAGATTCTTACTGAAATAATTAAACTGAGAAGGTATGAAGAAGCAGAATTATCTCATTTAATTTTAGTTCTCCCTTCTAGGCCCTCCCCTGCTCTACATAACACAGGAAGCTGCCAGTTTAAAAAAAAAAAATCAAAATTACAACCAAGGGGGTCTTCAAGTTGATGAAAAAGGGGAAATCAGGATTGATGTAATAGGGAGGACAATTAGATAAGTTCTCAGTTCTCTGAGTCTTCAAAAATGACTAATTTTACTTGAAGTGTTTTCTATTCTCAAAATAGGCAAAACCATATAAAAGAAATAACTTATATCCCAAGGAAGAAGCACTTTTTTTTCCACTGAAGTATCTGTATCACTTATTAGCTGATAATAAATTAACCTCACATTTAAATTTCCAATAACATACTAATATATAGTCAGCTAGTTGCCACATTCTGGATTTTTAGTTACTTGTTGGTGACTAATAAAAGCAATTAGTACTCTAACCCATTCTATGGTGATTTCACAATAAAACAATGCATTAACCATAAATATTAAACACAAATTGCTATGTTTTAACTGGCAATTTACCCTCTTGGCCTTCCTCACAAGGCTGTTACTTCATAAAAGCAGATCCTTTTCTCTGTGAAATAACAAAAAATTCTTCATTTTTCTGTACAGAAAAGTAGAATTTTCTCTAAGTGAAATATAAAAACAGACTATAAAAGCAGTTTAGGTAGCAAAACCAAAAGCTCACAGACAACATTTATGACGTAACTCAATGACAAGAATCCTCACCAACTCCACAGTACAAGCAGGCGAGGACAAACCACCAGCAGCCGTAAGACCATGTTACCGATGACTGTACCGAAGAAAGCACAGAAAAGCAAGGGGATGTCTGCGGCTGGCAGAACAGAAGAAACCCCACAGCCCTCGAGTTTCCAGCCCACTGGAAAGCACAATGGACCAACATCAGATGAGCAGCTGAAACAGGGAGAGGTTTTGCCCACTCCAATAGCAGGTGAATGCAGGTCTGAAAGGGCTGCAGCAGTGTGCCTCCATGGACCAATGAAACGGACCCTCCAGGACCCCCCTTCCGGGACAAGGACCCACACTGAGGAGAAAATGCAGTGAGTGGAATCAAAACTGGACAAAACAGGGACAACAAGATGAAAGAAAGAACAGGTCTAGGTAAAACTGGGAGAGAGGAACCATAAAATCTCAGAAAGCAAGCTGTCTGTGCAAAAACCACAAAAGAAGGAGTACTATGAGGAGGGGAAAACAAACTAAACTAATCCTCCTTCTCAGAGATGGAGAAAACTGACTTCACATAAAAATGAGCAACAGAATCTACTGATGTCAGATGCCATACAAAATTACTGTAAAGAAAAGATATTCAACAGCTAATATCCCCAACAGACAATAAAAGCACGTCCACCCCCAATTTCAGAACCAGATAAAAGATATCAAAATGATACAAGGCATGAATGACTATCAGATTCTTTTTTAAATTCACAGAAGAGGTGATTCAGAAAACTCAAGGAAGAACAACAAATAAAAGAAAACACTATTTTAGAAATGAACATTATTTTAGAAGACGAGAGCAAATAAACACAAAAATGCTTTTAAGAGAAACAGATGGCTAAAAAGAGAAATTTTTTTAAATAAAAGAAAACAGATAAATAAAAAGGATGCAAGAGAAACATAACAAATATTAAAGATAGGAAAGGAAAATCTAACAGAAAATAGGAGTCTCTAACTAAAACAACAACAAAGCAATGGAAAAGAACAAATACTGAAAATTATAATACAAGAACATTTTCCTGAATAAAAAATGATATAAACCTACATATCGAAAGACCATACCATTTATCTGAGACTATTCACCCCAAACGAACAACACCAGACATACTCTCAAAAAAACACTGGGCGTCCCTGGTGGCACAATGGTTAAGAATCCGCCTGCCAATGCAGGAGACGCGGGTTCAAGCCCTGGTCCATGAAGGTCCCACATGCCGCGGAACAACTAAGCCCGTGTGCCACAACTAATGAGCCTGAACTCTAGAGCTCACAAGCCACAACTACTGAGCCCGCATGCCACAACTACTGAGCCCACGTGCCACAACTACTGAAGCCCGCATGCCTAGAGCCCGTGCTCCGCAACAAGGCACCACAATGAGAAGCCCACGCACCTCAACGAAGAGTAGCCCCTGCACGCCGCAAATAGAGAAAGCCCGTGCGCAGCAACAAAGACCCAATGCAGCCAAAAATAAATAAATAAAATAAAAATAAATTTTAAAAAAATTACTGGATTGAAAGAAAAGTCTTTGGGACTTCTAGGCAAAAAGAACAAATGACTCACAGAGGAAAATATCATTTGATATTGTCAGCAATATTTTATGACAGAAGAAAACAGAGAAACATAATTAAGATACTAAAGGAAAGAAAATGCAAGTCAAAAATTTTATATCCAGCAAAAGTGACTTTCAAGTATTAAGGGAACAGTTATCACTATGCAAAGAACTCAAGAAGAGTTGTCAACAACTTCCTGGGTAATCTACTAGAGAATAAGCTTTAGAAAACTAAAATGACTACAAAGACATATATAAAGACTGCTATGAGCATCAACTAACTGTATGGTTACTTGCAGAACAAAGATTAAATGAAAGTTAAAAGAGAGATTATAATATTTAATGGCTATATGTTGACACAGTGTAACTACTAAAAACCATCGAGAGACTGGGAAGAGCATATACCAAACAACTACCTTCTATTTTGACTCCACAAGAGAAATAAAAGCCCTTATCTCCAGAGCCCTTCCTTGTTCATACACTAGAATACTAACCGCTCAGTTTGACACTACAAAGAAAGAAAGAGAAAAAAAGATTAAAAGAGTAGTGCTAGAAAATTTTCCCAACACTGAAGATAATGATTTTCTTTGCTGAAAAGGCCAAGAAACAAAACAAACAATGAAAAGATAAAATTTATTTGTAGCTGACATGACCATCTACATAGAAAATTCCCATGGAATCTACCAAAGAAGCTACTAAAACTAATTTTAGCAAGGTTCCAGGATACAGCAATATATGAAAATCAATTGTATTTCTACAAACCAACAGAAATTGAAATTAACAAAATACCATTAAATAATACTATCAGAAAATATAAAATACTTAGGGATAAATCTGATGAAAGACACACAAGAACTTTACACTGAAAACAACAAAATAATGCTGAGAGAAATTAAAGACTACCTAAATAAATGGCGAACTATGCTGTGTTATTGGATCAGAAGGTTCAATATTGTTAACATTTCAATTCTTCCCAAACTGATCTACAAATTCAACACAATCCCAATTAAAAGCCTCACACGCTGTTTTGTAGAAGTTTATAAACTGACTCCAAAATGCATGTGAAGATGCAAAGGACCAAGAAGAGCCAAAACAGCTTTCAGGAAGAAGAATATTTGAGGACTTACAGTACAAGGCTTCAAGACTAATTTTTAAAGTTACAGTAATAAAGAAAGTGTGGTATTGGCATGAAGATACACAAAAAGATCAATGGAACAGAACAGAGCTCAGAAATAGAATCACACATTTATGGTCAACTGATTTTCAACAAAGGTGCAAAGGCAATTCAGTAAAGAATAACCTTGTCAACAAATGATACTAGAACAATTGGATGTTGATACAAAAAAAAAAAAAAAGGACTGATCCATACTTCATATTATATACAATAAGTAACTTAAAGTGGGTCATAGACCTAGATGTAAAACCTAAAACTATAAAACTTCTGGATGAAAACACATAAGAAAATCTTTGTGTTCCTGGATTTGGAAAAGATCTCTAAAATACAATACCAAAAGCACAATCCATAAAAGAATAAATTAATAAAAGAGACTTCATCAAAATTTAAAACTTCTGCTCATTAGAAGATACTGTTACAAGAACAAGAAGACAAGCCAGAGACTGAGAGAAAATATTTTCAAAGCATGTATGTGATAAAGAACTTGTATCCAAAATAAACATTTCTCAGTACTCAACAGTAAGAAACCAAACAACCCCATTTTTAAAGTGGGCATGAAATTTTAACAGATACTTTACCAAAGAAGATATATGGATGGCAATAAGCAGATGAAAATATGCTCAACATTATTAGTCATTAGAGAAATGCAGACTGCTACCATTACACATCTCTTCGAAAGGCTAAAATCACAACAATTCATCATACCAACTGTTGGCAAGTGTTATGGTCTGAATTGTGTGTCCCAAACTTCATAAGCTGAAGCCCTAACCCCCAGTACCTCAGAATACATGGGTATTTAATGAGATGATTAAGTTAAAAACGAGGTTAGGGTGGGCTCTAATCCAACCTGACCTGTGTCCTTATAAGAAGAGGAAATTTAGACACAGAAAAAGACCACAAAGAAGAGACCATGTGAAGAGGCAACACAGAGCAGCCATTTACAAGCCAAGGAGAAAGACCTCAGGAGAAAGCAACCCTGCCAACACCTTGATCTTGCACTTCCACCCTCAAGAGCCACGAGAAAATTAATTTCTGTTGTGTAAGTCCCTCAGTTTATGGTATTTGGCTATGGCAGCCCTAGCAAACTGATCCAGCAAGGATATGAAGCAACAGTAACCCTCACACAGTTCATGTTAATGCCAAATGGTATAACCACTTTGGAAAACAGTAACGATGTCTTAAAACCTTAAACATACACCTCCCATATGATCTAGCCATTCCACATCTAGGTACTTACCACCTAAAGTAAAAGCCCAAAGACTTGTACACAAATGTTCATGGCTTATTTGTAATAGCTCCAAACTGGAAACAACCGAAGCATCCATCAACAGATGAATGGACAGACAAACTAGGGTTTCTACAATGGAATACTTCTGGGCAATAAAAGGAATGAACTATTAATATGCACAACAGCATAGATGAATCTGAATATAATTATGCTGAGTAAAAGAAACCAAACAGAAACGAAAACAGTGTATAATTTCATTAACATAAAATTCTAGAAAAGGTATACTAATCTATAGTGAAAGAGCAGATCAGTGGTTGCTTGGTGACAGGAAGGGGTTACAAAGGTGCACAAGGAAATTATGGGCAGTGACAGATATGTTGGTTATCTTAATTGTGGATCCCAAGGGTGAGGATATACATTTCAAAACATATCAAATTACACACTTCAAATGTGTGTAGTTTTCTGTAAGTCAATTATACTTCAATGAACCTGTTAAAAAGTTAAATATGTGCATATTACACATTAAATACTACAAAGGAGAAATGGACATAAAATCATCCATCAATAAAGGTTTCTAATAAACTTCTTCCAGGCCTTGACAGATGGAGTAAGTAAAAAACCAAGAACACAGAAGAATATTTAAGTTGAGATGAAGAGCAGTTTTAGTGACTAAAGGGTCACCAAGGATATTTCTGTGGTCCAGGTTTCTTGATCTAGAGGCTGCTCACATGGGAGTACTCACTTTGTCAAAATTCACTGAGCGAAAACGTAAAAAAAGCCACTTGAATTCAACAAGGACTACAAATTAATATATAAATTTTGGCTACTAAATAGATTAAAAGACTGATAATACTTCTTTGAAGTATATGCAAACTGGTACCTATTTAGAGTGTTTTTTTATGTTTGTTTCATGAGATACAGAAATATTTACCCTACTAAATACTAACACAAGTACAAAAGGTAAATATGTATCAAGAAGTTTACTGAAGAACTTTTTGTATTCATATGTATAATTTTTGCATTCATAAAAACATCAGAAATTAACTAAATATTTTCAATAAGGAATTAACAAATTATGGCACAATGTACAACACAATGGAATTCTACATATACATTTAACATAATCAGCGCTATATATACTGATACAGAAAGGCATGCAAGATGTTAAGTTAAAATACCAAATTGTAACATGATACGTATAGTATACTCCCATTTTTAATAAAAGTGAGTAAGAATAATATAGAGGGTCACTCAACAAACTTTTAATAGTGTTATTTCTGTGAGGGTGAAATTATGGGAAATTTTTGCTCTGTATATTTCATGTCCAGAATGGCTTCTACTTTTGAAGTAAGTATTGGGTTCCATAACACCTTATGGAAAAACCCAAACTTTTTGGCCAACCCAATACGTATCACACTTCTGTAATGTGAAAAACTATATAAAAAATTAATGAGATGAAAACATTTCCAGAATGTCTATGCTTAAATCTTTCAAAAACCCACTGCTGTTTCATCCTTCATATAAAAGTAGGAAACAAGGTGAAAGTGAATTTAATTAGGTAGGACTTCCTTCTCTACACCCACATCCTCCATACTGGGTTACTTCCTCCCTGATTCCACCTTGTTTCTTAAATTGGAATATCTGACTAGCTGAAAAAAGGGAGTTGAACAGAATGATCACTTAAAATTCCTTCCAACCTTGAAGTCCTTTATTGTTTTCCCCTCTCTTTTATTCTGTCTACCTCCTTTAACCATAACAAAGATGTGTACTGTTTACTATACACAGTGGTCCCCCCTTATCCGCAGGGGTTATGTTCCAAGAACCCCAGTGGATGCCTGAAACTCGGAGAGTATGGAACCCTATATATACAATATTTTTTCCTGTACATACATACTAAAGTTTTATTTATAAATTAGGCACAGTAAGAGATTAACAGCAGTAACACAATAAAAAAGAACAATTATAACAATATACTTTTATTAAAGTTATATGGTTGTGGTCTCTCTCAAAATATTGTACAAATTTAATGCCTTTTCCATCTTTTCTTTTTTATAGTTTTTGTTTTTTTTATTTTTGGCTGCAATGGGTCTTCGATGCTGCATGTGGGCTTTCTCTAGTTGCAGCGAGCAGGGGCTACTCTTCGTTGAGGTGCACAGGCTTCTCATGGCAGTGGCCTCTCTTGTGGCAGAGCACTGGCTCTAGGCGCACGGGCTTCAGTAGTTGTGGCATGCAGGCTCAGTAGTTGTGGCTCACGGGCTCTAGAGCGCAGGCTCAGTAGTTGTGGTGCACGGGTTTAGTTGCTCCACGGCATGTGGGCTCTTCCCAGACCAGGGCTCGAACCTGTGTCCCCTGCATTGGCAGGTAGATTCTTAACCACTGTGCCACCAGGGAAGTCCCTTATCTAAGTATTTCTCATGCAGTGTGGCCACAACTTTTGCAGTTTAAGATGTGACAGCAAAACCAGCATGAATTTCTTCTTCTTCACAGTTTCACAAATAGATTTGTTCTTACTGAAGATCTTAGCGACCTCAGCATATGATTTTTTTCCTTCCTTGAGAATTTTCACCTTTTCACTTAAAGGAAGCACTTTATGGCTTCTCTTTGGTACATCCGAATTGCCAGCATTGCTACTCTCGCGCTTTGGGGTCATTACTAAGTAAAATAAGGGTCATATCCCATGAGCATAAGCCCTGGGATACCACGACAGTTGGTGTGATAACCAAGACAGCTACTGAGTGACTAACAGACGGGATACACTGGACAAAGGGATGCTTCGTGTCCCTGGCTGTATGGCACAAGATTTCATCACTCAGAATGACATGTTATTTAAAGCTCATGAACTGGGACTTCCCTGCTGGCCCAGTGGTCAAGAATACGCCTGTCAATGCAGGGGACATGGGTTCGAGCCCTGGTCCGGGAAGATCCCACATGCCGCAGAGCAACTAAGCCTGTGCACCACAACTACCGAGCCTGCACTCTGGCACCCGTGAGCCACAACTACTGAGCCCATGCTCCTAGAGCCCGTGCTCCACAAGAGAAGAAGCCACCGCAATGAGAAGCCCGCACACCACAATGAAGAGTAGCCCCCACTCGCCCCAACTAGAGAAAGCCCAAGCGCAGCAACAAAGACCCAACGCAGCCCGAAAAATAATTAATTAATTTTAAAAATAAATAAAATAAAACTCATGAACTTACAATTGGTGTCAGAAGTAAGGGCTGTCTTGGGGACTGTGCCCTCAAACTGTGCAGTTGGCTAACTCCGGGAGGGTATCAGCCAGTGTGTTTTTGCAGTTTTCTTGCAAATTAAAAGAGTTTCTAATGTACATGTAATCTCTTCCTTTCTGCTGGTTCCTTCTCTGCCTATAAATATGGCCTATCATCCCATTCTTTAAGAGAAAATGAAAGCACACGCCCTCTGTCTTCTTTTCTCTCCACTGACTGCTTCAATCCTTCTCTTCAAGTCTTCTCAGTAAGAGAAGTTCAAAACTGAACCCTAAAATTTTCTTATCATATTCTCATAAACCTGCTATATAAAGTTTCTACTCCTCCTGGAAGGGAAAGACAAATAGGGAATACAAACGATTTCTACAGGCACAGCCTCGTATTTATCTGAGCTGCAATAAGAGATGAAAACAATTAAGAATCTTCTGGCCAGGCCCATGTTTTCATCCTGAGGCCCCCAACCACTGGCACCTGCTTCTCCAGTCTTCGACATGACATACTCCCTGGAACTGCGCTCATTTAACAAGCTTATTTTATTACTCAAAAAGAGGCTGCTTGGCTTGGCTATAGTCACCTCAGCCTTGTCTTGCTTCAGGCTTCCAAATTTTAAATAGCACTGCTTAACATCTGGGCAGACTGAATTCCCTGCCCTACTAGTTAATTAAGGGTCAAGTATTCCAGAGTGGTAGTCAGATACGTTCAAAACTGAAAAGAAAAATCTGTTTTTAAATCAGTATGACCAAAGACTTTATAATTTGAACATTAAAGCTTCATTAAAAAAAATCAAATAAACAAGGGACACCCGCCCCCTCCGAGGGAAAAAAAATGAAAGACTTCACAAGAGTCGTGTACTATCTTTAGCATACAGATCTTTAGCAGAATTCAGGATCCTTAAATGAGATTCAAGAACTATACACACTATCTAAAGCTTTACACTTCTGAAAAGAGGCACATGCTGTTTGTTTTACACAAGTATGCAGTTTTCCACCTATTTCAGTGATTTCTCAGAGTAGAGAGTTTAATACTTAATTCTCACAAAGCACCCATCATCACCCCTTGCAGACTATTATTACACAAGGCTAACTGGCCTCCCCACATCTGCTCAAACCTCCCATCAATCTCTGCTCCACTCCGCTCCACTCCACTCCAGGGTGATCGTCCCCAAAACTTAATAAAAGAACCTGATCTTCTTCCAGCAATGGTCTTCTGGAGCCTTTAGGATGAAGCCAAAATCCTTACAAGACCCTCACCATGTGGCCCTAGTCACCATGTCCTGCTCTCCCCCTGCATACGTACACTTCAGCCTTCTGGGTCTGCTTGTACAGGAACCCCACTCTCCCCAGGCACGCTCCCTCCCTCATAACTGCGCCCTCTGCCTCATACATCCTTCCCCCACTCTTCCGCCAGACTCTACCCATCCCTCAGGCTGCAGGTTTCACAGTACCGAAGAGGTCTTTGCTGGCACAAACGAAGTAATAAACAGCCACACGTGCCCACATCAGACAACCCACCTCTCACAGCACCAACTACTCTTGTTCAATTTGTCTCCGCTCGACAGGAAGCTTGAGACAGAAACCATGATTTTCTTATCCCCTGCTATGTACACGGTGCTTCTGCACATATTTTGCTGAATGAATTGAGTCTAGAAGCATAAACTATACTGACCTTAAAGGCTTCAGTCCATTATTAGTACTAATTATATAATCTTATTAAAATTTCTTTTCAAGAATCCCTCACAAAAGAGGTTTCTTTCAAGTGAAAGTTTGTCATTAAAATACTACACAGGTTTGTAACAATAAAACCAGTATACAATTTTTGAGTCTTTAAAGAGCATATGTTTTCACTAAGGATTCAGAGTAGAAAGAATATAAATGCAAGAGTAATGGCCGCCTAATGAAGTTTCATTTTAATTTCTGAAGCCAATTAATACCATGCCCAAAGGGCATTATAACCACAACAAAAAACCTCCTTTTGTTAAGCATAGGGTCAAATCTATGTTCAAACATGTGCTAAATTTTAATGCTTTACTTAGGAAGAATTTCCCTCATAAGAAGCTGATTTCTTTATAAATAGTATCTATGAGATTAGAAACTAGCGATTAACATTGTGGCCTAAGTTAAAACAAAGAAAACAGGTCACCATAAAAATTAATCCTCTTCATAGTTTATAGTTAAAATTATCTAAGAGTAAAAGAAAAATGCCCAGCAAGGATTTACTAAGTGTAGAACCGGCTGAATTCACTTCTAAATGAGAAACTATTTAGAACAAGATAAACTACCATAGACCCCAACTTCATTTTCCCCACACCCTGAAAAAAAAATGCCAAAGCCTACAGCCCAAAGCATGAGGAAGAACTGTGGAAGTTCTCACTTTATATTTATGTTTGATCCTTTCATATATCTGTCCTATATCCTTAATGACCTCAACTAAGTTCAAGGGCATGGACTCTCTGATACATTCTCCTATCACCAGAACCTAGCAAAGAAAAGGAATTAAATGAACACAATGAATACAATAACAGCAAGATAGTAGGTCAGGCCACAGCCCAAATTTACCTATAAGCCAACTGTAAGTCTTATATAAGTCCGATAGTTCTAAATACAATGTACGCAAGCCATTCATTACAAATTAGATTATTTACCCATTCTTTCCTGATGCCAAGTGTCAATTCGGTGTTGGATCAACCCTGCTACCTTTTGAGCAGCCTATTTCAATCACCCTCTTTCCTTCTTTACTGGCTCCTTCCTTTTATTTAAATACATTCAAGTCTCTCCCAACTTGAATAAAACTTCTCTGGACCCCATGATCTCTTCTAGCTCTCTCCCTCCTCAAGTCCCTTTATATCCAAACATCTTGAGAAAGTGGTCTGCATTTCTTCACCTCCTACTCACTCCTTAATCATATATGCATGATGCAAGTGAAGTAGTAAATTACTGAGCCATAAAACTGAAGATGAAAATAATTTATGGACAAAACCATTACACTTTTAAACATTTCAAGATTTATAAACAGAAACTTACCCAAGTCTCTTTCCCAGCTAGAGCTTCTCCTACCACTCCAAGTTTTTATCTAGCCCACCTACCTCTCGCTTTTAGCTATACGGTGGCAAGACCTAAATCCTCACCATGCATTTCTGCATAGGTCTTGCTCCTTGGGTTCCCGCTGCTTAGAATGTTTTTCCAACCTTTTGTTCATTTAACTTTCTCATTCTTCAAGCCCAAACTCAAATGGCATCTCCTCTCTGTAACTTTCCCCAGCCTCTCACCCCAATAAAACTACTCCTTTAACTGTGTTCTCAAAACACTTAACTCAGACTTCCCTGATAGCAGGCAATACGTCATATTCTATTTTCTTGCCTGCCTGTCTCCTCAGCTGAACTGAATTACTGGAAGGCAGAGACTGTCTTAAAGGAAGTCAAAGATCTGTGAAACCCCTAAAATTGTATGCAAAATTTCCCATATCTTTTGTTTTTGGAGAGAAAGTCTATAGCAGTTATCAGTTTCTCACAGAGGCATGTGACTCCAAAGAATTTAAAAATACTTCCCCCTAAATTAGCACAGTACCTGTCACATAGCAGAGACCCATTAAGTGTCTATTAAATTGTCATCAATATACAGCAGAAACTAACACAACATTGTTAAGCAGTTATACTCCAATAAACATGTTTAAAAAAAAATTGTCATCAATATACTTGCAAAGTGACTGCACAGTGATGAATCTAAATATTTATTTGCGGGGAGAGAAGAAACAAATCTTGCTTACAGAATTCTAAATAACATGTCATCACTGCCCCCTCCAGGAGGTGGAACTTAATCCCCCCATGCACATGTGCTCACACAGTCCTTGAGGGTGGGCCACTTAGTGACTTGCTTCCAAATAACAGAACGGCAAAAGAGAAAAAGAGTAACGTCACAGTGAAGAAACCTGGCAAACACCACCTTACTAGTGATGAAGGTTAACCTTACCCATGATGTAGTGTAGGCATCAGAGCCCCTTGATACAATGTGTCAAGAAGGGCATTTCACTCCTTCTTGAAAAAAATCTAGTATTCTTTCCCAAAATCCATCACCTCAGGATAACCATGACAAAAAATCGGACCAACCCAAACTGAGGAACGGTCCACAAAATGCCTGACCAGTACTCCCCCAAACTGTCAGGGTCACGAAAAACAACGAAATATTGCAACTGTCACGGCCCAAAGGAGACTAAGGAGATGTGACAACAAAATGCAATTTGCTTCCCTGGACTGGATCCTGCAACAGAGAGAAGATACAAATAGGAAAACTGGTGAAATCCAAATGAAGTCTGGAGTTTAGTTAATAGTAATGTACACCACTGGTTTCTTAGTTGGGACAAATGTACCATGATAGTGTAAGATGTTAACAACGGAAGAAACTGGGTGAGGAGTATATGGGAACTCTCTGTGCTTTCTTTACAATTTTTCTGTAAACCTGAAATTATTCAAAAATAAAAAGCTTATTTTTTAAGAGTCTAGTTTCACCTAATTACAAACTTCTCAGATTCATAGTCTCCAAACTTCAAAGAACTATTAGCTAACAGATCGGCTGTCCAATCTCCATTAAGTTACATTAGACATGCCATAAGGAGTGTTTTACTCAAACCAAAGCAAAAATCTGTCAATTATAATTATGAAAATTAGAAATTACAACTTAGAACTTAGTGATTGGCATCTATTTCTTGATAATGAAGCTGCAAATGTGTAATTAGTGACATTTAAAATCTGAACCATTCAACTCTCTACATTCAAGCATCACAATGCACTACAACACAATGAGCGGGGAAACACAGACCAACAAACAATAATAAACGCTTAGGTGCCTCGACAGGGGGATAGCGGGTGCAATGGGGGCCAGAGCAGGAGCACTGGGCTGTCTGAGGGAGAGTAAGGCGGAAGGATCAGGAAAATTAAGTAAAGTTTACAATGAGATCTGAAGGATGGGAAGCATTTGCCAAGAGAATGTGGATTGAGCGTACCAGGCAAAGGGAACAGCCTACACAAAGACCTACAAGTGAGAGAACATGGCCAGTTGTTCAGTAGGGCTTCAGCCTAAAGTGCTAAGCAGGGCATGACAAGCAATGAGGCAGCTCAGTTTTTCACTCTGCTTTTGGGAGTTGTGCCTAGAAGCTTGGCCTAGAGTTTCTCTAGCTTTCCCAAGAATTCTGAAGCAGCTTTAAACCTTTGTATTTAGTTCATTATTTGCCATAAAGACTGACCAACAAAACTGCTCTTATGAAGATAATTAGCCTCCACACCATAACATTCAACAAAAACAACAAAAACTTAGCGTTTAACCATAGGTCTCTGTGCTCAATCCTATCTACTTTCTACAGTTTCCTATCTTTCTCCCCAGTATGTGCAAAAAGACAAAGAAGGCAGGTCTGTAAAATCTATAGATGGCAGACATTGCTAACACAATGTTTTAAGTCCTGCGCTTATGCTCAAATGTATCAATTACACAAACACAGGCAGAAGTGAACCAGGAGAAAAGGAAGGAATGGAGGGAAAGAATAATTACCACCACACTAATCTCACCATACTGACACAAGCCAAAAATATAAAATAAACCTCTCAAGCCTCCCCCTTCCCGCATCAGAGGCCCCACCTGACAGTAGAACATATGGTTAAAAGTATGGAGTCGTGAGGCCAAACTGCAGGGTTTTGAAGCCCCACTCTACTATTAACTGGCTCTATGACACTAGGCAAATTACTTAGCCTCTTTGTGCCTCAGTTCCTGCCTTGTGAAATGTGGATATTACCAGTCCCTACCTAATGAATCAGTGTGATGTCTAAATGTAGTTAATACACTATTAACTATCATTGTCAGCTATTATTAATAGGCACTATATATTGATACTACCAAAAGTGTATATTCTCTGTGCCCTCACTGAATGGCCATCCTGTCCTCTCCTCCATCAAGAAAGTATGTCAGAGAGTAACAACCATTATCTTGAATCTACTTGATCCACTCCGTATGATTTAAGTAAGTCATTCTCAAATCTTAGTTTACTAATGATAATATATTCTGTACACAGTAACAGCCACACTTCAGTGTTACAACATCTAGGAGAAATGCTGATCTAGACTGTGACAGAAATGGATAACTGCCTACCTCACACTGCCCCGCCTCACCTCTTGCTAACAAAACCCTGATTTTGTTTGGATATCAGCTGGCCATGCACTTTAAGGGGGACTGGGCCCATCTCCACTCTCTGGACCAGCAGCACTGGCTGGCATCACCCACAAACTTGGGAAAAATATAAATTCTCAGTCCCCAATCCAAATGTACTAAATCAAAAAACCTAGGGATAAGGCCCACCAATCTGTGTTTAAGTTCTCCAGGTCATTCTGGTGTACACAAGTTTGAGAATCATTGACCAAGAACCACTGAGCTAATAATGGTAACTTCTAACTCTTGTCATTGATTGGTTTAGGAATGGGCATGTGACAATTCTGACCTAGGAAGGGTACTTTGGGAAATTCTGCTTATTCTTAAAATGAACACACACACACACACACACACACACACACACACAAACACAAAGAAGGGACCTTCTCTCTTCTAGCCTCTAAATGTTGTCGATTAGAGGTTTGATGTTTAGAACTTCTGCAGCCATCTTGTAACTCTGAGAGGGTAAGCCAAGTCTATCTGCCACACCGGGTCCTTGATATAATCAAGGTGAAAAAAATAACCAATTGTGAATCTACTCTTCCATGAGACCTCCTGCTATTTGAGATAATAACATGTTTCATCAAATGTAAGATACAGCAATGGTAGAATGCATCACTATTTTATAAGTCATCAAGGAAGGGGGGTGCTGTCAACTACCCTGACATGCTATTCACCTAAATGTTCAAAATGTCTCAATTTCAGGAATGTTCAGATATGAAGAAAAGGTACATCTCCCAACTGAAAACAGTAAATTCCTTATTGTTTAAGCCAAATAAGAAGGGGTTTCCTGCTGCTTACTGCTATAAAAACATCATAATTGTTTTAAAAGGATATTATTTTCAATTCTGGGTCTTCACTAAGACACAGAATACATGAAAGATGGGCAAGAATAATGGTGCGGAATCTTGAAATATGAAGTAAGAGAAAGTAAAATATTTAGACTGAGAAAAGAACATTTAGAAGAGGGCATCATGACTGTCCTCAAATACCTGAAGGGCTGGAATATTAAAAAAGGATTAGACCTTATCCAGATAAAGCTGGGAAAGGCAGATTTTAACCTAAGGAATGAAATCTACCAATGGAAGAGTTGTCTTAAAAAGGTCCATGCGCTCCAGCAGAAACATAACAATTACTTGAAAAACTAAGGGTATGAATACCTCCAAGGACCCTTTCAACTATAAGATTCTAAAATACTAGAATATAGCGAAGGTAAGAAAACTCATTAAAACACAAAATCAAATCAAAACTGCCAGTAGGACCTGATCTAGGCAGAGTACCTAGGAGAAATTAAATTCAAGAAATCAAGGTATCTTTGAGGCGTAGAATTCACAACCCTTGCAGGGTTATAAGATGACTACAGCAGCTCTAAGCATCAAGTCAACAAGCAACAACATCTACAGGCTAGAAGAAAAAAGGCCCCTTCTTTATGTTCATTTTTAAAAACAAAGACTTTCAAAGATCTACCCACCTCCGATCTAAACTCCTGTGGCTGGGATTTAAAGTTAACTCTCCACCACCACCTACCTTGACACAGCTTCCACTCCAAAAGGAGTCTACTCACTCAGTGTCCACATTCCAAGTTATCCATAACCTTCCCCTAAACCCACCTCAGCCTAATTCCTATCTAGTGCCTTTGTTCAGGATGTCCCTACAAACCTAGGATGGCATTAACCCTTTTGCCCATCTGAAATTTGTAAATCTTGAAAAGTGCAACCAAAATACCCAGTCCCACGGTTAGGATGGACCCCATGATTCTCCTGCCAGTAACTGCCAACAACTCCCATAATGCACAGCACACAACTCCCTCTAGACTGAGACTGCACTTACTCAAGAGGGCAAGACTGAGCACCTGACTGTTCTTTCAGATGTTTTTATTCTTCCAATTATAATGTAAACACAATCAGGGGCCCCCACAGTTCTTTACAATGTTGGGAGTATTTTAAGCCCTTAATAAACCTTACTGATTAGTCAATCACTTTAGAAACTATCACAGATCTTTCAGGAGTTTAATATTTAATATATTTATATAATGGTAAAATATTTATTAAACTATATCATCAAGTACCTGTGACTCAAAATTCTGGTGGGCTTAAACTAACAAAGAAGGAAAGTAAAGAATAAAAGGCCTTTGTAAAAAAGGAATTGTACTTAGTTATCCAGGTCTTGGCAAATACATGAAGCTGAATAAATGAAAAGGAAAAAGAAAGCAAACTACGGAAGGATCAATCTCATCTTATCCTACTCCACAGAATGTCATATCTGAAAAGTAATCCAACTCCATCATTTTTTATATATAAAAATAGTGACTCAGAAAAATTAAGTGATATGCCCAAAGTAAAGGAAAAAAAAAAAAAAGGTCCTTTTTTTTATTTTCCAAGTCAGGAACCTTCCTAATTGTAAAAGAAAACTAAAAAAGGAAGCCTCTAGAGTGTTTTAAAAGAATGAACAGAGAAATGAATCTAAGAGTTAAGGGTACAAAAAGTTGAGGGAAGGAGGGAAAAGCAGGTAATGCAAGTGGACTGTATTAAATTAAATAGGAATATATATGCCTACCACATAGTAAACCCAGAAAAAATGTCTCCTTCTCCTAGTCCATAAGATATCCCGAACTCTCTGAAGCTTTATGGCCTTAACATTCTAAATGGTGAATAAAGATTCACCAAGGTCACGACTTAAAGTAGAATGCTCCTGACCAATTGTGGAAAGGGAAAAATATCCTAATTTTTTTACTATAATCAGGTAGTATATAGTTTCACTTCCAATTTCACTTAAAGGCAGCTAAATTAGAATCTGAAAATGGTTTTATACTGACACTGTGACAGTGAAAATTTACAGAACATACTTTCTTCTCCACAAACTACAATATAAGAAACTCATTTTATTTGTTTGCTTTTGGCTTATATAAAAGTGTGACTTTAGACTTTCCAAAATTTTTAAGACATTACAAAAGGCCTATTGATTAACCCAGTGAGACACTGAACTTCAAAGTTTTAAGGTGGTCTGTCTGGCTGACACTTGGGATACAGAAAAAGAACTCTGTAATGAACCAGAAACCACTATCCATTTACTTAGATGTCACATCCAATGGCCAAGTCCTAGCAGAACTCCGTAGGACAAGCATGTAAGACCTCAGAGACATTTTTATGCATTCATCAGAGATCTCATTCTCAGTCCAGCTAATCTGTTTGGACCACGGGCCTCCAAAAATGTCACTTTAGGAAAAAGGAAACAGCTCTTCTTTAAAGAGAAATGGTTTATTTTACCCAATTTGTTTCCCCTTACATGAAAACAAGGAGAGTAGAACCCTTTACTAATACAATATCATACCAAAGCCAAGTGATCATAACCTAAAATTATTTTCTAATAAAACCAAGGACATGTAAAATGATCAAGAAATCAACAAATAATTTAGAAATTGTTAGAACACATTAAGTCATACTCTGTGAGGGTCAGTCCTAATAATTACCATTCTTTCAAACTTTTTTAAAAATAGTTTTTTTTAAATACAGTGCTTTTAAAAATACAGTTGCATATAAAGTATAAGCATTGCACAGCATTTATTACCCAAGATAATGTATTACTAAGCCTATTTCCATATGCACTTAATTCTAATAACTTACTGTTGCAGGAAAAATGTGACTGGCACATCAGAGACTTTGTCTTTTTTATGTTTCCACTGTCATTTTCTGAGTTCTCACCTAGTATAAAGAGCTCAAAAAATCCACCCAAATCTGCATGTACCATGTCTTAACTTGGTCACACAACTAACGATGTCCTGCATCTACTGGAGATAGACATCCATGATAAAATTAAGTTCCATAATAAAATCTGAGGGCGAAACTCTAAAAACGCATAGTGAGTAACAAAATACATGAATACTGAATTTGGTAGTGGTACTTACTCAGGTGGGATAGAATACATATCATTTTGTTGTTCACATGGTCTGTTACTCATTTTTTTTAGTCTCTGACAGCACCACCACTTCTGTAGTACTTATTTTGTTCTAGGCACTGCCTCAGCACTTTAGATACATCAACTCACTTATTTTACCTATGTTACCTCATTTCGCAGTTGAGGAACTGAGGCAGAGAGAGTTCACTGATGTCCAAGGTACCCACAGTCACAGAGTTAAATGAAGGGTTTAAATTTTACTTTGTTCTAAATCTTCTCTGCTGTCCCTGGCCCAGCTCTCTCTGAAAAATGCATGCAAAACAAAAGGACAAACAAACATAAAAAAGACAACCCTGGGACTTCCCTGGCGGTCCAGTGGTTAAGACTCTGCACTTCCACTGCAGGGGTGGTGGTTTTGATCCCTGGTCTGGGAACTCAGATCCCACATGCTGCGTGGCACCAGGAGCGGGGGGGGGGCGCGGGGGGAGACAACCCTTCCTCAGCCTCACTGTTCTGGTAGGTTACAGACACATGCTTCTGAATGGTAACGTGAAGGTAAGTGTCTGGAGGAGTGTCTCTCATCTTAGGTCCCCCCTTACCATCTCCTCTCTAAAATGGGAAGAATAAGCATGACCAAGCCAGCACTACTTCCTACTTGCTCCCCTACTGAGTTGGCCTATTCACAGCCATAAAGCCAACCTTCCCGCAGGCTTCTACTTCAATTCAGGTGCACGAGTGAGGTTTGAAAGTGCCTCAAGCAGAGCCAACAGTTCTCTGATCCTTTACAGTATCAAACTCTGCAATTGTGTGTCATAGCAGCCGTGCCAGAATGAGGGCAATTACTCTAGGCACTTGCTAGACTTCTCCCTTTTCTCCATCCCTGGTGTTCAGCCTCTTTTCCCAGCACCTACTCAGAGCTGTCGTTAGCCTTTTCCCCTTGGTTTTTACTGCTCCTACATTTATGTTATTCTAAGTCTTCTCCCCTATGGATTCCTGTGGGGAAAATGAAAGGTTTGAGAGGAAAAGTAGAACTAATAAAATGAAATGAAAATTCAAGAAAGTCTTGTTTTAAGTCACTGTTTCAACAGGTATAATGGCTTTGTTCCTTTCAAATAAACCAAGCGTCAAAACATAAGGAATATACGGCCCAAGTATAGTAAATAAATACACACATATATGCCATAAAAGTCAGGGTCGTCTTTCATTCTTAGGATCCCTCCTTTTTTTCTATCCACTAGTTTCTAACTACACTGCTCTTCTCTAATCACATAATCAACTATTTCTTAAAATCCATTTGTCAGATTTGAAATATTAGAAGCAACATCAGCCTTGGACCTCTGTGACGTGGCTCCTAGATCACCACCATCACTTACTTATGAAACATTTTAATGTTATTAAAGTTTTGTTTACCTCCCCAATGGAGTGTTCAAAGGAGATGTGTCACGAAAGAACTAGAGGTGCCAAAAGGGTTAGGACATACCTTCAGTCCAAAAAACATCCCCCGAAGCAACATGTATAGTAAGTAATCCAACCTTTCCCTTGGTAATTACTATCCTAAGCAGAGAAGTGCAGACCCACTAACTCCTATGCTTTTGTGGAGAATTTGAACCAAATTACATTTCAAGTTGAAGCCTGGACAAGCAAAGTGAGGGGCAATGAGGTACAGCTGGGAAGACGGCATGCCGTCTACGGTCACAGCAAGCTTCAGGTTCACTTCGTACAAACCATAACCTATTACCAACTGTTTTCTATTTTTATTCTCCAACTCAGTCTTCAGAATAAAGGCAACGAGTTAACTCCTAAGTAACACTCCTGAAAAATTAACAATGAATTCCAATCCAGTATTAAAATGACTGATCAGGGACAAAAGTAGACAAAGAAGAGCAGAAGAACATTATATATTCTTGCATCCAAGGGCCTCAAATTTTTGTCCAAATGGTCATTTTTAGTTCATGTATAATGCTAGAATTTGTCTTCTTCTGAATACACTCTGTGTTATACTGTCTCATGTTACATAAGAGGGCAGTAAGGTCTTCAAAAGCCACATGCAGTGGTCACTGTCTAATGTTTTGCCAAGTGATGCCATATTTGCAAGCTGATTATAAATGCATACTATCTACCAACTAGATAAAAAAACATTCTAGCTATATTTCAGTTTTGCCAGTAGATGCATAACTATAAAACAATAAATCAAATCATATTTACCACTGCCTTGGGCTATTTCAGAGGTGCATTTACGCAGAGGGAAAAAAAAAAAAAAATATGGCCTTAAGCTATAAAGATCACACAGCACCAAACCTAATTAAAATCTTATACGTTGGGCTTCCCTGGTGGTGCAGTGGTTAAGAATCCGCCTGCCAATGCAAGAGACATGGGTTCAAGCCCTGGTCCAGGAAGATCCCACATGCCGCAGAGCAAATAAGCCCATGCGCCACAACTACTGAGCCTGTGCTCTAGAGCCCGCGAGCCACAACTACTGAAGCCCACGTGTGTAGAGCCCGTGCTCTGCAATAGGAGAAGCCACCACAATGAGAAGCCCGCACACCGCAAAGAAGAGTAGCCCCTGCTCGCCACAACTAGAGAAAGACCGCGTGCAGCAACAAAGACCCAACGCAGCCGAAAATAAATAAAATAGATAAAAAATTTTAAAAATCTTATATGTAGTACTTACTATTTATTTAATCTAATATTTGATAGGAAAAAAACATTAACACTACTATTCAGTCAACAACACTACTGAAAATAGAGTAACAGAAACTGTAGTGATTGCCAGGGAGAAAAGCAAGCCAATTAAATAGGCAAAGGACTTCAACAGACATTTCCCCAAAGAAGATATACAAATGGACAACAAGCAAGCTCGACATCATCAGTCATTAGGGAAATGTAAATCAAAATCACAGTGAGATACCTTCACACCCACCAGGATGAATTTAATGGAAAAAACAAGGAAAGTAACAAGTGTTGGCAAAGATGTGGAGAAACTGGAACGCTTGTTCATCAGCTGCTGAGGAAAACAGTTGGCAGTTACTCAAAAAGTTAAACACAGAATTACCATATGATCCTGCAATTCCACACCTATACCCAAAAGTGAGAGAAGGGACTCAAACAGTTATTTGTACACCAGTGTTCACAGCAGCATCATTTGCAAAAGCCAAACAGTGGAAACAATCCAAATGTCCATCAACGGATGAACAGATAAACAAAATGTGGTATATATCCATACAATGGAATATTTTCCAGTTTTAAAAAGGAATGAAATTTTGATACATGCTACAAGACAGATGAACCTCAAAAACACGCTAAGTGAAATAAGCCAGACACAAAAGGACAAATGTATGATCCCACTTCTATCAGGTATCTAGAATAGACAAACAATGACAGAAAGTAGAACAGGGGCTTGGGAAGGAAGCAATGGGGAATTGCTGAATAGGTACAGAGCTTCTGTTTGGGAAGACGAAAAAGTTCTGGAGATCGATGGTGAGGATTATTACACAACATTGTGAACGGACGTAGTATCACTGAACTACACTTAAAAATGGTTAAAACAGTAAGTTTTATGCGTATTTTACCACAATGATAAAAATCTTAAATGGCATATTTTATGTTTAGTATTTTACCACTGTATTTTTGCAATATAGAAACAAAGAGGAAGCAAGAAAATAAAGTCTGTGATCTTACAGGTGTGTGTAATAAAATTTCTCCTGTACAGACATAAAAATGAAGTCTGCAGCTTCTAGTTGGATCTGATGTTAGGTCTGGGTTAGTAACTAGTACCCTAGGGTAACCTTAAACAAGGGTGACTTAAGCTCCTGATTATTAGATAATATCTTGTACTGAACAAAAAATACAGTGCTAACTTGCTACCCTATGCAATACCACAAAATGTTAAACACAGAATTATCACAGGACCCAGCAAATCCACTCCTAGGTATATGTCCAACAGAAATAAAAACAGCCCACACAAAAAACCTGCACACAAATTTTAACCGCATTATTTGTTAAACAGTCAAATAGGAGAAACAACCCAAATGTCCATCAACGAATAAATGGATAAACAAAATGTAGTATATCCATACAGCTGGATATTACTCAGCCATAAGAAGGAATGAAGTACTGATACAGGCTACCGCAGGGATGAACCTTGACACTATGTAAAAGTCAAAGAAGCCATTCAGAAAAAACTACATATTGTATGATTCCAGTTATATGAAATGTCCAGAATAGGCAACTACTCTGTAGAGACAGTAGGTCAGCGGTTCCCAGGGGTTGCAGGAAAGGGAGAAGGTGGAGTGGCTACAACGCGTTAGGGTTTCTTTTCAGAGGGATGAAAATGTTCTAAAATTAGACTGTGGTGATGGTTGTACAACTCTGTGAATACACTAAAAACACAGAATTAAACACTTCAAATGGGTAAATTTTATGATGTCAACATATCTAACGCTGCTAAAAATAACTGTTGCCAGTCAACATTCTGATCATCATCTCAAGTGCTAAAGCAAAATCTCAGAGGGGAAAAACAATAGCATCTGAACACACAGGACATTCAACTCTTGTTTGTTTGTTTTGTTTTGTTTGTTTGTTTGTTTGTTGCGGTATGCGGGCCTCTCACTGTTGTGGCCTCTCCCGTTGCGGAGCACAGGTTCCAGACGCGCAGGCTCAGCGGCCACGGCTCACGGGCCCAGCCGCTCCGTGGCATGTGGGATCTTCCCGGACCGGGGCACGAACCCGTGTCCCCTGCGTCGGCAGGCGGACTCTCAACCACTGCGCCACCAGGGAAACCCTCTTGTTTGTTTTTTTAATTCTTTGCAATGTTAGAAAATATTCCTAGGTTTGAATAATTTAAATGATATTCTATTCTATCACCCTTCACAATGGCTACTCCAACTTAAGGATTTAGATGAGCAACCTTGACTTCTTGACTCTAACTGGTTTAGAAATTACAAAAGAAAAAAACAAAAGAAAAAGAAAATATTTTGTCCTCTTTACATACATTGTTCTTGAGTTCCTGAAGTCTATTTTGTCATAAATGTAACATGCTTTGTCAGGTGAAGGGACAGATTGCATAAAGAAGAAAGGATTTGCTGGAGTACGGGCCACCAAAGAAATCAACTGAACACCGGGCACCTCAGAAAAAAAAAATGCCATTAAGAATTCTGCTGGTACTAGAATTAAGGACATGTATATACATACACAGATGTGCACACACACATACAGAAACCAAGCTAATTCAAAAAATGGCTGAGCGAAAAAAAGAAAAATCAGCCCAGGAAATATTGCCTGTTTCACTACTAATTACCAGAGGTTAAGGAGCTGCATCCCTCAAAATACCATTCCTTCACTAAGGCACATACTTTAGGTCAGGTTACCCATCATCAGGGGGGTTTCCCTCCACATTTTGCATCCACACAAGTACATTTTCTCAACAATAACTTCTCATGGCGATCACATGATTAACACAGTGGCACTGACCTCCCTGTTCTGAGTGCTTTGACACATTCATGCCTGCCCCCCAAATAAAATGAGTTTCATTTACTGTAACGGGATGATTAATATAGAAAGGAGGGTAGGGTTTTGGGTTTTTTTTTTTCCTTTTTTTTAACCACAGAAGCAGCTTCCCCATAAATCAATTCTAAACTGCAAAGCTTTTCTTTTCCTTTACTCCATGGCTGTCTCCAGATATGTTTGCCTACTCAGCAGGAGCAAAAGCCAGAAAGCATGCAGGCCCCAAAGAAAAACACCAAGAATAAAACACTACAGAAGACTCATGGGGGAAAACATTTACTTTAACAAGCGAAACCAGAAGGAGGATTCCTGCAAGTCTTCGCAAGAGTGGGATTGTTTCAAGTCATAGATTTAATTAATTATACCAACTTTCTCATCTGCTATTTAAGTCATTAACATATCTATAATTTCCATTTGCCTCATTTGGGGACCAAAAGGTATGATTTTAAAATATAACAGCTTCCAGAGAACGGAGGTGTGTTTCCAAAAGATGGCACAACATTGTGAGAACGTGATTCTGGAGCCAGACTAGCTAAATTCAAACCTGTCACTAAGCTGTCTGACGCTGGGCCACTCATGTCTCTGTGCTTCCATTTGCATGTCTGTAAAATGAATGGGGACAAGAGTACTCACCTCACAGGGTTGCCGTGAGGACTCAGTAAGATGTATGTAAGCGCTTAATGCCTTGCCCGTGGGAGACCCTCAACATAAGTCAGTCGTTGTGACGGTGGTTATTCCAAATATGAGTAAGTTCCTGAACAATGACCCTTCCTGCCCACTTCTCTGTTGAAGCAGGATTTTCCTTTATTCAACCCACCTCCACCAGTCCCTTAATGCCCCTGCAGCCTCCAGAGAACTAATGTGTGATCGCTCTTATCAACAGCAATCAATGTGGTTATGACACGACCACAAGTCACTACTCGAAGAATTCCGCTCAGATATCACTCTGTTAGTTGCTGGGACACGGGGAAAAAAAGGTGGGGGGAGGGTGAATATGGCACCTTTCTGCTGTTGGTGATTGGGGATGAGGGGAGTTCTTTTATACTTTTTTTACAGATATCAGTATTTTCGTCTGACTTGTTTACAATATATTTTTTGTTTAGAATATACTAAGTTTCAATAAACACTATAAAAAATTCAGTTTCAAATTAAAACAACTACTGATCAGGTACAATTCAAAACATTTCTATAAATTCTATCCTACATGTAATTCTTCTTAAGGATCTAAGGGAACAAAATAACTACAGCTGTCAATGATCTCCTCTCAGTGAATGACAAAGAGGGGTCCTGAAATTGCATTAGGAGAACATGCAGAGATTCCAGACACTTCCTCTCTACGAGTAAGCCACTCCTCTCTACTAGTAAGCCACTCCTCTCTCTACCAGACGGCAAGTGACACTCCAACAAAACCCACATATTTGAAACAAGTGTAGAAATGTTTATTGTACGTTCCCTTCCAAAGCAGCTGCTCAAAAGAATGTACTTGTGCGGTAATAAGGAAATCAAAGTATATGTCCAACTAATGAAATCTTTTACGAGCTGAGCACTGCACAGACTCCAACACTAGTAGCTGCCAGCTGCTGCCTAAATACTATTTTCCAACATCTTCTGAAGGCTAGTAGTTACTCAAATAGATTTTTTAAAGAAAATGAATGCAAAATATTGTAATTATTAGCAGATTATTGTAATTAGACATTCTGTTCTTTCCTTTGATTCAAAGAACAAAGTGGCTCTGACTGTAGCAAAGAACACACATGCCTTCCCTTGGTGGCTCATTAATCCATTGAGAGGTTACACTGCCTTAAGTCGTGGAGACCCTGCCCTGAGCACTGCTCCAATTCCAGCTCTCACCTGAGATCTCCTGACAAGTCCCACAGCTCCCTTCAGTAACTCGTTCCTCAAGATCCAGGGAAGCAAAGGAGAAAGGACAACCAAAGGATCTTTCCACTTTCTCAAACACCCCCAATCCACATTCTGGATAGGAGAATATTTAACTAAAATTCCAAAGGAATTTAGAATTATCAGGATCCCCCTACGCCCCTTCTAAAACAGGTAAGTGAAAATTTATTTTACAAAAATACAGGAGGAAAAAAAGTAAATAGAAAGCATTTACGAGATCTATTCCTCAGATCCCTCTGTAGTAGTTTTAAAAAAAAATTTTTTTTATTCTGATTATCTACTTGAAGATAATTATTTCACTTTGAAAGCAACTTATGGTTTTTCAAACCCTGTTCACTATGCTTCCCTCTCCTACCAGACCAATGACACCTCAACATCATCACTATACCTCCCGCAGCGTCAACAGTACCAACCGTGCTACTCAGCATTTTTCGTGATCTTTTTTTGACTGTACAAATAGCATAATGCAAGTACAAAAGTACAGGCTTGCAAGTTTATCCTTGTCAAAGAATTAGAGGAATGCTGATTTGCATTTAAAGCCTGACAAATTAATACTAATTTCTGACCTCTGAGAGAGATTGTCTCACACACTATTCTGTGAGTGTAAAACTCATTTTACAAGTTCCCAACCTGTGTGCCGAGTGTTCCCAAACGGACATTATCACTGTTTTACACAAGCACTTTTACAAGTTATCCAACTCCAAAAAACTGGAGCATCTCACAGTTGAAATAAACCTGAGAAATGACCTAGTCCAACTGACCAGCATATGCCTATATCCTGTTTTGATGCTTATAATAATTTTAAGGTCGGTATAATAGGTACTATCATTTCCAATTTACAGAATCAGAAACTGCGGGTGAGCTGAGGAAATGGCCTAACAAAACAGATAAGTGAGGATCAAACATATTTACTATGTCAAGAATAAATTCCCCTCCAAAGAACACTTAAGCATGTTATTGACGCTTCAAAGGGCAAAAAATGGTTCAAATATACTGGTAAACTGGTGTTTTTATTACAATGTCCCTTTATTTCTAAAATAAATATATATACTTTTTTTAAAATTACGTCAAGCTAAATTTCATATTAAACTGTTTTCCGAAGCATTAAGATACTGCCCCACAGTGCTCCCCGCCACCCCAAAATCCAAGGACTATTGAAAAATCTGGGTGAGAAGGCAGATGAGGTCCACTCGAGGCACCCACAGCACTGCACCCGCTGGCACTCAGACCCACAGCAATCAGTGCACCGTAATAAAGCACGAGCATCCTTCTGAAAGAAAACCCGCGCAAAGCCTCTAGATCAGAGTGAGAGGCCTCCTCTGGCCGTCTTCCTGGTTACTATTCTTAGACATCTCAACACTGGGCAAAGTATGGCACCACTGGCAGCAAGATGTTACTGCTGGCAGCGTGGTGGACTCCAGCTGCTCCACTGACAGCCACTTTCACCGTAGCCGAGACGATGAGAAGATAGACGGAGAGGGGGAGAGGGCAAGTCCCACAGAGCGAGCACGCCATGCGTGCCAGACGCTACGCCAACATCGACTCATCCAAACCTTGAAAACCCTACCTCGGAGGTAGTGTTCTCACTCCACTGAGGGGCAAACCAAGGCTCTGAGAACTCAGCGATCTGTTCCAAAACCTAAGCCTATGGCACTACGGAACTGAGAAAAATGCGTTATCTGCAGGGTTAAAGTGATGCATAAGGAAGCCCCACGGTATTTCCATTTGTTACAGTGTGACATTAGCTGGAACAGGATGTATAACATCACACAGAACAGTCCAGCTCAAAGACCCTCACTTATCCCATGGCAAAGCTGTAGTTTTTACCTTTTTCATAATCTTCATTACAGCACATTTTCACAAACACATAATTTCCTTGTTTGAATGGTTACTATACCCAGGCAAACTGCCTTCATTTTTAGTCAGAGTGACATTGGGTCAACCACAAAAGAGAATTTCCAAACCTACTAGGTTAAAGAAAAAATCGTGGATGTTACGGGTCGAACTGTGTCTCCCAAAAAAACATGTGAAGTCCTAACTAACCCCAGTATCTCTGAATGTGACCTTATTTGGAAACAGGGTAGTTGCAGAGGTAATAAGTGAAGATAGAGTCATACTAGAGTAGGCTGGGCCTTAGTCCAATACGACTGGTATCCTCATAAGAAAAGGAAAATTTAGACACAGACACAGAGAGAAGGATGCCATGTGACAACAGAGGCAGATAACGAAGTTATGCAGCTGCAAGCCAACGAATGCCACGGACTGACAGCCATCACCAGAGGCTAGGAAGGGGCAAGGAAGGATTCTAGCCAGGGTCTCAGAGGGATCACAGCCCTCTGGCACTCTGGTTTCAGACTTCTAGTCTCCAGAACTGTTGAGAATAAATTTCTGTTGTTTTAAGCCACCCCACTGGTGACACTTTGTCACATCAGCCTTAGGAGGAAACTAATACAATGGGCTAATGTACACTCCAAGGTACTGCCCAACTGAGGCCTCTCTGACATAGAAAGCCTGAAGTCTGAGGTCCTTCTTAACTGTAAGCTACACAGAACTGATCCCATCACACTTGGTTTTATAACAGAGGCGAGAGCTGACTACAGCACAGAGAGCAGGGTACCGAGCCACAGAGGCCAGGTGGAAGCCAGGTCTTCCAACCAACAGGCAGAAGTAGTAGGAAACCGTCCTACGGAGAGACAGGTTACCCTAATGAACACCATTACAGGCAGAATTACCAAAAACAGACCACAGATATGTATTCCAGTCAAATCAGTAATTTCACATGCTCAACAATGAATTAGCCGCCTCTAGTCTAATCTTTCAAAAGTTTATCAGCTCTGGGATCGAGTGACCTGTAACAACCTCAAGGATTAATAATATAATATTATGAAACTTTGAAAATTACAAGTGGGCCCCCCAAATTAGTATATTAAAAATGGATAACTTCATTAAATAGTCTTACTTATGTGGTCATCAGGCAGTTAGGGAAGAGAACAACCTGAATTCCAATCAAAAAGGAACTTGTTATATACACACATTAAAGTTGAGAAAAAAAGGATACAAAATATCCCAACCGTGGAGAAATCACTTTAAAAAATACCAAGTTTTTAAGTACAAACATCTGAGAGGTTAGGAAAAAATAAGAAATGGGAGAGGAGCTTGGATCAAACAAAAAACTTCTAGTTTTACTGTAATTTTGGCTGTAAATAGGAGTGAGACAAAGCACTTACAGACAGTTGCTGAAGTACCAAGTGAACTCTTCCTCTGCTCTTTAATTCTCCAGTCTTTGACTGGTTTTGGTTCTGCCTGAGCCTACAGGAGACCAGTCGCCCACAGAACAGGCATCTAGCTAGAGAAGACACATCTAAGGTTAACAGCTGGACTACAAGTTGACAGATGCCTTCTTTATGAAAAGCAAGTAACTGATTATTAATCTACCAATTCCCACCTGGACTGTAGCTACCACACATAGAGAACAGACTAAAATAAACCTCTACATACTTCCAGTTTGTGTAACATTTCCCAGGCAAGAGATCAAAACCACCGCCTGAAACAACCAGACCCTGGGAAACGGTCACCAGCAAACGTCTCCCCAAATTGCTAAGGCTGTTTCCAAGGTTGCAATAGAGACAAGGTTGCACGGAGACAAACAATAAAGAGCATGAGAATAGTTTGGTTGAAATAGTGTTGTAAGAATGTTTCATTATGAAAATGGGACAGTGGAGTAATGAGGGAATGAAATATGGGGTTAGAAAAGTCTTCTGGAACCATGTACTTAGCACTTTGGGTTTAGAAGTTTGGGGTACATTCTGTGAACAAACAGGGACCACTGAAGGTCTTTGATCTGCTGACAGGTTCACAGAACGAAGATCTGTCAATGTTGTTTGGAAAGGGTGTGAAATGGCTGGTTAACATCTTTCTTTACTGAGGGGATTTTAAAGAATTGTTGCATAGTTACACCATTTATACGTAATATTTTCCTTATCAACTAAAGGGTGGTAAACTCTTTATCCATCAAAAGTTTATACATGCATATTTCATAATAACGTTTTTTTCCTTAAGAAAGCTCATATAAACATTTTAGATTTTTTGGGTGCTAGATAATATGTTTTGACATTTAGACAAGACTGTTTCAAAAGACTGCCTACCTAATGTATTTTTGAACATGGACAATCCACTTTTTATTCAAGCATTTACAATATGTAAATAAATTACAAAGTGACTATAGTTTTCTCCCTGGTTTCACTTACAATGAGAACTTACAATCATTTCACTTACAATCATTTAATAGATACACAGTTCAAACTGCTTTAACAATATCACATTTTTATTTGGAGGATTTACTTTGAACACCTAAGCAAGGCATATTTCTACGTGTAGAAAGAGGGTTGGATACAGTTAAATAAAGAAAGAAAATTTGGCCAGGTAGAACCTTATCAATGCCTGGTACAATTTTCAATCCTGTGGGCCAGGTAGAAAAAGCTGTTAATATCTAACATTTAGTAAGTAAGTGTATCAAAGCTTTATCCTCAGACTTTACATGTATTAAGTCTTAATTCTCAAAACAACCCTGTAAGGTAGTAATATCCTCGTCCACAAAGCTGTTCCTGATCTTTCTACCCAAAATAAGCCCCATTTTACCTGTGAGGAAACCCAAGAACAGAGTGGTTAAATAACTGTAACCAGTTAAGAGCTGGTCCAGGGCAGGCTTGAGACCCAGCACTTGGCCTCCAAAAGGCATGCTCTGAAGGCCTGGGCTTCTCTGGCCCTCCTTACAGGCAGTGCCTCATCACCACAGGTCAGGCTGTAGGAGAGAGAACTCGGAAGAGCTCTCTTTTGATTTAAAATACTACCTACCCATCCTTTACTGGAGTCATTTCAGATTTAAAAACACTTGGGTTCTCATTTTCCAATCTGAGACTATGAGTATCACTGTGAAGACGAACACTAACTTCTTACCGGACAACGGTTGCACTGTGCCGTAGAAGTGGAAGGGACCAATTTCAAAATAATATTTTTAGGTAACACAATTGAAGCCGGTGCCCACCTGCACAGTGTGGCTAGAACACTGGTAAGAGGTATGCCTTGGGGCTTCCCTGGTGGCGCAGTGGTTGGGAATCCGCCTGCCAATGCAGGGGACATGGGTTCAAGCCCTGGTCCAGGAAGATCCCACATGCCCCAGAGCAGCTGGCCCCGTGAGCCACAACTACTGAGCCTGCGCTCTAGAGCTCGCGTGCCACAACTACTGAGCCCGTGTGCTGCAACTACTGAGGCCCACACACCTAGAGCCCATGCTCTGCAACAAGAGAAGCCACCACAATGAGAAGCCCACGCACCACAACAGAGTAACCCCCGCTCAACACAACTAGAGAAAGCCCGTGTGCAGCAACAAAGACCCAATGCAGCCAAAAGTAAAAATAAAAAATAAATTTACTAAAAAAAAAAAGCGGTATGCCTTGATCCAAATGGATTGGCTGTGGGGACATAATTAATATTACTTCTGTTTTTTAAATTAACAACAGTACTGGGCAAGGAAGAGAAAAAGATTTTGTTTGTTCATTTGTTTTCTGTGTTTAATCAGTGAGTAGGACTATGACGAAATGAAACTATCCGAAAGGTCTGTTGATTTTTTAAAATTTTGATAAAATGCACATGACATAAACTTTACTATCTTAACCATTGTTAAGTGCACAGTTCAGAGGCATTAAGTGCATTCACACTGCTGTGCAACCATCACCACCATCCATCCACAGAACTCTTTTCATCTTCCCAGACTGAAACTAACTTCCCATTACCCCCCCGCCAGGGCCTGGCAACCACCATTCTTTCTGTCTCTCTGAGTGTGGCTACTCTAGTTACCTCATAAAAGTAGAATCATACAGTATTTGTCCTTCTTTTTTACCAGCTTATGTCACTTAGCATAATGGCACCAAGGTTCATCCAATGCTGTATCATGTGCTAGAATATCCATCCTTCATAAAGGCTGAATGATATTCCATTACACATGTGTGCTACATTTCACCTCCTCATCCATCTGTGGACAGTGGGGTTGCTTCCACCTTCTGGCTACTATGAATCATGCTGCTATGAACATGTTGTACAAATCTCTTCAAGCTCCTGTTTTCAGTTCTTTAGGGTAGACACCCAGAAGTGGAATTGCTGGATCATATATAATTCTATATTCAATTTTTTGAGAAACCACCGTTCTGCTTCCATGATGGCTACATAATTTTGCATTCCCAGCAACAGTGCACAAGGGTCCCAATTTCTCCACATCCTCACCGATACTTGTTATTTTCAGGGGTTTTGATAAGAGCCATCTTTTTTTTTATTGAAGTACAGTTGATTTACAATATCATGCTAGTTTCAGATGTAGTTAGGAGCCATCTTAATTAGTGTGAACTATTATTTGTTGGAATTTTTTTGCGCATATGTGTGTGTGTATATATATATATATATATATATTTTTTTTTTTTTTTTTTTTTTTTTTGCGGTGCGCAGTCCTCTCACTGCTGTGGCCTCTCCCGCTGCGGAGCATAGGCTCCGGACGCGCAGGCTCAGCGGCCATGGCTCACGGGCCCAGCCGCTCCGTGGCATGTGGGATCTTCCCGGACCGGGGCACGAACCCGTGTCCCCTGCATCGGCAGGTGGACTCTCAACCACTGCACCACCAGGGAAGCCATGCATATATTTTTTTTATATAAATGATTTATATTTTTTGGCTGTTTTGGGTCTTCATTGCTGCGCGCAGGCTTTCTCTTGTTGCGGAGAGCGGGGGCTATTCTTCCTTGCGGTGTGCGGGCCTCTCATTGCAGTGGCTTCTCTTGTTGCAGAGCTCGGGCTCTAGGCACGCAGGCTTCAGTAGCTGTGGCTCATGGGCTCTAGAGCACAGGCTCAGTAGTTGTGGCACATGGGCTTAGTTGCTCCGTGGCATGTGGGATCTTCCCAGACCAGGGATCGAACCCGTGTCCGCAGCATTGGCAGGTGGATTCTTAACCACTGCGCCACCAGGGAAGTCCCTGTTGGATTTTTTAAACACTATTATTTAAGACTGTATCTATGTCAACCAAGAGTAACTATCGTGAAGTTTAGCAATTCATTTTTCCTTTGGTCTTGAGAAGTCCTACAATCTGTGTTGATTAATATTACTACAATGTCACTAAGTAAGATTTTGGAGCATCCACCCAAGTGGGCTTATGAATTGAAAACTGAAAAGGCTTAGGAATAAGTTTCTAAACACAGTGTAAGCATTTTAACATCTGCAGCAGTATTACATTCTGGAATCCCTGGACGTAACAGTAATTATTTTGATCAAGCTCAGACAGGGTCACCCAGTGGCTTCTTATGACATTGGGGAGTCACGTCTGCTTGTAGTCTGGGCAATGTTGTCTGGATACAACAGATGCAATATTGGGAGTGAAAGACTAAGACTAAGCTAATATAAGTAAACACACTAAAAGTATTAAAATTATATTAATAAGATCAACCAGGCAAAAAATTTTATCTCAAGTAGTGCGTATTTGACCTGTAACACCATACAGCTCCTATTAAAGGTTTCAGTGTCTGATTTTTATTCTAATTATAATTTGCTGTTTTATCTCTCAAGCACAATAGTTGAGAAGATATTAATTATGTATTAGCCATACAGGTCACAGATTTTGGCTTTGTAAGGAAAAAAAAGGATCCTCATCTAGACCCTGGTACAGTCTCACCTGGTAATATTATGTAGAGAAACTTTAATTATTAAATAGCCTCTAAATAAATACGTATATTTATTATTTTAATGCTTTAGCAACCTACTTTTTAAAAGCCAATTAAGAATACCAGAAAATGGGGGGCTTCCCTGGTGGCGCAGTGGTTGAGAGTCCGCCTGCCAATGCAGGGGACACGGGTTCGTGCCCCAGTCCGGGAAGATCCCACATGCCACGGAGCGGCTGGGCCCGTGAGCCATGGCCGCTGAGCCTGTGCGTCTGGAGCCTATGCTCCGCAACGGGAGAGGCCACAACAGTGAGAGGCCCGCATACCGCAAAAAAAAGACAAAAACAAAAAACAAAGAATACCAGAAAATGTAACCTAAGTCATATTTGGAATTAACAGAACAAGCATCTTAAAACAGTTGACCGTTAAACCTTCACTACTAGACTAACAGGTCTCTATATTTTAATATTTTATGATTTCTAGAAGAACTTATAAAACATATCGACGTGTTTTGATGAAAACATTTTAGTTTCAGTTTTACTTTAAATCATATTTAGATGCTTTAACAGCTTTATAACACCTTTATAAGATGCTTTAACACCTTTAGATAATTTTAATCCATTCCCAGTGATTACTAACACGCAAAACAAATAGAATCCAATCAGTTTTACTAACAAAGTTTTAGTGTAAATCTCCAAATTTAGGTATGAATTTTGCACACGTATTTATTTGGTGGCCTGTACAATTAAAAGACAAAAAACAAGGAGTGATTTTGGGGGGCAGTTATTTGGGGAATAGAAGCCAACAAGTTCCCTAAGTATGGGACACAGTTTTGTTAAAGTTACAACCTCTGTGAGCACATGTCAAGATCCCAAACTGTCCTAAACCAGATGATCTATTTCTTTTAAGACATGAAACACTGACAAGGCTACAGTACTTTTTATTTAGTCTATGAAGGCCATTTTTACCTCAATGAAATCTCATCTGAAGAAAAATTATTCAAAACTCTAGTTGTACCATTTCATTATATTTTAATTGAGTATATTTAGCACAGATCACACTTAAAATTATTAAACGTAGTTGTTACTTTTAAAAGCTAATTTAAATAGAGTTACTTGTTTTACCTGACCAGTTAAAATAGGGTTGACCTGTGTTTGTATGCCACTCAGGCTAAGAACAGTTTTGACATTTTTAAGAGTAAAATAAATGGCTAGTGGGAAGCTGCTGCATAGCACAGGGAGATCAGCTCGATGCTTTGTGACGACCTAGAGGGGTGGGATAGGGAGGGTGGGAGGAAGGCTCAAGAGGGAGGAGATATGGGGATATATGTATACAGATAGCTGATTCACTTTGTTGTACAGCAGAAACTAAAACACTGTAAAGCAATTATACTCCAATAAAGATTTTTTTAAAAAGTAAAATGAGACACCTGACATGGCTAGCAAATCCTAAAATATTAAATTAAAAGATAAATCAAAGTTTTAAAAGGAATTGTCTCTTTTATGTTCCAATCAATAGCAATTTACATTACACACACACACACACACACACACACACACACACACACACACACACACACACACACACACACACACACACACACACACACACACACTCCCTCCCTCCCTCCCTCCCTCCCTCCCTCCCTCCCTCCCTCCCTCCATCTAATCCGGAGAATACCTGACCTAAGTAGAGAATTGTTTCTTCCTCAGTCTCTAGTCAACAAAACACAAGCTCCCTCTTCTGTAGTACAAAGCTGTTCCCTCGGCAGGACCACATTCCCCCGGCTTCCGTTTATATGGGCGTAGTCACAGGGCTGTTCTCCCTGTGGGATGATAGCACCAGTGATGTGAGTCACTTCAAGCCAGGGCTTTTAAGAAGCAGTTGTGCTTTCTCCATATTTTCTTTCCTTTCTCTGGCTGAATGCTGAGGGCGCTGAGTCTCTAAAGGATGCTAAAGCCATGATCAGCCAGGACCACCCACAGAAGACAATACACCTCTTGTGTTAAGCCACTGAAATGTTTGTTATTACAGTTAGTGAAGAAAAACACTGTAATACTCAACATACACATTGTATATTTGCTGCCTTTCACATTTAACTTACTTCGACTTAATGTGGACATTTTCCCAATCCTAAAACAAAACAAAACAACCCTATGAAAACAGATTGTTTATATTGCTGAAAGCCGTGTTTGTTAAACCCATCAGTTTTTTCCTTGACAACTGGCTACTGTTGCTCTTTTTTTCCATTTACTGTACACTCAGATGAATTTTAATTTAAAGCCTCACTATAACTACATTTCAAATGGGCCGAAATTTAAAGCCATTCCTGCTCTATATATGTAGTTCAAGGGCTGATGTGGCATTGAGACAGTAGCTCATTCCATCCAATGACTATGTTACAGAAGCAGAAATTTAAAAGTGGATTGAAATAGCCCCTCTTCACTTCTTTATTGTATATAAAGGCCAACAAAGCATGAGAAGAATAACTTTCACTTAACCTTGAAACGCTGTACTATCTCCAAAACTAGAACTTCGCAAAACAACAGAACCTTGACAACTCCAAGAGCTGCATCTTGACACCATCACAGATTCAAAAACATGTCAGTTATGCCACAATGCATGCTCCCATAACATGTATTGTTTCACACATGACTGGCAAAATGGGAACGACAATAGTATAATGGGGAAATAGTTTTGGTTTGTAAGTGATTCTTCCCAGCATGTTAATGTTTTGAAGCTATCAAGGGCAAGATTTTTCACAAATAATAAAGACTTAGGAAAAAACAAGAATAAGAAAACCGGTGAGAATCTTACCAAAATACCTTCCTTTTGTTCAAGCAGTGGTGGCTGGTTTAGTGTCTTCCATACTCCTTATCCTTTCCTCTACCTAGTGATGCTGTGGGCACACATGAAGGCTAAACCCTGGACCACAGCTTCAATTTTGGTGAAAATGGCCTCCAGTAGAAGCCAATACGTACAAGAATCTACATATCAAAGAAGGAAAAACATGTCCCAGGATAAAATAAGGCCTTGAACCACCTGGATATGAAGCTGAGTGCAAATGTCCCCGACACTATGGTGCTAATATTTGGATTGTCATTGTTCTGTTAGTGTTCTGGTTACAAAGTCACATGGTTTTAAGTAGTCTAGCCTTAATCCTATTTTTCCCACAGCCCTGTTGTTTTCATTGTGTGATTTTACAGAATGAGAGGGTTTTCAGGAATATCACATTATGGTAGATATGATTATACCACGAATTGAGAGAGTGAATTGCAGATGCCAAACAAATAGAATGACACATTCCAATCTCACAGGGCCCTATTCAAAATCTTGTAACATGCCTGACAAATACCATCTCATTTAATCCTAGACTACATCTTGAAAACTACCTAAAAATTATGTGGTCCCTATCAAATAGTGGAAACCACAAATACGGTCCACAAATGCTATAAACGTGTTGTAATTCTCTATTTTTCCAAATTTACAATGTAATTGCTTTTAACTTCAGCTTCGTTTTGATAACTTTTGTTTAATTTGTGAACAGAGTAAAAAGTCCTTCATGTAGCTTCTCTTTTCTTCCAACCCCGAAACGCGCCATCACGCACTAGGTCTAAGCAAAGCCATCTGAGGTTGCTTAAATTTTGAATACATAATTTCTCTATTGGAATGCATATCTTTTCCTTCAGAGAAAGCTTTAATGAAAACTGCCTTACAAAAGGCAAAATGGCAGCATCCTAAACATACAGGGCTATTAATAACTACTATTATAACAGGGCTATTTATAACTACTATTTAGTTTACTACTCAAAAGCTGTGTTCCTTATAACCAAGCAAAATGACAGATTTGGAGTTCTGTTCATTTTTATCCAGAATCACAGAGGATCCAACCCAGTGTACGGTGTGCCTGCCCATACATCCTGTGTCCCTCTCTGCCAGCTGTTTTCTCTCCTAGAGGTTCTGACCTTGAGCTTCCGAGTTACAAGGAGCCTGAGTTTTCTCACCACTGCCACATTTGAGCTCCATTGCTAGATGGAGCTCAAAGGATGTTATTTTGGTGTATGTAGAGTTTAGGGGTCCCTGTTGATCCACTGTACTAAATAACTTACAGCAGGGAAGAGTAAAGACTGTAAAACCCCTTCCCAACCCCTCCCCTAGCTATTCCTCCCCGTGAATCCATCAAGCAAAATGTAGTTAGGTCATTTTCCTTCTCTGCTTCCTTCATTCCTGTCTCTAATGACACCTATTTAATACCTATTAGGACACTTCTCCCCTTTCATTCACCAGTTTCTTTTTAGGAATCCTATCCTTGGCACCAATTTTAACAAATATAACATTTCTGAAAATTTGAGACATGAAATTCACTCTGCACTGAATATCAATTTTCCCAACATAATGAAATGCCTCTAACCTGGCACTTTTAGAGCACCAACAGTGATCATTTGTGTTAATAATGACCTTGAAGTACTTCAAACTTCCAAAGAAGCTTCTGAATCAAAAGAATATTCAATTATATGCTGTACAGTTTTAACGTAAAATGCCTTTACAGTATTCTAAAACTTATGTATAACCCATATGCCATAGTATATGGCAAATATAGCTACCATTTGATTAATACACACTTTCACCAACCATTCCAGCTAAGAGTACGGTCCAATCAGAGACTGTTTCCATTAAAACTGGTGTTCCATTAAAATCATCATCAGAGCTTCCTTTATTCATTCCACCCCTCTATATCTGATACGCCTAGTGCTCAAGTTCACACACGCACAAAAATATTCCCAAGTGATTCTAATATAAACTCCTTCTCCCGGAGAACTACCGCTGTAAATATTGGTAGAAATCAGCCTATAGAAATGTGGTTCTCATCCCTGTCTGTGCACTGCTTGGGGATCTTTCTGAAAACACAGGCTTTTTAAAATAGATTCTAAGGCCCATCCCAGACCTACTGGATCATAATCTCTTATGGTAAAACCCAAATATCTGACTCCCCAGGTGACCCCAAAGCACAGTCAAGTTTGAAAACAACTGCTTTATAACCTTAAGGAAAGAGCTACTACTCTTGGTATTTCCAACAGGTAAACAGAGAATCAACATATGGGTGCATCTTGTCTGCAGAGTTTAATACACTAGAGTTGAAATCAGAGGTCTCAAAGAACCTCAGCGTGTACATGAAGAGGCCCCAGTGGTTCAAGAATATCATTCCTCCACTTTCAATAAGCCAAAACAGCGAAGTCCCAAAGTAAAGCAAAGTAATTAGTGAGAAGAGGCTCTGGATCCTTACAAGAGATATAGAAAACTGCATATATTTTGCCGTCAGTGAGATCTGGCTTCAAAACTTTCCTCCACCAGTCACCAGTGACTTATCAGATTACTTAACCTCTCTAAACCCATTTCTTCATCTGAAAATGGGCACCAAAAAAACTTACAAAAATTTAAACGAGACATTTGTAAAAAAAGAATTTCTAATATAGTTTCCTTTCCACCTTAGTAATTTCTATGCATCCTCCACTCTCCTTTGAGTCATACACTCTAACCTGTTATATTAGCCCTTATATCAGGTTATTGCTGTTACATACAGAGAACACATGAGACATATTTCAAATTTGTTCCTCCAAAACTAACATGAAGTTTAAACTCTGTCTACTGACAACCAGCTGAAAACCCACCAGTGCCTAGATTCATAGTAACTTCTTCAGGACGGATTTTTTTTTTCTTTAACTCTCAGTTCCTGATTCCAGTACAGCAATGGCTCTCCAACTTTAGAGAGCTAAGAACGCCTAGGGAGCTTGTTTAAAATACAAATCCCACCTCCCACCAGCAATTCATAATTGATTCAGGCAAGGATTCTCAATGGCCACTAAAACTATTAGGTAAAAGGTTGTCAGGAAATAGGCCTTGACACCTTGCCAAAAGTCTTACTCCACAAGTGACTTACTGACTGCAAAGGGGAAAATGTACCTTTATACAGAAGAATCTGGCAGTCAGAACCCTAACCAAGAGATAAAACTTAGCATCACGAACAGTGAGATGAATCAGGTTATAATGTGATATGATGCAAATATGAAGTGGAAAGCAGTACTTTTGACAACAGTATGTAGTCTGAATATAATCAAGCCCCTAGAAGCACCTTCAAGTTTACCCGAAATACAGAGGGCAGATCAAACTTGGAGGAAACAATCAGGCAATCCAAAATACGGAACATACAAGAGAAGTGGCCCAGACTCTGCAAAAGTTAACATCATGAAGAAAAGAAAAATTTAAGAATTGTTCTAGCATTAAAGAAACATAAAAGCAATGCTGATTAAGCAATTTTGATTAAGCCGTGTTGGGAGGGAGAAAACCTATAAAAGACATTGTTGGCGACAAATGAGCAAATCTGAACGTGAAACAACTATTAGATGATTTTCTTGAATTATGGAATAATTATGGGATTACCATTAAATTTCTAAGATGGGATAATAGTATTATAGCTATGTAGAATTAGTCTAATTATTTAGTATTTGAGGCAAAGTATGGAGAGGTGCAACCTCATGATACACGTTAAACACACATAAAGCTATCTATGTTAATTACAGAATCCAAGTAGTTGGTACTGGGTGTTCAATATACTCCTCTATTTCCCTGTATGCTTAAAAGTTTCCATAATAAAGAGAGCAAAAATACACATTCCCTGGTCCAACTCCCTGAGGTTCTGATTCTTTAAGCCCATAGTAGACCCACAAATCTGCATTCTAACAAGCCCCAGGCCTATCCTAATACAAGAAGTTCTCTGACCAGCCAAAGAGAGAAAGCAGAAAGTGTCTGCTGTCTGGAAGGGCCTGGGTTCCTAATTTCCTGCCGGCTCTATTTTATCACCAGGCTTTCCAAGCCATGAATTTGGTGTCTTCCTCACCTCTGTCGTCTTTCTTCATGTGTACAGTATGTTTAAGACAGAATGAAAAAGCGGACATAATGGTAAAAGAGAAACTTTCTACTTCATGTACCTATGATTCTTTGAGAACATCTGGCCAGGGTAAACAATAACTATCAACTCTTCCTCCCTTCCCAGGGTGCTGTGAAGAAAACTGATATGTTTACCTTTCTGTGAACTGAATATTCAAATTTCTTCCTAGAAATGATTTGATGGACATATAATCCATGCTCTGTATATTAATGACCAATATAAAACAGAAATAGCTTTCTCACAATTAAAAAGAAAAAAGACCAAAATATTGCATACAAAAGTTATTTTTAAAACCACTTGTTTGATATTTCAGGATAAAAGCAATATACTCGTAAAGACCATTTTTGTTAGCAATATACAAAATACCTTAGGATACTGTCATTTGTTTTTAAGTATATTAAAATACAGTAATGCAATATACCAAGATCCACCCACGTTAGACATACAGAAAAAAACCTAAAGCTGAATTTTATGTACAAATGTGTTCTTGTCATAGTAATATTCACTGAATCCTTCAAGCAAATCACGTTTTTTCCCCAAATTCAACTTAAACCAAAAAAGTACCTATACCTTAATCTAATAAAATACAAAACACAAAAAAAACTCACTTAGAATCATTTCCTAAAACAGCTCACAACTGACAGAAAAGCTATCATTAAAAAAAAAAAATTTTACAAACATTAACTTTTCAAAGTTAGAGAATACATATCAAACGATAAATTGCAGTAGGAGATTTTGAGGTTCCTCCCCAATTAGAAATTAATCTAGGTAAACGACTCAGAAAAACCTCCAAAATATGTTAGATATATGCATTGCTTTACCTTAACCTGACAGTAAAAAATTTTAAACATAGGATTATAAAAGGACACCTTAACGTAATTTTAGCTGAAATTGCAAGTGCCCAAAAGTAGCTAATAAACCAGGATACCAAGTTTTTCAGAAAGTCTTATCTGCTATAAATTTTGACATTAGCTAGCAATATATACATAATGCCTCTATAGGTAGCAAAGTGATTACAAGTGATGAAAATTTTTTAAATTAGTAAGTCAAAATAATACATGATAGGACTTCAAAGCAGTTCCTAAGAAATCCACATTTTTAAATATTTTAATTGTTCAAACTAGAGTCTGAAATTCCTTGTTTAAAACTTCGGAGTGCTAATACCTATAGCATAATAGACTTTCTAAAATTGAGGGACCTGAAAGATCAATTAGTTTAACTCCTTATTTGATAAATATGAGGAAATGGAGGCCAGAGATTTTTTTGAACTTGCAGAATGATAAACCTGATTTCTTAACTCCAATGTTCCCTTTATACTATTGCTGTGCCCTGTGGTGTCTTTCTTTGTTTTTGTTTTGTTTTGTTTTGTTTGAGTATCTCCAGTAGTGGTAAATAGTGGATTGTCTTTCGGCAAAAAACAAAAGTCAGTGAACTTTTTAAACGAGGCTATATTTTCATGATTTAAAAAAAATTAATTCTTTGAAATTCACAATTTCTGACTGGGAACTAGGTAAACAGAGTATCACAAGGAGTAAAGTTTTAACCACAATCTTGTTTGCAGAAAGCATACTGTAAATCAAACCAACCCATGATGAAAATAGCAACAATTGAGACAGTTTATTTCTTTTTGCATCCCACCTAATCTTTCCAACTCTCCAGAATTTATCCATTACATACTGCTAACTAATTGGCTTTAGGGATAAAGTTTGTAAAAGCAAAGCAAATGATGTTAAAAGGCAGAAATGAACTGTTCATGATTTCTGACATGTGCCTACTAGGTTTCCGGAATGCTAGCCTTCTGCAATACAAATTTGGTGTTTTGTTTCTAGATCATTCTGGAAATACTATCCTTCAGCACTGTTTGCAATTTTACTCAAAGTGTGCCATTTTTTCATCACCTTCCCTTGAAAATTCACCATATATGTCAAGTTTTTACTGTTTCTGTTCACTCAAAAATGAGAAATAATCTTCAGAGATGCTTTCTTCATACTCGCTCTCCTTTAGGTAAGTAGCTCGTTGTCTAAATATAACTCTTCTACCCTCACAACTCATCACGTATTTCCACGATTTTTCAGGTAGGGGGAGGAGGAAGGGAGTAACTAGATGAGACTTTATGTTGTTAAATTTATCCCTTTTCTCCTTGATGGTGTCAAAGCATCTTGCCCATTTCACGATTATAAAATTATTATCCTACATTTTCTTCTAGTGCTTTTACAATTTAATATTTCATGTTTACACTTTTAATTCTTTTAGAATTTTTGTTTATGTAAGGTAGAGAGCTATTTTTCCCCCAATTGCGTAGTCAATTGCCTCAATATCATTTGATAAATAATCTTTTTTTCCTTCACTGATTAGGAATGCCACCTTTACTACCTACTAAATTCCCACAAACCTGTCAATTTCTCTCTTTACTCTGCTTCAACACCTATTTGCTTAATTCCTCTGCCAGTGGCACATTGATCTAATTACTGACACTACAGCACATTCACTTCTTGACAGAGGAACATTTTTCTCAACATTTTTCTTTTGAATTTTGAAAGTTTTTGACTACTCAAACACATTACTTTTCTCCAATCAATTTTCCTCAAGTTTCCCCTCAAAAAAATCCCACTGAGTTTCTTTTGAACCAGAATTCCATTAAACATATGGACCAAAATGGGAAAAAAAAAAAAAGATTTTTACAATATAGAGATTCTCATCTAGTAATAAGCCGATACTATATAAAGTCTCCTACACACACGGACACACACACACAAATACACATATACAATCTTTTATCGTGACTAGGGCTGGTATTCTGGCCCCACGAGTGAATTTTCTTATTTGAAAGGTAACATTTCCATTCCTAAATCACAACATCTTAGAGCTAGAGGGACATTACAGATCACTTAGTCCAACACCTCTCGTAATCGCGTTGTTTACCTCAAGTCTACTTAAGAGAATCATTTCAAAATTAATTTCCCTTGTACATGCAACACAATCATAAACCTGCTATTTGAATCACATAAAAGTCAGATAAGTGAGCTACATTTATTGAAGAATGCTTTGAATCTAGGAATCCTTTTAGAATAAGATCCATACTTAGGCTCAAAGAAAAAAACACTGAGTACTATAAGTGCATACACTTGAGACAGCCCCAAGTACTGTATTTAGACACTCATGTTTCCAAGGTAAAGTTGTTTTGTTATGGTGTTGTCCAGGAACCAAGCTTCACAATACCAAAGCATTCCATTCCCGACTGTTCCATCCTATTTATTAAGAACATAAACCCAATAACAATCTCGAAATGGAATAAGCCTGAAACCCAATTCTAAAAGTGCTTCTCAAGCCTGGCTGCCCATCTGATCACCTGTGGAGCTTCTAAAACTAAGACTGCTTGGGTCCCGCCCTGGGATTCTTCCTCAGCAGGTCCAGCAATGCTCAGGCATTTTGTAAGCTGTAGTAGGTTCTATTCTCAGCCAGAGTTAAGAACCGCTATTCTAAAATATTCAGTAAGAACAAAGCCCCATAATTTTCCAAGTATCCCTACACTGAGGGAGGGTGGGGGGAGATAAGTTAAAAAAGCATCTTCACCAGCCCAGCAACATTTGCTGCTGATTAGAGAGTTGTATCCCTATATTACATCAAAGTCTTGAAATGGAAAAAATGCTAAAACAAAGCTTCAGATTGTTTACAGACTGATGACCCCATTACGGCAGGTGAAACACCGCTTCCTTCCTCTCACTTGAAGGCAACCCTCTCCGTCACCTCATCTCCCAAGATAAAGAACAGCTGATGTTCACTTTAAAAATGGCAGATAAAATTCAGGCTTTAATCTTAATTAAAAGTTTTAAATCTTTAAAACATACCCATAAAAATAAATACATAAAGAGGGAGATTAATGATTCAGCTGCAACATCATGACATTACATGAAATTTTAGTCAAAGAACTTGCTTCTTGACTGCAGTGAACTGCCAAGCCAACACATTAAGCACCCCCTAAAAGTAGCACAGAAGCAAAGAAAAGCCGATACACTGAAGGAAAAAATTTACACACAAAAATGCAATATGCAAACCTGTTTCTAAGCTCTAACCCTCCAAGGAAATGATCTCACTTTCTAATAACAACACACTGTACTAAATTGAAGCCTGGTGAGACCCCTATTCCTGGTATGAGTGACTCATAGACCCCCTATCCCTGGGAAAAGCACCTGAAAAACAGAGCACATAAAGGTAGACAGTAAGTTCCACCTTAAGTAATTAATTAGGGAAGGTAAAGCATCCATTAAACAGACCTTAATCACACAGTAGTGCTCTGCAAAACAAGGTTCATGAAACCAAATCATCCTACAGGCAACTATTCTTCCACGCTCCAACTCTGGCCCAGCCAAAAATATTTTCTTACATTCTGTGAAGTCATTTGGTGAAAGAGATGTCAAGTATTTTCCATCTTGATAGCAAAGGCAACATGCATAGAAATTTACCACTTTAATGTCAAGAGAAACTAATTTTTCTTAAATAAGCACTGTGCTTTTGTTCACGCGAGTCAAATAATTTTACATTAAAAAAAAAAGCATATGAAGAGACACGCTTCATGGTTTAATGCAATCAGTTTTGACAACATACTTCACCAATATCTTTTCTTAGAAATGTGGCCCAAATCAAATTCTTAGACCCTAACCTTTATGTCACATGACCACATGAAATAAAATTTAAGTAGCAAATATGATTAAGGGAACAAACTGTAACCCCAAAAGATCTGCAGAAAAAACTGAGATGATGTATGTTTATACACACTGACAAGTTTGCCAAGAGATTAAAACTAGAAAAGAATAAATAACTTTCTCCGAAGCTTTTACTTATGAATGATTTCCATGCAAGCCACATGCCTAGCAGGTATTAAAGAGCAGACTCTGCTCCTGGAGTATTTCAAGTAAACAAGCTTACTGAAAAAAAATAAAATCCTTCCTCAGTAAATATTTCTTTTGAAGTATAGTACGTTGGAATAAATAACTTAGATGAATTAGCATGCCTTTTAATACCTTAACTTCATAAAATATTTAGACATATATTCTAATCTTGAAAAAGGACCAAAAACTTTATACATAGTAATATCACAGGCATCTTTTCAAAAAATATATATATATATATATATTTACCACTACAGACTCTGAAAGTTCAATAAAAATCTGGAAAAATAATACACAACCCTGTTTTAAACAATTATAAAAGCTAAATTCATATTTAAAATATACTTTTCAGTTTGTCCACAACCGGGACTTCTACTACTTTACCAAATACAATTAAGGTTTAGGTCAATAGTGGGGGATTACTCTGCCTAAAAAATTTGTGAAACAGAACTCCAATTTCAGTATGTCCCAAAAGCTTACTGCTAATAAATATCTAGGATGGATTACATTAGAAACAATTCTCTCAGGAATTTTAACCTGACACCAAGGTTTTGATTGCCCACATCTCCACGCCTAACATGGAGAGATAGGTGACTTTCGGTACAAGCCTACTTATTAATTAGATGCTGTTCAATTTTACTACTATTTCAAAATCTCTCCCCATACTTTTTGTCCCTCTCCCCTTCATACCTTTGCATCTTACCAACCTGCAAGAAACCAAAAAAGGTATCCCCTATGTTAAACACACTATCTTTGATTCAGTATGGACTGGGGAGTTTTTAGATTTAGATTTCAAATTCAAAACATATGTCAAAATTTTCCTTGACCCCATATTAGGCTCATAATCGCTAAAAGTTAATCAATAATCTTTGTTTCTATTTTATTCCTTCTCTTCTTACAAACCTATCAGCAGGAAATAAATTACCTTCAGACAAACAGAGCTAGGAAAAAAAGTTGCTTGGTTCAATCTAGGAACACCAGTAAACTACCCTGCAAGGACCAGAAAAATCAAGAACCACTCACATGTCCCCATCCTGAATTTGCATGTAAATTCTGCAGACAAAGTTCTTGCTCTTTCGTGATTCGACTTAATTCCTCCCCATGCTTTCTGAAATGTTTTTATTTAAAATTCTGAACAGAGACCTAGACAAACAATTCAAAACACACTGAACTTCATTTCAGTTAACCTGAGTACATACCAGTAAACTGAAATTCTGAGCACCTAATATCTCCTACTAGGAATAGGTGCCTGAGCAGTGTAGGCAAAATGTCTTCTCACAGAAGCAACGTACCTGAGGAGCTCTGTATAATTTCTCTTCAGTAAGATTTTTTTTTCTTGTGAATGCTCTCACCCACAACTCACTGTTTGCAGAATACACTCAAGCTGATTTAAGTTGGAGGGCACAGATTTACCAACGTTTTAATGAAATCATTTCCTTAGTTTAGCAAGTTAAGCTATTTAAAAAAAAAATCTGCAAGTGGTTTTTGAGGGATTCACCTGGCACATGGGAAATTTACAAGAAGGGAAAGAGCCCCAGGGCTAAGCTTGGGGCTTGTGTAAACATAAATCACCTGCGCACTGGCCTGGCTACCAAAAACAATGTTCCACCAGAAGAGATGTCCAGGTGGCTAAGTGATTTTCGGAGGTTGAGAGTTAAAAACAAACGCTTACACCTATCACATATTATACAATTTTACCTGTCACTAAGAAAAGGGCACGTCTAATCCAGCAAAAAAGTCATTTTTCCTTCAAGGAGAACAGCGCTTTGGAGTCCTTTGCAAGGGATGGGGGGGGGGGGTCGCAGGAAGGGGGGAGGGGGCGTGGAACAACGGAGCACTGAAAGGAGAGGCAGCCAGGGGAGTTGCACAGAGCCCCACACAGGCCACTGCGGAGAGAAGACGGGGAAAGAGGGGAAGGTGTCTCACCGGGGCACAAAACCGAGTGCAAACCGGCTGGAAGAAGGAAGGTTCCCCCAGGAGGCGAGCTAGGGTGCAGATAAAAAGCGCTAGCGCCTGGTTACCTTGGGATACAGGGGCAAGGGACCACGGGAATATAGAGATCTACAGAGACAGAGGAGAGGGAGGATGAGGCAGGGTCTCCGCTAAGTGCGAACCAGGGATGAAGACATACAGCGGGACTTGGGCCTCCCCGGGCCAAAAGGCGTGGCCAGGGATCCAGACCGCACGATGGTCTTTTTGAGACGCCAGGGTAAGTGCGTGGCAAAGCCCTCCTTCAAGACCCCGTGCCAGGCGTGTCCGAGGGGCCCACCTGCGGGGCCCCTCGAGGGCGGAGCGCACTCCGGAGGGCTCCGGCCTCGCCCGCGGGGCCCTCTGCAGGGCCAGCTGGCCAGGCCCCCGCCCCCACCCCCGCAGTGCTCTTACCTCCACACCTGCCCCATCTGCAGCAGGTGGATGACCGACAGCCAGATCCACACGGAGAGGCGGCAGAGGCGCTGCGCCCCCGGCGTGGCCGGGACCCCCGCGCCATGGCCGTAGACGGCCCCCATCATGGGGGGGCCCCGGCTGCTGAGCCCCTCCACGGCGCCCAGCCCGCCGCCCGTGTAGTCCTGCACGAACCAGCGGAAGCTCAGGCTCTGCACCAACAGGGACGGCACCAGCACGAAGGAGAGGGTCAGCCCGAAGTAGACGTAGTCCCCCTTGCGGTAGTAGTCGAGGGCAAGCCACAGGTCGGTGCCCACGTCCCCGAAGAAGACTAGCAGCGCCAGCACGATCCACAGGCAGTCGAGCCACGGCCGCTCCACCTGCGGCGGCTGCGGCCGCTCGGCCGAGGGCGTCGGGGGGTGGCGGCCGGCGGCCGCGGGCGGCTGCAGCGGCTGGTCCCCCCCGTCGGCGGCGGCGGCGCTGCGGCGCGGCTTCTTGCCCAGGAGGGAGCGCAGGCAGGCGGAGCGGCAGCCCCAGTAGCACGAGGAAGTGTTGCAGCAGTGGCAGATGTGCAGCGAGCTGCTCTCGCCGGGCTCGCTGCCGTCGCCGCCGCCGCCGCAGCCGCCTCCCCCGGGCTCCCCGTCCTCCTCGCCGCCGCTGCCCACCGCCTCGTCCAGGTTGTGCAGCTGGGCGAAGCCCACCCCCACGCCACCGCCATCGGATTTCGCCGCCATCTTGACTCTCTTCCCAGCTCCGGAGGTTGGGGGGGGAGGGACGGGTGGGGGGGGGGAGAAGGCAGGGAAAGGGGGGGGAAACGAATGGAGAGGAAGGGGGGCGGGGAGGAAGCGGGGGAGCAAACGAACGAGGGGGGAGTGGGCCAGGGAACCCCCTCCGCTTCCGGGTAGTTGGCGTCACTTCCGGGCGAGCCCCCCAATCGCACGGCGCCCGCAGCTCCCCAGCCCTACCCTCCCGGCCAAGATGGCCGCCCTCCTGTGCCTCAGCTGCTGGGCGGGGGACCGGGGGGTTCACCCCGCCAGGGCTCCCCTTCCCCTCTTCCGTTGACCCCGAAACCCATCAGGTTGACCCCTCGGCGTTTCTGAATCCCGCTGGGCCGAGTGAGGCGGTCCAAAGTGATCCCTGGAGGGGGCAGTGCCAGACGTTTTGGGGTCCCCTTCCTCAGCGTCGCAGCTCACAGCTTTCCTCCTGGAGAAACGCCCCCTAACACCCTCCCGGCTGCTGGCGGAGGGGCGGGACCTGTGAGGGAAGGGGCGGAGCTAGTGCAAAGCAGGTGATTACGTGTCACTTCCGGGAGATAGGATGACCTCATTGTGTAGTTAGACGCCCCCCCCATCAAAATGGCTGTCTCTCACCTCTTTGGCTGTTTCTTTTCCTTTTTTGATTTTTTTCTTTTAAATTTGTCTCCTTTTCTTATTTTGAGGGTCTTTAGAAATTGTATAAGTCAGTTTAGATTCCCATACACACTGATTCTCACTTCTATTTAGACAACTCCCTCCTCTTTTATCTCTGTTGACCCCCTGATTTTCTTGTCACTGATAACTTTACCATCTTTTGCAATAAAGTTTTCACCATTCCCTTAAGAAAAGTGCAGGCAAAAATCCAGTGATAACCAGCCTGATTGGGTCTTGAAAATTACAGCGAAGACTGAATTGGCATATTGTGACCTTGAGTGTATTTTCTTCACGATTAAAATGTATTTCTACCAACTTTTTTTTTAAGTATGCAGTTTTTCAATTCTGTGACCTTAACTTGGAAAATTCAGAACTAGCCAGGGTTTAAGCTGTGTCAGTTACTTCTTCAAGCTTTTGGATGTGTGAAAATTGCCTTTTAGAATTTTTTTGGTGCTAAGGATCTGTCAGTAAACATGGCTTTAAATAAGTGAAAATGTTATCAATGTGCTATATGATTAAAATAGGTGCAGGGTACACTACTTAACTAACAGTTTACAAAAGTGAAGCAGCACCGAATGGATTTGAATTACAATGATCTTCTAGTGAAAGTATATTTGAAGCCAGATAGAGAAAGCTACATGGTCACAATTGTTACTGATCAGGTGAATGGAACATTTTGGAGTTAAAAGAAAAAATTTTCTAACCCTGAATTTTCTCATTGACCTCTCTGGATTTTTGTGCTCATTTTTCTGATTCTGTCTACTTCTTCCTTCAGTAAAACCTTCTAATCATGCCAATAATTTTCCTTCAAATAGGACAAATTAGGTAATATTTGTATGGCATTGAGGTTTCGGGGAAGAAAGATGCCTTTGAAATTTTCAGTATCATTATTTTGAGATATATAATTTATATTTAACACTATATTTAACACTATAGCTCCTAGTTAAATTTTGGGGGTGGCAGGGCAAGGTGAGGATTCCACATTTTGGTACACAACGTTTCATGGGTATTTATGCCAAGCTAAAACCTGTAAAGACGTTTACAGAAAGTACTCAAAGAGAATTTTTACCTTTGCCATTTGACGGGGGAGGGGGGAAGAAATAATCCAAAATCTACTTTTGGAAACATGTCACATAAGGGTATCCTTTTACTTCACACTATAATTTAAGCCTCCTTGTTCCTATGGGCGTAAAACTTATAGCCAGCAGGTAAGGATTACTCTGCATTTAGATGAGATACTACTTCTTTCTTTACTGAATTTGAGTTAATAACACCTTTAAAAGATGGCATAGGTGTAGAGTAGGACTGCCCAGGTTTGGATCCCAGTTCCACTAAAACATGAATAAAGTGAAAAAGATAGCTAACCTCTTTAAATCCCAGTTTCCTCCATTATATAAATGGGAATATAACAGTGGCTTCTTTGAAAAGTTGTTCGGCAGGGCTTCCCTGGTGGCACAGTGGTTAAGAATCTGCCTGCCAATGCAGGGGACACGGGTTCAAGCCCTGCTCCGGGAAGATCCCACATGCCGCAGAGCAACTAAGCCTGTGCACCACGACTACTGAGCCTGCACTCTGGAGCCTGTGAGCCACAACTCCTGAGCCCGCGTGCCACAACTCCTGAAGCCCGTGTGCCTAGAGCCCATGCTCCGCAACAAGAGAAGCCACCACAGTGAGAAGCCTGCCACCACAACAGAAAGTAGCCCCTGCTCACCGCAACTAGAGAAATCCCGCTAGCAGCAACGAAGACCCAATGCAGCCAAAAATAAATAAATAAAACAAATACATTTATTTTTTAAAAAAGTTGTTGGACAGATTAAAGATCATAGTCTATTCAAAGCTCTCAACACAATGCCTGATAGGTAGTAAGCACTGGATTAATAATAACTATTATTATTATTACTATTGCTATTATTGTTATTGCTATGTTCACATATGCCAACATATAGTTACTTAAATTCTATCATCCAGTAGATTTGGTATCTCTAATAAATGAAAGCATTTTCAAATAATTCTAGGAAGTAGATGCAATTAATTTGTTTTTAAATACATTTTCTCTATTTGAGCCTGTGAGCCTGTGAAATGAGATAAAAGAGCAAGCAGCAATGACATATTTACGATTTTCTGTTTCTCTGTGCCCAGAAGGAACATAATCTACTAGTGAAATTAGCTAAGTAAATTACAGTCACTATATAATGCGGACAAATGAGGCTAAGTCAAAAGGGTTTATCACGATTGAAGTTTAAAGTACATATATAAGATTCACAGACTGTCAAGTGATTTCAACTTTACATTTGCTGTTTCAAAAATTTTACCATTCTGCCTTCTATGGAAGGGATACTTTGTAGAACCCAGGAGTTTCTAAAATTGAAATCAATGATAATAAACCTCTCATGAAGACTCATTGAAAGGTTAACATAAATTTGGACTGTGCTATGAATGGTCCTTTTTTTTTTTAACCTAGAATTTTGGGGCAATTAGATGTCCAAGCCAGTGCAGCATTTAACACAGTCCTGAACACTTAGTGAGCACTCTATAAATATTGGTTAAATGAGTGAATTAATTAATTTTTCACGTAACTGAAATTTACCCTTTGAAGTGACTTTCATTGCATTACTTTACATTTTATGATGTAAATCTTCATAAAACTCAATTGATATATTACAGAGATATCTCAATTCTTTAGTAAAGCGGGGGTGGGAAAGGGAATAAAAGAAATGCATTGCCCACTGGTCTGCTTTCTTACCAGCACACCACTTAACACTTTCTTGATGATTTGCCCTTAAGGTAGCCTTATGTTAAGAGACTCTGACTGTCTATGGGCTTGCTAAAGAGGCACCCAGGCCTACTGGTCACTTTTGTTGTTATTGTTGTTTCGAAATAACAATTTTTTTAAGCTCTGCTTTTCATCAGTCAGTTAACAGCTTTGGCTCCTGTTATTTCCACTCGGATATAGGCTGGGAAGCCAAACTACAAAAGATGCTGGAATAACATGTAAAATAACAGTAAATAGATTTTTAGAGCCTCTTCTATGAGTAAAGTGAGACAGAGTTAATTTATGGAAATTGTGGCATACATTTTGGCTGTTTAGAGAGAACTTTGGGGTTTTTGTCCCAATTCTCTGTGAGTTTCAGAAAGGTAAAGAGGGAAAGTTAGTGTCGAATACTGTTGTGTGTTAGTCACTATCCCAAACATTATTCCATTTAATCTTACAACAGTCCAAAAAGGCATGAACATTAGTGTCCCCATTCTAATGGTCTAGAAAACAGGCTTGAATCAGTCTCATGACACCTAAGAGACACCTAAGGTGTCACCTCATGACACCTAAGAGTCTCACCCTTAGGAGGTAGGGTAGGCATGGATTAGACTCTAAAGCCTAAACCACTTACTCTACCCTTGCCCTGGGCCAGGCAGCTATTGGCCCCTCGAAATGAAGTCAGTGTCACTGGTTTAGTCACTGGAGGGACCCTATTATGTAAGATGCTGATACACATCTGAGAGACAGGACACTTGAATTCCAACACGAGGATTTGCCCCAGCAAATCATTGCAAAGGGGCTTCCTACATTCTTCACAAGATTTTCCTACTTTGAGCCTAGGTAAAGCCTCACAACCAGTAGGTGGATGTCATCCTTATCAAATCTATTCCTCGTATCCAATTGTCTTCTATAGAAATAGGACTTCTTTGAGCACTGCAGAGTAAGCACAGAGAACCCATTATCCTGAGAAGCTCCATTTCTATATTTGATGTTAAGAACTGAAATTTTAACAAGCCCTCTCACACACTCCTGCTGGTTACAAAATGGTACAACCTCTATGGAAGGGAATTAGGTACTATCTATCAAAATTGCAAATGCAATCACCCTCTGAGACAGCAGTCCCTCTTATGGGAATTTATCCTACAGATAAACATACACATGCCAGAAATTACATGTGGCCAAGATTATTCATTTAGCATTGTTTATAATAGCAAGAAAAAAGATGGGAGAGAAAAAAAATGAAGTGTCAATCCAAAAGGAGACTAGTAAAATTAGTTAGACTGTGGCATATCTACACTACAGAAAACATGCAGTGATATTGTAAATTTACACTTTTCTTTTTTAGTGATATAGAAAGAGTTGCAGTATACTTTGTTCTCCAAAAAGAGTAAGGTGCAAAACAATACAGCTTGCTATGTTTTCTGTAAGGAAGGGGAAGGGATAAGGTTATCTATTCTTATTTGCTTGTATTTTTCCAAAAAATTACAGTGATACCTATAGGATGGTGGTAGTGGTAGGAAGAAATGGGAGGGATGGGAGAAAGGCAATAATTGTTTGAGGGAGGGTTTTATTTTTGAAGGATGCAGAGTGTGCACACACATGCAGGGTTGCAGAGACAGGTAGGAATGAAGGGGTAGGCACATCTGTATTTTTGGACAGCAGCTCCACTGAGGAGTATTTTGTAAATGTTTCTGTCTCTTAAGAACTCTGCCATCTGTGAATTGACTTAAACCCTTCTTGAATTTTCTTATATTTCTATAAGGATTAGAGGAAGTGGAGGAGAAGAGCTGGAAGGGTTAAAGAAGGCATTGTGGGGGAAGGGAGAATTAACCCCAAAAGTTGGAGCAATGGGCAAGGAGGATCTAGATACAGGTTGGTGTGAGGCAGGGATTCCACCGGCTCTAGTCAGGGCATCAGGCAGTCCAGAGACAAGGATTTGCATAGACAAGCGATCAGGCTGGAGAGCAAGCATGAGAGAGAGGGATGGGGAGACTAGAAAGTTGGGTTGATACAGGAGGCAGGGGACGCTGTTGCTATCAGTGCAGCAGAATGAAGTGCAAAACTGAGTGATCAAGTGCCCAAGCACTTGGGGCAATCAGGAAGGAGAAATCAGGAAGGAGAAAGAGGAGATCAGTGATGGATGGAGGCACAGAGAAAAGCTTTAAGGGGGAGCGGGGACTCTGCTACATTTGGGTTTCATCAGATCTCAACCTTCATCCTTCCAGACTTCGGGGTTTCAGTCTTTTCAGTCATCCTTATACAGAATCCCCTCGATCCCGCTGACAGATTCCATCTAGTGAGTGTACATTGGGTGCCTACAATCTACTCAAGACTGTTTTAAGCACCTTGGAGAGCAAATAATGATATAAACATCCATGACCTCAAGCCAATTACAATCTTCTGTGTGAGTTTGGCGTGGGGGTTGTGTGTGTGTCATATACTTTCAAGTGATAATTAAATTATGCCTTTCTCTGGCTCTTCCTTTTTTTCAATTTATTATTTTATTTTATTTTTGGCTGCATTGGGTCTTCATTGCTGCTTGTGGGCTTTCTCTAGTTGTGGCGAGTGGGGGCTGCTCTTCGTTGCGGTGCGCAGGCTTCTCGTTGCAGTGACTTCTCTTGATGCGGAGCACGGGCTCTAGGCACACGGGCTCAGTAGTTGTGGAGCATGGGCTCTAGAGCACAGGCTCAGTACTTGTGGCGCACGAGCTTAGTAGCTCCGCAGCATGTGGGGTCTTCCTGGACCAGGGCTCGAACCCGTGTCCCCTGCATTGGCAGGCAGATTCTTAACCACTGCACCACCAGGTAAGCCCCTCATTTTTTTTTAAATAAAAGTTTTTGGGTTTTTTTGTTTTGTTTTGTTTTGTTAGTCAAAAAGGTGAGCTTTGTATTTAAATCCCAGCTCTGTCATTAGTTAAAGGATTTGGGGCAAGGTAGTTTCTTATTTAAGCCTCAGTTCCTCAGACGTAAAAACAGGGAGAATAAAATGTACCTCATAGCATGGTTTGTGACGGTTAATTGAAATGGTGTAAAATGTACCTGCCACTGAGTTAGTGTTGATGCTGGCCCATCCCTGCCTCATGTTACTAGACCTTAATGTTGCTAGATCATCGCCATTCCCAAGCTCCTAGTTCATTGATTTTTTTACCATATTTCCTCTGGTTTTCCAGCACTGTGAGATTAAGCAACCATGCAGGTTTCTTGTGGACTTTGCCTTTCATACCGGAAATTTGATGATGGAACCGTCAGTCACACAGCCCGGAATCTGAATTCCCACTCTTCCTGTGTCACCTGGGCAAGTTACTTCCGCTCTCAGGTTTACTTTCCTGATGGATAAAACAGTGAGCACACTGATTCCCCCACAAGCTTATTGTGATATCAACGCCTGGGATACAGTAGGTGGCAGTGAATATTAGTCCTCCCTCCCTAGACACTCCCTGGATTTGTTTCCCGAGGCTGCTGTAAGAAATTATCACAAACTTGGTGGCTTGAACCAGCACAGATTTATTGCCTCACAGTTCTGGAGGTCATAAGTCCGGGAGCTGGGGTTGGGGAGGGACTTCCCTGGTGGTCCAGTGGTAAAGAATCCACCTTGCAATGCAGGGGACGCAGGTTCGATCCCTGGTCAGGGAACTGAGATCCCACATGCCGCGGGGCAACTAAGCCCGCGCACCACAACTACTGAGCTCGTGCACCTCAACTAGAGCCCGTGTGCCACAAACTACAGAGCCCACGCACCACAACTACAGAGCCCATGCGCCCTGGAGTCTGTGTGCCACAACTAGAGAGAAGGCCGCGCGCGGCAAGGAAATATCTCACATGGCTCAACAAAGATCCCACGTGCCGCAACTAAGACCTGAGACAGCCAAAAATAAATTAAATAAATAATAAATAAATCGTTAAAAAAAAAAAAAAGTCCAGAGGGGGTCTCAGCGAGTGTCAAGGTGTCAACAGGGCTGTGGGCCTTCTGGAGGTCCTAGGGGAGAGGCCATGTCCTTGCTTCTTCTAGATCTAGAGGCTGCCTGCGTTCCTCAGCTCATATCCCTCCTCCATCTTCAAAGCCAGCAATTACTTCACGTCTGCGTCTGTCGTTAAATCTTCTTTTCTAACTCTGACTCTCCTTCCTCCCTCTTCCCACCGAGATAATCCAGAATAACCTCCCTATCTCAAAAAAATACTTATTTTAATTACATCTGCAATTTCTCTTGCATGTAAGGTAACATGTTCACAGATTCCAGGGATAAGGATGTGGCCATATCTGGAGGACTGTTATTCTGCCAACCACTCCCTTTAACTTTTTCCTGATGTGCAAACCTGATTTCATCATTCCTGGCCCTCAAATTGATGCTGTCCTCCAATTTTCATACTGCCGTGATACCAGCCTCACTTGGTCATCCAGACCCCTAGCTGATGACTCACTCACAAACTCCAAGACCATTGAGCCAGAATGAATTTAAAGAGCATTTTGTGAACAACCTTCATGTTACAGATGAGGCAGAGGCAGCTGGCCGTAGAAGACATTTATTTAAGGTCACACTAGATCACATTAACTCAAGGATTAGGACTTACATTTCCTGATATTCAGGCCACAACTTACTGCTACATAATGTGAATTATACCTTATAAAGTTGTATATTTTCAGTTTTTGATATCTCCTCTTTCATTTCTCTTTCTTAATGACAGGAATACTGGTCTTAGAGATTAAAAAGGCACAAAATAGGTTTGAGTTCCAGGAACACTATTGGCCAGTTCTGTGACTTTGGACAAATCCAGATTGAATCTCAGTTCTATATAGGATAAGAATATTGATGTCTGCCCTACCTTCCTCTGAGGCTTGTTGTGAGAAGTTCTCTTATAGGCTTATTGGATGCTTTCTAAATCATAAAGAGATGTAAGAAATATAAGGAATGACTTTTATCCAAGTTGAGGCTTCCTACCTAATCTCCATGACTTTATTCTCTTGTTTTCCCACCCAGCCTGCTTACCATCACCAGGCTAACAAACGTAAAATTCTATCACGCTATTGTGAAAACATGTGATAGCTCACTAGTTACTACAGTACAAAATTCAGTCTGCACCCCTTAGTTTTCAGATCTTCCATAATCTTGTTCCCAACCTACATAGTCAAAATTAATCTTCACTGTTGAACAGAACACACCCTTATCAGGAAAATTTTCTCATGGTCCACACATATCTGGCTCATTCCTGCACTAGAGCTTCTGATCTCGTTGTGTTTTTCATTCACAAAGTCTATTTACCTCCCCTTTGTCTATCATTCGATTCAAAAATACAAATCAATAAACTTAATGAAGGCCTACAAGAAGAAGGTATCATGCTAGCAATGGCTCAAAATCACTCTCATCTTTCAACACCTGTTTCAAATCCCACCTTCTTCAGCAAAAAATGTCCTTGAGGGCTTCCCTGGTGGCGCAGTGGTTGAGAGTCCGCCTGCCGATGCAGGGGACACGGGTTCGTGCCCCAGTCCGGGAAGATCCCACATGCCGCGGAGCGGCTGGGCCCGTGAGCCATGGCTGCTGAGCCTGTGCGTCCGGAGCCTTTGCTCCACAACGGGAGAGGCCACAACAGTGAGAGGCCCGCGTACCAAAAAAAAAAAAAAAAAAAAAAAGTCCTTGATTATTCCAACACAGAATGATACCTCCTTCCTCTGAAATCCTGTAGCATTTAGAATTTCAATCACAAATTTTCATTTATTTATATGTACTCTTACATTGTCTAAGTTCGTGTAATTATTTTAAAAAGAGAGCCATAAGGAACCATCATTTCATCCAATCTCTCATTTTACATAAGAATAGTCTGAGACTCATTTATTCAAGCAATATGTATTGAGTACTTCCTAAGTATTAAGCACTTTGCCCAAGGAATCTAGTAGAACAAAGCAAAATCTCTAGAACTCCCAGAGAAGGGGATGGACGTATGCCAAGTTGAGGACGTAACAGACGCAGAGACAGCACAATGAAGGAGCTCTGGTACTCTCGAAACTCTTCAGTGTGCCTACAGCATCAGATGCATGTAGAAGTGTGAAAGAAGAGGAAGATGGTAAGGGTAGCCTGGGGTCATTTTTGAAGATACATAAAAGTCAGGTTTAAGACTTTAAAGTTGATTGTATAGGGCAGTGGAAAATCATCAGAGGCTTTGATTCAGAGAAATGACAAAATTAAGTTTTTGTTTTAGACCAACAGCTTTGATGAAAGTGTAGAAGTTAGAGCAAAAGCTGACAACATGCAGGTATCCTAAGCTGACGAATTAATTGGCATCTCTATAAACCAGTATTTTTTGGCCCAACCTTTATTAGTGCAGACAGGAAGAAACTAATATTCTTTTTGATAAAAATAATATTCATAAACAGATTAAATTTTCCTAGCCCAAACAGAATCAATTGTCCTTTAAAAAATTGGCAAAATTGGGGCTTCCCTGGTGGTGCAGTGGTTGAGGGTCCGCCTGCCGATGCAGGGGATGCGGGTTCGTGCCCCGGTCCGGGGGAGGATCCCACGTGGGCCCGTGGGCCATGGCCACTGGGCCTGCGCGTCCAGAGCCTGTGCTCCGCGGCGGTGAGGGGCCCACGTACCGCAAAAAAAAAAAAAAAAAATTGGCAAAAAAGTTCCTTCTGTATATAGTTCTCTTGCATTTATCAGTTCTATTTTATGACTTTCTAAACTAAAGAACTTTTGGGAGAGCACATTAAAGGATTTACATTTTAGATACTAAAATAAGTCACTCCTTCCAAACAGTCAGCACTATGCAATGCATTCTTTGGTTTTAAAATTTCCGTGGAAAGCCAACTTTCAGTTAATTATAATCACACATAATCTTTGGGAAGAGACTTTAAAATATATATATATATATATGGCTGACTAGGATTTTTTTTTCCTACTCCAAATCACTGTCTACTTAGGCATATGTAGTGGACAGACCCTAAAAGATGACCTTCAAGGATTTGTCTCCTGGTGTTCACACTTTTGTGCAATCCCATCCCTTTGAATGTGGAAAGAACTGTGGCTTGCTTCTAACCCATGGAATGTAGTAGAGGTGACATGATGTCACTCTTCTGGATTACATTACATTATATATGACTCCATCTCAGCAGGCTGAAGCTGGAGACTCCCCTGGTGGGCTGGATGTGGCAAGATGACTTCTAGGATGGGAGAGCAGCCTCATACTAACGGAGAGCTAGAAGCTAGGGCCTTCAGTGATAAAACCACAAGGAAACAAATTCTGCCAGCAACCTGAGCTAGGCAGCAGATCCTTCCCCGGTTGAGCCTCCGGATGAGAATGCAGCCCAGCCAACGCCTTGATCACAGCTGTGTGAGAGCTGAGCAGAGGAGCCAGCCAAGCTCTGCCTGACCTCCTGCCCCAAGAAACTGTGGGAGAGTAACTGTGTGTTGTTTTAAACTGCTCGGTTTGTAGTAATTTGTTACAGAACAATAGAAAACTAATATAGCAGGTAGATAGAATCAATTCACACTTCGCTGGTTATTTAGAGTTGTATAAAAATTCAGCTAATTGGCACCATATTTCTAATTGGTTCAAATATGTTTGTGTCTCTAGTAGACTGAATCTTCCCATCCACAACTGCCCTATTGGCTTGCCCCATCATCCAGCTGCAGTTTCAACCCTGGGTGAAGACAGAGACAGAGAGAGAAGTAAAGGGGCTGGTGTCATGGTCTAGATGAATGTCTCCAGGCTGGGCCTCAGCAATGGAATCTGGAAGGAGAAGAGGAGACAGATGCAAGGAACAACTCAGACTCTTATTTCATATATATATAAAAATACACATATATAAAAATATATATTATATATATAATATATATGTGTGTGTGTGTGCATATATATATTATATACATATGTATATACATTTTTTTTTTTTGGCTGTGCTCACAGCATGTGGAATCTTAGTTCCCTGACCAGGGATTGAACCCATGCCCCCTGCATTGGACGTATGGAGTCTTAACCACTGGACTGCCAGGCAAGTCCTTATTTTATATTTTGACAAAAGCATTATGCTGTGCATCCAGAGTATGGTACACTTGTAACTGATGCTCATAGTAATGGTCCCAAGGCAGGACTGGTAGGCACCAAAGAAACACTAAGTAAAATACAAAAGCTTTAACTGTATTTTTAACATTCTAGTTCTTAAGAGGTGGGTTCATAGCTATTCATTTATTATTATGCTTTATAATTTACATATATATGTCGTAGGTTTTTTGTATATATCAGTGAATGTCAAAAAATATAAATAAACATTAAGATCAGCCTAATGTACTTCTTAATTGTTAACCTATTTCTCTTACCTACCGTAAAAGGATTGTGCCATTTGAAAGGGTAGTTTCAAAGGTAGTTTCAACTACCTTTCAAAAAGGTAGTTAAACACAAACTCTGCTAACCAGAATATCACACAACCTGAGGACATAATTCATTGAGATGGTTTTTGTTTCCCATATTTTGTAGCATAGGTATAATGAGAAAAAGGAAAGAGTACAAAGCAAAACAAAACAGGATGAGAAGACAGAAAAGGAAAAACCAACTGAGAAATTCCTTTTTATGTTGCTAAAAAAAGGAAAGGGGAAAATCTGGGATGAAGGAAGGCCGAGCTAAATGGGAGGAGCTGACAGAAGAGAGAAAATGCAGTATTATACATAACAGAGACAGAAATAATTTACACACTGCATGCAAATCAGGTGCTGTGAAGCTGAGCCAGGCACAGAGTGGGCTTTCAGGCCCACTCACAAGCTCTTTTAGACACGCAACTTCAGACGCAGCAGCCCGAGAGGAACAGACGCAGCAATTGTCAGCAGCATTTTCTGCTATGTATGGCATAGAGCAGCTTCTTCATTGCAACATATTCAACCAATCTTCATGGGGCAAAGTACTATGCTTAATGCAGTGCAGGATACAAGACTGAGTAAGACACAGCCCTATCCTCCAGGGACCTTCGGATTAGGGAGGAGGCGTTCTCACATACGTGAATCTAAAAGCCTTTAAGCACCCTCCATTCTGACCCAGTCCCCACCCTTCCCTGAAGTCTTACCATGACAACTCACACATTTACTCACCTGCTTGGTCCTTGGAGGTATTTGAGTTCATGTCCCTCTTATGTAAGTGAATACATTTGATTCTTGAGTTTTTATTCTTCTTCTGTCACCTCCTTGCATCCTAATGGCTAACATGGTGAGATTCCTGACTAGATCAAAGTCCTTTTCAAACTAACGGTTGCCACCTCCAGTTTCTGTGCTTTCTCTTTGCTACCACTGTGTTCGCTTTTGTTCCCAGAACTATGCACTAGACTGAGGGTTTTAATGATTTTTCAAGTATAATCCCTAAATCCTTTTCTTGATCTCTGTGTTAGAGGATTATTTTCTGCCTAGGTACATCACTGGACTGGCCTCCTTGCTCCCCAATTAATTATTAGTTTGTCTATATTAAATTACACTTGCCATCTGCTGATAAAATCACAAAAGTCTCCAAGCCTTTTCCATTGTTCTCACTATTTATTGGTGGTTTATTCTGCCTTCCATCAGCTGAATCAGCTGCAAACTGGGGGATCTGGTTTCCAATTCCTTCTCCCAAGTCTTGTCTCTATAGTGGAATTTCTTTGTGAAGATTTCCTATTGAGAATATATATATATATATATATGTACATGTATATATATATGTGTGTATATATACATGTATATATATATACACATATATATATATATATATATATATATACAGTTTGGAACAATTCACACAAATTTTCCTATAACCTAGCTTACTGGAAAAAAAGAAAGTGAGAAATGTACTAGATGATTTCGAACAACTTCACAATGAGTCATAAAATAATGAGTTCTAAGAGAGACACATTAAAAAGAATGAATAATAGGGCTTCCCTGGTGGCGCAGTGGTTAAGAGTCCGCCTGCCGATGCAGGGGACACGGGTTTGTGCCCCGGTCCGGGAGGATCCCACATGCCGTGGAGCGGCTGGGCCCGTGAGCCACGGCCGCTGAGCCTGCGCATCCGGAACCTGCGCGTCCGGAGCCTGTGCTCCGCAACGGGAGAGGCCACAACAGTGAGAGGTCTGCGTACCACAAAAAAAAAAAAAAAAAGAATTAATAATAAATAGTAGAAATAAAATCAGATCCCTCAAATATAATGCAGCAAAATCAACATGAAACAAAATAGTGTGAGTAATAAGTTTGAATCATAGAACTCAAGTTTTGGTGTGGAAGAAATAAGGTTTTATTCTCCATTAAACAATTGAGTTTCTATTCCAAGCCCTAATCCTATAAGATTGGCAGCTTTCCTGCCTCGATCATCCTGGAGTGGTCCTCCCAGGGTTGTGATAAGGTTCTGAGATCACATGTAGACTCAGTGTGTGTTAGTTTGCTCAGGCTGTCATAACAAGGTGCCACAGACTGTGTGGCTTAAACAACAAAAATTTATGTCTCACAGTTCTGGAGGCTAGAAGTCCAAGAATAAAGTGTCAAGAGGGTTGGCTTCTCCTGAGGACCTCTCTCCTGGGCTTGTAGATGGTTGTTTCCCTGCTATGTCTTCACAAGTCTTCCCTCTGTGCATGTCTGTGTCCTAATCTCCTCTTCGTATAGGGACACGAGTAGGATTGGATTAAGGCTCACCACTATGACCTTGTTTTACCTTAATTACCTCTTTAATACCTTCTCTCCAAATACAGTCGTACTCTGAGGTACTGGGGGTTACGTTTACATATAAATGTGGGTGTGGGACACAACTTAGCCCATAACAGCCTAGACTGGGGTAACTCCTTCTGACCATCAGCCAGTCTTCCATGCAGAAGTAAGAGCCTTATCTCGGGCCAAGAAGGGCTGGGTACATTCAGGCCAACTGCTTTCAAGCCATGTTGGGGTATCAGGATGGGTCCCTAAGGCTACGATCCCTTGGTGCCCATGGTCCCATGTCCCAAGCACATCTTGCCCTGCCCCCTCACCAGGGTAATGACAGAGAGGACTCTGCTATTCCAACACTCCAGTCCTCGATTCTGTCATCCAAATGAGAATGTTTTCTTTTTGGTTTTGGGAGGGCCCTCTCTACCTCAGACTCTATCATCCTTAATGAATTAGACTTTTTGAAACACAAGCCTGGAGATTTGATAGACTCTTTCTACCTCCTACCTGCCTCTGCCTTTCCCTAAGGTGACGAAGGATGTGCTTGAATTGAAAGATACAAAAAATGTAGAAAAAATTAGGATTTCAAACTACTATTTAGTTACATATAATTAATACATGTGTCCGTGAGCGTTTGTACTTTTTCTAATTCCAGTGTTCTAAGAGTTCCATTTAGTATTTTCTAACTGTATGATTTTTTTCAATCAAGAATGACAGGGTCTTATAGAAATGGAATATATTATTAATAAATATCATGACAACAAGTACTTGTTGAGGACCTATATTAAACTTTACACTGAGGACAAATGAAATATTTCTGGACCTTGGGGTATAAAGCACAAAGATGCAACAAAACCCAACACAATCATTATTGCCTCTGAATGTTCCTCTTTTAAAACATACTTTTTTTCTGATTTAAAAAAAGGTAAACGTGTCTGTTTACACGTTCTTGGTCAAAAACCTGAAAACATACAGTGAAAATCATCTGTAATCCTACCACTCAGAAGTGGGCCATTAAGTTTTAGATCCCTGTTATACATTTAGACAGTCTTTATAACTAGTTGTTGCTCATTTGTTTATTCATCAATTGTGTATTAGATGGCTACTATGCGTAAGGAAATCCTTGTGCTTCTAATAACTCCCTAAATGCAGAATTTCTGACAACAGAGTTGGCTAATGCCTTTCGGATTCCAGCTTAGATTGTTCCAACAAGCCCCAGATGATGATGATTAAACACATACTTGAGCCCATGACCCACCATGGGCAGGTAATGGCCGCAGGTCTAAAACAACGTTCCTTCCCCAAGAGGAGTCCAGTGATCCCTTGGGGCTTGAAAGCACTCCTGTGAAGCACTGTATCCTGCATCCTATCATAAAAAATCATGTGCCATGGGCAGTAAGAGCAAGGACTCTGAAGCAAGGCTGTCTTGATTTGAATACTGACGTTACACTCATTTTACCTGTGTGACCTTGGACAAGTTACTTAGCCTCTCTCAGCCACAGTATCTTCAACTATACAATGGGGAAGACAACAACTACCTTGATGTAGGATATTGTAAGAATTAAATGAGTTGCTACATATAAACTCTTAGAACAATGCACGTAAGCACATAGTAAGTACTCACTATCGTTTCATTTTAATCATGAAGCACCTGTGCTCCAGATGTCCTAGGACACACACGTGAACACATACTTTTTGTCTTCTGATCCTCACCCAAAATGATTTTATTATCAAAGGTATGGGTCAATTAGTTGATGAAAAGGAGGCAGACAACTCAGTAAACAGTTGATTGCAGACTCTAGCCTGCAAACTTTAAAATAATAACCTGTGGGGATTGTTGCATTGTCATGAGTAGATTGATTTAACACCAACTACGGGGGGGGGGGGGATAGTGGTGGTGGTGGTGGTGGTAGGATGAACTGGGAGATTGGCATTGACATGTATACACTAATATATATAAAATGGATGACTAATAAGAACCTGCTGTATAAAAAAAATAAAATAAAATTCAATAAATAAATAAAACCAACTACCTCCAGAGAAGATTTTCTCAAAGGAGAGAAGACTTGATCTCCCTTCCTCCTTTTTTCCTCTCCCACCTCCACAATCAAAATACTTTATCTTGGGAATAAAGAAAAGCAGATCCCCAAGGATGGCTAACTGGAGGATTACAAGTTCACTTGGGAAAGGGTGTAGCAACTGGTGCCTGAGACATCCAAGATCTTTCATCCCTATTTGTTTTACCAGATTTATCCAAGTGGTGGGAAATATGTCCACTGTGAGTCTCAAGTTTCACATCTTAGAGTTTGTGTCAGTAGAGAAACTCTAATTGACCTCTTTTGTTTTGAGGCCAAAAATCCTAGAAAACAGACTCATTGGCTCTACTTCCAGGTGCCCTCTCCTGGGCCAATCAATCATGGTTGGGGCAGAAGGGCAGAGTAAGTCAGGGAAGAACATTACAGGGTAAACCACAGAAAGGTTGGGTTCCCAAGAGAAGGGAAAATCTCATAAAAGTCCAGAACAAACAGATTTATCATTTATACCCATAGCTGGTTTCCCAACTGATAAGAGCACCCATCTTTAGTGTTCACTATTATAGAAAGAAATAATAAAATATATTTTTAACTTACTTAAATGTGCTTAAAATTGCAACCCAACTGACTTTTCAAATGTTTAATCCAACCTCCTAAGGTTCTGATTTATGAAGTGAAAGCTAGCATTTCGCAAAGGAGAAGAGAGTTAATACAGCTGCTCTTTTTCTAGAGATATAGAAATAAGAACCCAGCTTTCATGGCATGTGCATTTGAAAATGTCTGATTCAGATTTGTGGCTTAAAACCAAAAAGAGCTAGCTCCTAGCCCTAGCTCCTTACCCAGTGGGCTTCTCTTGTTGCGGAGCACGGGCTGTAGGCGCACGGACTCAGTAGTTGTGGCTTGCGGGATCTAGAGTGCAGGCTCAATAGTTGTGGCGCACGGGCTTAGTTGCTCTGCATGTGGGATCTTTCCGGACCAGGGCTCGAACCTATGTCCCCTGCACTGGCAGGCAGATTCTTAACCACTGCACCACCAGGGAAGCCCCACACGGGTAAACTTTCAACTTTGAAAACATAAAATATGAAGTTAATGAATTACACTTTAGCTACCTCAATTATTTAAGGAAATTATCAGAATCGCCTCTATTACCCAATGGAAAAAGGAAGACATGGCATGGTGAAGGAACAGAACATAGCAGTGAGTAAAATGGGAAAGTGTAACTATTTATGTGTCTATTCAATAGCTCAGAAATTTTGCTGTTGCTTTTATTTAAAATGAAGCTCAGGAGTGAGTTGAGATTATAAAGAATTACAGGATCCCTTAGGATATGGTAAAAAAAAAAAATTTTTTTAAGGTATAAAACACTGGTATGGGTTAAGACAGAAAGATTCCTTGTAGTCTAGAATTTTCATATTTTAGTGTCTAATGATTTCAAGGTACTTCAACGTTTTAAGATAGTTATATGAAAATAAAAAATCATCCTCATTGTTATCAGTGCTCTTACTTAAAATTTTAAAAATATAAATACAAACCATATGGAATTTAATAGTCCTTGGATCAATTAATACTTTTTAAGGGTTTGTAATTATAAAAGGATTTTTGAGGAAAATGTTCGATTAAAATATTAAATTTAAAAAATATATTTATTGAAGTGTCTTATTAAAACATTTTGTTCTTTTCCAACAGGCAACAGTTAGGGATGAAGTATTTAATTCCCTATGTTAAATAATTGCTTTACCAGGTTCTATCATTTTTTTCAGTCCATGTTTTAAAATCTCAAAACAATAATACATAATAGAAATGTCACTTTTTCCATTACAGTAATGTAAATTATTAGTTGCCACTACCTCCGCAGTAACTCAGGTGCTATTGAGACGTGTCACATGATGTAAAGATTTGCTTTGAGCACCACTCCAAAGATAGAATGATCTGGGATCCACATTTGTTTAGCCTCCATCTGTGCCCTCAACCCTTCTGGGCCCCGGTTTCATTATGTAAAAATAATCTTGTACCCTACTTATATCTTTTTTTTTTTTTTTTTTTTGCGGTCGCAGGTCTCTCACTGTTGTGGCCTCTCCCGTTGTGGAGCACAGGCTCCGGACGCGCAGGCTCTGGACGCTCAGGCTCAGCGGCCATGGCTCATGGGCCCAGCTGCTCCGCGGCATGTGGGATCTTCCCGGACCGGGGCACGAACCCATGTACCCTGCATCGGCAGGCGGACTCTCAACCACTGCGCCACCAGGGAAGCCCACCCTTACTTATATCTTAAAGTTATTAGGAAGATGAGATGGGACCAAGGACTGACTGTGTCCCCCACCCCAACCCAGGGGGCCTGATCTACAGTGGGTATTCAGTGGGTGTTCAATGAATACTTGAAGGGTGCCTTGAAGAAGGAAATCCATCTGAGTCTAAAAATAAAATCAAGCATCTGCAAACCTCAGGTCCTCAATGTTCCTACCCACCATTACACTTTTACTACCATCTGGAAATTGTTTGTGTTTGTGCACTTCGCATGAACGACTAGGATTCACAGAAGGAGAGGAAAGAGGAAAAGCACACGATCCAAGAACATACATGTAAAAATCAACTTAATTGAAAGGTTTTAAAAAGGGTTAAATAGGAACTTTTATTCACCAGCTTTTAAATTTCAAAACAGAAGTAAAATTATTCAGTAAAAGCTAATATTAAGTGTAATATTAAGACCACTTAGAAAGACAAGGAAAGAAAGGGAAAGACAGAGAAGAGGGAAGACTCAAAGCCCACGTAGCACTCCCTGGACCCCGGGGGCAAAGATCTGCCTCATTGTCTGCCTGCCTTTGAAATGCCTGCCTTTAAGTGTGTAGGATAGGAATGCACTGCTTGAAATTGTTACCAAGGGTTGGGGCAGAGGGGTTAAATTCCTCTTTTTAAATTCGAAAGGACTGGCAGTCTTGAAATCACTTCTAATCTTCAGAGGAGGGGGAAGGGAGAAAAACCTCACACTTTGGTACTTTGGTAGGGACGTGGGCGCGGATACTTTTCATTCTACTAAAAAAATAACGTCATGGAGAATGAAGACATTCATCTTTGTGACTATCAAGCATAATACTTTCCAAGACTCAATGACCATTGCTTTATCACAACTATAGTACAGGCAAAAACGGCTCCCCTGGCCCAAAGAAATTAAGACAAAGTTAGATATCCTTATGTCTCTTTTTGTCCATCTTCACCCTCTAGAGTTGTTATAAAATGGGTCTCTCTTATCACTCTTCTGAAAAACATGCTGCCAATACTTTGAGGACGATGTTCTTCCTCCTCCCCCTCCCTCTTTGTCTCCTTCTCCTCTGCCACTGCTGCCAGCATCTTCACCATGTAGCCCCAGCTTACCTTTGCAGTCTGTCCTCCACATCACCAAAGTGCCACACTAGACTTTTCTCCATTCTCCAAACATGCTCCTTCCATATCTCTGTGCCTTTAGCAATTCCATTACTCTTTTTACCTAGAAAACATCTACTCCTTGTACAAAGGCTGGGATAACTTTGATATCGAACAACTATTTTCAACCCCAGTTGCACTAGAATCACCTGAGGAGCTTTTAAAATATACTGTTGTCCAAGTCCCCCCCACAGAGAGCCTGATTTAACTGGTGTTTTGAAATGTGCAGCCAGGGATGAGAACGACTCATCTACACCTTTTGTGACCCTTCTCTTCTCTATGTGGGATGAATCATTCCTTCACGTGACTTTCCGGAGATTTCTCTGCATACCTCCGTCATACAACATGGTACAGCATCGTGCAGTTCTGGTTCACTACCTAGCTACTCATGTGTTAGATCTCAACTCTCCTGGGACTGGGGTCTTATTTTTTCATCCTTTTTTGTATCCCATGTCAGAATCACCTGGAGTGCCTTTTCCAATACACACTCAACCCCTAGAAAGTCTATCTGGAATCTTGAAGATATGCATGAAAGCAGGGGAGTAGAGCATGAGTTTTTTGTTCTTTTTTTCTTGCGGTACACGGGCCTCTCACTGTTGTGGCCTCTCCCATTGCAGAGCACAGGCTCCGGACACGCAGGCTCAGCGGCCATGGCTCACGGGCCCAGCCGCTACGCGGCATGTGGGATCTTCCCGGACCGGGGCACGAACCTGCGTCCCCTGCATCGGCAGGCGGACTCCCCACCACTGCACCACCAGGGAAGCCCAAGCATGAGGTTTTTGTCATTCAAGTGGGTTCATAGGTGACTCTGATTGTCCATCTCCAATACGGCTTCCTCCACCCCAGGTACCTCTCTAAAGACCAGTGCAACTCCTGTCTGTCTTCCTGGGAGTGCATTCTGTCACCTCTCTCTCCACGACATCTCCCAATTACACACCTGTTTCCTCCTGTTGCATGGCTTCATGTGCTGTCAGAATCATCTCCCTCAAGCGTTTTGCTCCTGTCACAACCCTTCTTAGAAACTTACGCAGGTTTCTAATGGTTTCTTGAGTCAAATTTAAACTAATTATGCACTCTGAGGTTTTTCCACTACGGTAAGTTCCCTATATATGAACGAGTTCTATTCCAAGAGTGTGTGTGTAAGTCCAATTTGTTCGTAAGTCCAACAAAGTTAGCCAGGTACCCAACTAACACAGTCGGTTATATAATACTGTATTGTTATAGGTTTATAATACTTTTCACACAAATAATACATACAAAACAAAGACAACATTTTTAATCTTACAGTACAGTACTTTGAAAAATATAGTCGTACAGTACAACAGCTGGCATACGGGGCTGGCATGGAGTGAACAGTTAAGAAGAGTTACTGACTGGAAGAGGGAGAGGAGGTGGGAGATGGTAGAGCTGAAGGATGGTCAGCAATAGAAGGTGGAGTGCAGGCTGCAATGTCACTCACACCTGACGCTGATGGAACACACGTTGGCATCTTTGAAAGTTCGCATCTTGAAGGTTTGTATGTAGGGAACTTACTGTAATTTATCCAAGTGCCCTCTCTTGGCACCAAGAGAGGTTTCATTGTATCTTCAGATTAGCAAAGCACTAGCTTCTCTCCTGCCTCTAGAGATCCCACGTTCTCTTCTTCCACATGAAAAATGTCTGTGTTCTCTTCTCTTCCACCAAAATATACCAGTTTCCTTATGCAAAAAAACAAACAAAATTTGTTTAAAAATCACGTCTTACACCTCTATAAAGCCTCTCCCCATCACTCCTGACATTGTTTCTCTCTCTCTCTTTTTTTTTTTTTGCAGTACGCGGGCCTCTCACTGTTGTGGCCTCTCCCGTTGCGGAGCACAGACTCCGGACGCACAGGCTCAGCGGCCATGGCTCACGGGCCCAGCCGCTCCGCGGCATGTGGGATCCTCCCGGACCAGGGCACGAACCAGTGTCCCCTGAATCGGCGGGCGGACTCTCAACCACTGCGCCACCAGGGAAGCCCTTCTTTTAAATCATTGATTATGTGTCTTTGTTATTCTTCTTGGTATATTTTGCTTTTTATTTTGGTATATTTCTTTTTTTGTTTGGTAGAACAAAAAAAGCCGGGGATTGGGGGGGACATTTGAAACCAGAAGACTTTATTAGCTATTTTGCTCAGACTTTTCACTTTGAAGAGCATGGTTGTTCCCACCTGTGACATAGAGGCAATCACGATCAGGTTCACCTGCTTACCTGAATTCAGTGTTGTAGGACTGCAGAAGATAAAGTGCATGGAGTGTGCTTTTTTTTTTTTTTCCTTCGGTACGCGGGCCTCTCACCGTTGTGGCCTCTCCTGTTGCGGAGCACAGGCTCCGGACGCGCAGGCTCAGCGGCCATGGCTCACGGGCCCAGCCGCTCCGCGGCATGTGGGATCTTCCCGGACCGGGGCACGAACCCATGTCCCCTGCATCGGCAAGCGGACTCTCAACCACTGCGCCACCAAGGAAGCCCTGGAGTGTGCTTTGTGAGTTCTAAACTGCTTTACAAAGAAAAGACAGTTATTATTACTGTGATTATTTTCTGCCACCCAACTTCACTCCACTAGTTATACACACAGCTCTCCACCAATGAAATCCTCCCTTGGAAGCATTTTAAGCTGTTTGGCAAGGAAGAGGATGCAACATTTTTATGCTTTATCTTCATTTCATTACTATGCTAATGGTATTTATTTAGTTACATGTTTCCAACAAGCTTTTGCAAGTTCTGAATGTGTCCCTCCAAAGGTGTCTAAAAGCCAGCCGCTGAAGCCACGTGAACTCACAGCAAGGCACCGCATGGAGACCAGGGTCCCCCAGAAAGGCAAGTGCATTGTGGGAAAAAGAATCCAGACTGTGTGCTCCATTCTCCCTGGGCTTTTTCTCAGTGATCGTTCTGCTTCTGAAGTGACTTGGGAGCCCCAGAACAAAAACACCACATGTAGTGGCCAGCCTCCCACCCCCATCATTCCTTCAGCTCTGCCTAAGCAAGTCACAGGAACATCTGAAACTGGCAAAGCAGCTGCTTTCCAGGGTGATCACAGCACTGAGATGTTCCCTCATTAATGCTCACAGCTCTCCTGTGGAGGAGGTGGGTGGCAAGCAATTTCAAGTCCTTTTCTTCTTTACTTACCAAAGAGTCTTTGCTTTCAATAACTGACACAAATGAGTGAACCGTTTTGGTTATAAGATTATGATTTGCCCATCACCCCTCATTAATGCTATTAAAACAACCTTTGTCTTTCTTAAAATCTGTGCAGCCAAGTGTGTGGCAGAGCATAAAGAGAACACGAAGACCGCCCTGGATGTCTGCATGTGACCGAGCGTTAGATAAGATGTCCTTTGTCTGGCTTGGGAAAACTCCCACAGGACAAATAGGATTAAAGGAGACGCTTTTCTTTCTCCGGGAACCTCCTAATCCTCACCTCTTTTCACAACCTCTTAACCCCAGACACAGCCCCCTAGCTCTCTGCCCTGTCCATCACACCGGACACCCAGAAATGCCTCTGTCTGCCTCACCCTCTTGCCCCACCCAGGCAAGGATTCATTGTTTCCATGATGTAAGAGAGGCCAAACAAGCCAGAAGTCAAAATACCAAACTGGGGGCACCCCTGGGTTCCCCACTTCCACATCCATGCTGGAGGCTCAGAGCTTTCACGCTGGTCCTGCTGGAGTTTCCTCCGAGACCACTCATCTGGGCCACACTCAGAGCAGGTGCAACACCACGTGTTCTGGGCTCCATCGCAACTTCCACTCTGCGAAATAACTGGATCTACTAATGGAAAGTGTAAAGGTCACCACACGGGAGAATAGAAGGGGAGACGGAGCTAGTATTGAGCAGGGGTTTACTATATGCAAAGACTGTGTCAGGTTCTGTGCCATCATTTCATGGTCGCAGCAGACTCTACAGGTGGTATTGGCATCTTTGTTTTGTGTTTTGCTCAAAATCCCAGTGGCTTAACACAACAAAGCTTCAGTTCTCATTTTTGAAACCTATGCATCGTCCCTCCGCTGCACATGGGTCGCTCAGGCGTCCAGGTGATGGAAGCACTGCCATCTGGTAGCTGCACTGTCTGAACCCCACGGCCGTGTCAGTCACCGCAGCAGCAGAGGAAAACCTGGGCGGATCACACGTGGGCTTTCCATTGCTTTAGTGGAATCACTTGTGGCCGTATCCCATTGGCTAAATACGCGCATGGTCCCACCTAACCCACGGCAAGGAGACAGGAAGACGCGTGAAAGCAGACGGAACGTCCTGTGAGTAGCTGTGGTCACGCCAGGGTCGCACAAATGCAAATGCCGATAGCTATACTTCTGTATCTTTTAAAGGCATGACCCCACTGCATGACTGATCCGTACCCGATTCATCTGGGCCTCTATTGGAATCATTTTCCATCAATTAACGTTCTTTGAACACTTATAATGTGCGGGGCCTTGTGGGTGGGGGACCAAGAGGGTGTTTACAGATTCAGAGGGAAAGTCAGACATGTTCACAAATAAATGTCATTTTAATAAAAGGCAGATTTCGATGAATGGAACAAGAAAACTACCAAGTGCTCTGGAGCTGCAGGGGAAGCAATCATTCCCCGCCAAGGTGCTAGGAAAGGACTTAGAGAGGATTTAGCTATTTCAATTGGGCTTTAAAGATTGATTAGCATTTCCCAACCGGTAAAGAAGGGGAGGGGCAAAGACCCTCAGGCAGCAAAGCTCGGAAGGTGTTCGGGGCACAGTAAGCCCTCTGCTGTGTGACTTAGGAGAGGGTGCGAGAGAAGGAGGTGGAAGAGAAAATAGTTTGGGTTCAGATAGGGTCGTGAGCGCCGTGCATGGGAGCATGGGTATTCTGGGGAAATGGGGAGCCATCCACAGAGGGTCTCTGAGCACAGGGGTGCCATGGTGAGATCTATCTGGATTCTCCTAAAGACAGCTGGCATCAGGGTATTAACTAATGAGTTTTTCCTCTTCCTCCCCTTTGGGAACTCCTAGTCTTTATGAACATATTTATTTCCCTTCTACCCTGGGGTTTGTAATCAACATGAATTTAATCTGCCTAAACACACATACCACAAAAGCAGTTTCTTTTTTATCCAAAGAAGACTGTAATCAGGCATTCACACTCCTTCAGCTCTTTGGGTGTTTCTTTTAATCCTCTTTGAAATAAACATTCTTGTAAAATAGTGCAACCTCAGAATGAAGATGAAGGGACAGAGCCTCGCACTGTAGTTTTGTTCTCTCATGTTGAATTCAGCTGTGCTGAATTTGGATGGCTGTTAGGTCTAAAGTCCAGCTTACTATCTACTTACTGTGTGCTTTTGCCAACTTACTTAGCCTCTCTGTGCTTTTGGTTTTTTGATTTAGTAGGAAACAGTTATTTGTTCCTTCCTGGAGCCAGTAGGGACCTTCCATGTACCTTCCACGGGCCAGGAAATGTATCAATCACAGATGACCTTAGTAAAAGCATTTTATCCTCTTCTGAAGAAAGGAGGCCAGGAAGGAAATGAATGGATATTAACTGCATACCTACATCTGCTTGTGTTTGCACGTGTGCTGTGTCAGTTACTTCCAACATGATTCCCAAGAGGGAGGTATTTACCCTGTTCTGCAAGGAAGATGCCTGTAAGGTCGGATCTTAACAAACAGCACCGGGAAAGGAAGGAAAGCTTCAAGTGAGCTTTATTAGGGAGCGCTCCCGGGCGAGGTTCACTGGTCCGAGAGAAAGGGGCCAGAGAAGTTGCTCCCAGTACTGGATGAGGGGGATTTTTACTGGGGTAAAAGCAGAAGGCGGCTTGCAAGGGGAGGGGGTGGTTTGCTATACAGGGTAATTCCTTATTTGGTGAGGATACAGTAGGGCCAGGTGTTGGTTGGTCTGTTGTGGGGGTAAGCCCATTTTCCCTTCCCGTCAGCCCCATTGTTTTCTGGGCAGGAAGTTAGAGTCTTTTGTTGATTCCCAGAACAGGTGAGGTCGTTATGTCCCAATGCCTCTCCTACCTCGTACTGGTCGATGTTTTCTCTTACCCCTGGGCCTCCTTTCACCTGGGCCAATGGACCTTACAATGCCAAGGGACACCCATGGTAACTTATACAATGACATCTGGCTGATGAGTGGAGACCCAGGTTGGGAGCCCTGTGAACTGCTGGATCCCAAGGTCCACACCAGCTTTACCCACCAAGGCTCGAGGCCCTCGGAGACACTTGTGTTTCTCCCACAGCGTTTTCCTTCTCAAAGCTGCCACAGGCCTCTTGGCATCCATGTTAGGCCTCTCGGCTCTCCTGACCCGCTTTTCTGGATCATATTCAGCTGTGATGGATCAATCCACAATTGTGAGCTCCATGCTGCCTCTCTAGCCCTCAGGTGCCCCTCACCCACCCAGCCAGACTTGTTGTTTCCATGGGCTTCCTTGTCTCTGGAGGATTCCTCTGAACCACCATTTGGTCACTCCCTCTTAATTGCTCACAATTACCCAAGTTCCCAGTCCTACAATAAGCAAGGGAAAGGGTAACATTTTCTAAGACATATGTGTTTCGTGTTGCTGGCAGATTTGTAAACTTATTACTGTCTCTGCATATCATATAATTAAGATTGAATTATCCAAGACTTTAAAATAGTGCCTGCTGCTATAGTGCTGCTGAAAATGTTAAGGAAAAGATTTTTGCCTTTTTTTTGTTTTTAACACGTGCAGCTCACCTCTCCCGTCTTCTCTGAAATCCCCATTCTCGTTAGGGCCACAGGACTGAGTTTAGCTGGCCGGATGGAGAGGGTCCACTAAGCTGATACGCTTTGCTTTTGGAAATGCTGCCACCTCGGAAGCATAGGGGCACATTCTAAGATATCTGCTGTGGCTTCTAGAAGGGACCTGCAGTGGCAGGCAGGTGAACTGACAGCAGGCTGGGAGGGGAATGCACGCAAAGGCAGAGGCTCAGACACTGGGCCCGATCTCGCGGAGACTAGACCAAAAACGGTTCAGGGCTGATACTTCAGAAGGAGAGTGGTGCACAGCTCTGTAGGTTACTGATACTCGGTGCCCTGGATAAACAGATAAACACAAGAGTACATGCACTGTGGGAGCCCAGAGAGAAAGATGGGACAGAAAAGGACCAATCTGGGCACATGGATGAAGCGTCCACTCCAAGACACTCTTCTGGGCTCGTTCTCGTCCTGGAGAGGCAGCAGTGAGTGGTGGCGTGAAGCGAGATCTTACTTCCCTGCCCAGGAACTGAACCCGGGTAGCCTGGATGAAAACCAGGAATCCTGGCCACCACCCACCCCCGGCTCTTGCCCCCCAGTGAAAAATGCATTTCTCATGGAGGCAAAAACTGTAAAAACAGGTACCAAATTTATTGTTAGAGACATAGCACAACAACAAGCAGGAGAGCGCATAGAGAAACAGTTTGTTTAGTTAAGACAGAAGAAAGGCAGAGTTGCACACCCGGAGAGAAAGGGTCTGGGCATCCTCCCTAATGAGGAGAAGCTCAGTAAAGAGACGGTTAAGTCATTGATATAGGGCAGTTCTTCCGGGCCTTTGTTTACCTTTGGCCAGTTACCTGATTTCTTTTTCCACACCTGCCCTGCCCTAGGACCCTCTCCAACATGCGTGTGCAACTTTTATTCCAAGATGGATTTTAGCCCAGAGGCCTATGGGACGGCCTTAGCATCACATATTATGGGGTGGTGCCCCCTCCTTTTAGACCCCCAAGGAGCCTTTCTGCACATGTGCAATGTTTCCCTTGCCCCAAGGATGGGAAATGTATGACCTCTTGATCTTTTAACAGGGTTTAGCCCCTCTCTGTCCCTGCCATAAAAGTGTCCAGTGTCCAGTTATCTACCCTATTCCTGTTGTTGTTTTCTTATATCGAAGTGCGGGTCTTGAAATATAGACAGGAGTCCGGTCGTACATATGCAGTCCAGAGCCCGTTTGTCTCTTGCCTCGGAAGATGTAAACAGGGGGCTGGTAATGAATGTCTGGGCTGGAGGCCATCTTCTTCTCACCCCAGGAAGTGTGAACAGGAGGCCAGTTGTAAATGTCTAGCTCGGAGCCCATCTATCTCCTGCCTCAGTCCCTGTACTTGGAGAGCTGGAAGTCTAGTGGGAGAGGCAGACAGAAAGGCAAAGAAGACACGCCAGTGTGATACGTGATGGATGCCTGAAAGTAGAGGGTGCTGGGCTGCGTGGGGGCAGAGGGACGGGAGGAAGGGTTGCAGGGAGAGCTAAAAGGAGTCTTGAAGACTGCTAGGAGGTGGCCAGAGAGTAAGGAAGGGCATCCCAGGGAGCAGGAACGGCATGAGCCCAGTCTCAGAGGCCCAGAGGCAGCAGAGAGCAGATCGGCAAGTGGTTCTGCTGGGGAAGATAGAGGATTCTCTAAGTGGGGTGCTTGGGTGGCAACAGCAGGTCACCTGGAGCTTGTTAGAAATGCCAGTTCTCAGGCCCCAACCCAGACCTGGTGGATCAGAAACCCTGGACATGGGGCCCCACTCTCGTGTTTCAGCAAGCCCTCCAGGTGATGCTGGTGCCCGCAGGTCTAAAGGAGGCCCCTGCAGTGAACCAGGTGAACAAGGATCCAGTTAAATAAAAGACCAAGGCAGTGGTGGTAAGAATGTAGAAAAGGCGACAGATCGAGAAGGCATTTGGGTGGAATCCCTTTGTATCTCTTTCATAACATTTTCCCACTTTCTTTATCGTCTCATCCTCCCCCTCTGGGTTTTGTGTCCTTGGCCTCTTGGGGGCAGAGACCTCATTTCCCCTCAGGCTCTCATAGCCCCCTACGTGGTCCCTGAACCCAAGTGGAGCTCAGGTGAGAGATGGCTGAGCAATTTCACACTGTCTCCTGTCACGACCGGTCCTGGGGTCCAGGGGTGGGACCGAATCTGTAAGCATACTCCCAGAGAAGGGGACCTCCCAGGAGATATGTTCCCAGGAACCCAGACCTCCTGGAACACCTAGTAAGAGAGCCAGAGGAGAGGAGATCAAAGGAGAAATGGGAAAGGGAAGGTGGGGCTGAAGAAGGAAGAAGAGAGAGGAAATGGAAGGGGGACAGGAGTTCCGAGAAGGGGGACAGGTTTGAACAGGAACTCCCCTCTCTCCTCAATCCCAGTTCTCCCAGCTCTGGTGGGAGTTGGTCCCGCTGCTCCTGGTGTTACCATCCTGGAGGACTGGAGGGGCCCCTCCTCATGCCTCTGCACCCACGGATGCCCCCTGCAGGCCCACAAGTCGCCACAGGCACTGGCCCAGTGCAATGAAGCCTCCTTCCTACCCGCATCCTCTGCCGTATCATTGTACACAGCCTCCACGGTCTATAAGCTGTCTGAACAATGTTTAGGAAGAAATAATGTCATTGCGGTGAAGAACATGGGCCCGGAGTTGAGTTCATATTCTTGTTCTGTCACCTGCTGACACCTAGAACAGTGCAGAGCGTACGGTGGTGCAGAAATGAATGAGTGAGTCAGTGAATGGCTGAGTACTCGCTGTGAAACCTGGAGCAAGTGAAGGATTCTGAGCCTCAGTTTCCTCACCTGTGAAAAGGGCATAATAATAGTACCTATTCCACAGGGTTGTTGGGAGAGTGATCCACTACGTCTAGTGCTTATCCAAGGCCAGTTGTTCTTGGGCAGTGGAAACAGGCTGGCTGCCTTGTGGGTGGAGTACCAGAGCATTTCCACACCACCAAAGCCTTGCTTCTGAGCGGGGTGCCGGAACCACCTTTCTCAAAACTGTCTGGGATAAGGGCTGAGTATAAGATGCCAGAAAGGGAGATTTGGGGCCCTTACTCCAAACCTACTAAAGTACTCTTGAAGAGTGAAGCCTTAAACCCTGCATTTCTATGAGCTCCCCAAGTGATTGTCAACTCACGCTAATGTTTAAGAGCTCTGTATTTAGGTTTCCGTTTATAAATTAAAATACAGAGTCAACACATGAATATAACCGTTCATAGTTGAGGACATCAGGCCCCAGGGTGGACCTCTCTAGAGTCGAATTTATATATAATGAAAGACCAGATGTTCTGTAATGGAGTAACAAACGCGGGCTCCTAACACCTGGCACCAGAATTCCTCTTTGGAGAGGAAACTGTCTTTGATAAGCCTGTTGACACTGGACACTGATATCCAGGGGGCATCATAAACAAGAAAAGGAAATTCCCTGGCGGTCCAGTGGTTAGGACTCCATGCTTTCACTGCCAGGGCGAGGGCTCAATCCCTGATCGGGGAACTAAGATCCCGCAAGCTGCGTGGCACAGCCAAAAAAAAACACAACAAAAGAACAAAAACAAACCCAGAGAACAGAACAAACAAACAAAAAACAATTGCTGAACTGTTCTGCATTTAAATCGTATAAGGGAGAAAGAAAAAAGAAGGAATGAAGGATGGGGCTACAGAGAAATAGAGAGGGAGGTTGGAGCCATGGTTTAGAAATAACTTAGGGACTTTTGGGGAACTGGACTACATAAACTTGAACTTCGAGTGGTTTTCATTGTTGTAACTTAAAACCCCTGTCTTCCCAAGCCCACTGCAAGGGCTCCTACACCTACAAAGCTGAGCATAGGTGTATCTGTGTCCTTTCCCCAGCAAAGTGCCGTGTAAGAAAACAGTACAACCTTCCGGCAGGGTTTAGTCATTGGCCGCCTTTTCTTCCTCCTACTCTCAGCCGTCTTGCGACTCAGTGAATTGCCAAATCTTGTCCTTGTTCAGTGATGTCGGTCAAATCCACGCCTTCTTCTCCATTCCCGTTGCTGTTGCTCTGTTTCAGAAATTTGCCACTGATGCTTTCCTAAGTCATCTCTCTGTCTGAATTTTCTCCCGTCACAGACTCAAACCGCCCTCCTACTGCTGCCAAAGTTAACTTTCAAATGAAGATTTAATATTGAGAAGCAGCATATCACAGAAATAAAAATAGAGTCTATATAGGCTCAAGGGCCAGACTTGTTGAGATCAGATTCTAAGACGTCCTATGAGCTGTGTCTTTGGTTTGGGTAAGTCACTTAACATCTCTTTGCCTTAGATTCCCCATCTGGTAAAATGGGATGATAACAGAACCTTCTCCCCCCTTGCCTTATTGCATGGTCTACAGCAGCCGGGATGTGGAGTGGAAGTGATGGTTGTGGATAATCTCGCGTTGTTCCTCATTTGTCGTGGGGGTGGAGGGGGAGTTTCAAAAAAAAAGCTGGAGGGCTTACACTGCCGGTATTAAGACCTGTTGAAATCTGTAGTAATTAAGTCACATATGGTATTGGTGCAAGAATAGACAAGTAGACCACTGGGACAGAATAGAGAGTCCAGAGATAGGCTTGTACATATATGGTCCCCTGAAATACAATAAAGGTGACATTGAAGTGGAGTGGAGAAAGGTGATCTTTTCTTTTTTTCTTTTCTTTTTTTTTTGTTCTGCGGTACACGGGCCTCTCACTGCTGTGGCCCCTCCCGCTGCGGAGCACAGGCTCCGGACACGCAGGCCCAGCGGCCATGGCTCACAGGCACAGCCGCTCCGCGGCATGCGGGATCCTCCCAGACCGGGGCACGAACCCGCGTCCCCTGCATCGCCAGGCAGACTCTGAACCACTGCGCCACCAGGGAAGCCCAGATCTTTTCTTTTTTTAAAAAAAAATTAATTTATTTAGCGTAATTGTAGTATAGTTGATTTACAATGTCATGTTACTTTCAGATGTACAGCATAGTGATGCAGTTATACATACATATATATGTATATGTGTGTATATATATATATATATTCTTTTTCAGATTCTTTTCCCTTATAGCTTATTACAAAACATTGAGTATAGTTCCCTGTGCTATATAGTAGGACCTTGTTGGTTATCTATTTTATATATAGTAGTGTGTATATGTTAATCCCGTCCTCCCAATTTATCCCTCCCCTCCCCCTTCCCCTTTGGTAACCATAAGTTTGTTTTCTATGTCTGTGGATCTACTTCTGTTTTGTAAATAAGTTCATTTGTATCGTTTTTGTTTTTTTTTAGATTCCACATATAAGCAATATCATATAATATTTGTCTTTCTCTGTCTGGCTTACTTAACTTAGTATGATAATCTCTAGGTCCATCCATGTTGCTGCAAATGGCATTACTTCATTCGTTTTTATGACTAATATTCCATTATATATACATAATGGAATATTATATAATATATTATATAATATATATTATATATTACATATAATATATCATATATAAAGATATATAATATACATCATATATAATATATCACATATTACATATGATATACATCATATACGGTACATTATATATTACATATATAATATATTACATACCATATATTATATAATATGCAATATATACTATGTGATATGCGACATATAATATATATGATATATTATATGTAATATGTATCATATTACATATGGTGCAATATGTATAATATATCATGCATATTATATGACATGTAATGCATAGTATGTTACATGATATATCATATGTAATATGTGATATATTATATATGATATATGATGTTATTATATAATATGTACATATTATATATGTAATATATAATATGTAATACATAATATATTTAACATGTGATATATATGAAACTATATATTGCATATTATATATCATATGTAATATGTAACATATTGTATAATGATATAATTTATATTATATTGTGTAATATATAATATATTATATGTTATATTATATAATATGTCATATATAATATATACTGTATATAATAATATATAATAAATATATATAATAGATATACGAATATTCCATTTTATATATATATAAAATGGAATATATATATACCATAACTATAGCATAATGGAATATATATATACCATAACATAATGGTATATATATATATACCATATATATGGTGTATATATATACCATAACATATACCATATAATGGTGTATATATATACCATAACTTCTTTATCCATTCATCTATCAATGGATAAAGTGATCCAACATTTAGATCACTTCCATGTCTTGGCTATTGTAAATAGCGCTGCAATGAACACTGGGGTGCATGTACCTTTTCTTATTATGCTTTTCTCCGCATATGTGCCCAGGAGTGGGATTGAGGAATCATGTGGTAACTATTATTAGTGTTTTAAGGAACCTCCATACTGTTCTCCATAGTGGCTGTACCAATTTACATTCCCACCAACATTGTAGGAGGTTTCATTTTCTCCACATCATTTCTAGCATTTATTATTTATAGACTTTTTGGTGATGGCCATTCTGATTGGAGTGAGGTGATACTTCATTGTAATTTTGATTTGTTTCTCTAATCATTAGGTGAGCTTTTCAATAGATGGTGCTGGATCAATTGGATCTCCATATGAGAGAAAATTAATCATGATCCTTACCTAACACCAAACAAAATAGCCATTCCCAATGGATTGAATATCTAAACATGAAAAGTAAAACACAGATTTTAGGAAAAAATGGGAGAACATTTTCATGACCTTGAAGTAGATAAAGATTTTTAAAACAGGTTACAAAAAGCAGTAGCCATAAAGGAAAAAAATAGATAAATTAGATTACTTTAAAATTAAGAACTTCTGTTCATCAAACATCGCCATAAGAGAGTCAAATGTGACTCACAGAATGGGCGAAGACATTTGTAATATGTATACAAAACAAAAATTCTTAGCTAGAATATATAGAAAACAATCCTACGAATCTATAAGAAATAAGAATATCACTCAATAGAAAAAATGCAGAAAAGACATGAACATTCACTTCAAAAGAAGGACATCCAAATGGCCAATAAACCCATGAAAAGGGCTAAATTTCATTTGCCATCAGGAAAATGTAAATTAAAACCAAAATGAGATGCCACCTTATCCCAACCAGAATGGCTGAAATGAAAAAGACAGAACATATTACGTACTGGAGAAGATGTGGAACTGAAACTCTCATAGACTGTCGATAGGAGTGTATATTGGTACAACCACTTTGAAAAAAACATTTCACATTATCTATAAAGCTGAACATGTACATAATCTATAACCCAGCATTTCTACTGCTAGGTGTATACTCTACATAAAAATGTACATGGGGCTTCCCTGGTGGCGCAGTGGTTAAGAATCCACCTGCCAATGCAGGGGACATGGGTTCAAGCCCTGGTCTGGGAAGAACCCACATGCCGCAGAGCAACTAAGCCTGTGTGCCACAACTACTGAGCCTGCACTCTAGAGCCTGCGAGCCACAACTACTGAAGCCCGCGTGCCTAGAGCCCATGCTCTGCAACAAGAGAAGCCACCACAATGAGAAGCCTGGGCCCCGCAACAAAGAGTAGCCCCGCCTCACTGCAACTAGAGAAAGCCCACTTGCAGCAGCAAAGACCCAATGCAGCCAAAAATTAAATAAATGAATAAATAAATAAATTTATTTTAAAAAATGTACATGTATTCACCAAAAGACACAAGAATGTTCATAGCAGCACGAGTCACAGTAGCCAAACACTGGAATACAGTAGAATGAGTGTTTTACTCTAGGGACTACTTTATGGTGATAAGAATGAACAAATACCGCCACATAGCAACATGGAAAACTCTCTTGAGCATAAAGTTGAATAAAAAGAAGCCACACAGAAATGAGCACAAATTGTATGATTTCAATTATAGGTACAACAAATATCAGATCTCTAGAGCTAACTTATCTTGCATAATTGAAATTTGATACATGTTGACTAGCAACTTATTTCCTCTTCCCCCAGGCAACTACCTTTACATTTTTTGCTTCTAGGTGTTTGACTTTTTATTTTATTTATTTTTTTGGCCACGCCACATGGCTTGTGGGATCTTAGTTCCCTGACCGGGGATCGAACCTGGGCCCTCAGCAATGAGAGCGTGGAGTACCACCCACTGGACCACCAGGGAATTCCTGGGATTGACTATTTTAGATACTTAATATAACTGGAATCATGCATATTTTTTTTAAACTCCCTAGAGTTGGCTGTATAGCCATGTTGAGGACTTTGGGCGTAGTATTTTGCTCCTACCCCTGGTACAGTAACAATCGTTTTGTATTAGGAATATTCCTCGCTGGTTTGCCTTCAGTAGCTCTAGGCTCATTAACAGAAGGAACGATATTCTGTTCACTTGGGTATCTTCAGTGCCCAGAAGAACACCTGGCACAGAGTGAATAGTCCATATGTGTTTGTTGAATTGGAGTGACCCTTCCAATTATCATAGAGGGTAGGATTTACCATTGCCGCCAGCCAGCCAAACTTCTTCAACATAGCTCTTCAATTCAACATACATTTTTAAAGAGTCTCCTTTGAGTCAAACACTGGACTGGTGTGCTGGAGTTGTGAAGAAGAGGAAGGTCAGTCCTGGGAGCCAGATGCTCTGTCAGGCAGGGGCGACATCGGAGACTCCCGGGGGCAGGTCCATGCTTGGTGGAGGAGCCTCAGATGAAGTGATCAGCTCTGCTTGGGTGGACCTGAGATACTTCCAAGAGTGAGTGATGCCTGAGCCACATCCCAGCGAGCGACTAGGAGTTTGCCAGGGGGGCAAGGAAGGCAAAAGCATTTCGGGAAGATAGAAAATCCATGTCCATGAGTAGAACAGCTTGACACCAGGTGGAGAGATGGAGGAGGGTGAAGGGTGAGAGGTGAATGGCTTGGTAAGGAGGTTGGATGCATCCTGCAACAATGGGAAGTCAGTGAAGGGTGAAACAGGAGAGTAGCAGGACCCAGTGTGCAGTTTTAGAGAGATCACTCTGGTTGCAGTGGGGAGGATGGATTATAAAGCAAAACTGAAGACCGAGGGACCAGTAGGAGAGGGTGAGGATATTGTAATGATCCAGGCGTGAGAAGACAAGCGCTTGAGTTGGGCAAAGCCCGTGGGGATGGAGAGGTGGGGACAGGTAAGGACCTGAGTAGGAAGATCCTCCACCTTCTCCTGTAAAAAGTTTGGGGAAAGGGAGGTGAGTAAGAGGTATATTATACAGGTAATATTCTCTTTTCAAATTTTCCTCCTTCGTGCCAGAAAAAGACAGAAAAGCAGAAAGAGGGGGTGGGATTCTGGAGGACAGGCAGTCCATATACTAATGTCACTGGGGAATGTAACCTGCTCACAACGTCCCTCTATTATGTAGGTGAAGATACATTTTCAGCTGAAAAGAATTATTTTAAAACATGGGCGTGAAACAAATGAGCGCATGAAATCACGTTGTCCACAAGGCCTCAGCAGAACGTTTTCCTTAGATAGCAGCCTCGGGATAACACTGCCAGCATTCCCCAGTCCCAGAAAGAATCTGTGCTTTTGTCACTCAGTGATTTGTAACAGGAATAAAAAAACCCCTCTGCTTATATAAGAAATGCATCTGAAACTCCATGGCTGGCAGGTGCTTGAGATCGTTGAGCAGATGTCTGTGAAGCACCCGAAGTCCTCTATGTACGTTGGAAAGCACACATACGCCAGCTCCCTGCTGCTGTCCTGGAGAAAATATTCCAGACACGCAGCAAGGGGCTCTGTGCCTTTCCTCCCTGACTTCTCTCCTGTGGAGTATGAACCCAGGATAGTGTCTACTCAGAATCCTCTGTCCGTTGGCATTTGGAAAGGTCTTAACTGACTCCATCTATGTGGTACCTCCAAGCAAGACTGAACCCAGCTAACCAAGGATCTCTGTGCAGCTTCTGGAGTTGTCCCCGAGTCTCACAAGCCTTCCTGGTGTTAATCCTGCATCCTGGATGCCCTTCTCCCCAGACTCCCTCTCGTAGGTTTTGGGGCAGCTACCTGTCGCCTCTCCCTGTCTACCAAGCTCCCCCCTCCCCCCATAGTGATGGGATCCTTACATTCTTTTTCAAGCTGACTACCACCTGCTCCCCTTTCCCTTTGACAGGTGGATGGTGCCTCTCCCTCCAGGGGAAAAGGAAAGCACAGGTGCACATTCCTGCTTTTCACAGGGTGGTGCACAGGGCAGCCTGGTGCCCTTGGAGGGGGGCTGGGAGCCAGGAAAATGTGGGGCTCCAATGACAGCTCTTTCTCTCCTCATTTCGGGGATCCTGGGCAGGTCATATATCCTCTCTACCCCTCTGTTTCTTCCTGCAGAAAACAAGGGCAAACCCTCCCTTAAGTAAGACAATCCTTTGCAGGGATCCAAACATGGAGGAGGGCACAAGGCAAATACTCAGCAGATGTGGGTTCCCTTCTGTGGGACGCACACAGTGATCCTAGCAAAGGGCATCACTAACTGTATTTCACATCGGAGGAAGCTGGGGGAGGGAATGACGTGAATTACTCAAAAAATCATGCAGCAGAAATTTCAGAATTTGAACGCAGATCTGCTTGGCTCCAAAGCAAACCTTCCCTCTGCCCTCCCCCGCCTTCCTCCAAGACCCTCACCCTTCTCATCTTCTGTCTTTCTTTACTGTTTTCTTTTCTTCTGCCTATAATATATTCAGGGCTGCACCGTTATTAGAAATAAAAACCCAGTCTTAAAAGAGCGGGAAATTCTGATACAGGCTACAACATAAGTGAAACTTGAGGATGTTATGATAAGTGAAAGCAGCTAGTCACAAAAGGACAAATACTGTATGTGCCCCTTACATGAGGTCCTACAGAAGTCAGATTCACAGAGACTGAGAGGAGGGTAGAGTTGCTAGGAGTTGGACAGAGGAGGAAACGGGGAGCTAGTTTTAATGGTGCACAGTTTCAGTTTGGGAAGATGAAAAGAGTTCTGTGGATAGATGGCGTTGATGGTTCACAAGGTGAATGTGCTTAATGACATTTGAACTGGACACTTAAAAATGACTAAAATGGGGCTTTCCTGGTGGCCCAGTTGTTAAGATTCTGCCTGCCGATGCAGGGGACGCGGGTTCGTGCCCTGGTCCGGGAAGATCCCACATGCCGCGGAGTGGCTGGGCCCGTGAGCCATGGCCACTGAGCCTGCGCGTCCGGAGCCTGTGCTCCTCAATGGGAGAGGCCACAACAGTGAGAGGCTTGCGTACCGCAAAAAAAAAAAAAAGACTAAAATGGTAAATTTTAGGTTATGTCTATTTAACCACAATTTAAAAATGAAATAAAGACAAATACAGTAAAATATCTGTGGCCTTGTTTACCTTTTGCTCCTCCTCCCCCAGGTAGATGCTTTAAGATGCTTGGTCATGTTTTAAGATGAGTGTAAATGAATTACCTCACAGCTGTTTGGTGGCTACTGTGGACTGAATTGCATCCCCCCTCCCCAATTCATATGTTGAAGCCCTAACCCCCAATGCGACTATATTTGGAGGTGAGGCCTTTAGGAAGGTAATTAAGGTGAAATGAGGTCATAAGGATGGGGTCATCATCCAGTAGGGCTGGTGTTCTTATAAAAATAGGAAGTGGGACTTCCCTGGCGGTCCAGCGGTTAAGACTCCACGCTTCCACTGCAGGGGGCGCGGATTCCATTCCTGGTCAGGGAACTAAGATCCCACATGCCGGGTGGCACAGCCAAAAAGTAAAAAAAAATTTAAAAATAGAAGATAAATAAAAATAAAAAGAGGAAGAGACACTGGCGCACTCTCTTTCTCCCCGCGCGCACACAGAGGAAAGGCTGTATGAAGATGGATCGGGAAGGTGGCCGTCTGCAAGCCAGGAAGAGTGCTCTCACCAGGATCTGAAGTTGTCAACACCTTGACCTGGGACCTCCAGGCTCCAGAACTGAGAAAATAGATTTCCGCAATTTAAATCACGCAGTCTGTGGCATTTTGTGATGGGAACTCTCATAGCGGGGCTCGCCCCAAGGGAGTTTCTTCTGTCACCTGGCTTGGTGGTGGGCGGGTTGTGTGGCCCAGTGGTCAGCGACCCTTCCTTTGGGTCAGCACAGCCAGCCCAGCTCTGACCCCTCCTGACACCTGTCCCTTCAGAGGTGGACATAGAGCCATTCCTCAAGGAGAACATCCTCACTGACAGTGACAGAGGGAGGAGCAAGACCCCTTCCCCCTGACCCAGGAGACTGGTGTTGGGTAGGGAGGGCCAACAACTGGGCGGGGAAGTGTCTAAGATTTACCCTACTCACAAGCTAGCGAGTTAGCCTGCCCGTTTTCTGCTTGCTGGTAGGAGACGTGAGACTTCTGGGTCAGAGACAAAGGATCCTACTGCTCAGAGCAACAACAGGGTATCAGCATCTGTGCTTGTCTTCCCCCACCCCGTTCCCAGAGGGTGCTGTGATGGGGTCAGTGCTGCCTGCACAGGAACAGGTGGCTTAACAGGGAAGGAGCTTCGTGAGCCCAAGTCATTTCCAAAGGGCAGGAAGCTGGTCTGAATTTTGCTCCCCAGGGCAAAATGTGAATCTCTCTTACATTAGACAGCAAACACACCTGCCGTTGGCTGCCGAGGGCCACACCCCTCTCTCTCCAGGCAATCTGCATACCAGCACCCTGGTAGGAGACACAGAGAGATATAGAATCTAGTGGCTCTGCTGCACTGATGGAACCCTGCCTGGACAGCCCCACACACGGCTTCAAGAAGCTGCACTATTTCTGATCCACAGTAGATACTCTACGTAGTGGAAGCAGTCCTGGAACCTACACTTGAACGTGCATGGGTCTGATATCCTGCAACTTCACAATATGTCTGCTTTTAAAATGCGGGGTTCATTATGATTCGGGTATGGTAAGGCTAACAGGTCAGGAGAAGACTCAGCACTGACGCAGTAGTTTATGACTCACGGTTCTCAAGAGGAGGGGGCCACACCCACCGAACCACACGGGGAAGCGCCAGGCTCTGTCCGGAGGCAGAGGGAGTGAGGGGCCATCATGGTTGCCACAGGGAGGGGCAGGCAAGGCAGGGGAAGCAGGCTTAGGATAGGCCAGTCTGAATCATTTCAGCGGGCTCTGGGGCCCAAAGCTGTCCCTACTTGTCTGGTACCTGGGCCTCCGGTGATTAGGACAGGGGGACAGTGGCCCAGAGTGTGGGCGCTGGTTAAAGGACGTGGCTGGGGAAGGGGGCTGGAATTGGTTGGTTTGCACATGAAAGGTAAGCACCTACCCCATTCCTTTACTTTGCCCAAGAACCGGCTGGCGCTGGGGGCAGGAGAGGGTCCTTCCCGGGTCAGCAAGGCCCCAGATGTCAAAGCATCGGAGTAAAAAGACATACTTAATTCAAAGTCACATGAAAGCAGTACGTGGCTCTGAAGGCGACGCCAGAAGAATGTGGAAATGAGGAGGCGTGTCAGCTAAGGCACTGCTAGAACTAAAACGCATTTCACCCTCAAGTTAGTCCATCAGTCGTAAGTGTTCTCTGAGTAGCTGCCACGAGCCAGGCACCCTGCTGGGTGCTGGGCGGACGGGGTGAACTGAACAGACCCGGCCCTGCCTCGTGGAGCCTGGGGTCAAGCCCTCGCAGGGACCGGCTACGTGAAGTCCTCAGCAGCTCCCTGGGGAGCATAATGACCGCCCCACCCCAACCCACCCCGAGAACACTCAATTTGTTACCGAGTCCAAGCTCGCTTACCAGGCCAATAAATCGGAGACGGGGTGTCGAGGCAACGAATACCACTTTACTCGGAAAGCCGGCATACCAAGAAGATGGCACACTAAGGTCTCCAAATAACCCTCTTATCGGGGTCTGGGTGCCAGTTTCTTTTACAGAATCAGAGAGGGAGAGGGGGTGAGGAAGTAAAGTAAAAAGGGCCACCAGTCTTGCAAAACATCTCCTGGAATGGCCAGCCTGAGGGCGGAATTGTGTTAATTTCAGCCATTTACTGGTAAGCGGGGTCAGGTTGTCTCCCGGTGAGCGAAACAAAGGCACTTTAACACTCAGGCAGAGGGGCCTGGTTCCCAGTCAGGCCACTCTGTGTGATTATAATAACAAAAGCAACGAAAAGCAAAGGTTAAAGTCAAAGAAACAGATCCAACATGGAGTCCAATTTAGCCCTTCCCTGTTACAATTTGTCATCTGAAATTGGAGGCGTGTCTCTCTGGGGCACATTTGGGCCCCAAGACATCGTGCACCTCTCACTATATGGCGTGCTGGGCGGGAAGAAAGACCCTGCCTTTTGGAGCTCCTAGTCTCCACCAGAGGCATTTCCAAAGTTTTCTCAGCAGCCCGAGGACCTGTCTGAATCCTCGCATCCGGGCCTCAGCTTTATATCTTTGTCAGACTGTGTAAGCTCTGTCTGCAGCAGGCACCGTCCATCACTGCGGTTCTCTACTGTGCTCTTTTGGAAAAGAAATGTAAGTGTTTCTGTAGCTCAGAGGGGCATTTGTCTTAGTTCATTCGGGCTGCTGTAATAAAGTACCATAGACGAGTGGCTTCTGAACAACAGAAATTTATCTCTCACAGTTCTGGAGGCTGGGAAGTCCAAGATCAAGGTGCCAGCAGATTCGGTGTCTGGTGAGAGCCCGCTTCCTGGCTCATGGATGGGCAACTTCTCTGTGTCCCCACGTCGGGGAGGGAAAAGGGCTCCACTCTCCTGATCTAATCACCTCCCAGAGGGCCCATCTCCAAATACATTGGGAGTTAGGCTTTCAACATATGAATTTTAGGGAAACACAAACATTCAGTCTACAGCAGCATTCTTTTTTTTTTTAATTAGATAGTTGATTTACAATGTTGTGTTAGTTTCTGCTGTACAGCAAAGTGAATCAGTTATACACATATATATATATCCAGTCTTTTTATACATTTCCTTCCCATTTAGGTCACCACAGAGCATTGAGTAGAGTATAGCAGCATTCTTATTTGGGGGGGTTTCTGCACTGTTCTCCCTCCCACCCTCTTCCACCTTTTCTGGAGGTGGGGAAGAGACTGTTAGAAGAATTTCCCTCTGTGATGGATGAAAACTAAATTTTTGTTGGTGCGCACACGGTAGTGTACACAGAAGTAGAAGTAGAATGTTTTACACATGAAACTCATAGAATGTTATAAACCAATGTGTCCTCAATAAAAAAAGAAATTAAAGAAAAAAAGAATCTATCAGATGCTCTCTTAGCAGACTACGACATCCAGCGCGGGGGCCAATGAAGAGATTCCAGAATTAAGTGAGGGATAGCACTTGCTGACATAAACTCTTCTCCAACTCTGATTCTAACATGTCTTTTTCTTCCCACATTAGCCCATGGGTCACAAACTCCTTTGATAATATTTAATAAATGTTGGCAAATATTTTAGGCTTTGCTGGCCCGGGAGTCTCTGTCCCAGCTACGTAGCTCTGCCAGTGCAGTGCAGAAGCTGCCAGAGAGCCATATAAAGTGCCACCGACATGAGCTGCAAGGATGAACCTTGAAAACACGACGCTAAGTGAAAAAACGCCTGGCACAAAGGTCTGTGTATTGTATGGTTACATTTATGTGAAATGTCCAGAATAAGCAAATCAATAGAGACAGAAAATAGATGAGCGGTGTCCAGGGGCTGGTGGGAGGGGAGAACGTATCAGCAAGCAACCTCAGGATCTGAATGTACTAAAACCCACCGAGCTGTACACTGTAAAGGGGTGAATCTCATGGTATGTGAACTACATGTCAACAAAGCTAGTTTTTTAAAACAGCCATAGACAACACGTAGATAAGTGGGTGTGGCTTTGTGCCGATGAAACTTTATTTACAAAATGAGGGTGGATGTGGCCCATGGGCTGTAGTTTGCTGAGCCCTGTGCTAGACTGTAAGAGTCATGTAGTCAGGGCTGTGTCTCGTTTATCATTAACTTCCAGGACCTAGTGTAATAGTGGTCAAATAAGTAAGAACCCAATAAATGTTTGCTGAGTGAAAAAAAAAAAAAAGCATTTCCCTCTAAGATTGGGCCCGATGCTAGGGCTACTTCAAGCCTTTAACTAAGACACAGAGATAGACTTAAGAAATTGCAGGCTGGGCTTCCCTGGTGGCACAGTGGATAAGAATCCACCTGCCAGTGCAGGGGACACGGGTTCAAGCCCTGGTCCGGGAAGATCCCACATGCTGCGGAGCAACTGAGCCCATGCGCCACAACTACTGAGCCCGTGAGCCACAACTACTGAGCCCGTGTGTCACAACTACTGAAGCTCACGCGCCTAGAGCCCATGCTCCACAACAAAGAGAGGCCACCACAGTGAGGAGCCTGCACATCACAACGAAGAGCAGCCCCCACTCGCCGCAACTAGAGAAAGCCCGCGTGCAGCAGCGAAGACCCAACGCAGCTGAAAATGAATAAATATAAATAAAATAAAATATTAAAAAAAAAGAAATTGCAGGCCACTCATAATTATGTAAATATGAGCGTCTGGTGAAATATACATCAATGCCCTAGTTTTTAAATTCTGATGCAGTAAAATGTTTCAATTTGGGTTCTGGCAACGACTGTGATCATCTTAAGAGATGTATAAATACATGTAAATAAGGTATTAACATCACAAGACTGTTTTAGACCATTTCCCCATCTGGTTTGGTCCTGTAATTGTGTGGGAAGGTACAGTTCTTGGAATCTGGCCTGAAAAAAACATCACTTTCACTCTAGGTTCTCAGCAGCCTGCAAGGTGCTTACTTCCAAAGCCGATTTCAGATTAAGTTATAAGGTCTGTGTAGTACCCACAGACATCAGGTCAACATTTTATGGTGGTTGTTATAGGGAGATGGTTCTTCTGAACTTGGTTAGTTATCAGAGCGATCTGGAGAGTTTCTAAAAATTCATATTCTAGGCTCTGCTCTTAGAGATTACGACGATCCAGCTTTGCAGTGGGGCTGGGAAGCTGTATTTTTCAAAAGTTGCTCAGATGCCTGTGATGGTAAACCACAGATCTCGCCTGAGAGTTCTGCTGGCCTGGGTGTGCTCTCCTTGCCAGGGCCCTCACCAGGGAGCTTGTTAGAAACACCCACTCTGCATGTTCACAGGCTCCCCAGACGATTGGCAGGAAAACGTGGGAGGCATTGGTGTAGGGTGTTCACACGCCCGGGAAGTTTTTGGGAGACCATGATGGTCTCACTGTTAGCTGGTCAGGAAAGACTTCATGGAGAAGTCGGGCTGTTAAGAGGGTCAAAAAGGCAGAGTGAACCACTGCTTCTATTTGACCAACACAGAAGCAGAGGAAGCAAGAGAAAGCAGAGAGGATGCAGCAGATGGAACACAGGTGCTCTGTCCCCCCAGTATTACCAAAAGACGAAACGCAGACTCGATTTTGTTGGCACGTTTTTGCTGTAATTCATCATTTACACTTGGCCTTCACACTAGAGCATTATCTTAGGTATTTATCGAGGGTATTTGCAGAGCACGTTAATACTGTCTTTTTAGAGCTTTTACTCAACTGAGGCTGCTTACTGCCAAAGAAAGCCCTGGGGAACCAGGAGACTGTGCCTGGAACCAGCCCTTCCTGTAACCCACTGTGTACCCTAGCAGAGCCACTTGGGATCCCCGGGCCTCAGCTTCCTCATCTGTAAAACATCTGTGGCTCCTGGCCTCATCGATCCTATGTCCTGTTTTGTTTTTTATAATATTTATTTATTTAGGCTGCGCTGGGTCTTCGTTGAGACATGCAGGATCTTTGTTGTGGCCTGCGGACTTCTTAGTTGCGGCATGCGTGTGGGATCTAGTTCCCTGACCAGGGATTGAACTTGGGCCCCTAGGGAAGTCCCCTATGTCCTGCTTTGAAATAAACATTTGTAACATCTTCTTTGCTGTTCTAAAATGAAAATTGTAGCTATAACCACCTATAGGCATAATTTTTAAAAACCACTCTGATGCCCTAACTGTAATTTAAGTGGAAAATTCAAGTGAATACGTTGTAACCAATAATATGTATTTTAATCTGTAAAGGCTTGGGCAGTGTACTAAACCTGTCTTATATTGTCTGTATTCTGATGCTTTGACATCTGGGGCCTTGCTGCTCCTGGAGAGACTATGCCTCCCAGGGCTGCTAGCCTGTCCCTAGAGACAGTAAGCAACTTGCCCCAGAGCAGGAGTCCTAACCACTGGACATCCAGGGAATTCCCAAGAGTAGGATTTTAAAATTCAAACCAACCAGTTCAGAGCCCACAACCCAGCCACCTCCTTTCTCAGGCTCTCACATTCCCAGTAGGCTACTATCCCCCTGTCCTAATCACCCCAGAGCCAGGTACCAGACCACTAGGGACAGCCCCCATGCCCCAGAGCCCACTGAAATTATCCAGACTAGCCAGTCCTAAGCCTGCTTCCCCTGCCTCACTTGTTCTTTCCCATAGAAACCACAGTGAAGACTCTTGCCCACATTTCCCCCTAGCTCCCTCTGCCTCCTGACCCACCCTGGTGCTTCCCTGTGTGTCCCACCCCCATGGCGTGGTGTACCCCCCTCTTGGGAACTGTGGGTAACAAACTATCGTTTCAATGGCAGTCATCTCTTGGCCTGTTGGCCTTACTATACTTCAAATTTTATATTAATACACTATATTTTTAACAGAACTAGACTACAAGACATTAGGAAATGGTTTATTGCCCCTACTTATAATGAATAAGTTTAGATTTAAGAAAAGTCAGGGACTTCCCTGGCGGTCCAGTGGTTAAGACCCTGCACTTCCACTGCAGGGGGCGTGGGTTCGATCCCTGGTCAGGGAACTAAGATCCTGCATGACGCACGGCACAGCCAAAAAGAAAAGTCAAAGAAGGGAATTCCCTGGCAGTCCCGTGTTTAGGACTCGGCACTGTCACTGTCAGGGTCTGGGTTCCATCCGTGGTCAGGGAACTAAGATCCCACAAGCCTCACAGCACGGCCAAAAAAAAAAGGTCAAAGATCAGGATTCATTTCCTAGAAGGACAGCGAATGAGAAAGTCAAAGAACAGCTAGACAAAGGGATAAAAGTTAGTGCTAAATATCAACAGAGCTGACTGATTTGTACATGGCAGGAGAAAGAGGAAAATACCTTAAGTTAAATAGAGAGAAGATGCCGAGCTAAGTTATAGATTGCAGAGCAAAATAAGAAAGGATGACTTCTTTGCAAATCATCCAGGCCTTATGTGTAAGTGCAGTGTCAAAATAATTCCTTGTGATGACATGGGATGTGGGAGGGATGAAATATCACAGAAAACATTGCAGCACTATTTACAATAGCCAGGACATGGAAGAAACCTAAGTGTCCATCAACAGAGGAATGGATAAAGAAGATGTGGTACATATATACAATGGAATATTACTCAGCCATAAAAAAGATGAAATAATGCCATTTGCTGCAGCATGGATGGACCTAGAGATTGTCATCCTGAGTGAAGTAAGTCAGACAGGGAAAGACAAATACCATATGATATCGCTTACATGTGGTATCTAAAAAAAATGGTATAAATGAACTTATTTATAAAACAGAAATAGAGTCACTGATGTAGAAAACAAACTTATGGTTACCAAGGGGGAAAAGGGGGGGGAGGGATAAATTGGGAGATTGGGACTGACATACACACTACTATATATCAAGTAGATAACTAATAAGACCTACTGTGTAGTACAGGGAACTCTACTCAATACTCTGTAATGATCTATATGAGAAAATCTAAAAAAGAGTGGATCTATGTATATGTATAACTGATTCACTTTACTGTACAGCAGAAACTAACACAACATTTTAAATCAACTATACTCCAATAAAAAATTTTTTAAATGTCACAGAAAAGATATCCCAGATCTTGAAATCCCATCACAGTTGAAGCAGATGTTCTAGCTCAGAATGTCCGGCAGGACGTTGGAAAGTCTTAAGGGACCTGGGTAAACTCCTTGTGTGACCTGCTCTGGGCATTGCAGGACATCCAGTGTCTCTCCCACTAAACATCGGTAGCCCCCTCCAAACACGTGACAACCAAAACTTCCTCCAGAGGTTTTCAAGATGCCCACCTTGTGAAACCACTAAACTGGATGACCCCAACCTGCTCCCAGGACCAGCTTGCCTCAACTCTACGCTTCTGAGATTGCCGAGGCTTCACAGATGAGGTATATTGCTAATGTTCTTTGAAGTCTGAGAGTTACTATTGCTGGACACCAAAGTCCATTGCCGTGAACTGGCCAAAACATGTTAAGACACAAAGGCAATGAGAATATATGAAGAAAGGAGTGACAAACCAAGCCACAGTGATTTTTTGAGAGCAATCACAACCTTTAAGTGAACATCAAAAACTTCCACAATTGTGCAAGCAGCTATAGTTCTGGAAGCAGTTTGGGGTAGGCACTCCTCAAGCCCCCAGGCTCTAAGATGTGGAGCTGGTAGCAAGTCAGTCCATGGTGGTTAACATCTCAGGCTCTGGAATAAGACAAAACTGGATTCAATCCCAGCTTTGCCACTTGTTAGCTGGGTAGCTGTAGTTAATTTACTTGGCCTCTCTTAGTTCTATAATTGGTAAAATTGGAATCAGATGCCTAATTATAGTCATTTGTAAGGATGAGAGAATGCCCGCAAAAGGCCTAGCCAGAAGCAGAGCACTTAATAAACAATGTAAACGTAAGCTGTTATTAATTTATATAGTATCTGAGCTTTCTATTTTCAAACTGTCCACCAGAGGGCGCGCCAAACACTGTCCTGGAACTTGAAAAAGCTGTTGTCCAGCGTTGCTCCCAAGTTCTCAGTTTATAAAACATGCTCTAAAAATCTTAAGCGCTGGTATCTGAGAAAAGGGATTCAGCGACATTCCATTCGTTTTCCCCTTCCCCGCTGAGAGGTCCTATACCTAAAATAAAAGCACTCAACTTCGAGACTGTTCGTTTAAATGAAGTCGGATGTGTAATCTTGCAGCACTGAGGCTGCCTCTCTAAATCAGCTGCAAACAAAGGGCAGAGCTGGGGAAGCCGCCTGTCCTGGTGCAGGCAGTAAGGGACACATCGTTTGTAATTCCACACAATAATACCGACCAGAAGTCACTTCATATTTTTAGATCACCACGTGCCAGCAATTCTGGTAAAATACTCCACACACACACACAAAATAAATAATAAATCTCTCATTGTTTGAAGTTCTAAACTTCTGGCAGGTATGCTTGTGATTTATTAATACATATGTAAGCTTCAACTTAGTACATTTCCTTATTTATCCATTAATAATTGTATCCTATCTGGAAGTTAATCCAGAGAAGTCCCCGTTGTGCTGAAGTTCCTGCTCCGTGGACTCAGCTTCGTGCATTTTCCTTCCAGGGTTAGTTCCATTTGATTCAGAAACATTGAGAGCTTGGGGTTTAATTCTTGATTAATTCTTGAGCAGCAACTGTCTCCAACACCTGTTTAAATAGCAGGTTCACAATGAACCATGATAACGCAGCGATTGCAAAGACAAAGGAACAGGCCTCGAGTTACTTCACTTTTGCCATTCTACATGATACAAACTTGGAGGTTTTGGTTGTGTTTAAAATTAAAAACAGTTCCAGCTATAGCATAATAAAGTCCTGGGCATGTAAGGTACAGCATGGTGACTATAGTTAACAATACTGTTTTGTATATTTGAAAGATGCTAAGAGAGTGGATCTTAAAAGTTCTCATCACAAGAAAAAAGAATTGTAACTGTGGGTGGTGATGGTTGTTAACTAGTCTTATTGTGGGGACCATTTCTTAATATACACATATATCAAATTGTTAGGTTGTACACCTAAAGCTAATACAATGTTATATTCAATTCTATCTCAATAAAAATTTTTTTAAACAGTAAAATAGAGTGAGAACTGTGATATCTAATATTTTCCATTGGCAAGTGCAAATTTTGTTCATATGTGAAATATGTTCTAAACTTGAATAGCTACTGAATATTATTTTATTGTTACTAAAAGTAATTTTGTTGTATATGGAAGGGGAAGTGTTAAAAACCATCCACTCCAGGTGTTAATTATGCTAGGTCCGCCTTGGTCTTAAATCCCAAAGAATTTCCTTTCCACCTCCCTTTCTGGGAGGTGTCCAGCTGCTGACAGCCATTCAAGAAAGGAAGGAAGGCTTTTCTATCAGGAAACTGGATCCTGCTTTAGAGAAGCTGGGAGAGCAGTGCTGGGCTGGGAGGAGAATCTCAGAGAAGGAGAGAAGGGTGGGCAGCTCCAGCCAAGGCAGCGCGCTCCTTCCCGCCCCCCTCCCGCCCTCAGGCCAGAGGAGACCACGGTCCAGTTTCCTAATCCTGTCCGAGGTCAAGCCCATCCCCCTCCTGAGCCTTCCCTTCATTTAAGGAGGCCGTATTTGCGAGGATCTCAGAGCAACTGACAATTAGCAGGCCTGGAGCTAGAGGGGCAGGCTCGGAGGGAAGCCCCGTTGAAAGCCCGGCGGTGAGTGTGTTCTGGCCGCGACCGCGAGTGATACACGCGTCTTGTTAAATCTGCACACGTGCTTCAAAAATAAGTTATAATTTCATGCTCCGCGCTCCGTGGAACTTGGTCAGGTTGTACCCGTTGAGAGAAACTGACCGCATTTCTGTCTTCTTGTTGGCATTGCTACAATGTTTCTGCCCCTCTGGTTTGCTCTGGAAGCCGTGTTCCCGCCCCCGAACGAGGGGCTGTCTGGATACCACCCCTGCAGGTCTGCGGTGCGGGTCACTGGCGGCTGGGTCAACCCCATTCCCAGATAGATTCCAGGCTAGTCACAACTATTACCGTTTATTAAGGCTGGGACTACGGTCTAACAGTTGTCTCTGCTTTATTTCTAATTCTCACAGTGATTTCAGTTTATGGGTGAGGAAACTGAAGCCCAGAGGGCAAGCGGAGTTGCTGACCCTTACCAGGTAATGATGTGAACACGAGCCCCAGCAGAGGGCAAAGGGCGCAGGGGTACCAGGTAGAAATGAGCTCCTTATTCCTCCTCCCATTTTTTTTTTTTTTTTTGGTTTTTATAAATTATTTTCAATTGTGGTAAAATACACATAACATAGAATTTGCCAAGTGAGCCATTTTAACTCTTGTCATCTTGCAAAACTGAAACTCCGTACCCATTAACTAACTCCCCCTCCTTTCCTCTCCTCCTGCCCCAAATCTTATAAAGCAGATATTGTTATTACCACCAGCTCCACTTTACAGATGAGGAAACCGAGGTCATAGGCTCTTCTGACTGGTGTGGGGTGATACCTCACTGTTGTTTTGATTTGCATTTCTCTGATAATTAGTGATGTTGAGCATCTTTTCACGTGGCTATTGACCATCTGTATGTCTTCTTTGGAGAAATGTCTGTTTAGGTCTTCTGCCGTTTTTTGGATTGGGTTGTTTGTTATTGAGTTGTATGAGGTGTTTGTGTATTTTGGAAATTAAGCTCTTGTTGGTAACATCATTTGCAAACAATTTCTCCCAGTCCATAGGTTGTCTTTCTGTTTTGTTTATGGTTTCCTTTGCTGTGCAAAAGCTTATAAATTAGGTTAGGTCCCATTTGTTTATTTTTGTTTTTATTTCTATTGCCTTGGGAGACTGACCTAAGAAAACATTGCTATGATTTATGTCAGACAGTGTTTTGCCTGTGTTCTCTTCTAGGAGTTTTATGGTGTCCTGTCTTATATTTAGGTCTTTAAGCCATTTTGAGTTTATTTTTGTATATGGCGTGAGAGAGTGTTCTAACTTCACTGATTTATATGCGGCTGTCCAACTTTCCCAGCACCACTTGTTGAAAAGACTGTCTTTTCTCCATTGTATATTCTTGCCTCCTTTGTCAAAGATTAACTGACTGAGAGACTAACACACCATTGTAAAGCAATTATACTCCAATAAAGATGTTAAAAAAAAAAAGATTGACTGTAGGTGTGTGGGTTTCTTTCTGGGCTCTCTATTCTGTTCCATTCATCTATATGTCTGTTTTGATTACTGTGGCTTTGCAGTATTGTCTGAAGAATGGAAGGGTTATACCTCTAGCTTTGTTCTTTTTCCTCAGGATTGCTTTGGTAATTCTGGGTCTTTTGTGGTTCCATATAAATTTTAGGATTATTTATTCTAGCTCTGTGAAAAATGTGATGGGTAATTTTATAGGGATTACATTAAATCTATAGATTACTTTGGGTAGTATGGCCATTTAAACTACATTAATTCTTCCAATCTAAGAGCATGGATATCTTTCCATTACCTTGAATCATCTTCAGTTTCCTTTATTAATGTTTTATAGTTCTGAGTGTATAAACCTTTCACCTCTTTGGTTGGTTTTATTCCTAGGTATTCTTTTAAATGTGATTTTAAAAGGGATTTTTTTTTACGTTCTCTTTCTGATATTTCATTGTTAGTGTAAAGAAATGCAACTGATTTCTGTATACTAGTCTTGTATTCTGCTACCTTGCTGAATTCATTTGTCAGTTCTAATAGTTTTTGCATGGAGTTTTTAGGGTTTACTATATAGAGCATCATGTCATCTGCATATAATGACAACTTTACCTCTTTCCTTCCACTTTTGATACATTTTATTTCTTTTTCTTGTCTGATGGCTGTGGCTAGGAATTCCAATACTATGTTGAAGAGAAATGGTGAGAGTGGGCATCCTTGTCTTGTTCCAGATTTTAGCAGGAAGACTTTCAGCTTTCACTGTCAAGTATTATATTGACTATGGGTTTGTCATAAATAGCTTTTATTATGTTGAGATATGTTCCCTGTATGCCCACTTCCGTAAGGGTTTTTATCATGAATGGATGTTGAATTTTATCAAATGCTTTTTCTGCCTCTATTGAGATGATCATGTGGGTTCTGTCTTTTCTTTTGTTGATGTGGTGTATCACATTGATTGATTTGTGAATGTTGAACCATCCTTGTGACCTTGGAATGAATCCAACTTGATCATGGTATATGATCCTTTTTATGTGTTGTTAGATTCAGTTTGCTAATATTTTGTTAAGGATTTTTGTATCTATATTCATCAAAGATATTGGCTTATAATTTTCTTTTTGCTACTATCTTTGTCTGGTTTTGGTATGAGGGTGATTTTGTCATCATAGAATGACTGTGGGAGTGTTCCTTCTTCTTCCATCTTTTGGAAGCATTTGATAAGGATTGCTATAACTTCTTCTTTGTATGTTTGATAGAATTCCCCAGTGAAGCCATTCAGTCCTGGACTTTAGTTTGCAGGCAGTTGTTTGTTTGTTTTTATTACACATTCTGTTTCACTTCTAGTGATTAGTCTGTTCAAATCATCTTTTTCTTCTTGACTCAGTTTTGGTATGCTGTATGTTTCTAGAAACTTTTCCATTTCTTCTAGGTTGTCCATTTTGTTGGCATATAACTTTATAATATTTTCTTTTTATAATTTTATATTTCCTCAGTATCAATTGTTATTTCTCCTCTTTCGTTTCTTATTTTGTTTCGATCTTCTCTCTTTTCTTCTTGGTGAGCCTAACTAGAGGTTTGTCAATATTGTTTATCCTCTCAAAAAAACAGCTCTTGGTTTTATTGATTTTTTTTTCTATTATTTTTAATCTCTAATTTATTTCCTCTCTGATCTTTATGATTTCCTCCCTTCTGCTGACTTTAGGTTTTGTTTGTTCTTCTTTTTCTAATTCTTCTAGGTGTTAGATTAGGTTGTTTATTTGGGATTTTTCTTGTTTTTTTAAGAAGGCCTGTACCACTATGAACTTCCCTCTTAGAACTGCTTTTGCTGCATCCTGGAAATTTTGTATGGTTGTGTTTAGTAGTGTTTAAATATGACCCAGTGTGATCTACAGATACCTATCCAAAATCTCAACAGTGTTTTTTTTAAGAAATAGAAAAATCTCTCCTAAAATTTATATGGAATCTCAAGGGACTCTAGATAGCTAAAAGAATCTTAAAAAAGAAGAACAAAGCTAGAGGACTCACACTTCCTGACTTCAAAACTTACTACAGGGCTTCCCTCGTGGCGCAGTGGTTGGGAGTCTGCCTGCCGATGCAGGGGACACGGATTCGTGCCCCGGTCCGGGAAGATCCCACATGCCGCGGAGCGGCTGGGCCCGTGGGCCATGGCCGCTGAGCCTGCGCGTCCGGAGCCTGTGCTCCGCAACGGGAGAGGCCACGACAGTGAGAGGCCCGCATACCGAAAAAAAAAAAAAAAAACTTACTACAAAGCCACAGTAATCAAAACAGTGTGGTACTGGTATAAAGACAGACATATAGACCAGTGGAGTAAAATAGAGAGGCAAAATAAACCATTGCATATATGGTCGAATGCCTTTTGACAAAAGTGCCAAGACCACTCAATCTTTTCAACAAATGATGTTGGGAAACTAGATATTGACATGCAAATCATGAAGTTGTACCCTTACCTTACACCATATCAAAAATAAAAAATTAATTGAAAATGAATCAAAGACCTAAACACAAGAACTAAAACTATAAAACTCTTAGAGGAAAACAGGGGGAAAACTTCATGACATCAGATATTTCTTGGATATCATACCAAAGGCAAGAAAAGAAAAAAATATAGATAATGGGTTACATCAAAATCTAAACCTGTGCATTGAAATATACAATCAACAGAGTGAAAGGACAACCCATGGATGGGAGAAAATATTTGTAAATCATATATCTGAGAAAAAGGTTAATATCCATAATATATAAAGAACTCCTACAGTTCAACAACAACAACAACAACAAAATAATCCAATTAAAAACTGAGCAAAGGACTTGAATAGACATTTCTCCAAAGAAGACATACAAACAACCAATAAGTACATGAAAAGATGCTCAACATCACTAATCATTAGGGAAATACAAATCAAAACCACAATAAGATATCACCTCATACCCATTAGGGTGGCTAATGGGTATGAAGTGATATCTCCCCCCACACACACAAAAAAAAAAACAGGAAATAGGTGTTCACAAGGATATGAAGAAATGAGAACACTTGTGCACTGCTTGTGGGAATGTAAAATGGTGCAGCCTTTGTAGAAAACTGTATGGCAGTTCTTCAAATAATTAAACGTGGGATTACCATATGATCCAGTAATTCCATTTCTGGGTATATACCCCAAAGAATTGAATACAGGACTCAAAGATGTATTTGTACATCCATGTTTATAGCAACATTATTCACAATAGCCAAAAGGCGGAAGCAACCCAAGTGTCCATCGATGGATGAATGGGTAAACAAACTGTTGTCTACTTATACAATGGAATATTATTCAGCCTTAAAAAGAAAAGAAATTCTGACACAGGCTACAACATGGATGAACCTTGAGGACATTATGCTAAGTGACATAAGTCAATCACATAAGGACAGATACTGTAGATTCCACTTTTATGAGGTACATAGTATAGTTAAATTCATAAAGACAGAAAGTAGAATGGTTGTCACCAGTGGCTGGAGGGGTGGGGGGACTGGGAAGTTGTTTAATAGATACAGAGTTTCAGTTTTTCAAGAAGTAGAGAGTTCTGGAGGTGGATGGTGTGATGGTAGACAACAGCCTGAGCATACTGAACTGTACACTTAAGATGGTTACATTTTATGTGTATTTCACAAAAAAGAAACATCCATCAGACCATGTTGCATGTCTTCTCTGAGCCCCCCATGGTTTTCCTCCTCATTCAGAATAAAATCCAAATCCCTTCCCCCGGCTGAGAGGGCCCTACACTCCAGCCCTACCAGCCCAGCACATTCTGTCTCAGGACCTCTGCACTCGCTCTTTGTTCCCTCTGCATGGAAGGCTCTTCTCCCAGATGACTGCACTGCTCGTCCCTTTATTTCACTCAGGACTCTGCACAAACATCACTTCCTTTGGCCACTAGATCTACAATGGCACATCCCACAAACCCCATATCATACTTTATTTTTCTTTATAACTTTCCTCAGTACTTGGCATTCTCCTTACCAGTCATCAATCTCTTTATTGTTTGTCTCCATCACTAGAACGTGAACTCCACAAGGCCAGGGGTTTGCCTTCTTGTTTCCGTGTTCCCACTGCCTAGAATGGTGCTGACCCACGGCTGATGGTCAGTATGTCACATGGACTAGTGAAGGAAGAACAGCACACAGCAGACATGTTGGTGAAACTGGTGGATGGGGTAGAGCTGGGAGTGACTGGATGGTGGAATCGGGATCCCACAAGATCTCACGAAGTTGATAGGCTGGGCTCAAGTAATAAGGTGAAGCTTGGGACTTCCCTGGTGATCCAATGGTTAAGACTCTGAGCTTCCACTGAAGGGGGCACGAGTTCAATCCCTGGTCAGAGAACTAAGATCCTGCATGCCATGCAGAGCAGCCAAAAAGAAAAAAAGTTGAAGCTTAACAGGGATACGTGTGAAAGGTTATATATACTTAGGTCAATGGCACAAATGAGCACAGGATGTGGGGAAGATGTCTTAAGAGCAGCATCATAACCTGCAAAGACTTGGAAGATGTATGTCAATGGGAAGCTGGTGATGGGATGGATGGGACCCTGCAGAAACAGCCTGTGATGGAAGGCTGCTGTGTTTTGCACAGAACATTCCAGGGAGCAGTGCCATCCGTTCTGGGCCGGACAATTTAAGCAGACAGAGGTTATTCAAGAACATTCAGAGCACGTGACCAGGATGGCAACGGCATCCAAACTCACATCCTATAAGAAAAAATAGAAGGATCTGGAATGTTTAGCCCATAGCTGGTAGATTTGGGAGCCAGACAGAACTGAATCAAATCCTGGTTCTGCCTTTTATTAGCTGCGACACGTGGACAAAATTCTTAACCTCCGTAATCCTTAGTTGTCTTATTGTCAAGGCCAGTGTTGTAAAGGGTAACATATAACCGCTTGATCACTACAAAGTTATCATACACAGGAACCCTTACAGTGTCCTCTAGAAAATTTGAAGAGCCATCCTTTTAAATATATATCCAATTGTCTTCACTGCAATAGTCAATGAAAGTCCTTGACATTATCTTTAATAGAGTCCAACCATCATGTGTGAATTTAGCATTTAATGCCCACTTTTATGAATTTTTATCTGTGGGTGGGCATCCCAATTTGAGGCATTGCACATGTGAGCAGAATTAAGACTAGATGTAAGTGAGAGAACATCATGATAGTAGCAGCAGATGGAATATTAAGAACAGAAAAGCTCCAAACACAGAATATCTTTTGTGTCACCTCTGTTAGGTTGTCTGTAACCTACAACAGCTCTGTTCTGGACCATCTGGGTGCAGCAACCTTGGTAGATCCTACGCTTGCACCCTGACGGAATTCATCTTGAAGAGGTTTGGTTTTAAATAACCGGAAGGTTGTGCCATTCAAGAGTCTTACCTTTGGGACACAGAGTTAACTTGCTCTCTGGTGGGTACTCACGGGTCTACTCCCTGTGCAGTTACTGCAGCACCTGAGCGTAGATTTAACGTGTCCTTCACTGGGATCTGAATGTTCTTTTTGCTGGGTGTACCTCCTGTCTCCAATTTGTAGTTCATGGCATGGCCCTCAGTGAGGGGTAAGGGGCAAGATAGTGGCAACTTGCTGATGAGAACACTGACCAGCTCAGTCTAGCTTTTACCAAAGTGGACAATGTCAGAATCTAACAGCTGAGAGGGTTCATCCAAACTGGGACACTGGGGGGAGTAAAATGAGGGGTTGGTATGAATAGTTACACTGGGACAATGTATTAGGGGTCTCCAGAAAAAAAAATCAATAGGAATTATATACCTATATCTATATCTATCTATCTATAAATTGGCTTATATTATTATGGAGGTTGAGAAGTCCCAAATTTGCAGCCATGAAGCTGGAGACCCAGGATTGGTGGGGATGTAGTTTCAGTTCAAATCCAAAGGCCCGAGAACCAGGAGAGCAGACAGTGTAAGTTCCAGTCTGAAGGCAGAAGAAGACTGATGTCCAGCCAAAACAGTCAGAGAGAGACAGAGAGAAATAGAGAGAGAGAGTGGGGGAGAACTGTGCCTTAGTCACCTTTTTGTTGTGTTGAGGCCTTCAACTGATTGGATGAGACCCACCCACTTTAGAAAGGGCAGTCTGCTTTACTCAGTCTATAGACTCAAATGCTAATCTCATCCAGAAACACCCTCATAGACACACCAAAATAACATTTAACTGAATATCTGGGCATCTTGTGGCCCAGTCAAGCTGACATATAAAATTAACCATTACAGACAACAAGCATAAACTGGGGCTGTCCTGGGAAAATAAGGATGTATGGTTACCCCAAGTGGAGTCCTCTAAAGAGGATATAATCCTAAAATGCAGAGGCCGTGCAGGAGCTATTTCATAAGGGTTCAGTATTTTCCTCGTGCAGAGGAATGAATTCTCCTGATCATGAAAGACGAAAGACCCGAGACATGTCAGCTTCACAAACTAGATTAGCCAATTTGGTTTTGACAGTTCTATCAATCCGGATCACTGTTTCCAAGTTTGGAAATGTGGATATAGAGATGGATAGTAAAATTGTTCAGTGGCCCCAGTAGCTTGCCTGACAGCTGAAAAGAACTTGTTCCATAAAGAGAGCTGTGTCTGTGGGATGCACTGAAGGTATTCTCCAGGCTGGAATGAACGACATACTGTACTAATGTCTTTGAAACAGGGTAAAGGGGTGCTCTGCGACAAGGAAGTGCCTTCACCCAGTGAAAATAACACCCTCTTGGAAGGACATAGTCCATAAGTACAGGGGACCCAATTCACATGGCCCTAAGCAGTGCTGCTTGATGTCTTTGCCACACCTTCATAGATATTCTAGGGTTATGCTGGTTGCAGATGAGACAACTATGTATATAAATGAAGATTTAGTACAATTTCCACACCAGTTTGTTTGTACCCAGGTGTTAATTCTTGCCTTTCTAGCCTGTGTATGTGCCCAGAGGGATATGTGTACGAATTGTCTAGGCGCCACCTAGTGGCCATTTTGGGAAAAATCAAAGATGGTGGGAATTCCAAAAAAACTCGACAGGTTCTCAATTTGGGGCTAAATCTTGGAAAGAGCAATTAAAACTAAACTAAAAAGTAGAGGAAGGGAGTTTTTAGGGCAACGAAACTATTCTGTATTATACAATAATGATGGACATATGTCATATGTTGTGTTGTACCCATAGACGGTACAACACAAAGAGTGACCTCTAATGTAAACTGTGGACTTTATTTTTTATTTTTAAAATAAATTTATTTATTTTTATTTATTTATTATTTTTGGCTGCACTGGGTCTTCGTTGCTGCGCGCGGGCTTTCTCTAGTTGCGGTGAGCGGGGGCTACTCTTTGTTGCGGAGTGCAGGCTTCTCTTGTTGCAGAGCACAGGCTTAGGCGCACAGGCTTCAGTAGTTGTGGCACGTGGGCTCAGTAGTTGTGGCTCGCAGGCTTAGTTGCTCTGCGGCATGTAGGATCTTCCCGGACCTGTGTCCCCTGCATTGTCAGGCAGATTCTTAATCACTGCACCACCAGGGGGAGCCCTAGCCTAATAGACGTCTGAAGGTAATATTACCCACCAGCATTAGGAATTTGCATAAAGTGGGGAGTATCCAAGAGCTGAATTCGAGTCTGTACAAACGTTAGCAGACCTTTCAAGAAGCCCGAGCACACCCCAGGGTATGCAGTAGGCACAGCACACAGTGCATCACGTGTCACCGCGGGGCACAGGAGCCAGCACGCGGCTGGGAGCGCGCAGTCCTCGGCTGGATCAGCCGCGTGCCGCTAACTCATTCATTGCCACGAAGTGGGTACAGTGCTCCGGGTGGGCACCACGCTCCCCTGAGAGGCCCCAGGGCTAGACCAGTACAGGTGCAGCGCCACTGCCACTGCAGCGGCAGGGACCCCTCCCTGCAGGCTCTGAGGGGCCATCACATCTTACTCCCCAGGGTTTCTCCATGCCTTGCTCCTAATGGCCTTGTACCCAAACAATGTTTAAAGGCCAACATTAATTAACCCTTTGAAACTCTAGTTTTATCCACATAATCCATCTTACCTAGCATATTATTAGGCGATGTTTATAATCGATTTTTACTATCTTCATGAGTGTCACAAAGATATATGTGTTTATATGACAAGAATACATAAGCCAAAACCACATGAGCATGTACTTTACTTTCTCTTTACTTATAAATTTAAAATTCTTTCTTTGGAAAATTTCCAGATACGCAGAGATTACTCCCCAATTTCCTCAGTTGGCACTTAAAGGTCTCAGGTCAATTAGGGATCTTAGGAAATGTATTTTAGTTGACATTTAAAAAATATAATCACTGTTATTATTAAAAATTTGTCAGAGAAATACAACACTTGAAAACTTATCCAGGCAGAAATGTAGTGATTCCATAGGTTCACATAATTTGCAGGGTTTTACATGAAGCCATTAGTTGTTGTAACTCTCATTAAATACTCATGCTTATATTTACAGTCTTAAATATTTCATGTAAGAAATGATAACCTGATAACTGTAAGGAATTTAGGATATTCTATTTAGTTAAGCTTGTGGTAGGATAATAATTTCAAAGTCTTGCATAGACTGTTATCTTTAAATTAAATTGCACACTGTGATAAAATCAGAGAGAAGATGTATAACTTTTTTTTTTTTTTTTTTTTTGTTGCGGTACACGGGCCTCTCACTGCTGTGGCCTCTCCCGTTGCGGAGCACAGGCTCCGGATGCGCAGGCTTAGCGTCCATGGCTCACGGGCCCAGCCGCTCCGCGGCATGTAGGATCTTCCCAGACCGGGGCACAAACCCGTATCCCCTGCATTGGCAGGCGGACTCTCAACCACTGCGCCACCAGGGAAGCCCAACAGGAATACTTTTTACATTTTTATTAATGACTCATTTAGACATTATTTTTAAATTTTTAAAAATTTTTACTAGTTAGGGTAATATATACCTTTTTAAAAACCATGTTAACGATTTTTAAGTGTACAGCTATAGATGTTAAGTATATTCACATTGCTTTGAAAAAATATACCTTTTGATCCATCTTTTAATAACTATGTTAACTTTTTAAGTCTTCTTATTGGAGATTTCCCTTTCCACAAAGGAAACTATTGGATGCTTCAGTTTCTAGAAGACCGATTTCTTTAAACTGTTTGAAATGCACATATAGGTGGTTACAGTACATAATTTGCAGCTTGACTCTCTCCTGGAAATTGGACATTTTATTTTTCATGGCTGAAGAGCCTTTCTTAAAGGGCCAGCATGTTTAAAGCGTTAGGTGTTTTGACATAATTTCTTCAACGTTTTTGCTCTTTGGGGAGTCTTTGAGAGTCTTTATCTTGTTTATTTATGTTCTTTGTAACTCCCAGAAACCATCAAAATAGGAGCTGTATTGAATTTGAAAGACTTTCCAACTGCACTTGCTAAGGCTCTGGGGAGACAGGCTATCCAGGTGATTCCCACATGCATTTCTCAACAATTCTGGGAGCTGTAGTAGGGGTGTAATTTGGAATTTGTTCACACATCTGGTACAAGCATGGATTGGCTAGTATTGTAGGTTTTATAAATTTAATACAAACTTTTTTTTAAATTTAAGGGCTCTTAATTAGATTTAAAAATAGCTCCCAACTCTGCTCATGACCAAGGTTTATAGATTACAACTTGTTCTTTCACTAAAGGTGGGCTTCCAACGGGTATGTGTTAGTTGACAGCAGAGACCCATCTGTGTAAGCGATTTTTGAGAAAGGGTGTTGTTGGATCAGAGCCTGATTTCCTGTCACAGTTATAGAGGTTGGTGAGGGGAATTTCCTTTGTGTGGTATCTTAGTCCGTTCGGGCTGCTATAACAAGGTACCACAGACTGGGTAGCTTATAAACAACAGACACTTACTGCACATATTTCTGGAAGCTGGAAGTCCAAGATCAGGGTGGCAACCTGGTCAGGTGAGGGCCCTCCTTCTGGTTCATGGCCAGTGCCTTTTTGCTGTGACCTCATGTGGTAGAAGAAACTTGGATGTTCTCTGGGGTCTCTTTTATAAGAGCACTAATCCCATTCTTGAAGGCTTCACCCTCACAACCTAATCACCTTCCAAAGGCCCACCTTCTAATACCATCACACTGGGCGTTAGAGCACAACATGGGAATTTGGGTGACACATTCAGTCCATAGCAGGAGGCATGGAAAGGGGGACGGGAGTAGCTCTAGGCGGAACAGTAGTTCCTGATGTGACTTAAGGCACCTTCTGGACTTTGGGCATTTTCACACCTTTAAATTTAAATGCCTCTTGGAATTCAATTACTTTGGTCTTATGAAGTGATCCCTATGAAGGCCATGGCCTTCTGTATGGGCTAACTGGTACACTGGTTCCATTTTTCTGATTAGGTGTAAGAATCTTTCGCATAATGTATGATCATGTAAAAATCAGGAGTTTCTTTGGTGAGAGATTTGTTTCCTTAGGACAGAACAACCCATTGTGCCAACATATACAGATCTGAAAATTCGGTTCCTTAGTCTCTCTAGACACATTTCAGTTGCTCAGTAGTCATGTGTGGTTAGTGGAGAGCACAGAATATTTCCATCATCTCTGAAATTTCTACCGGACATGGAGGTTTGGACCATATTCTCTGAAACATGGCTTCATGCAGATTAAGCATTAACCCTACATTAATGTGCTTCTCTGCCCTTACCAGAAGCTTTTCCCTCTCTCTCTCTCTCCTCATAACAGTTTTGTTGAGATATAATTCACATGCCACACAAATCACTCATTTAAACTGTATGGTTCACTGGGTTTTAGTATATTCACAGAGCTGTGCAACCATCACCATGATCGATTTTAGAACATTTTTACCACCTCAAAAAAGAACTTCCACATCCTTTAGCGATCGCCTCCAAGTCCTCCTATACCCCCGGCTCTAAGCAACCACCCAAATTATTTCCTGTCTCTATAGATTTCTCTATTCTGGACTTTTTGTTACCGAATCGGGTCCCGCTGCTTGCCGCTTACAAAATCAATACTCACAGATGTTGGTAGAAAGGAAAGGTGCTTTTAATGAGAATGCTGGCAATCTGGGGAGATGGTGGACTCAACATCCCCCCCAAACCACCTCTCAAGATTCTGCTCAGCCATGAAAGCTTTTAAAGGGAAATAGGGAAGTAATATCAGTTAATCATTGAGATGGGGGTCAGAGTCCTCTTCATACCCCGCTGTGTGCAGGCTTCAGCGCAGGCTTGTCGACTCCTCATGATATTTCTTTAGATGCTGTCTTGTTCACACGGTTTCTCTGCGAGATTACTGAATGGGAAGCTAGAGAAGAGATCTGGTCATCTGTTACATACTTATTCTTCATTTCTACTTCTTTGATCTACGGAGATAACCAACAAGTTAGACGAAGTATTGCGTAATCAACAGATTTGAAAGCTGTGCTAGGGCCAGAGATGAGTAGGGCATGGGGGTGTCTGGTTTAAGATTAGTGACAAGACAAAGGGGTGCCTCCTGCAGAGACCTCTTTTCTGCCAAAAGCTTTTTCCTGCTAAAAGCTGCTTGCAAATTATAAATGGAATCACATAATATGTGGTCTTTGGTGACTTTCACTTAGTATGGTGTTTTGAAGGTTTATCCATGTTGTAGCGTGTATCAGTACTTCATTCCTCTTTATGGCTGAACAATATCCTATCCTACCCTACGTGTGGACTAAGAATGCGCCTGTCGTATCAGCAAAACAAAAGATGCTGCAGCCATCAGGCCATCAGCCACTAAAGCTGCCTGCTACGGTGAGCCCTGAGGGGACTCGGGGTGGGAAAGAACAGGAGACTTGCCCTAGATAGCTAAGGTGCAAGGTGCATATCAAAGGAATGGTTTCAGTGACCCCAGACTCTTGCATCTTCCCATACAATTCATTAACTTGGGATGTCTGGTTTTCTTTAATTAACTGTCATCTTTTGATGTTCCGACCACCTGGTTTTTGTTGCAAAAACCCCTATATGTCCTGGCTCCCCCCCTTACCTCTTTGGAACAGTCCCTCAGAGCCCTGTGAGAGGCTGCCTCCTGGGCTTGAGTCCTCAGAAAGTCCGGCAAATAAAACATAATTCTCAACTCTTAGGTTGTGCAGTTTTTTTTCAGTCGACATATGGATGTACCGCATTTTCTTTATCCATTCATTAGCTGATGGACATTTGGGTTTCCACCTTTCTGGCTAGTATGAATATTGCTGCTATAAACACTCTTATACAAGTTTTTGTGTGGATATAGGTTTTCATTTCTGTAGGAGTGGATTGTAGGGTCAAATGGTAACTCTGTGTTTAGCTTTCTGAGGAACTGGCAGGATGTTTTCCAAAGTGGTTGTACCATTTTACATTCCAACCAGAAACGTATGAAGATTCTACTCTATATCCTCACACATACTATCTGACTTTTTGACTCTGGCCATCTTAAGTATTATCTCATTGTGGTTTTGATTTACATTTATCTGATTTCAAGCATATTTTTATGTGCTTCTTGGCCATTTCTGTATCTTCGGAGAAGTGATATTTTTCAGATCCTTGATCATTTTAAATTGGATTGTCTTTTTATTCTTTATTGGTAAAAGGTTTTTTAAAAATATATTCTGCATATAATCCCTTATCAAATACATGGTTTGCTAATATTTTCTTCCATTCTGTGGCTTGTCTGTTAAATTTCTTGATAGTGTCCCTTATAGCATAAAAGTATTTAATTCTGATGAGGTCCAATTGATCTCAGGTGGCCTAAGCCTGCAGTGGCTTGAAGCAGGGTTTTGGTTCCCGGCCAGAGATAGAGGTCCGGCCACGGCGGTGAAAGCACTGAATCCTAGCCACTAGACCACTGGCCAGTGACAAGGCCCTGGCCCTTCAGCTTTGCAGAAAAGAATTCCCACAAAGATGGAAAGTAGTGAAACAAGTAAAGTGTTTATTAGGATGAAAAAGAGTACAGTATGTGTGGATAGACACACGGGCGGACTCAGAGAGTTGTGTCCTCGTGGTAGTTTAAATCACTTATATGAGCATTTCTTCCAGATTTCCTTTGGCCAATCATTTTGATTTGACAGGTTCTGGGTCCGTATTTGGTATATTTCAGGACCTTCCCATGTGTGCACATGCATCTCTCGCCCAAGATGGATTCCAGCGAAGAGGCCTATGGGTAGCTTGACATCACTCCCCTTTTGACCTCCAAGGACCTTTATAGACAGAAAGGTCTCCTTGACTTTGAGAATGAGAAATATGTGGTCTCTTATCTTTTATCTGGGCAAGGCCCAGCCTCCTCTCTCAATTATCCTGTTGTTATGGAGTCTCTGTCCACAGGGGACAAACTCCAGCTGTTCAACCTGGGGCCCATCTATCTCCTGCCTCATAATTTATCTATATTTCATTGTTGTTGTTCATGTTCTTCATGTCATATCTAAGAATCCGTTTCCAGATCCAACATCATGAAGTGCTGCTTCTATATTTTCTTCTGAGGGTTTTATAATTTTAGTTTTTTCCATTCAGGTCTGTGATTCATTTTGAGTTAATTTTTGTATATGGTGTGAGGTAAGGGTCTAACTTCATTCTTTTGCATTTGTCTATCCAGTTGTTCTAGCACTGGTTGTTTAAAAGAATATTCTTGGGCACTTCCCTGGTGGTCCAGTGGTTAAAACTCCACGCTTCCAATGCAGGGGGTGCAGGTTCGATCCCTGGTCAGTGAATTAAGATCCCACATGCAGTGTGTGGCCATAAATAAATAAATAAATAAATGTATATTTTTCCCCACTGAATGGTCTTGGCACCCTTGCTGAAAATCAATTCACCATAGACACATAAGTTTAGTTTTGGACTCTCAGTTCTACTCCATTGATCTGTATATCTATCCTTGTGCCAATATCACACTATCTTGATAACAATTGCTTTGCAATAACATTTGAATTAAGGAAGTGTGAACCCTCCAACTTTGTTCTTCTTTTTCAAGATTGTCTTCATTATTCTGAGTCCCTTGCATTTCCATATAAATTTTATAACCAGATTGGCAATTTCTACAAAGAAGCTAGCTGGGATTTCAATAGGGATTACGTTGAACCTGATCGCTTTGGGGAATGTTGCCTTTTTAACAATATTAAAGGTCTCAATCCATGAACATGACATTCTTTCTATTTGTTTAGATCTTTAAAACTTTCTTTCAACAATGTTTTATAGCTTTGAGAATACAAATTTTATACTTCTTTTGTTCAATTTATTCCTGTTTTTTTTTGATGCTATTGTAAATGGAATTGTTTATTTTATTTTCAGATTGTTCATGGCAAGCATATAGAAATACAAAAGATTTCTGTGTGTTTGATCTTGTATCCTACAATCCTGGTGAACTTGTTTATTAGTTCTAATAGTTGTGGGGTTTTTTTGTGTGTGTGTGTATGTGTGTGTGTGTGAATTCTCTAGGATTTTCTCTATACGAGATTATGTCAAGTATAAATAGATGTAATTTTATTTCTTTCTTTCTAATCTGGATGATTTTATTTTGCTTTATTGCCTAATTGCCTTACTAGAACCTTTCATTGAACAATGTTGAATAGAAGTGGCAAGAACACTTTATATTATTCCTGATCTGTTGGATCCATTAAGTATGATGTTAGCTGTGGGTTTTTCACAGATGCCCTTTATCAGGTTGAGGAAGTTTCTTTGCGTAGTTTGTTGAGTGGTTTTGTTTGTTTGTTTTTTGTTGTGTTTTTTTTTTCATCAAGAAAGGGTGTTGGGGCCTCCCTGGTGGCACAGTGGTTAAGAATCCACCTGCCAATGCAGGGGACACGGGTTTGAGCCCTGGTCCAGGAAGATCCCGCATGCCGTGGAGCATCTAAGCCCGTGCGCCACAACTACTGAGCCTGCACTCTAGAGCCCGTGAGCCACGACTACTGAAGCCCACATGCATACAGCCTGTGCTCCACAAGAGAAGCCACCACAACGAGAAGCCTGTGCACTGCAGCGAAGAGTAGCCCCTGCTTGCTGCAACCAGAGAAAAGCCTGTGTGCAGCAACAAGGACCCAACACAGCCAAAAATAAAATAAATAAAATAAAATAAATAAATTTATTAAAAAATAAGAAAGAAAAGAAAGGGTGTTGGATCTTGTCAAAAACTTTTTCTGCATCTACTGAGATAATCATGTGGGTTTTGTTTTTTATTCTATTGACATTGTGTATTACATTAATTGACTTCCAGGTGTTAAACCAACCTTGCATTCCTCAGATAAATCCTACCTGGTCATGGTGTGTAATTCTTTTTATATGTTGCTAGATTTGATTTGCTAGCATTTTGTTGAGGGTGCATTTTTGCATTGATATTCACAAAGGAATTTCGTCTGTAGTTCTTGTGATGTCTTTGTTTGATTTTGGTATCAGGGTAATGCTGGCCTCACAGAATGAGTTGGAAAGTATTCTATTGTATTTTTTGGAAGAGTTTGTGAAGATTTGGTATTAATTCTTTCTTAAATGTTTGGTAGAATTGACCAGTGAAACTATCTGGGCTTTAGCTTTTCTTTGTGGATAGTTTTTTGATTACTAATTTAATCTCTTTATTTGATATGGGTCTATTCAAATTTTCTAATTTTCTCTTGAGTCATTTTCAGCACTCTGTGTCTTTCTAAGAACTTGCCCATTTCATATAAGTTATCTAATATATCGGCATACAATTGTTCATAGTTTTTCTTTATAATCCTTTTTATTTATGTAAGGTTGGTAGTAATATCCACTCTTTCATTCTGATTTTAGCAATTTGAATATTCTTTTTTTCTTTGTCAATTTTTGTTAATTTTGTTGATCTTCTAAAATAACCAACTTTCGGTTTTATTGATTTTTCTCTATTGTTTCTGTCTTCTTGATTTCTTTAATTTCTGCTATAATATTTATTATTTCCTTCCTTCTTCTTGCTTCAGTTTTAGTTTGCTTTATTCCTCCAGTGTCTTAGGATGGAAGGTTAGGTTATTGATTTGAGATCTGTTCTTTTTTCATATAGACATTTATAGCTATATATTTTCCTACAGACACTGCCTTAGCTGTATCTCCATTTTCATTCATATCAAAATATTTTAAAATTTTCATTTTTATTTATACTTTGATCTATTGGTTATTTAGGATTATGTTATTTAATTTTCACATATTTGTGAGTTTCCCAAATTACTTTCTGTTATTGATTTCTAATTTAATTCCATTATGGTCAGAGAACATACTTGTTTATTTTAATCATTTTAACTTTATTAAGGCCTGTTTTATGTTATAACATACAGTATATCCTGGAGAATATTCCATGTGCATTTATGAAGAATGTAGTTTGGTGTTGTTGAGAGAAGTGTTCTATAGATGCAGCAGAATCTATTTTTTCAGTCTTTATGGAAGTTTTCAAATGCATACAAAAGTAGAAACAGCATATGATGAACTGTCATCTACTCACCATTCAGCTTCAACAATCTTATGGCCACCTGTAAGAGTTTTGACAAGTGATATAACTGAGTGGTTCCCAATCACTGCAACAATTTGGACTCTCCAGTTAGTAATGGTCTCTCAGGTGAGAAGGTTAAGAGGCACAGAGACCTTTTCTCATGCTGCCAAAATGTCCACTGGTCCAGAATTTAGGGGCAAGCTCTGGGTGATCTCTGTTGGACCTCCAAAAATGTTTAAAACAAAGGGGCAAGAGAATCGAGCCTTGTCAAAATTTTATGGTATGTATAGCAGACAGTCAAATAACAGATTCCATGAGGATCTTGGGGGAAGGATTTTTAATGCAGAATTCGATTGTTTGCTAAGGTGAGTGCATATAAAATGTTATATTGGTCTAAGCATTAAATAAGACTTTGTGGCCAGATCTTAGCATGTCTTTGTAGCCAATTGAGTAGATACTCTGTAGTTATCTGGGCACTAATTGTTAAGTACAGATTACAACAGATCTAAGTTATTGCTTGTAAAGCTTGCAAAATTCATTCTTATTTGATATTCTAAGGTCATACTTCTAACACCTCCTTTTATTTCTATAAACATATTAAAATATTTACTTTACTTTCTTTTCCAATATCTTCAGTCTTTTGTGAATGTTTCTACTGTTTCCTCTTTCTCCTAACTCCTGCTATTGTGACTTGTTTCCTCTTGTGTCTTATAAGTTGTCATTGTGAGATTGTGTCCCATGGAAACCATCTGTAACATTTCTTTGACTTGAGTCTGAGGTGTATTCTTTGAGCAAATATTTACATTTGCTTTTTCAGGCACCTGATATATGAGCAATCCAGGATGTCTTAAAACTAAATTATCAGTTTGGTATTCCCAGGATTCTCAGACAGTATACCTTCTGGCCCTAAACCTGTGTGAGGGTGAAGTGCAAACTCTTAAATATATTTGTCTCCCCATCACTCGTAGGTAAGGTCAAGAGAGACAAGTTTCTGGGCTTCCCTGGTGGTGAAGTGGTTAAGAATCTGCCTGCCAATGCAGTGGGCACGGGTTCGAGCCGTGGTCTGGGAAGATCCCACATGCCGCGGAGCAGCTAAGCCCGTGAGCCACACTACTGAAGCCCGCATGCCTAGAGCCTATGCTCTGCAACAAGAGAAGCCCCCACAATGAGAAGCCCACGCACCACAACTAAGAGTAGCCACTGCTTGCCGCAACTAGAGAAAGACTGGGCGCAGCAACAAAGACCAAAGCCAAAAATAAATAAATAAATATTTTAAAAAAAGAGACAAGTTTCCTTACTATCTCCTTAAGAGAGGAAGGATTTTTTCCTGGATTACTGAATGAAATGTGGCTTTCAGGGTCCCAAATAATGAAGGTCTCCAGATGGTAGACTTACCACCGGTGTAGGCACTAGACTTTGTCTCCTTTTCCCTCAACCAAATTATTAAATGGAAACTCCAGGCCCCCAGATGTTCCTTGAACAGTAACTGCTTCTGATCCTTGCTCACATCGCTGAATTCATGATTTCCATTATTTTTGGCCTTTGAGAATTTTCTTTTACTTTTTTGCTAGGCCAGCTATACATTTAATAATATGTCGGGTTTTAAAAAAATATTTTAAAATACTTGCTTTTTTAAAAACAGTTAGACAATCATAGGTGTTTCACACAAAGTGTTATTAGTGCCATATTGCTAAAAATGGAAGGCAATAATTTTGTGGGTTTTTCTGTTTTTACGCTTAGAGCTTTATTTCAGCTAGAACTTATTTTTGTGATTAGTTTGAGATAAGGTTAAATTTTTTTCCTGTAGATTCAAACGGCATAAAAGGAAGGTATAATGGAAAATGGGCACTAAATGAGTGTGTTAGGAACTCTGGTGAGTTCAACTTTAGGGGCAAAGCAAATATCAAGTAATTAACAGATTGCTTTCATACCTTTGGTTAAGGTCTGCTACCCACCCCAGCCCTGACTCCTTTTGATACAAAAGGTTCAAAATGACGCTTATTCTTTTTTATAGTGCTTTATTCACTGCATTTCCCCTGCTCTCATACACCAGCTTTTCCCCAGTGAGCTTCATCACTGAGGATCTACTATTTACTGTTCACTCTTTTATACCTGACTCTTCCAGGATGGTGGGACCTAAATGAAGATGGGTGATTAGGGTGGTGGATGGATTTTAGGATTTGGGTCCAGATAAAAGTAATCTGAGACTGCTAATAAGAGATTAAGTGTTAATAGTTGATTTGTAAATGCAACCCCATCTAAATACAGAAACTCAGAACCCAGGATGAATCCCATTCCTACCAACTGTGAGGAACCGTTCCAACTCTTTGAAATATCAAATGTATAAAATATATGTAAATATATAAATAAATAAGCCATTTTCTAGAACTTAAAGATTGTTTTGTTATAGAAAGATTTAAATTACAATGCACAGCCTTTTTAGAAATGAGAAAACACTAAATGAAGACTACGTTCTGTTTAACAATGAAAACATCCAACTTTGGAAGACCTTCCTAACCTTTGATTGGAATAGAAAAGTTTGCTTTCTCTCCTTTTTTAGGACACTATTTATTACAATGTAAATATTATAATTAAGTTACATCTTTGTGATGGAAGTTCCAATGTTCTATTTTCTCTTTTTTCCTGCAGTGAAGCCTGGATATCCCTTTTCTTATTTTCTGACTCTCTACTCAGAAGATCCCTGTGTTTATTTATCTCCACCTTGCTGGTATTGTAAAGCATTTGTCTTTTTAAAACATTGATCTCCACCTTGCTTATATCATAGAGCATTTGTCTTTTTGAAACATTTTAAATTTATATTGGATATAGTTGATTTACAATGTTGTGTTACTTTCAGGTATATAACAGAGTGATTCAGTTATACATATACATACACCTGTTGTTTTCCAGATTCTTTTCCCATTTAGGATAGTACAGAATATTGAGTAGAGTTCCCTGTGCTATACAGTAGGTCCTTGTTGATTATCTATTTTATACATAGTAGTGTGTATATGTTAATCCCAAACTCCTAATTTATTCCTCACTCCTCCCCTTTGGTAACCATAAATTTGTTTTCTATGTCTGTGAGTCTGTCTCTGTTTTGTAAATAAGTTCATTTGTATCATTTTTTTTAGATTCCACATGTAAGTGGTATCGTATATTTGTCTTTCTCTGTCTGATTTACTTCACTTAGTATGGTAATCTCTAGGTCCATCCGTGTTGCTGCAAATGGCATTATTTCATTCTTTTTTAAGGCTGAGTAATATTCCTTTGTATATATATACTGCATTGGAAGATCTAGAAATTGATTTGGTTTTTGTGCTCATACCCTAGTTGGACAAAAGTTTAGAAAAAAGGAAGCAAGTGTAAAACCTCATAGCAGAGGATGGTTTTCATCCATCAACCTCTGGGTTATGGGCCCAGCATGCTTCCACTGCACCACTGTACTGTTTTAAAGGTGTGTTGTTTTAAGCCACTAAGTGTGTGGTAATGCGTTACAGCAACCATAGGAAACATATACAGAATACAAGGGCTGGGCACATAGTAAATGTTCAGTGACTACCTTCGCCCCACCTTCACTGTTGGAGGAGTAGACAAGAGTAGCTTTATTACTTTGCCAGGCAAAGGGGGCCACAGAAGGCCAGCACCCTCAAGACTGTGCCCCCCTTCCTGGGAAATAGGAAGTTTCAGGGTGAAAAATGTTTCAGGGTGAAAAATGAGGCTGTAGATAAGGATTGGGGCTGATGTAGTCTTGCATTTTTCTTTCCTCCTGGAGACATTGAGATCATTAGGGCTGGTGTCAGGTGTTTACAGAACAGGTTCTGGTGGTCCTCGAGGTTATCATTCCATGACCTTCTTTCTGGAATGAAGGATGCTCACAAAGGAGTGTTAGGGAGTGTTGTCTTAGAGAAGTAAACAGTAGGTGCATAATACCATTTTAGCTAGAGGGCAATCATTTTCAGAGTGCAATTAAGCAAGAAAGAGAGGGGGTTAAAAACATCTGTAGAAGACCAGTTGAATGAGCAGGAAGAATAAAGGCTGAATGAGGGTTAACATAATGGGGATGCCTCAACTAGTTTCTGCTACAGCATCACCTAAGAACCACGATGGAGGAGTGAGGGAGACCAGAGTTGCCTGGGTTGACTGTGTCAATTCTTTCTTTCTTCTTCTTCTTCTTCTTTTTTTTTTTTTTTTTAGGGCCTCTCACGGCTGCAGCCTCTCCCGTTGCAGAGCACAGGCTCCGGACACGCAGGCTCAGCGGCCATGGCTCACAGGCCCAGCCGCTCTGCAGCATGCGGGATCTTCCCGGACCGGGGCATGAACCCGTGTCCCCTGCACTGGCAGGCGGACTCTCAACCACTGCGCCACCAGGGAGGCCCCTCTTCTTTTTTTAAAAATAAATTTATTTATTTAATTTTGGCTGTGTTGGGTCTTCGTTGCTGAGCGCAGGCTTTTCTCTAGTTGTGGCAAGCGGGGCTACTCTTTGCTGCAGTATGTGGGTTTCTCACTGTGGTGGCTTCTCTTGTTGTGGAGCACGGGCTCTAGGCACGTAGGCTCAGTAGTTGTGGCACGTGGGCTCAGTAGTTGTGGTTCGCGGGCTCTAGAGTTCAGGCTCAGTAGTTGTGGCACATGGGCTTAGTTGCTCCGTGGCATGTGGGATCTTCCCGGACCAGGGCTTGAACCCATGTCCCCTGCATTGGCAGGCTGATTCTCAACCACTGTGCCACCAGGGAAGCGCCCGTGTCAATTATTTCTTAATCTTTGGTTTCATACAGGTTTTTTAAAAAAAAATAAACAGAAGACCATCTACATTAATTTGCTAGGGCTGCCATAACAAAGTACCACAGACAGAGAGACTTAAACAACAGAAACTTATTTTCTCGCAGCTCTGGATGCTGGAAGTCCAAGATCAAGGTGTCAGAGGGTTGGTTTCTCCTGAGACCTCTCTCTGGGGCTTGTAGACGGCTGTGTTCTCCCCATATCTTCACATGGCCTCCCCTCTGTGTGTCTGTGTCCTAATATTCTCTCTCTCTTTATTTCAAAAAATTTTCAGCTGTTCCTCACAGCATGTGGGATCTTACCTCCCCGACCAGGGATTGAACCTGTGCCCCTTGCATTGGAAGCGTGGAGTCTTAACCACTGGATGGCCAGGGAAGTCCCTAATATTCTCTTCTTATAAAGGCTTTAGACATATTGGATTAGGGCCACCCTAAAGACCTTATTTAACTTCAATCATCTCTTGAAAGACCCTGTCTCTACAGACAGTCACATTCTGAGGTCCTGGGGGTTAGAACTTCAAAATATGAATTTTGGGGGACGCAGTTCAGCCATCAGGCCGCTGTGTCTGTTAGATAGCAATTACTATCAAGTTAGGATTGTATCCTCCCACAGACTGGCAGACGGGGGCCCTATCCTTCCTGAGGATTGCATTTCAAAGGAATGGCTTTCAGGTCCTTGACAAAGACTCTCCTGAGTTGTAGGAGAAACATACACATCTCACAGGGACAGAGGAAGTGTTCACAGTTGCAGGCCCTTCTTAGTAAATGTTCTGTAAAGTCAGGTCAGGGCCTATTGTCAGGTGTTGGGTAGAACAAATAGTAACTTCTTTTGGTAGGTTTGAGGTTTTTCAGGCAAGTGCTTCAAGGTGGCTAGGTTCATCCTAGGGCTGTGGCCTTGAGCTGTTAGAGATCATGTTAGTGTTATTCAAGGCTTTTAAAAATTTTTTTTTTTTTTTTTTTTTGCGGTACGCAGGCCTCTCACTGCTGTGGCCTGTCCGGTTGCTGAGCACAGGCTCCGGACGCGCAGGCTCAGTGGCCATGGCTCACAGGCCCAGCCGCTCCGCGGCATGTGGGATCTTCCCGGACCGGGGCACGAACCCGTGTCCCCTGCATCGGCAGGTGGACTCCCAACCACTGCGCCACCAGGGAAGCCCCCCAAGGCTTTTAATGTGTGTGGGATAAGGAGAGGCGAGTGGATGAAGTCACTTATGCTAAAGGTTTGCAGTTTTTAGCGGCCAAGGCTGAGCCTGATTAGAATTGGAAAGGAGGAAGTAACACTGTCACTGTTTGCAGATGACGTGATACTATACATAGAAAATCCTACAGATGCTACCAGAAAACTACTAGAGCTCATCAATGAATTTGATAAAGTTGCAGAATACAAAATTAGTATACAGAAATCTGTTGCATTTCTATACACTAACTGTAAGGCCAACTGGCCCGAGGCAGGGGAACACAATCAGATTCACAGGTTGCATCAGACCGAAACTCTCCGGACCACCCAGTTCCAGAAACTGACCTGGGGACTTTGCACCCGGCCCAGCCTTCCCGCCTTTCGAGGGGCGGGGCTAACGGTTCCCCAGGATACCCGAAAAGACCACCAAATAAGGAATACCCTGCGCCCTCCCAGATTCACCACACCCCTTTCCCTTCTTCCCCTATAAAATCTTGCCCAACCCTCGCCCGGGTGCGACTTCTCTGGCCCCTTTCTCTCATACCAGTGAACCTCGCCCGGGAGCGCTCCCTAATAAAGCTCACTTGAAGCTTTCCTCTGTTTCGCGGTGCCGTTTGTTAAGATCCGACCTTACACTAACAATGGAATATTAGAAAGAGAAATTAAGGAAATAATCTCATTCTCCCTTTAAAACACCCAGTCACCTTTGAACAAATCAAAGTTCAATTCACTCTGGACCTTCTTCCCTATTGTAATATTATATTCCTGATTAAAATCTGCCCTTACCACTTTAACTAGTATCTGGTTTTGTTTATCTTTGATACTGATGATGACAGAATTTCCTCTTTTTAAAAAAAATTTATTTATTTATTTTTGGCTGTATTGGGTCTTCGTTTCTGTGCGAGGGCTTTCTCTAATTGCATCAAGGGGGGGGCCACTCTTCATCGCGGTGCGCGGGCCTCTCACTGTCACGACCTCTCTTGTTGCGGAGCACAGGCTCCAGACGCGCAGGCTCAGTAGTTGTGGCTCATGGCCTTAGTGCTCCGCGGCATGTGGGATCTTCCCAGACCAGGGCTCGAACCCGTGTCCCCTGCATTGGCAGGCAGATTCTCAACCACTGCGCCACCAGGGAAGCCCCAGAATGCCCTCTTAAGTCTTAGGACAGGAGATGGTCTCAAATTGAGAGTTCAGAAAAATAGATGTTCATTGCTCCTTAAAAGTGAAAACCTGAGGGACACACACACACACACACACACACACACACACACACACACACACAGAAACCAAGGAGAAAAAGTCAAAGTGAATCAAGGGACAAGAGACTTTTTGTCAGGGAGGAACTGATTAAAATGCAGCAGAAAACCAGCAGAGGAGAGAACTTCTTTCCTGTCTCTTGTCACATATACCTCTACTCCCCTGGGGATGAGGGATTGGAGGAAACACAGACCCAGAGGCCAGACTGTGGGAGATATATCCTGGTTCATTATTTGGTATTTTTAGACAAATTGGTTCTTCATTCTTTCCCTGTTCCTCATTTATCTTATCTCAAAAAATAACAACTAAACTAGATTAAATAAGTGATGGCAAAGAAAGCATTGGCAGTAGAAAGAACATTGACCAGAAAGTTAAAAGAAAATGGATTTTGCAGCATTATTTACAATTGCCAAGACACAGAGGCAACCTAAGTGTCCACCAACAGATGAATGGATGAAGAAGATGTGGTATATCTATACAATGGAATATTACTCAGCTGTAAAAAAGAATGAAATTCTGCCATTTGCAAGAACATGGATGGACCTAAAGGGTATTATGCTAAGTGAAATAAGTCAGACAGAGAAAGACAAATACTGTGTGATCTCACTTATATGTGGAATCTAAATAACAAAGCAAATGAACAAACATAACAAAACAGAAACAGTTATAGATACAGAGAACAAACAGGTGGCTGCCGGAGGGGAGGGGAGTAGGGGAGGAAAGAAAGAAGTGAGGGAGGTTAGGAAGTACAAACTTCCAGTTGCAAAATAGATGAGTCATGGATATGAAACATACAGGGTGGGGAATATAGTCAATAACTATGCAATATCTCTGTATGGTGACATAGAGTAACAGGACTTATCATGGTGATCATCTTGAAATGTACAGAAATATCGAATCACTATGTTGTGTAACTGGAACTAATGTAGTGCTGTAGACCAATTATACTTCAAAACAAAAGAAACAAACAAACTCACAGAAAAAGAAATCCGATTAGTGGTTATCAGAGGTGGGGGTGGGGGAAGAGGAATTGGATGAAGGTGGTCAGAAGGTATAATCTCCCAGTTATAAGTAAGTACTAGGAATATAATGTATAACATGATAAATATAATTAACACTGCTGTATGTGACATATGAAAGTTGTTAAGAGAATAAATCCTAAGAGTTCTCATCACAAGTGAAAATATTTCTTTTTTTTTTTTTTTTTTTTTTTTTTTGCAGTACGTGGGCCTCTCACTGTTGTGGCCTCTCCCGTTGCGGAGCACAGGCTCCGGACGCGCAGGCTCAGCGGCCATGGCTCACGGGCCCAGCCGCTCCGCGGCATGTGGGATCTTCCCGGACTGGGGCACGAACCCGTGTCCCCTGCATCGGCAGGCGGACTCTCAACCACTGTGCCACCAGGGAAGCCCTTGGGAAAATATTTCTTTATTTCTTTGATTTTGTATCTATATGAGATGATGGATGTTCACTAAACTTATTTTGGTACTTACTTCATGATGTATGTAAGTCAAATCATTATGCTGCACAACTAAACTTCTATAGTGCTGTAAATCAATTACATCTCAATAAAACTGGAAGAAAAAATGAAAATGGATTTTAGTCCCCAATCTGCCACTAACTAGCCATGTGATCTTAGATCAGTGATTTCAAGTCTCTGAGCCTAATTTCCTCATCTGTGAAATGTGAGGGTTGGATTAGAAAATTCAATTTCATTCAGATGTATTTGTCAAATATTTATTGCATGCCCATCGCTGGAGCTACAAAGATAAAGGAAACGCAATCCTTTCCTTCATGCAGGTGGAGTTAAGGCTGCTGGAGAGTGTGGTGGAAATTATTGACCAGTGGATGGGGCCTGGGCAGGGAAGGAAGTGACACTAAGTAATGCTAGTAGAGACTTGAAGTCAACCTGAGCAGGGCAGATTTAGTGTGAGCGAAAGTCATGTAAAAGAAACTGTGGTCAGAAGTTGGATTTGGGGATTTGAAATTGTCAGATGTAGAGAAGTTCTGACTGATGAAGAGATTACATTGTGTGGGCTTTAAATTATGAATGTATGATTTAACAACTCATATTTGAATTCCTACAAGTAATCCCTTACAATGAAACAATAAAGCTCACAGCAGTAGTTAACTGTTGCCAAGTCTTTTGGTCTTTGGTGAGCTTTAGGAATCTAGACCTCCTCAGAAAGATCAGCAATTATGCTTCCCTGGGTCAGGGCACATTAAAATTGAATCGCCAATCCAGGCCACTCCAGACCACACATGATGCTAAACCACAGTTCCAAGTGTGTTCTTGTGTTTAGCTGTCAAATGCCAGAACTTGCCTTACTGCCCATTCTGTTTCAGCGTGTCATAATTGGTGGGGTTTTTTAATTTTGATTTTTTTTCGATCTTAACTTTGAAAAAATTTCCAGGTATAGAAAAATTGGAAAAATGGTATACTACACACCCTTAAACCCTTCACCCACATTAACCAATTATCAATAATAAATAAATGCCACATTTTCATCCTGTGTGTGTGTACATACTTCATGTGTATGTATATATGTATCTATATGTATATATATACATGTATGTATATGTACACTTCGTCTTTAAATATTTCAGCATTTGTTTCTTGAGAAAAATGACATTTTCATCCTGTGTGTGTGTGTACATACTTCATGTGTATGTATATATGTATCTATATGTATATATATACATGTATGTATACATACACTTCATCTTTAAATATTTCAGCATGCATTTCTTGAGAAAAGGGACATTTTTATCCTGTGTGTGTGTGTACATACTTCATGTGTATGTACATATGTATCTATATACATGTATGTATACGTACACTTCGTCTTTAAAATATTTCAGCACACATTTCTTGAGAAAAAGGACATTTTCCTGCACAACCACATGATCATTATCCCACCTAAGAAAACTAACATTAACTCAATAATATCGTCTAGTATAAGTTCCATATTCTCACTCCCCCCAAAATGCCTTTCGCAGTAATTTTTTCTTTGCATCGGGAATTAATCAAGTTTCCTGCCTTGCATTTGGTTGTTATATCCCTTTCACCTCTGAATATGGGATGGTTCTCTTGCCTTTTGCTTTTGTTTTCCGTGGCACTGAATTTTTAGGAGAATCCAGGGCAATTGCCTTGTAGAATATTCCACCCTGGGGGTGTGTCTGATGTTTTCCTTTAGATTTGAGTTAAGTGTGTCTGGCAAGAACATGTCGCAGGTGATGCTGTGAACCTGACCTTGCCTCTCATCAGGAGGCACAGAATGTCTGGGTGTCGCACTGTTAACGCTTGGTCATGATGGTGACCACCAGATCTCTCCAGTATAAAGACATGCTGCTCTTTTTGTAATTACTGAGTCATCTTTGGGGGTGATACTTGCAGGTCTTCTTAAGGTGGTCATCTCTGAGAAGAAAGATTGGGGAGAGAAAAGCAGAATAAGATGAGAAAGGAAAGGACAGTGGAGTAAAGGCAAAGGAAGAAAAGTTAGGGACGACAGGAAGGGATATTGGAACAGGTATCATAGTCTATTAAACAAATTAAAGCGTTGAAAACAAAACTATATCTCGCACTTAAACTTGTGTACAAAGCTTCCCCTAAATCGTGTGGGGAAAGAAGGAATGGGAGGCTAGGGAAGAGTGACTTAAAGAGCTGAGAGCAGACTTGCTTCCCTACTTTATCGGACCTTGATCCTGATTTAGGTTCAGTGACAATAAAATAAACCCCAACAGTATTCACTGAATTTGCGTTGTTGACATTCCCACCTAGTAAATTTTTCTACTTCTTAATTATGCCTTTATTTTAGACGTGTCTCTGTCTTTTAATGATATCCAATTATATGTAATTGCAGATTCTTAGTTCACTTCATTATGGCTATGAGCAGAAAAGCACTTTATCGGAGTGTTCTCTCTTTCCAAATATTCTCTTTATTCCTCCTTCCAGCTGCCCGTGTGCACAAGGGAAGTTGAGTTCATACATATATGTTTCCCACTATCAACTGCACCCCTGTGGCAGACGTTTTCTGACACCGCTCCTGTTGAGAGATGGGATCCGTGTCCTCTCGCTTCGAAACTGAGTGGGTTTTGTGACTGTTTAAGATCCACAGAGGGCAGTGGAAATGACATTATGTGACATCCGAGTCTGGGTCATAAAAGTTGATGCAGCTCTGATTTGCTCTTGGGAATACTCACTCTTGACCTTCAGCTGCCATGTATGCAGCCCGCCTGTGCTAAGGCCGCTGTTACCGGGTCCAAGCTCGTATTGATGGCCTCATGACAGGCCAATAAATCGAGAGACGAGGTGTTGGGGCAAGGAATAGCGACTTTATTAGAAAAGCCAGCAGACCAAGATGATGGTGGACGAGTGTCCCAAAGAACCATCTTTCCCCCGTTAAAATTCGGGCTTCTCTTATACTCAAAGGGGAGGAGGTATGGTTGATTGCTGCAAACTTCTTGGTGTCGGAATCCTCTGTTCTTGGAGCTGTCGCTGTAGGTTGATCACCATGTTCCTGTAAACCATGACAAGACAAATGTTACTCTCTGTTCTACAACTTTTTATCTCTATACGAATAGAAAAGTGTACACGTTTAAAGGTCAGAGCCTTCAGAATGGGCTATCCTGTATATTTCAGGGTATGGGCAACATTCTAACTTGTGGCAAAAGCAATAGAATACAAAGATTAAAGTAAAAGAAACAGAGCTAATATGGAGTCAGATTTATTCTTCCCTATTACAACTGTACTAACAGGAATACAGAATCAACTCCCAAGGAGACCACAGGGAGAGAGCCTGAGACCACAGAAACAGATGACTGGGCAGCTCTCACTCCCCCTCCCATTCCCCTTCCCACTACTCCAGCTCTAGCTATCAACTACTGGGTGTTGTTTCAAGCAATTCTGTTTGGGCTGATTTATTTTATGTGCAGTAAAATAAATCAGCTCCTCTTCCTTCCAGTTTGCCACTTTTTTCTAAAGCACTGGGTTCCTTTGCTTCTGATTGGTCTAAAAAAATGAAGCAGCTCGTGATTGAGGCACAGGAATGTGGCTATTAGAATGTAGTATCTGAACACAGACCTATGGACCATATCACTGTCACCAGAGGCTTCCTTTTGTTGCTGTGTGCAGCGAAACCTCAGCCCTCCTTTTCTTACTTAAGAATGGCTGTCTTCTCCCAACACCCACATTTCAGAATCTTAACAGATAAAAGCAATGCCAAGTGAGTCTAATTTAATTTAGCAAAGGCCTGGGTTTGGGACTCAGAATTGTTGCCTTTGGGTTTCTGCTTCTCTGCTTGGTTTGTCATTGAAAGGACATCGGCATCCTTTGAGCCTCCATCCTTCTCTGAGCTGGGACCAATACCTCTCCTATCTGCTTCGCCAGGGTACTGAGAGCCATATGTGACAGAATATTAGAAAACATGTAAATTGTAAAACAGTGACTAAACATAAGAGATGATAGATATCGTCGTCCCTGGGAAGTTATTCATCTGCTTTAATTTCCTCATCTGCAAGGTGGGAACAGTATAACACCACCTTCCTCCTGCTCTCATCAAAATACTGCTTTAAGCATCCACAATATTATCTAAAGTCACTCAGATTGGGGGGTGGAGGAGAGGTCAGGGTGGAATATGTTAAGTAAAATACGGAGTATGTATTCAACAAATATACATTGAGTGGCTACTATGTATTGGCACTAAGCTAGATGCTGGGCATATTGCAATCAAGAAATGGTCCTTCCTCTCAAGGAGCTTACTGTCTAGTGGAATGTTGTTACGGATGCATAAGGAGTCTATTTCAAGACAGCTGAAGAGGGGAAATCAGAGAGAGTGACCAAGGTGGGCTCAGATCTCCTGGGTGGCCATGTAGCACGGTGATGAAGAGCACAGAGTCTGCACTTGACTCCTTGATTCCGAATCCTGCTTCCGCCACTTATTGCTGTCTGACCTTGGAAACATTATTAAGGTCTGTGGGCCCCAGTTTCCTCATCAGTAAAAGGAGAATACTAACCAACCTCAAAGAATTGTGGAAGGACTCCATGAGCCAATGCTTGTAAAGCACTTATCACAATGTCTGGGACACAGAGTAAACACGCAAAAATGTGAACTGTTATTACTATTATTATTACATAGTGCTGTGGAACATTTATAACATGGAGCCCATAGTTTTGGAGGGGAAGTCAGAGAAGGCTTCCCAGAAGTAGTGACATCTGAGATGAAATCTGAAGGATGATAGGCATTAGCAGGTCAGAGACAAGGTACTGGGAGTGAGATGAGTATATACCAGGCAGAAAGAACAGTCAGATTTCATGTGCACAAAAATCGTCTAGGAGTCTTGTTAAAGTGCAGATTCTGATTCAGTAGCTCTGGAACAGAACATTTCTAATGAAGTTCCCAGGGAATGCTGATGATGCTGGTGCCTGTTCTACACTTCCACTTGGTAGCAAGGTTCTAAATGGGTGTAAAATCTCAAAAGGATACAGCAAGCTCTTTAAGGATGGTTGGCATGAAAATGGGGGTTGGGGACTGTTGTGTTGAGTAGAGAGAAGTAGGAGAGATGAGGTCTAGGATGCTGATCACAAAGGGGCTAAATCACAAAGGGACTTACAAGTTAAGAGAAGAAAAAAGCAATTTGGAGCAGCAAAGAGGGCTTTAACTGCCAAGTGGAAAGTGGGTTGGAGGAGAACCTCTCTAGAAGAAAGGTGACCAACTGAGAGGCTTCTCCTCTCAAGTAACAGTACAGTGAGAAATGATGGTACAAGCTATGGCAGTGGCCCTGGGGATGGAGAGAAGTGGAGGAATTCAAGAGCTGTTAGAAGATATGATCAACAGTTTAGTGATTGATTTGCATGGAGGATGAAGGGGGTGGAGAACACAAGAAAGGCACAGCACAAGGTTATCAGTTCGTCTCAGCTGCCTACAGTCAACACATAATTACAAAGCACATGGAGAATAGCTGCTCATCAATGGCACACAGAGGCACTATCTTCTCCACCTGAGATGCTCCTGCAACTTTTGGCAATCGTTGACCTACTGTTTTCAAAATACCTTCATTTCTACTAACTCCTCAAGGCCTAATGGAGAAACACAAAACCAGGAACGTAAATCTGTACTTCATAATTTAGCACTTACTCTCTTATTTTATTCATTCCTTATGTGGGGTGTGTTGGCCTCCCCAAATTAGCTATTACTCTTTGCGGGCAAGGGCCGTGTCAGATCTATTGTTTCCATTCCCCACAGTGGCGATGACCAGGTAGGCAGTTAATACATGCTAGTTGACTAGTTGATAGAATAACATCTAGATGTTTACACGTCAGTGCCATTTATTACACATGAAATGATGACAATATCTGTCAGGTGTTGAGTGTTTTATATACATTATAAATGACATCATCTTATTTGGTTTATCAGAATCCTCTGAGACCCTTATATCCGGGCAGCTGGGGTAATAACTTGTTTGACTACAGCTTCACTTAATTATTTTAATAGAATGAAAGCCTATCCCCTTACTGTTGAACTCTACTGCCATCTACTGTTCATGTGGTAAGTTAAGCTATTGTTGCTGCCCACCTCCTTTCTTTCTTTACTATCGAATGTATGTTTTCTTCAGATCTCAAGGGCTTTCTATGCTTGGAGTTTCAATCCAGAGAAGATGCAATTTTCTAATAGTTTCTGGCATTTCATTATAACAACCCAACATGATATTGACAGTTTTTTTCTCATTGGCAAAAAGAGTTTATGCCTTTATGGAATATTAGCCATTTAAAAATGTAATGACACAATGGTCTTTTCATAGGCTTTTTTTTTTTCCAGGAAAATTAAAAGAAAAAGGTCATGACATTTCTGAAGAATTTTTTCTCTACCTTTAGAAGACATCATTAAACTGGACAGCTACCTAGGCTAAACTTCATTCAGGGTGTAAATCTTAACTCATCCTTCAAGGTCCTCCTCTCAAATGATACCTTCTCCATAAAACATTCCCTAATTCTTCATTCTAGAAGTCAATTCTCCCCTACACAATTGGTAATTGTTATAATGAACCACATGGTGGAAGGACAACAAAAATTCCAAAATTAGGGCTTTCCTGGTGGCGCAGTGGTTGAGAGTCTGCCTGCCGATGCAGGGGACGTGGGTTCGTGCCCCGGTCAGGGCGGAGCGGCTGGGCCCGTGAGCCATGGCCGCTGAGCCTGCGCGTCCGGAGCCTGTACTCCGCAACAGGAGAAGCCACTGCAGTGAGAGGCCCGCGTACCGCTAAAAAAAAAAAAAAAAAAAAAAAAAAAAAATTCCAAAATTAAAAACAAAACTTTATAAATCGTTTCCGCTCATTCTTTCTTCTCTGATGGTTCTTGTTTTTCTATTGTAGACAATCAACATAAAACTGGGCTCTCAGCTGTAACAATCTCATAAAGGGGTTTGTTTTAAGAAAGAGAACGTTTTAGGAAGGACAAGGACAGAAGCAGGGACACGTGTTGGGTGATCTGATGAGAATTCAGGCAATTTATTTTGTCTTTATTCTGAGACTTAAGCCAACTCGCTGTTCTTAGGTTCTAGATGGTGAAGATTTCAAAGGTTAATGAAGTAACAGTAGACCGGGTCTTAAACCCTTGCATATTTCCCCTCTAATGCCCTATTTTAGTATGAAAATGTTAGTTTAAAAGGGGAGGGAGACACCAGGTAAATTTCTGGCATAGTTAAGGTGTCTGGAAGTAGTTCAGTTGGATTGTATTTAATGGGAAGGCTGTGCGGTGGTGACCAAGGCCCAATTCCTTGAATTTCATAGACCTAGACTGAAGCCCGTTCTGCTACATACACTGTGTTTTAGCGCGTCACTTGAGTTTCCGCAAAGCATAGGATTGGTCACTTCCTCTTCGGTGCACTGTACGTATTTCTACCTAGGTCCCTTTCATAGATGTTTGTATGCTTTTCCTCTTTCTTGTTCCAGGTCACAGCACCTTGGCGCTCGCCCTCTGGGCGTCTGCGGCGTCCGGCCGTGCCCCTCCCTTACACCTGGCGCTTCTGTGTGGTCACAATCACCGCCTCAATCCCATGAGTCATCTCTTCACGGCCAGTGGATGAAAATCGCCAAAATTTACGGCAGCCCCACGCTCTGAAGAGGGATTACTGCTCAAGTGGAGGGAGGCAGGTCAGGGACGTCTTCTCGTCGTCCCTTTTTCCCTAGCCTTTTCTCAAACGGAATGTTTGTAAGGGTGGCGGGTGCGGCGGTTGGCTTGCAGGTAGAGCTTTTTCCTGCTAGGAACACAAATCTTCGATTCCTGCTGTGTTTCCGGAAGCATTCTCATCGGACCTAGGCGGGGACCGACTTCCGGATCGGACTCCCCTGTCTTCCGAGTTTCGAGCCCGCCGCTTCCGCCCGGAGTTGCTTTAAGCTCCGGCTGCGAGTAGCTACTTCAGCGAGGAGTCCGTAGCGTCTCGGACGTGGAAAGTGGCCCTGGGTCGGCCTCCTTCTTGTCCCCTCAGCCTGCCCGCCCCGAGGCCGGGTCCTCAGCTGGCGGCGGTGGCGGCTGGGCCTGTCGCGGAGCGTTCTCTCTGCCCGAGTCCTGGGCCTGGGGGAACAGAGCGGTGAGGGAGCGACGCCCAGCCTGGCCCAGCCCCGGTCCAGCCCCGGCTTTCCCGGGGCCTGTGACGGTGGCCACAGGCCTCGCCGCGCCCACCCCAGCCTGGGGCGGGGCACGACCTCCCCGCCCGCGTCCCTGCCCCTTCTGCCTGCCCAGCGCCTGGGCATTCCCTTCAGCCCAGCGGCGGCGTAACCGTCTTGCCCCTCCGGGACTCGGCAGTCCCCTGGCTCCGGCCGCTGGGGAACATGGAGTTTGCGGAGCTGATTAAGACCCCACGGGTGGACAATGTGGTGCTGCACCGGCCTTTCTACCCGGCCGTCGAGGGGACCTTGTGTCTTACTGGCCACCACCTGATCCTGTCCTCCCGGCAGGACAACACGGAGGAGCTGTGGCTCCTCCATTCAAACATCGACGCCATCGACAAGCGGTGAGTGCCTGTCCCACCCCCTATTCCGCGGGGAACCTGGGGTCCTCAGGTGCAGGTCTGCGGAAACGCGTCCCATCGCCCAACCAGCCAGCAGATCGAGCCCCCTCTGGCCTAGATTGAGGATTTGAGTTTTAGAAAGCAGAAAACCATCCAAATGAGATCCCTGGTTTCCATTCAGTTTGGCTGGGTTATCACGTGGTTGTTATCGTGATTATCATTTTTGGTACATAACACCATGTGGGGGGATATGCAACGTTTTCTTTTAAAATTTCTTTTCCTTGCACCGTCATATTCCCTGAATGTTAATTGTCCATCAGGGTTCATGAAATTGTGATTGAATGTGATTTAAGTAGAGTCTTTACTTGCCACTTTCGAGTATGTAGACTTTAGTATGTAGTGTCTAAATTCCATAAAACCTTTTCCCCTCCTCTCAGAAATGTTCAGTTTATCATATTTCTCCTTATTTCTTACCTTCTGGGTCATCAATTTAAGACTTCCCATTATGGGAGATTATAATGTCTTTTATTTATTTTTACTCTGTTTGGCTTTTGGAAAGGACAGAGTAGGCTCTTCAACAAAGGTATTAATTAATTAACCTCTTATTTTGCACCCCAGACTCTGTCTTTCCAGGGTAGTGCCTCAGAGACAAAAAGGTATACTTCCTTTGCAGTCAGAATTATCATTTCCCCAATGGCTTTGTACTTACTCTAGCCAGAAGAAGGTAAATTGGTTATCCAGTAAACACTAAAGTATAAATGAATGACAACAGCTTTTTCTATTACCTCTCAAGATAATTTGGGTACAGTATTAAGAAGATTCCTAGAGAGGTTATGCCTTAAAAGAAAATACTTTGTAATAGTAGAAGGTAAACAAAACGGGTGAAGTGGTGGTAAATTTATTTTTTCAAGCAGAGGGCTCCTATTAGATTCCTGAGATCACCTTCTCCTGTGTAAAAGTTTTCAGCTGTTACTCATCTATCAATATTCAGTTTAACCATTTCAATCTGCCACCCCTTTCACAGGTTCTTCTGTTAATCCCACAATGAGAAGTAATTCCCCTCACCTTGAAATCCTATAGCTCTTTAATTATACCTCTTTCATAAGTATATTTTACAATCTGTATTTTGATAGTTACGTATATGTTAGCTCCTTGGAGCCAGGACACAAATTTGGTTAATTTTTATCTCCTTCAAAACCGTGGCATGGGCAGATAGGCACATAGGAAATAAAAGGATTAACCACTGAATGGTCAGTGGTGCCGTAGAATACAAATTAGAGTTTCTTCATGCCACCAACTCTTTTCTTTCTTCCTTACCTCTTTCTGTGGTTGCTTTTCACTCTCTCATTTCATCGTATTTACCTAGCATTCACTACACGCTGGGCCTGGTTGGGCTAAACCAAGTATTTAAGATAAGCACTTTTTAATCTGTTAGGGGAGAAATGACAAACTGTACACATTTATCTTTTTCCTGGGAAGCAGCATGATGTAATGGAAAGAGCTAGCTAGCTAATGGTCAGATCAGAGTTTGTTGAGTTGTTGCTTTCAAAAGAGTTACCTCCATGTGTCTCCTGTATGCTGAGTTCTGTCTGGGCTGTGCAGATGCAGTGGTGACTAAGACAGATGAGGAGCTTATGTACTAGTGGAGGAGATGGACATTCACAATAGTCAACAAATAAATATATAACAACGTCAGGTAATAAATGCCAGGAAGGAAAATAAAGGAAGATGTTAGGATAGAGAATGCCTGGAGTCAGTTCAAGAAGACAAGTGACATTTGAATTAATGAAGGGAGGAAGCCTGCAGTGTGAATATTGGAGGAAGGAGCATTCCAGCCAAAGGGAATGCAAAGGCAGAGACTTGAGACAGGACCATGCCTGGCTTGTAGGAGGAAGAACAAAGAGGCAGGTGTGGTAGGAGGGCAGTGAGCACGGGGTAGAAGCTCGGGGGACTAGGGAGATGGCAGAAACGTGGTTGGAGGGATAAGCAGGGGCCAGATGGTGGAGGGCCTGTTACGCCATTGGGATGGTTTTCATGGGAAGCCTTGGAGAGTTGAAAGCGTGGAAGTAGCAATCGCTAGACTTCTAGAAGATGATTCTGGTAGCTGGCAGAAAATGGATTGTAGAAGGGCAGTGATTTGTTAGCAAAATATTAAAATTTTTTTTCCCTTTCTGTGGATTGCCTGTGAATTTCCTTGGTGTTTCTTTCTTTTTCTTTTTTTTTTTTTGGTGGTACGCGGGCCTCTCACTGTTGTGGCCTCTCCCGTTGCGGAGCACAGGCTCCGGACCCTCTCCCGTTGCGGAGCACAGGCTCCGGACGCGCAGGCTCAGCGGCCATGGCTCACGGGCCCAGCCGCTCCGCGGCATGTGGGATCTTCCCGGACCGGGGCATGAACCCGTGTCCCCTGCATCGGCAGGCGGACTCTCAACCACTGCGCCACCAGGGAAGCCCCCCTTGGTGTTTCTTTATCTGGTGATTTTTTTTTTTTTTGGCACCAGTTCCTTATATACTCTCTAGGTATTAATTCTTCGCTTAGACGTTGCAGATATCTTCTCCATATCTCTCACCCATTTGTTAACTTTTGTGTGGTGCCCTTTGTGGAACAGAAGTCCTAATTTTAATACAAAATTCATTGATACTTTATGGTTTGTGCTTTTTAAGTCTTAAGAAGTCCTTCCTTATCCCAAAATTACTAGGATATTCTCTTACTTTTCTTCCATATTAGCTTTATAGTTTTACCCTTCATTTTTAGGTCTTTAATTCATTTGGATTCTACCTTTGTTTCAAGTGTGATAAGAATCCAGCTTTGTTTTTCTTCATGTAGCAAGCTAGTTTTCCTAAAACCATCCTCTAACAACCCATCCTTGACTGATTTATCATATTATCAGGTGGTTTTATATATATGTATATATAATATATACAGCTTTTGCTGTGCCCCATAAGTTTTGTAATGTCACGTTTTTGTTTTCATTTTTTTTGTCTGTGTTTTATAATTTCCCTTGTGATTTCTTCTTTGATCCATTGGTTGTTTAAAAGTGTATTAATTTCCATAATTTGGTGAATTTCTCAATTTTACTTTTGTTACTGATTTCTAACTTCATCCCATGCGGTCAGAGAAGATACTTTGTATGATATCTTTTTTTTTTTTGGCTGCACCTAGCGGTATGTGGGATCTTAGTTCCCATACCAGGGATCTAACCCATACCCCCTGCAGTGGAAGCTCAGAGTCTTAACCACTGGACTGCCAGGGGGGTCTCTATATCTGTCTTTTTAAATCTGTTGAGACTTGATTTGTGGCCTAACATACAGTCTATCCTGAAAATTGTTCCATGTGCACTTGAGAAGAATGTGTATCCTATTGTTGTTGGGTAGCGTGTTTATGTCTATTAGGTCTAGTTAGTTTATTGTATTAAGTCCTCTGTTTCCATATGTATATCTGTTTGGTCTCCAACTATTATTGTAGAACTATTTCTCCTTTCACTTCTGTCAGATTTTGCTTCAAATATTTTGATTGTCATAGGATGTGTAAATGTTTATAATTGTTACACCTTCTTGCTGTGTTGAACCTTTTATTAATAGATAATGTCCTTTGTCTCTCATAACCATTTTTGATTTATAGACTATTTTGTCTAATACTAGTAAAGCCTTCTTTGCTGTCTTTTGGTTACTGTTTGCTTGGAATATCTTTTTCCTCCATCCCTTCAATTTCAACTTGTTTGTGTCTTTGGATCTCAAGTGAGTCTCTTGTGAGACAGACTATAGTTGGATCATATGGTTTTGTTTGTTTGTGGTACGCGGGCCTCTCACCGTTGTGGCCTCTCCCGTTGCAGAGCACAGGCTCCGGACGCACAGGCTCAGCGGCCATGGCTCACGGGCCTAGCTGCTCCACAGCACGTGGGATCTTCCTGGGCCAGGGGACGAACCCGTGTCCCCTGCATCAGCAGGCGGACTCTCAACCACTGCGCCACCAGGGAAGCCCGGATCATATGTTTTTATCCATTCTGCCAATGTCTATCCTTTGACAGTGTAATCCATTTACATTTAAAGTAATTATTGGTAAGGAGGGACTTACTTGTGTCATTGTGCTGTTTGTTCTCTATATGCCTTAAAGCTTTTCTGTCTCTCATTTCCTTCATTATTGTCTTCTTTTGCACATAGTTGATTTTATTGTAATGAAATGTTTAAAATTTTTTCTCATTTACTGTTGTGTATATTCTGTAGCTGTTTTCTTTGTGGTTACCATGGGGATTAAATTTAACATCCTAAAGTTATAATACTCTAATTTGAGTTTATACCAGTTTAACTTCAAAAACATACAAAAACTCTACTCCTTTATAGCTCTGTCCCCACTGCTTTCCATTGATGTCATAAAATTACATTTTTATGTATTTGGGCCTGAAAACATAATCTAATAATTCTTTTAAATGTATTAGTCTCTTAAATGATGTAGAAAATAAAATCCAAACCATTGTTACAATAATACTAGATTTTTTTAAAAAAATAACTTTATTTATTTTTGGCTGTGTTGGGTATTCGTTGCTGCACGTGGGCTTTCTCTAGTTGTGGCGAGTGGGGGCTACTCTTCATTGCGGTGTGTGGGCTTTTCATTGTGGTGGCTTCTCTTTGTTGCATGGGCTCTAGGTGTGTGGGCTTCAGTAGTTGTGGTACGTGGACTCAGTAGTTGTGGCTCGCAGGCTCTAGAACACAGGCTCAGTAGTTGTGGCACACGGGCTTAGCTGCTCTGCAGCATGTGGGATCTTCCCAGACCAGGGCTCGAACCCATGTCCCCTGTATTGGCAGACGGATTCTTACCACTGCGCTACCAGGCAAGTCCCAATACTAGCTTTTATAATTGCCTTTTATTTTACCTTTTTGAGATATTTATTTCTTCATTCAGCTTCAAGTTACTGTCTAGTGTCCTCTCATTTCAGCTTGCAGGATTCCCATGAGTATTTCTTGCAGAGCAGGTCTAGTGCTCACAAGCTCCCACAGCTTTTGTTTATCTGGGAATGTCTTAATTTCTCCCTCACTTTTGAAGGACAGTTTTGCTGGATATCAGATTTTAGTTGACAGTTTTTCCTTTCAGCACTTTGAATATATCAGCCCACTGTCTTCTAGCTGCAGAGTTTTTGAGTTCCTGGTGTGGGTCTCTTTGAGTTAATCTTACTTTGAGTTCATTGAGGTTTTTGGATGTTTATAGTCATGTCTTTCATCAAATTTGGGAAATTTTCAGCCATTATTTTCTCAAATATCCTCTCTGCCCTTTTCTTTCTCTCTTCTCTTTCTGGAACTCCCACTGTGTGTGTGTTGGTCTGCTTGTTGGTACCTCACAGGTCACTTTTCTTTAATCTTTTTTTCTTTCTGTTTCTCAGACTTGATAACTTCCATTGTCCTGTCTTTAAGTTTGCTGATTCTTTCTTCTGCTTTCTGAGAATCTGCTTTTGAATCCCTCTTGTGAATTTTTGACTTCAGTTCTTATACTTTTCAGCTCCAGAATTTCTTTTTTCTTTTCTTTTTTTACATTTTCTATCTCTTTATTGATATTTCTGTTTTGTTCACACATTATATTCTTGACTTTCTCCATACCTTCCTTTAGTTCTTTGAGCATCTTTAAGACTGTTAAAGTCTTTGTCTAAGATATCATCTTCCATCAAGTCTTTTTCAGGAACAGTTTCTGTTTATTTTTTACCTTTTGAATGGGCCATGCTTTCCTGATAATTTCTCTGCCTTGTGATTTTTTTTTTCTTGCTCAACACTGGACATTTAGATCTAATAATGTGGTAACTCTGGAAAACAGATTCTCCCTCGTCCCCAGGGTTTGCTGTTTTGGGGGGTTTCTTTTGTTTATTATTTTTGCTTTTTTGACTGCTGTAGGATGTCTATATACCAAGGATCAGCCTGAGGTGTAAACTTAAGGCTTTCTCGTCTTTTCTGAACCTGGGTATGTGTAGTCACAGTCACTTCCTAATTTTCCTATATATACAGTTGTTTTCAAATGTCCTGATCTTTAATGTCTGGTTCCTGAAAGGGGGAAAGTGAAAAATGAAGAGGAGTGGGAAGAGAGCTGACCCTGTAAATCCACTGAAAGTCACTGATTGGGGGCTGGAGGCAGCTTGCAACAGTGGGAGGAATTGCAACAATGGCTGCCTGCCTCTTTGCACCTCTGTGATCAGAAACAGCAATCTACAATCACAGCACAGACCCCTGATATTTGGAGGACAGGGTGCTTTCTGCCCACCCTGGCTCCTGTAAGCTGTGTGCAAGCTGCTCCAGGAACATACACACAGCTGCCTGTCACTTGGGTGGGGGTGGGGAATGGGTAGCTGCTATTTTGCTAAGAGCTGAATATATCCAAAATTAACTGCAATTTATTATCCAAGTCTTTCCCTGGAAGTTGCAAGCCTTTAATAGACATCAGAGTTCCAAAATAGGTACAGCAAAGAGATTCTGCCAGTGCAATTGTTATCTAGGTGGGAAGACAGATTCCTAATGCTTCTGATTCCACTGTCTTCCAGAATCCTTTCCCTTGTTAAGTTTTGAGGGTTTTTTTTTCTAAGTATATTCTGATACAAGTCTTTTATCAAATATAAGATTTGCAAATGTTTTCTCTCAGTCTGTGGCTTGTCTTTTTATTCTCCTTAACTGTGTCTTTCAGAGAGCAAGCATTTAAAAATTTGAAGACATATAGTTTATTAGCTCTTTTATAGACTGGGGTTGTGATAGCTAAGAAATCTTTGCCTAACCAAAGGTCACAAAGATTTTCTCCCGTGTTTTCTTCTAGAAGTTTTATAGTTTTAGGTTTAGATATATGATCTGTTTTTAGTTAGTTTTGTATATGTTTCATGGATAGATCCAAATTCTTTTTTTCATATAGATATCTGATCGTTGTAGCACCATTTCTTCAAAAGTCTGCCTTTTCTTCAATGAATTGTCTTTGCACACCTTTGTCCATATATAAGTGAATATATTTCTAGACTTTCTGTTCTATTCCATTGATCTATTTGATGCCATTGCTGCCACAGTCTTTATTTTTATATTAAGTCTTTAAATTATATAGTGTTAGCTGTCTGATTTTGTTCTTATTCCAAGTTGTTTTGGTTATTTGAGGTCATTTGCATTTCCATATGAATTTTTAAAATATTTATTTATTTATTTATTTTTGGCTGTGCTGTGCAGCTTGCAGGATCTTCCCCGACCAGGGATTGAACCCGCACCCTTGTCCGTGAAAGCATGGCATCCTAACCACTGGACCGCCAGGGAATTCCTCCATATGAATTTTAGAATCAGCTTGTCAATTTCTTTTTAAGAAAGGCCTGTTGTGAGAATTGTGGTGAACCTGTTGATAAGTGAACTTGATGAGAATTAACCTAGGATATCATAATATTGAGTCTTCTGACTTACGAACAAATCTCTCTCTCCATTATCTTATTTAGGTCTCAAATTTCTTTCAGCCATGTTTTATAGTTTTCACTCACAGGTCTTTCACATCTTTTGTCAGAATTTCCTCTATGTATTTCATATTTTTTATGCTATTTCAAGTGATATTTTTCAAATTTCAGTTTCCAGTTACTTGTTTGTATTAATCATTTATAAAAATTTTAATTTATTTTATTTTTGGCTGCGTTCCGTCTTCGTTGCTGTGCATGGGCTTTCTCTAGTTACGGCAAGTGGGGACTACTCTTCGTTGTGGGGCACGGGCTCAGTAGCTGTGGCTCACGGACTCTAGAGCGCAGGCTCAGTAGTTGTGGCGCCTGGGCTTAGTTGCCCTGCATCATGTGGGATCTTCCTGGACCAGGGCTCAAACCCATGTCCCCTGCATTGGCAGGCAGATTCTTAACCACTGCGCCACCAGGGAAGTCCAGTACAATGTTGAGTAAAAGTGGTGAGAGGGAACATCCTTGTATTATTCCTGATCTTAGTGAGAAAGCATTCAGTCTTTCTCATTAAGTATGCTATTAGTGGTAGAGTTTTTTAGTTTTTTAGTTTTTGTAAATGCTCTTATCAGGTGGAAGAAGTTCACTTCTGTTCCTAGTTTGCTGCGAGTTGGGTTGTTTTGTTTCATTTTAAAATCATGAATAGCTGTTGGATTTTGTCAATGCTTTTTCTATATCTATCGAGATAAGCATATTGTTTTTCTTTTTCAGTTTGTTAATATGGTAAATTACTTTGTTAAACCACCCTTGCATTTTGGGGATAAACCCCATTTGCTCGTGATACATTATCCTTTTTATATATTGTTGGATTTAATTTGCTAATGTTTTGTTTAGGAATTTTACATCTATGTCTATGAGGGATATTTGTCTGTAGTTTTCTTGTAATGTTTTTGGGTTTTGTATTTGGGAAATGCTGGACTTTAGGTGTGAATTGAGAAGTAATTGCCTCTTCTCAGTTTTCTGGAAGAGTGTGTCTTGACTTAATAGTATTTTTTCCTTAAATGTTTTATAGAATTCATCAGTGAAGCCACCCAGGACTGGAGTTTTCTTTGTGGGGAAGATTTTATTGAAAATTTCAGTTTATTTAGTAGATATAGCTCTAACCAGGTTATTTATTCTTGAATGATCTTTAGTAGTTTGTATCTTGAGGAATTTGTCCATATCATTTACCTTGTTGAATTTATTGGCATAAAATTGTTCCTAATATTCCCTTATTATTTTTTAATGTCTGTGGAGTCTGTAGTGATTGTAACCTCTCTCATTTCTGACATTGGTAAATTGTGACTTTCTTTATTCCTGATCAGTCTGGCTAGAATTTTATCACTTTTATTGATCTTTTGAAAGAGTCATTTTTGCTTTCATTGTTTTTCCCTAGAATCTTCTCTTATTTCATTAATTTTTTTTCTTTTTATCTTTATTTAATTTTCTCTGCTTTGGATTTATCTTGCTGTTCTATTTCTAGTATAGTGGAATCTGAGGTCACTAATTTGAGACCCAAATTTTCTTCATTAATTTCCTTCTTTCCTAATATAGGTGGTCTCCTCAGACTCTCAACCCCACCCAGTTTTCCTCTCCTTTCACTATAACTTGGAAAATCTCAAAACAGTAAATTGGGGCAGTCACTGAACTCACCCATCTCCCAGAGAGCTCTGTTCTTTGTTGTCTGATGTTCAGTGTCTTGAAAACAGTCTTTCCTTATATTTTGCCCAGTTATTTTGGTTGTTTCAGGTAGGAGGGTAAATCTGGTCTCTGTTATTCCACTTTTGCCAGAAGTGGAAGTGCCAAGAGTATGAGTTTTCAAAATACATTTCATAAGAGGCATTCCACTGTGTTGTTTAGTTGTGGATATCTGGTGGAATTTTCTTTGCTAAGATTTGACCCATGTTGATAATTTTTGCTTATCCAAATTCACAGTGCAGTGATGTTGGGCATGGGGGTATTTACAGTTGAAGTAGAATTTGGGAAGAGTAGCTGTAGGAGTCATTTTCCTAAGCTAGGCACAGTATAAATAAAATTATCTGCTTTAGATCAATCTAAGAATTCTTAGTTTAGGGAATACTCAGAAGTATTAATGGGAAAGAATTGGGGCAGTCAGTGGCAAAGCAAAAGAAAAATCAGAGCTATCAGCAAGTGCAGACAAAAAAAAAAAAAAGAAAAGGAAGACAAAAATCCCAACTAAGGTAAAATTAAATTTGTTCAAAACTTACTGATACAAAATTTATGATTACACGTGGCATTTACTCTGAAGTTTTCCTTGACTTAGAATAGATATTGCAAGTTAATAGGTTTTAAAGACTGAACAAAAGATACTTATTTTTCAAATCAACTGTTGTAAGTTTGGAAGTAAGTAAAATCTGAAATGAACTGTTTTTCTATGCTTTGGAAATATCTCTACACAAACACTTAATACATTAATTACAGATCTGTTTTTCCTATTATTTGCAGTAAGGCCCCTAATAATCTCCATTAAATGAATTGGCCTAGCATGAATTACTTTATATATTTGAAAAAAATTTTAAATATATTTAAAATTATTTGTGGCTCACATTTTAATGATGCAGGCTTGATTCTTCCTTAATTAGATTACTAGGGGAGAAGAAAGTTGAATACAGGCACACGGTGGAGGTATTGCAGGTTTAGTTCCAGACCACCTCAGTAAAGCCGATATGACAATAAAGAAAGTCACATGAATTTTTTGGTTTCCCAATGCATGTAAAAGTTATTATACACTATACTGTAGTTTATTAAGTGTGCAGTAGCATTATATCTAAAACAACAGTGTACATACCTTAATTAAAAAATACTTTATTGCTAAAAAATGCTAATCATCGTCTGAGCCTTCAGTGAGTTGTAATCTTTTTGCTGGTGGAGGGTCTTGCCTCAGTGCTGATGAATGCTGACTGATCAGGGTGATGGGTGCTGAAGGTTGAGGTGGCTGTGAAAATTTCTTAAAATAAGACAGCAGTGAAGTTTGCCACATTGATTCTTTCCTTTCAAGAACAATCTCTCTGTAGCATGCAATGCTGTTTGATAGCATTTTTCCCACAGTAGAACTTTTTTCAAAATCAGAGTGAATCCTTTCAAACCCTCTTGCTGCTTTATCAACTAAGTTTATGTAATATTCTAAATCCTTTGTTGTCATTTCAACAATCTTCATCAGGTGTAGATTCCATTTCAAGAAAACACTTTGTTCAACTCCTTATCCATTAAAGTTTTATCATGAGACTACAGCAGTTCATTCACACCTTCAGACTCCACTTCTAATTCTAGTTCTCTTGCTATTTCCACCACATCTGCAGTGACTTCCTTCACTGAAGTCTTGAACCCCTCAACATTATCCTTGAGGGTTGGAATCAACTTCTTCCAAACTCCTGTTAATGTTAATATTTTGACCGCTTCCCATGAATCACAGATATTCTTAATGGCATCTAGAATGGTGAATCCTTTCCAGAAAGTTTCAATTTACTTTGCCCCGTTCTATCAGAAGAATCACTATGTATTGCAGCTATAGCCTTTTGAAATCTGTTTCTTTTTTTTAAAAATTAATTAATTAATTAATATTTGGCTGCATCGGGTCTTTGTTGCTGTGTGTGGGCTTTCTCTAGTTGCGGCGAGTGGGGGCTACTCTTCGTTGCGGTGTGTGGGCTTCTCATTGCGGTGGCTTCTCGTTGCGGAGCACGGGCTCTAGGCATATGGGCTTCAGTAGTTGTGGCACGCAGGCTCAGTAGTTGTGGCTCATGGGCTTAGTTGCTCCGCAGCATGTGGGATCTTCCCAGACCAGGGCTCGAACCTGTGTCCCCTGCATTGGCAGGTGGATTCTTAACCACCGTGCCACCAGGGAAGTCCCTGAAATATATTTCTTAAATAATAAGATTTGAAAGTCAAAATTACTCCTTGATCCATGGTCTGCAGAATGGGCATTGTGTTAACAGGCATGAAAACAACATTAATGTCATTGAACATCTCCATCAGATAATGGGTGATCACGTGCATTGTCATTGAGCAGTAATATTTTGAAAGGAATCTTTCTGAACAATAGGTCTCAACAGTGGGCTTAAAATACTTAGTAAACCATGTTGTAAACAGATGTGTTGTCATCCAGGCTTTGTTGTTCCATTAATAGAGCACAGGCAGAGTAGATTTAACATAATTCTTAAGGGCCCTAGCTAGGACTTTGGGAATGGTATATGAACATTGGTTTCAGCTTAAAGTCACTAGCCACATTATCCCCTAACAAGAGGGTCCGTCTGTCCTTAGAATCTTTGAAGCTAGGCACTGACTTCTCCTCTCTAGCTACGGAAGTCCTCAGATGGCATCTCCTTCCAATATAAGGCTTTGTCTACCTTGAAAATCTGTTGTTTAGTGCAGTTGCCTTCATGAATTATCTTAGCTAGATCTCCTGGATAACTTGCTGCTTCTTCTACATCAGCACTTGCTGCTTTGCTTTTACTTTTATGTTATGGAGATGGCTTCTTTCCTTAAATCTCATGAACCAACTTGTGCTAGCTTCAGACTTTTCTTTCATAGGTTTCTTGCCTCTCTCTGCCTTCAGAGAATTAGAGTTAGGGCCTTGCTCTGGATTAGGCTTTGATTTACGGGAATGTTGTGGCTGGTTGATCTTCTATCCAGACCACTAAAACTTTCTTCATATCAGCAATTAGGCTGTTTTGCTTTCTTATCATTCATGTGTTCACTGGAGTAACACTTTTTTTTTTGGGGGGGGGGGCGTGCGGTTCGCGGGCCTCTCACTGTTGTGGCCTCTCCCGTTGCGGAGCACAGGCTCTGGACGCGCAGGCTCAGCGGCCATGGCTCACGGGCCCAGTCGCTCCGCGGCATGTGGGATCTTCCCGGACCGGGGCACGAACCCGTGTCCCCTGCATCGGCAGGTGGGCTCTCAACCACTGCGCCACCAGGGAAGCCCTGGAGTAACGCTTTTAATTTCCTTCAAGGACTTTTCCTTTGCATTCACACCTTGCTACCTATTTGTCATAAGAGGTGTAACTTTTGGCCTGTCTCGACTTCCTCACTAAGCTTAATCCTTTTTAGCTTTTGATGTTAAAGTGAGATGTGTGACTCTTCCTTTTACTTGAGCTCTTAGAGGGCATTATAGAGTAATTAGTTGGCTTAATTTCAATATTTTTGTGTCTAAGGGAATAGGGAGGCCTGAGGAGAGAGAGAGAGATGGGGAAACAGCAGTTGGTGGGGCAGTCAGAGGACACACATTTATCAATTAAGTTCACTGTAGTATATGGGCATGGTTACTGGTGCCCCAAAACAATGAAAATAGTAACATCAAAGATCATTGATCACAGATCACCATAACAAATATAATAACAACAACAACAATAATAATAAAGTTTGAAATATTGTAAGAATTACCAAAATGTGATGCAGAGAGATGAAGTGAGCAAATGCTGTTGGAAAAATGGTGCTGATAGACTTGCTGGACACAGGGTTGCCACAAACATTCAATCTTTAAAAAACTCAATATCTGCAATGCTCAATAAAGTGAAGTGCAATAAAAGAAGGTCTGCCTGTGTAGATGGTGATTATAACCTCCTCTTTTTAAAGAAATAATTATATACTTTGAGTTGGGAGTATATAGGTCCCTAAGCATAATTTATAATTTTTTATAGGTTTGTGGGACCACTGGGTACCATCATCATAAAATGTAAGGATTTTCGAATTATTCAGTTGGATATTCCTGGAATGGAGGAATGTTTGAATATAGCCAGTTCCATTGAGGTAAGTATTTTGGAAGCAAAATGTGATGAAAATAAATAATCATTAAAAGGAACCTTATTTTCTGTTTCACTGTAGCTCTTATGTTTTTTTTTTAACATCTTTATTTATTGGAGTATAATTGCTTTACAATGGTGTGTTAGTTTCTGCTTTATAACAAAGTGAATCAGCTATACATATAAATATATTCCATATCTCCTCCCTCTTGCGTCTCCCTCCCACCCTCCCTATCCCACCCCTCTAGGTGGTCACAAAGCCCCGAGCTGATCTCCCTGTGTTATGCGGCCGCTTCCCAGTAGCTATCTATTTTACATTTGGTAGTATATGTAAGTCCATGCCACTCTCTCACTTCGTCCCGGCTTACCCTTCCCCCTCCCTGTGTCCTCAAGTCCATTCTCTACGTCTGAGTCTTTATTTCTGTCCTGCCCCTATATGTTTCTTTTAGATATTTAGTCATGTTTGTGACTCAAATATTGAAGACTGAATGGAAGAGCCTCACCCTGAGTCATTGTTATAGGAATGTAAAAAGATTTTATTGACTTACAGCAGTTTTTAATGCTGGTTATTCTTCTGGGTTTATGGATGTTGTAGCATGTGACAGGAATTCCTTCCCTTTTAAGGCTGAAAAATATTCCATTGTGTGTATATAAATGCTGAGACTTTTTAAAAACATTATTTCTTTTGTAAAGCAAGTAATTATCAACAATGATTGTAGTCTTGTTTGTTTTTAGTAAATCTGAATTTCCATAATTATGTTTGCTTAAGACAGGATGTATTTTATATTTACAGAAATGATATTGAATATCTGTTCAGATTACAAATAATAGAAATTTTACTTGGATAATTTAATATTTAAATTGAAGAGCTCACACTGTTTTCTTTCCCATTTTAAACGATTTTGGTATACCCTCAGATTTTAAGTTGCTTTATTTTAAATCATTGCCACTAAATTATAGCAATTAACTTCATGTTTACAGTATTTTCTAGGTAATTATAGAGACACACTGATTTTTTTTTCCTTCTGTCTTTGAGTGACTGATCTGGGCTTTGTATGCAAAATAAATGCTATTGGCTTAATTGTTAAAGGCGGCAGAAAGGCTTAAATCTGTAGGATCTCATTTGGCTTTTAAACAAAAATAGAGAAACAGAGGAACCACTGTTGTGGTACTGAGAAAATGGCATGTAGCATTTTTCTTTCTGCTTTTGCTAAATTTTACTTAAGGAAATGAGAAGATGAGCTGAACTGTTTGTCTTACATATTCATCATTTGGAAATAACACAGTAATGTTGATTTGGCTGAATTTGCTGACATGAGTGAGAAACGCACTGTGGCTTCTAGGCTGTTAAAGGGAAATGCTGTCCTGCTGTTTGGGCCAGGGAATGCCACTCACCCACTTCAGTTGAGCATGTGTTTTTTTTCAGTTGTGGGGTTGGATTTTCACTGAGCTGTCCACATTTTTTTTTTCTTATCCTGTTTATAACTTGTAAGATAGATGGTGGGTGTTAGTGAAGTTGCCTGTGGTGAAGAAACAAGGCAAAGCCTATTACCCCACTTGCTGATTGCATTTACTTCTTGGCATCTGACACTAATCAGTTGTTTATTTAGCTACACACATTACCTAAAGCTCTGTAGAAACTGACTGATTATGTAGAAGCCTTAGGGCTGAAAAGAAGCAGTAAGTAATTTGACCTTGTTTTAACATAGTAAATACACATGGTGTACTTGGCCTCTCGCCTTTTCCTGGCATCCAATTTCCCTCCCTTCTTCTATACATCTTGACATAATTTGGTAGTAATAAGTGCATTTCTTTTCTTTTTTTTTTTTAAAGAAGATGTTGGGGGTAGGAGTTTATTAATTTATTTATTTTTGCCGTGTTGGGTCTTCGTTTCTGTCCGAGGGCTTTCTCTAGTTGTGGCAAGCGAGGGCCACTCTTCATCGCGGTGCGCGGGCCTCTCACTATCGCGGCCTCTCTTGTTGTGGAGTGCAGGCTGCGGACGCGCAGGCTCAGTAGTTGTGGCTCACGGGCCTAGTTGCTCCGCGGCATGTGGGATCCTCCCAGACCAGGGCTCGAACCTGTGTCCCCTGCATTAGCAGGCAGATTCTCAACCACTGCGCCACCAGGGAAGACCAGTGCATTTCTTATAAAGCACGGTTGAACTATTCTTTGTTATCAAAATCCATATACCCAAATGTATTCTGTTGCCATAAATAGAATCCCATTGGAAGAATAACTGGCAAGTGCTTGGTTTTCTAAATTATAGCAGGAAGTCAGATGAATCTTATTTTCTATATAGTTTCAGTGGCCTTTTAGGGTTGAAATGACTTCAGTTCTTTGAGCATTAATGTGTTTAAAGGAAAAGTTCTGTCTCTAGTGAAATGAAATGTAGTCACGACAAGTCTGAGCCTGAGTGCTTATTGCCTGCCAGAATGGTTGCTGACATGCATTTAAAATAATGGTTGTGGGCTTCCCTGGTGGCGCAGTGGTTGAGAGTCCACCTGCCGATGCAGGGGATATGGGTTCGCGCCCCGGTCCGGGGGGATCCCACGCGCCGCGGAGCGGCTGGGCCCGTGAGCCATGGCCGCTGGGCCAGCGCGTCCGGAGCCTGTGCTCCGCGGCGGGAGAGGCCGCAGTGGTGAGAGACCTGCGTACAGCAAAATAAAATATGGAATACAGTATGGAGGTTCCTCAAGGAATTAAAAATAGAACTACCATATGATCCAGCAATCCCACTTCTCGGTATATATCCGAAGGAAACAAAATCATTGTCTTAAAGAGATATCTGTACTCCCATGTTCACTGCAGCATTATTCATAATAGCCAAGGTATAGAAACAACCTGTCTGTTGATGGATGAATGAATAGGGAAAATCACACACTCTCACACACACACACACACACAGGAATATTATTCAGCCTTAAAAAAGAAAGCAGTCCTGGGCTTCCCTGGTGGTGCAGTGGTTGAGAGTCCGCCTACTGATGCAGGGGACACGGGTTCGTGCCCTGGTCCAGGGAGATCCCACACGCCGCGGAGCGGCTGGGCCCGTGAGCCATGGCCGCTGAGCCTGCGCGTCCGGAGCCTGTGCTCCGCAATGGGAGAGGCCACAACAGTGAGAGGCCCGCATACCGCAAAAAAAAAAGAAAGCAGTCCTGCCATTTGCAAGAACATGGATGAAACTGAAGGGCGTTGTGTTAAGGGAAATAAGCCAGACAGAGAAAGACAAATACTTCATGGTATCACTTATATGTGGAATCTAAAAAATAAAAAAAAGCAAACATAGAAACAGGGAGTAGAAAAGTGGTTTCCAGGGGCTGGAGGTGGGTGAAATAGGGAGAGGTTGGTAAAAGTTACAGATGTTTATGAGATAAGGTTTGAGAATCTAATGTGTAACATGGACTATAGTTGATAACACTGTATTACGTAATTGAAGTTTGCTAAGAGAGTAGAACTTAAATGTTTTCATAAACAACAACAGAAGGTAAATATGTGAGGTGATGGATGTGTTAATTAACTCGATGGGGGAAAACCCTTTTGCGATGTGCATGTGTATCAAATCATCACTTTGTACATTTGAAATATCTTACAGTTTAATAAAGCTGTCAATTTATACCATAGTAAAGCTGAAAAAATTTTTTTAATATTGCGAAGAATATCTTTTAAATAATAAAATAATAAAATTTAAAAATTAAATAAATAAAATAAAATAAAGGTTCTACTGACCTAAAAGGAGGTAGCTTTATTCTGAGAGCTTGGGGATGTTAGCATCATGTTGGGCCCTCTTCTCCGCTTCCAGCTGAGTGTCTCCAAAATTACTGCAGTTTGAATTATGCTAATTGATTTTGCTGCTTTTTTTTCCTCGCTCACAGAAATGCTTTCTAAAACTCCCCTGTCAGAAGGATGAAACTGCCAGGTGATGTTCCGTTTCTCAGTTCCTCCATCTAGTCAGGTTTCCCTGGTGTTGTCACTAGAATTCAAGTGCTTCAGATGGCAATAGGCTTATTTTGGGACCACAGAGTTATTGCCCCGGTTTTGGGTCAGTGTAGCATAAAGGTATGAGGATACCTGACCATATCACTCTAGGAAGGGAGGAAATTTCACATTGATGGAGGCGATGTGGAACATGTAACAGCTAAAATTATTTTAGAGTTTATTATGTGCCAGGTACTGTTCTAGCCCTGTTACATACATTTTCTCTCTTAATGCTCCCAACAGCCCTAAGAGGTAGCCCTATGAGGTAGCCCTATGAGGTTATTTCCTCTACTTTACAGCTAAGGAAAGTGAGGTGTAGAGTGGTTACATTACTTAAACACTCTTGCATTGGCATCTGGAATTTGAGTCCAGCAGTCTGACTCCCTTCTGACTCTTTGGCTACTAAGCTTTTTTACAATTGCGTACACACACTGATTTTAAATAATTTACATATGTTTCTGTATAGTTAATAACTGGATTTTGAGCCAAGGCCTTACTGACTAACCAAAACCTATTCTCTGATCCCCAGAAATATTTGGACCTTTTTATTAGGGCTTATTAAATGGTCTCAAGAAGGAGTTTTTTCATTTTTCTCCTGAGTAGGTGTGCACATTGTTTTGTTCTTTTGTTCATTCAGCAAATGCTAATTGAGTGTATGTTATGTGCCAGAAACTTAGTTAGAGGCTGAAAGCATGGTAATTAGCCTCAGTAAGGTATAATTGTATCTAGTGATAAATACCATGTTAGAGAAATATATTGGGTGTCCATCATTATTAGGCCGTATTTAATACTAATTTGGCAATTAGAAAGTGTTTAAAATTGTGATATGTTCCAATTTTCTTTTTTATTTCTTTTTTTCCCCTAGGCATTGTCTACCCTGGACTCCATCACTCTGATGTACCCTTTCTTTTACCGGCCCATGTTTGAAGTGATAGAAGATGGCTGGCATTCTTTCCTTCCTGAGCAAGAGCTTGAACTCTACTCTTCAGCTGTGAGTAACTTTTGAGAGAACTATGGGTAATGAGAAATAACCCAGCACTTTACTTGTGAAAATGATCACTTCCTTTTGACGAGTAATAAGGTGCAGTTGACTTATCCATGCCTAAAAGAAGTATCTATTAGCTATTAGTGCTGCAGCCTTTGCCGTTCAGAGATTTGCATAATTTGTTCCCAGTGCTGCAGTTTAAGTAATTTTTCTTCTAGTGGATTTACTGATAAAACATTAAGATCTTCATAAAGATAGTCCTGAAAACAGCTTTATATACAGTAATTAGGTTCTGAGCCATCTCCCAAAAGTCTGTTGAACCCACTGTGTATCTAGGAGAGCACTAGAGAACCATGTATCAATTTGTTTTTGTGGGATGATTTTTGTGATTTTATAATTTGGGTTACTAAGACCAGTGTACTAGATCCACTGCTCTTTCTGGAAGATTGGAAGATTGGCAGGACCTTCCTGCACACTTTTTGCTTCTACTGCTGCCCACCCTCCTGAAGCCATTTTTTTCTTAGCTTTTGTTAATACTTTTTCCATCCTGATACTTGTTTTTACTGTTAAGTATTCTGCCAGTGGACGGTAATAGTACCCAAATAACCTGTACATATGGAATGAGAAGATATACATAAATGCCAGATTAAAAACAATCAAGGTTTTTCTATCCCACTTTTACTTAGGAGTGGGATGTTGTTTATAAAGGTTTTTTGCTTTCACCAAAAAAGAAACATCTGTGTCTGTCATTGAGTGTTCCTTCCCCTTCTCCCTTAACTGGCTGAAATGTACAAATACCCAAAAAAAGGAATGGGCTGTATCTCATTAGGAAAGAAGCTGCAATTGACCAATAAATAGAGGCTGTTGGTCTTAAAAAAAAAAAAGTGGTTTTTTTTTTTTTTTACTACTTTTCTTTTTCCAGCATACCTCTGTAAATGGGTCCTAGGAGGATCAAGAAGTAGGGACCAGGGTGCCATGTAGTTTAAAGAACAAAGATATCCATAGTAGCAAAGTGAGAAAGGAAGGGGAATTTTACATTCTTGTATATGGAGCATTTTTTTTTTCACATCTTTATTGGAGTATAATTGCTTTACAATGGTGTGTTAGTTTCTGCTTTATAACAAAGTGAATCAGTTATACATATACCTATGTTCCCATATCTCTTCCCTCTTGTGTCTCCCTTCCTCCCACCCTCCCTATCCCACCCATCCAGGTGGTCACAAAGCACCGAGCTGATATCCCTGTGCTCTGCGGCTGCTTCCCACTAGCTATCTATTTTACATTTGGTAGTGTATATATGTCCATGCCACTCTCTCACTTCGTCCCATCTTACCCTTCCCCCTCCCCATATCCTCAAGTCCACTCTCTAGTAGGTCTGTGTCTTTATTGCTGTCTTACCCCTAGGTTCTTCATGACATTTTTTTTCCTTAAATTCCATATATATGTATTAGCATATGGTATTTGTCTTTCTCTTTCTGACTTACTTGACTCTGTATGACAGACTCTAGGTCCTTCCACCTCATTACAAATAGCTCAAATTCGTTTCTATTTATGGCAGAGTAATATTCCATTGTATATATGTGCCACATCATCTTTATCCATTCATCTGATGATGGACACTTAGGTTGTTTCCACTCCGGGCTATTGTAAATAGAGCTGCAGTGAACATTTTGGTACATGACTCTTTTTCAATTATGGTTCTCTCAGGGTACATGCCCAGTAGTGGGATTGCTGGGTCATATGGTAGTTCTACTTGTAGTTTTTTAAGAAACCTCCATACTGTTCTCCACAGTGGCTGAACCAATTCACATTCCCACCAGCAGTGCAAGAGGGTTCCCTTTTCTCCACACCCTCTCCAGCATTTATTATTTCTAGATTTTTTGATGATGGCCATTCTGACTGGTGTGAGATGATATCTCATTGTACTTTTGATTTGCATTTCTCTAATGATTAATGAAGTTGAGCATTGTGTCATGTGTTTGTTGGCAGTCTGTATATCTTCTTTGGAGAAATGTCTATTTCGGTCTTCTGCCCATTATTGGATTGGGTTGTTTGTTTTTTTGTTATTGAGCTGCGTGAGCTGCTTATAAATTTTGGAGATTAATCCTTTGTCAGTTGCTTCATTTGCAAATATTTTCTCCAATTCTGAGGGTTGTCTTTGTTCTTGTTTATGGTTTCCTTTGTTGTGCAAAAGCTTTGAAGTTTCATTAGGTCCCATTTGTTTATTTTTGTTTTTATTTCCATTTCTCTAGGAGGTGGGTCAAAAAGGATCTTGCTGTGATTTATGTCTTAGAGTGTTCTACCTATGTTTTCCTCTAAGAGTTTGATAGTTTCTGGCCTTACATTTAGGTCTTTAATCCATTTTGAGCTTATTTTTGTGTATGGTGTTAGGGAGTGATCTAATCTCATACTTTTACATGTACCTGTCCAGTTTCCCCAGCACCACTTATTGAAGAGGCTGTCCTTTCTCCACTGTACATTCCTGCCTCCTTTATCAAAGGTAAGGTGACCATATGTGCATGGGTTTATCTCTGGGCTTTCTATCCTGTTCCATTGATCTATCTTTCTGTTTTTGTGCCAGTACCATACTGTCTTGATTACTGTAGCTTTGTAGTATAGCCTGAAGTCAAGGAGCCTGATTCCTCTAGCTCCATTTTTCGTTCTCAAGATTGCTTTGGCTCTTCGGGGTCTTTTGTGTTTCCATACAAATTGTGAAAGTTTTTGTTCTAGTTCTGTGAAAAATGCCAGTGGTAGTTTGCTAGGGATTCCACTGAATCTATAGATTGCTTTGGGTAGTAGAGTCCTTTTCACAATGTTGATTCTTCCAATCCAAGAACATGGTATATCTCTCCATCTATTTGTATCATCTTTAATTTCTTTCATCAGTGTCTTATAATCTGCATACAGGTCTTTTGTCTCCTTAGGCAGGTGTATTCCTAGGTATTTTATTCTTTTTGTTGCAGTGGTAAATGGGAGTGTTTTCTTGATTTCCCTTTCAGATTTTTCATCATTAGTGTATAGGAATGCCAGAGATTTCTGTGCATTAACTTTGTATCCTGCTACTTTACCAGATTCATTGATTAGCTCTAGTAGTTTTCTGGTTGCATCTTTAGGATTCTCTATGTATAGTATCATGTCATCTGCAAAGAGTGGCAGCTTTACTTCTTCTTTTCCGATTTGGATTCCTTTTATTTCCTTTTCTTCTCTGATTGCTGTGGCTAAAACTTCCAAAACTATGTTGAATAAGAGTGGTGAAGAGCTTCCCTGGTGGTGCAGTGGTTGAGAATCTGCCTGCTAATGCAGGAGACACAGGTTCGAGCCCTGGTCTTGCAGGATCCCACATGCCACAGAGCAACTAGGCTCGTGAGCCGCAACTACTGAGCCTGCACATCTGGAGCCTGTGCTCCGCAACAAGAGTGGCCGCTATAGTGAGAGGCCCGCGCACCATGATGAAGAGTGGCCCCCGCTTGCCACAACTAGAGAAAGCCCTCGGACAGAAACGAAGACCCAACACAGCAAAAATAAATAAATTAATTAATAAACTCCTACCCCCAACATCTTCTTTAAAAAAAAAAAAAAAAGTGGTTAGAGTGGGCAACCTTGTCTTGTTCCTGATCTTAGTGGAAATGCTTTCAGTTTTTCTCCATTGAGGACGATGCTGGCTGTGGGTTTGTCATATATGGCCTTCATTATGTTGAGGAAAGTTCCCTCTATGCCTACTTTCTGCAAGGTTTTTATCATAAATGGGTTTTTAAATTTGTCGAAAGCTTTCTCTGCATCTATTGAGATGATCATATGGTTTTTCTCCTTCAATTTGTTAATATGGTGTATCATGTTGATTGATTTGCACATATTGAAGAATCCTTGCATTCCTGGAATAAATCCCAGTTGATCATGGTGTATGATCCTTTAAATGTGCTGTTGGATTCTGTTTGCTAGTATTTTGTTGAGGATTTTTGCATCTATGTTCATCAGTGATATTAGCCTGTAGTTTTCTTTTTTTTGTGACATCCTTGTCTGGGTTTGGTATCAGGGTGATGGTTGCCTTGTAGAATGAGTTAGGAAGTGTTCCTCCCTCTGCTATATTTTGGAAGAATTTGAGAAGGATAGGTGTTAGCTCTTCTCTAAATGTTTGATAGAATTCGCCTGTGAAGCCATCTGGTCCTAGGCTTTTGTTTGTTGGAAGATTTTTAATCACAGTTTCAATTTCAGTGCTTGTGATTGGTCTCTTCATATTTTCTATTTTTTCCCAATTCATTCTTGGCAGGTTGTGCATTTCTAAGAATTTGTCCATTTCTTCCAGGTTGTCCATTTTATTGGCATAGAATTGCTTGTAATCTCTCATGATCTTTTGTATTTCTGCAGTGTCAGTTGTTACTTCTCCTTTTTCATTTCTAATTCTGTTGATTTGAGTCTTCTCCCTTTTTCCTTTTTTTTTGCGATATGCGGGCCTCTCACCGTTGTGGCCTCTCCCATTGCAGAGCAAAGGCTCTGGATGCGCAGGCCCAGCGGCCATGGCTCACGGGCCCAGCCGCTCCGCGGCATGTGGGATCTTCCCGGACCAGGGCACGAACCCGCTTCCCCCGCATCGGCAGGCAGACTCTCAATGACTGCACCACCAGGGAAGCTCCTCCCTTTTTATCTTGATGAGTCTGGCTAATGGATTATCAATTTTGTTTATCTTCTCAAAGAACCAGCTTTTAGTTTTATTGATCTTTGCTATCGTTTCCTTCATTTCTTTTTCATTTATTTCTGATCTGATCTTTATGATTTCTTTCCTTTTGCTAACTTTGGAGTTTTTTGGTTCTTCTTTCTCTAATTGCTTTAGGTGCAAGGTTAGCTTGTTTATTCAAGATGTTTCCTGTTTCTTAAGGTAGGATTGTATTGCTATAAACTTCCCTCTTAGAACTGCTTTTGCTGCATCCCATAGGTTTTGGGTCGTCATGTCTCCATTGTCATTTGTTTCTAGGTATTTTTTGATTTCCTCTTTGATTTCCTCAGTGATCACTTTGTTATTAAGTTGTGTATTGTTTAGCCTCCATGTGTTTGTATTTTTAACAGATCTTTTCCTGTAATTGATATCTAGTCTCATAGCGTTATGGTCGGAAAAGATACTTGATACAATTTCAATTTTCTTAAATTTACCAAGGCTTGATTGGTGACCCAAGATATGATCTATCCTGGAGAATGTTCCATGCGCACATGAGAAGAATGTGTATTCTGTTGTTTTTGGATGGAATGTCCTATAAATATCAATAAAGTCCATCTTGTTTAATGTATCATTTAAAGCTTGTGTTTCCTTATTTATTTTCATTTTGAATGATCTGTCCATTGGTGAAAGTGGGGTGTTAAAGCCCCCTACTATGAATGTGTTACTGTCGATTTCCCCTTTTATGGCTGTTAGTATTTGCCTTATGTATTGAGGTTCTCCTATGTTGGGTGCATAAATATTTACAGTTGTTATATCTTCTTCTTGAATCGATCCCTTGATCATTATTTAGTGTCCTTCTTTGTCTCTTGTAATAGTCTTTATTTTAAAGTCTGATATGAGAATTGCTACTCCAGCTTTCTTTTGGTTTCCATTTGCATGGAATATCTTTTTCCATCCCCTCACTTTCAGTCTGTATGTGTCTCTAGGTCTGAAGTGGGTCTCTTGTAGACAGCATATATATGGGTCTTGTTTTTGTATCCATTCAGCCAATCTGTGTCTTTTGGTGGGAGCATTTAATCCATATACATTTAAGGTATTTATCGATATGTATGTTCCTATTCCCATTTTCTTAATTGTTTTGGGCTTGTTATTATAGGTCTTTTCCTTCTTTTGTGTTTCTTGCCTAGAGAAGATCCTTTAGCATTTGTTGTAAAGGTGGTTTGGTGGTGCTGAACTCTCTCAGCTTTTGCGTGTCTGTAAAGGTTTTAATTTCTCCATTAAATCTGAATGATATCCTTGCTGGGTAGAGTAATCTTTGTTGTAGGTTTTTCTCCTTCATCACTTTAAATATGTCCTGCCAGTCCCTTCTGGCTTGCAGAGTTTCTGCTGAAAGATCAGCTGTTAACCTTATGCCGATTCCCTTGTGTGTTATTTGTTGTTTTTCCCTTGCTGCTTTTAATATGTTTTGTTTGTGTTTAATTTTTGATAGTTTGATTAGTATGTGTCTTGGCGTGTTTCTCCTTGGATTTATCCTGTATGGGACTCTCTGTGCTTCCTGGACTTGATTAACTATTTCCTTTCCCATATTAGGGAAGTTTTCAACTATAACCTCTTTAAATATTTTCTCAGTCCCTTTCTTTTTCTCTTCTTCTTCTGGAACCCCTATAATTGGAATGTTGGTGCATTTAATGTTGTCTCAGAGGTCTCTGAGACTGTCCTCAGTTCTTTTCATTCTTTTCTCCTTATTCTGCTCTGCAGTAGTTATTTGCAGTATTTTATCTTCCAGGTCACTTCTCCGTTCTTTTGCCTCAGTTATTCTGCTATTGATCCCGTCTAGAGTATTTTTAATTTATTTTATTGTGTTGTTCATCGTTGCTTGTTTCATCTGTAGTTCTTCTAGGTCCTTGTTAAATGTTTCTTGCATTTTCTCTATTCTGTTTCCAAGATTTTAGATCCTCTTTACTATCATTATTCTGAATTCTTTTTCCGGTACACTGCCTATTTCCTCTTCATTTGTTAGGTCTGGTGGGTTTTTTCCTTGCTCCTTCATCTGCGGTGTGTTTTCTGTCTTCTCATTTTGCTTATCTTACTGTGTTTGCGGTCTCCTTTTTGCAGGCTGCAGGTTCGTAGTTCCCATTGTTTTTGGTGTCTGTCCCCAGTGGCTAAGGTTGGTTCAGTGGATTGTGTAGGCTTCCTGGTGGAGGGGACTAGTGCCTGTGTTGTGGTGGATGAGGCTGGATCTTGTCTTTCTGGTGGACAGGTCCACATCTGGTGGTGTGTTTTGGGGTGTCTGTAGACTTATTATTATTTTAGGCAGCCTCTCTGCTAATGGGTGGGGTTGTGTTCCTGTCTTGCTAGTTGTTTGGCATAGGGTGTCCAGCACTGTAGCTTGTTAAGGTCGTTGAGTGAAGCTGGGTGTTGGTGTTGAGATGGAGATCTCTGGGAGATTTTCACTGTTTGATATTATGTGGAGCTGGGAGGTCTCTTGTGGACGTGTCCTGAAGTTGGCTCTCCCACCTCAGAGGCACAGCACTGACTCCTGGCTGCAGCACCAAGAGCCTACACGGCTCTCTAGCTTCCTATCCCAGCTATACTGAATTCCTTGCGGTTCCCTTGATTCATTCGCCAATTCACGCTGCCCCGCCTGTTTGGAGCATTTTTATATAGTTTGTGGCTATCTACCTGTATTTACATTTATATTCAGGGTCTTTATAACATTAAAAACTGCATAGTAAGCATTCTCAAATGCATGATGCTTTTCTTTTGTATCCATTAACTACTAGCTAACAGCTACCTTAGAGGAATCCTTAGTTACTTCCTAGGTGGAAAATGGCAGTCAGAATTTGATCTGAAAGGGAGATGTCTGGATGATTTTCTTGATTATCCAGAAACGTCTGTATAAATGACTTGCTCATGATTTATCTTGTAGTTAGGTGCCATAAGTGAACCAGTCTAAGTCTACATTCAACAAGCCAACGTTCAAATCAGTCTCCTATTCTGTGCAGAAATCCTCTGTGCTAACACATCCACGATGTGGTTGTCCAGCTTCTGCTTGAAATCTCTAGTGCAAGAGAATTTGCAAAATCACATGGTAACGTCCCAGATGGGAACAGTCCTAATACCAAGCTGAAGTTCCCCTGTACTTAGACCCCATGTTTCTGATGTTGTCTTGTGTTTTTCAGGTTGTCTTATTCCTCTACTATGAATTGTTCTTCAAATTAAGAACTTTTATGTCCCCATTAAGTTTCCTCTTCTACAGATTAAATATCAGTATTTATTTCAGCCTTTTCCCATAGTGCTGAACTCAGGGCCCTACCCTGTCCTGGCTGCTTTCCTCAGCAAGGCCTTCAGTTTGTCATTGATTCTCTTAAAACGTGGTACCCGTAACATTTAGCATAGATTGGAACTATTACTGATACTTTACTGTACCCCAAAGTTGCATTGGCCTTTTTCAGAATTAAATTACTAATGAAATAAACTAAAATTCCTTCATCCTTATACATGTGTTGTTAAGGGATCCTCCTTGCCTTTTTGTTTGTTTGTCCATTCATTCATTCTTATATTCAACATTTTTTTCTCGTAGGCATTTCTTTTTGGGGTTAGCTAATTATTTAAGCAATTTGTATATTTGAATTTCTGTTTTAAATTCCTGCAAATTTTGTAATCCACAAATTTAATGAGAACATCTTTAATGCCTTGATTTGAGGTATTTGCTTACTATTGCTAGATTATGGAAATTTTAGATAAGCAAAGCATGGTCCCTTCCTTTTAATTGTTCAAAGTCTAATAATTATCTAAGTAATTGAATACAATAAAATAAGTGCTGACAAAATTTCCACAAGACACAGGGGAAATGAAATTATTAGATCTGTGTTATAGAAAGTCAGTTCTGTTGCAAAATGCTGAGAAACTGCTTAATCGGATACTGTAATAACATAAAGTAGATGGTTGGATCAGTAGCAGAGTGATTACAGTGCAGAAGGATTCAGGAAGTGGAATTAAAAGGAGTTGGTGAGTCACTCCCTGGATGTGAGAGGTAAAACAGGCAGTGGCATCTAGGTTTTACCATTGAAATGGGAAAGACAGAAAGAGAAATATGTTTGACAGGGAATGAGCTGAGTTCAGTTGTGGGGATGGCAAATTCAAAGGGCCTGTGTGGTACATGTCATTGAATATGTACAAGAGATAGTTTAGAGCTTATTTGAGAGATCTGTGTTAAAAATGAAATATTGAGCATAATCAATGTATACATTGTGGGAACCATGGGGAGAAGTTGATATTGCTGAGGGAAAGCATCTAAAGTAAGTAGGGGGCCAAGGATGAACCATGTAAGGGATGAGTGGAGGAAAAAGCCAAGGGAAGAGCGAGCTTCAAGGAGGGGGTCACTAATGTAAAAGCTTCTTATTCATTGTTTGTTTATTGTCTCTCTTCTGGTCTAGGATACAAGCTGCTAGAATATAAACTTTAGGATGGTGGGAAACATACATGTCATTCTTATTCTCTACTGTATTCTTTTTTTTTAACATCTTTATTGGAGTATAATTGCTTTACAATGGTGTGTTAGTTTCTGCTTTATAACAAAGTGAATCAACTGTACATATACGTATATCTCCATACCTCCTCCCTCTTGCATCTCCCTCCCACCCTCCCTATCCCACCCCTCTAGGTGGTCACAAAGCACTGAGCTGATCTCCCTGTGCTATGCAGCTGCTTCCCACTAGCTATCTATTTTACATTTGGTAGTATATATAAGTCCATGCCACTCTCTCACTTCGTCCCAGCTTACCCTTCCCCCTCCCTGTGTCCTCAAGTCCATTCTCTACGTCTGCATCTTTATTCCTGTCCTGCCCCTAGGTTCCTCAGAACCATTTTTTTTTTTTTTTAGATTCCATATATATGTGTTAGCATACAGTATTTGTTTTTCTGTTTCTGACTTACTTCACTCTGTATGACAGACTCTAGGTCCATGCACCTCACTACAAATAACTCAATTTCGTTTCTTTTTATGGTTGAGTAATATTCCATTGTATATATGTGCCACATCTTCTTTATCCATTCATCTGTTGATGGACACTTAGGTTGTTTCCATGTCCCGGCTATTGTAAGTAGAGCTGCAATGAACATTGTCGTACATGACTCTTTTTGAATTATGATTTTCTCAGGGTGTCTACTGTATTCTTAGCACATGATTGGCAAGCAGGTGATATTTGTTGAGCAAATAAATATAGGAATGTGTGCATTTATGCAGGATAGGACAAAAGGACAATAAGGCCTTCTATATATCTTTGGAATCCTCTGCCACGTAGACATATATCACTTAATCAGTCAGTATTCGTTGAGTAAGGTTTTTTGACAATCTAAAAAACTTTCTAAATAGTATTAGCCAGTCCCTTCTTCTCTGTTATATCCAAAAGAGATGTATGGTATTGAGAAGACAGAGTACTAAAACTAGCTATCAAGATATCTTATGTTGCATCCCAGATATGTTGGCTGCTTGACTTTCTGGGACTCAGTTTCCAAGTCTACACGATGAAAGTATTGGACAAATGATCTTTAAGAGTTCCTCCCCTTTTAACATGCTTTTATTCTAGGATATCATGAAATATTTCAGATACTTCGCTGAAATACACATATATAGTATATCAGTACTCCCCCAATCTACTACTTCAGAAATTATATACAACAAAGACAATGATAAGGTAATGGTTGAGTAGCTTCTATCTGACAAGACCTCCTGCAGATATACAATGACAAACTATGAATAAAATACAGAAAACTACTACTTGGAGGCTCTGGTAAGTGAACAGAAATCAGCATGTTTTAGAGGGGAGTGAAAACTTAGAGGAATGACAGAGTGAATTTCCTATTTTGCAGGCCTTGTCCTGAGGTCAGTGAAATTATGGCATTGATGGTATAGGACAGCTAACATTCTGGTGAAAAGCCCACTTTCTCTCTGGTGGGAGGAAGGGCTTGGGGAACCAGAGAGCCAGAGGAGGGGAACCTTGATTCTGTATATAACCCTGAATCTCTGGCTGACTCTTGACCCATGATTGCATGGGAGAGACTGGGAGCAGTCAGAGCTAAGGTCTGAGCTGCCGTGCACCTCAGATGTTACAGAGTTTGCAGTTTAAGTCTGAACAAGCCGTTTCCTTGTAAAACAGAACCATAACACTCTTCAAAGATGTGTAATAGAATTCAGTTTCTGGACATTCACAATGTCCAGGAAACAGTCCAAAGTTAAGCCAGGATATTATGACCCGTTCTCAAGAAAAAAGACAATCAGCTCCCTTTCCTCAGCTGCCACTAAGGTGCTTGGTCCTTCTGAGGAAGCTAAGGCCGCGTTGGGGTGCAGCCCTCACTTCGTCCGGTGACTAGCATCGCTCCTGGCAGCACCTGGCTAGCACTCACCCGCACCATGGCCTCCGTCTCGGAGCTCGCCTGCATCTACTTGGCCCTCATCCTGCACTACTGAGGTGACGGTCATGGAGGATAAGATCAATGCCTTCATTAAAGCAGCGGGTGTAAATGTTGAACCTTTCTGGCCAGGCTTGTTTGCAAATGCTTTGGCCAGTGTGGACCTGCCCCAGCAGCTGGTGCTGCCCCAGCAGGAGGTCCTGCCCCCTCCCTCAGTGCTGTCCCAGCTGAGGAGAAGAAAGTGGAAGCAAAGAAAGAAGAATCTGAAGAGTCTGATGATGGCATGGGCTTTGATTTTTTTGACTAAACTAAACTTCTTTAGTAACACAAAAAGCTGGGCTCTTTGCAAAAAACAAAAGACAATCAGCAGTTGCCAACCCCAAGATGACTCAGATGTTCACGTGATCGTACAAGATCTTTCGAGCAGCTGTTTAAACTGCCCAACTTTCCATGAAGGAAACTATGCTTAAAATGAGACAAAAGACAGGAAACCTCAGCAGAGAAATAGAAAACATTAAGAAGAGTCAAATGGAACTCAGCATTTTTTGAAAAATTTGTATCTGAAATAAAATATCCACTAGGCTAAATGACAGAGGACAGAAACGGTAAAATTGAAATTAGAGCAATAGAAATTATTTGGAGAAATAAAGAGAGAAGAGAAATTATGGAAGAATAAACAGAGCCTCAAGAATATGTGGAACAATATCAAAATATCTAGTATATATATAATTACAGATCCAGGAGAGAATAGACAGAATAGGTAGAAAAAATATTTAAAGAAATAATGTTCAGAAACTAAAAATTTGGTGAATATTCTGAATTCAAAAAACTCAGCAAGCACCAAACAGGATAAGTATGAAGAAAATCATGCTAGGCACATCATAGTCAGACTGTCAATGAACCATGATAACATGAAGATCTTGAAAGCTGCCAGATAAAAAACAACACATTACATACACAGAGACAATTCAAATGACCGTGGACTATTCATCAGAAATCATGGTGACTAGAAGACAAAACTTTTAAAGTGTTGAAAGGAGTAAAACCTATCAAGCCTGAATTCTGTATCTGGTGAAAGTATCTTTCAAGGAGGAAGGTGAGACAACGTTTTCGGATAAAAAGAAGCTAAGAATTTGTCACCAAGAGACCTTCACTATAAGAAATGTTAAAGGAAGTTCTTCAGACTGAAGGGAAATAATACCAGAGGGAAACCTGAATACTCAAAATGATTGAAGAATATTGAAAATGGTAAATTCTAGGTAAATATAACAAGCTATTTTTTTTCTTTTTAGTGTCTTTAAAATATGTATGACTACTTAAAGCAAAAACAATGGCATTGGGGGCTTCCCTGGTGGCGCAGTGTTTAAGAATCTGCCTGCCAGTGCAGGGGACACGGGTTCGAGCCCTGGTCCGGCAAGATCCCACATGCCGCCGAGCAGCTAAGCCCGTGCACCACAACTACTGAACCTGCGCTCTAGAGCCTGTGAGCCACAACTACTGAGCCCGCGTGCCACAACTACAGAAGCCTGTGCTCCACAACAAGAAAAGCCACCACAGTGAGGAGCCCGCACACAGCAACGAAGACCCAATGCAGCCAAAAATAAATAAATATATAAATAAATTTATTAAAAAAACAAAAACAAACTATGGCATTGCCTTTGTGGTGTTTATAGTATATGTAGACATATTACGTATGGAAACTATGTCATTAAAAATGACCGGGTGTGGTGTGGCTGAATGGATATAGATTAGTACAGCTTCAAGGTTTTTACATATTACATAATGTGGGCTAATATTTAAATTAACAATATATATTATAATCCCTAGAGCAGAGTTTCTCGAACTTGGCGCTGTTGACATTTGGGCTAGATAATTCTTTGTTGTGAGAAGCTGTCCTGTGCATTGTAGGATGTTTGGCAGTATCCCTGGCCTGCCACTAGATGCCAGTAGCATTCTTCTCCTCCAACCCCAGTAGTCTTCAGTCATTGACAGATGTTCTCTTGGGGCAAAATCACCCCTAGCTGCGAACCATTGTCTTAAGCAGTCACTTCTTAAAAATGTTAAGAGGTATAATTAAAAGATTAATACATTAAAGTGCAATTCTAAAAAGTATTTAAATAATTCAAAAGAAAGTGGGAAAGAAGAAACAGCAATAAAAACTGAAGGGTCAAACAGAAAATAAATGCTAGACTAAAATCCAGCTGTATCGATATTTAATATTGGTGAGCTAAATGCTCCAATTAAAAGGCAGAGACTGTCAGAATGAATTAAAGAAAAAAGCAAGGGAGTTCCCTGGTGGCCTAGTGGTTAGGATTCCAAGGCTTTCACTGCTGAGGGCTCGGGTTTGGTCCCTGGTTGGGGAACTGAGATCCCTCAAGCTGCGTGGTGTGGCCAAAAAAAGAAGAAGAAAAAAGCAAGATGCAAATATTGCTGTGTACAAGAGATGCATTTTGAATATAAAGAGACAGATTGAAAATAAATGGGTGGGCAAAATGTGCCATGAAAATAATAAGTATAAAAAAGAAGTAGCTTTATTAATTCCAGATTAAAAAAAAAAAACTTCAAGACACAGAATATTATCAAATAAAGAGGGTCATTCCATAATAATAAAATTCATCAGGACAACATAATGATTTATATATAAAAATAAATATTTATGCCTGATAGCCAAAATTGATGGAAATGAAGAAATAAGCAATTCTGTGATGATTGTAGATTGTTTAAACTGCCCTCTCAGCAAGTAATAGAACAACTAAACTAAAAACAACAACAAAACAAGTAGAGACAGAATCTGAACAACACTCTCTGATGTTCATTGAATACTACTTCCCAACTTCTGCACAATAAACAACATGCAAGAGCACATGGTATGTTTTCTAAGAGAGAATATACGCTGGGCTATTAAATAAATATCAATAAATCTAAAAGGATTGAAACCATACAGTATATAATCCCTGATCACAAAGTAATTATATTAGAAATCAGTTAACACTAAGGTATCGAGGAATACCCAGAGTATTTCTAAATTAAACAACATGCTTGTAAATAATCTGTAACTCAAAGATGAAATCAGAAAGGAAATTAGGAAATATTTTGAACTGAATGATAATATCAAAATTTGTAGAATATAGCTAAAGCAGTGTTTAGAGAGAAACTTATAATGTTAAAGTGCTAATATAAAACAAGAAGAAAGGTCTAAAATCACCGACTTAAGCTCCAACTTAAGAAACTGGGGAAAAAATGAGCAAAGTAACTTGAAAGAATGAAATGATAAAAATAAGAGCAGAAATGAACAAAATAACTAGAACTAATAAGTTTAGCAAGGTTGCTCGGTACAAGTGTACAAAATCTAACTGGCAATAAGCAATCTTAAAATGAATAAAGTACTTAGTAATACATTTAACAAAAGGGCAGGATCTATACAAAACACAAAAGAAAACACAAAACATTGCTGAGAGAAGTTAAAGGACATCTAAATGAAAGGAGAAACACATGTTCATGGATTGGAAGACAGTATGGTTAAGATCAGTCAGTAATGGGCTGAGTTATGTAAAGGACCCAATAGTAAGTACTTTAGGCTTTGAGGGTCATGAAATCTTTGTTGCAGCTGCTCCACTCTGCTGTTACAGCATGAAAACAGCAATAGATAATATATCAATGAATGGGTGGTGCTGTGTTCCAGTAGTATCTTACAGGCATACCTCATTTTATTGCATTTTCATCTTATTGTGCTTTTCAGATATTGTGTTCTTTACAAATTGAAGGTTTGTGGCAATCCTATGTCAAGCAAGTCTTTCAGTGCCACTTTTCCAACAGCATTTGCTTACTTCATGTCTCTGTTGCATTTTGGTAATTCTGAAAATATTTCAAATCCTCCACCAGCAGAAAGATTATGACTTGCTAAAGGCTCAGATGATGGTTAGCATTTTTTAGCAACAAAATATTTTAAAATTAAGGTATGTACATTTTATTTTTTTTAAGACATATTGATGTTGCGCACTTAATAGACTACAGTATAGTGTAAACATAACTTACATGCATTGGGAAAGCAAAAAATTTGTGACTCGCTTTGTTGCAATATTCACTTAATTGCAGTGGTCTGGAACCAAACCTGCAATGTCTCTGAGGTATGCCTGCATTTACAAAAACAAGCAGGGGCCTGGATTTGGCTTGTGGACTATAGTTTGCTGACCTCTCATTAAGATGCTAATTCTCTCCAAATTGATGTATTGATTCAGTGCAACTCCTGTCAAAATTCCAATAGATGTCTTTGTAGAAATTGCCAAGATTATCCTGAAATTTATATGGAACTGCAGAGTTACTAGAATAGCCAAAACAACTTTGAAAAAAAATAGCTAAATTATTTACATTACTTGATTTGAAATTTTACTATCAGGTTACAGTAATCAAGAGAATGTAGTATATTGGCTTAAGGATAGATATATAAATCCATGGAACAAGATAGAGGGTCTAGAGATAAACTCTCCCATTTGTGGTCAATTTTTGCCAAAGGTGCCTAGACAATTCTATAGGTAAAGGAGAGTTTTTTTCAACTAATGGCATTGGAACAACTGGACTGATAAAAGATCTAGACCTTTACTTCCATCCACAAAAATTAACTCAAAATATATTATAGACCAAAACATAAGAGCTAAAGGTATACAATTTCTTGAAGAAAACACAGGAGAAAATATTTATGACCATAGATGAGGCAAAGATTTCTTAGATAAGACACTAAAAGTGACCGAAAGCAGATTAGTGATTTCCTAGTATTGGGTGTGGAGGGGAAGGTAAGGACTGCAAAGATGCACAAGGGTATCCCAGCAAACACCATGTAGGATAATCAAAAGGAAATTTTTACTTAGATGTATTGAGTTCAGCTATTGAACAGTAAGGCAAAGAGAATATCACAAAATTAACCAAAGAGAAAAAACAAATTACATACATGGTGAAACAAAATTAGAAGAGAAAAAAAACAATTTGATAAAATTAAACATCTACTTATGATAAAAGCTCTTAGCAGAGTTGGATTTGAAAGGAATTTATTTAATCTGATACAGGGTAGCTACAAAAACAAAAATATACAAAAAGCAAATCTTTCATTTGACAAAGATGCCTACCATTGCTACTCATAGCTGACTCAGGAAGACAAGAAGGAAAAATAAAAGGTATTAGGATTGAAATGAAAGAAGCAAAATTGCTATTAGTTGGGTTTTTTTGGCCATGCAGTATGTGGGATCTTAATTCCCTGATCAGGGGTTAAACCTGCCCCCCTGCATTGGGAGCGCAAAGTCTTAACCATTGGACCACCAGGGAAGTCCCTGCTCTTAGTTGTTGATTATATGCTTCTCTACATAGGAAACTGAAAGAATCTTGAAATTGTAGGCATTTCTCTACACCAAACATAATTTTGAAGACATACAACTAAAATGCCGTAAAAATATAATGTTCCTAGGAGTATATCTAAGAAAAGATATGAAAGATGTTTATTGAGAGAATTTTAAAACTTTATTGAAAAATTAAGAAAGCTTTGAAAAGTGGAGGGACACTATGCTCATAGACAAGGATATTAAATATTATAAAGATGTCTCCAAATCAATCTATAAAGTCAGTGCCATCTTATTAAAACACCAGTGGGTTTTTAAGTGGAATTTGATAAAAGTTACATGAAAGAGCAAAGGATCAAGGGGAACCAAGGTTCTCTTGAAGAGCAAGAAGGAGGGAAGAGGATTCTAGGAGACTTAGCCTACTAAATACAAAGTTTATTCTAAAAGCCATGGATGGACTTGCTGCAGCTAGACAAGTGGGACAGAATAGAGAGGCCAACGTGTGGAAAGTTAATATTTGACAGAAGTGGCATTGCAGGTCAATGAAGAATCATAGCATTCTCTGGAGTAGGAAATCAGTAAGTAATACCTAATTGTGAAAAATAGCCAAAAATTAAAAAAAAAACAAAAAACAGCTGAAAGAGTTGAAAATGGTTGCTTCTGGGGAAAGGGAATTAGATGATGTGTGAGCAGGAAACAGGTAACTTCCTTTTTAAAAAATAATTTTTTAGAAACTGTCTTTTAAATTAGTAATGTGAATAACTGAACAGTGAAAAAATTTAATTAAAAAATATTGTATCTTGTAAAAGGATTTTTTTTTAAAAATACATTTATCAAACATGCTTTGGTTTATCCTCCTGATACTACAAGCCATGGCCAGCATGTTAGGGCAACTCTGATTTATAGGAACATATTGAAATTTACATACACATAATTTTGTTTGTTTTTTGCAGTGCAAAGCTTTTTACAGTCTTTAAGTGATTTTCATTTTTGATATTAGAAATAAGTTGTCATTTGATAGTTTTATGTTGTATACTTTTGGTTCTTAGCATACTGAGTTTGAAATTATTTCATTGACTTCTAAGTATAATCTTTCTTAGTATTAAGTTGTTATTGCTTTAAGAGAGATGTTAACAGTCTTTCCTCATTTTTCTCCTTTTTTAAATAACTGAAATGAGCGAGGGGTTTGATGTAAGTATTAGCAGTGTTCTGTTCTGGTTAAGCATCATCTGGAGTTTTAGTCTTCCTGTTGCTGTACTTTAAGAGTACCATTAACAAAGTAAATGGTACCAAGACAAGAAGGAATGAGATGATGTTGGCCCTGATATTCATAAATATACTTAATATATTTAACTTGGAGAATAGAAGACTAAGGGAGAAACAACTCTTTCATATATTCCATAAGATGTCATGTGAAATGGGGAACTTGTACTGAAATCACAGTAAACAACAATAGAGGAAGTTACAGAGCAATAAGTTTTGCTCAATAGGAGGAAGAACTTTCTAGGAACTAGGGATACCTAGCACTGTAGGAAGCTGGCTCTGAAGCGTGGAGCTCCTTTTCTGTGGAAGTATTTAAGTATGGGCTAGGTATCCTTCTATTAAATTCCTGTGAGATGGCTTCTTCACTGTATGAAAATTGATCTCTAAGCTTTAAAAGTTTTCAGATTATTTTGTGACATTGAGATACTTGCTTAGCTTTGAAGTATTTTGTGTTTTTCAGACCAGTGAATGGAGGTTAAGCTATGTCAATAAGGAATTTGCTGTTTGCCCCTCTTACCCACCAATTGTCATAGTACCCAAAGCCATCGATGATGAAGCTCTTCGGAAGGTAGCTACGTTTCGACATGGAGGACGCTTCCCAGTACTTAGCTATTATCATAAAAAAAATGGAATGGTAAGTGAACAATAAATACTACTGCTTAATCGACTGGAAGACTTGATTTGAGGTTCTTAGAAATGTTCCCCTTTTCTGTGTACCTGTTCATTGAAGTGATTAGTCTCTCCCGCTGGGACTTCTGTTATTTAAGCTTTAGGGAATCAGGAGTAGAGTGTTTTCTGTGATCAGGACATGACTTTGAATTCTTTCCATGATGCTGCTTAACCTTAGAAAAGCCCAAAGAAGTGTATCTTTAGGACTCAGTACAAAGGGAGCTAATGTTTAGTTTATACTTAAAATGAACACTCTTAGGTAGAAAAATAAATTTCTCTGACCGGAATAATGGTATGATACTTTATTTTAATTATTCTCACCAGATTTTCCTGTGAAAGGTAAATTGAACAGACGTTTTTATTTTCAGAAGGGAAAAGAGTGACACATGTCATTAGTCACAACTTAAGTAAACACAGGAGTCAGGAATTGAATAGGCAAGTGCTCACTGTGTGTTCGTTTCCTAAATATTTTCAAAGTTTATTTCTCTCTTCTTATTTTCTCTTTGTCAGTAAACTCTGCTTCTCATTTTGAATCCAATAGTAAATGAGTGGGTAAGTTATAGCTATCTTCCATTTTCCTTTTTCCCTTGGTAGTAAGTCAAGTGTAGATATTTAGGATAAAGGGATTTCTAGAAATCAGGTCACCTATCTTGCCTGCTCAGCAGTATTTCTCTTCAGTAGGGTTCACCATAAAGCATTTTAACAACTCATAAAATATATTATTGCGTCCAGTTACATGGTAAGTGCAGTCTGAGAGTTAGCCATTGTCATCCTCTGGATGACCTTCCTTATGTTAAATTTCAGGGTAGTTAAGATAACAGTATGTATTATGGCACTGGTCCCCAACCTTTTTGGCACCAGGGACTCTTCATGGAAGACAGTTTTTCCACTGAAAGGGTGGGGGGTGGCTCAGGCGGTAATGCAGGTGATGGGTAGCAGCAGATGAAGCTTCGCTCGCCCACCTACCACTCACCTCCTACTCTGAGGCCTGGTTCCTAACAGGCTGTGGGCTGGTACCGGTCTGCGGCCTGGGGGTTGGGGACCCCTGTATTATGGGACGAGCTTGAAATAATTCTAAACCATTCGCCAGGGAATAGATCAGTATAACAGATATTGATTTCTTGAGAAAAGTTTCAAAAGCAGACTTCGAAGTATGTAGTTTTTGGTCTTTGGAGTCAAGTGGTTAAGTCCTGGAATACTGGAAGAAGGCCACTGGAGAATAAAGAATAAATAAGTAGTTTTCAAGATACTGAAAGTGATTCCCGAAACAAGAATAATAGTACATAATTTTTTTTTATTTTACCATCGGTGCCTTTTCTCTTTATAATTCTTGATAAAACCTGCCAACCCTAAGTTTATGTAGTTGAAGCCAAAGTTTCCTGGTGTGTAGGCTGTTATCATTATCTAAATTACAGGCCCAGATCTGCTGGATAATTAATTCACTGACTAAATGAATTGTAATATTTGATCTTAAAGAGGAACTATAATTTATTATGTGAAAGTATTTTGAGATAGTAGGAAGAAAAATCATGTAAAAGTGCAAGTCTTGTTTTTGTTTTACAATGATTAACTATTGTCAATACATAGAAACATTTCTTTGTTTTAGGATCAAATTCATCTCCAAAGTGACACACAATTTTTTTATTCTTTTAAACATCTTTATTGGAGTATAATTGCTTTACAATGGTGTGTTAGTTTCTGCTGTATAACAAAGTGAATCAGCTATACGTATAACTTATATCCCTATATCCCCTCCCTCTTGCGTCTCCCTCCCACCCTCCTTATCCCACCCCTCTAGGTGGTCACAGAGCACCGAGCTGATCTCCCTGTGCTATGCGGCTGCTTCCCACTACCTATTGGTTTTACATTTAGTAGTGTATATATGTCCATGCCACTCTCTCACTTCGTCCCAGCTTACCCTTCCCCCTCCCTGCATCCTCAAGTCCATTCTCTAGTAGGTCTGCGTCTTTATTCCCTTCATGCCCCTAGGTTCTTTTTTTTTAAACAGAGAACAGGGGTCTTTATTTATTTATTTATAAATTTATTTATTTATTTTGGGCTGTGTTGGGTCTTCGTTTCTGTGTGAGGGCTTTCTCTAGTTGTGGCAAGCGAGGGCCACTCTTCATCGTGGTGCACGGGCCTCTCACTATCGCAGCCTCTCTTGTTGCAGAGCACAGGCTCCAGACGCGCAGGCTCAGTAGTTGTGGCTCATGGGCCTAGTTGCTCCGCAGCATGTGGGATCTTCCCAGACCAGGGCTTGAACCCGTGTCCTCTGCATTAGCAGGCAGATTCTCAACCACTGCGCCACCAGGGAAGCCGCCACCTAGGTTCATCATGACCATTTTCTTTAGATTCCATATATATGTGTTAGTATACGGTATTTGTTTTTCTCTTTCTGACTTACTTCACTCTGTATGACAGACTCTAGGTCCATCCACCTCACTACAGATAACTCAATTTCATTTCTTTTTATGGCTGAGTAATATTGCATTGTATATGTGTGCCACATCTTCTTTATCCATTCATCTGTCAGTGGACACTTAGGTTGCTTCCATGTCCTGGCTATTGTAAATAGAGCTGCAATGAACACTGTGGTACATTACTCTTTATAGAATTGTTTTTTGAGATACTCTTAATGTAGCTAATTCATTTCTGCTTTCAGAAACTTTAAAAAGCAGCTACTGTTAAATTTTAGACTCTATTGTCCTTGTAGGTTATTATGCGAAGTGGTCAGCCACTCACTGGCACAAATGGGAGACGGTGCAAAGAAGATGAGAAGCTGATAAATGCTACCCTCAGGGCAGGAAAGCGTGGCTACATCATTGACACCCGACCTCTAAACGTAGCTCAGCAAGCTAGAGCCAAAGGAGGCGGCTTTGAACAAGAAGCTCATTATCCCCAGTGGAGGCGGATTCATAAGTCCATTGAGAGGTAAAAGATTTGGGAGACAGTACTGGACTCTTATTTGAAGATACTTAGAGTGGGTGAGCCCTTAGCTGTTCAAAAATCACAAGTTTTCAAATGAACCTTCATATTAACTTGAGTCAAAAATTGGCTGGATATCCTGTCCTTGTGTTTTTTGTTTTTTTTTGCGATACGCGGTCCTCTCACTGTTGTGGCCTCTTCCGCTGCGGAGCACAGGCTCCGGACGCACAGGCTCAGCAGCCATGGCTCACGGGCCCAGCCGCTCTGCGGCATGTGGGATCTTCCTGGACCGGGGCACGAAGCCGTGTCCCCTGCATCGGCAGGCGGACTCTCAACCACTGCGCCACCAGGGAAGCCCTGTCCTTGTGTTTTATAAGATAAGCAGAAAACTTATGGTGGATGCTCAGAAGTGAGTTTTGATCAGATAGCATTTTTTCTCTGTTAGCTCTGAAATTTCATCACCATGAGGTCTGCTCCTCTACTTGTAGATCAGCAGTCACCAAACTTACTGAAAAGATATGCTACACATAATTATATTTTCCTAAGTCAAAAAGACTTAGACATTTAATTTCCCTGATACACACTTATTTTCACACCTTGTTTCCTCTACCTATATCATCTCCTTTATGCTTGCAATTAGTGGTTTATAATTGCTTCTGGGTGGGTGAGTGGGTAGGAGTTAGAGTTAATAAAACAATGGGATCTGAGCTGGCCTTGGGCATCCCTGCTGTGACAGTACAGGTGTCCAGAGTTGATTCTGTGGGAACGGGACACAGATTTTAGTGATGCTGTTTTGTGACCTGTCACAAAAAGCAGTGCTGTGGCCCTCTTCTCAGTCAGATAATTCAGTTATGCAAACTGGGTTTAATCTGTTCAGTTGAGGAAGAGTTTACCATCGCAGGCATTTTAAGCATTTCACACTCATGTTTAAATATTAGTTTTTCAGTCTTTAACCCTATAAGTTATTATATAGCAAGGTAAATATTTTTATAGTATTTGGAGCTGCTTTTGCCCTTGGATATATATTGGAGGCTGAGTTTTTGATTTGGTTTCTTCCTTCATTGTTCTATGTTCTGTTTTCTTTCTTTCTTCTTTTTAACTTTTTCTTGTTTTTGAAAGGTATCACATTCTTCAGGAGAGCTTAATCAAACTCGTGGAAGCTTGTAATGACCAAACACATAACATGGACCGATGGCTCAGTAGATTGGAGGCCTCCAACTGGCTGACTCACATCAAGGAGATTCTGACAACTGCCTGTCTGGCAGCTCAGTGTCTCGACAGGTAAAGTGCATCTCCAGGTTATAGAGTGGGCCACTCACACCAACAAGACTTCGCTTCCATCCAGACCTGTGGTTGTGTATCATGTTACTGTTCATGCCTGTCTGTATCTTATGTTTACATCATTTTACAAATAACTATAGAAGATAGTCAACGCCATTCAGTGTCAGTGAAGTATGTGTGTAGAGTCTGGCATTTAATTGATAATGTTTGTTGAATGAATGTGAACCATGTACATATACATGTCTTCCATGACAAAAATTTTTTAAGTATTAAAGGACCTATTTTTTTCTATAAAAATCCTTAAAATGTGAATCTACCAATTTTCCTTTTCTTAGACTGAAAAAGAATGAAAAGAAGTTTTCTTATTTCTCCTCAGAGGGCCAAACTTGGCCTTCAAGGAACTTTTGAAATAGCAATGAAAGGAAACATGTAATTTTGTTACACAGTAAATGATCCTTTCTAATGACTCAGCTATCTTGTTACAAACTACTTGATATGTGCAGTTATATCTGGATCTCAAGTTGAGAAAACCGGATGGTAGTGATGTGAAGTATATATGAAGTGATTTTATTCACTCAGTTGAAAGTTGCTAATCCTCGAGACTTGAGGCAGAAGACTTGAACAGGGGCAGAAGGATTGGTATAAGTTGTTGCAGAAGCTTAGAATGCCCTTTTCATTTTAAACCTGTTTTTTTTTTTAAAAAAATAAATTTATCTATTTATTTAGGGCCGCGTCGGGTCTTCGTTGCTGCATGCGGGCTTTCTCTAATTGCTGCAAGTGGGGCCTTCTCTTCATTGCAGTGCGTGGGCTTCTCATTGTGGTGGCTTCTCTTGTTGCAGAGTACAGGCTCTAGGCGTGTGGGCTTCAGTAGTTGTGGCACGCAGGCTCAGTAGTTGTGGCACACAGGATTAGTTGCTCCGCAGCATGTGGGATCTTCCGGGACCAGGGCTCAAACCCGTGTCCCCTGCATTGGCAGGTGGATTCTTAACCACTGCACCACCAGGGGAAGTCGTTTTAAAATGTTATACGCTTGCAAAGATGGGGTGGAGGGCAGTGCTGAACTTCCTAGCAGCCAATTCAAAGACAGAGAACACTTTGCTTAAAAATGAACCTACATAATCATGAATTTCAATTAGAACCCCGATCTGCATTCACACAGGATGCTGCAACAGGCCCTAGAAGAGCTGGCTAAGTCCTTGTCTTGGTCCATCTCTACTCTAATGTCTTCATTAGCTTCCACAGAGAATAGATGTCTCCTCGATAAGGCATCAGTTACTCCACTTGAAAGCAGATGGGACAAAGACTGAAAGGAGGTTTTCTGAAAACCAGATTTTTTTTTTTTTTTTTTTTGCGGTATGCAGGCCTCTCACTGTTGTGGCCTCTCCTGTTGCGGAGCACAGGCTCCGGACGCGCAGGCTCAGCGGCCATGGCTCACGGGCCCAGCCGCTCTGCGGCGTGTGGGATCTTCCCAGACCGGGGCACGAAACCGTGTCCCCTGCATCGGCAGGCGGACTCTCAACCACTGCGCCACTAGGGAAGCCCTACATATATAATTTCATTTAAGCTTCCAAACAACAATTGTTATGTATTATTACCCTACCTCTATAGATAAGGAAAAATAAAATCAGAGTAAGTTGCCTGAGTTGTACTGATTACAGCCCAAGTGGCAGTGCTGAGATTCCAACCTTTTTGTAAGAAATAATTAAGGAATAACACAGATAGACCCCTGAGTGTATGTCTCTGGATCATTTCCTGGATCTTTAAATGGCTGTTGTTCTGCTCTGGTATTTTCTATGCTATTTTGTTTGTTTGTTGTTGTTGTTTTTGGTTTAAGTAACATCAGGGATGGTTAACATACAAACTTTTAGCTGGGAGAGCAAATCTATTTCAGAGAGAAAAATGCCCATCCCTTGGTTGTTTCAGAAGGGTCTCCTTATTTGCTTCAGAAAGCTGAAGGAAGACTCTGGGAGCACATTAATATATGCTAACAACTTTTTCTATAGGAAAGCGTGAAAACTTGCCCCACTCTTGTGCAAGATGGAACACGAAATATTTTGATACATTATCCTTCTATATTAAAAAAAAAATCTAGGCTGCTGTTTTAAAATAGGATAGATGTGACCCCAGTTGCCTTTTGGGGGGTTAATTTTTAAATGTTTTCACACCAACAATTTCATCAACAAAAACATACATCTCTGAATAAAATGAGAAATACTTATAACCAAGAAGAACAACAGATAATTTCACTGGTAGTTACTGATTTTATGTTTTTCAGTTTATCAGAGGGATTTTTCTTTTTGTGCAAGCATTTTGCATGCTTATTTTGGGTCAAATTCTAAACCTAGCCCTGACACCAGTATTTAATTCCCAGGGGCTAGTATATGTACACAAGGAAAGCTTCCAAAGATATCTTCCTATCAACTGAGTTATTTAAAATAATAATCTATTTGTCTGCCAGAAAAAACATATTGATATCATATTAAAGTTAAACTTTTGGAGGGGGAAACATATTTTGTTATTCATTTCTGAACAATTTAAAAAAGAAATATGAAAATAATTACAAAATAAAACTTTCTAGAGTCATAAAATTATTTTATACTCCTAAGTGGTTAATTCCTTTTTTAAATTAATTGAAGTATATTTGATTTACAGTGTTGTATTAGTTTCAGGTGTACAGCAAAATGATTCAGTTATACATATACATATATCTATTCTTTTTCAGATTCATTTCCCATATAGATGATTACAGAGTATTGAGTAGAGTTCCCTGTGCTCTACAGTAGGTCCTTGCTGATTATCTATTTTATATATAGTAGTGTGTATAGGTTAATCCCAACCTCCTAATTTATCCCTTCCCCTCCTTTCCCTTTGGTAACCCATAAGTCTGTTTTCTAAGTCTGTGCGTCAGTTTCTGTTTTGTAAATAAGTTCATTTGTATCATTTTTTTTAGATTCCACATATAAGTGATATGATTTGATATTTGTCTTTCTCTGTTTGACTTCACTTAGTATGATCATCTCTAGGTCCATCCATGTTGCTGCAAAAGGCATTATTTCATTCTTTTTTCATTCATTTTATCCCCATCAGTGTATACATGTCAATCCCAATCTCCCAACTCATCACACCACCACCACCACCACCCCCGCCACTTTCCCCCCTTGGTGTCCGTACGTTTGTTCTCTACATCTGTGTCTCAATTTCTGCCCTGCAAACCAGTTCATCTGTACCATTTTTCTAGGATCCACATATATGCGTTAATATACTATATTTGTTTTTCTCTTTCTGCCTTCACTCTGTATGACAGTCTCTAGATCCATCCACATCTCTACAAAGGACCCGATTTCGTTCCTTTTCATGGCCAAATAGTATTCCATTGTGCATATGTGCCACATCTTCTTTATCCATTCATCTATCGATGGACCTTTAGGTTGCTTCCATGTCTTGGCTATTGTAAACAGTGCTGCAATGAACACTGAGGTGCATGTATCTTTTCGAAGTATGGTTTTCTCCAGATATACGCCCAGGAGTGGGATTGCTGGATCATATGGTAGATCTATTTTTAGTTTTTTGAGGAACCTCCATACTGTTTTCCATAGTGGCTATGTCAGTTTACATTCCCACCAATAGTGTAGGAAGGTTCCCTTTTCTCCACACCCTCTCCAGCATTTATTGTTTGTAGACTTTTTGATGATGGCCATTCTGAATGGTGTGATGGGATACCTCAGTAGTTTTGATTTGCATTTCTCTATTAGTGATGTTGAGCAACTTTTCATGTGCTTTTTGGCCATCTGCATGTCTTTGGAGAAATGTCTGTTTATATCTTCTGCCCATTTTTTGATTGGGTTATTTGTTTTCTGCATCATCTGTTTGTATATTTTGGAGATTAATCCCTTGTCAGTTGCTTCGTTTGCAAATGTTTTCTCCCATTCTGTGGGTTTTCTTTTCATTTTGTTTATGGTTTCCTTTGCTGTGCAAAAGCTTTTAAGTTTTTTTTTTCTGGCTGCATTGGGTCTTCGTTGCTGCACATAGACTTTCTCCAGTTGCGGCAAGCGGGGGCTACTCTTCATTGCAGTGTGCAGGCTTCTCATTGCGGTAGCTTCTCTTGTTGTGGAGCATGGGCTCTAGGCACGCGGGCTTCAGTAGTTGTGGCTCACAGGCTCTAGAGCGCAGGTTCAGTAGTTGTTGCGCATGGGCTTAGTTGCTCCGTGGCATGTGGGATCTTCTCGGACCAGGGCTTGAACCCGTGTCCTCTGCATTGGCAGGCAGATCCCTAACAACTGTGCCACCAGGGAAGTCCCACTTTTAAGTTTATTCGGTCCCATTTGTTTATTTTTGTTTTTCTTTTTTTTTTTTATTGGAGTATAGTTGCTTTACACTGCTGTGTCAGTTTGTTTTTATCTTCATTAATGTAGGAGGTGGATTGAAAAAGATATTGCTGTGATTTACGTCAGAGTGTTCTGCCTATGTTTTCTTCCAAGAGTTTTATAGTATCTGGTCTTATATTTAGTTCTTTAATCCATTTTGAGTTTATTTTTGTATATGATGTTAGAGAATGTTCTAATTTCATTCTTTTACATGTATCTGTCCAGTTTTTCCAGCACACTGAGGGGTTAATTGTAATATTTCCACAAAGACATGTCATAAGTGACAAGCCAGAAGCTGTGACTTGGGCTTGAGGTAGACGTTTTAGTACTATATGAAGCTCTGTAAGTAAAAATTTTAGATTCAACATTAATTAGACAGTATAATCGGACAATATAATCAGGACAGCAATTGTTAATGTGTCGACCACACATTTACACATACTGGCGAGAAAACTGGCTAAATTATCAAACCCGAGAAGAAAATGCCTACTTTTGTTATTTCCTTAAGTCATCAAGAAGATTCAATTGTTCTCAGCTTTGATAAAAGGATATTGCCTACAAAAAATTTACATAGACAGTAGCATGCATTCTTAGATATGATGGAACAATTTAATTAATGATGATGTTGGGATCCCATTTTCATACATGCATTGTTCTTTTTTTTTATGACGTCTCTTTCCATTTATTCATCTGATCTATCCATTAATTCGTCTACTTTTTGATGCTTCCAAGCACATTACAGATCATTTACCTTTTTTTATTAACATTTTTTCTTTTTTATTCAAACACAAAGTCACAAAAATTATAATCATCCTCATCAGTTCACTCAGTCCCATGTAATTAATTTTTTTCATATTGATCTTTTGTTAGCACTTTTATGAATTCATCAGTTTTCCATTAGAGTTCTGAAAATGCTTATTCATTCAGTTCAGAAGTATAGTCAGTTACCAGAAACCTGTACTTGTCAGAGTCTTTTCCATGAATTCCTTGAAGATGAAATTCTTTTAAAGGAACATTTTTGAAAAAGCATCAGAGTACACCCAGAAATGTCTGTAAATGACAAAAGACTTAAAAATGACCACGGTTAAAGATTTGATGAAAGTTCATAATAATGCAATTGACAAGGAAATTTAGTTATTTCTGAGATGTACATTTTAAAGTAATAACTAGAATTATGACTTAAAACATTATACCAGAACATATAAGATTTTTAGAAATTTCTTGTAATGTCTGAAACATTTATATTAACATATTTCCATACAAATAACCCAAACAAACTTTAGTATTAGTTTTTTGTTTTGTTTTTTTATACAGCAGGTTCTTATTAGTCATCAATTTTATACACATCAGTGTATACATGTCAATCCCAATCGCCCAATTCAGCACACCACCATTCCCAACCCCCCGCGGTTTTCCCCCCTTGGTGTCCATACGTTTGTTCTCTACATCTGTGTCTCAACTTCTGCCCTGCAAACCGGCTCATCTATACCAGTTTTCTAGGTTCCACATACATGCATTAATATACGATATTTGTTTTTCTCTGACTTACTTCACTCTGTATGACAGTCTCTAGATCCATCCACGTCTCAACAAATGACTCAATTTCATTCCTTTTTATGGCTCAGTAATATTCCATTGTGTATATGTACCACATCTTCTTTATCCATTCATCTGTCGATGGGCATTTAGGTTGCTTCCATGACCTGGCTGTTGTAAATAGTGCTGCAATGAACATTGGGGTGCATGTGTCTTTTTGAATTACGGTTTTCTCAGGGTATATACCCAGTAGTGGGATTGCTGGGTCATATGGTAATTCTATTTTTAGCTTTTTAAGGAACCTCCATACTGTTCTCTGTAGTGGCTGTATCAATTTACATTCCCACCAACAGTGCAAGAGGGTTCCCTATTCTCCACACCCTCTCCAGCATTTGTTGTTTGTAGATTTTCTGATGATACCTATTTTGACTGCTGTGAGGTGATACCTCATTGTAGTTTTCATTTGCATTTCTCTAATAATTAGTGATGTTGAGCAGCTTTTCATGTGCTTCTTGGCCATCCGTACATCTTCTTTGGAGAAATGTCTGTTTAGGTCTTCTGCCCATTTTTTGAGTGGGTTGTTTGTTTCTTTAATATTGAGCTGCATGAGCTGCTTATATATTTTGGAGATTAATCCTTTGTCCGTTGATTCGTTTGCAAATATTTTCTCGTATTCTGAGGGTTGTCTTTTCGTCTTGTTTATGGTTTCCTTTACTGTGCAAAAGCTTTTAAGTTTCACTCGGTCCCATTTGTTTATTTTTGTTTTTATTTCCATTATTCTAGGAGGAGGATCAAAAAAGATCTTGCTGTGATTTATGTCAGAGTGTTCTTCCTATGTTTTCCTCTAAGAGTTTTATAGTGTCCGGTCTTACATTAAGTCTCTAATCCATTTTGAGTTTATTTTTGTGTATGGTGTTAGGGAGTGTTCTAATTTCATTCTTTTACACGTAGCTGTCCAGTTTTCCCAGCACCACTCATTGAAGAGACTGTCTTTTCTCCATTGTATATCTTTGCCTCCGTTGTCATAGATTAGTTGACCATAGGTGCGTGGGTTTATCTCTGGGATTTCTATCTTGTTCCATTGATCTATGTTTCTTTTTTTGTGCCAGTACCATATTGTCTTGATTACTGTAGCTTTGTACTACAGTCTGAAGTCAGGGAGTCTGATTCCTCCAGCTCCATTTTTTTCCCTCAACTGCTTTGGCTATTCGGGGCTTTTTGTGTTTCCATACAAATTTTAAAATTATTTGTTCTAGTTCCGTAAAAAATGCCATTGGTAATTTGATAGGGATTGCATTGAATCTGTAGGTTGCTTTGGGTAGTAGAGTCATTTTCACAATATTGATTCTTCCAATCCAAGAACATGGTATATCTCTCCATCTGTTTGTATCATCTTAAATTTCTTTCATCAGTGTCTTATAGGTTTCTGCATACAGGTTTTTTGTCTCCCTAGATAGGTTTATTCCTAGGTATTTTATTCTTTTTGTTGCAGTGGTAAATGGGAGTGTTTCCTTAATTTCTCTTTCAGGGTTTTCATCATTAGTGTATAGGAATGCCAGAGATTTCTGTGCATTAATTTTGTATCCTGTAACTTTACCATATTCATTGATTAGCTCTAGTAGTTTTCTGGTAGCATCTTTAGGATTCCCTATGTATACTATCATGTCATCTGCAAACAATGACAGTTTCACTTCTTTTCCAATTTTTATTCCTTTTATTTCCCTTTCTTCTCTGATTGCCGTGGCTAGGACTTCCAAAACTATGTTGAATAAGAGTGGCGAGAGTGGACATCCTTGTCTTGTTCCTGATCTTAGAGGAAACTCTTTCAGTTTTTCACCGTTGAGAATGATGTTTGCTGTGGGTTTGTTGTATATGTCCTTTATTATTTTGAGGTACGTTCCCTCTGTGCCCACTTTCTGGAGGGTTTTTATCATAAATGGATGTTGAATTTTGTAAAAAGCTTTTTCTGCATCTATTGAGATGATCATATGGTTTTTCTCCTTCAGTTTGTTAATATGGTGTATCACATTGATTGACTTGCGTATATTGAAGAATCCTTGCATCCCTGGGATAAATCCCACTTGATCATGGAGCATGATCCCTTCAGTGTGTTGTTGGATTCTGTTTGCTAGTATTTTGTTGAGGATTTTTGCATCTATATTCATCAGTGATAGTGGTCTGTAATTTTCTATCTTTGTAGTATCTTTGGTTTTGGAATCAGGGTGATGGTGGCCTCTTAGAATGAGTTTCGGGGTGTTCCTTCCTCTGCAGTTTTTTGGAAGAGTTTGAGGAGGATGGCTGTTAGCTCTTCTCTAAATATTTGACAATTCACCTGTGAAGCCATCTGGTCCTGGACTTCTGTTTGTTGGAAGATTTTAAATCACACTTTCAATTTCATTACTTGTGATTGGTTTGTTCATATTTTCTATTTCTTCTGGTTCAGTCCTGGAAAGTTATACCTTTCTAAGAATTTGTCCATTTCTTCCAGGTTGTCCATTTTATTGGCATAGAGTTGCTTGTAGTAGTCTCTTAGGATGCTTTGTATTTCTGCGGTGTCTGTTGTAACTTCTCCTTTTTCATTTCTAATTTTATTGATATGAGTCCTCTCCCTCTTTTTCTTGATGAGTCTGGCTAATGGTTTATCAATTGTGTTTATCTTCTAAAAGAACCAGCTTTTAGTTTTATTGATCTCTGCTGTTGTTTTCTTTGTTTCTACTTCATATATTTCTGCTCTGATGTTTATGATTTCTTTCCTTCTGCTACCTTTGGGTTTTGTTTGTTCTTCTTTCTCTAGTTCCTTTAGGTGTAAGGTTAGATTGTTTGAGGTTTTTCTTGTTTCTTAAGATAGGCTTGTATAACTGTAAACTTCCCTCTTAGAACTGCTTTTTCTGCACCCCATACGTTTTGGATCATCGTGTTTTCATTGTCTTTTGTCTCTAGGTATGTATGATTCCCTCTGTGATTTCTTCAGTGATCTCTTGGTTATTTAGTAACGTATTGTTTTTTTTTTAAATCTTTATTGGAGTATAATTGCTTTACAATGGTGTGGTAATTTCTGCTTTATAACAAAGTGAATCAGTTATACATATACATGTGTTCCCATGTCTCCTCCCTCTTGCATCTCAGTCCCTCCCACCCTCCATATCCCACCCATCCAGGTGGTCAGAAAGAACCGAGCTGATCTCCCTGTGCTATGCGGCTGCTTCACACTAGCTATCTATTTTACGTTTGGTAGGGTATATATGTCCCTGCCACTCTCTCAGTCACAGCTTACCCTTCCCCCTCCCCGTATCCTGAAGTCCATTCTCTAGTAGGTCTGTGTCTTTATTCCCATCTTAAATCTAGGTTATTCATGACATTTTTTTCCTTAGATTCCATATATATGTGTTAGGATACAGTATTTGCCTTTCTCTTTCTGAGTTACTTCACTCTGTATGACAGACTCTAGGTCCATCCACCTCACTACAAATAACTCAATTTCATTTCTTTGTATGGCTGAGTAATATTCCATTGTATATATGTGCCACATTTTCTTTATCCATTCATCTGATGATGTACACGTAGTTTGTTTCCATCTCCTGGCTATTGTAAATACAGCTGCAGTGAACGTTTTGGCACATGACTCTTTTTGAATTATGGTTTTCTCAGGGTACATGCCCAGTAGTGGGATTGCTGGGTCATATGGTAGTTCTATTTGTAGTTTTTTAAGGAACCTCCATACTCTTCTCCATAGTGGCTATACCAATTCACATTCCCACCAGCAGTGCAAGAGTGTTCCCTTTTCTCCACACCCTCTCCAGCATTTATTGTTTCTAGATTTTTTGATGATGGCCATTGTGACTGGTGTGAGATGATATCTCATTGTAGTTTTGATTTTCATTTCTCTAATGATTAATGAAGTTGAGCATTGTGTCATGTGTTTGTTGGCAGTCTGTATATCTTCTTTGGAGAAATGTCTATTTCGGTCTTCTGCCCATTTTTGGATTGGGTTGTTTGATTTTTTGTTATTGAGCTGCCTGAGCTGCTTATAAATTTTGGAGATTAATCCTTTGTCAGTTGCTTCATTTGCAAATATTTTCTCCCCTTGTGAGGTTTGTCTTTTGGTCTTGTTTGTGGTTTCCTTTGCTGTGCAAAAGCTGTGAAGTTTCATTAGGTCCCATTTGTTTATTTTTGTTTTTATTTCCATTTCTCTAGGAGGTGGGTCAAAAAGGATCTTGCTGTGATTTATGTCTTAGAGTGTTCTACCTATGTTTTCCTCTAGGAGTTTGATATTTTCTGGCCTTACATTTAGGTCTTCAATCCATTTTGAGCTTATATTTGTGTATGGTGTTAGGGAGTGATCTAATCTCATACTTTTACACGTACCTGTCCTGTTTTCCCAGCACCACTTATTGAAGAGGCTGTCCTTTCTCCACTGTACATTCCTGCCTTCTTTTATCAAAGATAAGGTGACTATATGTGCGTGGGTTTATCTCTGGGCTTTCTGTCCTGTTCCATTGATCTATCTTTCTGTTTTTGTGCCAGTACCATACTGTCTTGATTACTGTAGCTTTGTAGTATAGTCTGAAGTCAGGGAGCCTGATTTCTCCAGCTCTGTTTTTCGTTCTCAAGAATGCTTTGGCTATTCGGGGTCTTTTGTGTTTCCATACAAATTGTGAAAGTTTTCGTTCTAGTTTTGTGAAAAATGCCAGTGGTAGTTTGCTAGGGATTGCATTGAATCTGTAGATTGCTTTGGGTAGTAGAGTCCTTTTCACAATGTTGATTCTTCCCATGCAAGAACATGGTATATCTCTCCATCTATTTGTATCATCTTTAATTTCTTTCATCAGTGTCTTAAAATTTTCTGCATACAGGTCTTTTGTCTCCTTAGGTAGGTTTATTCCTAGGTATTTTATTCTTTTTGCTGCAGTGGTAAATGGGAGTGTTTTCTTGATTTCACTTTCAGATTTTTCATCATTGGTGTATAGGAATGCCAGAGATTTCTGTGCATTAACTTTGTATCCTGCTACTTTACCAAATTCATTGATTAGCTCTAGTAGTTTTCCGGTAGCATCTTTAGGATTCGCTGTGTGTAGTACCATGTCATCTGCAAAGAGTGGCAGCTTTACTTCTTCTTTTCCGATTTGGATTCCTTTTATTTCCTTTTCTTCTCTGATTGCTGTGGCTAAAACTTCCAAAACTATGTTGAATAAGAGTGGTGAGAGTGGGCAACCTTGTCTTGTCCTTGATCTTAGTGGAAATGCTTTCATTTTTTCACCATTGAGGACGATGTTGGCTGTGGGTTTGTGATATATGGCCTTTATTATGTTGAGGAAAGTTCCCTCTATGCCTACTTCCTGCAGGGTTTTTATCATAAATGGGTTTTGAATTTTGTCAAAAGCTTTCTCTGCATCTATTGAGATGATCATATGGTTTTTCTCCTTCAGTTTGTTAATACGGTTTATCACATTGATTGTTTTGCGTATACGGAAGAATCCTTGCATTCCTGGAATAAACCCCATTTGATCATGGTGTATGATCCTTTTAATGTGCTGTTGGATTCTGCTTGCTGGTATTTTGTTGAGGATTTTTGCGTCTATGTTCATCAGGGATATTGGCCTGTAGTTTTCTTTCTTTGTGACATCCTTGTCTGGTTTTGGTATCAAGGTGACGGTGGCCTCGTAGAATGAATTTGGGAGTGTTCCTCCCTCTGCTATATTTTGGAAGTGTTTGAGGATAGGTGTTAGCTCTTCTCTAAATGTTTGATAGAAGTCGCCTGTGAAGCCATCTGGTCCTAGGCTTTTGTTTGTTGGAAGATTTTTAATCACAGTTTCCATTTCAGCGCTTGTGATTGGTCTGTTCGTATTTTCTGTTTTTCCCTATTCAGTCTTGGCAGGTTGTGCATTCCTAAGAATTTGTCCGTTTCTTCCAGGTTGTCCATTTTATTGGCATAGAGTTGCTTGTAGTAATCTCTCATGATCTTTTGTATTTCTGCACTGTCAGTTGTTACTTCTCCTTTTTCATTTCTAATTGTATTGATTTGAGTCTTCTCCCTTTTTTTCTTGATGAGTCTGACTAATGGTTTCTCAATTTTGTCTATCTTCTCAAAGAACCAGCTTTTAGCTTTATTGATCTTTGCTATCGTTTCCTTCATTTCTTTTTCATTTATTTCTGATCTGATCTTTATGATTTCTTTCCTTCTGCGAACTTTGGGGTTTTTTTGTTCTTTCTCTTTAAAATTGCTTTAGGTGTTAGGTTAGGTTGTTTATTCGAGATGCTTTCTGTTTCTTAAGGTAGGATTGTATTGCTATAAACTTGCCTCTTAGAACTGCTGTTGCTGCATCCCATAGGTTTGGGGTCGTCGTGTCTCGATTGTCATTCGTCTCTAGGTGTTTTTTGATTTCCTCTTTGATTTCTTCAGTGATCACTTCGTTATTAAGTAGTGTATTGTTTAGCCTCCATGTGTTTGTATTTTGTACAGATCTTTTCCTGTAATTGATATCTAGTCTCACAGCGATGTGCTTGGAAAAGATACTTGATACAGTTTCAATTTTCTTTCTTTTTTTCCACATGTTTATTGGAGCATAATTGGTTTACAGTGGTGTGTTAGTTTCTGCTTTATAACAAAGTGAATCAGTTATACATATACCTATGTTCCCATATCTCTTCCCTCTTGTGTCTCCCTCCCTCCCACCCTCCCTATCCCACGCCTCCAGGCGGTCAGAAAGAACCGAGCTGATCTCCCTGTGCTGTGCGGCTGCTTCCCACCAGCTATCTACCTTATGTTTGGTAGTGTATATATGTCCATGCCTCTCTCTCGCTTTGTCACAGCTCACCCTTCCCCCTCCCCATATCCTCAAGTCCATTCTCTAGTAGGTCTGTGTCTTTATTCCTGTCTCACCCCTAGCTTCTTCGTGACATTTTTTTTCCTTTTTAAATTCCATATATATGTGTTAGCATACGGTATTTGTTTTTCTCTTTCTGAAATATTTCACTCTGTATGACAGACTCTAGGTTTATCCACCTCATTACAAATAGCTCAATTTCGTGTCTTTTTATGGCTGAGTAATATTCCATTGCATACATGTGCCACATCTTCTTTATCCATTCTTCCGGTGATGGACACTTAGGTTGTTTCCAGTCCGGGCTATTGTAAATAGAGCTGCAGTGAACGTTTTGGCACATGACTCTTTTTGAATTATGGTTTTCTCAGGGTACATGCCCAGTAGTGGGATTGCTGGGTCATATGGTAGTTCTATTTGTAGTTTTTTAAGGAACCTCCATACTCTTCTCCATAGTGGCTATACCAATTCACATTCCCACCAGCAGTGCAAGAGTGTTCCCTTTTCTCCACACCCTCTCCAGCATTTATTGTTTCTAGATTTTTTTGATGATGGCCATTGTGACTGGTGTGAGATGATATCTCATTGTAGTTTTGATTTTCATTTCTCTAATGATTAATGAAGTTGAGCATTGTGTCATGTGTTTGTTGGCAGTCTGTATATCTTCTTTGGAGAAATGTCTCTTTCGGCCTTCTGCCCATTTTTGGATTGGGTTGTTTGATTTTTTGTTATTGAGCTGCCTGAGCTGCTTATAAATTTTGGAGATTAATCCTTTGTCAGTTGCTTCATTTGCAAATATTTTCTCCCCTTGTGAGGTTTGTCGTTTGGTCTTGTTTGTGGTTTCCTTTGCTATGCAAAAGCTTTGAAGTTCTATTAGGTCCCATTTGTTTATTTTTGTTTTTATTTCCATTTCTCTAGGAGGTGGGTCAAAAAGGATCTTGCTGTGATTTATGTCTTAGAGTGTTCTACCTATGTTTTCCTCTAGGAGTTTGATAGTTTCTGGCCTTACATTTAGGTCTTCAATCCATTTTGAGCTTATATTTGTGTATGGTGTTAGGGAGTGATCTAATCCCATACATTTACACGTATCTGTCCAGTTTTCCAGCACCACTTATTGAAGAGGCTGTCCTTTCTCCACTGTACATTCCTGCCTTCTTTTATCAAAGATAAGGTGACTATATGTGCGTGGGTTTATCTCTGGGCTTTCTGTCCTGTTCCATTGATCTATCTTTCTGTTTTTGTGCCAGTACCATACTGTCTTGATTACTGTAGCTTTGTAGTATAGTCTGAAGTCAGGGAGCCTGATTTCTCCAGCTCTGTTTTTCGTTCTCAAGATTGCTTTGGCTATTCGGGGTCTTTTGTGTTTCCACACAAATTGTGAAAGTTTTCGTTCTAGTTTTGTGAAAAATGCCAGTGGTAGTTTGCTAGGGATTGCATTGAATCTGTAGATTGCTTTGGGTAGTAGAGTCCTTTTCACAATGTTGATTCTTCCCATGCAAGAACATGGTATATCTCTCCATCTATTTGTATCATCTTTAATTTCTTTCATCAGTGTCTTAAAATTTTCTGCATACAGGTCTTTTGTCTCCTTAGGTAGGTTTATTCCTAGGTATTTTATTCTTTTTGCTGCAGTGGTAAATGGGAGTGTTTTCTTGATTTCACTTTCAGATTTTTCATCATTGGTGTATAGGAATGCCAGAGATTTCTGTGCATTAACTTTGTATCCTGCTACTTTACCAAATTCATTGATTAGCTCTAGTAGTTTTCCGGTAGCATCTTTAGGATTCGCTGTGTGTAGTACCATGTCATCTGCAAAGAGTGGCAGCTTTACTTCTTCTTTTCCGATTTGGATTCCTTTTATTTCCTTTTCTTCTCTGATTGCTGTGGCTAAAACTTCCAAAACTATGTTGAATAAGAGTGGTGAGAGTGGGCAACCTTGTCTTGTCCTTGATCTTAGTGGAAATGCTTTCATTTTTTCACCATTGAGGACGATGTTGGCTGTGGGTTTGTGATATATGGCCTTTATTATGTTGAGGAAAGTTCCCTCTATGCCTACTTCCTGCAGGGTTTTTATCATAAATGGGTTTTGAATTTTGTCAAAAGCTTTCTCTGCATCTATTGAGATGATCATATGGTTTTTCTCCTTCAGTTTGTTAATACGGTTTATCACATTGATTGTTTTGCGTATACGGAAGAATCCTTGCATTCCTGGAATAAACCCCATTTGATCATGGTGTATGATCCTTTTAATGTGCTGTTGGATTCTGCTTGCTGGTATTTTGTTGAGGATTTTTGTGTCTATGTTCATCAGGGATATTGGCCTGTAGTTTTCTTTCTTTGTGACATCCTTGTCTGGTTTTGGTATCAAGGTGACGGTGGCCTCGTAGAATGAATTTGGGAGTGTTCCTCCCTCTGCTATATTTTGGAAGTGTTTGAGGATAGGTGTTAGCTCTTCTCTAAATGTTTGATAGAAGTCGCCTGTGAAGCCATCTGGTCCTAGGCTTTTGTTTGTTGGAAGATTTTTAATCACAGTTTCCATTTCAGCGCTTGTGATTGGTCTGTTCGTATTTTCTGTTTTTCCCTATTCAGTCTTGGCAGGTTGTGCATTCCTAAGAATTTGTCCGTTTCTTCCAGGTTGTCCATTTTATTGGCATAGAGTTGCTTGTAGTAATCTCTCATGATCTTTTGTATTTCTGCACTGTCAGTTGTTACTTCTCCTTTTTCATTTCTAATTGTATTGATTTGAGTCTTCTCCCTTTTTTTCTTGATGAGTCTGACTAATGGTTTCTCAATTTTGTCTATCTTCTCAAAGAACCAGCTTTTAGCTTTATTGATCTTTGCTATCGTTTCCTTCATTTCTTTTTCATTTATTTCTGATCTGATCTTTATGATTTCTTTCCTTCTGCGAACTTTGGGGGTTTTTTGTTCTTTCTCTTTAAAATTGCTTTAGGTGTTAGGTTAGGTTGTTTATTCGAGATGCTTTCTGTTTCTTAAGGTAGGATTGTATTGCTATAAACTTGCCTCTTAGAACTGCTGTTGCTGCATCCCATAGGTTTGGGGTCGTCGTGTCTCGATTGTCATTCGTCTCTAGGTGTTTTTTGATTTCCTCTTTGATTTCTTCAGTGATCACTTCGTTATTAAGTAGTGTATTGTTTAGCCTCCATGTGTTTGTATTTTGTACAGATCTTTTCCTGTAATTGATATCTAGTCTCACAGCGATGTGCTTGGAAAAGATACTTGATTCAGTTTCAATTTTCTTTCTTTTTTTCCACATGTTTATTGGAGCATAATTGGTTTACAGTGGTGTGTTAGTTTCTGCTTTATAACAAAGTGAATCAGTTATACATATACCTATGTTCCCATATCTCTTCCCTCTTGCGTCTCCCTCCCTCCCACCCTCCCTATCCCACGCCTCCAGGCGGTCAGAAAGAACCGAGCTGATCTCCCTGTGCTATGCGGCTGCTTCCCACCAGCTATCTACCTTATGTTTGGTAGTGTATATATGTCCGTGCCTCTCTCTCGCTTTGTCACAGCTCACCCTTCCCCCTTCCCATATCCTCAAGTCCATTCTCTAGTAGGTCTGTGTCTTTATTCCTGTCTCACCCCTAGCTTCTTCGTGACATTTTTTTTCCTTTTTAAATTCCATATATATGTGTTAGCATACGGTATTTGTTTTTCTCTTTCTGAAATATTTCACTCTGTATGACAGACTCTAGGTTTATCCACCTCATTACAAATAGCTCAATTTCGTGTCTTTTTATGGCTGAGTAATATTCCATTGCATACATGTGCCACATCTTCTTTATCCATTCTTCCGATGATGGACACTTACGTTGTTTCCAGTCCGGGCTATTGTAAATAGAGCTGCAGTGAACATTTTGGCACATGACTCTTTTTGAATTATGGTGTTCTGAGGGTATATGCCCAGTAGTGGGATTGCCGGGTCACATGGTAGTTCTATTTGTAGTTTTTTAAGGAACCTTCATACTGTTCTCCACAGTGGCTGTATCAATTTACATTCGCACCAACAGTGCAAGAGGCTTCCCTTTTCTCCACACCCACTCCAGCATTTACTGTTTCTAGATTTTTTGATGATGGCCATTCTGACTGGTGTGAGATGATATCTCATTGTAGTTCTCATTTGCATTTCTCTAATGATTAATGAAGTTGAGCATTGTGTCATGTGTTTGTTGGCAGTCTGTATATCTTCTTTGGAGAAATGTCTCTTTCGGCCTTCTGCCCATTTTTGGATTGGGTTGTTTGATCTTTTGTTATTGAGCTGCCTGAGCTGCTTACAAATTTTGGAGATTAATCCTTTGTCAGTTGCTTCATTTGCAAATATTTTCTCCCCTTGTGAGGTTTGTGTTTTGGTCTTGTTTGTGGTTTCCTTTGCTGTGCAAAAGCTTTGAAGTTCCATTAGGTCTCATTTGTTTATTTTTGTTTTTATTTCCATTTCTCTAGGAGGTGGGTCAAAAAGGATCTTGCTGTGATTTATGTCTTAGAGTGTTCTACCTATGTTTTCCTCTAGGAGTTTGATATTTTCTGGCCTTACATTTAGGTCTTCAATCCATTTTGAGCTTATATTTGTGTATGGTGTTAGGGAGTGATCTAATCTCATACTTTTACACGTACCTGTCCTGTTTTCCCAGCACCACTTATTGAAGAGGCTGTCCTTTTTCCACTGTACATTCCTGCCCCCTTTATCAAAGATAAGGTGTCCATATGTGCGTGGGTTTATCTCTGGGCTTTCTGTCCTGTTCCATTGATCTATCTTTCTGTTTTTGTGCCAGTACCATACCGTCTTGATAACTGTAGCTTTGTAGTATAGTCTGAAGTCAGGGAGCCTGATTCCTCCAGTTCCTTTTTTCGTTCTCAAGATTGCTTTGGCTATTCGGGGTCTTTTGTATTTCCATACAAATTGTGAAAGTTTTCGTTCTAGTTTTGTGAAAAATGCCAGTGGTAGTTTGCTAGGGATTGCATTGAATCTGTAGATTGCTTTGGGTAGTAGAGTCCTTTTCACAATGTTGATTCTTCCCATGCAAGAACATGGTATATATCTCCATCTATTTGTATCATCTTTAATTTCTTTCATCAGTGTCTTAAAATTTTCTGCATACAGGTCTTTTGTCTCCTTAGGTAGGTTTATTCCTAGGTATTTTATTCTTTTTGCTGCAGTGGTAAATGGGAGTGTTTTCTTGATTTCACTTTCAGATTTTTCATCATCGGTGTATAGGAATGCCAGAGATTTCTGTGTATTAATTTTGTATCCTGCTACTTTACCAAATTCATTGATTAGCTCTAGTAGTTTTCCGGTAGCATCTTTAGGATTCGCTGTGTGTAGTAACATGTCATCTGCAAACAGTGACAGCTTTACTTCTTTTCTGACTTGGATTCCTTTTATTTCCTTTTCTTCTCTGATTGCTGTGGCTAAAACTTCCAAAACTATGTTGAATAAGAGTGGTGAGAGTGGGCAACCTTGTCTTGTCCTTGATCTTAGTGGAAATGCTTTCATTTTTTCACCATTGAGGACGATGTTGGCTGTGGGTTTGTGATATATGGCCTTTATTATGTTGAGGAAAGTTCCCTCTATGCCTACTTCCTGCAGGGTTTTTATCATAAATGGGTTTTGAATTTTGTCAAAAGCTTTCTCTGCATCTATTGAGATGATCATATGGTTTTTCTCCTTCAGTTTGTTAATACGGTTTATCACATTGATTGTTTTGCGTATACGGAAGAATCCTTGCATTCCTGGAATAAACCCCATTTGATCATGGTGTATGATCCTTTTAATGTGCTGTTGGATTCTGCTTGCTGGTATTTTGTTGAGGATTTTTGCGTCTATGTTCATCAGGGATATTGGCCTGTAGTTTTCTTTCTTTGTGACATCCTTGTCTGGTTTTGGTATCAAGGTGACGGTGGCCTCGTAGAATGAATTTGGGAGTGTTCCTCCCTCTGCTATATTTTGGAAGTGTTTGAGGATAGGTGTTAGCTCTTCTCTAAATGTTTGATAGAAGTCGCCTGTGAAGCCATCTGGTCCTAGGCTTTTGTTTGTTGGAAGATTTTTAATCACAGTTTCCATTTCAGCGCTTGTGATTGGTCTGTTCGTATTTTCTGTTTTTCCCTATTCAGTCTTGGCAGGTTGTGCATTCCTAAGAATTTGTCCGTTTCTTCCAGGTTGTCCATTTTATTGGCATAGAGTTGCTTGTAGTAATCTCTCATGATCTTTTGTATTTCTGCACTGTCAGTTGTTACTTCTCCTTTTTCATTTCTAATTGTATTGATTTGAGTCTTCTCCCTTTTTTTCTTGATGAGTCTGACTAATGGTTTCTCAATTTTGTCTATCTTCTCAAAGAACCAGCTTTTAGCTTTATTGATCTTTGCTATCGTTTCCTTCATTTCTTTTTCATTTATTTCTGATCTGATCTTTATGATTTCTTTCCTTCTGCGAACTTTGGGGGTTTTTTGTTCTTTCTCTTTAAAATTGCTTTAGGTGTTAGGTTAGGTTGTTTATTCGAGATGCTTTCTGTTTCTTAAGGTAGGATTGTATTGCTATAAACTTGCCTCTTAGAACTGCTGTTGCTGCATCCCATAGGTTTGGGGTCGTCGTGTCTCGATTGTCATTCGTCTCTAGGTGTTTTTTGATTTCCTCTTTGATTTCTTCAGTGATCACTTCGTTATTAAGTAGTGTATTGTTTAGCCTCCATGTGTTTGTATTTTGTACAGATCTTTTCCTGTAATTGATATCTAGTCTCACAGCGATGTGCTTGGAAAAGATACTTGATTCAGTTTCAATTTTCTTTCTTTTTTTCCACATGTTTATTGGAGCATAATTGGTTTACAGTGGTGTGTTAGTTTCTGCTTTATAACAAAGTGAATCAGTTATACATATACCTATGTTCCCATATCTCTTCCCTCTTGCGTCTCCCTCCCTCCCACCCTCCCTATCCCACGCCTCCAGGCGGTCAGAAAGAACCGAGCTGATCTCCCTGTGCTATGCGGCTGCTTCCCACCAGCTATCTACCTTATGTTTGGTAGTGTATATATGTCCGTGCCTCTCTCTCGCTTTGTCACAGCTCACCCTTCCCCCTTCCCATATCCTCAAGTCCATTCTCTAGTAGGTCTGTGTCTTTATTCCTGTCTCACCCCTAGCTTCTTCGTGACATTTTTTTTCCTTTTTAAATTCCATATATATGTGTTAGCATACGGTATTTGTTTTTCTCTTTCTGAAATATTTCACTCTGTATGACAGACTCTAGGTTTATCCACCTCATTACAAATAGCTCAATTTCGTGTCTTTTTATGGCTGAGTAATATTCCATTGCATACATGTGCCACATCTTCTTTATCCATTCTTCCGATGATGGACACTTACGTTGTTTCCAGTCCGGGCTATTGTAAATAGAGCTGCAGTGAACATTTTGGCACATGACTCTTTTTGAATTATGGTGTTCTGAGGGTATATGCCCAGTAGTGGGATTGCCGGGTCACATGGTAGTTCTATTTGTAGTTTTTTAAGGAACCTTCATACTGTTCTCCACAGTGGCTGTATCAATTTACATTCGCACCAACAGTGCAAGAGGCTTCCCTTTTCTCCACACCCACTCCAGCATTTACTGTTTCTAGATTTTTTGATGATGGCCATTCTGACTGGTGTGAGATGATATCTCATTGTAGTTCTCATTTGCATTTCTCTAATGATTAATGAAGTTGAGCATTGTGTCATGTGTTTGTTGGCAGTCTGTATATCTTCTTTGGAGAAATGTCTCTTTCGGCCTTCTGCCCATTTTTGGATTGGGTTGTTTGATCTTTTGTTATTGAGCTGCCTGAGCTGCTTACAAATTTTGGAGATTAATCCTTTGTCAGTTGCTTCATTTGCAAATATTTTCTCCCCTTGTGAGGTTTGTGTTTTGGTCTTGTTTGTGGTTTCCTTTGCTGTGCAAAAGCTTTGAAGTTCCATTAGGTCTCATTTGTTTATTTTTGTTTTTATTTCCATTTCTCTAGGAGGTGGGTCAAAAAGGATCTTGCTGTGATTTATGTCTTAGAGTGTTCTACCTATGTTTTCCTCTAGGAGTTTGATATTTTCTGGCCTTACATTTAGGTCTTCAATCCATTTTGAGCTTATATTTGTGTATGGTGTTAGGGAGTGATCTAATCTCATACTTTTACACGTACCTGTCCTGTTTTCCCAGCACCACTTATTGAAGAGGCTGTCCTTTTTCCACTGTACATTCCTGCCCCCTTTATCAAAGATAAGGTGTCCATATGTGCGTGGGTTTATCTCTGGGCTTTCTGTCCTGTTCCATTGATCTATCTTTCTGTTTTTGTGCCAGTACCATACCGTCTTGATAACTGTAGCTTTGTAGTATAGTCTGAAGTCAGGGAGCCTGATTCCTCCAGTTCCTTTTTTCGTTCTCAAGATTGCTTTGGCTATTCGGGGTCTTTTGTATTTCCATACAAATTGTGAAAGTTTTCGTTCTAGTTTTGTGAAAAATGCCAGTGGTAGTTTGCTAGGGATTGCATTGAATCTGTAGATTGCTTTGGGTAGTAGAGTCCTTTTCACAATGTTGATTCTTCCCATGCAAGAACATGGTATATATCTCCATCTATTTGTATCATCTTTAATTTCTTTCATCAGTGTCTTAAAATTTTCTGCATACAGGTCTTTTGTCTCCTTAGGTAGGTTTATTCCTAGGTATTTTATTCTTTTTGCTGCAGTGGTAAATGGGAGTGTTTTCTTGATTTCACTTTCAGATTTTTCATCATCGGTGTATAGGAATGCCAGAGATTTCTGTGTATTAATTTTGTATCCTGCTACTTTACCAAATTCATTGATTAGCTCTAGTAGTTTTCCGGTAGCATCTTTAGGATTCGCTGTGTGTAGTAACATGTCATCTGCAAACAGTGACAGCTTTACTTCTTTTCTGACTTGGATTCCTTTTATTTCCTTTTCTTCTCTGATTGCTGTGGCTAAAACTTCCAAAACTATGTTGAATAAGAGTGGTGAGAGTGGGCAACCTTGTCTTGTCCTTGATCTTAGTGGAAATGCTTTCATTTTTTCACCATTGAGGACGATGTTGGCTGTGGGTTTGTGATATATGGCCTTTATTATGTTGAGGAAAGTTCCCTCTATGCCTACTTCCTGCAGGGTTTTTATCATAAATGGGTTTTGAATTTTGTCAAAAGCTTTCTCTGCATCTATTGAGATGATCATATGGTTTTTCTCCTTCAGTTTGTTAATATGGTTTATCACATTGATTGTTTTGCGTATACTGAAGAATCCTTGCATTCCTGGAATAAACCCCATTTAATCATGGTGTATGATCCTTTTAATGTGCTGTTGGATTCTGTTTGCTAGTATTTTGTTGAGGATTTTTGCGTCTATGTTCATCAGGGATATTGGCCTGTAGTTTTCTTTCTTTGTGACATCCTTGTCTGGTTATGGTATCAAGGTGACGGTGGCCTCGTAGAATGAATTTGGGAGTGTTCCTTCCTCTGCTATATTTTGGAAGTGTTTGAGGAGGATAGGTGTTAGCTCTTCTGTAAATGTTTGATAGAAGTCGCCTGTGAAGCCATCTGGTCCTGGGCTTTTGTTTGTTGGAAGATTTTTAATCACAGTTTCCATTTCAGTGCTTGTGATTGGTCTGTTCGTATTTTCTGTTTTTCCCTATTTAGTCTTGGCAGGTTGTGCATTCCTAAGAATTTGTCTGTTTCTTCCAGGTTGTCCATTTTATGGGCATAGAGTTGCTTGTAGTAATCTCTCATGATCTTTTGTATTTCTGCACTGTCAGTTGTTACTTCTCCTTTTTCATTTCTAATTGTATTGATTTGAATCTTCTCCCTTTTTTTCTTGATGAGTCTGGCTAATGGTTTCTCAATTTTGTCTATCTTCTCAAAGAACCAGCTTTTAGCTTTATTGATCTTTGCTATCATTTCCTTCATTTCTTTTTCATTTATTTCTGATCTGATCTTTATGATTTCTTTCCTTCTGCGAACTTTAGGTTTTTTTTGTTTTTCTTTCTCTTTAAAATTGCTTTAGGTGTGAGGTTAGGTGGTTTATTCGAGATGCTTTCTGTTTCTTAAGGTAGGATTGTATTGCTATAAACTTGCCTCTTAGAACTGCTGTTGCTGCATTCCATAGGTTTGGGGTCGTCGTGTCTCGATTGTCATTCGTCTCTAGGTGTTTTTTTGATTTCCTCTTTGATTTCTTCAGTGATCACTTCGTTATTAAGTAGTGTATTGTTTAGCCTCCATGTGTTTGTATTTTGTACAGATCTTTTCCTGTAATTGATATCTAGTCTCATAGCGATGTGCTCGGAAAAGATACTTGAAACAATTTCAATTTTCTTAAATTTACCAGGGTTTGACTTGTGTCCCAAGATATGATCTGTTTTGGAGAATGTTGCATGAGCACTTGAGAAAAATGTGTATTATGTTGTTTTTGGATAGAATGTCCTATAAATTGTCAATAAAGTCTGTCTTGTTTAATGTATCATTTAAAGCTTGTGTTTCCTTAATTATTTTCATTTTGCATGATCGGTCCATTGCTGAAAGTGGCGTGTCAAAGTTTCCTACTATGAATGTGTTAGTGTTGATTTCCCCTTTTATGGCTGTTATTATTTTCTTTATGTATTGAGGTGCTTCTATGTTGGGTGCCTAAATATTTACAATTGTTATATCTTTCTCTTGGATCCATCCCTTGATCATTATATACTGTTCTTTGTCTCTTGTAATAGTCTTTATTTTAAAGTCTATTTTGTCTGATATGAGAATTGCTACTCCAGGTTTCTTTTGGTTTACATTTGCATTGAATATCTTTTTCCATCCTCTCACTTTCAGTCTGTATGTGTCTTTAGGTCGGACGTGGGTCTCTTGTAGACAACATATATATGGGTCCTTTTTTGTATCCATTTAGCCAGTCTGTACCTCTTGGAGGGTGCATTTAATCCATTTACATTTAAGGTAATTATCGATATGTATGTTCCTATTCCCATTTTCTCAGTTGTTTGGGGTTTGTTATTGTAGAACTTTTCCTTCTCTTGTGTTTCTTGCCTAGAGAAGTTCCTTTAGCATTTGTTGTAAAGCTTGTTTTGTGGTGCTGAACTCGCTCAATTTTTGCTTGTCTCTAAAGGTTTTTAATTTCTCCATCAAATCTGAATGAGATCCTTGCTGGGTTTAGTAATCTTGGTTTTAGGTTTTTCTCCTTCATCACTTTAAATATGTCCTGCCAGTCCCTTCTGACTTTCAGAGTTTCTGCTGAAAGATCAGCTGTTAACCTTATGCCGATTCCCTTGTGTGTTATTTGTTGTTTTTTCCTTGCTGTTTTTAATATGTTTTCTTTGTATTTAATTTTTGTTAGTTTGATTAATATGTGTCTTGGCGCGTTTGTCCTTGGATTGTTCTTGTATGGGATTCTCTGTGCTTCCTGCACTTGATTAACTATTTCTTTTCCTATATTAGGGAAGTTTTCAACTATAACCTCTTCAAATATTTTCTCAGTCCCTTTTTTCTTTTCTTCTTCTGGAACCCCTATAATTGTAATGTTGGTGTGTTTAATGTTGTCCCAGAGGTCTCTGAGACTGTCCTCAATTCTTTTGTCTTTATTCTGCTTTGCAGTAGTCATTTGCAGTATTTTATCTTCACTGTCACTTATCTGTTCTTCTGCCTCAGTTATTCTGCTATTGATCCCATTTAGAGTATTTTTCATTTCATTTATTGTGTTGTTCATCGTTGCTTGTTTCATCTTTAGTTCTTCTAGGTCCTTGTTAAATGTTTGTTGCATTTTGTCTATTCTATTTCCAAGCTTTTGGATCATCTTGACTATCATTATTCTGAATTCTTTTTCCGGTAGACTGCCCGTTTCCTCCTCATGTGTTAGGTCAGGTGGGTTTTTATCTTGCTTCTCCATCTGCTGTGTGTTTTTTTGTCTTCTCATTTTGCTCATTTTACTGTGTTTCGGGTTTCCTTTTTGCAGGCTGCAGGTTCATTGTTCCCATTGTTTTTGGTGTCTGTCCCCAGTGGGTAAGGTTGGTTCAGTGGGTTGTGTAGGCTTCCTGGTGGAGGGGACTCTTGCCTGTGTTCTGATGGATGAGGCTGGATTTTGTGTTTCTGGTGGGAAGCTCCATGTCTGGTGGTGTGTTTTGGGATGTCTGTGGGCTTATTATTATTTTAGGCAGCCTCTCTGCTAATGGGTGGGGTTGTGTTCCTGTTTTGCTAGTTGTTTGGCATAGGGTGTCCAGCACTGTAGCTTGCGGGTCGTTGAGTGAAGCTGGGTGCTGGTGTTGAGATGGAGATCTCTGGGAGATTTTCACTGTTTGATATTATGTGGAGCTGGGAGGTTCCTTGTGGACCAGTGTCCTGAAGTTGGCTCTCCCACCTCAGAGGCACAGCAGTGACTTCTGGCTGCAGCACCAAGAGCCTTTCATCCACTCGGCTCAGAATGAAAGTGAGAAAAAGTAGAAAGAAAGAAAGGGAGGGAGGGAGGGAGGGAGGAAGGAAAGAAAAGAAAGGAAAGAAGAAAGAAAAAAAAAGAAAGCAAAATAAAGTAAGATAAAATAAAGTTATTAAAATTAAAAATAATTATTAAGAAAAAGGATTTTTAAAAATTAAAAAAAAAAACGGACGTATAGAACCCTAGGACAAATGGTGAAATCAAAGATATACAGACAAAATCTCACACAGAATCATACACATACACACTCACAAAAAGAGGAAAGAGGAAACAATAATAAATCTTCTCAAAGTCCCCCTCCTCAATTTGGGATGATTTATTGTCTATTCAGGTATTCCACAGATGCAGGATACATCAAGTTGATTGTGGAGTTTTAATGTATTGCTCCTGAGGATGCTGGGAGAGATTTCCCTTTCTCTTCTTTGTTCGCACAGCTCCTGGGGCTCAGCTTTGGATTTGGCCCCGCCTCTGTGTGTAGGTCGCTGGAGGGTGTCTGTTCTTCACTCAGACAGGCCTGGGTGAAATGAGCAGCTGACTTGGGGGCTCTGGCTCACTCAGGCTGGGGGCAGGGAGGGGTGCGGATGCCAGGCGAGCCTGCGACGGCAAAGGCTGATGGAACATTGCACCAGCCTGAGGCGTGCCGTGCGTTCTCCTGGGGAAGTTGTCCCTGGATCCCAGGACCCTGGCAGTGGCGGGCTGCACAGGCTCCCCGGAAGGGAGGTGTGGATAGTGACCTGTGCTCGCACACAGGCTTCTTGGTGGTGACAGCAGCAGTCTTAGCATCTCATGCCCATCTTTGGGGTCCGCGCTGTTAGCCGCGGCTCGCGCCCGTCTCTGGAGCTCCTTTAAGCAGCGCTTTTAATCCCCTCTCCTTGCACACCAGGAAACAGAGGGAAGAAAAAGTCTCTTGCCTCTTCGGCAGCTGCAGACTTTTCGCGGACTGCTTCCCGGCCAGCCATGGTGCACTAACCCCCTGCAGGCTGTGTTCACTCCGCCAACCCCAGTCCTCTCCCTGCGCTCCGCCCCAGTGGGTGAGCAGACAAGCCTCTCAGGCTGGTGAGTGCTGGTCGGCACCGATCCTCTGTGCCGGAATCTCTCTGCTTTGCCTTCCGCATCCCTGTTGCTGTGCTCTCCTCCGCGGCTCCAAAGCTTACCCCCTCCGCCACCCGCAGTGTCTGCCCGCAAAGGGGCTACCTAGTGTGTGGAAACCTTTCCTCCTTCACAGCTCCCTCCCACTGGTGTGGGTCCCGTCCCTATTCTTTTGTCTCTGTTTATTCTTTTTTCTTTTGCCTTACCCAGGTGTGTGGGGATTTTCTTGCCGTTTGGGAGGTCTCAGGTCTTCTGCCAGCGTTCAGTAGGTGTTCTGTAGGAGTTGTTCCACATGTAGATGTATTTCTGGTGTATCTGTGGGGAGGAAGGTGATCTCTGCGTCTTACTCTTCCACCATCTTCCTCCCAGTAATGTATTTTTTAGCCTCCATGTGTTTGTGTTTTTTACATTTTTTTCCCTGTAATTCATTTCTAATCTCATAGCGTTGTGGTCAGAAAAGATGCTTGATATGATTTCAATTTTCTTAAATTGACTTAGGCTTGATTTGTGACCCAAGAGGTGATCTATCCTGGAAAATGTTCTGTGCGCACTTGAGAAGAAAGTGTAATCTGCTGTTTTTGGATGGAGTGTCCTATAAATATAAATTAAATCTATCCGGTCTATTGTGTCATTTAAAGCTTCTGTTTATTTTCATTTTGGGTGATCTCTCCATTGGTGTAAGTGAGGTGTTAAAGTCCCCCACTATTACTGTGGTACTGTTGATTTCCTCTTTTATAGCTGTTAGCAGTTGCCTTATGTATTGAGGTGCTCCTATGTTGGGTGCATATAGATTTATAATTGTTATATCTTCTTCTTGGATTGATCCCTTGATCATTATGTAGTGTCCTTTCTTGTCTCTTGTAACATTCTTTATTTTAAAGTATACTTTATCTGATATGAGTATAGCTACTCCAGCTTTCTTTTGATTTCCATTTGCATGGAATATCTTTTTCCATCCCCTCACTTTAATATGTATGGGTCTTGTTTTTGTATCCATTCAGCAAGCCTGTGTCTTTTGGTTGGAGTGTTTAATCCATTCACATTTAAGGTAATTATCAGTATGTATGTTCCTGTGACCATTTTCTTCATTGTTTTGGGTTTGTTTTTGTAGGTCCTTTTCTTGTATTTTCCACTTAGAGAAGTTCCTTTAGCATTTGTTGTAGAGGTGGTTTGGTGGTGCTGAATTCTCTTAGCTTTTGCTTGTCTGCAAAGCTTTTGATTTCTCCATCGAATCTGAATGAGATCCTTGCTGGGTAGAGTAATCTTGGTTGTAGGTTCTTCCCTTTCATCATTTGAAGTATGTCATGCCACTCCCTTCTGGCTTGTAAAGTTTCTGCTGAGAAATCAGCTGTTAACCTTATGGCAGTTCCCTTGTATGTTATTTGTCGGTTTCCCCTTGCTGCTTTTAATAATTTTTCTTTGTCTTTAATTTTTGCCAATTTGATGACTATGTGTCTCGGCATGTTTCTCCTTGGGTTTATCCTGTATGGGATTCGCTGCGCTTCCTGGACTTGGGTTGCTATTTCTTTTCCCATGTTAGGGACGTTTTCAACTATAATCTCTTCAAATATTTTCTTGGGTCCTTTCTCTCTCTCTTCTCCTTTTGGGACCCCTATAATGCAAATGTTGTTGTGTTTAATGTTGTCCCAGAGGTCTCTTAGGCTGTCTTCATTTCTTTTCATTCTTTTTCCTTTATTCTGTTCCACAGCAGCGAATTCCACCATTCTGTCTTCCAGGTCACGTGTCTGTTCTTCTGCCTCAGTTATTCTGCTATTGATTCCTTCTAGTGTAGTTTCATTTTAGTTATTGTATTGTTCGTCTCTGTTTGTTTGTTCTTTAATTCTTGTAGGTCTTTGTTAAAGATTTCTTGCATGTTCTTGATCTTTGCCTCCATTCTTTTTCCGAGGTCCTGGATCATCTTCACTCTCATTATTCTGAATTCTTTTTCTGGATGGTTGCCTATCTCCACTTCATTTAGTTGTTTTTCTGGGGCTTTATCTTGTTCCTTCCTCTGGTACCTAGCCCTCTGCCTTTTCATCTTGTCTGTCTTCCTGTGAATGTGGTTTTTGTTCCACAGGCTGCAGGATTGTAGTTCTTCTTGCTTCTGCTGTCTGCCCTCTGTTAGAATGCCCTTATTAAGAAGGGGATTCCCACTGAAACAGTAGGTAGGTAGAAGTGTTGTCACCACATAGTTGCATGGCACTTTTCTTTGAGATTTTAATTTGTTTTATTGATGCTTCCAAATTAGGGAAATATATATTTAATTTTAAAAATAATGAGAAATTGATAATAGAACAGGTTGCTTAAGATCATGTGGTGAGTTAGCAACTTACCACAGGGCCACCAAGTGCCATGAATCAGGATTCCCTGGGATTCCTGGTGTAGGGACTTCTCTGGTGGTCCAGTGGTAAAGAATCCACCTTCCTATGCAGGGGACACGGGTTTGATCCCTGGTCGAGGAATAAAGATCCCACTTGCCGCTGGGCAACTAAGCCCACACGCCACAGCTACTGAACTTGCGCGCCTCAATGAGAGAGCCCATGTGCCGCGAACTACAGAGCCCACTCACTCAGGAGCCCGCGTGCTACAACTAGAGAGAGAAAACCAACACGCCACAACTAGAGAGAAGCCCGCACCACAATGAAAAGATCCTGCATGCCGCAACTAAGGCCTGATGCAGCCAAAAAAATAAAGAAAAAAAAAGGGAAGCCCATTTATTTTATAAAATATGGGAGTTAAAGACCAAGGTTCTGTGGCAGAGAAATAAATAATACAGAATGATGAGATGTATATATTAAGGGTTTGGGTTTTTTTTTTTTCTTTTTGCGGTATGCAGGCCTCTCACTGCTGTGGCCTCTCACGTTGCGGAGCACAGACTCCGGACGTGCAGGCCCAGCAGCTGTGGCTCATGGGCCCAGCCGCTGCGCGGCATGTGGGATCTTCCCGGACCGGGGCATGAACCCGTGTCCCCTGCATCGGCAGGCAGACTCTCAACCACTGCACCACCAGGGAAGCTCAAGGGTTTGGGATTTTTTAACCTAAGTTAAAAATATTTCCCCTTACATGATGAGTATAGAGGCTTTGTTTGCTTGTGAAACATGAATTGTCATAAACTCTTATAACCATGTTGTCTGAGTTTTCAGCCATAATTAGAGGTGATGCAGGTGAATGTAATCCCAGGGGCAGAACAGTGTTTTCTATCTCCACCTTTGTTTAGTTTGGGCTACCTTAAACAGGGACTTACACACTCCTAGGAGAATTGAAGGTTTTGGTTTATTTTGCCATGTTTGAGTTCCCTTTTTTGATGTATATTAGCTCATTAGTTATACCTCCATAAAAATCTGCCCTTACAACACTCAAAATGTAAAAATAGACCTTAAATTAATTGAATTAAATTTAGAGTATACCACAGATAACTAGGATATACATCTAATATATATCAAAAGCCTGAAAACATTTGCTCGTACCCTTCAGTCTAGTCATTAGATTTCATCCTGAGAATGGGGTTGTTAACCATAGGTGAACATCAGGGAGTCTTATTTTCAAATTAAGAACTCTAGAATAATTCAGCAAAAGACAAAAAGCTAAGTACACCATCTAAAGTGTAACAAAAATTGGCAGTGACCTGAATGTCCAACTATAGGATTAAGTAAATTGTAGTTCATCACTTAATAGAATATTATGTAACCATTAATACAGTACTTTTATAGATGACATAGAAACATGGGAAAATGTTTATAATAAAAGTGGAAATAATAAGTTACCTTTCGCTACAGCTATGTAAAGTATATCTGTACATGAGGAAAGAATTAACAGTAGCCAAACATAAAACTTTTATGGGAAAGTGGTGAGCTTATTTTCCACAATTTCCTTCACTGTCATTTCAATAAAAAGAGGTAGAAGAAGGGGAGGGGAGAAAATGTAGTTTAGTTTCTGGTGTTTCCTCCCACTCTTTAGAATAATGGGGTCCTGGGAACCACCTAATGAGTGTATAGTGGTATCATTGCCACTGACTTTCTAGATTGATACTTTTTTCCCCCCTAAGGAATTTATTTATTTGGTTGCACTGGGTCTATTTGGTTGCGCTGGGTCTTATTTGCAGCAGGCCGACTCCTTAGTTGTGGCTTGTGGGCTCCTTAGTTGTGGCTTGCCGGCTCCTTAGTTGCAACACGTGGACTCCTTAATTGTGGCTCATGGGCTCCTTAGTTGCAGGTCACTGGCTTCTTAGTTGCAGCATGTGGGCTCCTTAGTTGTGGCATGCAAACTCTTAGTTGTGGCATGCGTGTGGGATCTAGTTCCCTGACCAGGGATCGAACCTGGGCCCCCTGCATTGGGAGCATGGAGTCTTTACCACTGTGCCACCAGGGTGGTCCCTAGATTGACACTTTTTTGTTGTTTTTTTGTGGTACGCGGGCCTCTCACTGTTGTGGCCTCTCCCGTTGCGGAGCACAGGCTCCGGATGCGCAGGCTCAGCGGCCATGGCTCACGGGCCCAGCCGCTCCGCGGCATGTGGGATCCTCCCAGACCGGGTCATGAACCCGTGTCCCCTGCATCAGCAGGCGGACTCCCAACCACTGCGCCGCCAGGGAAACCCCCTGACACTTTTATATATAATATTTTAAAAATTTTCTTCCTGTTTTCATGTTTCTCAAAGTGTGGTTTAGGACTTGTTTCCCAGATTCATTATGGTTTATGAAGGCATCCTTACAGTAAACTGATGGTGGAAAGGTAGAATCAAGGTCAGAGAGATACAGAAAAATAACTTTGTGTGTTTCTAGGCTTGATGAGAAAAGGCTTTAGTTAACTATATTAAAGCAGAAAAGGTCAGCATCTACTGAATGTGATGAGGTCTGCTTTCTGGTTTTGTAAAGGAAGAAAACATTCAGGAAACAGTTTTATGAAATTTGTTATAATGTAAATGGGTTCTTGTCCTATGAAATTTGGGACTTATAGTTTTATATTTTCCCCAAGGGAAGCTGTCTTCATGTACCTCATTTAGACTCTAAACCTACTGGACAGAGCAGAATGCAAAAGACTTTCAACTGTTATACTCAAGAAACGTTTATTGTTATACTCAAGAAATATTTATTATTAACAGAGTTGGTTGACCATGTCAGGAGTGTCCCATTTGTCCTCTGAATTTTCCTACCAGGGAAGGAGCATCCATACTGATTCATGGAACAGAAGGAACTGATTCCACACTCCAGGTTACCTCCCTGGCCCAGATTATCTTGGAACCAAGAAGCAGGACCATCCGGGGCTTTGAGGCCTTGATAGAGAGAGAGTGGCTTCAGGTGAGAAAAGCTATTTTGTCCACAGAGGAACTGCTCATAATTGATGTTTGATCCTGGTTTGTGGGAATGGATATAATATATGAAATTCTGATTGATTCAGATGTTTAATTTTCTGGGGGACAGTAAATCTCTCATCCTCTTAATAAATGCCTGTAATCTTTACTGCCTCTCAATTTCTGTCTCCCTTTTTGCTTATATTGCTCATTTGGCACTTCATTCCCCTAACAAACGTTATTAGTTGTACCTTGTTACCTATAGGGGAAACACAAAGAACGTGTAAAACATGGTCTTGTCTCACAGAACTCAGTCTTGCTAGAGATAAAAGACATAAACAAGGGGGGAAGGAGGAGTGGGGACTTGTAAGTACAAGGCATGTGCTTTAGTGCTTTCTACCTTCTGCTCATCTCTGTCCTGTCGTCTTCCTCAGCCAGGTGAAATCCTTCTCATCCTGTAAGATCCAGCTAAATATCTCTACTTTCGTGAAGACTCTGGGACCTTAACTTCCTTCACAGAAAAAATTGATCCATTTTCCTCACACCTTGTTTCCTGAACTAGACTCAGATATAGTGACTTCTTTGAGTTCAGGGAACCTTGCCCACCCAATTCAGCTGTTTACCCCTAGGACACAACACAGTGCTGTCCTATATAATGCTGAAGGACAGCTAAAATAAAGGTCTCATAAAATAGATGGAAATCCTTCAGGCCAGAGGTTAATTTAAATATATATACACCATGTAACTTAGTGTGTAATTGTGATTGAAAACAAATGTTTAGATATATCTTGAAAGGAAGTATCTCTGGAGAAAATCACTTCTGGCCCTTCTAGTTACAATTCAGCTTTATTATGTGTTAATGCTGTTATGTTTACCATGTCTACCCACCCTGACAGCTGACCTTTATCTCTGTTTAAGTCAGACCATCCTAAATATTTGGTACAGATCTTATTCAGCTACATTCCTTGTGATGCATAGCAAACAAACAAATGAGTATGATTGATTTGTTTATATATTACCATTTTCATGGGCATCAAAATCCCATTCATGTTCCTGGCATTATCTTTGTCAGATAAAGTAGCACGAGGACCCAAAGATAAAGCATGTATATGAAATACCTAGAAGGGTGTGATTTGGGGGGATAAGGTCAGTACTCAGGTTCTGGGTGGGCCAGAGAGCCAAATGATTCTTAAATTTCCTTTGGTCAGTAGATGACAGACTTTTCTAGTTCTTTTTGGGGGGAGGGGGAAACTAAAGACAGCTTTGTCTCTAATATAAAAGCATTCATACAGATGTAATCATGACAGTAACTTTCTTATGTAATTAAAGACTTACTATCAGGAGTAACCTGATAAAAATTTGTCTATGAGAACCCCATATCTATCTGCATTTAGTGTTGAGGCTTCCTTATCTTACAGTAGTCTACAGTGCTTTGGATGGATAGAAGGGGATAGCTGTCGTGTTTTATACCTGAAGAGCTTATGTTCTTTGACTTTGCTCCAGATTTTACAGACGTAGAAAGATTTATTTTATGCTTATTATTACTGAAGTTCATTATTCTTCTATTTGATATTCCAAGACCAACTGCAGACGTTATGGCTAACTGTATATATACCCTTGTTAAGTATTTGGAAATCTTGTCTTTTTCTTTAGTTGGTGAAGATTGTCTTAAACCAAGAAATCATTAAAGAGCAGCCACCCAAATTATATGATGTTCCATTTAATAGTTTTGTTGCAACTGTGTGAAATTTGTTACTAATGTGCTACAGTGTGATCTCACTGGATATGATTGCTGCATTTCCATCTTTTCTCTTAGGCTGGTCACCCATTCCAGCAGCGCTGTGCACAGTCGGCCTATTGTAATAGTAAGCAGAAGTGGGAGTCGCCTGTATTTCTTCTCTTCTTGGACAGTGTGTGGCAGATACTTCGTCAGTTCCCTTGTTCATTTGAATTTAATGAGAATCTCCTCATCATGCTCTTTGAGCATGCATATGCCTCACAGTTTGGAACATTTCTGGGCAACAATGAAAGTGAAAGGTAGGTACCTGGGGGCCATTTTATTTTTAGCTGTTTTGGTCATTTCCTAAAAGAGACCAGGATTTGGTTCTACATTAATGTTATTTATAAGATGGAAGAGGTTACAGTTAGTATAAATTAAATTACGTAATTTATTGTGAGCCTGTCACATGCTAGGTGAGAGCATATCCTGGATTTTGTTCTATTTGATTAAAATTAGTTCATACAAAAAAAAAAAATTAGTTCATACACTGATTAAAAAGCTTTGAATAATTGAGCAACCATTAAAATGTTACTCTCCTTATATAGGAGCATAGTATCTTACATCTGGAAGAAGCTTTAACATATAATTCAATTCTACCCTCCATGCAGTTTGATAGATTAGGAAGGTTATTATCCAGAGAAGTGAATGACTTGTCCAGGAAGCACACAGCCTGTTGGTCACCAAAAGTATGGCTGTAGTACAGGTCTTCCTACTCCTGCTCTAGAGTTTTCTCTCTTATACCAAGAAACTGTCCTCAGGCCCAGAGTTAGGATCTTACTTCATAACCCAGACACCATCAAGTTTATAGGTTTAATTAGAAGATTCACATCAGAATGATCATTAAAGATGCTTAACTGGTAATCTTCTCATTTGGGTACAGTCTAAAGGCTTCCTCTGGGTGGGAGGCAGGGTTTGTCCCTTGGCTGGTACCTGGCATCAGTTAGTTGAATAATAAATTTAAACAATTAAGTTTTCATAAAAGAATAGAATTATTGCATCTTTACCTGTTTGAAATTCAAGAACATAGAGCAATACATGTTTTTTTACTTAAAGCTGAATTGGCAGATATTTCAACTTTAGAGTTTCTTACAGATTCTTGTCTTCAAAAGTAGGGAAAAATTTAGAACTATTTGCTCTAGAAAGTTCTGTGTCACCACAGTTTTCTCACTGTGCTTTGGCTATAGTTACTGCAGCCACATGTGATTCATATGGTCAGTTTGATTTAATGGATTTGTTTATAATTTGCACTGTTTCTTCTGTATCCCAAGGGTATTTGCTCTAAGTGTTTTCTCTGATAATATATGGAGTTGGGAGAGGACTAACTTGCTCAAGATAAAATGTCTTATTGGTACCGAGTCCAAGCTTGTACTGCTTCTGCACGACAAGCCAATAAATCGAGAGACGAGGTGTTGGGGCAAGGAATAGCAACTTTATTCAGAAAGCCAGCAGACCGGGAAGATGGTGGACTAGTGTCCCAAAGAACCATCTTGCCTGGGTTTGGATGCTAGTTTCTTTTATAAAACAAAGAGGGGGAGGTAAGGAGGTAAAGTTAAAAAAGAAAAAGAAAAAAACACAAGGTGATAAGTTGTTGTAAATGTTTCCTGGTTCCTGCCAGACTCTGGAGGGGGATGCATTCATTTCTTCCTCCTTGCAGTCCGTCACAGGTGGGCCTGGTCAGGATGTTTCCTGGGAGCTAAACAAAGGTGTTTTACCTTACTGCTCAGGATGGGGGACAGGGTTCCCCAGATGGGCCATTATGTATTCTTTAAGCTATAAGCAACATTCCTTTAGTGATTAACTTGTAGCAAAAGCAGTAGAATACAAAGTTTAGAGTAAAAGAAACAGATCCAGTATGGAGCCAGATTTGTTCTTCCCTATTACATTATGTTGGCATTACAAAATCGAACCTTTGTGAAAACCTTCAGATGGGTTGGTGGTTGGGATTGTCCCTGAGCTGTTCATTCATAGTTTAGGCTTAAATGAATCTTTGAACATCGTACCTCAGTTTTTTCAATTGATGAAATTTACTTTGGGTATTTTAGTATCATTTTAAGTTGACTTTCTAGAAATGATTATACTTATATTATTACACTTGAATTCATTACTTATGCCAAAAGAACAGGCCTACTTCCAAAAAGTAGGATTTGGATTGATTTGTGATGGAGATGCCATTAATATTTCCCTTCCCACCCCAGAAACTATTCTGTAACACGTAGTTAATCCAAATAGAACATAAATTATTAATTTTTTCCTATTTTTTCCTTATTAACAATAGATGAAAAGTTTAATGCTTCCTGACTTTAGGGTTCTATTCATCTCTGTTTTAGAATTCTGCTAGTCAGAATAGAGTTTAATTAGAAGAGATGACCTAAGAGAAAGCAATGACCATCCTTTTTTTTCCCTTTTAAATATTACATACGAAAGAATAAGAACTTTTAAGATTTGTTATGAATACAAAGTCTGAAATTACTTGAACCCTGTGAATTTGGGAGATTGGAGTATTAGCTAGCCTAATAAGATTTTTTTAAAAATCTTTAAAGATTTAAAAAAAATCTTTAAAAACCACTGAAACTTCTTGGTAAAAGATGACTTCAGTTAAAAGGGAAAATGTAACGTTTTTAAAAAACAGCTTTATTGAGATATAATGCATTTACCATAATATTCAGCCATTTAAAGTGTATTTATTGTGATTTTTAAAAATGGTATATTCAGAGTTGTGCAACCAGCACTGCACCTAATTTTAGAACATTTTCATCACCTCCAAAACAAACCCCATATCCATTACCAGTCACTATCCATTTTCCCTCCCTCCATCCCCTAGCCCCTGATAACCACAAATCTGCTCTTAGTCTATAAATTTGCCTGTTTGACTATTTCATACAAATGGAATCATACAATATGTGGTCTTTTATTATTGGCTTCTTTCACTGAGCATATTTCCAAGGTTCATCCATGTTGTAGAATGGGTTGTTTCCATCATTTGGCTACCATAAATAATGCTGTGTTAAACATTTGTATACAAGTTTTTGTGTGGACATATATCCATTTATCTTAGATATAAACCTAGGAGTGGAATTATGGGTCGTATGGTAACTGACATTTTGAGGAGCTGTGAAAGAAAGTGGCAGCACCATTTTACATTCCCACCAGCAATGTATGAGGGCTCCAGTTTCTCCATATCTCCACCATTTTTTATTGTCTGCCCTTTTGATTTAGTCATCCTAGTGGGTGTAAAGTGGTGTAAATCTCATTACAGTGATTTGCATTTCCTTAATGGACCAATGGTGTTGATCACCTTTGCATGTGTTTGTTGGGCATTTGTGTTATCACTTCTTTGATATCCAAATATCTATTTGGATACTTTGCCAATTTTTTCATTGGGTTATTTGTCTTTTTATTGTTGAGTTGTAAGAAAATTTTGATAGAGATTGCATTGGAATCTGTGGATCAATTTGGGTAGTTATTACTGCCTTAACAGTGTTGTCTTCCAGTCTATGAACACGGGATGTCTTTCCATTTATTTAGGTCTTTAATTCCTTTCAGCAATATTTTATAGTTTTCAGTATACAAATATTTTACCTCTTCAGTTAAATTTATTCTTGGTATTTTAATATTTTGAATGCTGTTGTAAATGGAATTGTTTTCTTAATTTTTTTGGAGTATTCACTGCTGGCATATAGAAACATGACCATTTTTCTGTGTCTATCTTGTACCCTGCAGTTTTGCCAAATTTATTTATTAGCTCTAGTAGTTCATGTGTGTGTGTGGATTCTTTGGGATTTTCTATGCATAGGATCATGTTATTTGCAAGTAGAAATCATTGTATGTCTTCCTTTCTACTTTGGATGTGTTTTCTTTCTTTTTCATGTCTAATGAATTTCCAGTACAGCATTGAATGGCAGTGGTGAAAGCAGGCACTCTTGTTTTATTCCTGATCTTAGGGAGAAAGCTTTCAGCCTTTCACGAGTGTAATGTTGAGTATGATGTTAGCTGTGTTTTTTTTCATAAGTACCCTTTACCATGTTGAGGAAGTTCCCTTCTATTCCTAATTTATTGAGTGTTTTTGTCATGAAAAGATGTTTTGTTATCTGCTTTTTCTGCATTAATTGCAATGATCATGTGGTTTTTTTCCCTTTGTTCTATTAATGTGGTGTATTACATTGATTGATTTTCTTATGTTGAACCACTCTTGTATACTTAGGATAAATCTCTCTTGGTCATGGTATATAATCCTTTCAATGTGCTGTTGTATTTGGTTTGCTAGTAGTTTGTTGAGAATTTTTGCATCTATATTTGTAAGGGACATTGGCCTATTACAGTTTTCTTGTATCATTGTCTGGCTTTGGCATCAGGGTGATAATAGCTTCATAAAATGAGTTAGGAAATATTCCTTTTCTATTTGTTGGGGAGTTTGAGAAGGATTGGTGTTCATTTTTCTTTTATATTTGATAGAATTTACCAGTGAAACCATCTGGTCCTAGACTTTTCTTTGTGGAGAGATTATTTGTTACTGAGTCAGTTTCCTTATTTGTTATAGGTCTGTTGAGATTTTTTATTTCTTCAGTCAGTTTAGGTAATTTTTGTGTTTATAGGAATTTGTCCATTTCATCCAGATTATCTAATTTGTTGGTGTGCAGTTAATAGTATTTTCTTAAAATCTTTTTTATTTCTGTAAGGTCAGTAGTAATGTCCCATTTTCATTTTTGATTTTAGTTATTTGCATCTTCCTTTTTCTTTGTCATTCTAGCCAGAGGAACAATTTTGTTGATCTTTTCAGAGAACTGACTTTTGGTCTCATTGATGTTATTTTAAAAAGTTTTTTTGTCTGTCTCCTCTGTAATCTTAGCTTTTCCTTCCTTCTGCAAGCATTGGCTTAGTTTGCTCTCCTTTGTCTAGTTCCTTAAGGTGTAAAGTTAGATTACTGATTTGAGATCTTTCCTTTTTAACATAGGTTCTTGCTATAAATTTCCCTCTGAGCATTACTTTCACTGGAGTTGTGTTAGCATGTTGTGTTTTTGTTTTCATTCATTTGTAAGTATTTTCTGACTTCTTTTGTGATGTCTTCTTTAAACCGTTGGTTGTTTGAAAGTGTGTTATATAATTCCACATACTTATGTATTTTCCAGTTTTTCTTCTGTTATCAATTTCTAACTTCATTCCCTTGTGGTTGAAGATGCTTTGTATGATCTCAGTCTTTTAAAATGTATTGAGCTTTGTTTTGTGGCCTACCACGTGGTCTGGCCTGCAGAATGCTTCATGTCCACTTGAGAAGAATGTGTGTTCTGCTGTTGGGTAGAGTTTTCTATATTTGTCTTACATTTTGTTCAAGTCCTGTATTTCCTTATTTATCTTCTGTCTAGTTATTGGGATAGTGAAATCCTCAACTATATTAGAGAATTGTCTGTTTCTCTGTTCCATTACATCAGTTTTTGCTTCATATGTTTTGTGGCTCGGGTGCAACATACATATATATTTATAATTATTATATCTTCTTGGTGGATTAACTTTGTTGCCAGCTTTGGAAGCCTGCAAAACAGTCTTTGTTTTGATGTTGTTGACAGTTAAAAATGCTGACAAATATTTTAATTTTACAACATTTTGTTCCTCTGCTAAAAGTCTTGTGTTCTGCTTTCTAACATACAACAGAAAAGAAATTGTCCTGTTAGAAGGAGCATTTAATAGTGGTTGTCATAAATTAATTGTTTTAATGGCAGTTTTCTTTCTTGATCAGATGCAAGTTGAAGCTACAGCAGAAAACGATGTCTCTATGGTCATAAATTAATTGCTTTAATGGCAGTTTTCTTTCTTGATCAGATGCAAGTTGAAGCTACAGCAGAAAACGATGTCTCTATGGTCTTGGGTCAACCGGCCCAGTGAACTGAGTAAGTTCACCAACCCTCTCTTTGAAGCCAACAATCTTGTCATCTGGCCTTCAGTTGCTCCACAGAGTCTTCAGCTGTGGGAGGGTAAGCCACGCATCCTTCGCAAACATTTTATTAATATAGTCTAGGATGTTCTCTTGACTGCCTGTGGGTACATGAGTACATGGATACTGCTGTTTATATCGGATATTTTCTCAAGATAAGAAGGTACATTTTTTTTTATTGTGACAAAAACACAAAATTTACCAACTTAACCATCTTTGAGTGTGCAGCTCAGTATGGTTAAGTATATCATGTTGCTGTGAAACAGGTCTCCACAACTTTTCATCTTGTAAATCTAAAACTCTGTACCCATAAACAACTTCTCAGTGCCCCTCTCCAGCCCCAGGCAACCACGCTTCTGCTTTCTGTCTCTGGATTTGACTGCTCCAGGTACCTCATATAAGTGGAACCATACAGTATTTGTCCTTTTGTGACTGGCTTATTTCATTAGCATAATTAATGTGCTCAAGGCTCATCCATGTGGTAGCATGGGACAGGATCTCCTTCCTCTTTTTTTTTTTTTTGTGGTACGCGGGCCTCTCAGTGTTGTGGCCTCTCCCGTTGCGGAGCACAGGCTCAGCGGCCATGGCTCACAGGCCCAGCCGCTCCACGGCATGTGGGATCCTCCCGGACTGGGGCACGAACCCGTGTCCCCTTCATCGGCAAGCGGACTCTCAACCACTGCGCCACCAGGGAAGCCCTCTCTTTCCTCTTTAAGGCTGAGTAATTTTCTGTTGTGTGTGTGCATGACGTTTTGTTTATCCTTATGTCAGTGGGCACTTGGGTTGCCTCCACGTTTTGGCACATAGGCATGCAAACATCTCTTTGAGGCCCTGCTTTCCATTCTTTGGGGTATGTACCCAGAAGTGGAATTGCTGGGTCATATGGTAATGCTACGTTCAGTATTTTGAGGAACAGTAATTCTGTTTTCCGTAATGACTGCATCATGTTACGACCCCACCAGCAATGAACAAGGGTTCCAGTTTCTCCACATCTTCATCAATGCTTGTTATTTTCTGCTTTTCCCCTTTGATAGGCCATCCTAATGGGTGTGAGGAAAAGTACATTACTTTTTGTGTAGAAAAAGTGATAGGTGGTTGGGACAGGTATAAACTGTAAGCTCCTAGGAGATGGTTTCTGTTTGCTTTATTAAGTAGTCATTAGGTAGATTCTTCTGTTGAAGGCTGTTGAAGGGGTAATGAACTAGTCATTCTAGTAAGATTCCACAAAACGTACATAAATGCCATCCATCAGTGCAGTAATACAGATATCCTGTTTGTGTGGAACAGTAATCCAGGCTTAATTTTCATGTCTATTCTAAAGAATGTGTTTTTTGGTTTTTTTGCGGTACACGGGCCTCTCACTGTTGTGGCCTCTCCCGTTGCAGAGCACAGGTTCCGGACGCGCCCGCTCAGCGGCCGTGGCTCACGGGCCTAGGCGCTCTGCGGCATGTGGGATCTTCCTGGACCGGGGCACGAACCTGTGTCCCCTGCATCGGCAGGCGGACTTTCAACTGCTGCACCACCAGGGAAGCCCCCTAAAGAACGTGTTTTACCTACATTAATTTTTCAGATTCTTGAAGTTTATCTCCTTAAATACTAAAGCTTGTTTTTTTAAAAAATAACCAAAACCTATCTAAAACATATTATCCATTCATTAAGCAAAGACTATAAAAAACCATTTAATTTCTTTTTAACCAATTTGTAGGTAGTGTACATTTGTAGGTACATTTTTATTCATCTTTATATTAAACAATATAAGGCATACACACAGGAATGATAGCTGTTTGGTAAATTGAAGTACTATAAATGTCAGTTAGTATACTGTGTTCTAATACATTATTGTCTCAAGGGTAATTCTCGTGTGGAAACTGCCCGTTGTGTGTAAAAGGGTCTCAGGTTGCTTTGCTTCCTTGTTTTGAGACCGAGCCTGTTTCTGTCACTTCTCCGGCCATCAGTTTCACGGCTTGTTCTGCTTGGCATATCTGTCATTAGCTGCTTCCTCCCCCTCAGTTTATGCTTCTAATCTTATCAGTTGAGGTGTCCCCTAGTTAGAATTGTGGGAAAGTGGCCTCAGTCTCCAGGGTCTCTGAGTCTGAGTGTTAGTGCTTTGGGGATTTGGGGCTGCTCAGAACTTCTCCTTGCTTATTGAGTGTTTAGATAGTCACAGATGCAGGACAGGTGATCTCTTAAATGAGAGTTTACAGCTGTACTACTTGTTTAAGACTTCTGAGACAATTTACCTAAAAGCCACTGTCATGTTTAATAACTGAAACAAGAATCTAGTTAGTTGGGAGGAAAGCCAAAATTGGGAGTCCAATGGCCTAAAGGACTATTTAACTTGTTTTTACCAAACCTCATTGACAGTTTAGGGATTATGTGATAGAAGAAAATTTTTTTGTTATATGAATGAGTTCCTCCTACACCATTAAGAAAGGGGTTTCTCTGTATGTTTACTACCTCCTCAACTTAGAACTGGAAGAAATCCTGTTAGGTAAAATATTCTCATGGAAAGTATATGGATTGTATAATGACAGTACTCTGGCCTTAAAATGTCTCTCTGCTGTTTATAATTACATTGTAGTCATTGTAGTCAACCATTAATATTAAGTAATTCCTGTATTGAAGAACAGGATTTTAAAAATAAGCTCATTTAATAGAAAAATCAACACAGGTCAGTCTTTAGTCTGTGTTTCTATCTTCTTCTATCTAGCATTTGGACACATTACAGAAGGACTGTCTAGGGTGCATGGCAGTTTGGTTTATGGAAAGTATTCTAATACAAAGTATTCTAATCATAAAACTTTTGTGAACTTGCCAGCTGCTGACTTCTTGCAGCCTGGAAGGTGTTTGTGCCTCCTGGCCTGAGTATCTTTAAGCGGTTACTTTGGGCTGATATCATTAACGTACATCTGTGTAGAGGAGAAAATGTCTTTACTCCATAATAAAAGGATAATTATTATTTGGGGAAAGAAGCAGTTGCCTACAGAATTGGAAAGCTGCCTCGTAAGTAACAGAGAGAGAGAGAGAGAGGGAGTGCTGAAGTTTAGGCTCTTAAATAACAGTTTGTGTAGTTCTGTTTTGCTGTAACTGCCACTTTTCCAGTGAAAGTGATTTCACACATGTAGGTCTTACAGGTCTGGATAAAGTTCTGTAATTGTTTAAAGAAAGATTTGTATTGTGAAACTATAAAGTTTATCCCATTGTAAATGTACAGTTTGTATTCCTGAATATATCAGAGAACAGGATTTTGATCTATTTCATAATTTTGTGGGGTTTTGAAGAATTAATGAGCATGTACATAGTGACTTTTTTAATTTTTGAATTCTATCGTTTCATATAGCAGGTTCTTATTAGTCATCCATTTTACACACATCAGTGTAGACATGTCAATCAGTTCATCCCACCACCACCCACACTCCCACTTCTTTCACCCCTTGGTGTCCATACGTTTCTTCTCTACATCTGTGTCCCAATTTCTGCCCTGAAAACCGGTTCATCTGTACCATTTTAATATACAATATTTGTTTTTCTCTTTCTGACTTACTTCACTCTGTATGACAGTCTCTAGATCCATCCACGTCTCAACAAATGACCCAATTTCGTTCCTTTTTATGGCTGAGTAATATTCCATTGTATATATGTACCACATCTTCTTTATGTGTTCATCTGCTGATGGGCATTTAAGTTGCTTCCCTGACCTGGCTATTGTAAACAGTGCTGCAGTGAACATTGGGGTGCATGTGTCTTTCTGAATTATGGTTTTCTCTGGGTATATGCCCAGTAGTGGGATTGCTGGGTCATATGGTAATTCTATTTTTAGTTTTTTAGGGAACCTCCATACTGTTCTCCATAGTGGCTGTATCAATTTACATTCCCACCAACAGTGCAAGAGGGTTCCCTTTTCTCCACACCCTCTCCAGCATTTGTTGCTCGAAGATTTTCTGATGATACCCATTCTGACTGCTGTGAAGTGATACCTCATTGTAGTATTGAATTGCATTTCTCTAATAATTAGTGATGTTGAGCAGCTTTTCATGTGCTTCTTGGCCATCTGTACATCTTTGGAGAAATGTCTATTTAGGTCTTCTGCCCATTTTTTGAGTGGGTTGTTTGTTTCTTTAATATTGAGCTGCATGAGCTGTTTATATATTTTGGAGATTAATCCTTTGTCTGTTGATTCGTTTGCAACTATTTTCTCCCATTCTGAGGGTTGTCTTTTCATCTTCATTGTAGTTTCCTTTGCTGTGCAAAAGCTTTTAAGTTTCATTAGGTTCCATTTGTTTATTTTTGTTTTTATTTCCATTACTCTAGGAGGTGGTTCAAAAAAGGTCTTGCTGTGATTTATGTCAGAGAGTTTCTCTAAGAGTTTGATAGTTTCTGGCCTTACATTTAGGTCTGTAATCCAATTTGAGTTTATTTTTGTGTATGGTGTTAGTGAGTGTTCTAATTTCATTCTTTTACATGTAGCTGTCCAATTTTCCCAGCATGACTTACTGAAGAGGCTGTCTTTTCTCCGCTGTATATTTTGGCCTCCTTTATCAAAGATAAGGTGACCATATGTACGCGGGTTTATCTCTGGGCTTTCTATCCTGTTCCATTGATCTTTCTGTTTTTGTGCCAGTACAATACTGTCTTGATTACTGTAGCTTTGTAGTATAGTCTGAAGTCAGGGAGTCTGATTCCTCCAGCTCCATTTTTTTCCCTCAAGACTGCTTTGGCTATTCGGGGTCTTTTGTGTCTCCATATAAATTTTAAGATTTTTTTGTTCTGGTTCTGTAAAAAATGCCATTGGTAATTTGATAGGGATTCCATTGAATCTGTAGATTGCTTTGGGTGGTAGAGTCATTTTCACAATGTTGATTCTTCCATTCCAAGAACATGGTATATCTCTCCATCTGTTTATATCATATTTAATTTCTTTCATCAGTATCTTATAGTTTTCTGCATACAGGTCTTTTGTCTCCCTTGGTAGGTTTACTCCTAGGTATTTTATTCTTTTTGTTGCAGTGGTAAGTGGGAGTGATTCCTTAATTTCTCTTTCAGATTCTTCATCATTAGTGTATAGGAATGCAAGAGAATTCTGTGCATTAATTTTGTATCCTGTAACTTTACCATATTCATTGATTAGCTCTAGTAGTTTTCTGGTAGCATCTTTAGGATTCTCTATGTATAGTATCATGTCATCTGCAAATAGTGACAGCTTTAATTCTTCTTTTCTGATTTGGATTCCTTTTATTTCCTTTTCTTCTATGATTGCTGTGGCTAAAACTTCCAAAACTGTTGAATAAGAGTGGTGCGATTGGGCAACCTTGTCTTGTTCCTGATCTTAGTGGAAATGCTTTCAGTTTTTCACCATTAAGGACAATGTTGGCTGTGGGATTGTCATATATGGCCTTTATTATGTTGAGGTAGGTTCCCTCTGTGCCCACTTTCTGGAGACTTTTTATCATAAATTGGTGTTGAATTTTGTCAAAAGTTTTTCCTGCATCTATTGAGATGATCATATGGTTTTGCTTCTTCAGTTTGTTAATATGGTGTATCACATGGATTGATTTGCGTGTATTGAAGAATCCTTGCATCCCTGGGATAAATCCCACTTGATCATGGTGTATGATCCTTTTAATCTGTTGCTGGATTCTCTTTGCTAGTATTTTGTTGAGGATTTTTGCATCTATATTCATCAGTGATATTGGTCTGTAATTTTCTTTTTTGTAGTATCTTTCTCTGGTTTTGGTATCAGGGTGATGGTGGCCTCATAGAATTAGTTTGGGTGTGTTCCTTCCTCTGCAATTTTTTGGAAGAGTTTGAGAAGGATGGGTGTTAGCTGTTTTCTGTATGTTTGATAGAATTTACTTGTGAAGCCATCTGGTCCTGGACTTGTGTTTGTTGGAAGATTTTTTTTTTTTGCGGTACGCGGGCCTCTCACTGCTGTGGCCTCTCCCATTGCGGAGCACAGGCTCCGGATGTGCAGGCTTAGTGGCCATGGCTCACGGGCCTAGCTGCTCCGCAGCATGTGGTATCTTCCTGGATCGGGGCACAAACCCGTGTCCCCTGCATCAGCAGGCGGACCCTCAACCACTGCGCTACAAGGGAAGCCCCTGTTGGAAGAATTTTAATCACAGTTGCAATTTCATTACTCGTGATTGGTCTGTTCATGTTTTCTATTTCTTCCTGGTTCAGTCTTGGAAAGTTATACCTTTCTAAGAATTTGTCCACTTCTTCCAGGTTGTCCATTTTATTGGCATAGTGTTCCTTGTAGTAGTCTCTTAGGATGCTCTGTATTTCTGCGGTGTCTGTTGTAACTTCTCCTTTTTTATTTCTAATTTTATTGATTTGAGTCCTCTCCCTCTTTTTCTTGATGAGTCTGGCTAATGGTTTATCAATTTTGTTTATCTTGTAAAAGAACCAGCTTTTAGTTTTATTGATCTTTGCTATTGTTTTCTTTGTTTCTATTTCATTTATTTCTGCTCTGATCTTTAGGATTTCTTTCCTTCTGCCAACTTTGGGGTTTTTTTTGTTCTTCTTTCTCTAGTTCCTTTAGGTTAGATTGTTTACTTGAGATTTTCCTTGTTTCTTGAGGTAGGCTTGTATTGCTATAAACTTCCCTCGTAGAACTGCTTTTGCTGCCTCACAGAGGTTTTGGATGGTCATGTTCTCGTAATTTGTCTCTAGGTATGTTTTGATTTATTCAGTGATCTCTTGGCTATTTAGTAACGTATTGTTTAGCTTTCATATGTTCGTCGTTTTACGTTTTTTTCCCCTGTAATTCATTTCTAATCTCATAGCATTGTGGTCAGAAAAGATGCTTAATATGATTTCAGTTTTCTTAAATTCACTGAGGCTTGATTTGTGACCCAAGATGTGATCTGTCCTGGAGCATGTTCCATGTGCACATGAGAAGAAAATGTAATCTGCTGTTTTTGGATGGAATGTCGTATAAATATCAGTTAAATCTATCTGGTCTATTGTGTCATTTAAAGCTTGTGTTTCCTTTTTAATTTTCTGTTTGCATTATCTGTCTATTGGTGTAAGTGAGGTGTTAAAGTCCCCCACTATTATTGTGTTACTGTCAGTTTCCTCTTTTATAGCTGTTAGCAGATGCCTCATGTATTGAGGTGCTCCTATGTTGGGTGCATATAGATGTATAATTGTTATATCTTCTTCTTGGATAGATCCCTTGATTGTTATGTAGTGTCCTTGTCTCTTGTAACATTATTTTAAAGTCTATTTTGTCTGATATGAGTATTGCTACTCCAGCTTTCTTTTGATTTCCATTTGCATGGAATATCTTTTTCCATCCCCTCACTTTCAGTCTTTGTGTGTCCCTAGGTCTGAAGTGGGTCTCTTGTAGACAGCATATATATGGGTCTTGTTCTTGTATCCATTCAGCAAGCCTGTGTCTTTTGGTTGGAGCATTTAATCCATTTACATTTAAGGTAATTATCAATATATATGTTACTACTACCATTTTCTTAATTGTTGTGGGTTTGTTTTTGTAGGTCCTTTTCTTCTCTTGTGTTTCCCTCTTAGAGAAGTTCCTTTAGCATTTGTTGTAGAGGTGGTTTGGTGGTGCTGAATTCTCTTAGCTTTTGTTTGTCTGTGAAGCGTTTGATTTCTCTATTGAATCTGAATGAGATCCTTGCTGGGTAGAGTAATCTTGGTTGTAGGTTCTTCCCTTTCATCACTTTAAATATATCATGCCACTCCCTTCTGGCTTGTAGAGTTTGTGCTGAGAAATCAGCTGTTAACCTTATGGGGGTTCCCTAATAGTAACTTCTTGAATACTGTACTCAATTGTACTCTTTCAATACCTCAAGATTGTTGTATATTTTAGAGTATTATAAAACACAGATGTGAATTGTGAAAAAATGAGAAGGATTATAATGCATGGGATTATATATTAACCACAATTATAATGCTAATCCGTTGTGTGTATCTTTTTCCTTTCTGTTTTCCTTTTGTGGATTCAATAGGTATTTTTCTGCGTTGGAACAGATCTTCCAAGTATTTGGATGAAGCATATGAAGAAATGGTTAACATCATTGAATATAACAAGGAATTACAAGCAAAAGTAAATATCCTTAGGCGGCAGTTGGCAGAACTGGAGACTGAAGATGGGATGCAGGAGAGTCCCTGAATTCCAGATCCCCTGCAGCCCTCGGAGGACCATCAGGACTGGTATCCCATCTCTCTCTCCCTTGCCCTTCAGTTCACTTTCACACAGTAGCCTTAAACTTAAGGCTTTAGATGTGAGAACCTTCTAATATAATGGACTCCTCAAAACTTTATGAATGGAACTTACTATAATTATTCATGTTTCATGTGGCCTGTTAGGCCTCTTCACTTTGGGAGCAGGAAGGAGGTGCTAGTCATTTTATTTTACATGAAACAAGTGACCTATTTAATGCCATTTGTGTTATATGCCATTTCACCCTAAGCTTTTCTCTGCATCCACTTTCCAAACAGTGCTCCAGACCAGTCAAGAATATGATTAAACTCTTAGGGAATATATGTTAGTTTAAAAAAAGGATCAGACTTTGAAGCACTCCAAATATAGAAATATTTTTCAAACCTGAAATGGTTGATAAACGAAGAATTTTGTGTTTAACATACCATTTCCAATACCTTTGCCACATAAAAAAGCCATTCTCTTTAAAACAGTTTTGGACTGACAGAGCTGAATTCATCCTCATTCTGATTTGTCAAGAAAACAAAAGCTGAATATTTATTCAAGGTAAATTATTTTTACGTAAAGGGCAACAGCTATAGTCCTCTGATATTTACATTAAGAAGAAGTAAATTTATTGTAACAGATACTAAAATATGTGCAATATAGAAATAAAGTAGGAATTTGTTACTGATAAGGTATCTTTAGTGTTGAATTGGTTTTTCAGGGTTTTGACACACATGTTAAATGTGTGTCAAATGCTGGATGTAATGTTAAACCGTCATTTAGAATAGATGTTAATTTGTTATGATTAAGCTACAAATACGGTTTCCTTAAACCAGAGATGCACCGCCCTTGTCTGAAGTTCTTATTGCACTGGTTTATGTATGGATATGTGTGTTTTATTATGTTTTGTTTTATTTTTAAATATTCTAAGAGTTCACTAATACTAAGGTTAAAATTTTCTTATTGTCTTGAGCCTTTTGAACATTTATCTTGACTGCTGATTTGTCCATTATATGCTAGGCAAATAATAATTTAAGTGGAGGTGAAAGTTTATGAACGTGATGCAGCTATGTTTTAAACTTCAGAAGCCAATTTGAAATGTTTCAATGTTACAGAAACAGTGACGACTATATTTATGTGCTATGCTGGTTTATGCCTGCAATTCTAAAATTTGTGGTTTGGTGCTTTCCTTATACATTTTTGTTTTGTGGCACAGGTCGTTTTAACAGATACTGTCAATTCTAGTTTTCCTTTAAAAGGATAGTTGAAGGGCAATCTTTAATACCATTTCTATCCCATCTATATATAACCATTTCATTGTAAAACACACCAAAACTGAACCCTGCTTTAGGGCTATGTATTGAGTTAAAATTTTAATTCTTCAAAATCAACTGTAGGAAAATCTATGGCCACATTCAGAAGCCTTAAAAAGTGGCAAATACTTTCTATCTCCAGCTGCCCAAACTTTTTTTTTTTTCTGTTTCCTCAGACTTTTAGCAAAAGGCTAGACAGCAATCCACAGAGCTCTCTTTTGGTAAATTAGTCTGCTTTCTCCTCTAAGCCCAGTTTTATTCGTGACCTGTTTTGTTGGCTATAGTTATGAATCTTGGGGCATTAAAGCCCTCACCTAAAGGCTAATAAGGCAAGGAGCAAAGAAGGTGTACTTTCTTGCTGTAGACATCTGTGTGTTGTGTGAAATGTCTGTATTAATTTTTTAAAAGAGGAAACACCCCAGCATTTTATGGATCCTTAAAATTGAAGAAGGCGCCTTTTTCTTCTCAGTTAACGGCCCCATAAGGAAAACCATATAGAGATTTTCTTTTAGTGATTCTTTAGAAGTGACTCTCACTGGTAATATTAATTGGCCATAAGGCTTCTGTGGGTGGAAACTTTGGAGGGATTTTTTATTAGCTTTGGTCATGGAGAAATTGTATGCCATCAACTTATAACTGTCTTCCTGATGAACATTTTATATGTGAGCCAGAGTACAGTAATAGCATAGTGTTTCAATTTCTTTTTCTTTCTCTTATTGAGACAGCAATCATAAGCTGTTTGGACAAGTTTGTGTTTTAGTGTTAATTTATAATTAGGGATTGTCCAAACCTCAGTTCTGTTTACAGGGTGTAAAAACAAACTTTGGTATCAATACAATTTCAAAGGGGTCATCTAATAAGACAAATACTAAGGTTTCCACAAACCTGAGAACTCTGTCAAAGATAAGTGCTTTATCAATATAATTTGAAGAGGGTTTTTAGTAATACTATTAAGTTACTTATCCCTTGGATGAAAAGAATAATTACAGTGGATATACTTATGAGAAGCTACTTATTAAAGGTTAAGTTTGGAGAATTGTCTTTGATAAATATGGCTTTAAAAACTTTAATGAAGAGAATGATGGCCAAATTAGTAAGCATGCAGATTACCCCATTACAAGCCAATAATAAAGTGAGATATAATCAAGTTCATGTACATTATTGTGAAGGCTGGTTTACATTTTTGGAATGCAAAAAGTAAGCCCCACAAAGAATATTTTTAAAATATTGCTACAGTACAAGGATCCTTAGATTTAAATTAATAATTTTTTAAAAATTAGAAGAACATGTTTGTTATATAAAAATGCTGAAACTTTTTGGGTGGTCTAAGACTTTTCAGTAGTTTGACATTTTTCATTTTGATTTTATTAAATGGGAAGAAAACAAGCAGAAATTACAAAATCTTACAGATTTAAGACACCTATAAATTTGTTTTATTTGTAAGAAAACTTAGGCCTTTGAAGCAAGTTTTTAAAGTGATTTTTGGGAAAACTTTGGAAGACGATAGATAGTCATTTAAGATCTGTATGGAGAATTTTAAAACTTTTCTTTGAATTCTAAAGCCTGATTTTGTAGAGGTGATATGTCACTGCTTTTCATTTTAAAGGATGAAAATTTAGTGAGATTTTAGTCTTTGATTCAGTCAGTATTTATGTTAAATAAAAAAGTCAATATATGGAAAAGATTTGACCAGTAATTGTCTCTTGAAGTGAAAAACGGGGAACATTTTGCTGCATTTAAAAATAATCTGCTTAAAGATATAACTCTTAAAGTTATCTGGTTTCAAGATTAGTTTTGTTTTTTTTGTTGTTGTTGTTGTTTTTGTGGTACGCGGGCCTCTCACTGCTGTGGTCTCTCCCGCTGTGGAGCACAGGCTCTGGACACGCAGGCCCAGCGGCCCACGGGCCCAGCTGCCCCGCAGCACGTGGGATCCTCCCGGACCGGGGCACGAACCCGCGTCCCCTGCATTGGCAGGCGGACCCTCAACCACTGCGCCACCAGGGAAGCCCCAAGATTAGCTGTTTTAATTGTTAGTCTTAACTAAGTCATCAGGTTCACTTACTATCAGACCTTAACCTGAGACACAGTTTTGGTATTTACCCATATCCAGATTTAATGAATTAAAACAACATGAATCTATTAGGAGCACTCTTTATCACAGAGGTATTTCCTGGACAAAAAATGGGCAATATTTAGAACAGTTAGTCCCCTGGTTCTGGAAGCTTTGAAATTTATGAATGAAGTCATTCATTCAGTACCTCTGATACAGGTTTATCCTATACCTCAGGACAACAGAGATTAATTATTTCTTATTCTTTAACATGGCTCAGATCTTTCCCCTCCAGAGCTGGTACAATATGTTATTATAGGTAGTATTTTTGTGTAATTCACCATCTTAACAAAAAACAGTAAAAGACTGGTTTCTACATTAATATCTATTCTCAGATGGTATGAAATGCTAATTTTTGTTTTCTTGAATAAAACAACTTCTGCCTTCACTCAGTCCTTATAATCTAGTGTCCACAGCATTTTCTTCCTTTAAACCAAAAGCCCAGAAGAGACCTTCTGAAACTCTAGGGCTAGGTTTTAGAAAGTCTGAACTTGTAATCTAAATTCCCTTTAAAATAAACTAATGTCCTATTTTTGAACTGCAGTGCAGAACTGTAGTTTCTGCTTAATTAATGAAAAATAACGGGGCTCACTGCAGACACTACATTGTCGTGGAAAATACTTCATGATGAGAGCTTACTGTCTTCTAGGGCCATTCTGTTTATCTGTGAGTATACAGATTAAATATATTTGTGATTTATAATAAAAACAAGTTGTGCAACACTGCCTGTGTCTCTCTGCCCAAGACATTTGCTTCACTTTTTCAAATGCATGTATTTTTGGAGAGGTGGATTATTCTACACAAACACACCCTGAGTTCTGCTTTTTAGAATCCTTATAGATCTATTATCATCTACACTGAAAGTGTTGTACTTGCACAACTTAGTTATTTTAAAAAATAAAAAAGAGTATGTATTTCTTCAGTAGCCATGCATTTGAATTGTACTCTTGATATATTTGAATGTGACTCTTGGATTTAAGTGCACTATTATTCATGTCTTACACAATAAAACTGCACTGTATGGCAAATGTGTCTGTAATGTATGCTTTGCTAAAACCTCAGAGTGCTGTAATGTACAGGTTTCTACATGATGAACCTGTCAGCATATAGGGGAAATCCTGAACTTCCGTTAAGTCTGTGTAACATTTTAGTATTATTTGTAATGTTCCCTTAAGTGGTAAGTTCACTTATGTCCTAAGACTGGAATCATTTATCTTGAGTTGGCTGCTTTGTCAAGCTTGGTTTACTGAATCAAACAAACGTGTCAAACATGGTACTGTTATCTTAGTGTATAAGATTTATGTGTCATGTTCTCCCTCTGCCTCGGAGGACTGTTGCACAGACGCTAGTGTTAAATATCTATAGACAATGGTAATAAACTTTGAATACATTCAAATGCAGTAAATTAAATCTATAGGCCGACTTATTTTCAAATATTTGTGAAGGTTTTGGCAGTGTCTTGATTAAAACTGCTATATATATATTTGGACCTTATATTTTGAAAAAATTCAGATCTGTGAAAAAGTTGCAAAATAGTACAGTGATATTCCTTAAATATTCAATCTAGGTGAACAGTATAACATTTTTCACATTTGCTTTAACACCCTTGAGTGTGTGTATGTATGATTACTATTATTTTGCTGAAACATTTGAGGGTAAGCTGCAGACGTCATGACCTTTCCACCTAAATACTTTCCACCTATATCTCCCAAGAATTAGTATATATTACACGTGCTATTTATTCAATATGTATTGATATGAATAAATCAATGAGGGAAAAGGCAAAGCTCCTCCTTAGGGTAGAATGCCAGCTATGAAATATAGAAAGAATGATGACATTAGAAAATCACTGTTTAGTCATTAGTAATAACTGATTTAGGGAATCACTGTCAGTGGATGCTAAAACTAGCTGGTGAAAGTTTGTGAGCAAAACCATATAGTCTCAAAGTATCTTTCCATAAAATACCAGTTACAAAGAGGAAAACAGTTAACTTTACAGTGAAGGAAACTGGTAGATACCAACCTAATCCAAACATAATTAACATCACTAGTAATGGAACAAATCAATATCATGTGCCTTCTGATAGGATCCACTGAGAACATAGCATCACTTTTACGGCATTTTTTGCAAAAAACAAAAAGCACAACCTGAATCTAATTATGAGGAAACATCACGCAAACTTTAAATTGAGGGACATTCTACCAAATAAGTCTGTATTCTTGTAAATTACGGAGCTTATAGAGGAAAAGGAAAGACTGAAAACTTATTTGTAAGTTTAAAATTATTTTTTAAAAGCACAAAGTGAACAGAAAATAGTATCTATGCAAAGCTATAAAATTAAAATGAGAAAATATTTCAGCTGATGAAAATTATCCCCCAATAAATGAAACGTTAAGCAAAATAAAACTCTAACACACATTCCAAAAGGAATAAATACCCTTAAACAAAATTTCTGTATATGATATGGAAAAAAACCTCAAATGAGAAATCAGAAAAACCACAACAGAAATAACCAAAAATGAAACAGGAAGGTAGAAAACGGTTAAGTGAACTCAGGAACAAATTTGAGGAATAAAGACAAAGTCATCTTGAAGGTGAAATCACTCAAGGGAGAATAGGTTCAACTGAAGATTTATTTAAAAACGTTGACAAAAAGTATGAAAGGCTAAGAGTGAAAATAAAAATAGTAAGCAAAAAGGATGAGAGAGAAAGTGATGGACATAGAGGACATTCAGAGAAGAGCCAATATATGAATAATCGGAGTCCCTGAAGAATAAAAACAAAATAATGGAACAGGACAAATATCTAAACCTATAATCCCAGAAATGTTTCCAGAAATAAAAGTCTGAGTAGGCTTGGATCCAGATTGGTCAGTTTCAAGACATACCCTAGTAAAACCATTAGACTTTACATATGAAGAGGGGGTAAAAATCCCCAGGGCCTCTAGGCAAAGAGAATATTTAAAATCGGGTTGCAGCAGATGAAGGAGCAAGAAAAAAACCACCAGACCTAACGAAGAGGAAATAGGCAGTCTACCTTAAAAAGAATTCAGAGTAATGATAATAAAGATGATCCAAAATCTTGGAAATAGAATGGAGAAAATACAAGAAATGTTTAACAAGGACCCAGAAGAACTAAAGAGCAAACAAACAACGATGACAACACAATAGATGAAATTAAAAATTCTCTATAAGGAATCAATAGCAGAATAACTGAGGGAGAAGAATGGAAAAGTGACCTGGAAGATAAAATGGTGGAAATAACTACCACAGAGCAGAATAAAGAAAAAAGAATGAAAAGAATTGAGGACAGTCTCAGAGGCCACTGGGACAACATTAAACGCACCATCATTCCAATTATAGGGATCCCAGAAGGAGAAGAAAAAGAGTCTGAGAAAATATTTGAAGATATTATAGTTGAAAACTTCCCTAATATGGGAAAGGAAATAAGTCCAGGAAGTATAGAGAGTCCCATACAGGATAAATCCAAGGAGAAACAAAACAAGACACATATTAATCAAAGTATCAAAAATTAAATATAAAGAATACTAAAAGCAGCAAGGGAAAAGCAACAAATAACATACAAGGGAATCCCCATAAGCTTAACAGCTGATCTTTCAGCAGAAACTCTGCAAGCCAGAAGGGAATGGCAGGATGTAATTTAAAGTGATGAAAGGGGAAAACCTACAACCAAGACTACACAGCAAGGATCTCATTCAGACTTGACAGAGAAATAATAACCTTGACAGACAAGCAAAAGTTACGAGAATTCAGCAACACCAAGCTAGCTTTACAACAAACGCTAAAGGAACTTCTCTAGGTAGGAAACACAAGAGAAGGAAAAGATCTACAAAAACCCAAAACAATTAAGAAAACGCTAATAGGAACATAGATATCGATAATTACGTTAAATGTAAATGGGTTAAATACTCCAACCAAAAGACATAGACTGCCAGAATAGATACAAAAATAAGACCTGTATATATGCTGTCTACAAAGACCCACTATAGACTTAGGGACACATACAGACTGAAAGTGAGGGGATGGAAAAAGATTCCATGCAAATGGAAATCAAAAGAAAGCTGGAGTAGCAATTCTCATATCAGACAAAATAGACTTTAAAATAGACTATTACAAGAGACAAAGAAGGACACTACATAAGGATCAAGGGGTCAATCCAAGAACAAGATATAACAATTATAAATATTTATGAACCCAACATAGGAGCACCTCAATACATAAGGCAAATGCTAACAACCATGAAAGAGGAAATCAACATTAACACAATCAGTAGGGAACTTTAACACCCCAATTTCACCAATGGACAGATCATCGAAAATGAAAATAAATAAGGAAACACAAGCTATAAATGACACATTAAACAAGATGGACTTAGTTGATATTTATAGGACATGCCATCCAAAAACAACAGAACGCACTTTCTTCTCAAGTGCTCATGGAACATTCTCCAGGACAGACTGTATCTTGAGTTACAAATCAAGCCTTGGTAAATTTAAGAAAATTGAAATCGTATCATGTATCTTTTCTGACAACAATGCTCTGAAACTAAATATCAATTACAGGAAAAAAAAAACACTAAAAAATACAAACACATGGAGGTGAAACAATACACTACTAAATAAGCAAGAGATCACTGAAGAAATCGAGGAAATCAAAAAACACATAGAAGGAAATGACAATGAAAACACGATAACCAAAACGTATGGGATGCAGCAAAAGCAGTTCTAAGAGGGAAGTTTATAGCAATACAATCCTACCTCAAGAAACAAGAAAAATCTCAAACCAACCTAACCTTACACCTAAAGCAATTAGAGAAACAACAATAAAACCCAAAATTAGCAAAGAAAAGAAATCATAAAGATCAGACCAGAAATAAATGAAGAATGAAACAATAGCAAAGCTCAATAAAACTAAAAGCTGTTTCCTTGAGAAGATAAACAAAATTGATAAACCACTAGCCAGACTTATCAAGAAAAAAAGGGAGAAGACTCAAATCAACAGAATTAGAAATGAAAAAGGAGAAGTAACAACTGACAATGCAGAAATACAAAGAATTGTGAGAGATTACTATGAGCAACTATATGCCTATAAAATGGACAACCAGGAAGAAATGGACAAATTCTTAGAAAAGCACAACCTTCCGAGACTGAACCAGGAAGAAATATAAAATATAAACTGACCAATCACAAGCACTGAAATTGAAACTGTGATTAAAAGTCTTCTAACAAACAAAAGCTCAGGACCAGATGGCTTCACAGGCGAATTCTATCAAACATTTAGAGAAGAGCTAACACCTAACCTTCTCAAACTCTTCCAAAATATAGCAGAGGGAGGAACACTCCCAAATTCATTCTACAAGGTGACCATCACCCTGATACCAAAACCAGATAAAGATGTCACAAAAAAAGAAAACTACAGGCCAATATCACTGACGAACATAGATGCAAAAATCCTCTAAAAAATATTAGCAAACAGAATCCAACAGCACATTAAAAGGATCATACAATATGATCAAGTAGGCTTTATCCCAGGATTGCAAGGATTCCTCAATATATGCAACTCAATTAATGAGATACGCCATATTAACAAAGTGAAGGGAAAGAAACATAATCTCAATAGATGCAGAAAAAGCTTTTCACGAGATTGAACACCCATTTATGATAAAAACTCTCCAGAAAGTAGGCATAGAGGGAACCTACATCAACATAATAAAGGCCATATATGACAAACCCACAGCCAACATTGTTCTTAATGGTGAAAAACAAACTATTTCCTCTAAAATCAGGAACAAGACAAGGATGCATACTCTCACCACAATTATTCAACACAGTTTGGGAAGTTTTAGCCACAGCAATCAGAGAAGAAAAAGAAATAAAAGGAATCCAAATCAGAAAAGAAGTAAAGCTGTCACTGTTTGCAGATGACATGATACTATACACAGAGAATCATAAAAATGCCACCAGAAAACTACTAGAGCTAATCAATGAATTTTGTAAAGTTGCAGGATACAAAATTAATGCACAGAAATCTCTTGCATTCCTATACACTAATGATGAAAAATCTGAAAGAGAAATTAAGGAAACACTCCCATTTACCATTGCAACAAAAATAATAAAATACCTAGGAATAAACCTACTTGAGACAAAAGACATATATGCAGAAAATTATAAGACAATGATGAAATTAAAGATGATCCAAACAGATAGATATACCATGTTCTTGGATTGGAAGAATCGACATTGTGAAAAGGACTATACTACCCAAAGCTATCTACGTATTCAGTGCAATCCTTATGAAACTACCAATGGCATTTTTTACAGACTAGAGCAAAAAATTTCACAATTTATATGGAAACACAAATAACCCCGAATAGCAAAAGCAATCCTGAGAAAGAAAAACAGAGCTGGAGGAATCAGGCTCCCTGACTTCAGACTATACTACAAAGCTACAGTAATCAAGACAGTATGGTACTGGCACAAAAACAGAAATATAAATCAATGGAACAGGATAGAAAGCCCAGAGATAAACCCACGTACATATGGTCACCTTATCTTTGATAAAGGTGGCAAAAATATACAGTGGAGAAAAGACAGCCTCTTCAGTAAGTCATGCTGGGAAAATTTGACAGCTACATGTAAAAGAATGAAATTAGAACACTCACTAACACCATACACAAAAATAAACTCGAATTGGATTAAAGACCTAAATGTAAGGCCAGACACTATAAAACTCTTAGCGGAAACATAGGAAGAACACTCTGACATAAATCACAGCAAGATCCTTTTTGACCCACCTCTTAGAGAAATGGAAATAAAAACAAAAATAAACAAATGGGACCTAATGAAACTTAAAAGCTTTTGCACAGCAAAGGAAACGATAAACAAGATGAAAAGACAACTCTCAGGATGGGAGAAAATATTTGCAAATGAAGCAACTGACAAAGAATTAATCTCCAAAATATACAAGTAGCTCATGCAGCTCAATATCAATAAACAAACCAATCCAAAAATGGGCAGAAGATCTAAATAGACATTTCTCCAAGGAAGATATACAGATTGCCAACAAATACATGAAAGGATGCTCAACATCACTCATCATTAGGGAAACGCAAATCAAAACTACAATGAGGTTTTACCTCACAGCGGTCAGAATGGCCATCATCAAAAACTCTACAAAGAATAAATGCTGGAGAGGGTGTGGAGAAAAGGGAACCCTCTTGCACTGTTGGTGGAAATGTAAATTGATATAGTCACTATGGAGGTTTCTTAAAATACTAAAAATAGAACTACCATATGACCCATCAATCCCACTACTGGGCATATACCCTGAGAAAACCATAATTCAGAAAGAGTCATGTACCACAAAGTTCATTGCTGCACTCTTTACAATAGCCAGGACACGGAAGCAACCTAAGTGTCCATTGACAGGTGAATGGATAAAGAAGATGTGGCACGTATATACAATGGAATATTACTCAGCCATAAAAAGAAACGAAATTGAGTTATTTGTAGTGAGGTGGATGGATCTAGAGTCTGTCATACAGAGTGAAGTAAGTCAGAAAGAGAAAAACACCAAACGCTAATGCATATATATGGAATCTAAAAAAAAAAAAAAAAGGTTCTGATGAACCTAGGGGCAGGACAGGAATAAAGATGCAGATGTAGAGAATGGCCTTGTGGACATGGGGAAGGGGAAGGGGAAGGGTAAGCTAGGATGAAGTGAGAGTAGCAGTGACATATATACACTACCAAATGTAAAATAGCTAGTGCGAAGCAGCTGCATCACACGGGGAGATCAGCTCAGTGCTTAGTGACCACCTAGAGGGGTGGGATAGTGAGGGTGCAAAGGAGACGCCAGAGGGAGGGCATATGGGGATATATGTGTACACATAGCTGATTCACTTTGTTATACAGCAGAAACTAATACAATATTGTAAAGCAATTATACTCAAAGATGTTAAAAAAAACACATTGGGTTGCCATTAGAATTCTCAACAACAACATACAAAGTAAGACGTAGAGAACAGCATTTTCAAGAAATGCAAAAAAAGCATAACCCAAGGATTTTATATTCAGCTAACCTGTACTTTTAGAATCAAAGCTATTGAAAAAGTTTTTAAGCCTGTGAAAACTCAGGGAATATGGTAGTTAAGAGTGATTCCTGATAAATCCATGGAAGAATGAGTTTTATCCAATTAAGAGATGATGAAAGACTATAGACTACAGCTGTAAATATATTGTAACTGTAGATCCAAGACTATGACAAAGGTAGAGACAGTGGTGGCAGAATATGTAGAGTTTATGTACTTTGACAATGTAGAAACTGCAATTTTTTTAAATAAGAGAAAAAAATGGAGAAAGTAGAATAAGCTCATTGATTGTCATTTAAATAATAGTAGTCAAAGATATTTAAACCTAACAAAAAAAATTGTAAAAAGTTAGGATAAAGGTATCTATGACCACCTCTATAAACAGTATTATGGTGCCATCTCTTGGAAAAAATTTCAATCTTTTCATACCCAAGGAAATAAGAACACCAAAGGAACAACATAAATAAATACAGTAAATATAACAATGCACACAGTAAATATAAGAAAACAATATGACAATTACAATCAAACATTAGACATATCAATAAATGAGTGGGCTTGATTCATCTATAAATATTTAAAGAAAAGATATTCAAGTTGACTTATAAAGCAAAATCCAACTTGGCTACATACAACAGACAGATTTAAAACAAAGTGGCTCAGAAATGTTAAGAAACAGGAGTGGTGTACCAATTAGGGTTCAATATATTACAAAGCTACAGTAATCAAAACAGTGTAGTGCTTGCATAAACACAGACATAAAGACCACTGGAACAGAAGAGAGAGTCCAAAAATAAACCCTTGTTTATGTTTTCAAATGATCTTCAAGAAGGGTGCCAAGAACACATAATGGGGAAATGACAGTCTCTTCAAAAAGTGGTCCTGGGAAACAAGATACCCACATGACAAAGAATGAAGTTGGACAATTACCTTATATCATATACAAAAAAATTAATTCAGAAAGGATTAAAGATTTTAACATAAGACCTAAAACAATAAATAAGACCTTTCTTCCTAGAAGAAAACATGGGAAAAGCTTGATGACATTAGATTTGGCAATGATTTCTTGAATATGATACCAAAAGCACAGGCAACAAAAGCAAAAATACACAAATTGGACTAGAAACTTCTACACATCAAAGGAAATAATCAAAAGAGTTAAATGACAATATACATGGGAGAAAATATTTGCAAATCATATATCTAAAAAGGAGTTAATAGAATATATAAAGAACTCCTACAATTCAAAAACAAACAGAAAAACCAATCATGAAATTAAAATATGGGCAAGGGACCTGAGTAGATATTTCTCCAAAGAAGATGTACAAATGGCTAACAAGGCTGTGAAATTATATTCAACATCACTAGTCATTAGAGAATACAAATCAAAACCACAATGAGCTATCATCTCATACACATTATGAAAGCCATTGTAGGAAAAACAAAAAATAACAAGTATTGATGATGTGTAGAAACTGGAAACCTTATGTCCTATTTCTGGGAAAGTAAAATGGTGGGGCCACTATGGAAAACAGTATGACAGTTCCTCAAGAAATTTTTAAATTGTTTTAAAAAATTACAAATAAAATTACCTTATGATTCAGCAATCCTACTTCTGGGTATATACACAAATTGAAAACAAGATCACTAAAACATATTTGCACACCCATGTTCATTGCAGCAATATTCATAAAAACCAAGAGGGGGAAACAACATGAATATCCATCAGTAGATAGATGAATAAAGAAAATGTGGTCTAGCCATATAATGGAATATTATTTAGTCTTTAAAAAGAAGGAAATCCTGTCACTTGCTACAACATGGATGAACTTTGACATTAGGCTAAATGAAATAAACCAGTCACAAAAAGACAAATACTGTATGATTTCACTTATATAAGGTATCTAAAGTAGTCAAATTTGTAGCAATAGAAAGTAGAATGGTGGTTGCCAGAGGCTGGGTGAGGGGGAAATATATTGTTGTGAATATACTTAACAATACTAAATGGTACAGTTAAAAATGATTAAGATAATAAATTTTTATAATAAAGTAATATTGTGAGTTTAATAAACCAATTTATGATTTTTAAATATTTTTAAACTACTGTAATAGTCAGGAAAAAGTAAACCATTGAAAAAGCATATAGGGTGACATCAGCAAATTGACAGAGTAGGCAGATCCAACCTCTTATACCCACACAGAAACATCAAGAAACAAACTGCAAAACGAAGTTTGTCAAAACTCTGGAAAATAGTCAAAGATTTACAGCAACCAAGAACATGCTGAATTTAAAAAAAAAAAAAAAGGCAAGTTGAAAACTTTAGGAAATATTTGTGGCATTTTTACTTGCTGTTGTCCCACCCCCTTTCCAGCATAGGGCAGTCTTGAAACAGTGCTAGCCTGTGTTATGGGTACCTACTGTCTGGTTCTGAGGGAGGAGAGCAGACTCTAGCCACAAATTATTGCTTATATATGTTGTAACCTGTCTATAGGATACCTGAAGGACTTACAGAAGGATTTCATCTCTGTTTTACCTAACTCAGAACTCAGGCTAGATAAGTAGTTGGCTTTGACTGAGTATACTGCAAGGAGAACTAACAATCCACAAACACCTGGGGGGAAATGTTACAGTCAAAATATATAACAGTCAAAATACCTAAAGCATGGGAGGAAAAGCTGGGAGACATTCTTTGGGAGATTAAGACATTCAAAAAACTCACGTAGGGCTTCCCTGGTGCTGCAGTGGTTAAGTATCCACTTGCCAATGCAGGGGACACAGGTTTGAGCCCTGTTCCGGGAAGGTCCCACATGCCACGGAGCAACTAAGCCCGTGTGCCACAACTACTGAGCCTGTGCTCTAGAGCCCACAAGCCACAACTACTGAAGCCCATGTGCCTAGAGACCATGCTCCACAACAAGAGAAGCCACCACAATGAGAAGCACTCACACTGCAAACAAAGAGTAGCCCCCGCTTGCTGCAACTAAAGAAAGCCCATGCACAGCAACAAAGACCCAAAGTAGCCAAAACAAAAACATGTATATGGGGTAATTTAGGTAATCTAGGCTATGTGCATGCCTAGATTATGACAAATATTTAGAAAAGTGTTGAGGAGACCCCAAATATTCACTTCACAGTTATCCCTAAGTTCAGCGCAAGCATGGTATTGAAGGAGGGCCCAATACAGAACTCAATCTGCAAAGATTGGAAGACTTTTTTTTCTTTTTGGTTTGCTTGTTTTTAGTTATTTTTTTAAGCTTCTGGCATTCAAAGAAATCTCTATCAAAACATTAGGTGAGGGGCTTCCCTGGTGGCGCAGTGGTTGAGAGTCCGCCTGCCAATGCAGGGGACACGGGTTCGTGCCCCGGTCCAGGAAGATCCCACATGCTGTGGAGCGGCTAGGCCCGTGAACCATGGCTGCTGAGCCTGCGCGTCCGGAGCCTGTGCTCCGCAACAGGAGGGGCCACAACAGTGAGAGGCCGGCATACCGCAAAAATCAAACAAACAAAAAAAATAAAAACAAAACAAACAGAAAACATTAGGTGAACGTGAGCTAAAGGAACATAGACCTCAGTGACAACACATGACAAGGAATGCATCTTCTCAAAAACAGATTGGAAAAGAAACTAAACAAATGGGCTACTACAGCCTTCAATAATTATAATAAACATAAAGCCCCTAGCAAACCCTGGAGAAAGGCAAGAATCTAATCTCCAGTGATACCACACTATAATATTCAAACATCAAGTTTTTGATAACAACAACAAAAAAATCACAGGGCATACAAAGAAACAGGAAGTATGGTGCATTGAAAGCAACAAAATTAATTGAAACTAACTATCCCTGAGAAATTAAAGACATTGGATATACTAGAAAAAGACTAAAATAACTGTTTTTAATAGGCTTAAAGAGCTGAAGACAAACATGGACAAAGAAATAATGGAAAACAGGAAAATGTATGATCAAAATGCAAATACCAACAAAAAGAAATTATAAAAAGGAACCAAACAGAAATTTTGGAGCTGAAAAGTACAACAACTGAAACAAAAAATTAACTAGAAGGGTTCAACAAATTATCTGATCAGGCAGAGGAAAGAATCCGCAAAGATGAAGACAGGAAATTTTAAATTATCCAGTCTGAGGTACGGAAAGAAAAAAAAATGAAGAAAAGTGAATAGGCCCAAGAGATCTGAGACACCATCAAGTGGACCAACATATAGATTATGGGAGTCAAACAGAAAGGAGAAGAAAGATTATTGGAAAAATTAAGGGCTGAAAACTTCCCAAATTTGAAGAAAGACAATATATCTACAAATCCAAAAAACTCAAAAATATCCAAGTACTTTAAATTCAGAGAGATCATCACTGAAAGACACTATAATCAAACTACTGAAATTCACAATGAGGGAATCTTAAAAGCAGTGAGAAAATCAACACATGCAAGGGACCCTCAATGAGATTATCAACTGATCTCTCATCAGAATCCAGGCAGGCCAGAAGGCAGTGGGATGATACGCTTGTAATGCTGAAATAAAAAAACTTGTCAACTGAGATTTGTATATTCAGAAAAACTGTGCTCCAAAAATTATGATATACCCAGATTAAAAAAAAAAAACTCAGGGAGTTTGTTACCACTAGACCTGGTCTACAAGAAATAGTGAAGTAAGACATTCATGGTGAAATGAAAGAAAGTTGGACAATAACTTAAACCCATAGGAAGAAATAAATATCTTTGTTAAGTGTAAAAAATGGGCAAATACAAAAGTCAATATTATTGTAATTTTGGTTTGTATCTCCACTTTTTATTTTCTACAGGATTTAAAAAACAAAGGTATAAAAATAATTATACAGCTATATTATTGGGAATACAGTGTATAAAGATATAATTTGTGACATCAATAAAGGATGGGGGATAGAACTGCATAGGAGTAGAATTTTTGTATGCTATTTAAGTTAATATTAATTCAAATTAGAATGTTATAACTTTGGGTTGCTCTATGTAATGCACATAGTAACCACAAAGAAAATATCTGTAGAAAAGGAAATGCGGAAATGAAAAGGAAATCAAAAGTTGTCACTCCAAATTATGAACTAAACACAATAGAAAGCAGTAATGGAGGAAATGAGGGACAAAAAGCTACAAGACATACAGAAAACAAATTGGAAAATGGCAGAAGTCCTATCAGTAATTACTTTATATACAAAAATATTAAAATTTCCAATGAAAGGCAGGTAATGGCAGAACAAAGAAACATTTTTAATTCTAAAATTTTAAAGAAAAGACATTTAAAAACCCATGATGCCTTGGGTACACAAGGTTGGTTCAACATTTGAAAGTTAATGTAATTCATCACATCAACAGGCTGAAGAAGAAAAATCACATAATTATATCAGTAGATTCAGACAAAGTATTTGACAGAAATGAACTCTGATTCATGATAAAAACTCTCAACAAACTTAGAGAAGAACAAACATCTACTAAAAACCTGCAGCTAACATCACACTTGTTGGTGAAACACTGGAAGGTTTCCCACTAAGATCAGGAACAAGACAAGGATGTCCCCACAAACCACTATTTTTCAACATCATATTAGGAGTCCTAGCTAATGCAGTAAGGTAAGAAAATGAAATAAGAGGCATACAGACTAAGAAGAAAGATATGAAACTGTCTTAGTTTGCAGCTGACATGATAATCCATGCAGAACATAAGAACGGACAGCAACAAAAAATCTGGAACTTATAAGTGATTATTATAGGAAGGTTGCAAGAGACAAGGTTGATATACAAAAGTCAATCATTTTCCTACATACCACCAATGTACAAGTGGAATTTGAAATTAAAAATCATAAAACCAGTTCTCTCATGTCATTTTGGACTTGCTCGAGACAGCTCTGCTCATCCTGGAGAGCTCAATTATGATATTTCAGAGCCTTTGAAATATGTGTGCACACACACAAATAAATAAATATATACGTCAACATAGTTTAAGAAACATTGTTAAAGAAGGAATAGTGCTTCAGAGGGCAGAGAGCAGAAGCAAGAAGAACTAAAATCCTGCAGCCTGTGGAACAAAAACCACATTCACAGAAAGACAGACAAGATGAAAAGGCAGAGGGCTATGTACCAGATGAAGGAACAAGATAAAACCCCAGAAAATCAACTAAATGAAGTGGAGATAGGCAGCCTTCCAGAAAAAGAATTCAGAATAATGATAGTGAAGATGATCCAGGACCTCAGAAAAACAATGGAGGCAAAGATCGAGAAGATGCAAGAAATGTTTAACAAAAACCTAGAAGAATTAAAGAACAAACAAAGAGATGAACAATACAATAACTAAAATAAAAACTACACTAGAAGGAATCAATAGCAGAATAACTGAGGCAGAAGAACAGATAAGTGACCCAAAAGACAGAATGGTGAAATTCACTGCTGCGGAACAGAATAAAGAAAAAAGACTGAAAAGAAATGAAGACAGCCTAAGAGACCTCTGGGACAACATTAAATGCAACAACATTCTCATTATAGGGGACCCAGAAGGAGAAGAGAGAGAGAAAGGACCCGAGAAAATACCTGAAGAGATTATAGTTGAAAACTTCCCTAACATGGGAAAAGAAATAGCCACCCAAGTCCAGGAAGTGCGGCGAGTCCCATACGGGATAAACCCAAGGAGAAACACGCTGAGACACATAGTAATCAAATTGCAAAAATTAAAGACAAATTATTAAAAGCAGCAAGGGAAAACTGACAAATAACATACAAGGGAACTCCCATAAGGTTAACAGCTGATTTCTCAGCACAAACTCTACAAGCCAGAAGGGAGTGGCATGACATACTTCAAGTGATGAAAGGGAAGAACCTACAACCAAGATTACCCAGCAAGGATCTCATTCAGATTCGATGGAGAAATCAAAAGCTTTACAGACAAGCAAAAGCTAAGAGAATTCAGCACCACCAAACCACCTCTACAACAAATGCTAAAGGAACTTCTCTAAGTGGGAAACACAAGAGAAGAAAAGGATCTGCGAAAAAGGAACCCAAAACAATTAAGAAAATGGTCATAGGAACATACATATTGATAATTACCTTAAACGTGAATGGATTAAATGCTCCAACCAAAAGACACAGGCTTGCTGAATGGATACAAAAACAAGACCCATATATATGCTGTCTACAAGAGACCCACTTCAGACCTAGGGACACATACAGACTGAAAGTGAGGGGATGGAAAAAGATATTCCATGCAAATGGAAATCAAAAGAAAGCTGGAGTAGCTATACTCATATCAGATAAAATAGACTGTAAAGTAAAGAATGTTACAAGACAAAAGGAAGGACACGACATAATGATCAAGGGATCAATCCAAGAAGATATAACAATTATAAATCAATATGCACCCAACATAGGAGTACCTCAATACATAAGGCAACTGCCAACAGCTATAAAAGAGGAAATCGACAGTAACATAATAATAGTGGGGGACTTCTCACTTACACCAATGGACAGATCATACAAAATGAAAATATATAAGGAAACAGAAGCTTTAAATGACACAATAAACCAGATAGACTTAATTTATATTTATAGGACATTCCATCCAAAACAGCAGATTACACTTTCTTCTCAAGTGTGCACGGAACGTTCTCCAGGATAGATCACATCTTGGGTCACAAATCAAGCCTCAGTAAATTTAAGGAAATTGAAATCATATCAAGCATCTTTTCTGACCACAACGCTATGAGATTAGAAATGAATTACAGGGAAAAAACTGTAAAAAACACAAACACATGGAGGCTAAACAATACGTTACTAAATAACCAAGAGATCACTGAAGAAATCAAAGAGGAAATCAAAAAATACCTAGAGACAAATGACAATGAAAAGACGATGATACAAAACCTATGGGATGCAGCAAAGCAGTTCTAAGAGGGAAGTTTATAGCTATACAAGGCTACTCAAAAACAAGAAAAATCTCAAGTAAACAATCTAACCTTACACCTAAAGGAACTAGAGAAAGAAGAACAAACAAAACCCAAAGTTAGCAGAAAGAAAGAAATCATAAAGATCAGAACAGAAATAAATGAAATAGAAACAAAGAAAACAATAGCAAAGATCAATAAAACTAAATGCTGGTTCTTTTACAAGATAAACAAAATTGATAAATCATTAGCCAGACTCAAGTAAAAGAGGGAGCAGACACAAATCAATAAAATTAGAAATGAAAAAGGAAAAGTTACAACAGACATCACAGAAATACAAAGCATCCTAAGAGACTACTATAAGGAACACTATGCCAATAAAATGGACAACCTGGAAGAAATGGACAAATTCTTAGAAAGGTATAACCTTCCAAGACTGAACCAGGAAGAAACAGAAAACATGAACAAACCAATCACAAGTAATGAACTGTGATTAAAAATCTTCCAACAGGGCTTCCCTGGTGGCGCAGTGGTTGGGGGTCCGCCTGCCGATGCAGGGGACGCGGGTTCAAGCCCTGGTCTGGGAGGGTACCACGTGCCACGGAGTGGCTGGGCCTGTGGGCTGTGGCTGCTGGGCCTGCACATCTGGGGCCTGTGCTGCACGGCGGAGGGGCCGCAGCGGTGAGAGGCCCGCGTACCACACACACACAAAAAATCTTCCAACAAACAAAAGTCCAGGACCAGATGGCTTCACAGGTGAATTCTATCAAACATTTAGAGAAGAGCTAACACCCATCCCTCTCAAACTCTTCCAAAAAATTGCAGAGGAAGGAACACTCCCAAACTCATTCTATGAGGCCACCATCACCCTGATACCAAAACCAGACAAAGATACTACAAAAAAAGAAAATTACAGACCAATATCACTGATGAAAATAGATGCAAAAATCCTCAAAAAAATACTGGCAAACAGAATCCAGCAACACATTAAAAGGATCACACACCATGATCAAGTAGGATTTATCCCAGGGATGCCAGGATTCTTCAATATATGCAAATCAATCAAAGTGATACACCATATTAACAAACTGAAGGAGAAAAACCCTATGATCATCTCAATAGATGCAGAAAAAGCTTTTGACAAAATTCAACACCCATTTATGATAAAAACTCTCCAGAAAGTGGGCATAGAGGGAACCTACCTCAACAATAAAGGTCATATATGACAAACCCAGAGCAAACATCATTCTCAAGGGTGAAAAACTGAAAGCATTTCCTCTAAGATCAGGATCGAGACAAGGATGTCCACTGTCACCATTATAATTCAACATAGTTTTGGAAGTCCTAGCCACAGCAATCAGAGAAGAAAAAGAAATACAAATCAGAAAAGAAATAAAACTGTCACTGTTTGCAGATGACATGATACTATACATAGAGAATCGTAAAAAGGCCACCAGAAAACTACTAGAGCTAATCAATGAATTTGGTAAAGTTGCAGGATACAAAATTAACGCACAGAAATCTCTGGCACTCCTATACACTAATGATGAAAAATCTGAAAGAGAAATTATGGAAATACTCCCATTTACCATTGCAACACAAAGAATAAAATATTTAGGAATAAACCTACCTGAGGAGATGAAAGACCTGTATGCAGAAAACTATAAGACACTGATGAAAGAAATTAATGATGATACCAACAGATGGAGAGATATACCATTTTCTTGGATTGGAAGAATCAATATTGTGAAAATGACTATACTACCCAAAGCAATCTACAGATTCAATGCAATCTCTATCAAATTACCAACGGCATTTTTTACGGAACTAGAACAAACCATCTTAAAATTTCTATGGAGACACAAAAGACCCCGAATAGCCAAAGCAGTCTTAAGGGAAAAATACAGAGCTGGAGGAATCAGACTCCCTGACTTCAGACTATACTACAAAGCTACAGTAATCAAGAAAATATGATACTGGCACAAAAACAGAAACATAGATCAATGGAACAAGATAGAAATCCCAGAGATAAACCCACGCACCTATGGTCAACTAATCTATGACAAAGGAGGCAAAGATATACAATGGAGAAAAGACAGTCTCTTCAATAAGTGGTGCTGGGAAAACTGGACAGCTACATGTAAAAGAATGAAATTAGAGCACTCCCTAACACCATACACAAAAATAAACTCAAAATGGATTCGAGCCCTAAATGTCAGACCGGACACTATAAAACTCTTAGTGGAAACACAGGAAGAACACTCTTTGACATAAATCACAGCAAGATCCTTTTTGACCCACCTCCTAGAGAAATGGAAATAAAAACAAAAATAAACAAATGGGACCTAATGAAACTTCAAATCTTTTGCACAGCAAAGGAAAGCATAAACAAGACGAAAAGACAACCCTCAGAATGGGAGAAAATATTCGCAAACGAATTAAGGGACAAAGGATTAATCTTCAAAATATATAAATAGCTCATGCAGCTCAATATTAAAGAAACAAACAACTCAATCCAAAACTGGGCAGGCGACCTAAATAGACATTTCTCCAAAGAAGACATACAGATGGCCAAGAAGCACATGAAAAGCTGCTCAACATCACTAATTATTAGAGAAATGCAAATCAAAACTACAGTGAGGTATCACCTCACACCAGTTAGAATGGGCATCATCAGAAAATCTACAAACAACAAATGCTGGAAAGGGTGTGGAGAAAAGGGAACCCTCTTGCACTGTTGGTGGGAATGTAAATTGATACAGCCACTATGGAGAACAGTATGGAGGTTCCTTTAAAAACTAAAAATAGAATTACCATATGATCCAGCAATCCCACTACTGGGCATATACACAGAGAAAACCATAATTCAAAAAGACACATGCACCCCAATATTCATTGCAGCACTATTTACAATAGCCAGGTCATGGAAGCAACCTAAATGCCCATCGACAGACGAATGGATAAAGAAGTTGTGGTACATATATACAATGGAATATTACTCAGCCATAAAAAGGAATGAAATTGAGTCGTTTGTTGAGACGTGGATGGATCTAGAGACTGTCATACAGAGTGAAGTAAGAGAAAAACAAATATCGTATATTAATGCATGTATGTGGAACCTAGAAAAATGGTATAGATGAGCCGGTTTGCAGGGCAGAAGTTGAGACACAGATGTAGAGAACAAACGTATGGACACCAAGGGGGCAAAACCGCTGTGGGGTGGGGATGGTGGTGTGCTGAATTGGGAGATTTGGATTTACATGTATACACTGATGTGTATAAAATTGATGACTAATAAGCACCTGCAGTATAATAAAACAAACAAACAAACAAAAAGACAACTAATACTAAAGTTTGTTTGGGTTATTTGTATGGAAATATGTTAATATAAATGTTTCAGACATTACATGAAATTTCTAAAAATCTTATATGTTCTGGTATAATGTTATAAGTCATAATTCTAGTTATTACTTTAAAACGTATATCTCAGAAATAACTTAATTTCCTTGTCCATTGCATTATTATGAACTTTCATCAAATCTTTAACCATGGTCATTTTTAAGTCTTTTGTCATTTACAGACATTTCTGGGTGTACTCTGATGCTTTTGCAAAAATGTTCCTATAAAAGGGTTTCATCTTCAAGGAATTCATGGAAAAGACTCTGGCAAGTACAGGTTTCCGGTAACTGACTATACTGCTGAACTGAATGAATAAGCATTTTCAGAACTCTAATGAAAAACTGATGAATTCATAAAAGTGCTAACAAAGATCAATATGAAAAAAATTAATTACATGGGACTGAGTGAACTGATGAGGCTGATTATAATTTTTGTGACTTTCTGCTTGAATAAAAAAAAATCCCAGAAGGACTCAGAGGCAAAAAATATACAAATCAATTTTCACTGCAAAGTAAAGGAGATGTTACAGTGGAGGATTACTGGACTGAATGTCAATATTATGATATAGTATGAGTGTGTTTCATGTTTGGTAATTGCAATCATTGTTGCTTTTGTTGTGGTCACCCATTTACAATGCTTGGTGTCAGTTTACCTCTTGTAAAAATAAAATACAGTGTGTGTGTGTGTGAAAAAAAAAGGAAGGAATAGTGCTACTAGTTGCAACCAGAATATACAGTGTTATCATCAATATTAAAAATTATACATGAATTCCATAAAGTTGTATCTGTTATGGCCTTTCAGAGATAAAAATTTCAAAATGCATTCTAATATTATTTAAGTTAATCAAAATCCTTTTATATTATACAGAAACAAAACCTCTACTAAATACATTTCCTATAAGAAAAGAATATCATAATACCATTACGAGGGGGATCACAATGGCAGAGAAAGAGAACATGAAGCTCACCTCCCCCCACAAACACATCAAAAAAACACCTACATGTGGAACAATTCTCACAAAAAAGTAACTGGAAACTGGCAGAAGGTCTCCTATACAACTAAAGCTACAAGAAAGATCTCCACATAACCTAGTTGGAAGGGGAAAAAAACGGGCATCAGTTTGGGACTGGTGCCCCTGGGAGAAATCTGTAAGGAAGAGAAGGTCCACATGGTGGACACTTGCCATGGGGAGGGAGCAGTTGGACTCAAAACCTGGGCATCCCAGACCTAGAGTCCCGCACAGAAGAGAAAAGCCCCCTAGCCTTCTGGGAAATCTGCTAAGACAGATAGAAGGGCTGGAGAAGCCTAGGCTCTACTCACAAGGAGTGCACACATACTGGTTTGCTAACAATCAGGGCAGAGAGAGCCCTGCTTTGGCAGCTGCTGCCTCACCACACTTCCCAATCTGAAGGGGTGAACACCCCATCTCCATTCAATCCACACCACAGCTTCAAACGAGATCAGTGCAAAGATTCGATCTAGCTATGCAGAGACAGTCTGGGGCACCTGAGGTGTGATCCAGGCGGAACCAGGGCAGAGCAGTGACAATGAAAGAGCAAAGAGGAATCCCTGTATCTCATGCAACACAGGCTCTACACACCACGACACCAATCACACCCCCATCAAGAGTATAATGGTTAGCACACCCTGAGGAAAGACGCAGCTCGCATCCAAATCAAAACCAGCCCTCGCACCAATAATACTGGACACACACATTCTACACGTGAATGCTCCAACATAAAAACACCCCTTTGAGTCCACAGGACATAACTATTTCTCCTAAATTCATAGAGAAAGGGAAATTAAAGTTAAATGAAAAAGCAGAGGAACTACTTGCAATTGAAAGAACAAGAGAAATCCCCTGAAAGAATAATGAAAAAGACCTCATCAGTCTACTAGATCCCAAATTTAAAAGGAGGTAATAAAAATGCTAAAGGATTTAAGAAAGATTATTGATAGAAATGCAGATCACAGTAACAAGAAACTAAAAACTACAAAGATGAACCAAGCAAAATTAGTTCAATTTCTGAGATAAAAACCAATCTAGAAGCAATAAAAAGCAAACTAAATGACACAGAAGAGCATATAAGTAACCTGGAAGATAGAATAATAGAAAACACCCCATCAGAAGAGCAGACAGAAAGACCAATTAAAAAAAAAGAAAGCAACGTGTAAGATCTATGGAATAATACAAAGCATAATAGGAGTTCCAGAAGTAGGAGAGAGAGAAGGGGATTGAAAATATATTTGAAGAAATTATGGCTCAAAACTTCCCAAACCAAAAGAAGGAAACATGTCCAAATACAGGAAGCAGAGAGGGTCCCAAAAGATGAAACTAAACACACGCACATCAAGACATGTCATAATTAAAATGGCAAAAGTTTAAGATAAAGAGAGAATTCTAAGTCAGCAAGAGATAAAGAGTCAATTACAAGGGAACCTTCATATGTCTATCATCTGTTTCTCTGCAGAAAGTCTGCAGGCCAGAAGGGAGTGGCATGATATATTCAAAGTCCTGAAAGGGAAAAAATCTGAAGCCTAGGATACTCTATCCAGCAAGATTTATCATTTAGAACAGAAGGAGAGATAAAGAATTTCTCAGACAAGCAAAAACTAAAATAATTCAGCAATATTATATCTACCCTAAAAGAAGTATTGAAGGGTCTTCTCTAAATTGAAAAGAAGAAAAGGGAAAAAAGAAAAGAAGAAAGGGAAAAACACAAAAGGAAACGTAAATATATAAAAGGACTGAAGATCAAAAAATTTTTGTAAATGTGATTATAACCACAATTAACGCAAAAGGATAAGTGTGAAGATATAAAATAGGACATCAAAATCACAAAATATGGGGGAGGGAAGTATAATAATGTAGATCTTTTAGAATGTGTTTGAACATATATGACTATCAGTTTAAAGCAAGTAGATATAACTATGGGTCAACATACTTGAACTCCATCGTAACCTCAAATCAAAAAGATACAAAAGATTCATAAAACCAAAAAGAAAAGAACTCAAGCATAGTACAAAAGAAAATCATTAAACCACAAAAGGAAAAACAAAAAGAAGAAGGAATGAACAAAAAAGAACTACAGAAACAACTGGAAAACAAAGATTAAAATGACAATAAATACATACCTACCAATAATTACTTTAAATGTCAAAAGATTAAATGCTCTGATCAAAAGACTTAAAGTGGCAGGTTGGATAACAAAACAAGAGCCTACAATAGGCTGCCTACAAGAAACTAACTTCAGGGCAAAAGACACACATAGATGGAAAGAGAGGAATGGAAAAACATATTTCATGCAAATGGAAACAACAAGAAAGCAGTGGTAGCAATACTCATATTAGACAAGATAGACTTTAAGAAAAGGTCATAAAAAAAAAAAGAACTACACTCCAATAAAAATCAATTAAAAAACAAGAAAAAAGAAGCATATTATGTAATGATATGGGATAAATACAAGAAGAGGATATTATACTTGTTAACATACATGCACCCAACATGGGAGGACTTAAATATATAAAACAAATATTATCAGAGAAAGGGAGATATTGTCAGGAATATAATAATATTAGGAGACATTAGCACTCCACTGACATCAATGTATAGATCATCTAGATAGAAAATCCAAAAGGCAACAGAGGTCCTAAATGATACAATACAATTGGACTTAATTGATATCTACAGGACATTACATCCAATTTAAAAAAAAACCAAAAAGAAAAAACAGAATATGCATTTTTCAAGTCTGCATGGAATGTTCTTTAACATAGACGACATACTAGGCCACAAAACAAACCTCAACAAATTTAAGAGGATAGAAATTATTTCAAGATTATTTAAAGATTATTATCTTTTTTGACTACAACAGTATGAAACTAGAAATAGATCACAGAAAGAAAAATGAGAAAAGAAGGAACATGGAGAGCAAAAAACATGCTACTAAAAAACCTATGGGTCAATGATGAAATCAAAGAATAAATCAGAAAATACCTCAAGACAAAAAAAATGGAAATATAACCTTACAAAATCTATGGAATGCAGCAGAAGAAGTTCAATGAGGGAAGTTCACAGCAATATCAGCCTTCCTCACTAAACAAGAAAAACCCAAAATAAGCAACCTAATTTACCACCTGAAAGAATAGAAAAAGAAAAACAAAACCCAAAGTCAGCAGAAGGGAGGAAATAATAAAGATCAGAGAGGAATTAAATTAAATACAGTTCCAGAAAAACAATAGAAAAGATCAGTAAAACAAAGAGCTGGCTTTTTGAAAAGGCCAACAAAATTGACAAATCTCTAGCCAGGCTCACCCAGAAGAAAAGAGGGAGGACTCAAATAAAATAAGAAATGAAAGAGGAGAAACAACAATGAATACCACAGAAATACATAAAATCAAAAGAGAATACTATGAACAGTTACATGCCAACAAATTGGACAACTTGGAAGAAATGGAGAAGTTTCTAGAAATATACAGCCTGCCAAAACTGAGTCAAGATGAAATATATAATATGAATAGACTGATCACTAGAAGTGAAATACAATCTGTAATTTTTAAAAACTCCCTCCAAACCAAAGTCCAGGACTGGAAGGTTTCACTAGGGAATTCGACCAAACATACAAAGCAGAACTTAAACCTATTCTTCTCAAATTATTACAAAAATTGAAGAGGAGGGAACACTCCCAAATTCATTCTGTGAAGCCACCATCACCCTGATACCAAAATCAGACAAAGACACTACCAAAAAAGAAAATTACAGGCCAATATCTCTGATGAATATAGATGCAAAATCCTCAACAAACTATTAGCAAACCTAATCTAACAATACATAAAAAGGATCATACACCATGATCAAGGTGGATTCATTCCAGGGGCACAAGGATGATTAAACATATGCAAATCAATCAATGTGATACACCACATTAACAAAAGGAAAGATAAAAACCACATGATCCTCTCAACAGATGCACAAAAAGCATTTGACAAAATTTAACATCCATTCATGATAAAAAAAACTCTCACCAAAGTGGGTATAGGGGGGAAATATCTCAACATAATACAAGTCATTTACTACCTCAACATAATACAAGTCATTTACTGCAAACCTCCAGCCAAACGAATACTCAGTGGTGAAAATCTGAAAGCCTTCCCACTAAATCAGGAACAGGACAAGGATGCCCACTCTCACCATGTTTATTCAACATAGTACTGGAAGTACTAATCACAGAAATCAGTCAAGAAAAAGAAATAAAACGTATCCAAATTCGAAGGGAAGAGGTAAAACTGTAACTATCTGCAGATGACATGATACTCTATATGGAGAACCCTAACATCTCCTCACAAAAAATGTTAGAACCAGTAAATGAATTCAGAAACGTAGCAAGATACAAGATTAATATACAGTAATCTGTTGCATTTCCTTACACTAACAATAACACATCAGAAAGAGAAAGTAAAAACCAATCCCACAAGAGGGAGGGGATATGGGGATATATGTATGCATATGGCTGATTCACTTTGTTGTACAACAGAAACTAACACAGTACTATGAGGAAATTATACTCCAATAAAGATTTATTTAAAAATTTTTTTAAATAAAGTAGAATCACATCAGAAAAAAAGAAATAAAATACAAGGAATAAACTTAACCAAGGATGTAAAAGACCTATACACTGGAGAAACCCTAGATAAACTTGAATATGGGGGTGACAATTTAGTTACAACACCAAAGGCATGATCTATGAGAGAAACGATTGATAAGCTGGAACTCATTAAAATCAAAAACTTCTGCTGTGCAAAATACATTGTCAGGAAAATGAGAATACAAGCTACAGATGGGGAGGAATTATTTTCAAAAGATATATCTGATAGTACAAATGAACTTATTTACAAAATAGAGGCAGAGTCATAGATGTAGAAAACAAACTTATGGTTACCAGGGGATAAAGGAAGAGAGGGATAAAATTGGGATATTGGGATTGACATATACACACTACTATATATAAAATAGATAACTAATAAGAACCTGCTGTATAGCCCAGGGAACTCTACTCAGTAGTCTATTATGGCCTATACAGGAAAAGAATCTAAAAAAAGGTGGATATATGTACAACTGATTCACTTTGCTGTACACCTGAAACACAACATTATAAATCAACTATAATCCAATAAAAAAATTTTAAAAGATATATCTGATAAAGGAATTTATCCAAAATATACAAAGAACCCTTAAAACTCAGAAATGAGAAAATAACTCAAATAAAAATGAGGAAAACATATGTGCAGACACCACACTAAAGACAATATACGGATGCAAAATAAGAATATGAAAAGATGCACAAAATCATATGTCAATAGGGATTTGCACATTAAAGCAGATGGCTTCACTGTTGGATTCTTCCAAACATTTAAAGAATTAATACCAATCCCTTCCAAACTCTTCCAAAAAATAGAAGAGAAAGGGATACTTCCTAACACAGTTTATGAAGTCAGCATTACTGAAAACCAAGCCAGATAAAGTTACAATGAGAAAGTAAAGTTACAGATTCCCTATGTATATAGATGCAAAAATACTAAAAAACTGAATACAACGGCATATTAAAAGGATTATACATCATTACTAAGTGGGATTTATCCCAGGAATGCAAGGGTGTCTCAGGATAAAAAAATCAGTGTAATACATCACATCAATAGGAAAAAGGGAAAACACCACACGATCATCTCAATTGACACAGCAAAGACATCTGACAAAATCCAACACAGTTTCATGATAAAAACATTCAACAAATTAGGAAGAGACAGCAGTTCCTCAATGCCCTTTTAATGAAAAATCTATACCTAATATCATACTTAAGGTTGAAAGACTGAAAGATTTCTCTCTAATATCAGGAACAAGACAAGGATGCTCACTTTAACCACTGCTATTCAACATTTTACTGGAAGTTCTAGCATTGCAATTAGGTAAGCAAATAAATAAGAGGCATCCAGATTGGAAAGGAAGAAGTAAAATGATCTGTGTTTGAAGATGACATGAATTTATATGTAGAAATTCTAAAGATTAAACAAAAAGACTGTTAGAGCTAATAAAAGAATTCAGCAAAGTTACAGGATACAAATTCAACACACAAAAATTAGTTGCATTTCTATACATTGGCAATGAACAATCTGAAATGAATTTAATAAAACAATTCCATTTACAATGGCATAAAAATGAAAAAATACTTAGAAATAAATTTAACCAAGGAGGCTAAAGATTTTTACACGGATAACTATACAACACTGATGAAATAAATTAAAGAAGATATAAATAAATAGAAAGATATCCCATTTGCTGGAAGACTTAATACTGTTAAGATGAAAATCTATCAACAGATTCAAGATAATCCTATCAAAATCCAAATGGCAACTCTTTGCAGAAATAGAAAAATCCATCCTAAAAATCATATGGAATGTCAAGGGACCCGAAATAGTCAAAACAATCTTGAAAAAGAAGAACAAAGCTGGAGGACGCACATTTCCACATTTTAAAAATTATCCCAAAGCTATAGTAATCGCCAGAGTATTTTTGTGGCTTAAAGAAAAAAATACAGACAAACTGAATCAAATACAGAGCCCAGAAATAAATTCTTGTATGTATGGGCAAATGATTTTTTACAATGATACCAAGACAGTGGGAGGAAAGGATATTCTTTTCAAAAAGTGGTGGAACAAAAACTGAATATCCACATGCAAAAGAATAAATCTGACCCGTCTCTTACACAACACACAAAAGTTCAATCTTTGATAAATCAAATCCGGAGTTAAGAGCTAAAACTTTAAAACTCATAGAAGATAACTGTACAAAATCTTAATGACATTTAACTTGGCAATAATTTCTTGGATATCACACCAAAAGACCAGGCAACAAAAGAAAAAATCGATAAATCTGACCATCAAAATTAAAAACCTTTGTGTATCATAAGACACTATAAAGAGAATGAAAAGACAATCCACAGAATGGGAAAAATGTTTGAAATCATATATCTGATAAGAGTTCAATATTCAGAATATATACAGAAGTCCTACAACTCAACAACAGAAAACAAACAACCCAATTCAAATATGGACAAAGGGCTTGAATAGACAATTTTGCAAAGAAGATATACAGATGGTCAATAAGTACATGAAAAGATTTCCAAAGTCATTAGAGAAATGCAAATTATTACCACAACGACATACCACTTCACATCCAGTTAGGATGGCTATAGTAAAAAACAGAAACAAACAAACAGAAAAGGAAGATAAGTGTTAGCACAGGTGTGGAGAAACTGAAACCCCAGTGCACTTGTAGTTGGAACGTAAGATGGTGCTGTGGAAAATGGTTTGGGGATTGCTCAAAAGTTTAATAGAGAGTATCACATGACCTGGCTGATAACTCCTAGGTATATATCCAAGAGAACTGAAAGCCAGGACTCATACTTCCACACCAATGTTCACTGCAGTATCATTCACAATAGCCAAAAGATGGAAACAACTCAACTGTCCATCGACAGAAACATGGCTTGAAGAGTTTCATCTCCAACATTACAAAGCAGAATATATAAGGGTGTGTGTGACTGACAGTTACTTTCAAAAGTCACCTTGACAAGGCCACGGGGTGCTCAGATGCTTGGTTAAACATTATTTCTGGGTGTGCCTGTGAAGGTGTTTCCAGATGAGACTGTATTTGAGTCGACAGGCTGAGTAAAGCAGATGGCCCTCCCTAATATGAGTGGACATCATCCAATCTGTTGAGGGCCTAACTGGAACAAAAAGGTGAAGAAAGGGAGAATTCACTCTCTCTGCCTGACCTCTTGAGCTTAGACATGTGTCTTCTCCTGGCCTCAGGCTGAGACTTACACCATCAGCTCTCTTCATTCTCAGGCCTTCAGACTGAGACTGGAACTACCCCCAGCCTTCTTGGGCCTCCAGCTTACAGACAACAGAGCATAGGACTTCTCAGCTTCTATAATCATGTGAACCAAGTTCTTATGATAGATCACTTTACAAATATTGTTTTTGTTTCTCCAGATAAACCTGACTAACACAAGGGGGTTAGAAGCTGAAATATCTTATAAACTAGCACAGTCCACCCTTGGCTATTCTGCATCTGTGTCCATCCTTCTAGACGTAGTCGACCTTCCATTTAGCAGTAACAAATTTATCCTTTCATCTACCAATATATAGCTATTCTTCAAACAAGAAAAGTTGCTGTTAGCTTCTACCTAAAATGGTGAGACAGAAAATCACTGTATATTCATTGTATCACTCTCTGGGCAACACTCATGGTATTCATTACTAGGAAATATTAATTATCCTTAAAATTAAGTACAGTCTGACCTGAAACCTGAAATTGAAACTTTAACTACTATAAACAGTTTAGACTAGTAAGGTGAAAGGAGAAGAGAGAAAGAAAGAACACACAGACATCAATGCAGAAAATATGCATACTTGCTATAGTTGTCACTTTTGTAACTGATCATGAGTTTGCAGTTGGTATTTATAATTCCTTCTTCCACAACCAATTTCATGTTACCCCAACCTTCAATCCAAACATCAACCTATTGGGCTCTTTAGCTGAATATCTGATTATTAGATCTGTTGTCTTTCTGTTATTTTTGTTAATTTTTAATTTTTTTTTTTTGGCCATGTGCGGAATGTGGGATCTTCATTCCCCGACCAGGGGTAGAACCTGCGCCCCCTGCATTGGAAGCACAGAATCTTAACCACTGGGGCGCCAGGGAAGTCCCAAAATTTCAATAAGTTTTAATAGTGGATGTTGTCAGAATAAGAGATAGCCCAGAGAATTCACTAGTCTGCAGGCATAATCCTTTCTGCTCTCATTGTATAATAACAATTCAATTTTACCTTGGTAATCAAGATCAGTCATTTCAACCAAAGAGTGAAACACTCTGCCTATTTAGTGGCATGAGAAGCCCAGGATGGGCAGGTGGAAGCCTTAATTTCCAAATCAGTGAAACTATTGCTATGTCCTTTGGTAGCATACTCCTCCTTTGGTAAATAAGATTGCTAACGAGCAGATCTCAAAGTTTGGGGGATGAGGAGCATGTGTATGCACGTCTGAGTCCAAATTTCCCCTTTTATAAGGACACCAGTCATATTGGGTCAGGTCCCACCCTAATGACCTCATCTTAACCTACCTAATTACATCTGCAATAACCCTATTACCAAATAAGATCTCATTTTGGGGGTTAGGACTTCAAGAGAATTTTGAGGGGAACACAGTTCAACACATAACCAATACCATGAGAGTAAATAACACATTCTATCCAGAGATAGCCAGAAATATTTACAGGCAAGGAAGGCAAATCTATATACAGAATATATGTCTATTTGAGTGATGACAAATTGCTTCCCCTTCCTTATAAAAGATGTACAATGTAATCAACCTGTTACCAGCTGGCAGGCTGGGCTGCCCAGAGAAGGGTGTCAAATCAAGAGGTCTGCATAAGATTTTGTCCTTGATATGTTAGAAAGTCAGACTGGTGGTGCCCAATTGATCAGAGGGAGTCCATGTTGCTGAGTCTATGCAGAGCCTCCCTCCGACACCATGGCCACTTTATATCTATTTCCATTAAGTAAGAACAAGGATGCCTGAAGAAAAAGGCCAACCAATCCATTAGTTCTATGATCCATAGAATGTGTCAATTTGTCCACCTGATTACTGAAACATCCTCTGCAGTGGATTCCCTTTGGTGAACATTCACATGGGACAATAATATCCTCCTATTCTGTGCCTATTCTCAGAGGTCTAGTTAAATATTTCTTCCCCAGATTTCCTTGACACTGATTTTTCAATCTTGTTCTCTACAATCCCCCTGGCCAACCAGCAAAACCATTAGACACTGACCATGAATCCATGTACATCAGTACTTCTTGCCACCTTATTATCAGAAAAGTGGGCAAATATCTCTTGATACTTGGGAATATTTCTCCTCATAGGCCAATATTTTTCCTCCTCTGTTAACCTGTCATAAGGAATTCCTTAGTAGGCTAAAGGACAGCTAAGGCAATGCAGCAGAAATGGGTGTCAAAGGGATCTGAAACACCTGCTCCTGCATCTTTGTAGAGCCTTTTGAACCTTTCTAGTGCTCAAGCCCCATCTCAACACCATTCCACTTGAAGATGAATTGTGCTGGACACGCCCAACCTGACAGCTTGGTAAGTCAGATAACTCCCAGTTCATTACGGGTGCCTCAGCTTGCATGAATTCTTGATATCTATGGTCCATCTCAACCAGGGTTTAATAGCAAGCCTGAAGCTGTTTCTCAAAGGGAGAATGGTAGTCTGGAGAAGAGAGCCTTGCTTTGCTCCAAAATACTAGGGTTCTGGATTGTGCTCTCCTATTGGAACTTGACAGAGGCTCCATGTAGCATTCCTATTTGCTATATGCACCTCAAATATCACTATATCTGTAAATGGCAATGCAGCCTGCACTGCGTCCTGGACTTGTTGCAGATCCTTCTCTTACTCTTCTATCCACTCAGAACTAGCAGATTGATGGGATACCATACAGTAAATGGGTCTAAGCAGTATAGTCAAATGTGGTGTACAATGCCCTCAAAATCCAGTATGGGGAACAGAAAAAAAAAAAAGCATGAAGAAAAGGAACAGGCCTAAGAGACCTATAAGACACCATCAAGTGAACCAACATATGGATTATAGGAATGAAACAAAAAGAGAAAAGAGAGAAAGGAGCAGGAAGATTATTAGAAGAACTAAGGGCTGAAAACTTCCCAAATTTGAAGAAAGACATGAATCTTCAAATCCAAAAACATCCAAGTACTTTAAAGTCAAAGAGATCTACACTGAAACACACCATAATCAAACTACTGAAAGTCACAATGAGAGAATCTTAAAAGCAGTGAAAGAATTAACACATACAAGGGATCATCCTCAATAAGATTATCAACTGATCTCTCATCAGAATTGAGGGAGGCCAGAAGGCAGTGGGATGATATATTTGTAATGTTGAAACAAAAAAGTCATCAACTAAGACTTCTATATTCAGAAAAACTGTCCTCCAAGAATCAGGGAGAAATTAAGATATAACCAGATTAAAAAAATAATAAACTCAGGGAGCTTGTTACCACTAGGACTGGTCTACAAGAAATAGTGAAAGAATTCATTTATGGTGAAATGAAACAACACTGGAAAATAACTTAAACTCATATGCAGAAATAACTGTCTTTGTTAAGTGTAAAAAATGAGTAGATACAAAAATCAATATTATTGTGTTTGGTTTATATCTCCAACTTTTTATTTTCTAAAGGGTTTTAAAAACAAAGGCATAAAAAATTATAAATCTATATTATTGGGCATACAGTGTGTAAAGATAATTTGTGACATCAATAACATAAAGGGTAGGGGAGAGAGCTGCATAGGAATAGAGTTTTTGTACACTATTTCAGTTAATATCAATTCAAATTATAATGTTATAACCTTGGGTTGCTATATGTAATGGTCATAGTAACCACAAAGAAAAGAGCTATAGAAATGGAAATGAGTAAATAAGAAGGAAATCAAAAGTTGTCACTCCAAATAATGAGCTAAACCTAGAGAAAGTAGTAATGGAGGAAATGAGGACAAAAAAAGCTGTAAGACATACAGAAAACAAACTGCAAAATGGCAGAAGTCCTGTCTTATCAGTAATTACTTTAAATATAAGTAGATTAAATTTTCTAATAAATGGCAGGTAACAGCAGAACAAAGAACTTTTTTAATCCTAAAATTTTAAAGAAAAATATTAAAAAACTTATCTACTGGGTATGCAAGGTTGGCTGAACACTTGAAAATTAATTAATGTAATTTATAACATCAACAGCCTGAAAAAGAAAAAGTCACATAAAAATATCAGTAGATTCAGAAAAAGTATTTGACAAGACCAACCCCTATTCATGAGAAAAACTCTCAACAAACTTAGAGAAGAACTTTCTCCAATTGATAAAGAACATCTACGAAATCTTACAGCTAACATTATACTTACTGGTGAAACACTGGAAGCTTTCCCACTAAGATCAGGAACAAGCAAGAATGTCCCTCACACCACTACTTTTCAACATCATATTGGAAGTCCTAGCTAATGCAATAAAATAAGAAAATGAAATAGGAGGTATACAGATTGAGAAGGAAGAAATAAAACTGTCTTAGTTTGAGCTGACATGATAACCTAGGCAAAAATTAAGAAAGAATTAACAACAACAAAAAGTCTGAAACAAAAAACCTGGAACTTACAAGCAATTTTTACAGCAAGGTTGCAGGATACAAGATTGATGTTCAAAAGTCACTCATTTTCCTACATACCAGCAATGAACAAGTGGAACTTGAAATTCTACACATGGATGCTCTGACATAAAAACACTGCTGAAAGTCCATGGTAGATAACTGTTTCTCCTAAATTCATAGAAAAAGGGATATTTAAGTAAAATGAAAAAGCAGAGGAACTACTCTCCATTAAAAGAACAAGAGAGAGATCATAGGGAAGACGGCGGAAGAGTAAGATGCGGAGATCACCTTCCTCCGTACAGATACACCAGAAATACATCTACACGTGGAACAACTCCTATAGAACACCTACTGAACACTGGCAGAAGACCTCAGACCTCCCAAAAGGCAAAAAAGTCCCCACGTACCTGGGTAGGGCAAAAGAAAAAAGAATAAACAGAGACAAAAGGATAGGGACAAGACCTGCACCAGTGGGAGGGAGCTGTGAAGGAGGAAAGGTTTCCACATACTAGAAAGCCCCTTTGTGGGCGGAGACTTCAGGTGGCGGGGGGGGGGGGAGCTTTCGGAGCCATGGAGGAGAGCACAGCAACAGGGGTGCGGAGGGCAAAGTGGAGAGATTCCCGCACAGAGGATCGGTGCCGACTGGCACTCACTAGCCCGAGAGGATTGTCTGCTCACCGCCAGGGCAGGCGGGGCTGGGAGCTGAGGCTCGGGCTTGGGTCAGAGCGCAGGGAGAAGACTGGGGTTGGCAGCGTGAACACAGCCTGCAGGGGGTTAGTGCGCCACAGCTAGCTGGGAGGGAGTCCGGGGAAAAGTCTGGACCTGCCAAAGAGGCAAGAGACATTTTCTTCCCTCTTTGTTTCTTGGTGTGCGAGGAGAGCAGATTAAGAGCGCTGCTTAAAGGAGCTCCAGGGACGGGCGCCAGCCATGGCTAAAAGCACGGACCCCAGAGATGGGTATGAGACGCTAAGGCTGCTGCTGCCACCACCAAGAATCCTGTGTGCGAGCACAGGTCACTATCCACACCCCTGTTCTGGGGAGCCTGTGCAGCCCGCCACTTCAAGGGTTCCAGGATCATGGGACAACTTCCTCAGGAGAACGCACGGCACGCCTCAGGCTGGTGCAATGTCATGCTGGGCTCTGACGCCGCAGGCTCACCCCGCAATCTGTACCCCTCCCTCCCCACCGGCCTGAGTGAGCCAGAGTCCCTGAAACAGCTGCTCCTTTAACCCCGTCCTGTCTGAGTGAAAAACAGACGCCCTCCAGAGACCTACACGCAGAGGCGGGGCCAAATCCAAAGCTGAGCCCCTGGGAGCTGTGAGAACAAAGAAGAGAAAGGGAAATCTCTCCCAGCAGCCTCAGAAGGAGCAGATTAAAGCTCCACAATCAACTTGATGTATCCTGCATCTCTGGAATACATGAATAGACAACGAATCATCCCAAATTGAGGAGGTGGACTTTGAGAGCAAGATTTATGATTTTTTGCTCTTTCCCTCTTTTTGTGAGTGTGTATGTGTATGCTTCTGTGTGAGATTTTGTCTGTATAGCTTTGCTTCCACTATTTGTCCTAGGGTTCTATACGTCCGTTTTTTGTTGTTGTTGTTTTGGTTTTTCTTTAAAAAAATGTTTTTTCTTAATATTTTTTATTTTAATAACTTCACTTTAGCTTACTTTATTTTATTTTACTTTATCTTCTTTCTTTCATTCTTTCCTTCCCTCCTCCCTCCCTTCTTTCTTTCTTTCCCTTTCTTTTTCTTCCTTCCTTCCTTCCTTCCTTCCTTTCTTACTACATTTTTTCCTTTTTATTCTAAGCCGTGTGGATGCAAGGCTCTTGGTGCTGCAGCCAGAAGTCAGTGCTGTGCCTCTGAGGTGGGAGAGCCAAATTCAGGACACTGGTCCACAAGAGACATCCCAGCTCCACATAATATCAAATGGCGAAAATCTCCCAGAGATCTCCATCTCAACACCAGCAGCCAGCTTCACTCAACGACCCGCAAGCTACAGTGCTGGACACCCTATGCCAAACAACTAGCAAGACAGGAACACAACACACCCATTAGCAGAGAGACTGCCTAAAATCATAATAAGTCCACAGACACACCAAAACACACCACCAGATGTAGACATGCCCAGCAGAAAGACAAGGCCCAGCCTCATCCACCAGAACACAGGCACTAATCCCCTCCACCAGGAAGTATACACAACCCACTGAACCAAATTTAGCCACTGGGGACAGACACCAAAAACAACGGGAATGGGCTTCCCTGGTGGCGCCATGATGGAGAGTCTGCCTGACGATGCAGGGGACACGGGTTCATGCCACAGTCTGGGAAGATTCCACATGCCACGGAGAGGCTGAGCCCATGAGCCATGGCTGCTGAGCCTGTGCGTACGGAGCCTGTGCTCCACAGCAGGAGACGCCACAACAGTGACAGGCCTGCGTACTGTAAAAAAAAAAAAAAAAAAAAGAGAACTATGAACCTGCAAAAAGGAGACCCCCAAACACAGTAAGATAAGAAAAATGAGAAAACAGAAAAACACACAGCATATGAAGGAGCAAGATAAAACCCACCAGACCTAATAAATGAAGAGGACATAGGCAGTCTACTGGAAAAAGAATTCAGAATAATTATAGTAAAGATGATCCAAAATCTTGGAAACAGAATAGACAAAATGCAAGAAACAGTTAACAAGGACCTAGAAGAACTAAAGATGAAACAAGCAATGAAGAACAACAAAATAAATGAAATTAAAAATACTCTAGATGGGATCAATAACAGAATAACTGAGGCAGAAGAACGGATAAGTGACCTGGAAGACAAAATAGTGGAAATAACTACTGCAGAGCAGAACAAAGAAAAAAGAATGAAAAGAACTGAGGAAGGTCTCAGAAACATCTGGGACAACATTAAACGCACCACTATTCCAATTATAGGGTTTCCAGAAGAAGAGAAAAAGAAAGGGACTGAGAAAATATTTAAAGAGATTATAGTTAAAAACTTCCCTAATATGGGAAAGGAAATAGTTAATAAAGTCCAGGAAGCACAGAGAGTCCCATACAGGATAATTCAAAAGAGAAATACGTGAAGACACATATTAATCAAACTGTCAAAACTTAAATACAAAGAAAATATATTAAAAGCAGCAAGGGAAAAACAACAAAAAACACACAAGAGAATCCCCAAAAGGTTAACAGCTGATTTTGCAGCAGAAATTCTGCAAGCCACAAGGGACTGGCTGGACATATTTAAAGTGACGAAGGAGAAAAACCTGAAACCAAGATTACTCTACACAGCAAGGATCTCATTCACATTTAATGGAGAAATTAAAACATTTATATACAAGCAAAAGCTGAGAGACTTCAGCACCACCAAACGAGCTTTACAACAAAAGCTAAAGGAACTTCTCTACGCAAGAAACACAAGAGAAGGAAAAGACCTACGATAACGAACCCAGAACAATTAAGAAAATGGGAGTAGGAACATACATATCGATAATCACCTTAAATGTAAATGGATTAAATGCTCCCACCAAAAGACACAGATTGGCTGAGTGGATACAAAAACAAGACCCATATATATGCTGTCTACAAGAGACCCACTTCAGACCTAGAGACACATACAGACTGAAAGTGAGGGGATGGAAAAAGATATTCCATGCAAATGGAAACCAAAAGAAAGCTGGAGTAGCAATTCTCATATCAGAGAAAATAGACTTTAAAATAAAGACTATTACAAGAGACAAAGAAGGACACTACATAATGACCAAGGGATCGATCCAAGAAGAAGATACAACAATTGTAAATATTTATGCACCCAACATAGGAGAACCTCAATACATAAGGCAAATACTAACAGCCATAAAAGGGGTAATCGACAGTAACACGTTCATAGTAGGGGACTTCAACACGCCACCTTCGCCAATGGACAGATCATCCAAAATGAAAATAAATAAGGAAACACAAGCTTTAAATGATACATTAAACAAGATGGACTTTACTGATATTTATAGGACATGCCATCCCAAAACAACAGAATACACATTTTTCTCACGTGCGCATGGAACATTCTCCGGGATAGATCATACCTTGGGTCACCAATCAAGCCTTGGTAAACTTAAGAAAATTGAAATGGTATCAAGTATCTTTTCCGACCACAACGCTATGAGACTAGGTATCAATTACAGGAAAAGATCTGTACAAAATACAAACACATCGAGGCTAAACAATACACTACTTAATAACGAAGTGATCACTGAGGAAATCAAAGAGGAAATCAAAAAATACCTAGAGACAAATGACAATGGAGACACGACGACCCAAAAACCTATGGGATGCAGCCAAAGCAGTTCTAAGAGGGAAGCTTATAGCAATACAATCCCACCTTAAGAAACAGGAAACATCTCGAATAAACAGCCTAACCTCGCACCTAAAGCAATTAGAGAAAGAAGAACAAAAAGACCCCAACGTTAGCAGAAGGAAAGAAATCATAAAAATCAGATCAGAAATAAATGAAAAAGAAATGAAGGGAACGAGAGCAAAGGTCAATAAAACTAAACCTGGTTCTTTGAGAAGATAAACAAAATTGATAAACCATTAGCCAGACTCATCAAGGAAAAAAGGGAGCAGACTCAACTCAATAGAATTAGAAATGAAAAAGACGTAACAACTGACGCTGCAGAAACACAAAAGATCATGAGAGATGACTACAAGCAATTCTATGCCAATGAAATGGACAACCTGGAAGAAATGGACAAATTCTTAGAAATGCACAGCCTGCCAAGACTGAATGAGGAAGAAATAGAAAATATGAACAGACCAATCACAAGCACTGAAATTGAAACTGTGATTAAAAAAATCTTCCAACAAACAAAAGCCCAGGACCAGATGGCTTCACAGGGCGACTTCTATCAAACATTTAGAGAAGAGCTAACACCTATCCTTCTCAAACTCTTCCAAAATATAGCAGAGGGAGGAACACTCCCAAATTCATTCCACGAGGCCACCGTCACCTTGATACCAAAACCAGACAAGGATGTCACAAAGAAAGAAAACTACAGGCCAATATCACTGATGAACATAGATGCAAAAATCCTCAACAAAATGCTAGCAAACAGAATCCAACAGGACATTAAAAGGATCATACACCATGATCAAATGGGGTTTATTCCAGGAATGCAAGGATTCTTCAGTATACACAAAACAATCAATGTGATAAACCGTATTAAAAAACTGAAGGAGAAAAACCATATGATCATCTCAATAGATGCAGCGAAAGCTTTCGACAAAATTCAAAACCCATTTATGATAAAAACCCTGCAGGAAGTAGGCACAGAGGGAACTTTCCTCAACATAATAAAGGCCATATACGACAAACCCACAGCCAACATCGTCCTCAACGGTGAACAACTGAAAGCATTTCCACTAAGACCAGGAACAAGACAAGGTTGCCCACTCTCACCACTCTTATTCAACACAGTTTTGGAAGTTTTAGCCCCAGCAATCAGAGAAGAAAAGGAAATAACAGGAATCCAAATCGGAAAAGAAGAAGTAAAGCTGCCACTCTTCGCAGATGACATGGTAGTATACACAGAGAATCCTAAAGATGCTACCAGAAAACTACTAGAGCTAATCAATGAATTTGGTAAAGTTGCAGGATACAAAATTAATGCACAGAAATCTCTGGCATTCCTATACACTAATGATGAAAAATCTGAAAGGGAAATCAAGAAAACACTCCCATTTACCATTGCAAGAAAAAGAATACAGTATCTAGGAATAAACCTCCCTAAGGAGACAAACGTCCTGTGTGCAGAAAATTATGACACTGATGAAAGAAATTAAAGATGATACAAATAGACGGAGAGATATACCATGTTCTTGGATTGGAAGAATCAACATGGTGAAAAGGACTCTACTACCCAAAGCAATCTACAGACTCAGTGCAATCCCTACCAAACTACCACTGGCATTTTTCACAGAAGTAGGACAAAAAATTTCACAATTTGTATGGAAACACAAAAGACCCCGAATAGCCTAAGCAATCTTGAGAACGAAAAACGGAGCTGGAGGAGTCAGGCTCCCTGACTTCAGACTATACTACAAAGCTGCAGTAATCCAAACAGCATGGTACTGGCACAAAAACAGAAAGATAGGTCAATGGAACAGGATAGAAAGCCCAGAGATAAACCCACGCACATATGGTCACCTTATCTTTGATAAAGGAGGCAGGAATGTACAGTGGAGAAAGGACTGCCTCTTCAATAAGTGGTGCTGGGGAAACTGCACAGGTACATGTAAAAGTATGAGATTAGATCACTCCCTAACACCATACACAAGAATAAGCTCAAAATGGCTTAAAGACCTAAAGGTAAGGCCAGAGACTATCAAACTCTTAGAGGAAAACATAGGCAGAACACTCTGTGACATAAATCACAGCAAGATCCTTTTTGACCCACCTCCTAGAGGAATGGAAATAAAAACAAAAATAAACAAATGGGACCTAATGAAACTTCAAAGCTTTTGCACAGCAAAGGAAACCATAAACAAGGCCCACAGACAACCCTCAGAAGGGGAGAAAGTATTTGCAAATAAAGCAACTGACAAAGGATTAATCTCCAAAATTTATAAGCCGCTCATGCAGCTCAATTACAAAATAACAACCCAATCTAAAAGTGGGCAGAAGACCTAAATAGACATTTCTCCAAAGAAGATATACAGACTGCCAACAAACACATGAAAGAATGCTCAACATCATTAATCATTAGAGAAATGCAAATCAAAACTACAATGAGATATCATCTCACACCAGTCAGAATGGCCATCATCAAAAAATCTAGAAACAATAAATGCTGGAGAGGGTGTGGAGAAAAGGGAACACGCTTGCACTGCTGGTGGGAAAGTGAATTGGTACAGCCACTATGGAGAACAGTATGGAGGTTCCTTAAAAAAACTACAAATAGAACTACCATATGACCCAGCAATCGAACTACTGGGCATATACCCTGAGAAAACCATAATTCAAAAAGAGTCATGTGCCGAAACGTTCACTGCAGCTCTATTTACAACAGCCCGGAGATGCAAACAACCTAAGTGTCCATCATCGGATGAATGGATAAAGAAGACGTGGCACATATATACAATGGAATATTACTCAGCCATAAAAAGAAACGAAATTCTGCTGTTTGCAATGAGGTGGATAGAGCTAGAGTCTGTCATACACTAGAGTGAAGTAAGTCAGAAAGAGAGAGACAAATACCGTATGCTAACACATATATATGGAATTTAAGGGGAAAAAATGTCATGAAGACCCAAGGGGTAAGACAGCAATAAAGACACAGACCTACTAGAGAATGGACTTGAGGGATATGGGGAGGGGGAAGGGTAAGCGGTGACACAGCGAGAGAGAGGCATGGACATACACACACTACCAAACGTGAGGGAGACAGCTGGTGGGAAGCAGCCGCATAGCACAGGGAGATCAGCTCGGTGCTTTGTGACCGCCTGGAGGGGTGGGAGAGGGAGGGTGGGAGGGAGGGAGACGCAAGAGGGAAGAGATGTGGGAACATATGTATATATATAACTGATTCATTTTGTTGTAGAGCAGAAACTAACACAACACTGTAAAGCAATTATACTCCAATAAAGATGTTAAAACAAAAAGCCCTAAAGAATTCCATTTCAAAGGCAAGAAAAACCCCCCAAAAACCCAGCTTTACAACAAATGCTAAAGGAACTTCTTTCGGCAAGAAACACAAGAGGAGGAAAAGACCTACGATAACGAACCCAGAACAATTAAGAGAATGGGAGTAGGAACATACATATCGATAATCACCTTAAATGTAAATGGATTAAATGCTCCCACCAAAAGACACAGATTGGCTGAGTGGATACAAAAACAAGACCCATATATATGCTGTCTACAAGAGACCCACTTCAGACCTAGAGACACATACAGACTGAAAGTGAGGGGATGGAAAAAGATATTCCATGCAAATGGAAACCAAAAGAAAGCTGGAGTAGCAATTCTCATATCAGAGAAAATAGACTTTAAAATAAAGACTATTACAAGAGACAAAGAAGGACACTACATAATGACCAAGGGATCGATCCAAGAAGAAGATACAACAATTGTAAATATTTATGCACCCAACATAGGAGAACCTCAATACATAAGGCAAATACTAACAGCCATAAAAGGGGTAATCGACAGTAACACGTTCATAGTAGGGGACTTCAACACGCCACCTTCGCCAATGGACAGATCATCCAAAATGAAAATAAATAAGGAAACACAAGCTTTAAATGATACATTAAACAAGATGGACTTTACTGATATTTATAGGACATGCCATCCCAAAACAACAGAATACACATTTTTCTCACGTGCGCATGGAACATTCTCCGGGATAGATCATACCTTGGGTCACCAATCAAGCCTTGGTAAACTTAAGAAAATTGAAATGGTATCAAGTATCTTTTCCGACCACAACGCTATGAGACTAGGTATCAATTACAGGAAAAGATCTGTACAAAATACAAACACATGGAGGCTAAACAATACACTACTTAATAACGAAGTGATCACTGAGGAAATCAAAGAGGAAATCAAAAAATACCTAGAGACAAATGACAATGGAGACACGACGACCCAAAAACCTATGGGATGCAGCCAAAGCAGTTCTAAGAGGGAAGCTTATAGCAATACAATCCCACCTTAAGAAACAGGAAACATCTCGAATAAACAGCCTAACCTCGCACCTAAAGCAATTAGAGAAAGAAGAACAAAAAGACCCCAACGTTAGCAGAAGGAAAGAAATCATAAAAATCAGATCAGAAATAAATGAAAAAGAAATGAAGGGAACGAGAGCAAAGGTCAATAAAACTAAACCTGGTTCTTTGAGAAGATAAACAAAATTGATAAACCATTAGCCAGACTCATCAAGGAAAAAAGGGAGCAGACTCAACTCAATAGAATTAGAAATGAAAAAGACGTAACAACTGACGCTGCAGAAACACAAAAGATCATGAGAGATGACTACAAGCAATTCTATGCCAATGAAATGGACAACCTGGAAGAAATGGACAAATTCTTAGAAATGCACAGCCTGCCAAGACTGAATGAGGAAGAAATAGAAAATATGAACAGACCAATCACAAGCACTGAAATTGAAACTGTGATTAAAAAAATCTTCCAACAAACAAAAGCCCAGGACCAGATGGCTTCACAGGGCGACTTCTATCAAACATTTAGAGAAGAGCTAACACCTATCCTTCTCAAACTCTTCCAAAATATAGCAGAGGGAGGAACACTCCCAAATTCATTCCACGAGGCCACCGTCACCTTGATACCAAAACCAGACAAGGATGTCACAAAGAAAGAAAACTACAGGCCAATATCACTGATGAACATAGATGCAAAAATCCTCAACAAAATGCTAGCAAACAGAATCCAACAGGACATTAAAAGGATCATACACCATGATCAAATGGGGTTTATTCCAGGAATGCAAGGATTCTTCAGTATACGCAAAACAATCAATGTGATAAACCGTATTAAAAAACTGAAGGAGAAAAACCATATGATCATCTCAATAGATGCAGCGAAAGCTTTCGACAAAATTCAAAACCCATTTATGATAAAAACCCTGCAGGAAGTAGGCACAGAGGGAACTTTCCTCAACATAATAAAGGCCATATACGACAAACCCACAGCCAACATCGTCCTCAATGGTGAACAACTGAAAGCATTTCCACTAAGACCAGGAACAAGACAAGGTTGCCCACTCTCACCACTCTTATTCAACACAGTTTTGGAAGTTTTAGCCCCAGCAATCAGAGAAGAAAAGGAAATAACAGGAATCCAAATCGGAAAAGAAGAAGTAAAGCTGCCACTCTTCGCAGATGACATGGTAGTATACACAGAGAATCCTAAAGATGCTACCAGAAAACTACTAGAGCTAATCAATGAATTTGGTAAAGTTGCAGGATACAAAATTAATGCACAGAAATCTCTGGCATTCCTATACACTAATGATGAAAAATCTGAAAGGGAAATCAAGAAAACACTCCCATTTACCATTGCAAGAAAAAGAATACAGTATCTAGGAATAAACCTCCCTAAGGAGACAAACGTCCTGTGTGCAGAAAATTATGACACTGATGAAAGAAATTAAAGATGATACAAATAGACGGAGAGATATACCATGTTCTTGGATTGGAAGAATCAACATGGTGAAAAGGACTCTACTACCCAAAGCAATCTACAGACTCAGTGCAATCCCTACCAAACTACCACTGGCATTTTTCACAGAAGTAGGACAAAAAATTTCACAATTTGTATGGAAACACAAAAGACCCCGAATAGCCTAAGCAATCTTGAGAACGAAAAACGGAGCTGGAGGAGTCAGGCTCCCTGACTTCAGACTATACTACAAAGCTGCAGTAATCCAAACAGCATGGTACTGGCACAAAAACAGAAAGATAGGTCAATGGAACAGGATAGAAAGCCCAGAGATAAACCCACGCACATATGGTCACCTTATCTTTGATAAAGGAGGCAGGAATGTACAGTGGAGAAAGGACTGCCTCTTCAATAAGTGGTGCTGGGGAAACTGCACAGGTACATGTAAAAGTATGAGATTAGATCACTCCCTAACACCATACACAAGAATAAGCTCAAAATGGCTTAAAGACCTAAAGGTAAGGCCAGAGACTATCAAACTCTTAGAGGAAAACATAGGCAGAACACTCTGTGACATAAATCACAGCAAGATCCTTTTTGACCCACCTCCTAGAGGAATGGAAATAAAAACAAAAATAAACAAATGGGACCTAATGAAACTTCAAAGCTTTTGCACAGCAAAGGAAACCATAAACAAGGCCCACAGACAACCCTCAGAAGGGGAGAAAGTATTTGCAAATAAAGCAACTGACAAAGGATTAATCTCCAAAATTTATAAGCTGCTCATGCAGCTCAATTACAAAATAACAACCCAATCTAAAAGTGGGCAGAAGACCTAAATAGACATTTCTCCAAAGAAGATATACAGACTGCCAACAAACACATGAAAGAATGCTCAACATCATTAATCATTAGAGAAATGCAAATCAAAACTACAATGAGATATCATCTCACACCAGTCAGAATGGCCATCATCAAAAAATCTAGAAACAATAAATGCTGGAGAGGGTGTGGAGAAAAGGGAACACGCTTGCACTGCTGGTGGGAAAGTGAATTGGTACAGCCACTATGGAGAACAGTATGGAGGTTCCTTAAAAAAACTACAAATAGAACTACCATATGACCCAGCAATCGAACTACTGGGCATATACCCTGAGAAAACCATAATTCAAAAAGAGTCATGTGCCGAAACGTTCACTGCAGCTCTATTTACAACAGCCCGGAGATGCAAACAACCTAAGTGTCCATCATCGGATGAATGGATAAAGAAGACGTGGCACATATATACAATGGAATATTACTCAGCCATAAAAAGAAACGAAATTCTGCTGTTTGCAATGAGGTGGATAGAGCTAGAGTCTGTCATACACTAGAGTGAAGTAAGTCAGAAAGAGAGAGACAAATACCGTATGCTAACACATATATATGGAATTTAAGGGGAAAAAATGTCATGAAGACCCAAGGGGTAAGACAGCAATAAAGACACAGACCTACTAGAGAATGGACTTGAGGGATATGGGGAGGGGGAAGGGTAAGCGGTGACACAGCGAGAGAGAGGCATGGACATACACACACTACCAAACGTGAGGGAGACAGCTGGTGGGAAGCAGCCGCATAGCACAGGGAGATCAGCTCGGTGCTTTGTGACCGCCTGGAGGGGTGGGAGAGGGAGGGTGGGAGGGAGGGAGACGCAAGAGGGAAGAGATGTGGGAACATATGTATATATGTAACTGATTCATTTTGTTGTAGAGCAGAAACTAACACAACACTGTAAAGCAATTATACTCCAATAAAGATGTTAAAACAAAAAGCCCTAAAGAATTCCATTTCAAAGGCAAGAAAAACCCCCCAAAAACCCAGCTTTACAACAAATGCTAAAGGAACTTCTTTCGGCAAGAAACACAAGAGGAGGAAAAGACCTACGATAACGAACCCAGAACAATTAAGAGAATGGGAGTAGGAACATACATATCGATAATCACCTTAAATGTAAATGGATTAAATGCTCCCACCAAAAGACACAGATTGGCTGAGTGGATACAAAAACAAGACCCATATATATGCTGTCTACAAGAGACCCACTTCAGACCTAGAGACACATACAGACTGAAAGTGAGGGGATGGAAAAAGATATTCCATGCAAATGGAAACCAAAAGAAAGCTGGAGTAGCAATTCTCATATCAGAGAAAATAGACTTTAAAATAAAGACTATTACAAGAGACAAAGAAGGACACTACATAATGACCAAGGGATCGATCCAAGAAGAAGATACAACAATTGTAAATATTTATGCACCCAACATAGGAGAACCTCAATACATAAGGCAAATACTAACAGCCATAAAAGGGGTAATCGACAGTAACACGTTCATAGTAGGGGACTTCAACACGCCACCTTCGCCAATGGACAGATCATCCAAAATGAAAATAAATAAGGAAACACAAGCTTTAAATGATACATTAAACAAGATGGACTTTACTGATATTTATAGGACATGCCATCCCAAAACAACAGAATACACATTTTTCTCACGTGCGCATGGAACATTCTCCGGGATAGATCATACCTTGGGTCACCAATCAAGCCTTGGTAAACTTAAGAAAATTGAAATGGTATCAAGTATCTTTTCCGACCACAACGCTATGAGACTAGGTATCAATTACAGGAAAAGATCTGTACAAAATACAAACACATGGAGGCTAAACAATACACTACTTAATAACGAAGTGATCACTGAGGAAATCAAAGAGGAAATCAAAAAATACCTAGAGACAAATGACAATGGAGACACGACGACCCAAAAACCTATGGGATGCAGCCAAAGCAGTTCTAAGAGGGAAGCTTATAGCAATACAATCCCACCTTAAGAAACAGGAAACATCTCGAATAAACAGCCTAACCTTGCACCTAAAGCAATTAGAGAAAGAAGAACAAAAAGACCCCAACGTTAGCAGAAGGAAAGAAATCATAAAAATCAGATCAGAAATAAATGAAAAAGAAATGAAGGGAACGAGAGCAAAGGTCAATAAAACTAAACCTGGTTCTTTGAGAAGATAAACAAAACTGATAAACCATTAGCCAGACTCATCAAGGAAAAAAGGGAGCAGACTCAACTCAATAGAATTAGAAATGAAAAAGACGTAACAACTGACGCTGCAGAAACACAAAAGATCATGAGAGATGACTACAAGCAATTCTATGCCAATGAAATGGACAACCTGGAAGAAATGGACAAATTCTTAGAAATGCACAGCCTGCCAAGACTGAATGAGGAAGAAATAGAAAATATGAACAGACCAATCACAAGCACTGAAATTGAAACTGTGATTAAAAAAATCTTCCAACAAACAAAAGCCCAGGACCAGATGGCTTCACAGGGCGACTTCTATCAAACATTTAGAGAAGAGCTAACACCTATCCTTCTCAAACTCTTCCAAAATATAGCAGAGGGAGGAACACTCCCAAATTCATTCCACGAGGCCACCGTCACCTTGATACCAAAACCAGACAAGGATGTCACAAAGAAAGAAAACTACAGGCCAATATCACTGATGAACATAGATGCAAAAATCCTCAACAAAATGCTAGCAAACAGAATCCAACAGGACATTAAAAGGATCATACACCATGATCAAATGGGGTTTATTCCAGGAATGCAAGGATTCTTCAGTATACGCAAAACAATCAATGTGATAAACCGTATTAAAAAACTGAAGGAGAAAAACCATATGATCATCTCAATAGATGCAGCGAAAGCTTTCGACAAAATTCAAAACCCATTTATGATAAAAACCCTGCAGGAAGTAGGCACAGAGGGAACTTTCCTCAACATAATAAAGGCCATATACGACAAACCCACAGCCAACATCGTCCTCAACGGTGAACAACTGAAAGCATTTCCACTAAGACCAGGAACAAGACAAGGTTGCCCACTCTCACCACTCTTATTCAACACAGTTTTGGAAGTTTTAGCCCCAGCAATCAGAGAAGAAAAGGAAATAACAGGAATCCAAATCGGAAAAGAAGAAGTAAAGCTGCCACTCTTCGCAGATGACATGGTAGTATACACAGAGAATCCTAAAGATGCTACCAGAAAACTACTAGAGCTAATCAATGAATTTGGTAAAGTTGCAGGATACAAAATTAATGCACAGAAATCTCTGGCATTCCTATACACTAATGATGAAAAATCTGAAAGGGAAATCAAGAAAACACTCCCATTTACCATTGCAAGAAAAAGAATACAGTATCTAGGAATAAACCTCCCTAAGGAGACAAACGTCCTGTGTGCAGAAAATTATGACACTGATGAAAGAAATTAAAGATGATACAAATAGACGGAGAGATATACCATGTTCTTGGATTGGAAGAATCAACATGGTGAAAAGGACTCTACTACCCAAAGCAATCTACAGACTCAGTGCAATCCCTACCAAACTACCACTGGCATTTTTCACAGAAGTAGGACAAAAAATTTCACAATTTGTATGGAAACACAAAAGACCCCGAATAGCCTAAGCAATCTTGAGAACGAAAAACGGAGCTGGAGGAGTCAGGCTCCCTGACTTCAGACTATACTACAAAGCTGCAGTAATCCAAACAGCATGGTACTGGCACAAAAACAGAAAGATAGGTCAATGGAACAGGATAGAAAGCCCAGAGATAAACCCACGCACATATGGTCACCTTATCTTTGATAAAGGAGGCAGGAATGTACAGTGGAGAAAGGACTGCCTCTTCAATAAGTGGTGCTGGGGAAACTGCACAGGTACATGTAAAAGTATGAGATTAGATCACTCCCTAACACCATACACAAGAATAAGCTCAAAATGGCTTAAAGACCTAAAGGTAAGGCCAGAGACTATCAAACTCTTAGAGGAAAACATAGGCAGAACACTCTGTGACATAAATCACAGCAAGATCCTTTTTGACCCACCTCCTAGAGGAATGGAAATAAAAACAAAAATAAACAAATGGGACCTAATGAAACTTCAAAGCTTTTGCACAGCAAAGGAAACCATAAACAAGGCCCACAGACAACCCTCAGAAGGGGAGAAAGTATTTGCAAATAAAGCAACTGACAAAGGATTAATCTCCAAAATTTATAAGCCGCTCATGCAGCTCAATTACAAAATAACAACCCAATCTAAAAGTGGGCAGAAGACCTAAATAGACATTTCTCCAAAGAAGATATACAGACTGCCAACAAACACATGAAAGAATGCTCAACATCATTAATCATTAGAGAAATGCAAATCAAAACTACAATGAGATATCATCTCACACCAGTCAGAATGGCCATCATCAAAAAATCTAGAAACAATAAATGCTGGAGAGGGTGTGGAGAAAAGGGAACACGCTTGCACTGCTGGTGGGAAAGTGAATTGGTACAGCCACTATGGAGAACAGTATGGAGGTTCCTTAAAAAAACTACAACTAGAACTACCATATGACCCAGCAATCGAACTACTGGGCATATACCCTGAGAAAACCATAATTCAAAAAGAGTCATGTGCCGAAACGTTCACTGCAGCTCTATTTACAACAGCCCGGAGATGCAAACAACCTAAGTGTCCATCATCGGATGAATGGATAAAGAAGACGTGGCACATATATACAATGGAATATTACTCAGCCATAAAAAGAAACGAAATTCTGCTGTTTGCAATGAGGTGGATAGAGCTAGAGTCTGTCATACACTAGAGTGAAGTAAGTCAGAAAGAGAGAGACAAATACCGTATGCTAACACATATATATGGAATTTAAGGGGAAAAAATGTCATGAAGACCCAAGGGGTAAGACAGCAATAAAGACACAGACCTACTAGAGAATGGACTTGAGGGATATGGGGAGGGGGAAGGGTAAGCGGTGACACAGCGAGAGAGAGGCATGGACATACACACACTACCAAACGTGAGGGAGACAGCTGGTGGGAAGCAGCCGCATAGCACAGGGAGATCAGCTCGGTGCTTTGTGACCGCCTGGAGGGGTGGGAGAGGGAGGGTGGGAGGGAGGGAGACGCAAGAGGGAAGAGATGTGGGAACATATGTATATATGTAACTGATTCATTTTGTTGTAGAGCAGAAACTAACACAACACTGTAAAGCAATTATACTCCAATAAAGATGTTAAAACAAAAAGCCCTAAAGAATTCCATTTCAAAGGCAAGAAAAACCCCCCAAAAACCCAGCTTTACAACAAATGCTAAAGGAACTTCTTTCGGCAAGAAACACAAGAGGAGGAAAAGACCTACGATAACGAACCCAGAACAATTAAGAGAATGGGAGTAGGAACATACATATCGATAATCACCTTAAATGTAAATGGATTAAATGCTCCCACCAAAAGACACAGATTGGCTGAGTGGATACAAAAACAAGACCCATATATATGCTGTCTACAAGAGACCCACTTCAGACCTAGAGACACATACAGACTGAAAGTGAGGGGATGGAAAAAGATATTCCATGCAAATGGAAACCAAAAGAAAGCTGGAGTAGCAATTCTCATATCAGAGAAAATAGACTTTAAAATAAAGACTATTACAAGAGACAAAGAAGGACACTACATAATGACCAAGGGATCGATCCAAGAAGAAGATACAACAATTGTAAATATTTATGCACCCAACATAGGAGAACCTCAATACATAAGGCAAATACTAACAGCCATAAAAGGGGTAATCGACAGTAACACGTTCATAGTAGGGGACTTCAACACGCCACCTTCGCCAATGGACAGATCATCCAAAATGAAAATAAATAAGGAAACACAAGCTTTAAATGATACATTAAACAAGATGGACTTTACTGATATTTATAGGACATGCCATCCCAAAACAACAGAATACACATTTTTCTCACGTGCGCATGGAACATTCTCCGGGATAGATCATACCTTGGGTCACCAATCAAGCCTTGGTAAACTTAAGAAAATTGAAATGGTATCAAGTATCTTTTCCGACCACAACGCTATGAGACTAGGTATCAATTACAGGAAAAGATCTGTACAAAATACAAACACATGGAGGCTAAACAATACACTACTTAATAACGAGTGATCACTGAGGAAATCAAAGAGGAAATCAAAAAATACCTAGAGACAAATGACAATGGAGACACGACGACCCAAAAACCTATGGGATGCAGCCAAAGCAGTTCTAAGAGGGAAGCTTATAGCAATACAATCCCACCTTAAGAAACAGGAAACATCTCGAATAAACAGCCTAACCTCGCACCTAAAGCAATTAGAGAAAGAAGAACAAAAAGACCCCAACGTTAGCAGAAGGAAAGAAATCATAAAAATCAGATCAGAAATAAATGAAAAAGAAATGAAGGGAACGAGAGCAAAGGTCAATAAAACTAAACCTGGTTCTTTGAGAAGATAAACAAAACTGATAAACCATTAGCCAGACTCATCAAGGAAAAAAGGGAGCAGACTCAACTCAATAGAATTAGAAATGAAAAAGACGTAACAACTGACGCTGCAGAAACACAAAAGATCATGAGAGATGACTACAAGCAATTCTATGCCAATGAAATGGACAACCTGGAAGAAATGGACAAATTCTTAGAAATGCACAGCCTGCCAAGACTGAATGAGGAAGAAATAGAAAATATGAACAGACCAATCACAAGCACTGAAATTGAAACTGTGATTAAAAAAATCTTCCAACAAACAAAAGCCCAGGACCAGATGGCTTCACAGGGCGACTTCTATCAAACATTTAGAGAAGAGCTAACACCTATCCTTCTCAAACTCTTCCAAAATATAGCAGAGGGAGGAACACTCCCAAATTCATTCCACGAGGCCACCGTCACCTTGATACCAAAACCAGACAAGGATGTCACAAAGAAAGAAAACTACAGGCCAATATCACTGATGAACATAGATGCAAAAATCCTCAACAAAATGCTAGCAAACAGAATCCAACAGGACATTAAAAGGATCATACACCATGATCAAATGGGGTTTATTCCAGGAATGCAAGGATTCTTCAGTATACGCAAAACAATCAATGTGATAAACCGTATTAAAAAACTGAAGGAGAAAAACCATATGATCATCTCAATAGATGCAGCGAAAGCTTTCGACAAAATTCAAAACCCATTTATGATAAAAACCCTGCAGGAAGTAGGCACAGAGGGAACTTTCCTCAACATAATAAAGGCCATATACGACAAACCCACAGCCAACATCGTCCTCAACGGTGAACAACTGAAAGCATTTCCACTAAGACCAGGAACAAGACAAGGTTGCCCACTCTCACCACTCTTATTCAACACAGTTTTGGAAGTTTTAGCCCCAGCAATCAGAGAAGAAAAGGAAATAACAGGAATCCAAATCGGAAAAGAAGAAGTAAAGCTGCCACTCTTCGCAGATGACATGGTAGTATACACAGAGAATCCTAAAGATGCTACCAGAAAACTACTAGAGCTAATCAATGAATTTGGTAAAGTTGCAGGATACAAAATTAATGCACAGAAATCTCTGGCATTCCTATACACTAATGATGAAAAATCTGAAAGGGAAATCAAGAAAACACTCCCATTTACCATTGCAAGAAAAAGAATACAGTATCTAGGAATAAACCTCCCTAAGGAGACAAACGTCCTGTGTGCAGAAAATTATGACACTGATGAAAGAAATTAAAGATGATACAAATAGACGGAGAGATATACCATGTTCTTGGATTGGAAGAATCAACATGGTGAAAAGGACTCTACTACCCAAAGCAATCTACAGACTCAGTGCAATCCCTACCAAACTACCACTGGCATTTTTCACAGAAGTAGGACAAAAAATTTCACAATTTGTATGGAAACACAAAAGACCCCGAATAGCCTAAGCAATCTTGAGAACGAAAAACGGAGCTGGAGGAGTCAGGCTCCCTGACTTCAGACTATACTACAAAGCTGCAGTAATCCAAACAGCATGGTACTGGCACAAAAACAGAAAGATAGGTCAATGGAACAGGATAGAAAGCCCAGAGATAAACCCACGCACATATGGTCACCTTATCTTTGATAAAGGAGGCAGGAATGTACAGTGGAGAAAGGACTGCCTCTTCAATAAGTGGTGCTGGGGAAACTGCACAGGTACATGTAAAAGTATGAGATTAGATCACTCCCTAACACCATACACAAGAATAAGCTCAAAATGGCTTAAAGACCTAAAGGTAAGGCCAGAGACTATCAAACTCTTAGAGGAAAACATAGGCAGAACACTCTGTGACATAAATCACAGCAAGATCCTTTTTGACCCACCTCCTAGAGGAATGGAAATAAAAACAAAAATAAACAAATGGGACCTAATGAAACTTCAAAGCTTTTGCACAGCAAAGGAAACCATAAACAAGGCCCACAGACAACCCTCAGAAGGGGAGAAAGTATTTGCAAATAAAGCAACTGACAAAGGATTAATCTCCAAAATTTATAAGCCGCTCATGCAGCTCAATTACAAAATAACAACCCAATCTAAAAGTGGGCAGAAGACCTAAATAGACATTTCTCCAAAGAAGATATACAGACTGCCAACAAACACATGAAAGAATGCTCAACATCATTAATCATTAGAGAAATGCAAATCAAAACTACAATGAGATATCATCTCACACCAGTCAGAATGGCCATCATCAAAAAATCTAGAAACAATAAATGCTGGAGAGGGTGTGGAGAAAAGGGAACACGCTTGCACTGCTGGTGGGAAAGTGAATTGGTACAGCCACTATGGAGAACAGTATGGAGGTTCCTTAAAAAAACTACAACTAGAACTACCATATGACCCAGCAATCGAACTACTGGGCATATACCCTGAGAAAACCATAATTCAAAAAGAGTCATGTGCCGAAACGTTCACTGCAGCTCTATTTACAACAGCCCGGAGATGCAAACAACCTAAGTGTCCATCATCGGATGAATGGATAAAGAAGACGTGGCACATATATACAATGGAATATTACTCAGCCATAAAAAGAAACGAAATTCTGCTGTTTGCAATGAGGTGGATAGAGCTAGAGTCTGTCATACACTAGAGTGAAGTAAGTCAGAAAGAGAGAGACAAATACCGTATGCTAACACATATATATGGAATTTAAGGGGAAAAAATGTCATGAAGACCCAAGGGGTAAGACAGCAATAAAGACACAGACCTACTAGAGAATGGACTTGAGGGATATGGGGAGGGGGAAGGGTAAGCGGTGACACAGCGAGAGAGAGGCATGGACATACACACACTACCAAACGTGAGGGAGACAGCTGGTGGGAAGCAGCCGCATAGCACAGGGAGATCAGCTCGGTGCTTTGTGACCGCCTGGAGGGGTGGGAGAGGGAGGGTGGGAGGGAGGGGAGACGCAAGAGGGAAGAGATGTGGGAACATATGTATATATGTAACTGATTCATTTTGTTGTAGAGCAGAAACTAACACAACACTGTAAAGCAATTATACTCCAATAAAGATGTTAAAACAAAAAGCCCTAAAGAATTCCATTTCAAAGGCAAGAAAAACCCCCCAAAAACCCAGCTTTACAACAAATGCTAAAGGAACTTCTTTCGGCAAGAAACACAAGAGGAGGAAAAGACCTACGATAACGAACCCAGAACAATTAAGAGAATGGGAGTAGGAACATACATATCGATAATCACCTTAAATGTAAATGGATTAAATGCTCCCACCAAAAGACACAGATTGGCTGAGTGGATACAAAAACAAGACCCATATATATGCTGTCTACAAGAGACCCACTTCAGACCTAGAGACACATACAGACTGAAAGTGAGGGGATGGAAAAAGATATTCCATGCAAATGGAAACCAAAAGAAAGCTGGAGTAGCAATTCTCATATCAGAGAAAATAGACTTTAAATAAAGACTATTACAAGAGACAAAGAAGGACACTACATAATGACCAAGGGATCGATCCAAGAAGAAGATACAACAATTGTAAATATTTATGCACCCAACATAGGAGAACCTCAATACATAAGGCAAATACTAACAGCCATAAAAGGGGTAATCGACAGTAACACGTTCATAGTAGGGGACTTCAACACGCCACCTTCGCCAATGGACAGATCATCCAAAATGAAAATAAATAAGGAAACACAAGCTTTAAATGATACATTAAACAAGATGGACTTTACTGATATTTATAGGACATGCCATCCCAAAACAACAGAATACACATTTTTCTCACGTGCGCATGGAACATTCTCCGGGATAGATCATACCTTGGGTCACCAATCAAGCCTTGGTAAACTTAAGAAAATTGAAATGGTATCAAGTATCTTTTCCGACCACAACGCTATGAGACTAGGTATCAATTACAGGAAAAGATCTGTACAAAATACAAACACATGGAGGCTAAACAATACACTACTTAATAACGAAGTGATCACTGAGGAAATCAAAGAGGAAATCAAAAAATACCTAGAGACAAATGACAATGGAGACACGACGACCCAAAAACCTATGGGATGCAGCCAAAGCAGTTCTAAGAGGGAAGCTTATAGCAATACAATCCCACCTTAAGAAACAGGAAACATCTCGAATAAACAGCCTAACCTCGCACCTAAAGCAATTAGAGAAAGAAGAACAAAAAGACCCCAACGTTAGCAGAAGGAAAGAAATCATAAAAATCAGATCAGAAATAAATGAAAAAGAAATGAAGGGAACGAGAGCAAAGGTCAATAAAACTAAACCTGGTTCTTTGAGAAGATAAACAAAACTGATAAACCATTAGCCAGACTCATCAAGGAAAAAAGGGAGCAGACTCAACTCAATAGAATTAGAAATGAAAAAGACGTAACAACTGACGCTGCAGAAACACAAAAGATCATGAGAGATGACTACAAGCAATTCTATGCCAATGAAATGGACAACCTGGAAGAAATGGACAAATTCTTAGAAATGCACAGCCTGCCAAGACTGAATGAGGAAGAAATAGAAAATATGAACAGACCAATCACAAGCACTGAAATTGAAACTGTGATTAAAAAAATCTTCCAACAAACAAAAGCCCAGGACCAGATGGCTTCACAGGGCGACTTCTATCAAACATTTAGAGAAGAGCTAACACCTATCCTTCTCAAACTCTTCCAAAATATAGCAGAGGGAGGAACACTCCCAAATTCATTCCACGAGGCCACCGTCACCTTGATACCAAAACCAGACAAGGATGTCACAAAGAAAGAAAACTACAGGCCAATATCACTGATGAACATAGATGCAAAAATCCTCAACAAAATGCTAGCAAACAGAATCCAACAGGACATTAAAAGGATCATACACCATGATCAAATGGGGTTTATTCCAGGAATGCAAGGATTCTTCAGTATACGCAAAACAATCAATGTGATAAACCGTATTAAAAAACTGAAGGAGAAAAACCATATGATCATCTCAATAGATGCAGCGAAAGCTTTCGACAAAATTCAAAACCCATTTATGATAAAAACCCTGCAGGAAGTAGGCACAGAGGGAACTTTCCTCAACATAATAAAGGCCATATACGACAAACCCACAGCCAACATCGTCCTCAACGGTGAACAACTGAAAGCATTTCCACTAAGACCAGGAACAAGACAAGGTTGCCCACTCTCACCACTCTTATTCAACACAGTTTTGGAAGTTTTAGCCCCAGCAATCAGAGAAGAAAAGGAAATAACAGGAATCCAAATCGGAAAAGAAGAAGTAAAGCTGCCACTCTTCGCAGATGACATGGTAGTATACACAGAGAATCCTAAAGATGCTACCAGAAAACTACTAGAGCTAATCAATGAATTTGGTAAAGTTGCAGGATACAAAATTAATGCACAGAAATCTCTGGCATTCCTATACACTAATGATGAAAAATCTGAAAGGGAAATCAAGAAAACACTCCCATTTACCATTGCAAGAAAAAGAATACAGTATCTAGGAATAAACCTCCCTAAGGAGACAAACGTCCTGTGTGCAGAAAATTATGACACTGATGAAAGAAATTAAAGATGATACAAATAGACGGAGAGATATACCATGTTCTTGGATTGGAAGAATCAACATGGTGAAAAGGACTCTACTACCCAAAGCAATCTACAGACTCAGTGCAATCCCTACCAAACTACCACTGGCATTTTTCACAGAAGTAGGACAAAAAATTTCACAATTTGTATGGAAACACAAAAGACCCCGAATAGCCTAAGCAATCTTGAGAACGAAAAACGGAGCTGGAGGAGTCAGGCTCCCTGACTTCAGACTATACTACAAAGCTGCAGTAATCCAAACAGCATGGTACTGGCACAAAAACAGAAAGATAGGTCAATGGAACAGGATAGAAAGCCCAGAGATAAACCCACGCACATATGGTCACCTTATCTTTGATAAAGGAGGCAGGAATGTACAGTGGAGAAAGGACTGCCTCTTCAATAAGTGGTGCTGGGGAAACTGCACAGGTACATGTAAAAGTATGAGATTAGATCACTCCCTAACACCATACACAAGAATAAGCTCAAAATGGCTTAAAGACCTAAAGGTAAGGCCAGAGACTATCAAACTCTTAGAGGAAAACATAGGCAGAACACTCTGTGACATAAATCACAGCAAGATCCTTTTTGACCCACCTCCTAGAGGAATGGAAATAAAAACAAAAATAAACAAATGGGACCTAATGAAACTTCAAAGCTTTTGCACAGCAAAGGAAACCATAAACAAGGCCCACAGACAACCCTCAGAAGGGGAGAAAGTATTTGCAAATAAAGCAACTGACAAAGGATTAATCTCCAAAATTTATAAGCCGCTCATGCAGCTCAATTACAAAATAACAACCCAATCTAAAAGTGGGCAGAAGACCTAAATAGACATTTCTCCAAAGAAGATATACAGACTGCCAACAAACACATGAAAGAATGCTCAACATCATTAATCATTAGAGAAATGCAAATCAAAACTACAATGAGATATCATCTCACACCAGTCAGAATGGCCATCATCAAAAAATCTAGAAACAATAAATGCTGGAGAGGGTGTGGAGAAAAGGGAACACGCTTGCACTGCTGGTGGGAAAGTGAATTGGTACAGCCACTATGGAGAACAGTATGGAGGTTCCTTAAAAAAACTACAACTAGAACTACCATATGACCCAGCAATCGAACTACTGGGCATATACCCTGAGAAAACCATAATTCAAAAAGAGTCATGTGCCGAAACGTTCACTGCAGCTCTATTTACAACAGCCCGGAGATGCAAACAACCTAAGTGTCCATCATCGGATGAATGGATAAAGAAGACGTGGCACATATATACAATGGAATATTACTCAGCCATAAAAAGAAACGAAATTCTGCTGTTTGCAATGAGGTGGATAGAGCTAGAGTCTGTCATACACTAGAGTGAAGTAAGTCAGAAAGAGAGAGACAAATACCGTATGCTAACACATATATATGGAATTTAAGGGGAAAAAATGTCATGAAGACCCAAGGGGTAAGACAGCAATAAAGACACAGACCTACTAGAGAATGGACTTGAGGGATATGGGGAGGGGGAAGGGTAAGCGGTGACACAGCGAGAGAGAGGCATGGACATACACACACTACCAAACGTGAGGGAGACAGCTGGTGGGAAGCAGCCGCATAGCACAGGGAGATCAGCTCGGTGCTTTGTGACCGCCTGGAGGGGTGGGAGAGGGAGGGTGGGAGGGAGGGAGACGCAAGAGGGAAGAGATGTGGGAACATATGTATATATATAACTGATTCATTTTGTTGTAGAGCAGAAACTAACACAACACTGTAAAGCAATTATACTCCAATAAAGATGTTAAAACAAAAAGCCCTAAAGAATTCCATTTCAAAGGCAAGAAAAACCCCCCAAAAACCCAGCTTTACAACAAATGCTAAAGGAACTTCTTTCGGCAAGAAACACAAGAGGAGGAAAAGACCTACGATAACGAACCCAGAACAATTAAGAAAATGGGAGTAGGAACATACATATCGATAATCACCTTAAATGTAAATGGATTAAATGCTCCCACCAAAAGACACAGATTGGCTGAGTGGATACAAAAACAAGACCCATATATATGCTGTCTACAAGAGACCCACTTCAGACCTAGAGACACATACAGACTGAAAGTGAGGGGATGGAAAAAGATATTCCATGCAAATGGAAACCAAAAGAAAGCTGGAGTAGCAATTCTCATATCAGAGAAAATAGACTTTAAAATAAAGACTATTACAAGAGACAAAGAAGGACACTACATAATGACCAAGGGATCGATCCAAGAAGAAGATACAACAATTGTAAATATTTATGCACCCAACATAGGAGAACCTCAATACATAAGGCAAATACTAACAGCCATAAAAGGGGTAATCGACAGTAACACGTTCATAGTAGGGGACTTCAACACGCCACCTTCGCCAATGGACAGATCATCCAAAATGAAAATAAATAAGGAAACACAAGCTTTAAATGATACATTAAACAAGATGGACTTTACTGATATTTATAGGACATGCCATCCCAAAACAACAGAATACACATTTTTCTCACGTGCGCATGGAACATTCTCCGGGATAGATCATACCTTGGGTCACCAATCAAGCCTTGGTAAACTTAAGAAAATTGAAATGGTATCAAGTATCTTTTCCGACCACAACGCTATGAGACTAGGTATCAATTACAGGAAAAGATCTGTACAAAATACAAACACATGGAGGCTAAACAATACACTACTTAATAACGAAGTGATCACTGAGGAAATCAAAGAGGAAATCAAAAAATACCTAGAGACAAATGACAATGGAGACACGACGACCCAAAAACCTATGGGATGCAGCCAAAGCAGTTCTAAGAGGGAAGCTTATAGCAATACAATCCCACCTTAAGAAACAGGAAACATCTCGAATAAACAGCCTAACCTCGCACCTAAAGCAATTAGAGAAAGAAGAACAAAAAGACCCCAACGTTAGCAGAAGGAAAGAAATCATAAAAATCAGATCAGAAATAAATGAAAAAGAAATGAAGGGAACGAGAGCAAAGGTCAATAAAACTAAACCTGGTTCTTTGAGAAGATAAACAAAACTGATAAACCATTAGCCAGACTCATCAAGGAAAAAAGGGAGCAGACTCAACTCAATAGAATTAGAAATGAAAAAGACGTAACAACTGACGCTGCAGAAACACAAAAGATCATGAGAGATGACTACAAGCAATTCTATGCCAATGAAATGGACAACCTGGAAGAAATGGACAAATTCTTAGAAATGCACAGCCTGCCAAGACTGAATGAGGAAGAAATAGAAAATATGAACAGACCAATCACAAGCACTGAAATTGAAACTGTGATTAAAAAAATCTTCCAACAAACAAAAGCCCAGGACCAGATGGCTTCACAGGGCGACTTCTATCAAACATTTAGAGAAGAGCTAACACCTATCCTTCTCAAACTCTTCCAAAATATAGCAGAGGGAGGAACACTCCCAAATTCATTCCACGAGGCCACCGTCACCTTGATACCAAAACCAGACAAGGATGTCACAAAGAAAGGAAACTACAGGCCAATATCACTGATGAACATAGATGCAAAAATCCTCAACAAAATGCTAGCAAACAGAATCCAACAGGACATTAAAAGGATCATACACCATGATCAAATGGGGTTTATTCCAGGAATGCAAGGATTCTTCAGTATACGCAAAACAATCAATGTGATAAACCGTATTAAAAAACTGAAGGAGAAAAACCATATGATCATCTCAATAGATGCAGCGAAAGCTTTCGACAAAATTCAAAACCCATTTATGATAAAAACCCTGCAGGAAGTAGGCACAGAGGGAACTTTCCTCAACATAATAAAGGCCATATACGACAAACCCACAGCCAACATCGTCCTCAACGGTGAACAACTGAAAGCATTTCCACTAAGACCAGGAACAAGACAAGGTTGCCCACTCTCACCACTCTTATTCAACACAGTTTTGGAAGTTTTAGCCCCAGCAATCAGAGAAGAAAAGGAAATAACAGGAATCCAAATCGGAAAAGAAG